>NC_072801.1:46412500-47657500 GCF_028583425.1 Eublepharis macularius
CAATTATACAATAACAATAATACTTTGCATTTGCATAGCACTTGAGAGAGCTCAAAGCCCTTCACGTACATTAAGTGGGGAGAAAATACTCCTCCTGGGCTAAAATACTGTTCATTTATATGGCATTCCATCAGCATACATGACCCTTTTAGCATAAACAAAAAAGGTAGAGCTCCTTGCCTGAGGAACCTCCAAGTCAAACTTGTATGTGAGGAAGGCAATAAGGGGGAGTCAAGAGTGATGAACATGAAAAGGAACAACTGACGGGCAAACTTTGTCGCAAGGAGAAAACCAGTTTGGTGTAGTGGTTAAGAGCGTGGGATTCTAATCTGGAGAGCTGAGTTTGATTCCCCACTCCTCCACTTGAAGCCAGCTGGGTGACCTTGAGCTAGTCACAGCTCTCTGGAGCTCTCTCAGCCCCACCCACCTCACAGCGTGTTTTGTTGTGGAGATAATGATAACATACTTTGTAAACCGCTCTGAGTGGGCATTAAGTTGTCCTGAAGGGCGGTATATAAATCGAATGTTGTTGTTGTTGTTGTTGTTATAAGGCCTCAGGGGATTCTTCTTGTGCAAGGCTTCCCTCAGTTCACAAACTATTTCACCAGTGAATTTGTTTTTTTTGCTGGCACCGTCTTCTTTCTTAAATGTATTTATTTATTTACATCATTTATAGTCTGCCTTTCTCACTGAGACTCACGGCGGATTACAGAGTGTGAGATTAGTACAATCAGTATCAAGGACATTTCCATACAGTGACAAGGACATTTCCCTAAACAATGTCATAGGATTTTGCAAAGACATAGCATTGGCGAGGAGTCAATATGGAGTTGAAGAATTACTGAAACAGAATATAATCACTTCTAGGACTGACATTAGACAACATGAAGCACAGGTAGTATATAGGAGTACATATTCAAAGCAACAGATAATATGCAAGGTAACATAGTGGTGAAGTCTATGGTCCCTAGCTCATTAGCAAAGCATCTGAGACCCCCTCCCTACAATACTTCCCTCCTATCTGATTAAAAGCCTTTTTGAATAATTCGGTTTTGCATCGTTTGTGGAAAGCTAGGAGAGTGGAGGCTCTCCTGACCTCCTCAGGCAGGCCGTTCCATAGGTTAGGGTTCACCACAGAGAAAGCCCATGTACGGGCTGCTGTTGATTTTGTCCAGGTGTAGGCTGGCACCTGCAAGAGACCCTGTTCAGATGAGCAAAACTGCCAAAGCACTGTTCCTAATACTGATAAAATCATTCCATTTCGAAAACTCATTAAACGTGTATTGCTTACTAAATCTGTCCAGTCACATGGGCTCTGTTGGCCAATCCGTAATCAACCAGGACCAAAACAGACATGATGGGGACATAAATGAGTACTTTAATCTACACATCCACACACTGCTTATAATGCATGGTTGAGGGGCTTCAACAGAAAACTGAGCATAAGGTTGAGGGAAGCTGGTTCAAGACCTCGACTGGCCAAGCCTTAACATGGAGAGAAGAATCCTCAGAAGCAGAGGAACATTCATTGAGAGGAGGAGTGCCCTCAGGGCCTCCACTACAGCCAGGGCTTCAGGCACCCTGGAATTTCCAGGGAGACACCCCTTACCTCCTGTCCAACAGCAGGCTTCTCTCACTCTAGAGTCTGTGGAACAGACGGTGCAGAAACCCTCCAAATAATAACATTTGATTTATTTACCTTCAGGACAACTTAATACCCACTCAGAGGGGTTTACCAAGTATGTTATTATTATCCCCATGACAATCAGCCTGTGAGGTGGGTGGGGCTGAGAGAACTCTGAGAAGCTGTGACTGACCCAAGGTCACCCAGCTGGCTTCAAGGGGAGGAGAGGGGAATCAAACCTGTCCATCTCCAGTCCCACGCTCTATCCTATAAACCAAGAAGGCCAGAGCTGAATCGTGGTCCCAGTAAAGAAGAGCACATCTGGCAGTACAAAGCCTCTGGTACTCCAGTCTCACACTAAGGAAGGGAGTGCCAAATCTCTAGATCTCTTCTTCCCAAACTGTTCTGGTCCCATCTCCTGAGTCTGAGAAATACTAGCTGAACAAAAAATTCCACGATGCTGTTCCCCTTAGAATATCTTCTTCTTTCACGCTATCTCCTGATTTTTTTCTTTAAAAAAAAAAAAACAGGAAGACAGCACTGGTGATTAAAGGTGCCCTTGGCTACTCCACAATGTTGCCAAGCCAATTTTTGCACTACTTGCTTCATTTGGAAGAAATTTGTAACTGCAAAGCTAATTGCGTTGGCATCAACAAGGGCTTTTTCAGGTCCCCAGCGTGGGAGTTATTGTACACGTCATCTCCTCTTTGGCACGGAAGAGGTGTGCCTCGTGACTATATAATTAACCCTATGCCAAAGTTGGCACTCTAAGTGGGTCTCTGCACTCTAAGTGGGTATGACAGGAGACTTGCATTCCCAATTAAAAGACTCTTCTACAGGCTATGAGAAAAATCTTAGACAAAACGTTGAGTATAATGAGAGCAAACAAACTAAGGCAAATGGATATCGGTTCCTTCCTTATTTAGGATTGGATCCAACTAGGTTTTCTGCTGGGGGGAAAGGAGGGGGTCCCCTTTGATCACCCTCAAAAGGCTGTGTTATAGATCATGGAACCTGCAGAGACAAAAGTCAAGTGAGACAGGGCAGCAAGGAGGAGGAGAATGGGCTGAGACAAAGTAAAAAAGATGGCTGGATCTAAACCTTAGAGTTACTCCACCTACATTTTTACAGCCTCCTATTGAATCATGAAACCACCTGTTGCCGAACTAAATCTGCTTTGGCTCAAAAACAGAATGCCTTGCCTCCCAGGGGCCCATGTACTTGGAGGACCATCTCTCCCTGTATGTTCCTATGCGGCAGCTTCATTCCTCTCAACAAGGCCTAATGTCAAGGTTCCTTTTGTCTAAGACACAATTGCAAATGGGTCAGGCTCCAGAGGTTTCAGCGGCTTGTAGACAGCCCTCTGGAATAGGTCAGGGATGAGAGTTTAGCCTCCTGGCTTTTCAGCAAGGCTGTAAAATGGAATTATTCTGGAGATCTTTTGGGGAAGTCTGAGCCCAGATCAAATATCTTGCTAATGGATCATAACAGATTTTCACTAGATGTTTTAATGTATGTTTGTTCATCTCTGTGAATGTATTCAGTTTTGCTTTGTCTTACGTTGTTGTAAGTCGCCTTTGGTCCTGAATTGCTCAGGAGAATGGCAGGCACATAAAAATTTCAAACCAAAGAGGCCTCCAAGTAAATCTGTGGCAGAGAGGAGGTTTGAACAGGCAACCTCCCCAATTGCAGTTCATCCTCTTAGCTATGCCAGCTCTCACCCTTCTGCTTGCAGGAGAACGCAAAGCGGCATGATATGGTTATATAACAACAGAACATTGAATCAGAACTATAACATATAAAATCAGCAGTAAATAATTCACAGACCCAAACTTACCAGATCTTCCAGCTACAAATGGCAACACAGAGCAGCTCTGTGCCATTGTCTTGCGAGTCTGGCACATTTTGGGGGGAATGGGACCCACGGAACCTAGACCTTTGCCTAGCCTGTAACAGAGCCCAGTGCTCCAGGCCGTCCAGGAGCCCCCCAATCCAGCCATCAGTGGGAAGACAGTAGTGGTAGAGTCCACCACCAGCTATATAAACTGTACCATTTTAAACAGGGGAGAAGGAGATTACATTTTTTAATGCTCTGTGACCTAAAGTGCTCTCTGAAAGCAGAAAATCTGAAAAACAGAGATTGGACTGGAAATATTCTTGCTTGTTTTAACTGCAGGAGTTTTTTTAAAAAAAAAAACTGGGGAGCACTCCAAAATTGTATCCCCATCCACAATTTAAAATGGTGCAGTTGAGAATTCCCTCTTTCCCTCTCTCTCCCCCATCATTCTTATGCCTGCATAGAATAGATCCTACTGCCACTTATTTCTGTAATTCAAACATAACATTTTAAGCCACATCTACAATGAAATGAGATTTTGTTCATTTGGAGTGTCAAGGGGATGGGAGGTGTACTCTCTCCCGCATCCTCAGTTCAGCCCTTATTTCTCAACAGGGCCTCAGTGAAAAAAGGCTTTGCCATCGCCCACGTCCTCCTCCTTTTTAAAGAACCCCCACCTTGCACAACCTGGAACAAGTTTCAGGAGCTTCCTCATCAGCTGATGTCCCAGCCTGTTTAAAGAGAGCCCAGTCAACTGCATATGCCCTCTTGGGACTCGTGATTTTTCACGAGAATTCCCACTCTCGTGAGAACTCAGACTGTTCCTCATGTGCTGCAGAGGCACCACTCGGCCCTCCCATGCCTCCAGCCACTCTCCGTAACTATCACTCAACTGATGATGTGGTGGTGCCTCAAAGCCCATCTCTGTCACAGCAACCTTCTCCCCTGCTCAGAACATCCACCAGTCAGGGCCGGGTAACTGCCCATCCCTGAACGTGAGATAACTGCTGATTGAGAAATAGGTATCTTACAAGTACAGAACTAACAGAAAAAAAAACAGAACCAACCAAAATTTGGCTTATTTCCTCAGGCCTTTTGTGAAGCACAGCAATACCATTCACTTCTCGCAGTTCATCACCAACATGCACAAGACCTAGGGAAAAAAGAAGGGGAATTAAAAAGGTGTCTATCTTTTCTAATGCATGGAACGCTCCCATGTGTCATGTGCAAAGCATTCCACAGCTCATTAAAAAGACCAAAAACGGTCCCTGGGCACAAGTCGCCAAATGCCTGCTTCCAAACCTGAGACTAGAAAAGTTATTGGCTTTCTAGGTTGCAGAACTTGGGAGTCGTATCTTCTCAACAAGGAAAATTGCCTGCTGAAACGTATGGACCTATATAGATACCTGCTGCAGAAGAACACTGGTCAGCGTGTCTCAGTATTCCGGCTGACTTGCAGGCAAAGAACATTCTCTCCCACCACATTACTGAAGATCCTCAGCTGGGGATATCAGGGACTGAAGGTGAACCATTTTGTATGCAAACATCAACTCTGCCACTGAGCTACAGATACCTCTCCATATTATACATAAAGACATTCTCCGAGATTCTGTCACATGCTAGAATGACCAAGAAACAGATCATGGGAGAAGATGATGCAAACAGAAGCATTCCTCTAGTGCAATCCTAAACAGTTGCATCCTTTGACTTCAATGGGCCTAGAAAGGTATAGCTCTACTTAGGATTGTGCTACAGACATCTTATTTAATTTATTTATTTGCTTAATTTATAAACCACCTTTCTCCCCAACAGGGATCCAAGGTGGCTTATATAATTCTCCTCTCCTCCATTTTACCTTTACAACAACCTTGTGAGGTAGGTTAGGCTGCAAGTACATGACTGGCCCAAGGTCACCCAGTAAGTTTCCATGGCAGAGTGGGGATTCAAACCAGTTTTTTTTCAGATCCTTGTCTGACACTAGCTACTACACCATGCTGGCTTATCTCCCATTTTGGTGGTATTCCCAAGTATACCCCCTTTACCCTCTGTGACAGACAGACAGATAGCCAAAACTGACTCCTATAGAGAAAGGAATGCACAGCAGTACTTGTGGGAAATGTTTTAATGAATGCAAAAAAATCACTTTCCATCTGGATGCTGGGATCCCAAAGGTAAAACAAGGCATTGTTCCCTTGTCTTGCAATTCCTGCTTTCCTGCACTTTTACTGCAATCTTCTCGACTTTCATTTCATTATGCGTATTACACTGTTCTTACCGCATTATTTTTAGTTGTAATCTAACTTGAATCTAAGGGAGAAAGGAAGACACGATAAATGAAGTAAGTAAACAAATAAGATGCACTGTGCCCAGACTCCTTGCACTAGCCCCCAATCATTGTGGCATAGTGCAAGTTTAAAAATAAATTTAACTCCTGCCTCCCCACACAAACACAAGCTAGACTAAATGCTTGTATGTATAGCAAAATCTTTTAGTGCCTCTGAAATATGCTTCAGCTAGGGCTCCAGCAAATCTCCCAGGAAAGGGGGTTCTCTGCAGAACAATCACCATGAATGGTTTTCTCTAAGATCTCTGTCTTCCAGGGGGCACACAAACATCAACACTAAAAGGTGTTCCCAAAGCCTGCAATCAGTTACCAGGAAGGAGAAAAGGCCCCCAAAACATGTATTTATTTTGTTTGTGCCCTGTAATTCTCCCCAGTGGGAAAATAAAGAAGCTTATATCAAACTCCCCTCCTCCATTTTATCCTCACCGCCCTGTGGGTTGGTAGGGCTGAAGATGTGTTTTTTAGCTGAAGGTTACCCAGCAAGCTTTCATGTCACAGTGGGGATTCGAACCTGCATCTCCCAGACCCTAGTCTGACACTTTAACCACTACACCTCACTGGCTTTTGTGGATTATGAATGGGACCTTGCATCATGTTCTGAGAGGCTACAGAAAACACATTCCTTCCCATTTTTGGTTCTGAAAAAAAAATATTTACCACATACTATAGCTAATAGTAAACTGTCTGGCCTTTGCGAGGCTGATGAAAACAACATAACTAGACCATCATCAAACACAGTCTCCATATACAGAAAAACAGAACTTTGTAAGTTAAGCAGAAGTAAAAAGGGGAATCCTCCACGCTCCAAAAAAACAACCTGATGAGATCTAGGCTCCAACAACACAAAACACTGGAAACAGTTGAGTGTTCGTTAAAAGAAAAGAAGAGGAGAAATTAACTTGTTCAAGCCTCCAAGAGCTTGCAGACAAGATTTCCATATAGTTCTCCCCTTCCACAATTCTCACAGCCTCCAGCTTGTCTGTGTGTTATGAATCAGGGCTATGTGGATGAGCAAAAAAGAAAAAATACTGTTTAAAGCATTTTGTATAGGCTTGATACGTGCTTCCAGCCACAGAAGATTTCCAGAGAATAATCTAGGTGAAGAAAACTAGTCTTCCAAGACACAAACAAATCCCCCAAATCTCAGAAAAGACAGCACAAGAGAAGAGACACAACCCGGCAACTGTCTGAGCAGACAGTATCACCAGCAGAGGACAGACTTGCTCAGATCCTGCAAACTGGAGGACGTGGCTTCTTTTATTGTGTCAAGCCATCCCATTTTGGGTCTTCTTCTTTTCCTACTGCCTTCCACTTTTCCTAGTATTACTGGCTTTTCCAGAGAATCTTGTCTTTTCATGATGTGACCAAAGTACAATAGCCACAGTTTTGTTGCCCATACTTTACTGCAAAGGCTGATGTGGGCAGGCTATGGTTAGCTTGGGGCGGAGGGGAGAGAGGAGGCTTCAGGCCCAGGCAATGATACCATGCTCCAGCCTAAGTTTTAATGGGGAAATTGCAGGACCAATTCACACGCCACAGAATCCTCATGTCCCTCAACTTGACTGTCACAAAAACTTTCAATCCGATGTGCTCTTGGAGTTCCATACATGGAATTTCATGCCCAGGCATGCTCAGACCCAATCCAGACCAGGACCATGGTGTGCAGGGAGAGGCGTCTTGAGGCTTCCCCCCCCCCCCAATGTCACCACCAGCACTATATTCCTGAGCTGAAATGGCCATGGAACCTCATTATTTGTCCTGTTGTGGGCACTTATATACAGCCATCAGAGGTGATCATCACATGAAGGATACAAGGACTTAGTAAAATGTAGTTGGACTAGGATCTGGGAGACCCAGGTTCCAATTGCCACTCCACCGCGGAAGCTTGCTAGGTGACCTTGGGCCAGTCACATACTTCCACCCCAACCTACCTCACAAGGTTGTTGTGAGAAGAGAATGACATAAGCCACTTTAGGTCCCTCTTGGGGAGAAACACAGGATATAAATGAAGGAAATAATTTTTAAAAATCCAAAAACAAAAGCTATGTACCTTTTTTTACCCTGAAAGGAATACTAAGTTTCTTTCTACATGAGCCATTAAGAAAAAGAAGGGGGAACTACATACAAATTACAGTTATATACAGTAATAAAAATCCTTTTTGTATAAACTTTTTTAGGGATAACGTATTATATGCAGTGTCACCTTCCTTTGGGGTAAATACAGGTAACTACTTCTATTAAGGCCATAACAAACACAACAAGCTTTTAAGTTCTCAAGTGCACAAACTTTTAAGTTCTCCAGAACTCTTCATAAGGCAGGATGAACTGGGGGGGGGGGGAGTCCTCTTCCTCCCCTCTGCAAAGCACATCTAGAGTCCTCACCAAATTTTTTAAAAAACACGTTCTGTCATCACTGCCAGCAACATTTATGTTACTGAAACTTGAGGGTTGCGTCTGGGATCAATGGAGAGTTAGGGCCACAACCCTCCACAACAAAGGAACAAGGCAGCTGCCTTCCTAAGCAGGGGGTGTGAGGGAAAATGTTGTGTTGGATCAGTCTTCCTGTCTATATCAGTTCTTTGCCTAGTAACAGGTGACAGGCAAGAGCGTCCCCCCTCCCAAGGTGGAGCACATCAACAGGACTCAAAAGCACTCCACTGTGACCAGATCATATCCAACAGGATTTATTGAAAAAGCTTTGAAAATGGAGGCCGAAGCTTCCTATACAACCATGGAGTTACTATTCAAAAAGGATGATAACCAGTAACTGTTGGCCTCAATTCAGTGAGCCTAAAGGGTGGCAAATAGCTACACCCTTGTTGCAGTAACAGCAAAAAAAACCCAAAAAACCAGAAGTGTATGCAAAAGGTTGTGTTACATACAGAGTTTCCAAGAGGCCTGGAGAAAAAATTCCTGTTCCTTTACTAGAGATTTATGTGGAAATGGGCAGCAGAAAATGGTCACGGTATGGAGGTAAACCACATACTATTAAGCCTCTATTAAAGGGACAGAGCATTTTTTCCTCAAAGCAGTTGGCATCCCTAGTCACACAGCAGTCCCTGTCATAAGCAGCATGGGGCTTTGCAAGCATTTTTAGAGAGAGAAATGCAATCTTTTTTTCATCGTTCAACAAGTATTTTGCACATCCACCACAAAGGATCAGAAGGGAAGCGATTATTCCTTCAGTATTCTTTGTGGATGTGGGGGTGCTGGTGAACAGAACCTGACATGTCAGAATATATGCAGTGCCGACTCTAAACAAAACAGGACCCAAGGCGAAAAGCATTTCTGCTGGCTCCCCCACTCCACTTCTTCAACTCACAGTGCCATCCTAAGCAGAGTTACATCCTTCTAAGCCCATTAATTTCAATGGACTTAAAAGGCTATAACTATGTGTAGGACAGCACTGTATATTTCTTATTCTTTATTGTCTTTGTAGCCCATTTCATGACTTGACGCATAATGCAGGCAATTTGTCCCTCTCTGGCAGCTCTATGCACCGGGATCTGTCTTTACTCGTGCCATACATAACATTTTTTTTAAAAAAGAAAGAAATCTGCTCTTTCAAAGCTTACAGATGCTTTATAATTTTAAGAAAAAATGAAATCAGGAAACTGAACTACATACCAACAATAGGTGGATCAGAATTAAACAGAACAATAATAAGCAACAGCCTTGGAAAGTTCACCTGACCCTCTGGTTTGGACTGTTCGTTCAGCTGATGAGCATGCTGCTAAACACCTATCCCTTCACAGGCACATAGAGAGGCTGTCATTTTTATTTTTGGCGGGGAGAAAGACTCCTAACTACCTGGTCATTTGTGAACTCTCATGGGAATATATTTTTTATAAATACTGAAAACAAATAACAGCAGGGAATTAACCCTGCTCAGAACTATTTCATTGGAGTGTCACTTTGAATAGCGTGGAAGATGGCAGCCCAAGGCTGTAGCACGTGGCCCAAATGCACTGCTGACAAGATTTATGCCCACAGCTGCCATTCTTGGCATATAGCCTTCTTGCCTCTGGGTTAGCAGCTGGGGAGAGGTAGCTTAAGGGAGCCTGAATATGCTCTTCACATATTACACAAATGTTTTAATTTTTAAAAGACCTGTTACTTTAGTTTACCTTTCTCTGTTGCCTCACATCCTTTTCGTTAGTTTTAAGTTCCGGGAGGGGGGGCGGGGGAAACAGATAACTGGTCTGTCAGTTTTGACTCAGTGTAACCCATACAACGATGGCTGGTTATCAATATGAAAAAGAGTGAATGTTTCAACGTTGTTTGCTGCAAAGAAACTGTATGACTGGAAGGAACATACCGCTGCGATCAGCTGCTCCTCCCCTCATGATCCGTGCCACAATTACAGCACCAGTGTGCTCATCCCGCCGGATGGTTGCGCCCTGGAACAGAAGGAAGATGTTCATTAACATGCCACATTTGCCTATAACTTGTTGACAAGTTGCCTGATGGGACTCCATTAATTCTCACCAACAAGCCAAATGCATACCTGACAGACAAAACTACGTAGTTTATCTTATTGTCTTCTAATGAACTAAGGAAACTGTAGTGTGTTAAAGAACTCTGCCGGAAATTCTATAACAAAAAGTCTCTTTCCGCAATTCCAGTTCTCAGTATAAGCTGGGACCCATGGTAATTACTCTGTATCAAAACAGGTTTAAAATTAGTCAGTGAATCTCCCCATTTCCCTGCTTATCTTCTGAGGATAAGGACAGGAAATGACCTCATCCTATTCCATCTCCTGCTTCCCAGATTGAATCCACCTAATAATCCAGCCAAATATTTTTCCTGCTTTCCTCTAGAAAGAGTCAGTGCTGGTTCTTCTACATCTCTTCAGAAAGAATTCATTTTAGCATCTAACCATGAGTTCCAAACACAGCACCTGTGTCAGTGCACACATACAGAACCAAACTACGCAAGACTCTGGAGCTGTGCAATAACAACCACCAAATGTATAATTTGGCCCTAAAAAGATGCCAGTCTGGGTTGGGACTGTAGCACTAGAAAACAGAGAACTTAACTTTCCTCCTGTGTTAATTCCCCAATCAGAAAGTTGCCCCCCCCCCAGCTGCTCTAACCCTGGGTATGGGGGAAAGACAGGTACAGTAAAATACTTGTTTTTTCCCATTTTTTGGATTTTTAAAAAAAAAACAGGGATGATGGGGCTTTCCAATCAGGGAAATTGCGCTACTGGGAGGGGAGAGTAGTTGCAAACATCTGTCCCAACACAGCCTGTGCAAGGGTAATATTGTTACCAGAGCCTACACCTACTGCCCCTTCTATTCTAGGAAGTGGTCCTCAAACTGTGGGTCAGGATTCAAAAGTGGATCATGACTGCCTCAAAGGTAAAGCCCGTTTAGAAGTGGCTTCTGCTTCTAATAACACAGACTCTGAGCAGGGCACCAATCTGTCTAGAAAAGCGGTATATAAGCACACTTGTTGGGTAATTGCTGTTTTTAATGGCTTGCTTTTAATGTTGCTGTTTCTGTGGGCTGGATCCAGCTGTTTAACTCAGTCATGCCCAATTCCCTTCCTTACTGTGGTTCATGCTCCAAGCAGCTTTTGAATATTGAAGTCTACTGATCACCAACACACCCTTTTTTGGTAGTCCAAGAGAACTGACCCCCTCTCTCCTTTTTCATCAGCAAAAAAGCTGGTTGGATTAAACCATATGATTTTATGGTTTTGTTTTTACTTTTACTCTGGAGAGATGGCATATAAACAAACTTTAAGAAGCTGTGCCTTCAGATATCAGCTCCCAGTGACCTCTCTTTCCATTTTTTTCACTTCACCAACTCCTCTCTTTCCTTAACTGCCTTCAGATCCTCATAGCGCAGACCATTCTCTTCAAGTCCTGATTCCCTGACCACTTTAGAGAGGTCCTGCTCTTACAGATACATATACGTACCAAAGGTTCTTTATTCTTCACCAAACGAACTATTTTCACTGATTCCTCATCAAAGTCTTCATCAAAGTTGTCCGGCAGAGGAGGAAGGACAGGGTCAAAATTCTTCTGTGCAACTGTGTCGTGTACAACAAGCATTGCCTTGGCATTGGTAAGGGAGGCGAGCAAGAAAAAATAAACAGGAAAGATTTTTGAACAGTTCGGGGATTGACCAACATGATTGCTCCTCTCCTCCTTTTCATACTCTCAACGAGAATCACTGAGAGACAGTGACTAGCCCAAGCCACCCAGGAGGATTCATTGTAAAGTAGGAATCTGAACACAGATCAGATCACCTCACACGCATTCTCTGTGGTGGCGCCCATCTTGTGGAACAGCCTGCCTGAGGAGGTCAGGAGGGCCCCCAAACTCTTATCATTTCTCAGAATGTGCAAAACAGAAATGTGGGGGAGGGCAGTTTTACAAAGGGATCAGAATGACAGGATAAAGTGGGATAAAGCCACTCTTTTTAAATATGGTGTAGCGTGTCAGACTAGGATCTTCGAATTACCACTCTGAATGGAAACTTGCTGGGTAACCTTGAGCCAGTCACGCACTCTCAGCCTAACCTACTTCACAGGATTGTTGTGAGGAAAAAACAGAGAAGGGAAAATGTTGTAATCTACTTTGGGTCCCCCGCTAGGGGGGAAAGTAGAATATAAATGAAATATATAAAAATAAATAAATACATTTTCTCCCCAGTGAGGACTTAAAACACCTTCCAACAACGTTCTCTCTTCCTCTACTCTATCTTCCCAACAATCCTGTGAGGTTAGGCTGAGAGTGACTGACCCATGGTCATCCAGAGAGCTTCCATACCAGGGTGGGGATTTGACCCTGTGTCTCCCAGATCCTAGTCTAACACTATAACCACCACTCTTGCAACTGTAGGGCACCAGGGGAACAGCAGATAGCTCCAGATAAAGAGTGCTTACTTCACAGAGGTTTCCCACAAGTGAGCCAAAGAATTATGCAAGCTCCCTGCCATTCCTGAATGCGGTCCACAGTCTCCTCTTGCAGCAGGATTGACCACATGGTCGGCCATCACTTAACAGGCACCCAAGATGATGATGAGTTCAACCCCACCAACCCCATCTAAGCAGATACCAGGTTATACCACTGCTTCATAAAACCCTCAACAGTTCTCTTCCCAGTGCTTATGCTCTGAACACATGCCAATGTGTGGGCAAACGATGCTCAAATTTGGACCCCAATTCTCGCTTCCTTTTTCTCTGAAATTGTCTTTCCCTGCTTTTCTGTGCATTTTTAATTAGATGGGAGATAAATCCAAAAAGCACATCATCGCCGTGCCTGCCTGGTATCATTAAATATTTCATACAATGGATCTGCGCTGGCAGCCAGCCATAAAGCTGCAGCGGAGTTTCTAGAGGAAGTGTTTTTTCCCCATTTCAGGGGATACGTTGACTTCTGAACGAGTAAACGTACATCAACAGGGAAGGAACTGGCGAGGCAGCAGTCAGTGCCCAAGAACACAACACAATAGAATCCCACAATATGATTATTAACAGTAGATAAAAAAGCGAACATCAGTTTGATGCAGTAGCATAAAGATCCATTCCATTTTAGGTGATATTAAACTGGAAGGAGGTCTTCAAGACTGAAAATCAAGGGTCTACAAATCATTTTTTAATTATTTACTTCATTTGTACCCCACCTTTCTCACCAATGGGGACCCAAAGAGGTTTACATCATTCTCCTGCCTCCATTTAATCCTCACAACAACCCTGTGAGGTAGGTTAGAATGAATGTGTGTGGTGAAGTTTCCATGGCCAAGTTGGGATTCAAACCCAGGTCTCCCAGATCATAGCCCAACACTCTAATCACCACACCGTACTAGCTCAGCAGCTCCCCACTGGTGAGTGCTATTCTGGCAAAGGCCATCCCCTTCACCCAAGCCTGGATAAAGGCAGTGGAATATCCCAGACCTTCTGCTGATTTCAGGAAGGCTTGGAAAGCAGCCCTTCTGAGCCTACCTAAGGGATATTCCCTTGCCCTTTACAAGGTTTGGAAGAAGGCTGGTGAATTCTTGTTCACTTACACAGGGCTTCGGAGATGCTCAGAAAGCTGCAAGAGGTCTTGCAGCTTTCTGACGATTCTGTAAAACTAGAAGATCCTCCTGCCTTTTTTTTCTTCAAGGCAACTGGGAGGGGGGGGTGAAATCTCAGGCACTGACACTGCACACCAGAAAGCACCAATGAGATGGCCCAGCACAGTGTGGATGAGTCACTGTCCCCTTCCCCCCTATTCTCTGAGCTGCAGAGGAGGGCAGGAGATCCCACCGGGCCTTGGAGTTTCTCAGAACATCTCTGAAGCACAGTGGAATATCAAATGCTTCCCCTTGGCAGGCGGGGCAGAGCCCTCTGATGAGAACAAATTCTGTCTAATGTGCAAAGCTAGACCAAATTTGTGTGCCCCTGCTGAGGGGCCATCACCAAAAAGACCCCGTTCAGAGTCCTTTTTCAATTCTACTGCTAAGATCCCATGAAAGTACACAGTACTTCAGAGGAAGCAGAAAAGATGGCTCCCTTCTTCTTCCAGGATCTTATGGTTTACATACCAATGGGGGGCAGAGATCAAAGAAAGGGGAAGGAGGGGGAAAGAACAGAAGGAAGTGCCAAGGTAAAATATACAGAGAGAAAAAGAAGGTTAACAAGGTACAAATGCAAAGGCTTAGGCAATGCTTTAGCTAAGGATGTAGGCTGACAGCACAAAAAAAGGACTGAACAGTAAAGTTATTTCAGTCCAAGCTCATTGAAACTATTAGGCTTAGGCTGTAGTAACTCTGCAAAGGATGGCACAGCAAGAGCCTAAACTGTATGCTACACACACACTATACATTTCATATATTATATAAATTTTATATAAACACATTTTTTTATTTCACACATGCACACTCTCTTTCTCTGTGTGTGTGAGACCTGAAGAACAGCTTACTTCTTTGTTAGGCAGAATCTTAATTGCCATTACTTTTATAAACCCGTACAACAAAAAGATAATTTGTTAAGCAGCTCCTCCTCTGCGCTACCTGAATTTCCAATTTGTTCCGAATCTATTATAGACTTCTGCAATTTGAACCCATTTGAACGCATTGTTTTCCTATCTTCTAGTTTTCAGTAAAAGTTATTAAAACCCTACTCTGAAAACCCAGTTCATTATCTACCTATTCAAACCTAAAAGAGAGAGAGTTAAAGACCTCTATCCCCACAGCAAGAAAATGAAAGGCTCCTGCTAGCAGGGGAAGTTGCTGTTTGCATTATGCATTGAGCACAGGACAAAAAGCTATAGGTTGAAATGTCTAAGTAAAGCTGATTAAACATTAGGGGGGAAAGATCCCAAGGAGGAGATTTGCAGCGAGATAAACCAGCTGTTTCAAAACCAGAAAGTAATAAGGAAATAGTTCCCAAGCATATACAGAGTGCCATTTCATTCCCACAGCTGCAGCTACCCTCACATATCTGGAATTAGGAATAAAGGGTTCCCAGAGAATCTCAAAGCCCATCTCAAAGCACATCTCCCCGATTGCCATTGGGTTTTGCTTTTGAAATTAAACCTACTTCCTCCTCTGCCAAATGTCGTTACTCTTCTTCTACTCACCTCCTGGAGAAGAGTATTTCAGAGCATGTACAGAATGCCCTTCTCTCACTGTCATCTCAACAAAAGTCAAATTTAACCCCCACACACGATTCCCCAGCACCAGAGAGCCGATCCATATCGAGTCCTCCTGTAGCGTTATGTGGCAAAGGGTATCTGATGCTCTAATCCCGGACACAGTGGCCAGGACAGTGTAGTAGTTACAGTGTTGGACTAGGATCTGGGGGACTCAGGTTCAAATCCCCACTATGCCACGGAATCTTGCTGGGTGGCGTTGGGCTAGGTACACACTCTCCCCTGAACCTATCTTAAAGGGTTCTTGTGACAATGTAATAGAGGAGAGCAATGTAAGCTGCTTTGGATCCCCATTGGGGACAAAGGCAAGGGATAAGTGAAGTAAATAAAACAAACAACTAAATCCCAGCCATACAATTACTGTACGTGTCTCTCTTGGAGGTGCCACAACTTAAAAAAAAAACTCCTGTTGTTTTTAGAAGAGAATACTGATCAAATTAAATGAGTGCAGTGTCACAGCACCCTTGGGTCCCTTGGTGGGGAGCGAAGGCAAGATAAAAGTGTTTTAACAAATAAATAAAGGAGTTCAGCAAGCTGTGTGGGGCTCTTGTAGCCTGCCCCCAGATGCAGATGATTCTCCACTGTGGACTCATTGTTACTGAGAATGCAGAGTTATTTACAGCAGTAACAGAGCATCCACATGGGGCAGTTTTCCATTCTTTTCTCTCTCGGCCCTTCCACCTGCCATTCCCTCCATGCCATTGGATGAACTTTTATTGGCTTTTTAAAAAATAGCATGATTATTGCTATGCCCTGACCCAGTTAGCCCAGGTGAGCCTGATCTCGTCAGATCTCAGAAGCTAAACAGCATCGGCCTTGGCTAGTAAGCGGATGGGAGACCTCCAACGAAGACCAGGCTTGCAGAGGCAGGCAACGGCAAACCACCTCTGTTAGTCTCTTGCCGCGAAAACCCCACCAGGGGTTGCCATAAGTCAGCTATGACTTGAGGGCACTCTCCACTCCAGGATTATTTCTATAATGTTGGATAGATATACCTATAAAGGGTTTTTTTAAATGACAATAAGCCTGCTGGGGCAGGAGAGAGAAATGGCAGGTGTGCTGGAATAGGGTGGGAAAACAGCTCCAGATGTGGGCAGGTAGGCTTAGAAAACCACACCTTCCCCTCCACACACAAACAAACCCTTGACTTCAATCTTTCTGGAAAGTTCAGATCAAGCATTGGTACAAACTTCTGGAAACCACAGAATGTGAAAGAAGCATTACACAGGATGGCAACACTGGGTGGATGGTCTGACAAACCCTGTTCACAACTTGAGACCTGGGGTGCAGCAATTCCTCTGTGCAGAAGCAGCCAAAGATGTACGTTACAGGAGGGGTTTGTAGCCTCTTACAGGTGGTTTGCCAGCAGCCAAGGATTGTTAAAACTGACAAAGAGTCCAAGAACAGTTTCCCCATCCTTGAGAATCACAGAACTGTACCCTCATCCCATTCTTAAGTTACGCAATGGAGCGTCTTTTACCCTGAGATGCGGCGTGGACAGCAACTGAAGCAGCTCTTTTTCATCATTATTCATGGGCGCCATCTGCAATTCTTCTATCACCTTAAAAACAAAAAGGAGACACATACAGAGAAATCCACCACGTATGAGACAGCCAAGACAGCATATTATTTTCTGATTGCATTTTCTGGTCAATGTTTTCCTAATCTCCACGTCACACTCCAGAGGAGCAACGGTAATTGCAAGCATGTGTCAAAGGCAGCTTTGATGGAGCATGAGTTGAGGAAGAGACACAGTATGCACACTGATGCAATTCTGGAATTTGGGAACCCAGGAATGGTGCTGGCGCACCAGCAGGATTGGGTTGCAGCATCTATACGGACTGCTTTTTCATAGCAAGTTGGAGATGTCTTGAGGAAAGTAACGTTTTTGCAAGCCCTTCCCAGTGTCTTCAGCTTAAAAGACCAACACTCGTGGACACACCATTGAAGAATACCATGAGGTCCACAGCTACATCTTCTATCCCTATGCACATTTGCAGGCAATCTCCATGAAACTTGCTCCAGCCTCAGAGGGGTCACTTCAAATCTTTATTCTGAAGATCCTGTGAGAAGGCAGCAACTCCCCAGACTGGAGAAGGGGCCACAGCTGCACCGTAGAGAACCTGCTCTGCATGCAGAAGGGCCCAGTTTCAGTCTGTGTCATTTCCAGTTAAAAGGTTGAGGCAACCGTTGATGGGAAAGATCTCTACTTGAGAACTGGGACAGCTACTTCCAATCAAAACAGACAACACAGACCTTGGCAGACCAATGGTCTGACTCATTATAAGGCAGTTTCATGTGTTCAACTGGGTCTGAGATATTCAAATTGAGAGGCAAGTGGAGGCCCTAACCCTTTCACACTGAAAACTAAGGCTGCATTAAGATGGCCAGTAAGCCAGCTGTGTGAGCTGAGAAAGCCTTTGAGGTCCTCAGGCTGGCATGCTTCATCCCCATCCCCCTTCTGGGATGCAGTGAGATCAAAGACTCCTGCAATATGTCTTGACATCCAAATCCCGTTCTTCAACAAACCACAATTTGTTTCTTGCCTACAGACCCAGATGAAAATGCAACATGTTGAAGTCCCTGACTCAGACATCGCCATAAAATGCTGTTTGGTTTCAAACTAGGATGATGTCTTCAGTCTCAGTTTAGCGTACAAGGGGAGATGAGAGCACTCCAGCACAAGGCTTCCTGATGTGTTCTTGGGGCAAACAAGACAGAGATTGATCCTCAGGTCTGAATGCAGCCGAGATGCCAGGGAAAAGGGTTCTAGGCTACGTTTTTCTATGACATGACACTCTGCTTTGCTTTCTGCAGTGTTATTTTTAAATGAAGCTTTCAGCCATGGTAAGTCCACACCAGCAATTAAACAGGAGCTCCCAGAGACTTCTGGCTGAGACCGCACATGATGTTAGGAATCGACAGAGTTTGACTCTCTTGTTTTACCTGAAAATTTCCAAACATGGGGTTTGTTTTGCCAGTTTCACCCTCTTGCAACAGAGCTCCAACTCCACTAAACTATTCCTGGAGATTCCCCATCCCCTAGGAACAGAATTGGTGGGGGGGGGGGGCATTTTGAGCAGGAGGCAAGGAAGTTACACTTCTGTGGGCAGAAATATTTCCATCCACAGACATTTTCGGTAAGATCCAACCCACTGAGAAAGGCAAATGAATTGCAGAAGCAGCCAGGGAAGATCCCATACCAATACAGACCGGGCCCATGATGCTGGGGAAGAGGAGATGTTAACTTATCCCCCTTGCACTGTGTTCCTGATTAAAAAAACTGCAATAAGTACCAGAAGGGGAAAGAAAAAGACAGGTGCCATAAGGCAGCCTGCCCTTTTCCCCTATCGGGAGTTAAAGCAGCCCAAGGGGACCAGCCATGTTTAATTGGGGAAATGGGTTCAAACAAGAGAGTCAAACCCCCTCACCTTTCCCCACACTTTGATTCCAATCCATATGCAACCCATCACCCACCTCCAGCTGCTTTCTGCTGCTAAATTATTCTACCATGGATCCCACCACAGATTCCTAGCATCATAAACAGTTCAGCCCTCAACAAAGACAAGCTCAAAATAGAGAGGTCTTTATTAATTCTTGACAATAAGCCCAGAAGAAACAAACATGAAACATATTAAGAGGACAAAGGAAAATGTGTCAAAGGAAAAACTGCACACAATAAAGGTATTTTTTAAAGTAACAAGCTACACTAGAAGCTGCAAAGCTAAGATGGCTGGACAATAATGCCTGTTACTGAAAGATACTCAAGAATAAGTAGGTATATTAGAAGCCAGGAGGAACAAAAATGAGATACAATCATCCCTGGATATAAAATCTAGAGAAAGAAAAGGATAGGGTATATGGAAGGGGGCTTTATTCTGTATGTTAAAGGTGGCATCCTGTTTAATAGATCAGAAATCATAAAAGTAATCGCCTTATTCATAATCTGTATAGGAAGGAAAAAGAAAAGGAGCTGCAGGAAGCCAGAGGAAAAATCAAGACAATCCCCAATCATAAGGACTGGCTTATGGGTGGCAACAGATTTCAATACATTTGTCAGCCCTACACTAGCAACCCCCAGGAGCTTTGGAGGCAGACTGGAGGAATGGGCTGTATTGCTGATGTGGCAACTTCACTTGTTGACAGAAGTGAAATCTCTGCATTAGCAATGCTCTAGGAATTTCCCCAATCTCTATGGTAACGGCCACAGAGATTGTGGATTCCTAGAGCACCATGGACATGGCAACCTAAAGTGATATTACCACTTCCATGATGGCACCCCCCCCCCCAGCATTTTCTCTCACCACTCAATCACCCAACAGCATGCATAGGGCAGGAGGCTGTTTCAATCAATTCAGAAAAACAGTCATATGTTTAAGAGAAGTCAATGTTTAAGAGAATCAGACGTCATAACCAAAAATCTAAGGCTGCCATGGGGCAGGGGGGTGGGGCGGGACACAACTAAAAAGACAACATTCTGGGAGCCCTTGTCACCTGGGGGCCCCTGGAGGTGGGAAAGCAATTTATGTTGGCCATTGTGACAAGCAAAATATTCATTAGGACCAGTGCTGTGCATGTGAAAAGAGAGAGCCAGAAGGGGGACTTGGGATCTACAGGAACTCAGAGTGTACATGTGTGTGTGTGCACAGACATGCATGATGCACCTCCATGCAGAGGCATGCATTGCTTCCCATGGCAGCTACCGCATCAGTAACACCAGGATCACCTAGTAACAAGAATTAATAGTAAGCATTGTTCCTATAGCAGCACTCTTGCCAAGTGCAGTGCAGGAATGAATGGCAGACACCCATTTATATGGAAGAAAATCAGGAGGTACATTTAGAGTCTTCATGGGGGGAAATCTAAACTTCAAACCTGGGAAGCCAAAAATCAGACTGAGAATCCACTCTATGCAGTCTCATCATTTTACCTGCACTGCCCCATTCTGTTTCATGGTCAGGCAAATGGAATCCTAGGAGTGGACTTTTTAATGCAGAAATTAGTATGTTACTCTCAATACCAATTTTTTTTAAAGAAGCAGCAAAAATAGCTTGCCCAAACTTACATCTTGGTAGATTTTACAAAAAAGGACTGCCGAAGTCAAATGCACTCACACTCATGCACTCATCAAATGGCAACACTTACATCTTCAGCTAGGGCCGACGCGCTGTGCAGAACAGGGACTGGACTCTGCCTTTCATAATGGCACAGCTTTTCATGAATCTGAAACAGAAAAGAGGGGAGGAACAACCTTCAGAGGCTCAGGCTCCCTTGAGAAGTGGCTCCCTTCCTACTGCCAGTGTAGGAAGAAGCCACAGATGTAATTAGCTGGTTTCATGCAAGAACACTCAGCTCAATGTGCTTAGGTAAGGAACGGCCTGCTTCCCGCAGTGACCACAGAATTAAGCCACCCAGACAAGCAACTGCAGAATCATGCCGATGCCCATCCCTGCCCATTTCCAGGCAGGAGCTAAGTACTCTAATCAGTCTGCAGAGTCCACGCCGAGTCCTGCACCCTGCCCAAGTAACACCATCACCCTTTCCAGAATGAGCGCATGCTCCAATTATCACCACTGAGACCGATCCAATAATGCACCATGCAATAAATTGGACAGTGAGATGTCTTTTTTTGTTCTACCTTTGCAATCCACCAGAAATACATTACTGTCTGGCCGAGGATTCTCACTCTCATGGTCCTCCTCTGTCTTTCTGGCGAAACTTACTCGCCGTTTACCTCTCTCAGCTGATACCTATCAGAATGGCTATCATGATCAGTTAAATGATACAGCGCTGCCTATACAGAGTCAGATCTCTAGCCTCTCACAGGTCTGAGATCAGGCCATAGCTCTCCAAGGTCTCAGGCCAAGGTTTTCCCAAGCCACATTATTTGCGTCAATTCTATAATGAGGTGACCTTAGGGGGCAGATGGAGGGATTCAGTCACAAGCTCCTGAACTGGTGGACAGCATCAGCTCGGCTTAATCTTGGCTATGAACCTCACGCATTCCTACTCAGCTGTCCAGGTGAAAAACAAGACATGCTCCCCCTCTAGTGCTTGAGAGTCAACGCTTGTCTTCTCCCCTCAGCTGGTCTTCTCCACCAAATGTAAACAAGAAGGACTCTAAGCCTTTACTTATTGTATGCATTCAGTTCTTGAGGCAGGGTTACAATTCAATTCCAAATCCAAATTCAAATATCAATAAAACGAAAGAACAACTTTCGTTTTTTAAAAATTAGCAAAAAGCAGCGGGAGTAGCTTCTGTGTTCCGTCCAGCTCCCACTATATTTGTGGCACTTTGTAAATGATACTTCTGCACCAAGCAAATCTTTAATTGTATTCTTAGCAGAATTCAGTCCCTCTCAACCTACTTTTTACAAATAGCATTTTAAAAAGGCAGCGCAAACATTTCTTTCAGACTATCAATTCCCTCCAAAAGCGATTTTGTTGGTTGTTTGGGTATTAACTGAAGGCAGGGCTTTCATGCTCCGTCAAGCGCTCTGCAGACCAGACTGTCAAAAAAGCAGCTCTCAACATTCACCCACGCAAATGTATGCATATATTCTAGCATTCTTTTCTGTCACCCTTGAAGATCTCAGCAAAGAACCTTGTTCGGCTGCACAGTTCTGCCTCAATTATTCTTCCACGCAAGGGCTTTGCGCTCCACGGCCCAAACTACATTTTAATCTCTTTTGTTTCCCTGTGCAGGCTCCATGTCAGGACTCAGTTTGTTTAAAGCAAGAAGCCTGGGTCTTAAGATTTGTCCTCTGCCCAAGAAGCCCTGCCCTGCTCACTCCAGATGTGGCAAACCTGACTGCAGTTCCTCTGTGCTGCTTCATCATTTGCCAGAACAATAACAATAACAACAACAACATTTGATTTATATACCGCCCTTCAGGACAACTTAATGCCCACTCAGAGCGGTTTACAAAGTATGTCATTATTATCCCCACAACAAAACACCCTGTGAGGTGGGTGGGGCTGAGAGAGCTCCAGAGAGCTGTGACTAGCCCAAGGTCACCCAGCTGGCTTCAAGTGGAGGCGTGGGGAATCAAACCCGGCTCTCCAGATAAGAGTCCCGTGCTCTTAACCACTACACCAAACTGGCTCTAATACACTAGCACTAATAAAGTAAGAGGGAGGCACACCAAACGCTGCTCCCATTCACCACACATCTGTGTGAGTGGAGAATCCTCCCTGCAGACATGTGACCACCTCAAGGTTTAATTTGCTTGATATCATTCCTCCATCTTGAGGGAAGAAAATCCCTACACAGCTGAGGGTTCTCACTAAAAGCCTTGCTCAAACAAGAGGGAGTCTGTGGAGAAGAAGAGAGCAGTCATCCACTACTGTATTTCAATGTCATCTTCTGGAGAATGTACAGAACAGGACAACACCAGGACCCAGAAGCCACAAGAAGGCCCCCGATGAGTCCTATCTCCACAAACATTCTCATCTCAAGACAAAATATTTACCTTCATTAAATAGCTAAGACTTCTCTCACTGAAGATGTCCTTCAAGAACACCATTTCTTCCTTGTGATTGGAGTCAGGTCTCAGTTGCGATGTTAGGAGGGCAAGGGTCTCATGCAAACCTACACAAAGATACAGGAAGGCTACGGTGAGGCGACCCCTTAACAGAACATGAACACCTTTCTACTACGAGTTGCCTTCCGGCTGACTCCTAGTGGCAGCTTCAGCCACTATTGTAGCACAAAACTGAAGAGATTCCTCAAGGACAAAACATCACATATTAGGGAGGGTTTTAATGTTTTGGTTTGTTTTGTTTTAAAATTATTTTATCCCTCCTTTCTTCTGCAAAGCAGGACCCAAGGTAGTCTACCATATATTCTCTCAACAGACATTATAATACAACAAACAACACTGGCATGGATTAAGTGGGAATAATCCCAGTTATTTCCCTCAGACAGAAGTTCTTTACCTCAGGCACAGGATGGAACTGTTCTCAGAGTTTTGAGCTGCTATAGGACCTGTTTTTTGAACTATGATCCCTCCAAGGATCCCGCTTGTGCTAAACTACCATTTGGACCAGTGCCTGGGTCACCTCCGTTTTTTATTTCTTATTTATTTGTATTTACATTATTTATTGTCCACCTTTGTCACTCAGAGTCAAGATGGATTACACAGTGTAATTCAATACAATGAACAGCTGAGACATCCAATATACTATACGATAGAGTACAGATTGCAGAAATCTGAAAGCAAGCTGAAATCTGATACACAGCTAAAACAATGTTGAAACAAAACATAAGCAATTTAACGTAACAAATGACAGTAGCAGATAGTACACAGTAGTATAATCTACAATTCCTATCCCTTTTTGGAAAAATTTCTTTAACCATTTCCTTACAACATAGTGCCTATTACCCGTGTAAGAAAGCCCTTCTAAAGAATTCGGTTTTGCGGTTTGCAGAAAGCCAGAAGAGTGGGTCCCATGTGACCTATGGCTCTTGACTGCAAATCACCATGCCCGATACACACAATCTCCCTATATATAATTGCTGCAATCCCATGTTTCACCATTAACTGGAGTCAGTTCCCAGTGCTGTCCAGTGACCTTTCCCAGCTCCTGCAGAAGAGGCCAAACCACCCACCAGGCCAAGATTTTGTTGACGCATCTAAAATGTTTAGCTGAACAGATCCCTAAATCTCACAAGGGGTCCCAAATATGCTGAGGAAACATAAGCAGAGCAGCCCAGTAAAGAGACGCCTGTTCCTCCATAAGAAGGTTATGGATTACACCAAGTCCACTGGGGAGCATTTTAGGAGCTGGGGGGTGACTACTCCCTTCACTGGCGCCATCCACCCAGTGGGTTTGCCAGACAGTATCTTTGCTGCAGCAAGAACAAAAATGCGGGACGCTGGTGGTGTTACAATGTCACTTTCAGCTGTACTCAAAAGTGACGTCAAAATGCTTTAGGAACCACCAATTGGAGGATTTGTAGGTGTTGTGACATCAGTTCCTGGTACAACCCAAAGTGACATCACAATGTCACATGCCATTGCTCCCTGCCTCCTATTTTTGCTCCCACTAAAGCAAAGAACCCCAGCAGGGCTTGGAGCCCAGGGGCAGGAGTTTGTCTGTCCCCAAGCACATGGTAACCCTACCATTAACACAAGAGCAGAGAAGCTGCCTGAAAGAAGCCAGATCACACAGTTTGAGCCAAGCTAGCACTCTGCTTCTTTTCTCCTCCCCTCATCCAACCTCTGACACTAGTGTGTTTAAAAACATCTAATTCTACCCCAAGCCATGTGGCAACAACATCTCAATATCACCAGAGCACATGGGACTGTAGCCACAGAAGGCAGCCACTAAGCCATTCCTGTAATATAACCACCAGCTCTTAAGCCATGAGTGAACATACATAATTACAGTGCTGAGTTCAATGTGGCTGTACACTCATTGCAATTTAGGTGGTTTTCTTCCAGTCTCTATCCAGACTTCCCCCTCTTCCGAAAAAGACATGGATCAAACATGATTGTACTATAGTGCCCAGTTTGAGGGCAGGCTAAGACAACAAATATCTCCTTACCTGAATCTTCCGATAACACAGGCATGGCTTTTTCCTCACAACCAAGTGAGAATTCCAGGCTTCCACCAAATGACCAGACTTCCTCTAACAGAGGAAATGTTTACAAGGGAGCAGAATACCTGGAGCCAGATAAAAGACTGAATGAGAATTCATTCCATATACATGTGATTGGCAAAGCAAGGGCAGCGCTGATAGTTTTCTTGGGCCACCAAGACAGAGAGAACTGCTTTGCTCAAATGTCACTATCCATCTGTGCTTCCACCATTTTAGTTATGAATACTTGTGCGTCCCCCTATGACTTGGGAGGCAAGCCCAGAAAAAGAAAGAAGGTGCCCTCAAGTCAAATTTTGCAAGGGTGGGGTTGCATAAAATCCAGCAGAGAAGATCATAAGTGCAAAGCCAGTGTGGTGATTAGATGACTGGTTTATCTCATAGTGCCATCAATATATTCTGAGGAGGGATGCTAGGCCACCACCTGGCACCCACAGGAGCATTGGGGGGGGAAGGCAAGGAGCAGACATATCGCACAACACATTGACATCGTGTCAGGACATGACATCAACACATCATCTGATGCTTTGGAAACTACTGTAGTGCATGCATCACCACCACCACCACCACCATCACCACCCACACACACACACAAACTGTTCTCCCACTAGCCTGGATGCAAGGGCAGCTCAGAGGGCCCAGCTGGTAGAAGACTGCCCCCCTGATGGGGACAAATGGCATCCCTTATTCCAGGTGACTTGGAGCACCACTAGCCTTGCTGACAGACTCAAACGTATGGACTATGGCAGTGATCTCCAAAGAGATACTGCATTTTATCACTGAGCTTCAGTCCATTTGGCCTCAAGACAAAGCCAGGTGTTTTTCATACCCTAGAACTGTCTTTTCCCTCTCTCATCGGAATGCTCATGAATTTCTCTCCAGTAGCCCATGATGGGCAAGCTACTCATTTCCTCTAGGACATGTCACATTCTCTCGTCCCGGTCATGTGGGCAGCCCCTGGGCCAACTGCAAGTGGTTTGAGCCAGCTTTGAAGTGAATTGGCCCAAACAGGAATTTTGCAATGCACAGTTGCTGGAAAGAAGAGGGATCTATATAAAAGAGGAACCAAAGGACCCTGGAGGAGGTCAGAAATTCTTTGTTGCTGGGAAGGTGGAAAGGACCACAGGTTTTGGTCCCCACCCAAAAATGGACTGCCCAAAGATAACAGGATAGAATAGGGCAACCACGGGACACCTGGAGGAAGCCTTCCTGGCCTCTGAGTTGGAGGCCTCTGAAGGCACAGAAATGTGATGCAAAATCACTACTCTCAGATTTTTTAAAGAGGCAGAGTAAAAAGTCTAGTGATAGAGTAACCATGGGCTCCTTGCTGGAGGGAGAGCATGGAACGGGCTTAGAACATGAAGGTGGACCATGTCCCCAGAGGCCCTGGCAGCAGCACAGTCCCACACAGGGCGGAAGCAACCATTCCAAATTCCTTGGCAAGTGTCAAACTTGAGTAGTCAGTCATCTGGGATTTTCTTTCGTAGCCTCAAACGCTCTCCCCAGCAAGGGAACTCTGACTTTAAAGCTTTGACTTTAAAAGTACTTTAAGCAGCCTATTAAAATCCAATCAGTTTAGAATATTAGTAATTACAATTTTGCAATTTAACCATTATTTTAAAATTATACCACTGTTACATAATTCAATGGTTGCATAATTTCCATTCTCCTATTTTTCTAAAGACTTCCAATGACCTCTGGCCCACAACACAAGGCCCATGGAAAGAGGTACTCTTATCACCTACACTAGTTCACACAGTAAGTGCTGACTCACACAGCCACCCTATTCTCAGCTGTCTTAAAGAAAAAAAAATTCTGGAGCTCACAGAAAAATGAGTGTCTGAATTCTTCACCATGCTGAAATGTGCCACCCTGCCTTTCAGAATGCACGTGGAACCTGCATGGCTAGTCATAATGGTTTACCAGCAAACAAAAGCCAACTCTAGGCAGAGTTCTCCGGCCGTGAAAGCCTTCGACAATACATCTAGGCAGGGAGTTGGATCGAACTTCAGCAGCTCGACTCAGTCAAGCTGCTGAATCCCAATGAGTTCAACTAGACTTCTTTCCAAGAAAATGTGCATAGGATTACAGCCTAACAGTGCAATCCTACAAATCCTTTACTGGGAATAAGCCCCACTCAGTGCTGTGGGACTTGCTTCTGAATAGACCTGCACAGGATTGCTCCCTTCGTCTGTTAGGTGGCTCAGCACTTTTGAGTCATTTTGCTTTCAAGAGGCAGAAAATGAGTGATCCACGGAGCTGGGTCCAGTTCAGCTGTATATCCCAAACCCCCATCTCTCCTGGCTCAGACCAAAATCTTTGCCAACCCATGCTTGTGTCCTAAATATTCTGCCATCCACACTTCAGCATATGATCACAGTACATACAAACAGTCCCACTACACGTGGCCAGGCTTTTCACTCATAAAACACACCTTAGGGCAGTTCTCAAAGGTTTGGGGCATCCCACAGGTTCACCCTTTAGGTCAGGCTTCACCTGATAAATCCTTCTTGACCTTCTTTTACTTCCTGGCTGGATACATTCAACAGGGGCTGTGAAGAGTCTTGCCCCAACACCCAATTTGGGGCAATAGCTCAGGACCCAAGCTTAGTAGGATCCCCAAACCTAGGTTGGAGCTAGAGAGACAGACAAGACAACCAGTTCACCTCCATCTTTATTTCTTCTCCCCAGTGCATTCTGGGAATTGTAGTTCCTAGAGTTCCTGAGATTCATGAGGACAGCTGCAGAGAAGTTAGCCGTGTTAGTCTGTGGTAGCAAAATCAAAAAGAGTCCAGTAGCACCTTTAAGACTAACCAATTTTATTTTAGCATAAGCTTTCGAGAATCAAGTTCTCTTCTTCAGATGCCTGTATCAGGCATCTGAAGAAGAGAACTTGATTCTCGAAAGCTTATGCTAAAATAAAATTGGTTAGTCTTAAAGGTGCTACTGGACTCTTTTTGATGAGGACAGCTGAGACCCCCTAAGACCAGTAAGTCCGGCAACCAAAATCGCCTTAACTGTGCCACTGCAATGGCAGCCTCCAGCATCTCTGCATATGGCCATTTGTTGGGGTGGGTGCAATATGCTGACAAACAGACCAAGCATGATCCGTTCTACAACATGCTTTGAGGTGGCCCATTCCAGACACCACAAGCGGCCTCATGCCTTTCTTCCTATGGGCTGTACTGGATTTCTCTAAGGCAACTTCTATAACTCCCTTCACTAATCTTTAATGTGCCGAGAAGGCCAGGCTTTGTACAATATTTGGGCTCCGCGGGGTCTAACTACTGCTTCTGAAGGAGTACATCAGAATTTGTGGTGGGGCTTGGAACAAGTTTGACAGGGCAAACCAAGAGGGCAAGGAGAAGGGGAAGAAGAAGAGGAGGCCTAGCAAGGTGAGAGGACCAGACACTATAGGGTGTAAGGGGGGCGGGGTGGACAGTGGCAGGAGTTACAAGCTTTGAGAAACAAGCAATGAAGAAGGAAGAAGAAAGACTGAGTGCCTTCCCCGATATTGTGAGTGTGTCTGCCAGTCCACATGTATGCCCACAAGACCGCAGTGGGATATCGGTAGGGAGGGCAGCAAAGGAAAGAGCATTTTCTTCTGTCCAACTCACTTCACCTTTTTCTCCCACCCACCCCTCCCTGCAAACACGCTACTTGTGGGTCTCCACTTGTTGCTTAGCCTATTTTCCATTGGCGGCCGGGCTCTAAGCCCCACTCGAAGATTCTCTGAGCATATGCCAAGCGCTTTCTCCTCATCGCCCAGGGACCACAACACATCCCACGCCGAAACATGAGCTAAAACATTGGCCAAGTCGCTTCTTGGTTTTCAGAAGAAGAAGAAGAAAAAAACACAACCAACTGCTAGTTTTAGGTCTCGTCCCGCTCGCCGGCGGTCAGAACGAAGCCAGGCCGTTCGCCAGAGCCACCACACCGGCAGCCCCAACCCCAGCAAGTGCGACCGGGCCCTACGGACGACGGTGCAAATGCAGAATGAGCCAGCATCTCTGCCGTGCCTCGGCCACGCCGAAAGAGGTGGCAGGCGCGGGCCTCCGCAGACAGAGCAAGGGGGCGCCGCTATGGTTTTGTTCCCCTTTGCCTGGAATCAAGCGCCACCTGCTCGCGGGTCCTCGTAGGATCGGGGGCTGCGTGGGATGGGAGGAGCGGGGTCTGGCGAACCGGGGGCGGGCGCGGAGGAACCGGCCGGGGAGGGGACTGCTCAATCCCAACCCACCCATCCACCCACCCTTCCTTCCCTCCCGCTGGCTCGGCCCGGCCTGCTGAGGCCTCTCCTGCCGCGCTCGCTTGCCTGCGGCCGCGCCTCCCCCGCCCCGGTCCCGCGGCCAGGTTACCCGCAGGAGAGGAGCGGCGATGGGCGCTCGCTCGCTTCCTTCCCTCTTCCCTTCCTGCAGCCTCCGGGCTCCGGCAGCTGCGCGCACCCGCTCGCTCGGCTCCTTGGCTCCGTGCAGGGCGCGCCTCGCTCATGCGCTTCGCGGCGAGGACGGAGGGAGAGGCAACCTCTTCTCCCCCCGCTCCCCGGGCACCGGTGCTCTTTTCCCTCCCCCTTTTGTTCGGCAACCGACTGAAAGGAGCCGCCGGCGAAGCAGCCGGCCTCTGCCTCCTCCCTCGCTCCCTCGCTCCCTCCCACCGCTTGGAAGCCCGGCCTGCGGTCAGGCGTTCCCCAAGCGCCTCGCTCGGCAACCCCCGCCCCCAGCCGGGTTTCATCGTTAGGCCGTCCCTGCAGGACTGGCGGGTTGCCCTGGATGGAGCGGGGGTCTGCTCTGCGCAGGGACGCCATCGGGAGGATTCGGAAAGGGGCTCTTGGTGTTGGGGGCGGAGAAGGGATGCCTCGCGCGCAAGGGGATTCCCGCTCGGAGCATTGGGGAGGGGAGGTGCAGTTTTTAAAAAATCATTTAGAACTGCAATGTTCCTGTATATTATTCCAATGTTTTTAATTTTCTTGATTTTCGTCCGTGTTTATTTGACTATGTCTTGGTTTGCTTGTTTTGGTTTGGTTTTTTAAATTCTAGCTGTTTACTGTATGGAACGATCCTTCCCTTTCTTCCATTAACAGCCACAATCCAATCAGTCCCTTTCAGTTAAGTGTATAAGAGCTGCATTAGAAACCACCTTGAGAAAAGGAGTTTGTCAAGCAGCAGTTTGGGCGTGTGAACTGTCAAAATGTTTGGGAGCATTCCCCACATCTTCCCCCCACTTTGTTCATTGTCTCTGTAGACTTCCCAAGATCTTATGTAAAAAATAGCCGTGTTGGTCCCAGGGAGCTCTGACTCTTGAAAGCTTATACCTTTAAAATCTTGTTGGTCTCTAAGGTGCCACTGAAATCCTGATGTAGTAAAGAGGCTGCTAAATGTGCAAGAGATGTTCTGTTCTTCCTTTATTGTATTGAGCTTATGATACTGAAGTGCCAGATGGTGATTGGCTGAGGAGCTTCAGGTGATGTCAAGGAATGTTCACATTCTGACAGCTCAAGCGCCAGAACCATTGGAATGTTTACAGTTCCGTTTCCCTGAGGAAAAGGAAAGTTGTCAGTTTGACTAGACTTAAAACTTCACAAAACATATGCCAGAGGACTTCTACGTACGGCATTACAAGTCTTTCTGTTAGAAGATCAGCTGTTGCTGCAGAACTGGAACAGGATAATCCTAAGAGGAATGGTGAGAGCTGAAAAGCAGGAATGGGGAGATTTAATGTACCGATGTGAACTAACAAGCCAATTCCTTGACAGGAAGCTTCTAATTTATTTTTTATGTTGTTCTGCAGCTTCTTGAGAACTAACACAAAATATGTGGACTAGGCCCCGCCAGCTCTGCATCCACATTGACATCCTCCACACACATACATGTGGTACACACACCCTGTAGCACTGGAGGTGTGGAGTCCCAGGCACTCTTCCCACTAGTAATCTGTCCAGTGTGGGAGAGCAGGGACGAGGACACAAACAAAATGTGCTACCCAGCTAGTAGTCCCAGTGACCGTCACGGGCCAGCCCTCCCATCCCATCTCTTAGTGCACTTCAGAGCACAAGCAATCTGTCTCCCCTCCTCCACCATTAATATCCTCTCCTTCTTCCTTATCTCTGTTCCACACTAGACTCCTGACATGGATAAATTGTGATAGTAAAATAACAGTGCAACAGTACCATGTGTCTTCCTTCTCCCGCAACACATTCACCTGCAACCTTTCTGGGGGTCTTTGCAGGTAGATGTACTGGAACCGGTGCTTGGAATCCTAACACAGGGCAGAACGGATCCAGCACAAAGAAACATGTGCATGTTTTGCCCCGGGGAGATCTCCATGAGCCCAAAGCATCCACATAAGGCACTGTATCTGCACAAAGCCAGCAATTTTCTCTTGCTGCTTGTGGTGTTGCCAGGATCAAAACAAATGACTGCATTTGTAATTTATGCCAGTCGATTAAGCTGTGTGTGGCCCCCAAAGCAATTTTATCTGCTCCTGGCCAACTGTTAAAAGGTAAAGTAAAAGGTGTGGTTTAAAAGTTTGTCCAATTTTCATTCATAAGGCAAACTGAAAAAACAAAGATGCCACCCTTCTATGTTATTTCTCAGGTTCCATAGGTAGCACATAACTGAACATGGGTGTTGGTACGTAATGCAGTGCTCTGCAGCTGTGACTAAAGGAAGCTGCCCTGTCCAGATAGAGTGAACTTCCGAACCCCAGTGGCAGGAGGCAGCATCAGAGGAAGGCCTTGGCCTCTGAGCCCTGTTTGCTGGGTGAAACAGGATGCTAGTTTAGAAGGACCACTGGTCTGATCCAGCAGGACTCCGCTCATATTCTAAAAATGCAATCCTAAACAGAGTTACTCCAGTCTAAGCCCAGTGAAATAAATGGGCTTAGACTGGAGTAACTCCGTTTAAGATTACACTGTAAGGTTCAGTGAACAAAGTGGGGTTAAATTAATTAAATAAATAAATATGCCCTTAGTGTTAGATGGAGTTATTATGGAGTTCAACCGCAGCTTACCATCAGACCACTACCTGCAAAACACCATAATTCCAGATCACAGTGAAAGCTGGATCCCAACATTCCACGGCACAAAGTGATCACATGAAGCTGCCTTACGTGAAGTCTTGGTCCATCAAGGTCCATCTTGTCTACTCCGATCGGCAGCAACTCTCCAGGGTCTCATGCAGAGCATCTGCTACCAGACCTTTTCAACTGGGATTGAACCAGGAGCTTTCTGCATGCCAAAGACAGTGTTCTACCACTGAGCCAAGACAGTGGTAAGGCAGCTAGAACAGGCTTGGTCCTCAGTGCGTGAGTGGTCAATCGGCACAGGAAGCCACCCCTTGGTCCCTTTCTAGTCTTCCACATCATCACCATCTACTCTTTGGAGAAAAGGGTTGCACTTTGTGACACAAAACCTGCCTTCTACTCTTTTACTGCCCTGGCTTTAGGGGGCAGTGAGCCTACAGAATACTATTCTGTACCTCTGAAGCCTCCAGGGAACCTTGATTTTTGCCTATCTTCCCTGCCTGCCCTTTTGATGTAGGCATTGGCTAGTTTTTCCCTACCCCTTCCAATGTTTTCTTCCTATACTTCTCCTAATTGCTCTCTCCCAACTGTCAGAAAGCTATGGCTGGCAATATGACGTGGTTTCCAGCAGCAAATGTACAGCTGTGGGCTGCCCTTCCTATCTTTAAGGAACCAAAATATTTTGTGACAATGCTTCTCGCTCCATGCACGAGTTTTCCGTTTGTTATGTAACCCACACATGCTTCTTCAGTGCCAACAAAGCAGCATTAAAGAAGGAGGGTGGTTTTTTAATGTGATCTGTTATCCTCACTTTGGGATATAGCAAAGGTTTGGGGGCAGGCAACACCATGTGGTCTGTAGTACCCCCAAATAATATTCAGCACCCAGGAAAACCAAATTCTTCAGTATGAATTACAACGTTCATCAGACCACATTTGCACACATCTGCTCTCTGGGTATTCTGCCTCTGAGCTGACAGGTTGTTAAGAACATGGTGTCAACATGACCACGCTGGTAGTTGCACATTGTGTTAAGTCACATGAATAACATAATTTCAGTGTGGTTCGGCAGCCTTCAAACCATCTTCATTTGTGGCTGCAGCATTAATTTCTCCAGGAGAGTGAGCATCCATATGGAAACATTGAAATGAAATCTCAACAGCTTACACTATTCTTGTGACAAAAGCACAGTGCCTGGGATTCTGGGATGTTCTCTTGTGGGAGGAAAGGGTGGCCTTTGCTGCTTGCTGTGCTCAATTTTTAAAATACATAAAAGATAATCGCTCACAAGGGCACCGTAGCAGCTCGATTCAAATCCAAGCCAGCCATAGTTAGCAAAAGTGAGCTGCTCACATCCCTATTTTAAGGGGGAACATAAACGATCTCTATTACCCCTCCTGGAACTGAAGGCTCTAGACAAGAAAATGAAGGGTCCTATCCTTTTGTCAACCCTTTTTGAGTGCTTTCTGCTCCAGATTCTTGGACTAACTGCTGCAGTTATTATAGCCTAAGTACCCTATTATGCGCTCAACTCTGGTGAGCAATTCTCTCAAGAAAACATGTCTGTGCTGAGCTTTCCCTTTTGTGTACTTATCTACGAGGTAATCAAGTTCCTGTGCCTGGCAAATTGGGCCGGGTTAGGCATACAGAGGAACTAACCTGGATTGATTGGGAGCTTGCCCCTTGTAAATTCAGATGGATGCCAGAACTATTTCACCCACCTACTCCTCACATACACAGGGTGGGTGGGTGGGTGTGTTTTAACATGTGTCAAGCTTGGCCCAGTGGCTGTGAAAACTCTCCAGCTCCTTGATGAAGAATAGGTAAGGTTCATCTCTTTGCTTTTCTGAAAGAGGGGTTAAAGCCAAAAAATACCCACTTCCAGCAACTCACATTTCCACTTCTCCATGATACCGTGAAAAGAAGCTGTCTGCATAGAAGAAAAGGTGGGTGGGTACTTTTCCCTATCAAATCCCCCCCTCGCTTAGCTGTTTGATCCCCAGCTGGGGTTCCAGGCCTGTGTTTGCAAAGGTACTCTTTTGCAACAGTTTCAGCCTTCTTGCATGGAAATATGCAAGTCACAATCAATGCCCGCTGTTCAGTGTATAGGGCATATTCAGTAGTGAATATACCTTTGTGTATTTTGATTGGTTAAGGGTGGGTGGGAGTGCAGGGCCAGAATTTCGACACATCATTCTATTTTAATCTGGCTTTTGCTGGGGAAATCAAGGCTTTATGGCTCCATTCTGGACGCTTGCCTCACCCTACTTGGCTATACTTTTAGGTTGGCTTATTGGCCTAAATCTTGTATACCTCATAAATAGGCTGGAGGTAGTATTTCCATGCACATGTGCACACACATGCACATGTGCATCAGAATACTTGGCGGCTTCTTGCTCCAGGGCTCCCTTAAATCTGTTGTGTTTTTCCATGGACTAAATACATATTACCTTATTAGTTTGTTTCCCCCTCCCCAGGCCTGCATAATCAGACATATGTTGCTAGTTCCATACTGGAAACTCAATTGCCCGGGATGCATGGCTCAATTCAGAGGGGAACCAATGTGCACAGGGAGAGACGGTTTATGCCTCATCACCTCCGAACCCTTTTCCCAACTTGAAATGGCCCCAAGGGGGTGCTTTTTGGCCCACTGGGGGCTCCACATTGACTGAAGAGGTATGTCTAGGTTTCCCCAATGGGGCAGATAGCAGCCCCCAGGGCCATTGGTGGTAGTGGAAACTGCCATCAAAGTCACAGCCAATGTATGGCATTCCTATAGGATGCTCAGGGCAAGAAACAAAGAGAGGTGCCATTGCCTGCCTCTGCATAGTGACCCTGGACTTCCTTGGGGTCTCCCAACCAAGTACTAACCAGGGTCAAACCTGCTTAGCTTTGAAGACCTGACAAGATCAAGCTAGCCTGGGTCAAAAAATGGTGTGCAGGGAAAGCAGAAGCCTCCTCTCCCTGCAGGCTGGAGGAATTAAGTTCCCAGCACGAAACACCCAACACTCATCTGATCGTAAGGGCATGGGGAAAACATAACACATAGTTAGGCTCAGCAGATCTGAGAGTGAGGTAAAGAAGAGAGGTAAATCCTGTGGGTCCATTCTCACTTTGAAAGAGCCCCCAAGTTCCTTTCTTATGAACTGAGCCAATGAATACTGAATGTAAATGCCAAGTTAATTCCCAGTAGCCACTGGACCTCACCTGTTAGGATGACTCCCCAGTAGAATGCCTAGTGCAGGTTTACGGTACACTCTTCAAGGAGCACCAAATAGTGAATGCATTTAGTTTCATTCAAAACTGCTTCCTGACTGGGAAGAGGGAATCAGTGTGTCTAACCAACAGGGTTCTTCTTGGTCTGTAAAGCTGCAGTGCCAAAGAACCAACTGAGGCTGGAAGAGCAGAAGGTGTTAGTCTTGCAAAGAAACTAGAATCTGGCATCTTGTGTTTAAATTCTTCTCTTTCAATATTATGACCCTGAAGTCAGTCACAGAATATCCTTGCAAACTGAAATATCCCTGCAGCTCCTTTTTTAAATCTCTCACCCATGACGACCTTCCTCCAGCACCAGGTATCAACCTGGAACAGTACCCTACTGGCTGTAGCTTAGTTCTACGGTGTGTAAATGATCCCAAATACATTTCTTTTCTATTTGTTTATATTTTTTGTCTTGTGGTTTCATTTTTTTTCTTTTCATTTTGTAGATTAATTTGTATCGTGTACACCGGTTTGGCTTTTCTATACGATTGATCCTGAAAAATCTGCACCAGCTGCCTGATTTTTCAGAGTAGTCAAGACAATAGGTTATCTCATGTTCAGATTAATTCCTTCCTTCTAGATCACGACGAAGAGGCATAAAGATGACTACTCTGAAAAAGTTCTGTGGAAACAGGACCACAGCCAGATTCCCATCATAGTCACAGATGGACTGGGTCTCCTTCAAGTGACTCTGGGACCCTTTGGATTATTTCTTACATAGCAGTACTTTGCTAATGTTTTTTGAAATTTATGTATGAATGGACTCTCTGGCACTGGCACTTTAACAGTGCAATCCTACGTACAGTTACTCCAGTCTAAGGCCATTGATTTCAAAATTCCCTGCTATGGTTGAGATATTTATAGAGGTTTAAGGTTTTTTGCTGTTTAGCATTAACTTGTTGTACCAGTTTATTTTCTATTGTAAATGAGATTTGTAGAATTGAATATTGTGATTTATGAAATTATTATACAAAAATCATACATATTTATTTAAAACAAATATATTTATTCTTCCTTGCACTTTACTAAATATATAGATTTCATAAATATTTCTGACAATTTCTTGACTTCTTGTAGTTAGCTTTCATGGTGCGCTGTTATTCATAGAGGAAAGGATGGTGATAACCAGAGGCCAAAACATTTCTTTTTACCAGGCTTTCAAGCGAGGGGCTCCACCTTTTTCTTGGTCTGCTTCTAGGCTGAGGGCTGAATTGTGGATATAATTTAAAAACAGCTGAATGTTGTTTTTATGTCCCCAATTTGTTTTAATGCCTTGTATTTAATACTGATCATTCTTAATGTTGATGGTTTTTATTTTATTTTATTTTTGTTGTGAGCCTCCTCAAGCAATTAATTTAAATATGCAACATATGTTGTGTATACATATAAAGCACGAGTGTCCATTTATTGACATGCCAATAATGCTGTAAATGTTTGCATTTTATAAGAAAATTTTGGTGAAAGAAAAGAGAAAATCAAAATCACTCATCTTGGAGTCGATACGCTTGCAGATTGATATGTAAAACGGGGGAAACTGAGTTGAAATGGCAGGAATTAGACCTTTGAAATTATCCCTTGCTTTAACCACTTGCTTCAGGCAAGTCCATTCTGTGGCTCATCCACTGCACTTGCAATGCACCAGCCTCTGGACTGTATGGGTGGATATGTGCGAGAGTGTCTCTTCTTTGTGCGGTAAGTTAAACAAGATTGCCTCTTGGTGCCTTCTGGCTCAGCTAAACTAGCCCCTTTGGGATTGGACACGATGGTTGTTCACCTTAATAACAGCTTATGATTTGTCCAGGCTACAAATTGCACATGGAGGAAGTTTGTCCAGTTGTGTTCCACTGCCTCCTTTTTTTGAGTTGTTACAGTTCCTATTGAGATGGACAGCACGTTCACTCAAAGAGAGGGGAAACATTTACTGTTCAGCAGCTCGGTGCTTGATAAATGACAGTAGAGATAAAGCAAGCAGAGCCCGGCCAAACCTCCGCCATACAACTCTGTTGCTGTGTGCTGTTAGCTGCTTCCTAGACCAGGGCCCATTCGTGAGACTGAGCACTGAGCACCCAGTCAGAGGTTGCTGACTCCATGGTTATCCAGCCTGCTGGAGATAACAATCAAGCTATTGATTACATGGAGTGATGTAGAACATTCTGCAGCAAGTGCAACATAAACAGCTCAATCCTTAAGTGAGAGAAGATCAGCCTATGGCACAGAGAGGTAGCCCACTGTATCAGATCCCAGAAGGATAAGAAGTCAACCCTGTCTGGGAAAGTGCCACAGTCTCTTTCCAGTTTTTCGCCTTGATTGCTGCATGTTCCTTCCAAGCATCATCCATACACACAACCAAATGATAGGGTTGAATCCTGCCAGCATTTTTGTACCATCTCAACCAATTCTTATTCTTACCAAAGTCCCCATCCAACATGGCTTTTGTCCATGCCAGTCCCATGATCCCCAGCATCAACTTGTTGGTGGTCAAAGGTGACTGCCACCTTCCTTTTCGGCCACAAAAAAGCTGGTTGGATCCAACCCAAGATCAGGAAATCACACGGGCACTATGGTAGAGATCATCCATCCTTCCTTCTTCATGAGAACAATAGCTTGCCTTATAGGGTTGTCTCATTTTTGGTATCCACTTGGCACAAAGTCACTTCAGATAATAAAGTTTTTCCACATAGATGTGGGGGAAAGTGTTGGTCACAAATGCCAGTGAACCTGAGTTTTTCCTACATGTACGTGAAATCCATGAAGGAAATTTATCTTGGGCAAAGCGATCCACAATTGGAAGCAAATCTAGCAAGAGCAAATTAGGAAACTCACCAGAGTCATAAAGAACTTCCGACTGAAATCAATAACTCCCTGATCATGAGGGGAGTTTGAAGCATATGAACTGGAACTCAAAATATGATTGTTTTTACATTAAACTTATATGGGAAGGGGCATATATCTTTATAAGATAAAATCACCCTGTTGAAAGCAAATAAAAAGGAACTCCTAGACACCTATATCACAAACCCCTCACTGGGAATGAGGATTAAATTAAAAACAGAGAATAAATCACATAGAGTTGAACAACTCTTCACACTGATAGCATCTGTGATTTATGTCCGTGACTGAGCTCATTTTGGAAAGGCTTGCCAATAACTTCTTTAGGTGACAAGTTCCAGAGAGAAACCCATGTTGAACTTTTAAAGGAATTTTGAGGTGTTAAAGACATTGGATTTACAGCACAAACTGGGACCATTGAAATCAACGAGGTTAAACTCTGCATAAGATTGCACTGATATGCTGCAACTCCTATGCACATTTACCTGGGAGTAAGCCTCATGGGACATAGCAGGGCTTACTTGTGGGGAGACACTTAGAATTATACTCTCGGACTTCAAGATGCCACAAGACTCTTTTTAGTTTTTGGTCTCTAGATTAGTCTTTGGTGAAACATCCAGGTCTTCTTGTGGCCAATCTATGGGACAGGAATTGTAAATTGGTGGATGCCTGGTTTTTAAGCCCAGGAGCATATAAAGAGGCTTCTACTTTATATCTGAAAAGCAGGATAAAAATATGATGGGTTGGATCCAACTAGATTTTCTACTGATGAGAAAGGGAGGAGGGGGTAACCTTAGACCACCCAAAACTATATGGTGGGAATCATGTGACCTGCATAAACAAAGAGTGTCAGACTACTTTCTGGGAGACCCAGGTTCGAATTCCCACTCTGCTCTGAAAGCTCACTAGGTGATCTTTGGTCAATCACTCTTTCTTAGCCTAACCTACCTCACAGAGCTGTTGTGAGGACAAAATGGAGGAGGGGAGAATGACGTAAGCAATTTCGGGACCCATTGCAGAGAAAAGTAGATTATGAATGCATGAATGAATGAATGAATGAATGAATGAATGAATGAATGTTGGAAGCAGGCTATAAGGAGGAGGAGAATTGGATAAGACTGAGTGAAAAAGCTGGTTGGACCGTGTGCGCACATGCACGTGCGCACACACAATGAATGCAAAAGAAAATTCAGTATATGAAGGGGAGAGGCTAATTTTTGACTTGCACTCAGTATTCATTGTGCTTCTTCAGATGAATATGCCTAGCAGTTCAGGAGACAGTGGACCCCTTTGCACTCTAACCCCAATGTTTATGACTGTGGGACTTCAAAGCAAAAATGAGTGTTATTAATATTAATATTTGTTACTATGTGGAGGCCTGCAAGTAATTACATGAGGGGAGTGCAGGAGCAAGACACACACATCATAATGTAATAGCAAAACTTTATATCACTCTGGAGATAGAAGAGCAGCTATTTCCCCATTTGGCCCTGAATGTCAACAGTTCAATTGTTCTAGTGAGCAAGCAACTGTTCATCTAGCCCTAACCCTGGGGTGGATCCTACTCCTATCCCACCTCTCCACGGAGCAATGTTTATTTATTCATTAATTTATGTAAATATTTATACCCCCTTTCTTTTTGGCTCAAGCCTTCCTCCAATCTTAATGAGCTGTCCTCCAAATTAAATGGTTTTTCCATTGGAAGAAGAGCCACTTAAAGTTGAAAGATGGCTCCTTAGGCCGTAAGGAGGAGGCCACTTGGAAGATGGCTGGATTTGCTACCGTCACCCCTGAGCCCAAAGCACAAAATGGGAACCTTTAAAAAAAAATCCCTCCCTCCTCAAAAATACAGAATGGGATTGGAGGAGGTGTGACTACAAATGCATGCCTCACAGCTCATATATATCTCCCTCCATCCAGGACAATATAAAATGGTAGCGGCTGTGCCTCTTTGGGGGGGGGGGGCATTTTTCCTCTGATCAGTACACAGTATTTCAACTATATATATGTTTAAAACAGTTCTTTTATCAGTATCAGTGAAGGCCTTTGATCTAGCTGTCTATGGAGCCCTAATTTTTCTTCTCCTGTTGCAGATACATTTAAATGCCTGCTAGGCGTCTCCTCCTATTGAGCACTGGATGAAAGTCAGTTTCGCTGTTCCTTTCTGACTCACACAGACAGATTTTAATCTAACAGGCCAACCTTGGTACTCTTTACTTTTGAATTCTAGAACTCTTCCCTGGTTTGTGCAGTTATAGTAAAGACAAAAAAGAGTAACATGGAGAAAGTAGTTCATCATCACTGAGTAAGCATAGCTGGACTCTTACATCTGAAGGATTAGGGCAAAGGCGTCCAGAGCTGAGATAAATTTGAGGGCCTTCGCTTCGCTTTTAAAAAGAACAGATCAAGAAATCTCTCATGCCAAACCAGAGAACAAGAGTTCAAAGATACAGATTGGGATCAGGAGCTATTTATACCCCCCCCCTTTTCTCTCCAATGGGAACATATTTCTCCCCTCCTCTATTTTATCCTCACAACAACTTTGTGAGGTGGTTCAGGCTGAGAGACAGTGGCTTGGATCCAGCAATGTGCAAGCAGAACCATAAGCAGACTTAGCACAATTCCATTTGCACAAGATCTAGTGCAACACTGGGCGCCTCCCTCCCTCTACATTATAATGCCCCAAAACTGGCTGCACAAGATCATGCGCAAGCAGAAACACAAGGAAGGGACACTAGAAGTTTGACTTGGCGCAAGCCACCCTCTTTTTCTTGTGTTTCTGCTTGCATGAGAGCTCTATCACTAGCAGAGTGCTGGATCCAACCCAGTGACTGACCCAAGGTCACCCAGTAAGATCCCATGGCAAAGTGGGGGTTAAAACCTGAGATCCCGGGTATGACAATCTCACCATCACAAATGGCTTTTGTCCATGCAGGCCCCCATGATCTCCAATATAATTCTGCAGTTCCCCAGATCCTAGTCCAGCATTCTAAACACTACACCTTGCTGGGGGTGAAGGAGAGTAACGAGCCTGAGAGTTTGCCAACTTCTTCCCGCAGCATCCAAACCCTTCTGGTTAACTGAGAGATCAAGGGACATTGGAAAAGGGAAATTGACACAAATCGCAGGTGGGAGCTTTAATGAAGATGCCTTCTAATAAAAGGTGCATCTTCTTTGTGTGACTTCAGAAACACGGAGACTTTGGCGGTACTCTGGTGTGAATTACGCACACTATAAAAGATGCCAGGGAGCATGAATGGCAAAGGCATCTTTAGAGGGAGCTGACAGGGGAGTGCCTTGAATCTCAGCATGTTCACATTTTATCTGTGCATCTGATCTTTTGCTGTTCGCACTTCCTCTAGAGATGAACGAGCCTGATTTGCAAAGAAATTAGATTGAAAACCATCTACGGGAATCTTGGCTCTTTCTACACTCTAGGGACCCCCCTGCTGGCGAGCAGGAGCAGAATATGTTTGGGAGGTAAAACTGTGCATGGGGTAGCGGGGGTGGGGGGGAAGGAGATAAGGAATATTAATTAACATCAGATGCTCCAGTTTGAATTAAGAAATTGTCAGGTTGCATTTCAATATGTAGCAGAATAATCAATAAAACCACCACTATGCATGGCTTGAAATAGAATCTTCTGTGCCAGGGTTTTTCATACGTGTATCAAGCATTGTGAGGTCTCAGATTCCTTCTCTGCATACACCCCCCCCCCCCAAGTATACCCCTATAAGAACAAAAAATACACAGTTTAGGAAAGCTATGAGAGTATTCAATGGTGCGCAAGCTTGCACACTGACTGCAACATGGGAAGCCTGAAGAGGATTATAATTACCTTGTTGTTGGACATGGCTACCCACCCATTGGGCTCTGCCAATGCAGCAGCTAATGTGGCTTGGGGTGTCTTTTATACAGGCAAGTTGTAAGATGCCGGAGTCCTTCCGTTTACCGCAATGAAAGCAACCAACATTCGCAGGATCAAGGCAAATTAATGTAAGTCCAAGAAGGATCATAAATTTCTCTTTCCCAGCACTTGGTGCTACCGTATCACTTTCCTTCTCCCTCTCCCCTTCTTTTTAATCAAGTCCTGTCTTCTCTCCATCAGTGTTTTGGCCAGGCAGAACTACACAGTCTCAAGGAAACTATGGAGTGATCCACTTGTGAGGGAGAATGGGAAGGTAGAAGGGAAAGCTTCCTTCCTTCTGTTCCTCTCCCAACCGTGCCACTTTGAATGGCTGCCAGACTCCATGGGCAAGGAATGGGATAAGGCAGCCCTGCCTGCCTGCCAAATCTCCCTTGTGAATGCTCTCAATGGCCCCAATTGTTCACTGTGAGTTTGGGAGCACAGGTTTGCTGAGCATGTGGCCCTGTCCCCGTTTCATAGAGAGCCCCCATATTGCACCAATCTGTTTTCCTAATGCTTTGAGAGAGTGATTTTTATTGGGTAACTATGAAGGCTTTGCCCTTTTCCCAGCACCATGGCTCAGGTCCAGAACTGCCTTCTGCTTTTTAGCATTAAAGAATACGGCAAGAAACCCAGTGGTGGATTTGTTTAGAAACCCATAGGTCAATTTAAATGACTATAGTGTTAGAATGGCGCTTTTGAGGCAGGGTCAGATCGCTCCTGAGGTTTGTACAGCACCTAGTATATTGTAAGGAAAGTGAGGAGCAGCTGAAACCAAACCAAAAAAAATACCCAGTTTTTTAAATAGGTACTGTAGAGTTAAACTCCCCCTGCCCCCACCAGTGACACATGAAAATGTTACATTAGATAAAGGCAGAAGGGCAGAAAATCGGAATGAACCAAGATAGTTTCAGGTGAGCAGCCGTGTTGGTTTGTAACAGAAGAGTAAGATTCAAGTCTAGTAGCACCTTAAAGACCAACTAGATTTCCAGGGTCTGAGAGCTTTCGGGAGTCAAAGCTCCCTTTGTCAGATTCCAAGGAATTGCAACATTTCTGGAAGCAGTCAAGCTTCATAAAGTGCTGGTGTTTCGTGCTGTTCGCTGCTTCGAGCCCCTTTAAGTAGAAAAGGATTTTAAATAATGAATTTTAGAGATTCAAGCTTTCTTGGAAAAACCCTGCGTTTCTGGAGGGGTGGAGATTTAGCGCTCTCTGCACATGCTCAGAAGCAAGCTCCAGGCACGTTGCGGGGCTCGAATGAATCTTAATGCGCTCCCCCTTCCCATACATCCTTTCTTTCAGATTATTCGGCTGAAGTGGAGTTCCAGCCCCCACCCCCAGCTCTGTTGCCAGCCAAGCTTCCCTCTCTGCCGTCGGCGTAATGTGCAGGAAAGGAGGGGGGCTGCGCCCTTAATTCGAATTCCTTCCACTCCCCAATTCCTTCCTTACGCGGGACTCGAGCCATTGTGTCGCTGGCTGGCGTGACTCACCGCTGCCGCTCCGGGGTGAAGCTTTCACCCCCTCCCGGGCTCCCCGACTGGGGAGGCGGGCAGTAGCAGAGCTCGGCCGCCCGGCGTCCAGCCACTGGGTCCGGGAAGGGTCCGTCTTCGGGGGAAGCCAAGCCTGACCCAAAGAGACGACCCTCCTCCCGCCCCGAGCGCCGGCTCGTCTGGCGCGAAGAGGCTTGCCGAGAGCACCCCGACGGCCACCGGGCGGCGCTGCGGAGTCCCGCCAGCCCAACTCCGCTTCGCTCTTCTCCGCGTTTGGCACAAGCCGGGGAGTTGGGCAGCCGCCTGCGAACTGCTCGGCCGCCTCCCGCCGCAGCCGGGAGCGCCTTGGCTGGAAAGGAAGACCGCGGGGGGGAAGTTTCCGAGTCCGGTGGCTCTCCAGGCACGCCGGGGAAGACCCGGAAGGCGCCCGGGGCGCTAGAGCCGGGCGAGGGGAGCGTGCTTCTCCGCCCCGCGCCGCCTGCAGCCCTCCTCCGCCTCCGCGCCAGGCAGGGGGCAGCGTCCAGCGGCGCCCTTCGAAGGGAGCCGCCTCTCCCGAAGCCTGGACGGGCAAGTCGGGCTCGGCGTACCAAGCGCAGCCCGGCGCGGGCGCTCCGCTACCAGGCGCGACTGCGGAAGCTGCAGCAGCCCCGGCGCTGCTCCGCAGAGGACCCCCCGAGACCCCGCCGGGCGCCCGGACTCAGGCGAGGCACTCGGGACCGCGCGCTGCCGCTCCGAGGGGGCGACGCGGAGGTGCCCCGAGGACAAGTGTTGCCGCTGCAGTTCTTCCCCTGCGCCGCGGGGGCCCGTCCAAAGCTGGGCTGAGTTCGGCAGCTCTGGTCCCGGGGACGCCGAAGGGCTCCCAAGCCAGCCACCCTCCGGGGCGTGCCAAAGCTTAACCCTTCGCCTGGCTCTGGCTTTGGTCCCCACCAGCGTACAAAAGAGATCGCCCGGCCAACCCAACGGAGTCCTGCCTCCTACTCGGCCACTGGCATCTACGAGGGACCATCCGGCAGAGCTAACTGGGTCTGGGATCATCTGACTCCCACAGTGCGTAGAAGAGGCCACCAGCCAGTGTGGGCTATGTTAGGTAGCGCCACGACCAGCTGGTAGTAAGTGGGCTCAAGGGGTCCTCCAGCAGCAGCCCATGGTGTACAGGAGAAGCTGCCCAGTCCCATCCCTGCTACCAACCCTTAATCATGCATTAGCAGGTCGAGTTTGGGGACCCCAGCAGACAACGAAGAGCACCGCTCTGTGAGTCTCCACACCATCCAATCCAAGCTCAGTTCTTAGGTGCTGGTGTATCCAAGAGCCCACCTGGCCAACACGGTAAAAGCACTTCCTTGCCAGGATGTCTGTGGTGCGAAGGAAATTTGGCGATGACTACCAGGCAGTGGTGGGTGCCTCAACCCGTCGGAAGCGGCAGCGCTTTGTGGACAAGAACGGGCGCTGCAATGTGCAACATGGCAACCTGGGGAGCGAGAACAGCCGCTACATCTCCGACCTTTTCACCACGTTGGTGGACCTCAAGTGGCGCTGGAACCTGCTCATCTTCTTGTTGACATACACCGTGGCTTGGCTGATCATGGCCTCAATGTGGTGGGGGATCGCTTACCTGCGTGGTGACCTGGAAATGCACCGTGGCCCAGATCCTGGACACAGCCCATGTGTCGCCAATGTCTACAACTTCCCATCAGCGTTCCTTTTCTTCATTGAGACAGAGGCCACCATCGGTTACGGGCACCGGTACATCACTGAGCGCTGCCCAGAGGGCATTGTTCTGTTCCTCTTCCAGTCATTGCTGGGGTCGGTGGTGGATGCTTTTCTTATCGGATGCATGTTCATCAAGATGTCCCAACCGAAGAAACGTGCCGAGACCCTCATGTTTAGCCGGGCAGCCGTCATCTCACAGAGGGACGGAAAGCTCTGCCTCATGTTCCGGGTGGGCAACTTGCGGAACAGCCACATGGTCTCAGCTCAGATCCGATGTAAACTCATCAAGGTGAGTGAGTCTGGGAAGGGCCACCTCCTGCTCACAGTGATAGCGTTTTGCTGCAGCATCGCATCCCCGTGGCCAGGGAATTGGAAGTGGTTAGCCTTGGTTCCTGCTCTGTCTTTGCCTTGGGCCTGCATCTGAGGCCTGCTGGTCTCAATTCCCCTTTCTATTAAATGGGATATTTAAGAACATCACCATGGGGTTATTGTGAGGGCAAGTGTCATAAGAATTACAGAGCACGCCGCAAATGAAGACTGCTATATAATTGATACTTATGAGCAGGCACCAGGCTGAGCAGAGATTCCAAAGTGGATGGCATGGTTGGATTGGGAGCTTGTGTCCCACTGCATTTGAAATTCACCAGACACGTGCATAAATTTCCAGTCTCTACTTTGGATATTTGATTTTTTTAAAAGTAAGTAGACAATCCCATCCACATTTATTTGAGAGCCACCTCTGTTGAATTTCATTGAGAATTACTTCCATGTAAACATGTTCAGGATCAAGTTGTCTATCACCTTGCTTAAGGATCAGTTCATTAAATTCAGTACCTCCCCCACCCCATGCCTAAATACAGCAGTATTTGAAGAAAAAAGGAAGACAATATAAACTAGAATATTTACAAGCACATATGAATTAGAATTTTATAATCTTTCCTTACCCACCTACTCACATTCATTTATGCTTGTTTGCGCTCATGCGCCTGGCTTAATCTGATGAAGAATGTGCAGCTTTGGGCTTATGCAGAGCACCTTCCCATCACAACCATTTTCCCTAAATGTGGTGGCCCTGAATCTATTTTTTTAAAAAATACTGGCAAGATCCAGTTGCAGATCGCCAACCTGATAACTCATGTAGTTTGCCCTCAATCCTTCTGATTTCTGCCTGTAGTTACTATGACCACAAGCACGGCCGGGTGCCTAAAAGAGGGCAGGACTAGCTTCAGGGTGATGTTTATTACAAATTGGTAAGACCTTATGAACTTCACAGTAACAGTTCCTGTGCAAGTTAGATACATGGAATACATGGAATAATTCCACTGTGGTAGCCACATTGGTTTGTTGCAGCAAATTAAACTGGCATCTTGTGGGACATTCAAGATTAACAAAAAAATTCAGCAGAAGCTGCCATGGACTACAGCCCCACGTTGTCTGATGCAATGAGCGGTTCATTGCAGATGCAATAAAAATGTTACTCTTTAAGGAGCCACAAGACTCCCATTTATTTCAAATACATGTAGACAGTTGGGCTTCACAAGAAGTTTGTAGATGTTTTTGTCAGTTCTGAGAAAAATCAGTGATTTTTCCAGTCATTTCTTTGAAGCCCTACCAAAGCAAGGAAGTTTGGCTACACGTGTGCCCATACCACACACATCCTGCACCAAAGCTTTCTGTTAGTCGGTACTATTGACTTTCACTTCCACCTGATTCTCAGGCCTTCCTCCTCCTCCTCGACTGATGGTTTCTACTCTCAGGGCTGACATTGCTGACCATCTGTTCAGCTGGAAAAAAATTTACCCACAGCTGTACACAGCAGTTCCCTCTGGATCCAATCACTGCAAAGTAGCAGGAACAAACAATAGTCAAGTTAACAGCCAGCCGGGGGGGGGGGGGGGACCACAAAAGCTGAAGCATTTGGAAGTGGTAATTTTCAAAGCTATTTGAAGCTGCTTCTTCCAGTCTCAGGTATTGGTCTTAGTTGGTAGTGGAAGCATGTGCTTAGAAGCATCCTGTTCTTTGCTGTTCTTTTATATGGAGGGTTCAGCCCTGTCATGAAAAACAGATTCCTCCAGGGCTGGGCAGAGCGTGTCATGTCTGAAGTTAAACCCATAATGAAGGATATGAAGAGACAACATGGGCTGCAGTCCTAGGAACACTTTACTGGAAGTAAGCCTCACTGAATCAAATGGGATTTATTTCCAAGTAGACCAGATTAGGATTGCTCTTGCAGAACTGTGGGAAGCTTGAAAAGCAAGATCCATCACATTATCCAGTTTTCCCCTGCTTCATGGGAACTGTAATTCATTCATAAAATTCTCTGACACGGATGGATGCTGCAATGGCCCCTGGTTCTTAAAAGGTCTGGATAAATTCATAAAGGTCTACCCTTAAGCTTTACTAGTTAGGTATGAGACTTCCACATTCACAGGCAGGATGCGTCTGATTACCGGATCCTGCAGTCCAATGACAGGCAATTGATTCTGCCCTGCTTGTAAGCTTCCCGGGGGCAGACAACAGTCCCTGGCTGGGGGCCTGTGATGCAGCAGAAGAGTTCTCATGCTCTTACCCTCTATCTCTTTTCCAACTTTTTGAAGAACAAACAGGAAATCAAGGTCCATTTTCGAAGCAGTTTATGTATATCATGCTGTTTCAGAGAGAAAGGACATACTGCTGATTGTCACTGTATTAATACTGAAATTGTCTTGTTCTCAAAATAATCCAAAAAGTTTTTCTACAGTCACAAGAGCTTGTATAAAAGCAAGTCTCTTCTTTCTGAAAAATCAGGCTTTGACATTTTAAATGAACATATCAGTAAAAATCGGGCTATTTAATATAACATGTGATCTCTTCCAATACCTCCAATTCTAAGGAATTTTGCACCTTGAAGATTCTGGAATCTTTCCTGCCAGTCATATTTTAGTTGCAACCAATAAATACTGAATTAATCCCAGTACCTTTACCTTTACATAAATGAATATAACAGAGCCTCTGAATTATCTGAGATGGTAATCTATGACACAAATATGTCCTAGAAATTCTGGATCATGGACATCTCCACCACACATGTATTAATTCCCATTCTTCCACAGCCATTCCATGTTAGTTTTTTATCCCGATCCTGCAATCTTCTTTAGCCTCAAGAAATAACATTGCAGTAGGATTCTTTCTATAGAGAAGACTGCTCCTCCTTTGCAATGTGACTGGTATTCTAACAGATGTGCAAAATTCTCTGTATTACACATAATCTTATAGAATTTGGAGAGCTTTCTGTTTTGACCTGCTTTCCTATGAATTTGGCCCTCACACACTGTTGTTGGCCTCCTAACACCCTCAACAAAGAGACTGTAGTGGTTAGAGCATGGGCTTGGATTGGAGAGACCATGGTTGCATCCACAAAGGTTTGGTTTGTTTGGCTCTCAAACTGGAAGGGGGTTAGCACCCATGTGACGACATCTCCTACTCCAGGTTTTGCTCCCATCTTTCCCAAACCTGGTTTGATACGATCTTTTAGGAAAGACTGCAACCAAAGCACATTTGCACGTAAATGGGAGAGTGCATATTTTTACAGGTCCAGCCCACATTGCTGCCATTTTCTTGACCTCAGCTCCCTCCCACCTCTGGGACTGCCATTCCTCACCTTTGCAAAGCACCAGAGGACTTGTCTCGTTTTTAAAAAAAGGTAATTGCTGTAGATTTATAGCACTACTGCATCATTGATTTTTTAAAAAATAAAAGCCTATAGCAGCTCTCTAGCGGGGCAGGGGAGATGGCAGCCACATGGGAGGTTGAGTAAAGCAAAGTACAGAGAAGAACCACCACGTGGATGTTTTCTGTTCCAGAGGTATTTGCTGTGGCAATGAGAGCTCCACAGAGAATAAATAGTTGCTGTGTAGAAGCCGTGTTTGGTTCGAATCGCCTCTTGCCACTATGAAGCTCACTGGGGCGACTTTGGATCACATGAGCACTCTTTCTCACTCTCAGCCTACTGTACCTCATAGGTGGTTGTAAGTAAAAATATCAGATAACCCCCTTCGTGTGTGCCACCCAGGCTCCTTGGAGGAAAGCCAGGATATTAACGGGAGGAATTCATTGCATATTGTTTCCAAAACAGCACGTATACCAGCAGGTTCCGTTCACAGTCACTCATTATAAAATTCTTAAATTTTATAGGAGCTATTTTTTCCGTTTATTAAACTCTGTGACAGACCCATCAAGACTGAAGTCCCTCCTGTACTGTACGTCTGTTCAAAGCAAGTCGGATGGATGCACGGAAGATTGAAATTCACTCCCCCCCCCAACCTCCCCAGTTTTGAAAAGGCTATATTAAAAGGCTGCTGTTGCAGATCCTTCTGTTCAGAACATGAAAAGTACTCTAAGGGGACCCTCCCAAAATAATTGATCTTGTTCATTGCAATGTCCCTTCTCAAGAAAGTCACTGAGCAAATCATCGGACTTGACAAAAATAACGATCTACAGGGTCTCTTGCTCTTCCTCCTGAGCTATTCTGCAGCACTTATTTAGTTCTATGAAATCCAAAGCTGGTTTGCTTGATTAAGGTATTTATTCCCTATTTTTGTACCCAAAGGGGATCCAAAGCAGCTTATGACATCCTCCTCCATTTTATCCTCACAACAACAACCCTGTGAGGTACCTTAGGCAGAGAGAGAGAGCAACAGACCCATGAGGTCACCCAAACAGCTTCCATGGAAGAGTGGGGATTTGAACCTGGGTCTCTCAAACCCTTGTCTGACATTCTTAACCGCTACACCATGGTGATCTGCTCTTGGTCCTTTATTTGGGGGGGGGGGTGCATTTGGGCGAATTGGTGGCCAACCAGTCCTTATTCCTTTTGGCAAGAACTCTCCCCTGCTGTAGCCCAGCCACAGAGTAGGAAGCGCCGCAAGCTGTCGTTGCCTCTCTCTGCTGTGTCTTCGCAAGTTCCTGTATCCGCAGAACAAGCCGTTCTCTGACATGGGCCCAGATCCAACCCGAGTGCTTTGACTATCAAAGGCAATCCCTGGCAGGACCGTTGAGCTCTGACTTTTGTCAGATCACACCAGCCGAAGGGCACATGGGGGCCACTGCCATCGCCTGGGTACCTTCGCAGGGCTTTCTTGAAGGTCATAAACCAGGCTGGGTGCATTTGCACACAGTGACAGAACTGCTGCAGTTTGCTGCAGCCTGGATTTGGCAACCTTTTCTGTTTTTTTTTTAAAGTCAGGTTTCTAGCTTTTACATCAGCATAGAAAACTTGACAATCTGTGCCCTGTCTTCTGTGTCATTTCAGAAATCAGGAGGGCCTGAAGTTACTGAAGTTCAGCTTCAGAGCCGCTGAAAAGGGGGGAGAGCACATAAAATTCCAGGGTCACCTTAGAGACCACCATGCTGGGCAAGTCAATGATGTTTGCATTGGGTTAGGGTGGTAAGAAGGTGTCCACAGCCCCATTCACCTGCCAGAGCTCAGATCACATTCACACCCTTGTCACTTAAAGTGCCGTACAGCTCCCCTTCGACTGTTTGCATGCAGATATTTTAAAAAGCAGACATTTAATTTTAAATACACTTGTTTCTGTTTTAAATGCACTTGCTGACCAAACAGCAAGGCTAATTTACAATCGCAGCGCTGACCTTCCTGTGCTTTCCAAGGGAGGTGTGATTTTGGCCTCATTCAAGGAACATCAGCAGGGGGATAATGATAAAAGAAGAGGGCGTATGTGAGACTCCTGTGCCCCACCCCCTTGCAAGTAACCGGCCTGCCCCTGTGAGCAGCCGTGTTGTACAGGAGTCGGAATGTCAGACTTGTGTTCGAATCCTTACTCAGCAGTAAAGTTCACAGGGTATCCCTAGGCCACTCATACTCTGTCTCACACACTGTAACCTACCTCACAGGATTGTCATAAAGCTGAAATGTGAGGGGGGAGCCATCCTGCCCTAAACTGGGATTTAAACAAAACAATCTGAGATTAGAGAGTAAGCAATACTGAATTAGGCCAGGGGGAAAAGACATCCCCCTTGGGTCATCCCCATACGTAGTTAACTGCCATCAGCCTTATTCTCAGACTAAGAATAACAGCATCAACAGCATCCCCATAATACATTTCTCTGTTGTAATTTACTCTGCAATAATCTGCTGTGTGCTGAGTTACACACAATGTTTTTTCAATGCCAGTTATATTAGCAAACCATAAGATCTTTTCAGACATTACATCCATGCAGAGCAAGAGCCCGCCGACCGAATGTAACAGAGGTGCTTGCGCTGCCTGCAGTCCTTCCAATACAAGAAGTGGCCATGTTGTGTTATCATGCATGCAAAGCTTTGCGACGTATGAAGGCATGTGGCAAATACACAGGTTGCCCTGTTTACACAGTATGGCAACCCTGAGCACCGGGAGGATCGTGGGTAGCACATACTCCCATTACGCAGTTACAGCACTCCCAGTACTTGTGGATGTGACATCCCCAAAGCACTGATATTGCCCTGTAATGTGTTTGGTGTAGCTGGATCATACCCAGGATGGACCCAAGTACACAAACCCATTAGGAGCACTGAGGTGCCTCACCTGTTTTTTTAAAAATTAGGCTTTTTGATGTGGCATTTCCACAAGGGCTTCTTTTTAGAACACAGAGGATTTTTTTTAAAAAAAGTGACAGCCCCCAAAGTGAAAGGGCTCCAAAGCCCCACCCCTATTGCCCACTTGGGGATTTTTGAGTGATCTTGTAAAATCTGTCCAATTAGCTGTTCAAGACTGTGAGCATGGCAGGGTCCTTAAACTGGCATTGTAAAGAACTTTTTACGTTAAGGAGGATGCTCCTTATAAATGGGTAAGGTCAATAGCTGCCCATAACTGAGCATTCTCTGTAGTGGTCCCTACCTGGCAGAATAATCGATCTGACTAAGTCTGGAAGGCCTCCTGCACTCATTTCATTCCACAGAAGCTGCGAAGTGGGATTTTTAATGAGGGCTTTTGAAAGGTCTTTTTAATATTCACTGTAAATCCATTAATTTTAAAATTCTATTTATTGTTGGTTTGGGAGAGGAAAGGTGGCATGGTAAAGCAGGACTTTATCAGATCTTGGAAACGAAGCAGGGTCAGTGCTTGGATAGGAGACCACTAAGGAAGACTCTGCAGAGGAAGGCAATAGCAAACTGCCTCAGCTTCAATTACCTAGAAAGCCCTTTGCAGGAGTCCCCATAATGGCATATATGTACATATTGCTGAATTTTAATTTTTGTAACCTGCCTTGAGTCATTTTGAAAAAGACGGACCAGAAACAAAGTGATCAATAAAAAGTGGGTGAAGTTAAAAAGAACCATCTCTGAAGTTATTATCAGAGTTTTAGGTTTCCAGTGCTAACAGTTCAGAGGTGCAAAAATAGTTGGTCTTGGCAAGAGGGTTTCATAAGTTTCTTTGGTCACAATTGTTTTCTGTTCACTGGAAGCTGTATTTGGAAATGGGACAGCCCTACCTAGAGAGCAGGTGTAGCGAGTGTTTGGAGTGTCAGACTGGAATCTGGGAGACCTGGGTTCAAATGCCCACACTTGCCTGGGAAACTTGTGGCCAAGTCACTCACAGCCTAACCTGCCTCACAAGATTGTTGTGAAGATACGTTGGTCTCAGCAAGGGATAGTGGGGTAAAAACACGCTGGAGAAATAGCAAGACATGTATTTCCTGTTTGGCGCAACGTTCATATGTGTGCATTTCATTTAGATCTAAACCAGCCACATCACTGGGAATTCTATGAGAGAAACTCCCGTTTTTTGTTCAGACAGGGAGACTGCCCTTGCTAGCAGCGTGTAGGCCTGAGAAAACTTGGGGTGGAGGGGATGTTCCCCCGCATCCCGTCCCCAAGGCTTTTCTTTTTCCCAGTCGGGGACCAGCTTGGGCAATGGTTAGCGCTATGCTCAATGGGCCAGTCTGCTTGGCGGTCGTGCTGTCTATGGAACGGAGGTTGGCACCCCATGCGGAGGAGCCCGGCTTTCCCTCCAGGCCGCCCTCCTTCCTCGCGTCCACATGAGGACAAGTTGCTGGGCGCGCGCACCCGCGTCCGGGCCTCCTCCCCCCGCCCCTCCAGTTGCTAGCCGACACCGCCTCGCTGCTTCTCCCCCGCACCTGATTAGGAAAGCTGAAGCCTCCGCCGCTTTTCCCTGCTGAGCTATGCAGGGAGATAAGGCTTATCGCGCCGCCGGGCTCTGCCTGCTTTCCTCCCCTTCCAGGACCCCTCGTGCTCGCCACGCATCTTTGCTCTTTTGCCAGGAATAGGTTTTTTCCCCAGTAACTTTGCTCAAGGCTGAGCCCCCCCCCCCTTTTAATTTTTTGCTGCTGGGGCACGCAAGGGGATGAAGAGACAATACCATTGCAGAGTATAGGCGGGGGATACCCCTCTGGAACACTTCTCCTTGAGCGAACGGCTCCCTGCAAGCAGGGCAATCTATCTCATCAGGGCTGGTTTCCAACTTCCAGGTGGTGCCTGGAGATCTCCCGGAATTACGACTTCTCTTCTGGTAACAGAGATTTCTTCCTCTGGCTGTCTTGGCTGGTAGATATCTCCAGATATTTCCCAACCCAGAGCTGGCACCTTTAGCTACTCCGCTGGTTGTCTGTAGGAAGTTCTTAGCACAGAGAAGCTTCTGAAATAGGGTTGCCAGGTCCAGGTTGGGAAATTCCTGGAGATTTTGGGGGTGGAGCCTGGAGAAGGCGGGGTTTTGGGGGAGGGGCCTCCGAATGGTATAATGCCATAGAGTCTACCCTCCAAAGCAGCCATTTTCTCCAGGAATAGATCTCTGTCAGCTGGAGATCGGTTGTAATTCCGGGAGATCACCAGCCACCACCTGGAGGCTGGCAACCTTATTCTGAAATGTCATTTCCGCCTCCTACCTGTATATAATATTCAAGTCCCCAGGTGACTGCTCCAGAATTTAGCATATTATCAACACACTTGTAATCAGTGGTTTTTGTTTTTAAAAAGTACAAGTCTTCATATATAAGGTTGCACCAATCTCTAGCCATTCCACCCTCGCTCTGCAGATCCCCTTTAAGCTATTCTTGAGGGTCCGCTGGTATTCTGGCTGAGTGGGGTGGGCAGCACATAAGGAAGAGGGGCTGGTACTCAGTACTGAGGAGAACCATCACAAAAAAGGCCCTGCTTGTAACGCGTACAGATATTGATAGGGCTTTTTTTCAGCACGAACGCAGTGGAACGGAGTTCCGGAACCTCTTGAAAATGGTCACATGGCTGGTGGCAGCGCCCCCTGATCTCCAGACAGAGGGGAGTTGAGATTGCCCTCAGAGGGCAATCTCAACTCCCCTCTGTCTGGAGATCAGGGGGCGCTGCCACCAGCCATGTGACCATTTTCGCCGAGGGCAACCCATTGAGTTCCACTACCTCTTTTCCCAGAAAAAAAGCCCTGGATATTGACCTTGCTTCTGTATGAGTCACTCACTTCAGTGTGGAGTCTGTATTTGGTGGCACCTGCATGCGCATCACATTCCCAATGCAGATTTATATTTTTATTTATTTATTTACATTATTTATAACCTGCCTTTCTCACTGAGACTCAAGGTGGATTACACAGTGGAAGTCAATACGATCACCAGCTGGGACATTCAATAATCAATAACAATAATTCAATGAACAATACAATAGAAATTTGAAAACAAGCAAAAATCTGATACCGAGCAGAAATAATGCTGGAAAAAAATAAGCAAATTGACATAACGTATTAAACAACATGGAGAAACTATCCAATAAGAGCATAGTTACAACAACAGACAGTGTACAGTAGTATAGCCTACAGTCTCTATCATTTTTTGATTCACACATCTGGCCTATCAAATGCATAAGACAGAAAACTGATGCATAGTATTATCTAAAAAACTGGTACACAACTTGTGACATAATGTGGGTATCCCATGCACCCTTCCTAGCTTGTACTTTAGGTGCTGTTCATGTGCCACTCTAGCAGAGCGCTCAGAAAATTCTGCTGCTCCCATGATGCTTTGAATTAGCAATAGAGACCGTTTTCACAAAAGGTGCATGTAAGTGAATTTCCTGTCTCTCTTCTGTGCCTGACCCTTATGCTTCCCACCATGAACAGTTACTTGGTGTGTCTCCTTTTCATCTTCCTTCAACCCCCTGCCCCTTAAAAACTAGTCTTTCATGTAACCACTAGTTACAGTGGCAATCTAAGCCACTAAAAAAAAAAAAGAGTGCTGCTATTTTTAATATCTTTATATAATGCTTTTAATGTTTTATGATAATGGTTAATGAAATGTTTTAAATGTTTTTAATGCTGTTATCTGCCCTGAGCCTGCTTGCAGGGAGGGCGGAATATAAATATGATTAAATAAATACATAAATAAATAAATAAATAACCTTTGGTAGAATCCCTTGGTCTTCATCTCCAACCTAAGGAACACTATTTTATAGTCCAGGAGAAGTCCATGCTTCACAAGAATAGCCTGGATGCTACATTTTAATACAGCAAAAATGATTTATAGGCATTAATCTATATTCCCAGGTTAGATAGTGATAGCACCAATCAGCTGTTTGGGGAGAAGGTAGGGGGTTGATTTAGCACTTCTTGAAACAGCTGCAGCTGCTTTCTTAATAGGGGGCTAGGCCCATGCAGTTTCTGCAGCTGGATCCAAGGAAGTTCCCCCCCACCCCATGCACAACTCGTGCTTTACAACCAGTTAACGATATTTGTGCAGAAGGCTCCTCTCTGGATTTCACAGAAATAAGAAAATTGTTAATGCAGCCGGGAGATTACTTGAATTAAAGAGCCTTCCCCCTCCCATTGCTTTTGAACTAGAAAGAGCTGTTATGTGCTGTTATATGTGTGAGCTCAAAAAGATTGAGATGCAAAAGCATTCTTTCTTAACTTCGCTAGTGAAAGCATGTGCAGAAAGCCAGTACAATAAATAAAATAACAAGATGTATGCAAGCAGTGATTTGGGCTGACAAATTTTCATGTATAGAACCCTCCCCTGTCCCAGGCTATAAACAGACTGTGGAAGAATCTCTCTCTTTCTCTGCCTCCCCCCCCCCCCGCCCCCACATGTCACACACAGAGATCTCAACGCATCCTCTGGCATGCCTCTCTCTCACCTCTGGTCTCACCTGCTCCCTGATTTTGTCACGTCCACATGCACTGCAAGATTGGCTGGCAGACCAACCCTAGATGAGATACTCAGAAATACCATTGAGTTCAATGGAGGCACATTCCCACATGAGTTAGACTGGTCACCATTCTAGCTTCCCTTAGATGACAATGCTTAATATCCTGTCCCAGGAGGGAGAGGAAGAAGACCCACATACACATTGGCCTTCCTCACACACACGCACGCACGCACGCACGCACGCATACACACACACACACACACACACACATCCAATCTTTATAGGTTGCAGCTATCTTTGCAAAGAAGCCACTAGTCATCTTGAGGGCAGCTTGTGGCCAAAGCAGCTTCTTTGCTAAGGTTGTCACTACTGCTGAGGCCCAGCAAGGCAGCTCCTCTGTTCCTCTCCCAGAGACCATGAGGTGGATGCTGGTCACAGTCCTTCAGAAGGCTAACAGGGGACATAAGACCCATAAAACTCAGCCATGTCTGAGGAAATATATTTAAGACTGGGCTGCACCTGTGTGGTTTTGGCTGTTTCCACATGGGGATTTTCTGTTTCAAAGGGGAAACTGCACGGTGGTAGGCAGAATGTCTGCTCCCATCGCTGCTAGTGGGAAAGACTGGACCTAAGCTCAGCCTTCAAAATGGCAGCACAATGCTCTGCATTAGAGATGGGCACGAACCAAAATACGAACCAAAGTTCATCACGAACCAGGCTGGATCATTGTCTGCGAACCGGCTGTTCATCAGAGTCCATTTCTGATGAACCGCTACGAACTTTAGGGCAGTTCGTTTTTTTGGTTCGTCACTGCAGACAGCCTGGTGCCAATTAATCAGTTTCCTAGGCAACGGGGATTTGGCTTTCTGCAGACCTTCTGCTGACCTGGAGGTGACCTTCTGCTGACCTGGAAGTGACAGACCAAACAAACCGGTTCGCAAACTGGGGCAGGTTCATGAAAGTTCGTGGTTCGTGAAATGTGACGAAACATGAACCGCATGGTTCTTTTTTTCCTGGTTCGTGCCCATCTCTACTCTGCATTTCTTCCTCCCCTTTTTTTCAATCCTTTAGAGGACTTTTTTCTTTCCCAGCTACCGTACAGCTCAGCAGGGAAAGGGCGGTTTCCATGCCCCAGGCAGGCTCCAAAATCACCAATGCACTGCGTTTTTGTATGTACCTTATGGATAAAAGAGGGAGTGGGGGTGGTGAGTTGGCAATAGTGGGGACAGGTCGTATTGTTGTTTCCAGCCAGCTGCTGCTGCCATGGTGGGGGCACATTTTCATACCCCTGTATGAAAACAACCTCTGCCTCTTTTTTCCCACCTCTCCAAGTTTGGCTACTTCCTCCCCGGCTGATGCATGCTGTTTGTGGTGAAGCTTGACCATCCGAAGGGACATCATTTATTGTAAAAGTCCAAACCCTATTAAATAGGCAGCACTGGAGAATATGCCATAGCATCTGTTCCCTGGCTCCTTCAGGTCTGAATGCTTTTCCATTTGAGAACAAAGATCCTGGAAATAGATTGAATTGTGCAAAATAAGTTGTCAGGGTAAAGGCTGCTGGGACCAAGGGTGTGACTTTCGGGCAGATCCAGGCTTCCGCACAAGCTCTGAGGCCTCCCTGAAGGAAGGTAGCTGTGATCTCACTCTTGGTTTTAGTGATGTTTCAAGAATGTGCAGATGCATGTCAAGTCACCCCAAAGTGGCTGCACTAGCTGTTTATCTGAAAGGCTGCTTGCACGGCTTCCTTCATCATTGCTTATACACTCCTTTCCCTCCCCATGGCTCCTTCTCCTGGTTCCTGTCTCTCTGACATTTCCTTTGCCCCAACCTCTTCTCTGAAGGGACTCTGTTTCTTAGTTCCTCAGGGCCAAGCTTCACACAAGTATATTGGAGCATTTTTGTCTCCCTGAAGGGACCCCAAAGCAGCTTACAGAAAATTCCAAACAAAGCCATTTAAACAAGTAAAGGAAAACACAAACCTATCTGGGCAGGTGGGTCTGCCAGGCTGCCTGCCACAGGCCCCAGAGTTCTTGCTCTTTGGCCTATGTCTCCAGCCTCACCTTCTTTAAGGACCAGCAGAGAGAGAAGAACAAACTAGGCCTAGATGGAACTCAGTTCCCGCTAACCTACAACCTATAAGCCAGCAGAATTCTCCTCACAACTTCTTTCCCTGACAGCATAATGTTGTATTGCAACTAGTCAACTTCACACATTTTCTTCTTTTTAAAAAACTGCACAGAGGTGCAATCTTAACCCTTTCCCTCCACCTGTTTTTCCCATTCAAAAATCAGCACCAAGCATATTCCTCACCACTCTGGGGTGGGGGGAATGATACATGAATCTCTGCAGGTTTTTTTTACAGGATGAAAATGTCATGGGGAAATGGTACAGGGCTCTACCTCCCCTATAGCTTGACCTTAATGTTTTGGCCCTCTTGTCCTTCACAAACTATCCTAAACTGTGTAGCCTTCACCTTATCCCCCTTATCAATTAGGTATGAGAGGAAAACCAGGATGCCTGTGTTCAACCCCCCTCCACCCACACACACACACACCAGGGTGACTTCAGTCATTTTCTTCACAGGATTGAAAAGACTAAATGAAGGAAGAGTCAGGCGCACCACCTTGGTGCTCTGGATAAGAAAGGAGAGAGTTAAAAAATGTAATAGGTAGATTTTCATAGCTGCACTGGTGCCCCAGCTGTTCCCTCACTTCTTGCTTCTAAGTTCCTGACTCCATTTTGTGCCTCTAGGCAGAAATGATCTCATAACCAAGTAGCACCTGTTGTGTGACTCTGGTTTCCATGAGTGTTAACCAGGAGGTTGGATAAATGGGAAGCTTTACACTGACCACATGGATCAGTGTGTCAAGATGGTGGCATTGTTGCATTAAGACATGAGTCTATTTCTAGAAATTAATTTAATTGGTGTCTTCCCCATTCCCAAGTCTCATTAACAGGCCAAGAACTCAGCTTGTCCTTCCTTCCACAGCCTGTAGAAAGGAGGGCTTCTCTGGCCGTCAAGCTGCACTGAGGCATGTTGTCTTGGACTGTTCTGAAAGGCCCTCAGCTATCATTCCTAGCTGCTCTCATCAGCCACTGGGAAACCAGTCCCATCAAATAAATAAATAAGTCAGCGAAATCGCCCTGTGGCTAGTGGAGCACATAACGTCACATTTGGTTAGCAGACAACCCGCGCAATCATTTTGCAAAGGAACCGGAATTGACATCTTCGTTAATAAAGATGACATAGCCAAACAGTGACCCAAGCAGGAGAACACATGTCTGATTCAATAGAGGTCATCCAGGCGTGTGGGTGCTTTTGTGGAAGAGAGATTCAGAAGCAGACCAGAGTGTACGGATATGCCCAGACCAGCTGATTTTCACTCCTGCAAATGCCTCTTGCTTCAGTTTGGATAGATGTCTAAAGCTCTGTCTCTCATCCCAGCTATTGTTCTGTCCTTCCTCCTTCGTTAGCCTTTTCTTCTTAATTCTATAAAACCAGTTCTGCTCGTATCTACTGCAGACACCTTGCTAATTTCTTCAGATAATTACCACAAATATATCCAGCAGCAATTTCTACAGTGGCAGCGACACCTTTTTTTCCCCAGTCCAATTCAAAGAATTGCTGTGGGCTATGCCCATGTTTCTCCATTCAATCATTTCCCCCAGGGACAGGTGAGAGGGATTGTGTGGAGAAAGAGAGAATGTATGTGAAGTGGGGGGAGCATTTAGCTTGCATGTGTACACTGGAATTCACATCTGGCACATGATCGCTCCTAGTGTTTAAAAAAAGAGCACCTTTCTCAAGAGCCTCATACATCATTGAAAGGGGCCCACTGAAATATTTACCCTAATATTTACATGCATGAGCATGGAGCAGGGGTCACTGGGGCAGTCGGGGGGGTAGTTGTGAATTTCCTGCATTGTGCAGGGGGTTGGACTAGATGACCCTAGAGGTCCCTTCCAACCCTATGATTCTATGAAATAACTGCCCTTCTCCATCAAATTGTAGCTGCCTAATGTTGGCAAATTGCCCAGAGGGATGTTGGTGGCATGTTTATTCAGAAGTAAGGAATTCCTGTGAATTCAATAGCACTTCTCCCCCTCCCTCCAGTCAGTATGTATGCTATTCAGCTATACTCACCGTAGCTGAGCAACGGTGTGCATGTACGTACACATACCCATTAATGTGCTGAAACATAAAGACTTTAGAGAGCAACAGTTCAGTACATTCTCCCATATAGCTGCGCTTCAACAAAGAGAGGAATAAAGGGATACTACACATGAATGATTCATTCCAACCTCCAATTGTCTTTTAAATAAGGGGAGGAAAAAATATTGTAGTCGGCTGTATTGATTCACATAAAAATCTCAAAAACAATATAGTCAGGTATCACCTTTTTATTAGGCCCCCAATCAAAATACCACACAACAACGTGCAAGCTTTCAAGTTCTTCAGAAGTGCAGGGCACATTTCCATTCCTTTGCAACTGCAAGATCTTAACTCACTGGGATTTTCTCCTCTCCATTTATCTTTAGTCACGACAGACACCAGAAGGCGAATTCCTGCCACTAGACCAGTGTGAGTTAGATGTTGGATTCGGAACCGGGGCAGACCAACTGTTCCTCGTTTCTCCTCTAACCATCTGCCATGAGATCAATGACAAGAGTCCTTTCTTTGCCCTCTCGCAAAGATCACTAAGAAGTGAGCAGTTTGAAATCGTCGTCATCCTCGAAGGGATTGTCGAAACTACAGGTACAGGTCTTGAATCCAATGTCTTTTCCAGCAATGTATTTCTCATGAGAAAGATGTTCCGTTCCCCATTTTTCTTGAAAGCCATGCCTCAGATGTTTGAGGCCAAGCTGGGGCAAGGGAAATGCTCTCTTCCCATTTTCAGAAGTATTGTTTTCTTCACCCCCATTTCACATGTTCAAGGGCCACGACTTGTACTGGAAACAGTCCTTATTCAAATTAAAATCTCCAGTGTTGATGGCTTATCACCTTTCCATGAGCCAGTTTCTCAGATTCCCTTCCAAGCTACTTTTCTCCCTGCAAGGAAAGTAAAAGTACAAAGTCCACATATCTTGCCCTTGCAGAGAGAAAAGCAGCTTTTGAAGGGTGATCTTGACCAGGAAAGTAACTGCAACTGTGCTTCGGATTGGCGATACCCAATAGGATGTACCTCACAGGACAAGGACTAGTCAGGGAGGTCAGGAGGACAACCAATAAAGGCATCATTGTGCCCAAACAACAACTGCAGCGGGCAACCCCCCTTCAACAGGAAACACCTCACAGACACACACACACACACACACACACTTTCCTTTTTTCTAGCACTTTAACACTATGTGGAAGAGGGTCCTTCAGTTTGTGGAGGCACAAGGATGTAGTCCCTGTGCCTCTTGTGGAAGAGTAGTTCAAACAAGGAGCTTTTTGAAATATGCTCAGCAGCTAGTGAGAGAGAGCCAGATGGCCAAAACAGTCCACTTTTGACTTCTGATGCTCCCAAGACAAAGTTCCAGAAGTTTGTTATCTTCATAAGAACTTAAGCGGAACCCTGCTGGATCAGAACAGTGGTCCATCTAGTTTGGATTAGAATCCTGTTTCACTCAGTGGTCATTTCCACTGGCAGTGAATTCCAGAATTTAATTTCCTGTTGGGCAAAGAAATACTTCTTTTTGTCCATCCTCAATCTATTGCCCATCAACAATCTAACTACTTGGGAGTAGGGCTGAGTTCTAGTGTTATGGGAGAGGCTGGCCACTGTGTGAAATTCTTCCTAAGGAGAATTCTCTTTATCCATTTCCTCCACTTTTTATGTAGTTTTATAAACTTGTATCATGTCTCCCCTGGAGTCATGTTTTTTCTAAACCCAAAAGTCCCAGACTGTTCAGTCTTTCCTCATAAGAAAAGTGCTCCAACCCCTTAGTTATCTTGGTGGAAGTAAGTGAATGATGCTGGGAGACAAGCTTTTGATGTACAGAAGATTTCAACCAGGAAGCCCCAAGACTGTGAGTTAAGTGGTTAGTCCTTTTTTTTTTCTTTTTGCTCACACACACAAGGTTTCTTGCAGGCCAGGATGTTCAAGGGTGTTTAACACTTCCACCCAACTCTCCATTAGCTTGATGTACTTTTCTTTTTAAAGAGTCTTCCAATATGGTCTATTTCATTCTTAGCCTGCCCTTCTTCCAAAGAAGTGTGCCCTACATGGGCCACCTTTCCTCCATTTTGTCTTCAGAACACCTCTGTGGGGCGGGTTAGGCTCATGAATGAAAACACTTTAACTTCAAGCCCTCACAGGGCTTGAAGCTGAAGGGACGTGTCCCATAATTCACTTTCCAGCCCCCCCTCCCATACCAGCTTTCTGTCTCCCAGAATAGGTGTGAGAGAGGAACCAGCCCAGGTCACCCAGAAAGCTTTGTGTCTGCCTGGGGATTTAAACCCTGGTCTCCTCTAATCATTCCCTGAGGACAGAAACTGATGGACAACAGTGAGAGGTCTGTGGGGTACACCCAAGAAGAAAAGGAGCATGGGAAAGGAGCCTAGTCTGGAAAAAAGACCTATAGCTTGCTCTCAGTCCTGCAAGATCAGCCATCTGGAAAGCGGCTCCAGGGTTACACCTGCCAGAGAGACCCTGTGCTCAGTTAGGGTTGCCAGCAGGGCTGGAGAAAAAATGTCCTGTTAAGAGAGGCTTCATGTGTGGAAATGGGTAACTGAAGCTTTTCATGGCATAGAGGTAAATAGCATCCCAATAAGCCTCCGTTAAAGGAACTTTTCCCCCCTCAAGGCAGTTGGCAACTGCATACCCTGCCCCAGTTGTTTGGAAGAAGGCTGTGGTAATTCAGCTTTGAGGGCAAGGCATTCAGCACATGTTCAGAAGAACACTTTCTTTATGATCACTCTTGTATTTTGCAAGCTACAAGCTGAAATCTATTTAGATCATTGGTTGGGGGGCCTTAATAGGCCCTGCTCAGCCTAATCCCAAGTTATCCAGTTCTCTTTAGCTGCTCCTTTTACTGCTTTTGGCCCCAATTCATCTGAGTAGCATTATTGCCTCAGCAGCTGCACTAAGCTTCCTCAAGTTAAAAAAAACAACAACATAGGGTCTGATTGAAAAACTCCCCCCCTCATAGGCCAGTACAAGAGAGAGGCGAGTTCTTCACAGTTTCTCTTGCATGTCAATTAGACTTACTCCTATTGCTAAGAACAGAGAGTGTGTTGTTATTTGCCCAGTGTTAGCAAGCAACAAATCTTCTTAGTTTTTGCTACAGAAATGAGAACGTACTTTTTAAAAAAATTAGAATTCAGGTCAGATTTTGTGCTGGTGGGAAAAGCCTGAAATCTGTTTAACAGTTGCCAATTACTGGGTATTTTAGCTGTCCATTTGGCATTTATGCCTCAGGTTTGGTAGTGGCTATTTTGTAGAATGAGCAAGGTAGCTTGAACCTGGGTGTTTAAAAACAACTCTGTTGCACCCCCCACCTCCAACCCAGATCTGCCAGACCCCCCCATACACACACTCACACACACTCACCTCTGTAGGGAGAAAAATATCCTGTTCCTTTAATAGAGGCTTAATGTTTTACAATGGACAGGTAGGCAATTTAAGCTTTTCATGGAATGGAGGTAAATAGTATAAATAAAACCCTATTATCCCTCTATAAAAGGGGCAGTATCCCATTCCTTGAAGTTGCCAACAGGCCTGGGGGGGAAATTTCTGTCCCTTTCATAGAGAATGAATATATGGAAATAGGCAGCAGGAGGTTTTCACTGCATGGAGGTGTAAATAAGATCAGATTAAGCCTCTATTAAAGGGACAGGACGTTATTTCTCCAGGAAACCCCAACTTGACGCCACTAATAGGCTTCACCCCTGAAATGACAGAATCTCCTATACTCTGCCTCCTCAGCTGCCCCAAACTTCTGAGCTCCACCTTCTAACTCGCCAAAACCAACTTCTAGCTCAGTCCGGATTGACAGTTTCTAAACAGTACAACTCTGCCAATACCCCACTTTTCAGACAACGTGTTCCACCCTCCCACTGCCCTAAACCCCCAAGCAGATGAAACCCCAGCAAGTAGGTCACCCTAATTGTGGAAAGAGTAGAGGATCCCCATTCCTCAGTGGTTTTAGCTCAAAGGCCGATTTGCTTTGCAGCCAGAGAGAGATTAATGGGAAGATTAATTATGTGACTTTCCCCCTCTGGTGCCATACTAACAAACCTTTATGCAATGCTGGAAATAAGGTGGAATTTTTTTTTAAGTTACAACACCCAAGCAGCCGTCATTTGCAGTTGTGGAAAATGCATAGAGAGCCCTGTGCTTATAAAAGACAGAGGAGCAAAGAACTGCCTGAATTACTCCAGGACTTAATCTGAGGCAGCCAATGCAACCTGAGAACTGGACCTCAGGAACTGCTTTCAAGTTCTACAGTGTCTCTCACTGTAACTGCACTTGGCAACTGCAGTTTTTAAGAACCATACCTTCTAAGATTAGGCATGGAGAATCCTGGGAGGCTGAAATGCTCTCCCACTGGTTTCTCATATGTTCCTATGTTTGATCTCCAATTTGTGTCTATTTATTGCCTTATATAAGGGCTTACTTTGTCCTTTGAAGCATTTTGCTGGCAAGGAGTGTCTATACAGCATTTGTAGGCATGCGTAGCATTTTACATAAGGGCTCATATTAGCTTTTGAAAGATTTTGCTGGCAAGTGATTGCTATATGATTTTAGTGAATATTCTAAGGGCTTATTTTTCCTGTTAAGGTATTACTGGCAAGTGATGTTAGTGAAGATGCTTATTTTCTTATCTGAGAATTTGTTTTTACCCTTTGAAAGTTTTTCAGACAAGTGATGATGGCTATTTGACATTACTGGAAATGCTTACAAACATACCGTAAGGATGTATGGCTTTTGCTTGGCAAGTGATGGCAGTTTGGTGGTGTAGTTAAGAGCAGTGGGACTCTAATCTGGAGAACCGGGTTTGATTCCTTACTCTTCCACTTGAAGCCCGCTGGGTGACCTTGGGTCAGTCACAGCTTCCAGGAGCTCTCTCAGCCCTACCCACCTCACAGGGTGATTGTTGTGGAGATAATAACATACTTTGTAAACCGCTCTGAGTGGGCATGAAGTTGTACTGAAGGGCGGTATATAAATCAAATGTTGTTGTTGTTATGTCCTTGGATAGCTTATTGTCATACCATAAGGTATTTATTTTACCCGAGAATGTTTTGCTGGCAAGTTATTTTATTGGACATGCTTATTGTTTTCCTGAGGATTTATTTTACCTTTGAAGGGTTCTGCTGGCAGATGATGGCTAAATGACAGTAGTTGCCATGCAGATAAGTGAGCAATATGGCAACATGGTTGATATTGTTAGGTCCACTGATGTTTAAACAGAAGTGAGAGACCTGACATATATTCCATTTGCTCCTACACTTCCTTCAAGGAGTTTGGGGCACTATATGTAGTTCTTTTTTCCCCATTTCAGCCTCAAAACATATCTGTAAGGAAGGCTTGGCTGAAAGGGAGGGAATAGCCCAAGCATGTCTCATGAGATTCATGGCTGAGTGGGGATTTGAACATGTTTTAACACTTTAGCCAATACACCTTGCTGGTTCTTCAGGTTTAGTGAATTTATAATAAATACTATCCACATCCAAATGTGAGAGACAATGTATGCTTTTATGGCACAAAGAGACCTCTGTAATCTTTATCCAGATCCTGAGGGGGGAAAAAACATGATGAAAGGCGAAGGTTTCATCTGTTAAAAACTACAACTGTACATAAGGAAGTATTCTGTTTCTTTACTCTCACGATGTAAGCATCCTTACAAATTTAGAACAGGCAGAAAATATACTTAATATAGCATTCTGTTTAAAATTTCAAAGATACACAAAAAGGAGACAGTGTTGTGGCTTAAGATTGCTTGGTGCCCTAACTCACAGATTTTTGGTATCAGGGATACTAGTTTTGATATTTCAGTGGAGACCATGCAAAGAGAGAGCTTCAGTTATCCCAGGATGATTCAGGAAAGGGTTGTGGTTGTGGTACAGTGTTAGAGCACATGTTTTGGATACAGAAAGTCGTAGGTCTCCAGTTACACAATTCAGGATTCCCCAGCCTTGTTGAGCCTCAGGGACACTTTAGGAATGTTGAAAACAGGTAGTGGCTGGCACCACAAAATGGCTGCCATAGGAGGAATCAATCACAAAATGGCTGCTATGGGAACTGGCACCAATCATAAAATATTGGGAGATTTCAAACCAAGCATTGTCTTATGAGGGAAGCTGATGGGTGCCCTCTGAAGACGCAAAGGTGATGCTTCCAGGGATTTCCCAAAGCACTTCTTGTTCCAGTTAGGTTGAGGAAAGCCAGGACTGGCTCTTTTGAAGGGAAATCAGATGCTTTGTAGAAGAAGGAAGTGGACATCACCTCACTGAGTTAAAGGATCTCCAGACCTGTCTATACCTGAGACCCTGGAGAGATGCTGCCAGTGAGAGTAGACCATATTCAGGCAGATGTAACACAGTCTGATTTGGTGTAAGGCAGCTTCCTGTGTTCCTCCCTGCTATTAAAAACAGATTCCTGAGTGGAGCCCTGGCTCAAGTTGAACCTTGAATGTCCAATAAAAATTGCCCCCACCCATTTCTTACTGTGATGATCCTTGGGTCCATTTGTCAACAATTCTCTTTATCCATGCATTGTTCAGAATCTCCTAGCTGAATGTGGCAGTAAGGAAGGGGTTAATGAAACCTGCATAAGCAAATCTAGTTAAGTCAATAAAGATTGCTAGGAGACTGACTGTCACCAGATGGAGCAACAAGTCATTCATTACCTCTACAAGGAGTAGGGTTGAGGTTTGAATTGTGCAAACTTAGCACTGGACTCTACCCCATATGCCATCCGCTTCTGAAAACAGCTAGCCCTTCCTGGAAGCAAGTGATTTTGCCATAGTAAATGTTAGAAGCTCCATCCCCACCTCTTTCCAGTGCTGTGTGTATATTGAAATTCTGCTGGAACACAAGATGGGATATTGAGATAAAAATCTGAGCTTTTTTTTCAAAGCGCAAGTTTCTAGCAGTTGTGACCAAGAAGAATTGCTTAGGCAATGCTTGCAGAAGTCAGAGATGGTGGCTGAATAAGATTTCCAACAGTTGAGTGTCAGTGTTCTAACATGACTAACAAAAGTAATTATGCTATGCTGAGAAAAATGCAGAAAAACAAGACAGTATCCAGATATGATTTGCAAAATACATACAGATTGCAGAATCTTGCTTGACTTGTCACTGAATTTTAATGTTACTTTTAAAAAAGCCAAAATAATCTACAATGTGCATACAGCCCAGAAGGGACTTTCTTTTCCTAGTCACAAAGGCCATTGGTCAATTTCACAGCAGATGCTTAGAATGCCTGCTTCTCCAGTCTAGAAAAATTGCAGAGAGCTACATGCACACTGTTGCAATAATTGGATAGAGTCAAGTACATAAACTGGTGTTCAGATATGGATGAGGGACTTTATAGATGTATACAGCCTGTGCTAAATATGCAGTGCAATCCTATACAAAGTATTCCAATCTAAGTCTACTGAAATCAGTGGGTTAAGTCAGAGTAACTCTGGCTAGGATGGCTTAATTAGTCTTCCTGTCTAATACGCTAATATATTTTCCACTCAGTTCAATAGGTCCATGCACACAAGTTACATTCACTGGGTTGGATCATTTCCCCCTAATATGTGTATGTGCATTTAATTACTGAATAAATTTAATATAAAGTACCCCAATTCAGATATCACACTAGATCATGGTTAAGAAAGAATCACGATGGTTTCATGTGGTATCTGCATTAGGGTTTATGAATCAGAAACTATGGTTTGAAGTACTTGCAAACCATGGTTTGGTATACTGTCTGAACTGAATAACTGTGGTTTATGATTGGCAACCAGAAGCAGAAACTATGGTTTTTAGGGCATTTGTAGTCCATTGCTTGACATTATTATCTGCACTGAAAACTATCCCCACTTCCTCTGTGATAACTGGGTGAACAGGTGAGAAATGAAAACAGAGAAGCATTCTGACTTATACGTTGCCAGGAAACTCAGAAGTGTGGTTTCTGTTCCAAACTCTGGTTGGTGCAAAGTTCATCATAATGTCTTAACAATGTATCATATTTTTTTACTTCTAGAAATATGGCTATTTATCATTCAAATGACCAAGGAGACAAACATTTTCTTCCGCTCAGGAAAACAAGGATTTCTTAACGCAGATCCTCAGTCACTCAGTGTTACCATGGGAAATTATAGTATATTGGCTTCCTGCTGGGTGTGGCTTTCCCTGCTCTAGAAAATAGCATTAACTGTAATTCCAAGAGCAGGAAGAATTAACATTTGAATCGATGCATGGATGCTGGAAATTCCAAAAACTAACTTGCAAATGTGTTTTGGTGAAAGCATTCTGCCCCAGGGTCCGCAGGGTGGATCAGCAATGCTGAAGCCCAAATCTATCAGAACCATGGACAGATCACAGGGGATGATGCAAACAAGCAAGGTGCTTGGAGTGTTTTTTCTCCGTGAAGAAGACCTGAGGCTGACTGAGAGCTCAAGAGAGCAATCCTATGCAGGTCTACGCAGATCCCTGCTCAGAGGGGCCAGGCACCCTCTCGAACCCCTGTAAGCCAAGCCCTGGGAAGGTGAGCGTTTACTCAGGCTGGACAGTTTCAGGTATGAGGAACATCTTGTGGAGGTCCAGGCAGGGTGGATGAGGACGGAGGGCTGTCCAACACAGGAGGGTAGGAGAGGTTATTTAGTAGGGCTGTACTCAGTTTCTTCATGACTAATCAAGTACATCTGCATTAATACAAATAATACAACACTTCTAAAGAAAAAAACATACTTGCCATGTCTTTAGATGATGCCAAATGTGTCAGCAACAGACATTCTCTAATCTAAGAGAGAAGGCGGAATGCCTCGTCTAAGATGGAACGTGCAGCCTACACTTTTTGTAAGGATATCTGTAATTCTCAGAGTGAGGTTTCTGCTACCTGATTAAATGCGAGGGGGGGGGACTTTGAAAAATCAAAAGTGATTACTTAAGTGTATCAACCAATTAACTGACAGGACATGAAATCCTAAGCAGAGTTTCTCCAGTCTAAGCCTGTTGATTTCAGTGGGCTTAAATTGGAGTAACTCTTCTTAGGATTTCACTGCAAATGTTGCAGCCCTGGTATATACCATTGGCACCACCATCTGAAGTCCAGTCTTGATTCTATCATAATTTTTCCCCTCTCTCTTAGGAATGACGTGCCAAGCCAGGACCTCCTACACAGAAGATGAAGTTCTCTGGGGCCACCGGTTCCTCCCGGTGATGTCTCTGGAAGATGGGTTCTTCCGGGTGGATTATTCTCAGTTCCATGCTACCTTTGAAGTTCCTACTCCTCCATACAGTGTCAAGGAGCAGGAGGAAAACTTCGCACTTCCATCGCCTTTAAACACTCCTGTGGGGAGCAACCGAAGTAGACGAGAAAAAATCTCCTCACTTGATTGTTTGGATATTTTTGAAGAGAAGAGCAGCAGACTTCCCAGCAAATTCCAAAGACTTTGTTCAGGGAAGGAGGATCTCCAGAGAGGAGTCTTGAGTCTTTGTTCCACCAACGTTGAGAAAGCATGCAGCACTGGTGACCTTCTAAAGATCCAGCAGATAAGTTCTGTCTGCAGCATAGAGGATGGCGGGGAAAAGATTAAATCAGCAGCCTTCAAAACTAAATCAGAGCTCTTGGCTCGGTCCACTGGCAACCTTGAACTTCAACAAAAGCCCCAAGTTATGCGCACCTTGGGAACAAGACTAGATGATCATTTGCCTGCCAAACTCCGGAAAATGAACTCGAGTCTCTTTACCTAAAGATCAGCCACAAATGAACATGGCTGCCTTTCAAACTCCTGAGTTTCTCGGATTATTACTGTGAAGATCTGGACCGTGGCCATGCGACCAGCATCAGCTCCATTTAAACTAGAATAAAAAGCATAGCTTCACCCATGACAGACGGTAGTTGTGTTGAAAGGGTTTTGCAGCAGAGGAAAGATCTTTCACCAGTTCTACCAGTTCTGAGTTCTGTAGCTGCACTTGTCTTCCTTTTAAACCACGCCCATCTGAAACTAGTCCCTCGTTGTCCCCATCTATAAAGAAGCAGATTGGAAGCTGTTATTCTGTAATAAAAATTCTTCTGAGAATATACTTTTTCTCATGGTGCGGTAGTAGAACTCAGGCTTTGCATAAGGAGGCACCTGGTTCGAATTCTGGCATCTGCAGTAGCATGAAGAGTTGCCACCAATCAGAGCAGACAGCTGTGAACCAGATGGACCAGACCTTGATTCTATATAAGGCAGCTTCAGCCTGTTCATTCCAGGTTGCATGGCAGAGTTATTATAGAAACCTGAGTCTCTTTCCCACCTCTCCTTTGAGAGCATTCTGAGAACACACTGCAAAACATTTTCTGAAGCCCGTAAAAAAGGTTACAGCCTTATAAGTTTACTTGGGTAGCACTTCTAAGCCTTATTCTGGTATTCCATATCTGGTGTTTTTGCTCACTTTCGCGATCAGTGCTGCATATTTATGTACAGAATTATGAGCATCTTTCAAGCATTACCAAAAAATTAGTTTCTAATTTATAATTGCAAAGTTGGACTTATCCATTTGTTTTCAAAGTTGAGGGGGTAAATTTTGTTTTTGGCTATCCCACTTTAGATTACAGGTGAAAGATGGCAAAAGTAGCGTATCAGGAAGTAATGTAGGCTAGAATATTTTGCTCTCATAGCACCACTCAGCATCCACAGTGTATCAATGCCAATGGCAGTATTCAATATTTAGTAGATTGAGCTGTGTCCCCCTTAGGTTTTGTTTTTGACTCAGTGCTTCAAGGAGTCAGGTCTTTAGTGCCCTGAATATTATCTTGCAAAGATCCTTCTTTCCACCTTCCATAATTCAGTGCAGTTGCACATATTTGCATTATGAAGCATAGTCTTAGAATCCCCCATTTTTGTATATTTTAAAGGGCACTGAAATCCACCATCTTGTCAAGCAAGCCATTTTATAGGTCTTGGATGCCCTGCTACTTGGCGTTCCTGATTTCTGTGAAACACCTGGCCACAGCCAATCCTTTTCTGTCGTTTTAGGGAGATCTGGGTGTTACCTTACATGGAGAACACTTCTTGGCCACTCTCCTCATTTTGCCTGTGGCTTCCCATCCTTCCTGATTTGCAGTGAAAGGCAGAGGCAAGTAGGTAGGAAACCCCTGGGGGGGGGGGGAATGTTCTTAACAGAATTCTAAAGGTCTTCTAGACTCTCCCTTTACTTGCACCAAATGTAAATGTTCATGAAGGACAGAAGGCAGGATAGCTAGCATACATTGTTACCATGGTAGACTTTGCATTCTTATTGGCAAACCAATTTCAGCCTAAAATGCTCACATTCAGTAACTTTTTTTGCATTCGCTTCACTGCTTTAATGGGCTTCTTTTGCAACAGTTGACCAACTTATAGCCCTGCTATGAGTGCGAACACATCACGCTCAGAACCAAGCTACAAGTGACGCCTTACACAGGTTGGACACTTGTCAGCCTACCTCAAGTTTTGATGGGAAATGTAGGCGTCCTGGTTTTATAGCTTGGCTCTCCATTACAGCTGCAAGACCAGGATGCCTACATTTCCCATCAGAACTTGAGGGAAGCTGACAAGTGTCCAACCTGTGTCAGGCGTCCCTTGTAGCTTGGCTCTGAGGAAGACATCTTTTCAAGCCTTCCACAATGAGGGGAACATGCACTCAGCTTTGGGAAAGGGCTACAGTCTGGAACTTCAGAGCTACCCAATACCCCTGCTTGAGGCCTTGAATTGGTTCCCAATGAACTTCTTGCTGCTACCAACATGCTTGTGTATGTACAGTGGCCACCTTTACCTATGAGTGTGCATATTAAGGGCTGGATCCAACCAGCTTTTCTGCTGGTGAATAAAAGAAGAAGGGTCCCCTGCTGATTACCCAAAATGTAATGCTGGGGAATTACAGGACCTACATGGACAAAAGCCATGGCAGATGAGGGTTATAGTAAAGTGGGGAACTGGGTGAGATTGAATGGGATAGTTGGCTCCAAAGCTAAGATTACAAACTTGGTGGAGTGGAGAAAGTGTGAGACCGAAACTGGACTTCTAAACTGGAGGACTGGCTCAGCACTTCCAGATCTTGCATTTGAGACATATGATTTCAATATAGACCAAGTGTAGCTAGCTTTCTACAGTGAGCACATAAAATAAAAGTTGCATAGAGATTTTCTCCTGAGGAGTAAAACCAAGCAAGGACCAATTGAATGTGCTGACTGGTATGCAGACAGGAAGATCTTTTCCATCTAGAACACATGGGTGGCAATGCCAGTATTAGGTCGCCAGCTACAGTCACATCAAGTCATAAGTCTAGCCATGCTGTTAACCCCACAGTTCCCATTACATCAGCCATCTTCCATTCCCTCTTTTTAAAATTAAATATAACAATTTAATTTTAAAAAAGAGCCTAAAGCTCTAATTCTGTTCAGAGTGGAGGATGAGACTCAAGAAGTAATTATTACTAAAAACAAATCCAACTGCTTGCCCGGGGCTGCTTTCTGCCTTCAAAAGAGCGCTTGTACAAAGGTATCCTTTTTTGAGAGAGAGAATGATGCATTTGTTAAGCGAGAACAACAGAGGTTTTGCTCGTTTCTCTGTCTTTACCATTAGCAAACCTGTGTCTAGGTAATGCACAGGCACTGTCCATGGCACACGCACACGCATGTGCACCCACACACATGCACACACCCCTCACAGTCAAGAAAAGAAGGGCGGCACCACTGAGGTACAGGAAGTGAAAAAAGAAGCAAGGTGCAACTGATAATTGTTTGTAGATCACTATAGATCCTATAATATAACAAACAATTCCCCCATTGCACCTTGCTTTGTTTTTCTCTTCCTTGCCCCCCTCCCTACACACAAGCAATGTCTGCCTAATTGTGGGCAGTTTTTAAAAATCTTTTTCATTTTCTTTAAGTTCTTCCCAAGCTGAGCACCCCTCTGCTGTTCCCTAGAGCACTAACATAGATCTTTGGGGCAGGAGAATCACAAACACACAACCGTTGTCCTGCAACTGCATCTTGCCAGTTCCTGAACAGGCTCTCTCTCTCTCTCTCTATTTTCTTTTCTAGTCCATTCTTTCTCCCTCCACACTTAAGGGGCTCTCCTCTGCTTCAAACTGGCAGCAAGGACATAAAAAAAAACATTCCTTATGGGTACGTCCCCCCTCCCCACTGTCTGCACATCAAAGAGCAGCTACTGGGTCTTCCCTGGGGATGGGCACTCTCGGGACAGAAGCCCTTATCAAGCAGGGACATCCTGAGGTCCATCAACAACTGGAAGGTGGGGATGACTCAGGAAGCTTAACATCTGCCCCCCCCCACTGTTTCTAGCAACTAAGAGCCACAGCTTCACAGGATTCTGCTAGGCTCCAACAGATGCTGCCATATTTGGCAAAGCTTTCATTATGTGTGGGGCAGGAGGGGGAATGAGAGTGTATTTCAGCAACTGGGTTTACTTAAAAATGGAGGTTTAGGTTTAGCTCCTATGAAAGAGTTCCACATGCACTAGGTTGCCACTCTAGCACTTCCATTTGCATAAGGGTTCGGAAAAAAACATTGATCTTGCACAAACGGAAGTGTACTCTGCCGCAGAGGCTACCTAGGATGTGAAGAATTTGTTCATAGGATCCAAGCCCAAGCTTTAAGCTTAGAGGGTGGGGGTGTGGCTCAGTGGCAAAGCACCTGGAATGCCGAAGGTCCCAAGTTCAATCCCCAGCATCTCCAGGTAAGTTGCAGGTGATGAGAAAGACTTCAGAACCAGACTGATGTAGTAGTTAGACTGTCGGACTAGGATCTGGGAGACTCAGGTTTGAATCCCTGCTCTGCTGTGGAAGCTTGCTGGGTGATCTTGGGCTAGTCACACACTCTCAGCCTAACCTACCTCAGAGGGTTGTTGTAAGAATAAAATGGAGGAGAGGAGATAAGTCACTTTGAGCCCCATTGGGGAGAAAAGATGAAGTATGAATGAAGCAAATACCTAAATAAAGACCTCTACTTGAGACCTCTGGGCTTCTTACTCTCTCAGCCTAGCCTGCCTCACAAGGTTGTTGTGAGGTTGAGAGGACAGACATCTTTGCTGCCTTGAGAACAGAGGAAGAATAGGATGAAAAAGCAATCCACAGAAAAGGGATGCATTTTTAACTCCTTTAACATGTATGTCACATTTGGATGGTAAAATTGGACCCGTATACACATTTCAAAGCTGAACTCCTGTCTCATCATGTCTAATTTGGCATGAATGATCTATTTGGGCTGGCCTTTGAGTCTTCGGTCAGTGGGAAAACAGGCAATTTAAATTAATATGATTTGTTTTCAATTCTTTTTTCGGCAGAGGAAAGATGAAATTTTGTATCCCTTTTGCTACCAGCCCATTGGGATGGGTTGAGCGATAAACCTAAATAAACAGCAGGCTTAAAGGAAGTGAGAACAGTCAAGTATTAGTTTAATTCATTCAAATGCAATCAGTGGAGTTCATGACCAGAGTCCCAGTGATTTTCACAGACCAGACTGCAATCAAACAGAAATCCTATTTTCTATTCCGGGGATGGAAAATTTAAGGCGGCCCTTTGATCAGCTTTTTTTGGAGGAGAGAACGCTGTAGACATCAGAGAGTCTTTGTGAAAACCAACATCCTTATAAATGCTTACGCAGATACAGGAATTCAGATGCCCACATGGCCTATACACCTCTAAAGCAAGGCTATTCCCAAAGTCCAGCAAGCTGCCAATGCTGAGAAGAAGAAGAAAAAAAGCAAGACTGGTACAATCTTCTTTTAGCAGCTACCCATTCAAAGAGAGGCAATTGTTCCATCACACATAAGGGAGGAGGAGGTTCCTCCACACTCTCTACGTGAAACAAAAAAGGTGATCATAACAATGCATCATGCTACGTTTCTCCGAAAACCAGGATGCTTTTTCTTCCCCTCCTTGCTTGCACAATCAACCGTATGAGAGAATCTTGCCTTCTCTGCAGCTTTTATTTTGACAGATTCCAAGGGCATAATTCTTCTAGTTTGTTGCAGCATTAAAAAAAAAGTCCTGTGATACCTTAAAGCCTAACAGATTTACCCTGGCTTATGTCATACGTGCTTAGGCCACAAGCAGTTTTTAAAGTACCACAAGAGACTATGACTATCTTTTGTTCTGTGGGCTGCAGCAGAGACAGGCCCCCTTCCTGAACAGACATCTCTCTGTCACAGATTATATGATACAAAACCTTATGCTGGAATGGGCCGAGGGGAGGCCAGGAACACACACACACACACACACACACACAAAGCTGCCAGAGAAGGAATGTATGGTGAGGTGTGCCCTCTGGCGGTAGACATCTACAACTGCAGGAAGAAAAATATTACCAATCTTGAAGCTGCAGAAGCAATGCCTAATGTTAAATATGATTGGAGTCTGCAGAAAATATTATTCGGTCTCGTATTTTGCACTGCAGATTCTCAGTGTGCTAACAAACAGGTACAGAATTTTACACTGGGATTTGAACCATCTTTTAACACAGATGTTGTTTCAGCGAACACAATGTTACTATACCGTCCCAGGGTTTTAGACCTTGGGTTATTCAAATGTATTGAGCTGACTCTATCCAGCTTTTCTGCTTGTTCTTCCTTACTTCTCTCCTCACTGTGAGAATTTTACCAACCCAGATCCCCCCTTCCATGGTAGGCTCTTGCTTCCTCTTCTGCTGGCAGAAAACCTGGTAAGATCCAACTCATCAACTAACTTTGGCAATTTAAAGAAAGAGACGATCACAGATGAGAGAAGCGTGTGCTTTGGATGCCAGAAGTCAATGGTTCTATCCTGGGAGTCTCCAGCAGTAGGCCTAGGGCCAGACAAAGGAGATAGCAAGGGTTCCGTGACTCAGCAGTCTTGCTAACGTTAAATAGTTTGAGCCACTGATTGATTGATTGATTGATTGATTGATTGATTGATTGATTGATTGATTGATTGATTGATTGATTGATTGATTGATTGATTGATTGATTGATTGATTGATTATTTCCTGCCTTTCCATCATGGGCTAAGGAGGCTTACCGCTTCAAGGTAAACATATGCATAATACAATTAAGCTTCTCTCTCTCACACACACTCACAACTACTACTACTACTACAACCACCACCCTAGGCCAACCTACCTCACAGGGTTGTTGTGAGGATAAGACAGAGGAGAGGAGAATTATGTACGCCACCCTGGGTCCCTACTGGGGAGAAAGGTAGAGCATAAATGAAGTAAGTCAATGAATAAGAAAATGCCTGCAGCTCAAATAATAGCAACAGCCCTGCCTAATAAAATGGACCTACAGTGCCTTCAAAAAAACTTCTAAGGACAGCGTCTCCCTGTATCTCATTGCACAAGGCAGAGGTCAGTGTTGAGCAGGATTGGGCTCTGGTTGTTGCCAAATAGGCAACCTGAAGTAAAAGGGCAACCAGAGGACTGTAATTAGCACCCAAGGGCATGGGGGGGGTGTTGAAAACCTCCTGGGAATCTCATTCAAGCCCATGTGAGGGAGGATATACCGGTGCCTGTTGCCCCGTGGATCCTTTTAAGAGGACTGTTTTGTTCTGACAAAATGCCAGTGAGGCTGCAATCCAAAGGGAGGGGGTGGCCCAGCAGGATGAAGGTTTTCCTTCAAGCTGTTTTCCTCCCCAAATCACCAAGCTGTGTTTACTCCTGCTAGAGGATAAGTATGGATAATAGTCAGCATTTTCATAGCAAAAAGCAAGTTGAGGAAAGAAAGATCCTGCAGGAAAACAGCAAAATGTTAAGCCCCTTTCCCCAAGTCTCCCCCCTACAGTGAAACTCATAGCAACATGTATTGGGCTTAAGGCAGTCTCTCATACTAGTACTAGCCAGGTCTGCTTATCTTCAGCAAAGCTACCACATCAGATTTCCTTCTAACCCTGCTCTGAGACTCTCCCAATTTATTCCTTTTCATTTATTTCTTTTGGTGCCTTTTTATCCCACCCTTCCTCCTAGAAGCTCAGGAGGATCCACGATTTCCTGTCCTCCACTTGATCTTCACAACAACCATGCCAAGCTGGATAGCCAAAGAGAGAATGACCAGCCCAAGGCCACCCAGTCAATTTCAGGGCAAGCGGGGATTGAACCAGGAGTCTTCTTGCTCCTACACCTACACTCTAAGCACCACACCATACCACAGCATATAGCAGCTGCATTTGGTACAAACAAAAACAATTTCCTTCAAGATCAATGGAATGATGCATAACATGCAGGATCCCACCCTGGAATCGATCCTTGCCCAAGGTTTTGCAGAGCTGCTGCCAGTCATGTTTGATAATACTAGGGGGGGGGCGGCTAGATGAACCAAGGATCTGACTAAGCCTCTTTAGAACCTATACAAGGGGAAAGTCTTCTATTCCAAGTCCTGTCCTTACATCTCCAAACAGCTGGGCTCATCTCTGCTCATCCATCACCTTTGATGTGTGAGAGAGAGTGATTCCCCCCCCCTAAACTGACAGCAACCAGCTGAAATGTCACAGCAGTACTCACAGCTAGGGAATACTTGTTATCCTGCCAAGGGCAGTTTTCATTCCTATAAAGGTGTGAGTTAAGACAGGCCAGGATTCAACCTCGGAACCATTTTCCAAGGCATGTAGAGAAGATGGTGTAGGACAGGGGTCAGTAACTGTTTATAATTAAAGATACAAACTGTGCCAACATTCAGAGCAAGAGAGCAACAAAGAGCTGAAATAGGAAAGGCCATTTGCATCACTGAGACAGCACAAACATCATATATTGTTGATCATTGACATGACTTCCATACAGTTTCTGCAGCCCAAACACCAGTTCTTGCGAGTCCTTTATTAGGAAGTGGCACACATGAGGTCTCACAATAAGTAATAAATATACATAGGACCACTCTGAGACATTTTTTTCGTGCACTGGCATAGATCTGCACATAGTTTGCACATGGATTACTGGTAGCTATTTACTTCTCCCTTTCTGTAAAGCATCTCTAGGAAGCCCTTGAGCTCCAAAAAACTTTGTCTGTCATTCTACCTACCCCTCCAATATATCTTAAAAATTTGGTTTTCTTTTTTAAAGAGCCATATTTGGGTCCCCCTATCTTGAACACCCTTTTCTGTAAGATGTCCAAACACCAGTGTCTTGATAACGTATGAATCAGACACAGTCTACATTTCCTCAATTTTGTGTCCCTGTTGTGAGCCTCCGTTCCAGTTTGTAGACCAGTCTCTGTTTCTCTGTGGGCAATGCAGCTGGTACACAGCTGTTCCAAAAATCCCCTGGATCAAAGCTACCATTTGTCATTTTTTACCGTATTCCTAATCCTAAAAACAACTGTGATAAACGGGCCGATAGGCAGCTGCTTCGGCTTTTAATTCTGTGAGAAATACTTGAGTGTGGTTTTTCCATCAAGAACTCATTTTCAATGCCTTGAGTGCATCTTCAAGGCAGAACAATTTGAAATAAGTTCAGTGGTTAATCTACCAGCCCCGGGGGACATCTTTGTCCATCAACAGGGCCTCTGCCTCCCAAACCACAATTGCCAGCAAAAAGAACTTGAGCACCCTTCAATTTCCTGCCTTCTCCAAAAGATGATTGGAAAGGTGAAGTGAGGTTCACAAAACCAAGCCCACTTGCTGCTTCTCCCATGTTTCCTTCAATGCACTGTATATAGATCTCCCCTCGTCCGTTTTATTCTTACATTTTATACTTACCATCCGTTTTATTCTTACAAGAAGCCTGTCAAGGTTGACTGGCCAAAGACTACCCAGGTATACAATGCTGAGTGAGGATTTGAACTCGGGTCTGCCTGGGATTTCATTTCTGTTGGTGAAGAGGAATATTCCCACTCAGCTTATAGAAGACCAGCAATGCAGGGATTCACCTACACTAGCATTTTGGCCCTCAAGGTGACTTGAAACCCTGGGCAGCCTTTGGCTTGTTAGTTCTAATCAATGCGTGAATCCTGCAGCGATATCCTAAGCAGTGTGATATCCTTAGAAGGGCGTAACTCTCCTTGATGGCACTGCTTGGGTCATCTTTTCACTAAACTGGATCCCACGTCTTAACAGCTCCTTCCCTGCCTCTTGGTCTCTCTTGTGTTTGTTGAACCCGTTAGGGAAACTCTAGAGAAAACAGGAGTCCGAGAGATTTACACAAAGAGAGCAGGAGAGACAACATGGGCACAAGGTTTTAAAAGAGCAAAGATAGTAGAGTCTTAAAAACACAATGTTTTGCATCTATATAACTTTAATGCAGCTGTTCAAAGTACTCCATGGAAATTATTGTCTCAATCCTTCTTACAACAGCCCTGTAAAGTAGTTCACTTATTATCTCTGCATTGCAAATGGAGGAAGGAGGTGAGACCATCACAGCATGGCTTGCTCAAACACCCTAGGAAGTTCATCGCAGCTTCAAGATGTGAAGAAGACACTCGCCTTGCTTCCAGAGGGCTTTTTTCACACAGGAGATTGAAGCCATTTGTATTGTGTGGATTTTGAAAATCAAACTGGCCAGAATGCGCACTTGCACTGAAAATATCACTTCTGCACACCATCTTCCCAGTAATAGTTAGAACATTCTGCTAGCTGGCATGAAAGGAGCTCTAAGACAAGCTACCCCCCCACCCATGAAAACACTATTTGCCACAATGCTACGCCAGCTAACAGGAGGGCTCATGAGATGGTGCACATTTCTTTGTAAATACAACTAGCTGACCCTGGTGTGGTACCCATGAGAACCATAGCACCCACCAAGGGATTTCCTGGCTCCCACTCGTTTCTTCAGAAAAGCATTTCTTCCCTAAAGCAAAGAGCCAGTCCTGGTTTTCTTCCACCTCATTGGAGCAGAAGGTGACTCAGAAGAACCCAGAAGGCACCACCTTTGGTTATCTACAGAACACCTGTCCAGAAAGCAGCTGTCTTCATTGTTAGAGGAGGTTTGACTTGTGTCCTCCCACCATTTTATACTGGCCAAGCTTTCTGTGGCAGCCATTTTGTGTTTGCCCCCATGGTAGCCATGTTGTGGTGGCACCCACTTCCCATCCCCCAAATTCCAAAAGCCCTCACAGGGTCAACAAAACTAGGGACCCCTGCCCTATGTCCTTGAGAAAAGAAGCCAAAAAGAAGAAGTGTAAATGGTTCTTGAGAAAAGAGGCTCCAGGGTAGACAGTTTCAACCATTTTTAATTATCTCATCAGAACATAAGAAAAGTAGGCATGCTGGGCTGGGTCAGACCAGTGGTCCCTCTAATCCCACATCCTTCTTTCAATAGTGGCCACTGAGATGCCACGGGGAAGCCCACAAGCCAGGTCCACGGACAACATCCTTCCTCTTGCAACAATCAGCATTCTGCCTCTGAACCTCAAGGCTCCATGTAGCTCTCATAGCAAAGAACCCATGGCGACCACAAAAGTGTCGAACATCCTTTTAAATCCATCTAAACCCGTGGCCATCCCCTACACCCCATGGTGAGTTGCACAAGTCAGCTCTTGGTTGTGTGACATAGCAGTGCCCTTGGTCTGTCTTTAAACTACTGCCAACCAGTTTCATAGAGTGACACCAAGTTCTAGTATTATGGGAGAGGGGTGGAGAATTAACATTACAAACAAATAAATGACAGCATACTGAAATTTGGAGAGGACTCAATCAAAAACAAAATACATAGTTAATTGAACGGGTTTTTTAAAAAAAATAGTCCCTACATGTAACAAATGCCCTGACCCGGATGACCCAGGCTAACCCAATCTCATCAGATCTCGAAAGTTAAGCAAGATATGCTATGGAAACCGTTCTACACAGACTTCTTAAGGGGATCAACATTCCTCCCCCATAGCCCCGGGCAGGGATTGGATTCACACCCAGCAAACAAGGCTTAGTGGTAGTTGATCCAACTTGCATATTGAAGAGACGGGGTTCAGTCTCAGGGACCTCTAGTGAAAAGGAACTCAGGATGTGGGTCTTGGGAAAGACCAATCCGTGCTTCAGAGCCTAGAGGGCTGCTGCCAAGCTGAGTAGATAATACTTCGCTAGATTGATTAGTATGCACATGAATAAATGAAGCTACCTTATACTGAATCAGGCAATTGGTTCATGAAGGTCAGAATTGTCTATTCCTACTGACAGCAGCTCTCCAAGGTCTCAGGAAGAGGCCTTTCACATCAACTATGACCTGATCGTTTTATCTGGAGATGCTGGGGATTGAACCTGAGCCCCTTTGCATGCCAAGCAGATGCTCTACCACTGAGCCACAGCCCATGCCTGTATTAGCATATCGCAGCTTCACAAGCTCCCACCATCTCATCCAGTTTCTGCAAACTTGTTCACTTATTGCCTCATGTTTGGCACCCTCTATTCACTGCACAATTGTTCCCTTGGATAGCAACCATCATGATGCAGATTGATAAAGTGCATTGAAAGTGCACTATCCAATGTGTGCGGAATCAGCCGCAGTCTACTATATTCACCGAAATCATTGTATTGATGCAAGATCCACATCATAAATGGGGTGGGCCCAACCAGCTTTTCTACTGGTGAAATACATAGGAGGATCCTCTTTGACCACCCAAAAAAGCTATCCTAGGCGAACATGAAACCTGAAAAAAAGGGGGGGCTATAACAAGGACAGGAATCGGATGAGATTAAGTGAAAAAGCTGGTCGGATTCAACCCATTGTTACAGGGCCATGCTGGGAGCAAGAGAACTTGAAGCACTCATGCAGACATATCCTTAATACTTTAAATGTCAGCAACCCAATTCCAGAAGAATACGAGAGAAACAGCACTGGAACATTGTAGTCTCCAGATTTCTATGAACCATAGAGTTGGCTAGGGCTACCTTACCACCTCTTCAACGGACAAGGATGAAAGACAATTAAGATTGTGCAATAGTTTATGGACAATTCAAAACAAGCTCAGCCTTATCCCGACACCTTTTTTGGAGGGCTTGGAAGAGGCTGGATATACCACAGCAGGCATGTCTTTCCTCTCAGGGAAGGACAGAAACACAGGTAGAACCAACTGGCTATCCATACATCTTGGGTAATAGGATACTTTAGTAGATGAAGAACTCAAAAGTTCTTGTTCAGAATGAAGCAGAATTTGAAGAACACCAAGAAATTATTTTCAGTAACTCAACTGTAACTCATTTCTCCTGTGAGTCAAAGGGACCTTCAGATTCATTCCAGTTCTTCTCCTGGTTCTTCTTCCTGTTCCTCTCTGCCATGACAATAGCAGCGATGACCGTCACCAAGACAGTGACTGTGATGACCAAGACAGTGGCCGTCTCTGCCACACACAACTGGCTGTCCACGGACATCAGTGGTGAGCCAGCTAACTGCCAGGGACTAGAACAGGTGATGTTTACATAGTCATCCACATGGAGGTGTCGCACACTCATGATCTTACCAAAAACCCGTTGGAGATCACAGTCACAGGCCCATCTGTTGCCTGAGAGTTGGATGTGAGTACTGATGGTCTGGATGTTCAGGAAGGTCTTAAATTTCAGATGAATGAGCTGGTTGCCTGTCAATGCCAAAAGATTCATGTTGTGCAATGAGGTAAAAGCCTCAACCTCGATGGAGCTGATGTTGTTGTTGCTAAGCAAAAGGATTTCCAGGTTCTGGAGCATGAAGAAGAAGCCATTGTGGACAATCACAAGCCTGTTAGACTGAAGGTAGAGGTGTCGGAGTCTGGACAGGCCCCGGAATGTTCCTCTCTCAATAGAAGTCACCCAGTTGTGACTCAAATCTAGCTTTTCTAAGTTCTCCAAGTATTGCAGGCTTTCAAAACCCAAAGCTACCAAGGAGTTGTGGGCCAGTTTGAGATCTTTCAAGGAGGTCAAGTCAACTGAGAAGCCACGTGGCAGACGGACAAGGAGGTTGTGGCTGAGATCCATCTTCTCCAAGAAGCCAAGGGACCTGAAAGCTTTTGGGCAGATCTTGGCAATAGAATTGTGGGACAAGAGAAGAATCTTCATAGACCACAAGGCATCAAAGCCACTTCCTTCAAGCCCGCTCAGGTTGTTATTCCTTAGGTCCAGCATCCATGTGTTGTGGGGGATGCCAAGGGGGATGTGGGCCAGTTGCCGGTTGCGGCAGTCCACAAAACTGGAGGATTCATAGCAGAAACACAGCTGAGGGCAAGCTTTGGAAGCACGAGCCACAAGCATCCGCAGAAGGAAGACGATGACAAACAAAGGAGGCATTGCAAGTAGGCCAGCTAGAGAAGTGACTTCTCTGCCCCAGCTGAGAATCCTGCACGCAGACTGGTAGTGAACAGAGATCAGTGGATTCCAGCACTTCTTGTTCAGATCGCTGTCGACTCCCCCAAGGTTAGGAGAAGAGAGTCGGATTTCTTCAGAGGAATCCAAAACAAAGAGTCCTTTGTTGAGTGATTAGCTAAATGCTTCCTTAGACTTAAGCCTTGGAGGACAACAGGCAACTTGAGTGAATAAGAGAGGAAGAAATGGATCAGCCAGGCCTGTAACTGGAGCAGCAGCACTTTCTCCAAGATGTGTCAATCATGCATTATCTTCCGTCTCTGCTTTCAGCTTCAGGCGCTTGGATTTTTGATAGCCAGGCAAAAGAAGAGGCTGGCTTTTTTAGCTGATCTTTGAAGAAAGGCACTTAAAGGAGAGAGAGAGAGAGAAAGCACAGTGAGTGGTGTATTTAGAGTGGAAGGGGCCTGACTATCTCTTGGTTGCTATCCTTAAGTCTGTAATAGCATTAGTTAGGGGTGGGAGATGGAGCAGCAGAAAACACATTTCCCTCCACCCTGCTGGCCATCACATTTCACCCACGCAATTTTCTCTTCTTTAGCCTTTGACCATTGCCATTCCTTTGATCAAAATTGTTCCTTGCATCAAGTAACAGTTTTGCCAGTTAATATGCAGAAAACAGCCGCACGCTAAACTTGAAATGCCTTTTTTATGCAGTTAATGACTTTTAGCGTACTGAAGGAGGCTGTGAAGTTTCTGGGGTGGGTACCTTAGTCAACTCACACACACACACACACAAATGTTGGTGTTTAACCAATTAGGCTGTAACCAGCTTTCATCATCATTAAAGGGGCTAGTGAAAGATTCAAGTATTAGATAAAAACAGTACCCAAGGTAAACCAAAACAAAATGCGCAAAGTGCCCTGTGAACATCCCTTGTACTTAAAAATACCTATTTGCAAATGTTTACCACTCTCAGACACAAACATGGGGGTTGGGTTTCCAACCTCCAGGTGGTGGCTGGAGATCTCCCAGAATTGCAACTGATCTCCGGGTGACAGAGATCAGTTCCCCTGGAAACAATGGCTGCCTTGGATTGTAGATTCTAAGGCATTACACCAAGCTAAGGCTCCTTTCCTCCCCAAACTCCACCCTCCCCAAGCTCCACCCCCAAATCTCCAGGAATTTCCCAACCTGGAGTTGGCAACCCTAGTCCCAGTCAGCCTTCAAAATAATTTGAATAATAATAGCAGCAGCAACAACAACAGTGCACTTCTAGACCTGCCTTCTGGACAGATTAGTACCCCACTCAGAGCAGTGATCATAGTCAGTGTTGTTATTATCCCACAAAACAGCTGAGAAGCCGGGGCTGAGAAGAGCGGCTTACGGAAGACTACCTGCATGCACAACTCATGGCAGTAGCAGGAGTCAAACTAGCAGAGAGCTGATTTGCAAGCCTGCCACTTAACCACTAGGCTACGGCAGCTCTGATTAAGCCAGACAGGTTTCCCATGGCAGGAAGTTCCATGATTTGGAGCACTTTTGCCTATCAGATATGCCCTTTACTTGTAAAGAGGCTTGGATTCCATAGCCCCCTGTGGAGTACCAATCAACAAAATATATCTCAGTATTAGTATAATGTCCAATTTATAAAGTGCAAAGTGCTCATAAGTGAATTACATACTATATACTCATTACCATCAACTACTAGATCTATCATCTATAAATATAATAACAATAAATATTAATAAATATTAAATATGACAAAAATGGCACACAATACTTTATGAGTACACAAGAATATTATCAACCCAGACCCTTCTAAGTAATCTTGCAGGACAAATGGAAAGTGGGTGTACTTAAAGTCTTTATTGTCCATCCCGATGATGAATAAATACATGGACAGCTAAATGCAACGTCGTCCTGTCAGTGTGCTGATGTCAGTGTGCTGGTGCTGCTGTAAATCCTGCTTCTCTAATACACACTGGAGCAAACATCCAAATGGGTCTGCAATGGCAGGTAAGTAGGTAGCTGGTAGGTATACAATATGTCTCGAGTACACTCTGTGGACCTCTGAAGTTTGTGATGGTTGTTGTGGGTTTTCCAGGCTGTATTGCCGTGGTCTTGGCAATACTGCCAGGACCACGGCAATACAGCCCGGAAAACCCACAACAACCATCGTTCTCCGGCCGTGAAAGCCTTCGACAATACATCTGAAGTTTTGTTTAGCAGGTGCAGCAGAACACAGAGGACTCAGGTTGGACTGTGAAATGTCACCAAGCTGTTCAATGCTGCCCCCCCCCTGGCCCAGGGGTATAAAGAATCAAGCAAAGTCCATCCAACAGGCTGCTAGCTCAAATCCTGCTTTGTTCTCTTTGTCAAGGAAGTTATACATTCATATCTGTTCAGTTCCTAAAGTACACAAACACAATAGTAATATTTATCTTCCAAATAAACAATCATGTCCTATCAATAAATAAAATCTGACTTGCATCATAGTTGTCTGTCAATATTTATGGAAATCTGTTCTATGGTGCAAGTAGTTGCTCAGATTCTTTTACATGATCTGATCTCATGAAGCTAGTTGATCCTGCTACTACAGAGCCCCTCTTAAGGGTACATACCACAATGAAAATCTTCCCTAGCTTACTGCAACCTGAACGTCCACCCCAACTTAGTAAAGGACTCCCCTATAGATAACAGGAAAAATCAATGGTTTGGTTCAAACCATGGGGGACCACTGTGTTGAGTTCAAAAATTCAAAAGGATTCTCTCTTTAATAAGTCTCTCTGTGTATTCCCTGACTTGTTTGATTTCAGAACCTGTAGCACAGAATATTGGAAGTCTCTCACCTCCCTGTGATGATCTGCAAAATGCTGTGCCAGCAGTGCCTCCACTGATCTATTCCTGATTCTGGAGATGTGCTCCTGTATTCTGACCTTCACTGCCCTCTCTGTGCTGCCTATGTAAATTAAAGGGAAAGTGGGTTCAATATAATGCCCATTGTGCTGCAGGTGGAAAAGTTATGTAATTTAATGGTGCGATCTGGGGAGCTGATTTTTAATACCATGCCTGTTGTTGCTAAATCGCAAACATTGCACCTTCCACAATGAAAGGTAGAGTTAATACACTATGGGCAATGTAAGCAGCAACAGATTGCCACAAAAAGGATGGGATCTTTTCAATGCAGGGGACCAGTGGAAGGAGAAACAAGGTGACCTTCCCGTGCCTTTTTCAGCTGCTACAGCAGGTTCAGGAGACATGTGAGGATTATTGGCAGAGGCCAAATCTGATCAGCCAGAGACGCAAACCCTCATCCCACCAGCTTGTTCTTGCAGCTGTGATGTTATTAATCCCAGAGGGGAGGGAGGTGGATCAGGGAAGGGGTGGACCTGTGCCATCAACATGGTGCTGCACAACTGGAAGAGGTTTTAAAAGTCTGGTGATTAAGACAATCCATTACCTGCTCCCCACTTCCTGAAAAGTTTAGGGGGCAGCTCTTCTCAGGCTTGCTTTCCTGTGGCTGACAGAGCATTGGAAATGTCTGGCATCTTCGTAGTATTGACTTGACTTTAAGAATCTACAAGGAGAGAATAGGTGGAGTGTCACTCCCTGCTGCAGATCTGGGCCCCCACTAGAGAGAGAGCTCTGCACCTCCGAATTGCCTCACTTTCAACCAACTCTCACCTCTGTCTCCCTTCTCTTTCTCTGTCTATTCAAAAGTCCAGAAATAGGAACAAAATCATGCAATACCTTTTATTGAGGCCATCCCAAATGACATACGACATGCAGGCTTTTGAGATCTACAGAAGCTGGCATCGGGCAAATGTCACAAAAATTAAAAAATGAAGGAAGCGGAGGGAACGAACTATAGTCAAGGAAGAACCTGCCAATAATTAGGTTCACAATGTCTTGTGCAAGTGAAAATACGAGTTGGGAAATAATAAATTTAACTTGGAGCAAGGTGCCAGTGCAGTCTTCTCATTGCATTTCCGTTTGTGCAAGGACTCCAGCGGTACACAGAAATCTTACCTCTCGGATGGGTGGGCAAAATTCCGGAGAGGGAGATAAGATAGGTACAGCCTTCCTCTCTTCTCCCAGAGGATCTTCTCTGGATATGGAGAAGGGAGATGACTGTTGCCCTGCTTGTAGGAGCAGACTGGCCATTTAACTTACTGGGAGAGATCCTGGTGGCAGCACTGCTACCTTGGAGAGTAACTGGTGGTCAGAAGTAAGCACAGTCAAACCCTGGTAACTCTACCTGCACAGCCTACCTGACTTTAAACCTTCAGCAGCAGCCACAGTGGCCAGTCAGAAATTGTATGGGAGGAAGCAACGTGTGAGCCACTGCACACTGTTGCCTCCACTGGCCATATCTGTCCCCTTTTGCAGTGTCACAAGGGGCTCATCTTGCTCATGGGCCATTTTCTCTTCCCAGTCTGTCTGTGCGTGCGTGCTTCATCGGCCAAACACCTACTGCTCTTTTCTAACGGTGCTCTGCTTTGTGGTTTCAAGAAAGAGCCAGAGATGTGCTGTTCTGTTCCCCCTGGCTAATGCCAGCTCATTGATCTTTGCACACAGCAGGAGGCTACAGACACACAACTCTGGTGTGGAACACATGGTTGGCACTGGCTTGGAAAAGAAAAACCGAAAAAGTCGAACAAGTTTTTAAACGTAAAAGAAATTTAGTCCGCCTTTCCTTCAAGGGACTCAGAGCAGAATCCATTGGTTCTTCTCTTCTTTATTGTATAGTCCTAACGACTCTGTAAGGTAGGTTAGGCTGAGGGCCAACTCACATGTTGTAAAGTCTTTGTATGTTGATCAGATGTGCACTTGCCACCTGGCAATCCATACTTGGAAGTCAATTCCCAGATGTGCAGGGGCCAGGTTTAGGCTGAGACCATGGTGAGCAGAGCGCTTAAGTGGTCCCCTCTCCTGAATCATTTTCCTTTCTTGAAACAGTCTTGAGGAGCCACTATTTGCCCCACTGGAGAAATTCATACATCTCCCAGAATTCCAACTGGTCTCCAGGCCATATCAATCAGTTTCCTTGAAGAAAATGGCTGCTTTGGAAGATGGGCTCTATGGCATTATACTTTGCTGAGGTTCCTTATCTCCCCCAAACTCTGCCTTCTCCAGGCTTTACTGTCCTCCCACCCTCAAATTTCCAGGAAATTCTTAACCTGCTGGAGCTGGCAACTCTTATTTCCCATGCATCATAGTCAGAATCCAAATCAGGCTCTGGCACTCCCAGGAATTGTTCCAACTGCAGAAATGTGTACCTTCATAATGTGTGAATCATCCCTGAGAAGGAGCGGGGGGGGGGACCCTGAGGAGTGCCTGTTCTAGCCCAAGGTCCCCCAGTAAGCTTCATGGCTGAGTGGGTATTTGAACTTGGATCGCCCTAGCCTACCATTCTCGTTGCTAAAATCACACCGGCTCTAAACACAGCTAATTAGAAACCACCATGAAGACCAGCAAGAGCAAGGTGGACTATTTTGCACCAAGGAGAAAAAATTCAAAGCAGCCCTCTTCATATCACTTCGGGTTCCCAGTGCATTTGCTGAACTGGAAGTTCATAGGCAAGCCACACTGCAGCATTCTCCCCCTCCACACAGAAGCCTGTGCATAGGTTTGCGCACTAAGCACTGAGTCTCTGCAAGCCCCCAATAATACCGTTCTCCAGATGGGGAGCTGCCAGAAACAGAACAAGCTGCCAACAGACAGTCTGTCCAAAAAGTCTTCAGAGGCTTTGAGTTCTTTCTCTGCTCTGAGCTTCAAATAGCATAATCAAGAGAGATGAGGAGGGTGGGCAATACGGAGCCCTTGCAGCCTTGCCTGAGGCCAAGACCAGGGTGAGGGGCTAAGTATTAACCTGGCCATCATGTGTAGCAGAAGCTGGCTCTGAGGTGCTGTTTCTGACTGGACACCGTTAAGATATATTCTTCAGGCCTCTGTGGCACTCTCTGCCCCTCATACAATGTTGCCGCCTTAGTGGCCATAATTGGACAGAAAGGCAGGATATAACATGTAAATAAATATACATACCTATGGGTTCCATGGTGCCAGAGGTGGACTGGGAGGAAAAAATAGCAATGTGAAAAATTACATGTTTTCAAGCCAGACTTGGGGGGGAGGGGGGTTTGGCTGACCAGAGTTTTTATAATGTTGAGAGAGACTGTGAATCATGTTTTCACATTCACAGCCTTCACACCACCATCCCAGTCCAAATAATAACAGAAGTGCCAGCAGGCTGTCTAAATCCTGCTGCCCAAGAATTCATAGAGGGAGGCCTGCAACTCCACAGCAGAGAATATGCTCTTTTGTGCATGGCCACAGGTTCAGTCTCCAGGGGGAAAGGTCTCCGCCTGAACTCTAGGGGCGTTCCCTTACACAGACAGTGTTGGATTAGGTGTGTTCTGGTTCTGATAGCAAGGACTTGAAGCATATTATGGATTCCCCAGGAGCAAGGACAATCAAGTAACAGGGTTACCAACTCTGGTTTGTGAAATTCTTGAAGATTTAAGAATAGAACCTGGGAAGAGCACAGCTGGGCAAGGGGAAGGACCTTAGTAGGGTATAATGCCATAGAGCCCATGCTGCAGCGCCGCTATTTCCTCCTGGGGAGGTGATCTCTGCAACCTGCAAATCAGTTGTAATTCCAGGAGACTGCCCATCTCTACCTGGAGGTTGGCAACCCTAGAGGAAGGCCAAGTCCAGTCTTCTGGAAAGGACTGAGGCTGGGATTGCAGTCTAGGCACCTGGGTCAAGGCTTACAGGTAGCAGGGAACCATACTAGCTGTATGAACCAGCAAGGCTCTCTCTCTGCTTAGTTCAAGATCTAAATACCCTGAAAAGGAAGAAGCCCCGCCTGTTTCTGAACTCTCTCCAGCCAGGATTTGATTGAGACCCAACCCTGCGAAGTACTATACGTGTTCAGGCAAGAATTCAGTTCAGTAGCTGGCACATGGGCCTGGCACTTTGTCTTCATTGAGCTGCCTCCTCACAGACCCACCATCTCTGTTTGAGGGAGGGGGGGGGAGATCCAGGAGGCCTGATGGTTGTCTGGGTAGTGTTGCTAATTCTAGGTTGGAAAATTCCTGGCAATTTGGAGGTGAAGACTAGGAAAAGCAGGGTTTGGCCAATAAGATTCTCACAGGGGCTGTTGCTCCTGGACCCTTCCTTACCACTGTCCCACCCCGAGCTGAGAATAGTTTGTCTAGTCTGAACCAGAGCACCAGAGGACAATTGCTGATATGCATATCAACTCAGCCCTTCCAGACAATTCCTTCTAGTGTGTTCCTAACTCTGTTTTTGCTGGGAACCTAACCCTAACCCACTCCAACCAGACAGATACCAATCTAAGCTTTTCCACTGCTAGGGTTACATGCACTGCTATCCTCGTCTGGCAACGTTCATTATGCAACACTGTAGCTGAACTGTTGCTGACCCTCTATAATTAGGTCTGAGGGGAACATGGCTTTCCAGGCATGCAGTGGGCCGCCATTACTATGCCTGGTTTGAAACCTAGACAGGACTTCAAGAATCCAGTGTCCCAAAACCATTGCATTGACAAGGGGTTGGATCCCGCCAGCTTTTATTGTTGTTAAATCTTGCCCAGTTCCTCTCTTTGCCCCCATCACATGTGGTTTTTGTTCCTGCATAGCCTTTTGGGGGGCAAATAGTATTCCTCTGTCCTTTTCCCACCAGTAGAATACCTGGCTGCATCCAACCCATGGTGTCTTTGCAAGCTTAACGCCCACCCAGTCTGGTTCTTTGAACAAAATAGCCTAACATGCAAATCCAGTTTTGCTTGGAAAACCTTCACAAAACTTCCTTGAGATAAGGCAGTGTTCTTAGTGCAACTCCTATTTCCTGGCATCACCATTTATCTGCAATTCACAGCTGTCTATATCTGCATGACATTAGGATATATTGCAAGCACATTACAGAAAAGACAACTCCAGGAAGATCTTGACTATATGCATCAACAGGCCATAGTAACTTCTTACAGGTTTTTCCAAACATAAGACTGTTTTGTATATCCTTTTAGTGGAAGCACAACAGACATCCTGGTCAGGAACAGGAATTGGGTTGGAAAGTAGGTTGGATCCTGTGGGTCTGCTCCACTAAGTGAAGTGCCTTCTCTCTGTGCAAGGAACCCTCCATTCGTGCCCGAGCACCTCTTGGATCAGAGAAAGACTCCTTAGGCCAGTGGAAAGTTGCTACAGTTAGTGAAATGAATCAGCAAGATCCAATCCATTCATCCCAGCGACTGTCAAAAGTAAATTCTTAGGAATTTGAACTGGACAAAATTCCTCCCATTCAGATTAATTAAAGACAAAATTTATTTTATTGGAAGGCAGAATAGAAATCCAATAACATTTGCAGGACCTTGATCCACTACAATTGGACTCATAGTGTACAATTCTGCAAGACTTTCCCCTTCCTCCATTTTACCCTCACAACAAACCTGTGAGGCTGATGAATCTGAGAGAAAGAGAAACTGGCCCAGAGGAATCTTGTGAATCTTGTGGTATAGCAATGGCTTGGACCCACAACTCCCTAGCCCTCAAGACTCTTTTTCACCATACTGGCTCTCACTTCCCACTTTGAGAGCCACTGTTCATGGTTAGAGTGCTTGACGAGGATCTGGGAGACCCAAATTTAAATCCTCCCTGTGCCATGGAAGCTCCCTGGGTGACCTCAGGCCACTCACACATACTCACCCTAACTTACTAGAAGAGAGGAAAATGATGTAAGGCATTTGGTGTCCCCATTGGGGAGAAAGATGGGGTATAAATACAAATATATATTTAATTCCCTAAAGAAAGTTTATTAGAGCCACAACATTCAATCCTTTCTCTAACTATGTCCAAGATATTAGAGATTAGGGTGCTCCACTACTAGAGCACGTAAACCACAATTCATTCTTGATAAATATCTCCCACTGTGCCTTCTACACAACAAGATTATTAGCTTCCACGGACTCTTACATAATATTAGACCTCTAATTTGCTTATATGATGAAGAATTGGTTTGGTTTGGCACCTGTCAATTGTAATTAATCTAATTAATCTACTGCCCCTCCATCATTTCACCCCTCACACGGCATGATGAAACTCGTCTTCGCTATCCCTCTCCCCCTCTAATTCCAGCCATACCTTAAGCACTTGTTTTCATCCCATCAAGAAGACTCTGCCTTGTATTCACCTCATGCCACACCACACTCTGCTTCTCTGCTCCCATTTTGCTGAGGAATGTTCTCCTCAACTGAAAACAAAAAAGCAGAGCAGAACCGATAGCTTCCCAATGCTGAATAAACACACAGCTGAGTTTTAATCTCAGTTTGGGATTATCGGCAGCCACTGGCTGGCCAGGTGCCATTAACTAGCTGGCTTGAAACAAACATTTTTCTTTTCCCTCACAAAGTTGGGCAGGGGATGTGAGAGAGGTTGTCATCGAGGACCCAGGAGATGGTGACTAAAAGGAACCTTCACATTCAAAGGCAATAAATCTCTGAATACCACTGCTAGAAGGCAACATCAGGGAAAGGCCTTGTTATTGGCCCTCCAGAGTAACTGGTTGGCCTCTCTGTGAGACAGAATGCTGGACTCGATGGACCACAGGTCTGATCCATCAGGGCTCTTTTTTATGTTCTTATGAGATAGCCAGCAATTAAAAGCAAAGACTTCACTGGACCACCTGCATGAGGCCCCATGACCACAAACAGCAGAGTGAGGTTCTGTGAATAAAACAAAACAAAAAACCCACCACAGCTTGCAAGGTCCCACTCCCTGCTGTGCTTAGTTTTCCACCTGAGGGTTTTCACATGCATGGGAGTACTTTAAAATTGCAACTAGTACTCACCCGTCTCAGGAGTCTACCAACTCGTCCCTATGAAACACACATAAGTAAACCTGACTGTTTCTAGGCTGTCTTCCCCACTAATGAGGGCTCAGAGCTGGTTACATTCTACAGCCAAGATACATAATTCCATCCATACAACCCGATGTAAGGGCATCCAATATATCATTCTTAAAATCCGTGTCATCACAAATAGCGGCTTTAAAAAAACTTCATCTCCATCAGTCACAACACTCTGAGCCTGGTAGTATACATTTAAGCGAAGTCTTTTCTGAAGAAGACTGTTTTACAGGCTTTAGGGATGGCCAGTAGGGAGGAAGCAGTTGTCATGTCAACTGGAAGTCCATTCCATTTGTAGTTTGGAATTGGATAAACCAGAAAAGTTGAGGAAACAACAACAACAAAATGTGTGATGCAACATACAACTAATAATTAAATTGTGTATACAAGACATTACACAAATGATTTAATATAATATCTCAAAGAATACAAATATCTACCTATAAGAGAACTTAAACAAAATACCATATGCGTTTCAGCAAACAGCCTTCATCATTGGCTTACACTAAACGTACAGTCACTTTCCACTCACACAATGGAAAAGCATAATAAACCACATAGGCAAGTTAAATAACCATGTTAAAAACTTTGAATGTGTTATGAACTCTTATAACAAAATACCAGGCGTCAATTATTTCATATGTGTATTGGTGCTGCTGTTTTTTTTACCAATGATATCCATTTCCAGGTCTCAGATCCTCATAGGAGCATGACCTCTCTTTCTATGGTCTCCTGCTACGACAGTGTTCCTTATCCAGGGCTTTTTTTCTGGGAAAAGAGGTGGTGGAACTCAGTGGGTTGCCCTCAGAGAAAATGGTCACATGGCTGGTGGCCCCGCCCCCTGATCTCCAGACAGAGAGGAGTTGAGATTGCCCTCCGCGCTGCTCAGCGGCGCATAAGGCAATCTAAACTCCCCTCTGTCTGGAGATCAGGGGGCAGGGCCACCAGCCATGTGACCATTTTCAAGAGGTTCCGGAATGCCGTTCCACCACGTTCCTGCTGAAAAAAAGCCCTGTTCTTATCTAAGCAGGGCCTTCTGCAGATACCACCTGCAAACGGAGGAGATCCACAACTGCCCAGACACAGGCATTCTCTGTTGCAGCCCCAGCCTTGTGGAATGGCCTGCCTGAGGTTGTCGGGAAGGCACCCATGTTTCTGGCAGTCCTTAAAATATGTAAAGCAGAATTGTTCACAAGAACATCTTAATAAAGACAATAGGGCTATAACAGAATGTTTCAGGACCAGGAGAGTGCTTTAAGAAACAGAACAGGATTGTGGGGACTGTACCACTATACAGGTGGTTATCTATTTGCTGAAAGTATTATCCTGCTTCTTGGTATTATCTTATATTTATGTAATACGTTTTTCTGCATTATTTAGCAAATTATGTGCTTTCTTTGTTTCAAATTTCTTTAATCCTGCACTGATTGCATTGCTTTTTAGATGTCACGTGCTATTGATTGCATTGCCTCACGTGTAATCATTTGGTGTAGTGATTAGAGGGTCAGATTAGGATCCAGGAATCTCCGCTCTGCCATGGAAGCTTACTGGGTGTCCTTGGGCCAATCACTCTGTCTCAGCCTGACCTACCTCACAGGGTTGTTGTGAGGATAAAATGAAGACGAGAAGGATGTAAGCTGTTTTGGATCCCTATTGTGGGGAAAGGCGAGGTACAAAGTAAGTAAGTAAATCAGCCTTGAGCCTCAGTGAGAAAAGTGAATGGTAACAAAATAAATAAAAAACATATGAGCACTGAAGGGGTTCATTATCTCACACATTGCTAAAAAACGTCCACTAACACAACTCTGGCCCTGCAGGTTTGTGCTCAGGGCAAATTGGCCATTATGGCCACTGGGACTTTTCCTGGTGGTCCAATGGCTGGTCAACCCAGTGGCAAGAGCGGCAATGTCTGATCCGAGCTGTGCAAGGCACCAGGAGGATGGTGCCCAGCTAAGTCGAGGTGGGCTGGGGCTGCACAAATAGGCAAGGAGCATGCCATGGCACCTCCTTCTAGTAGGCGCTTTCACCCTCCCTCTTTTGTATGGTTGCCAACCTCCAGTTGGTAGCAGGAGATCCCCTGGAAGGTAGACTCTGTAGCCTTATATCCATCTGAGCTCCAGCCCCTCCCTCCCAGGCTCCACAGCCAAAATCTCCAAGAATTTCCCAACCCAAACCTGGCAACCTGTGGGGAGACGGAGTGGGAGGGATAGGCAGGGCCCAGGGCTCTTTCCCAGGGCCATTTTCTCCTCTCAGGCTGCACCTTTTCAGTGAAAATCAACTGACTGCGCTGCTTGTTCCTGTGTTAACTGGATATTTAATTAGGTAGTCCATGATAATCCCCCCTCTGAGATTGAGGGGTGCTCAAATCCTGTGCCCCAGACAATTGCCTGCATCTGCCACAAAATTTAGCCCTGTGTGATGCTAATGGTTGCCAGCCATCCTTCATCCCCTTCCATGTCCCCAGAGCCCCCTCCTAATTCTATCACTGATGTGCCATGCTTTTTATGGGGTTATATGCCCAGCTAGAAACTTTACACACACATCAGAGAAATCAGGGTGGACTGGGAAGTGAATTTAGCCCTGGAGAAAGCCAAGTTGAGCAGCCTCTGTGACTATTCAAGCCCAGACTGCTGCCAAGCTCAGCCCAGCAGTGCCAACAACGGGCACTGACCCACTCGTTCCTTTCTCCCACAAAATGGCTGCAGTGTGGGAGGATGGAAATTGCTGAGCTGACACCAATCACTTGGCTCAGATCCTTCAGTGGCAAGTGCCCCCAAAATTCTGCAGAATTCTGGTCCCCAAAACTGGCAGAATTGCTGTGGCTTTTGCCCTGCTTGCTTCTGGCTATCAGCATCTCAGGCAGTAGCCTGCCTGGGAAATTTCCCTGCAAATTAAATGGTCACTTTGCTCCCGAGAGAAACTGCTTCACAGGAGAAGCAGCAGCTGGATTATAGGAGCTTAAAGAAAATATTTTAACAAAATGTTAGCAGGTAACACGATCTCCAAGAACGCTCACGGATTGGAGGAGGGAATGGGATCTTGCATTCTAGCCCTGTTCCCATCCTCCACAAACTGATGGGGTCTTTTACTCAGAGCTGATGACTAGTGTATCATTAGAGCACACCGTTTCTGTGCAGAAAATCCAATCAACATGTAGTGGGTAGCATCAGGACCAGTACATGAGATCCTGTTTCCTGTTCTGTGCACTGATTACCCCTAGATATTATGCTGTCTACCCAGAGTTAATGATTTAGCCTTAGTGATCACATGTAGATTTAGCTCTCACCCAGTCCCATTGGTTTGAAGAAATATTAAAATTCCAGCCCTGAAGACTGGAGAGAACTGGGGGGCATGGGGAGAGATACCCATTGCCTTCCATTCTCCTGGCACCTTTCTGCCAATTCCTTTCTTGCAAAAAATAAATAAATAAAAATTAAAGTTACTGGAAAACATGAAGCATGCCATTCGAATAAATTACAGAAATAGTTAAATACATGCAAACGCACTTCATTTGCACTAATTGGATTTTTTTTCCCTTTTACTCAGAAGACAGACAATTCGGATACAGCCAAATTTAGTAATGACTATAAGTCACATCTGCTAATATACCTGCAAAAATGATTTTAGGTGCTTACTCATCCCTATAATTATTATAGCACTATTGTTCCTGTTTACACACACATTCCACCATCAGAAGAATAAGGAAAATCTGCAACCTGTTTGTTTTGAAGTGTTCAGCTATTTGCTTCCTCCCAGCAAGACACAATTCCTCTTGTGCAATACCTCTTGTGCTCTTTCCTCCCTTCATATTATAGCGTCCAGAAACCGGTTGCACAGGATCTTATGCAAACAGAAATGCAAGTAGGGATACAATAAATCTGATGCAGCGCAAGTGTTTTGCTTACATTTCTACTTGGGCAAGAAGACATTTTACACTGGATCCAACCCATTGTGTGTATCATGTGGCAACTCCAGCCTCCTTTCCCTGTGCACCATAGTCCCAAGGTTTGTTTCCAGGCCATGCAGACTTTGTAACACATGGATTCATCCTCAGTCTTGTGTCTTCCTCACAGGTTTGTTGTGAAGATGTAATAAGAAAATGTCATACATTTTCCTGGGAGAAATGTGAGAAATTGAATGGAAAAACGTCTGACATTCTGGCTGCCAGCAAGTCTTGTGATTTGTTTTCCCATGATGGTTGGTTGACATCAACTTTGGGAGCACTGGTGTAGCACTGTGGTTAGACTGTTGCACCAGGACCACAGAGACTTGGGTTCAAATCCCAGCTCAGCTTTGTAGTTCTCTGCATGATGTCAGCCCAGTCACATCCTCAGTTTAACCTACCTTTGAGCAGATTATGATTCTTCCTTCATTTCACCCTTACAACAACCCTGCAAAGCTGGATAGGCTGAAAGAGAGTGATTAGGTCAAAGCAGCCCAACAAGCTTTATAATAACACAGTAGGGATAGGAACCCAGGTCTCCTCAATCCTCCTCTAACCCTCTAAGCCCTGCATCACAGTGGCTCCTGGCATAGTACTGGGGGGTTCCAAAAATCTTCAGGTGTACATCTCAGAAGAATGGGGGTCCTAAAATATCGGGGCTGAACTTTCTACCACATATAAACATCCTCCACCAATCCACCCTGCAGTTAGAAGACTAGCCCTGCTTCATAATTTATGGTTCCATAGTCTACCACTGGAAAGCATCATATTCCAGTCATTCAACACCCAAGTTCTTGTGCCAAGCAGATAAAATCATCCCCACAGCATCTCGTTTATTATTAACCGTCCCGTCCAGGCTTTGTCCAATTATGCTAGCACAAAAGCAGATGACTTTGTCTGGAATTGGTTAAGAGATCTTTACCCATGTAAAAATTTAAATTAAAAAAAGAGACCAGAAAATCTCTTCTAGAAAAATTGGCCTAACAATCTCTCTCTCTCTCTCACACACACACACACACACACACACACACACACACACACACACACCACCACCACCACCACCACCACCACATCTGTTTGCAACTTAAACGTAGGAGACTGTTTTATACCATCAGCCCACCTGGCTACTCTGAATGGCTCTCAAGTTCTGAAAAAGTCCTTTCCCCCTAAATTTCTATTTATAATCCTTGAACTTGAAATTAAATAAGAACCATTGACACGAAAATCTTGTGCTTGGACCCCAAGGCAAAGCCCTCTCCCTAAACATTTAAGGGGTCACACAGATTTGAACTGGAGACTTATCGATCAGCTCAGCAGTCAAACGCTCTGTCACAGAGAATTGTTCTATCTCCAGCTCTGCTAGATTCTCTTGCTAAATTGTTTCAAAGGAAAATTCAGAATACTGATGTAGGAAGGGAAGAAACATACTGCCTGGAACTGTTTCGCAAGGGCACTATGGCAGAGTAGAGGGAGATTTCATCCAACCACACTTATGTGAGCAGTGTTATAGAAACAAAGTCAAATAAACAAACCAGATAGTCCCCTGTTCTGAATGTTAAATTCCTTGCCCTCAAGGCCAGGTCAACAGCACTTACTTACAGGATAGCTCAGAGCCACCACAGATGTTCATACAAACACACACACCAGAGGAAGACACAGAATGTTACACCCGTTTCCCCCATCTCATAATTCAGTGGCTTGCTTACTTAATGGATCTGTCCTGTGTAGATTTATTTTTCTAAAGAAGTGTGCCTTAGAATGGACATTTATTGACTATTACCATCTATTAATTACCAAACTCCAGCCTTTGCTATGGAGACTTGGGGGCCTTAAATATGATAGCACCCCTGGCAATAAAAAATGGTTTGACCACGAGTGTACCCAAGCGAAATTGATGCTTAGAGAGTGTTTCAGGACCTTTCAACAAAATCCAAATGTAATTACTAAACTTGATTTACAACTTAAAAAGAATATAAGGAGCTGTTAAAAGCTTAAAAAAGAGCTGCTGACTCCCTTTTATGGCAATCCCTTATTAAGGCTACCAGAGAAAAAGATAACGTTAGTTTCTGGAAGATTATCTCCAATCTGCAAACTAAGAACTCTAATGCCTCTAAGCCTATTTCTGCAGAAGTTTGGGGAAAGCATTATAACACTTTATTTAGGGATCAGCACTATGTTGCGCCTCCTGTTATTCTTTTAGATAACACAACACAATGGCCCCCAGTCTCTGAATCAGAAATTACTTTGTTAATTTCACAATTGAAATTCGGAAAAGCTCCTGGAGGTGACTTTATAGTTGCCGAACTCTTGAAATCACACTTAAATTGGTGGACCCCAATTCTAGAAAATTTGTTCTCCTGTATAGATACCTCAACTCAGATCCCCAAAGATTGGGGTCTGGCCATAATCGTTCCCTTATTGAAAAAGGGTAGCCCCTTGGATCCATCAAATTACAGACCAATTAGTCTTCTGAACAAGATCTGTAAATTATACACCAAACATCTATGTCGAAAATTGTGGGATTGGCTACACCAAAATAACCTACTTGAAATCGAACAGGCCGGCTTCAAACCTGGCCGCTCTACTTTTGATCATTGCCTGTTCCTAGACTATTTTATTTTCAAATATGTGAAACATCGGAAGAATACATTGTATGAAGCCTTTGTGGACCTCAAGGCGGCCTTTGATTCCATATCTAGGGAGAGGCTATGGGCCAAATTCGTTGACATGGGTATCGATAGAATTATTATTATTATTTATTACATTTCTATCCTGCCCTTCCTGCAAGCAGGCTCAGGGCGAGGCACAGCAGTTATAAAATACAATACAAATATTAAAAACAATTAATAAAACAACAGTTCATCATAAAATCAACAAACAGATAATAGCTGTCCCAAGATGGGGTCAATTCCAGATTCCTGCCCATCAGCATACAGGGGGAGGGAAGCAGATAGATAATGTACTGCAACCCATACGTGGGTCAGCTAACGAATGGGCACTACCAGGGGTGGCGCAAGGGTTTGTGGTGCTCGCGGCTGGCTGGCCGGGCACCCCCCCGGTGTGCACGCAAGTGCGCGCGCACCCGCCTGCGTGATGACATCATGCATGATGTCATCACGGGAGTGCGCACGCCGCTGCCAGCCCGATTGCTGTGGCAGGTGGCCTCCGAGCTCTCCCACTCGGTAGCTTGCGCCACCGCAGATGCCTGCCTGTGGCGGCTGCGCTGGGCTGGGGGCTTGTGTTGGCGGTGGCACGGGGTGGGAGGGATAGGAGGCTGCTGCTTTGTGGCACATGCTCCCGCCCCCCGCGCCTCCTCCGGCGCTCCCTCCGGCACCCCGCACCTGAGGCCACCGCCTACCTGGCCTCAATGGGCGTGCCGGCCCTGGGCACTACATAGCCCCGTGCTGTACCCGTACGTTGGGCAGCTGGCCAGTGGACACTGTATAACCCCACACTTAGTGGGAGACTGGTGGGAGGCTCAGTGCTGGCCTCAACCATATGCCTAGTGGAACATCTCCATCTTACAGGCCCGCCGAAATGATAGAAGATCCGACGGGCCTGGGTGTCCTCAGACAGAGAGTTCCACTAGGTTGGGCCAGGACCAAAAAGGCCCTGCCCCTGGTTGAGGCCAACTGTGCCTCCCTGGGGCCAGGGACAACCAGCATATGTTTTCCAGCTGATCGGAGCTGTTACTTCTGTTAATTAATTTACATGAAAATAACAGCCTTCAGATAAGACTTACAGAAGAAGGTAATTTATTGAAAAGAATTCTTGTTCAAAAAGGAGTCAGGCAAGGTTGCCTTTTGGCCCCTTTTTTATTCAACATCTATGTCAATCATTTAATTACATGTCTTCATACAATTGATACTCATGCTCCAGCACTTTCAAGCAGCAGAAAGGTCTCAATCTTATTGTACGCTGATGACGCTGTTCTTTTATCCCAAACAAGGGTTGGTCTTAAGCGAGCCTTAGTAACATTTAGCAAGCAATGTGACTCCAAACTACTATCAATTTTGCTAAAACTAAAATTGTCCATTTCAGTAACTCATTTAGGAAGTACAATTGGAATATCAAAGAAAATGCCACAGAACAAGTTAAAAACTTCCAATAGTTAGGCATCACCTTTTCTTATAATTCCAAATTTTCAACGCATTTGTCTTCATCAGCTAATTTGGCAGAGAGAAGTGCAAATGCTGTCCTTAGACTGTTTAGAAGGAAGGGTGCAGGCTTCCTCCCTATGGCTTTAAAAACCTATTAAGCAAAATCATTGGCCCAACTCCTACATGGCTCGCAGATTGGACCCTTTGTCAACTTAAAGACCCTTGAAATCATCCAGTCCAAATTTCTTAGCTCCTTATTTGGAGTACCTAGAAGCACTCCCAATGTAATACTTAGGCAAGAGGCCAGTCTACCCAGAGTCAAAACAAAAGTCTGGGAACAAGCAATATTACTCTGGCTAAAAAATCACTACAATCTGAAGGGCCTAATACCTTACCTTTTGGCCTCGGACCCCTATCCTATTTGGTCCACACAAATACTTAATAAGATTAAACAGATTGGTTTAGTTCCAGAAGATCTCTTTTATGGAAGCCTACAAATGGCAAGAACAACAATTACACACTTACTTCTTCATATTGAATTACAAAATGAAGAAGCTCTGCTGCCCAAGAACTTCAAATGTTCAAAATCCAGTCCCAATTTTACTGCTTCTCCTTACGTATCCAACATCACTCATGCTCATGAGCCTTACAGATGGGCATTCTCCAGAGCCCGTTTTGAAGCACTTCCTTCCGCCGTATTGCAGGGTAAATTTGCTCAAGTGCCAATGCATGAACGCCTATGCCCATGCATGACCAACATGGTGGAATTGGTTACTCATGTCCTCTTATACTGTGAATTTTATCAAGAGGAACAGGCTTGCCTTATACTGCCTCTCTTAACTAGATTCAATCCCTCGCAGTTCTATCTTGATTTCAGACCAGAAGCCTTGAACAATTTCCTTTTAGAAGACACTCAAAAGTTCAGTGACTTATGCTGTGGCCAAATTTTGTTCCTTAGCCATTAGGAAATGCAGACTCCTCTAAGCTGAAAATGTGGTATAATTGCTTTTCCCCTTTTTATCTCTATTGTTCTTATTTCATTAATCTTCCTTTTGCTAATGCTCTGATCTTATTGCTATGCTTTGATGTGATAACTTATCTTTTATCTCAGAATTGCTTTGTTTTACTGGTTTTTGCTGCAATAAGAATGAATGGAAATTTATCATGCTACCATAGCATAGAGGAGGTTTCATCAGCAGTGTCTTGGTGTCCAGTTCTCCAACAGAAAGCCACTGTGAATCAACAATGCTGCAGATTTTCAAAGTGACAAACAGAATTATAAACACTGCAAGATTACCTCATTCTGTATAGGACTGCGGAAAAAGTTTCCTTCGGATGAGAGAGAGCACAGGCGATCTGTGATTATGATGTACATGTCCTTTATTTACAAATATTAGCAACGGAGGAAAATAGATACTCCTACAAGGAAAAGGTCTGCTATCCTGCAACATCTAGAGAAAAAGCATGTGCACCCTAATACATTTCATCTTTTTATCCTGTCTTTCCTCCACTAACCCCACACTTAAAGCAACCCTGCATGGTAGATGAAACAGAACAAGTACCTGATCTAAGATCCAGCAAACTTCATGGTATAGTGAGGATTTTTATGCTGGTCCCTCCAGTCCTAGAGTAGCAGTAATCAATTATTTAATAAACATAATTGGAAAATGTATGTTGATTATGGGGCAAGTCAGAAAAAGCTGTCACTTCTAAGTTTGTGAGAGGTTGCCTCGCTGATCAATGAAAAAGCATAGATGAGAATGCACTATGATCAGACTGAATTTCTGAATTCAGTCTCTCTGAATTTCAAAAATTTTCTCTCTCAAACTTTGCTCTGCTCTTTGCTTTCCCTCTGGTTTCATACTGCTTTCTTGCTTTGCTTCATTTTGATTTCATTATCTTTTTCAGCATTATGTGGCTTTTTTCTCTTTGGCTTCTCTCCCCCCCCCCACCTTGTTGATATATTTTTGGAAGCTCATCTGCTGGAAGGATTCCATTTAGGAACACAAGGAAGAAAAGGTAGCTATGCAAACTGCTTTAGATTAGAATAAGGTAGAGATAGAGGGCAACTCAAAGGCTAAGTTTAGCTTTCAACCAGATGGGCTGGAGGTGATTGGTAGGTCAGGCTATTTCATATTTGACTGTTATGTAATAACTTGTTGTGGGTCTATATAATTTTATTGTCCATGTTTGTTCTTTTCATTTCTGTATTTCATATATGGTTTTTAACTGCTTTGTCATTAACACATGAAAATTTTATATATCTCTTCACAGCCCATGTTTTCTGTGTGCTTTGTAACTTTTATTTTATTTGCTGGGTTGTACATTGAACTCAATAGTTTCCATCATCTTGATCAACTAGTAAGTCAGTGTGTTCCTCATTGGTCAGTAGTGGCTCAATGGGACAAATTAGGACCCAGATTTTCACTCGCCCTCGCCAGCCCATTTTTGTCTTGATATCCAGCCTGAAGAATTTTGGTGCCCAAAAAGCTTTCTTGTTGCTTGGCAATGTTTTGGTTGGTCCTCATAAAAGGTATTTCCTCGACAAGTTTTGGGTAGTTTCAATTAGACATGGGCACGAACCAAAATAAATTAACGAACCAGCGGATCGTGGTTTGGTGCAGACGACGTTCTCGAATTAGCTAACCGCAATGAACATCTCCTGTTGCTGACCCAGTTTGTGGTTCGTGGAGGCCAAAGTGGGGTGCACCAGTATTCCCAGCAATACAGGAACAGTGGGTGATGCTGGCGGCCGCCGGGCCTGGCAGGCACAGGGAGGCAGTGTTGAGCCGCCTCCCCTCAGGGGGGCGGGGGGTCTGGCCGCTCGCCGGTGGCAGCCCCCATGTGCCCGCCCGCCAGGCCAAAGAAGAGCGCGCTGGTGTTCCCAGCTATGTAGGAAGGTGGGTACTGGCGGCGGCTGCCGGGCCTGGCGGGCATGGGGAGATGGCGACGAGCTGCTTCCCCTCAGGGGGCGGGGGGTCTGGCCACTCGCCGGCGGGACCCCCATGTCCCCGCCCACCAGGCTGGAAAGGAGCGTGCTGGTATTCCTGGCGCAGGCTGGAAGGTGTGTACTGGGGGCAGCCGCCAGGCCTGGCGGGCACGGGGAGATGGCGACGAGCTGCCTCCCCTCAGGGGGCGGGGGGGTCTGGTCGCTCACTGGCGCCCCCCCCATGTGCCCGCCCACCAGGCCAAAAAGGAGTGCACTGGTATTCCCGGCGCAGGCCGAACGGTGTGTACTGGGGGCGGCCACCGGGCCTGGCAGGCACGGGGAGACGGCAACAAGCCACTTCCCCTCAGGAGGCAGGGGGTATGGCCGCTCGCTGGTGGCACCCCCCATGTGCTGGCCCGCCAGGCCGAAAAGGAGCGCGCTGGTATTCCTGGAGTGGGTGGGAGAGGACTTGTCATCATGAGGAGGGGGAGGGGGACTATCCCCCAGCATCCGTGGGTCCTCAGCCAAGGGTCCCACTGAGGAACAGTACGGCGGAGGCAGCTGACAGTACCCACTTTCCTGCCTTGATGGAAAGGACAGGAGTTGCGGGACACATTCCCACCCAGCTGAAAGAGGTCCCGTCAGTCCCGTTGACAAGGGTGCCACCACATTGTCAACCGACTGTATCCATACACAATACAATTGGCTGCGCAAGCGCAACCGAGCTGTGTAACTAAGGAGGGAGCAGTAACAGGATAGTCCCTCGTGAAGCAGGGGCTGACCTGATCCACCGTCCTGCCTTTGCGGAAAGTAAGGGATGGGCAGGACAGGAGGCATTGTTTGGATGGGTCAGAGTGGGTCCTGAGAGGGGGAGATGGAAATGGGACAGCAGCAGCAGCAGCTGACATCGGCCACCTTCCTGCCTTTGCAGGAAGGACATCAGTCGAGCGACCCATTCCCCCCTGCTCAGAGAGCTCTGCGTTTGCGATGGATGGGGGCACTGTGCGGCTGAACTATATGTGCAACAGTTCCTGAGCTGCTGCACAAGTGCCCAAAGGAGGCTGCCATCAGCAGCATCACCCACCTTCCTGTCTTGCCGGAAAGGATGGGAGGGTGAGGACCTGTCATGTGGGGGGTAAGTGGGAAGATTCCCCCGCCACTGCCAGGCCAAAGAAGAGTGCGCTGGTATTCCCGGCATGGGAGGGAGAGGATGTGTCATTCGGACCGGGGGCCTGATCCCCCAGCCACCGCGGATCCTCACCTGAAGGTCCCACTGAGGAACAGTGCGGCGGCAGCCGCCTCCTGAGCCATCAGCCTCGAGGTTGTAAGCGGCGGTGTCCCAGACCCTGAGGGGACAACCTCCGCCAGCACAGCCTGCCAGAGCGCTCTGCTCTCACCAGCATCACCCTCAGGTCAAAGTGGGTGGCCCCCTTTCTCCCCCCAATGGATGTTTCACTGGGTGAGGAGGGAGACAGCCTCGGGTGGTGCCTCTTCAGGTGGCGAGTCAGGGCCGTCGAAGACAGGTGCTTTGGGGTTTTGCCCCTGCGCACCAGGACATCACAGGCACAGCAATGCACCACACAGGGGTCATCAGGAAGGGCCCGAAAGTGCCTCCATACGGAGGCGTTGTAACGCCGACTGCTAACTGTTCTAGGGGAAGGAGGACGAACAGTTACAGGCTGTGCTGCGGGGCTGGACACGGACAACGGGGTGAGGGATGGACTGCAGGAGGGGACACCACCGAGAGTTTGGGATGGGGACAGGAGGGATCTTTCATAACACACATACCATTCCTCCAGGGATCCATCACCCACCCACCCCTCCTCAAAATGTTGAGATTCTCTCCCCCCTATGCAAAGACCTCTTGGGCCTCCACAGCCCACATAGGTGAATTGGGGGGAGTGGGAGGACTCCCTGCTGCCCCCAAGCCACACCCAAAACTGCTTTCCACAACTGAACCAGGAGGACTGCCATCGCACTTCACCTCACAACCACCCTTGGCAGCCAACACAAGAGGAAGACTCATTGTGACACCAAACTAGAATTAAGGACAGGAGATGACTCTGTGTGCCCTCCGCTGTGGTGCCCACTGAGCTTGGCCCCAGGGCCTGGTAGCAGCCCTGGCACCAGAGGGAGGGAGGGACTAGAGCCCTAACCCACCACTCCCACAGACCTGAACAGATCAGGCACTAATGTGAGCCCTCAGCTGAGGTGCCCGCTGAGCTTGACCCCAGAGCCAGGCAGCAGCCCTGGAACCAGAGGAGCTAGATCCCTATCCCCCAAAGCCAAGCTCAATTGTACTCTCAGTCTCGCTCCCCAAAGGCTAGCAAGTGGCAAGCAAGAGCTCTGTCCCACTCCACTGCTCGCAGAAAGTGAAACCCAGCCTGGGAGACCATGGCTATTTATAAGCATGGGTCCCATTCAGCAACACAGGAGGTCTGTGTTTGGCCGTCAGAGCTGCCTATCAGGGTTTGTAGGGATGAGATTGGAGTGCCCGTGGCTACAGAACACCCCCTTCCCCCTCCCTCCCCTGGGTGTCTTCTCCCAACTTGTAACTGCTTTGCAGCTCCATGATTGGAAGGAAGCCCTGCTGATCAAGGAAAGCTGAGCTTCCATTCAGGTTTCCAGGGCGATGGAAGGAGGGCAGACAGAGCTCAGGCATTCCCCTGGCTCCGTTGCCAGGGGAATAGATTGCTGGCGCCTGAGTGTCTGGCTTCCTGAACCACGCCCAAACGCAACGAACCAGGCCTCTCCCGACTGCTGGTTCGTTGGCCGTGGACGAGCATGAACCACCGGGTCGCGATCGCCGTTTTCATGGGTTTTTGAGGTTCGTAATACGGTTCGTGCCCATCTCTAGTTTCAATATGCGTTAATTTCTCTTAAGGCAATAAATATTTCTTGGAACAATGACAAAGAAGGAATTCACGAGTCCAAAAAAATTCCATGGAACTATTTACTTGCAGAAGGGGAAAGCCCACAACTACCTCACTGCAATTTTCATCATAAGGGCCATTGTGGTGCAATGGTTAAAGTGTCAGACCCAGATCTGGGAGACTCAGGTTCAAATGCCCATTCTGCCATGGAAGTTTCTTGGTGACCTTGAGCCAGTCATTCACTCTTAAGTTTAACCTACACCACAGGGTTGTTGAGAATAAAATGGGGGAGAAGAGAATGAGGTAAGCCACTTTCAGCACCCAGTGAGGAAGGAGAGGTACAAAATAAATAAAATCACAAGCAGCCATGTTCAATTCTCAATCCCCAAAATATGCCTTTGGCACTCCACTAGAGGGAGACAGCCATATGAACTAATTATCATGTAGATTCAGCCATACAGTAAACATCTACAGAGGATTATTTGCTGGAGGGAATAGCCCGTGCTCCCCCTTTTTTGTACTGAACACGCAGTCTTATGAAGAATCCTGACAAACTCAAAATCTTGTAGCTTGTTGTGTGATTGTTTGGTCCTGATTAAAGGTATTAAATGACTGACGCTTCAGGAATTTTTCTGTGGACGCATACAGCTAAAATCTATGTAAGAAATTAATGTTTTCAGCACCCTAATACATTGTTTCATTGCCCTGCTACTCCAGATGAATCTATTACACAGATGAAAAAGTATTACATGCTTTGAGGAGTCTCCTTTGGACCACTATGGCTGCACACAGCCTCTAACAGAAGTCCACAGTTATTCAGTGCCTTGTCCTTTCCCAGACATGTATTCCATGCCAATTAAATATGAAGGTTTGCCAACTACAGAGGGTAGCTGGACTTTGCTCAGGAAGTTCCATGCCCCTAGTTTCCATCTCCTGTGGGGTTAAAGACTTCCATTTCTCAGTTGTATACTAGGAATAAAAAATGACTGGGGCTGTGCGCGCTTGGCAGTAAAGAGTCCTTTTATCGAAGTAACTCAAAATAGTGATTTTTACATAAAATGTACAATTAGCACATTTTACCCCGAAACAGAAGGTCCGAGATAGTGACAAGGCACACAGAAGCCCCATACTGCAAGTACTGGAAATTTTAAAAATGTTAATGTAAAAACTTTTCTATCAAGAGGACTAGACACTTACTTGAAGGTTCTTTGAAATGCCAAAAGAACACTCAGGCATTTTACTTCTGCAGAAGATACCCCTTGATTGTTAATACATATGGCCTGGTCTACACATTCAGGGGAATGAGATGGTATGGAGAAGGCAGAGCACGAAAGTGTTTTCAAAGTTCCACTCTAGTTTGTAATTCCCTGGCAATGGAAAACCAGCATAGTACACAAAAAGGCCAAGATAAAACCTCTTCCCCATGTGTTCATTTTTAAAACTGCATGCAGAAAGTTTTAAAAGGTGATACTCCCCCACCACAATCTGAAATGGTATAGTAGGGTCCCATTGGGAAAGAAAACAGAACAGTGGTATTTGAGTTGGAAACAGGAACTCCAAAGCTCACAACTTTGTACAGTACCAAGCTAAAATACATTAGTGTGACATACCTAGAGAAAAGATGGAAGGTAGGACATATGAGTGTGAATACAGGTGCTCTTCCTGGTGCAGCCCCAGAAGGCAGGTCTTGGCCACATCCATGTCTTTACTAAGAGCTAGTGTTAAAATAACTGATGAAGTGGTATAAGGCTTTTCCCTTCCACCTCACAAAATAGACTCCAGGATGAATCAGAGTTTCTACACAAACAGCCAGATGGGCAAAGGTCCTGCTAGTTTCTCTCCCCTCTATATACCACAACCTTTCAATTGTACAAACAGGCTGTCACAACAAGCAGACCCCATGCAGAGACCCCAGCTAACAAGGGAAGTTACCTGCTTGCTTATGCTAGGGTCTGACATCAAGATGCTTCAGTGCTGGCCTTAGTTCAGTTTAAAACTTTCGCTGCACTCATTTTCTGCTTACCTCTGATGTGTTTGTTGTGCAGCAATTGAGAAGATATTTGTCTTCAAAACATTTCCAATCCATCCCTGCAATCCAGATTGGATCCAGCAAGGTACATCACTCACAGTGTTATGCCTCAGGGATTTTCAACAGGAATCCCAAAAGCAAGCTATGGCCCAATATAGCCCAAGGATTCATCCACATTCATCCAGAAGGTTTCTCTTCTGATCCTATGGCTCTTAGTGCCAAACTCAATCCTTCCATCCCCAAATACCCTTCACCCAAGAAATACAAACCCACTAAGACAAACACTTGTTTGATGGTTAAAAAAATTCTGGGTTTTTTTATTGGTTTTGCTAGACAATACTAAAAAAAAATCCCTCCATTCTGAAAGGCAGGGCTTGAATTATTTAAATTTTGATCCATTTGTTTTTTTAAAAAAACAAACACACACACAAAAGGGAAAAGGGGAGAAGGGATCATGGCAAAAAAATGCTTTGTAACCTCATCTCTTCACCTGGGTCAAGGCCTACTTCATTTACTTTGCCACCCCAATGCATTTCTAAGGCAAATGAACTTTATAGAAGACAATGAGTATAGTCAGTCTGGGAGATGCTAATTGGACAACAAATCTGTGGCCAAGACAGGCTGATCAGAAACGCTAGAATTTATTACAGAAAAAATAGGTTCAATGAGATTTCAGACAAAGGCTTAAAAAGGAATATGCCCCAATGAGTATTCTACCACTCACAGCTAGGAGAGAGAGGGGATCATTTTTCCCACCTAAGAGCAGCAGCTTCTCATTTGAATCCTCCAAAGTGACAGTCCCTGAGCTCATCTGCTGAAGCATATTCAAAACAGAGGAGCAGAAGGATGCTGGTGTAACACTACCTAGGCTTTTCCCCCCCTTCAAACTGGAGACATAGCAAAGCACCACTGGAAGGATTCCTATGTCAAACACCAAGCCTGTTTGATCTGATTTGAGAGGAGGAAAAGAAGTTAAATATTTCCACTTTACCATGCTGCAGACAGAAGATGAAAGTGAGGCAGAGATCCCAGTACCATCCATTTACCTGCACTGTTTTCTCCAATGGACTGATGCAAGAACTGCATGAAATCTGGGCTAAACATGCCCACAGATGTACTTAGCCCATACCTTTTCATGCCCCCTCTTGAATCTCTGGTTTGGTTTCAAAAGATCAAAAGCACATGGGAGGGAAAGCTAGCAAAACCCCAACCCCAGCTGTCTGAGAGGAACAAAATTTCTCCAGCAGTACTGTAGGCTGTGAGGTAAAAGACATGCCAATATAATGGTATTACAGAACTCAGATTTATGGGAAAGTACTTTTTAAAAAATCAACTTGTGAAATTCTAAGGAAATAAGGCCTGCAGATTAAATGTCTGTTTGCCTTTCCACTGCCATACCCTGGGAGGGTAAGGCCTAGCTTCAAAATGCATCTGACCCCCATAATTACGCATATAAATGCCCACTGCGGAAGGTCTGATAGTTAATTTTGAATATTTTTTTTTGCCATGATCCCATTTCAGAGTACTGCAAGAAGCAGAAAATATTTAAAGGACATTTTATATATATATTTATATATATATAATTTTGAGATAAGAAAAATAAGGCTAATTCAAACCTTGCCCTGTGCAAACAAAAACCAAAACAAGATCGCCAGTCACACAAAAGGTCCCGATTACATTACCACAGTCAGCTTGTTAATTTTCCTTTTTTTTTTCCTCTATTTTTTTTAATAAGACGACATGGGGGAGCTGAATTCTCCTATGGTACAGGAAGAAGAGGGGATTTGGTGTGGAATCAATTTCAGTAAAGCTAAAAAACAATGAGAGAGTTCTGGGAGGGAGAGAAAACTCAAAACTCAGCTGACTGTTCTAAGGGGAATAAACCTGGTGGGCAAAAATTAAAGAATCAGTTAGTCAAGTAATGAATGAGTGTTTAAATTATTCTCTTGTTTTTGAAGTCTAAAGTTCAGAAGCTGTGGGTCCCATCATTACGGAGCCACCACAAAAACAGAAGTGGAACCCCCCTGCCCTCCCCCGACCTCTTTTTGAAGAAGTCTATGTCATCTGCTGCTGCGTGTTCGAAGGGTATCCCCACCCCACCCCACCCCCCGCAGGAGCAATCAGTCGCAACCAAGGAAGGGCAGGCAGGACTCAGGACGAGAGGGCGCTTTCCTTCTGTGTTGGCTGGACTTGTGAACGTTGCATCACCTTTTGGCTTTCGACATCTCTAAAATGTTTCTCAACCTAAATGAAAGAGAAGAGAGGCGCACAGCAGTTAGTGCTTGTCTACAGAGGCTGGGAAGGGGCTATCCAAAGAAAGCAAGCAACTTAACAGTATTTTAGCTGTGCGTGCACAAGGTGGAGGCAAGATTGTTTTTAAGCAGGCAGTGGCAATACAAGAAGCATCAGGCTTTTAGTCAGCCCAGCCAGCAGAGTTGACTTGGGAGGTAGAGAGTGCAATTAAGACCAAGTGGTAGAAAATATACTGTGGTGAGGTTTAAGGAGCTGAGGGATGTGGCACACCATAAGCCACGGCACTTTTGAATTGCAAGGAATCTTCTTGTGTTTGCTCTGAAGCCCTTCATATGGACCATGACAGAAATCTGTCAATTCAGCTGTGCTATTGCAGCATTATATCTGACCCATTCCATAGGCAGGACCAGGTTAAAATCACCTCCCGTTTGCCTGAATGACTGACACCTACACTAGCTGAGCATACTAAAGGCAGAGGAATAGACAGGCAGGTAATTGAACCACATGAACCATAATTCATTCCCAACCATACCTGCGTAATTGCTTTTTAAGCCATGATAATCTCCCCCCACCCCACCCCCACCAATTACAAGCCCTTGCTGTACTTACTATTTTGCGTACGTGACTTAGGGCACTCCCCTCTTTGCCTTTACAGTTTTCCACCTGGTATGGAGGGGCAATGACAACATCTTCCATCACAACTATATTCTTCTCTTGCCATTTACAATCTTTAATACTGGAAGAGAGAAAACACACACACACACAAAAGAGTTTTGTTGACTAAACTCACAGGGTCATTATGGCAAAATACCCAACCTGCAGGGGAACGAGGGGAAGACACAACTGCTTACTCCTAGCCCCATGGCCACCATCCCAACTACAGACATGATTAAACAATCCACAGTATCACCAAGGTGATGGATGCTAAAAGAAGTGGCAGCCTGAGCACAGGAGGGTTTACACTCTAAACAAATTGAGAAGGAAAATGGAAATAAGATGATAAATGAAGACAAGACCCTGTCAGAAGCCCAAAGAAAATAAGGCTACAGTGCTGGATGATACTCCAAATGCCCTCCAGCATACACCTTAAGAGATGCATCTTCCTAGGTTTACCTAGTTTGAATATATATTTTGAAGCTTGTTGCTTGGTTTGGCTTAAAGAATCATTATTGCTGAGAAATAAAATATTACTGGAGCTAGAGGGACATGATTTAAGATTCAGTTGGCACACTTATTTGTGGTATGACAAAGTTAAAGTAAATGTGGATTTTAAAAATCACTACATTAGACATGCCATTTTGAGAGTATGGAATAAATATAAATCTAGGTTGTGCCCTAAAATACTGCTTTGGATATTACCCCAAGAGACATTTTTCAAAAGAGAAATGATATTTAAATATGTAGTTGAAATATGTGAGATTTTCTGCAAGGTGAATGTAACATGAGATAAGACTTGAATACACAAGGATATACATGCCAATGTTTTTTTATGCACAATAAACAGTGATTTAAAGTTGATAAAAAGATGTTTGGATTTGATCAGACTAAGACAATATATGAAATGGAATTGTGTACGAATGATGATCATGCTATTGCGAAAATGTACAAACTTTTGTTGAGATTGGATACAGAAGAACAGGTTAAAGTATGTATGATAAAATGGGCAAAGGACTTTGAATAACAGGAGAACATGTGGTTGAAAGGTCTCAAATTTACATTAAATTTGGGTTTGAAAGAAAATATGTCACTGGAAAAACTAGCAAAAATGTATTCGAATAGATGTTGGAAATCTGAACAAGAGGGGACGTTTTATCATCTATGGTAGATATGCAACAAAGCAAAGAAGTTCCGGAAATAAATCCATTCAGTTATTCAGAAGATTCTAATAATGTACAAATGGAACCAGAGGTCTTTTTGCTGGGTTTAACGGATAAACAAATGGAAGATAAACATGGCGCACTTTTTTGTATATAACTGCAGCGAGACTACAGTATGCTCAAAAATGGAAAAACCACAATATTACCTACAGTAGAATAATAGCTGGAGAAAATGATGGACTATGCTGGCTAAATTGACGCCTTTGATCAGGGAAAAGACTTTACATGAATATTTAATTATATGGAAGCCCCTTATAGACTTTTTGCAAGAAAGAGAGCAAGATGGACTAATGATTTGTGCTTTTGAAGATTAGGGAGAGAGGAAGAACGTGTAGACAGAAAAGAGAAATACTTATGCTTATGTTAGAGTTGGTGTATAGTATGTACTGCTGTTAGACCTCTTCAAATTGAAAATTAGTATATATTCCTACTATATGTTTTTCTTTTCTCTTGTTTTTTTTCTTTTCCTTTGTACGTTTTACAAAGATTTTAATAACTCTAAATGAATAAATAGGAGATGCATCTTCCACTACTGGTCCTTTGTAGAAATATGATCAGCTGAGGATACCCTCTTTATAAAGTGTACCCCTCTTCGGAGTCTTGAGTCTCAGTGAGAAAGGCAGACTAAGTAATGTAAGTAGTGTTTCTATTGGTTACAAGGGAAACAGACACTTGGTTAGCTTCTTTCAGAGACTCAGGCCAGTTTTAGCCAGTTCAATAATCATTTCAGTTCCTCTGTGGTCTTGGCACTGACTGGTCTCCACTGATCAGTTCACAACTCTTGGCCATGCTTGGCAATCAGTGCTTAGTTTACAAGCTGGCTTTTTTCCTCCCTCAGGGAAAAAAAGATTCAAAGACTAATTATGAATATTTTTCAAGCAAAAACCCCCACTCTTGTTGGAAAGAAAACCCAAGGAGGACCAGTCAACAAGATTGTGGACTGATAAGCATCAGAGATTTTTGTTCGATGGCCAAAGAGCAATCAAGATGGATTACAGAAGCAACTTCCCGGAAAAACAAAAAGAGACAATTCCATGGCTTGCAAGAATAGGACCAAGCCTTGGCTCTCACTCTGCCTCTTCTCTTGCACATAGCTTAACTTATGATGTTCTCTACACAGCAAACTAAAGACTGCCACAATATTCAAACCGACAAACTATTCTTAGTACTTTCCTCCCAAATGATGAGAAGCTGTAGGCTAGGGGACAAATGGTGACTAGCAGGAATTCACAACAGATTGGGTGGGTACGTTACCACAACTTCTTTAAAGATATATATTTTTAAAAAACAACTGTGATTAAGAGAGCAATCCTAAGCAGGTCTAGTCAGAAGTCAGTCCCATGTCATTCGGAGGGATTTATTCCCAAGAAAAAAGTCCTTAGGATTGCACCCAAACCATAAACAAAACTAAATCTGAAAAAGGAGATTATGAACCTGAAAAGGTAATGTGTAAAACAGATTACAAAGGAAGAAAGTAGTTTAAAAAGGAGAAAAGTAGTTATTGTATGCCTGCTCACCCAGTGTCAGACCTGTACAAAACTTAGCTCATTTAAGTAGTCTTTTACATTCAATTCTGAATATCAAAGTATAGTTACAGTATTTTACCCAAAACTTTTACAAAGCTATAAAGACTAGATTGTCAATTAACTGGTGAAAGAAGAAAGCTGTGTCAGGCAGTCTATTACAAACTGACTATCTGAAGCAGAAACAATATACATTCAAATCCACCAGTTTTATCTGCTGTCTACAGGTATATGCTGTTCCACAGGTATATGTGTAAGCCAATTCCATCTGCTTCAACAAATTAGTGAAAATTTTTATACATAATGACATACACAGCCCCATTCAAAATCGACAAACAATGAAGTCAGAAGGCCACAAGTACTGAAATAGCACAGCTATGCCAACATATTTAGATGTAACGTATATTGTATAACCATCTACTTATAGGCAACTGTTAAAAATGTATACAAAGCATACATTGCAAAGCCACTGTAAAAGTATATACATGTATGCAAATTTGTTAATGTAAACAAATCCGACACAGGCATCTCTAATCTTCCTGGTACAACATGAAACTCCTTTCTCTAAGGAAAACCTGGTACAACCTGGCTATCTGGGGCTTACCTTACCAAAACCAAATATTTGTGGCCTTCTGTATTCATATGCACAACACAGACATAGCACAACTATAGCAAGGGGGGGGTGCTAATTCAGTGAAATTTTACAGGATGGTTTCCAGAACAGAAGTCACATCTTGGACTTCAGATCATTAATTTGCTTCATATGTGCTGACCAAAGCACTAGAAGTTCTGCGGTGCTCAGGCCCCATTCATTTGAATGTGTAAGCGCTGACGAGTCTGTTTAGTTTCATCCTTCAAAGTATCTTCATTCATTAAGACCGGTACATAGTCAGGACTCTGCTAAAAAGCTATCCATGTACATAGCACAATAACTCAAGTTGTGGGCACCCTGAATAAATTATGTATTTAAGAAGTGATTTGAGTGCTGTGTTGAGTCTGAGTAACTCAACTCAGTAACTCGAGGCCAGTTGCTCTCTGTCTAATCTGCCTCACCATAGTTGGTGGGAGAGTAAAAAACAGAAGGGGACAGGCACTTATACCACTCTGAGCACCTTGAAGAAAGCTGGGAAAGAAGTGTAATAAAGAGTAAATAAATGCATAATAAGTGCATAGGGGGGCTTATCCAGTGTTTTGTAGTGAGTACTAGCATATATAGATTATCTGCCTACTGGGCAGAAATTGTGGGTGTGTGCTCAATACATAGAACTCTTGGCTCTCAGTGAACAGGTGTTTCCCTGAGGCTAGTGTTGCTGAGCTGACAAAGTTGAGAGAAAGAGGCTTGTGGACAAGACCTTCAAGGACCTACTAGAATGGCCCCACTCCTGTATGGACAGCTCTTCTGCTGTCATAGAGATTGAGTCTTGCAGTTAGAGGGGTGTCAGGCTGTGGAGGGACATGATCATCAGACAGACCAATATCCTCTCGTGCCAAGGATACCCCATCTGGGGTTGGGAGGAGGTGATTTTGGTAGTGGGTGATTTGATTATTAGGAAGATAGGCAGCAGGATCTGTGACAGGCATTTTGATCACATGGTGACTTGCCTGCTGGTGTGAAGGGTCCAGGCATAGTGCGCTGTCTAGATAGGTTGATAGATAATGCTGGGGAGGAGTCAGTAGTCGTGATGCAGGCGGCACCAGTGAAATTGGGAAATGTAGGTATGAGGTCATGGAGGAAAAATTTAAATTGCTAGGCAGAAAGGGCTGGGACTTCAAAAAGTAGCACTCTCAGAACTGCTACTGGTTTCATTTACAGGTTCAAACTAGACAGGTACAGATTAGGTGTCACAAAATGTGGATGAAAAAGTGGTGCTAGGAACAAAGGGTTTAGACTTAGTAGGTACTGGGGAATTTTCTGAAACACACCAAAAAGGCACAAAAGAGATGGGCTTCACTTGAACCAAAAAGGAATCACACTGCTGGCATTTAATATCAAAAAGGTGACAGAACAGTTTCAAACTAATCCCAGGGGAAAGCCAACAAGAGTTTGGAAGCCTCAAGTTCAGAAAAAGTCCAAAGGGATGATAGTGTAAATACTTAGGGTAATATCAGTAGGAGCACTGCAAAACTGAGGATAGCAGGATGGCAAAAGAAGGCCATGTGTAGAGACAAAGAGACTGAGGGTTGTTGGTGACAGAAACACATTACAGGTGACTATACACCAGTGCTAGAAGCCTCCGAGCCAAGATGGGGGAGCTGGAGTGCTTGGTGCTAAATGACAAATGGGCATCTCAGAAAAACAGTGGAAGGAGAAAATCAGTTGGATATAATTATCCCTCGGTACATGCTATATAGGCAACACAAGGAGGGACATGTTGGGGAGATGATGCATTGTATATGAAAGAGGGCATAGAAGCAAATGTTAGAAAACCCTGGGGGAATGAACACCCCCAACAGAAGCAACATGGACAGAAATACTGGGGCTACCTTAAAAAGTGGGGTTGTATTATTGCCCACCTGGTCAAACCCTTGAAGCTGACTTTGAAATGGGGAAGGAAATAAGGGAGGTGACAAAACTGGATTATGTTGTGATACTGGGTAATACTAGGTGATGTCACCTACCCTTACAATGACTGGGTAAACATGTGAACTTGGACTTGCCCCACTGAAGTGAACAGAATCATGCAAAAGTAGTACCAGTCAGCAATTAATAACATTCGATTTATATACCACCATTGAGGACAACTTAACGCCCACTCAGAGCGGTTTACAAAGTATGTTGTTATTATCCTCACAACAATAATCACCCTGTGAGGGGGGTTGGGCTGAGAGAGCTTCTAGAAGCTGTGAACGACCCAAGGTCACCCAGCTGCCTTCAAGTGGAAGAGTGGGGAATCAAACCTGATTCTCTAGATTAGAGTTCTGCACTCTTAACCACTATACCAGGCAGGCAAAAAAAGAATTTGAGAAGTGGATTGCTGAAAGTATCAACACAAGCAGTTCTTTAAATATATTCAGAGCAAGAGACTGGCCAGAGAAGCAGTTGAGCCTTTGAATAACCAAGGAATAAACAGACAGATAAAGAAAAGGGGAAACATGATAGAGATTTATAAAATTATGTACAGGTTAAAATAGTGGATAGAAAGAATTATTTCTCCCTCTTCCAAAGTACTAGAATATAACTGTATCTAACGAAATTGATAAGTAGTAGATTCAGGACAGACAAATGAAATACTTCTTTATACAACAAGTGATTAAAATGTGGAATTCACTGCCAGAGGATGTAGTGATGGCCACAGGCATAGAGAACTTTAAAAAGGGAATAGACAGATGCATGTAGGATAGATCTATCATAGGGTAGGAAGTGAACTCTAGGGTCATCTAGTCCATGCTCAGAAGATGGCCAGTGGCTACTAGCTGTGGTGACTAAAGGGAATCTCTACATTCAGAGGTAGTAAACCTCTGAATACCTGTGTCAGGAGACAACATCAAGGGAAAACCTCATCCTCTATGCCATATTGCTGGCCCTCCAGAGTTTACTGGTTGGCTGCTATGTGAGAAAGGATACTGAACTAGATGGAACACCAGTCTGATCCAAGCCCCCTGTTCTTCATCTTTCCAGCCTGCTACTTACGTCTTGTGTATAGTCTGGAAAAGCTGCTGTCCTTCCAAAGAGACCCCAGCACTAATTGCATATGCCTGGCTCAGCTTTTCTTCCTTCTCCATCCGTGCTTTGTTCGCAAGCTACAAAAGGAAGCAGAAGAGACACACTGATATTAACCTGGGACCACAAACAGAGGCAGATACTGGCTCTGCATATAATATTAGGACGAAAGGGTGTGTGACCAAATCTAGTTAGGTGAGGTAACTCCCAAATGGTGCAGAATACACAGCACAGCACAGCTTCAAGAGGAGTTTGGCCAGGCAACTGAGGTGGGGAGCACTTGGACACTAAATCCTGATGAAATAATGGAAAAGTGGGGGGGAGATACTCTGCAAGTTTTGGAAGAAGGGGAAACAAAAATTGAAAGCATTGCCACTTAAAGGAATGCTAGATTTGTGGTAACAGCTTTCATTGCTTGCCTACATTCAATTATATTAATACCACAAAAGATAAAACATGCTAACAAAGTCTTCATGTGCTGAAGTGGATGAGACACATCTAAAACTGGGTAAAATGTTTTTTCTTCCAATGGCTGCTGGGTCTTCTCATCCAGGGAATGTTTCTATAGACAAGTAAAAGGAGCTAGATTTGCCTTGCTTCCACTTCACAGAGCAAATTACATCATCATACACAAAAGTTTGAAAGGGAGTAAACTGGTATTAGTGCCTAGGATTTCAAGCATCACTTGAAATTACTTGGTCGACCTTTAAAAGTGTTCTGTCAAATTCTGACACAATGCCTCTTTTAAAGCAACAACTTGGGATTTTGCTCATAAGAAATTTATACTCTTAACATACATGTGAAGTAGCCACCCTAAATCTTTTTTGAGTCCAATTGTATGGAATCTGCTGTATAAATTCCAACTCAGTCACTCCTTAATGTAGTCTCCCTTTGAAACATTTGTGCTGAGGTACTGCAAGCTTTAAACCACCAAGCATTCCTAAAACTACAGTCCTCACCTGGGAGACAGAGAAATGAAAAGGAACAGCCCTGTTATACCTGGATTCAGTAAAGACTGGGTTGATTAGCTTAGCACAAGTAGCAGATTGTTCTTCTGAACAGATTTTGTTTTCATCTGTGCTGTACAAAGGAACCTAACACCTCTTCGCCCTGAGAAAGTGAGCCTCCTGACCACTACCCTTGCCTTTTTGCCATTTGCAGGTTCACGTATTGAAAACTCTCTACCAAATTTGTCAAAGAGTATACATCTGAAAGGTGCCAAAAGACTCTTATTTTGGCTGCAGCACATTAACATGGCCAACCCGCTAGATTTTACCCTCCATAATGCTCAGGGCTTTCTGACTTTCAAACTCTAGTGGTGCAGTGGGAGGCCTCTGCGGTCCTTCTCCATACAAGGATCAGAAAGGCAGGTCAGAAACCATGGACCTTTGAACCAGACCTGGGATTGCCTCACAGTGGAGCAAAACAATGAGGGGAGGCTAGACAAAGCAGTCACAAGGGCCCACTACAATGGAGACACCAGGCCCCATTTCAACTACAGTTGGTTGGTAACCCTGTATATCAACAGAAAAGCATCTTATTACATAACAGAGTTTAACAACTAACTTTGATTTAACTTTGTAACAGAATAAATGATTATTGCAGCAACTGTGAACAAATAGGGTGGGAGGGAGCAGTGGGGTCCCACAAGGATCACTATTAGGACAGGAACTATTTAACTTGTTCATAACTGATTTGCAATTGAGGGTGAGCAGCACAGTGGCCAGGTTGGCAGATGATACCAAATTACTCAGGATGGTGAAAACCAAGGCTGGTTATGAGGAGCTCCAGGATGAGTGGGCAATGTGGCAAATGATGTTCAATGTAAGCACAGGGTGATGCTTACTGGAACAAAAAATCCTAACTGTAAATACATGCTGATGGGGTTTGAACTGGCTGAAAGCAAGCCTGGGGCTGTAGTGGATAGCTCAATGAAAACGTTGATTCAGTGTTCACCAGCAGTGACAAAAGCAAAGTTTGTGTTGGGGATTATTAAGAAAGGGACTGAAAATAAAACTGCCAATATCATAAGACCCCTGTATCTATGGTAAGGCCTCATTTGGAGTACTGTGTAAAGTCCTGGTCACTATATCTCCAAAAAAATATTACAAGGCTGGAAAAGTACAGAAGAGAGCAACCAAGATGATTAAGAGGTTGGAGCACCTTTCCTATGAGGAAAGGCAAAAGAGTTTGGGACTGTTCACTTTAGAAAAGAGACAACTAAAAGGGGACATGATAGAAGTTTATGAAATTATGTAAGAGCAGAGGAAGTGAGCAGAGGGAATTTTTCTCCCTCTTCCATAATATTTGCATGCGGGGCTGCCCAATGAATTTGAGGGGCACACAAAAATGAGGGGGGGGGGAATTGTACTGATGGCCAGAAGCAGAATGGCTTTTAAAGAGGGTTAGACAGATTCACGGGGCAGAGGGCCAATGGCTAATAGCCATGATGACTGAAGAGAAGATCCACAGCCAGAGGCAGAAAACCTCTGAATACCAGTGCCAAGAGGTGACATCAGGGGGAAGCCTTGGTCTCTATGTCCTGTTTGTTGGCCCTTCATAATAACTAGTTAACCGCTGGCTGAAAAGGTTGCTGGATTAGATCAACCATTGATCTGATCCAACAGGGCTCTTCTTATTCTCTGATGACCACAATCTTTTTCACAAGAAGCATTACAGGCACACTGAGGAGAAAAACTAAAAATTTCATCTTACATGACTACATGAAGTTGCAAGTTAGGTCACTGGTCCATCTAGCTCACTCCCATCTTCTGCAACAGGCAGAGGCTCTACAACATCTCATGCAATGATGAAGCCTTCCCATCACCTGCTACCTAAGATCATTTAACTGGACATGCCAGGGATTGAACATGGCATCTTCTACAAGCAAAGCAAGCGCTCTAATATTAAGGATCAAACCTTTTGGTGTTCAGTCAAAGACTGGAGAGGTCACTTGCTACCCTGCTAACCAACCCCAAAACTGTCAATGACCAACAGGCTGAAGCTCACAAGCTTAGTTTTAAAAGATACACAGCAAGATTTCATATTGCTAATGATTTGTAAATGTAGTTCCAGGGGTCTCAGTGACAGGAAAATTAATTTCACAAAGATATCTTACCTTGCTAACATTGAGTGAAGCTAAAGGTGGGGGGGTTTCTGTGCGGTCATTAATAATTTCCACTTGTGAAACATACTGTAAGTTTATAAGCAAGATATCAGCATGGTTCGGCTTGCCACTCGAAGAAGGGCATTCTGGACAAAAACACAGTTAAGGAAACAAGCCTAAAAGAGACCTCAAAGCACCAAAATGACATCAGTGCCTCAAAGAGAAAGGATGAATTGCCATACAATTTGAGGAATGGCTTACTTACATACAATTATTTTTATCAGAGTAATTCACCAGTGAATATATCTGTCATCTCATTCATATCCCAGACTTCCTTCAAAGAATTCAGGATACTGACACAGTCTCCCCTTCCCCATTTTATCCAACAACACTGTGAGGCAAGTTAGGCTGAAAAAATGACTAGCCCTACGTCACCCAGGGAGACAATAGTGAGGATTTTTTAAACCTGAATCTCCTCCGATTTAGTCCAGTGTTCTAACCACTCCACCACACTGGCTTTGTATGGTTTTATGTGTAAAGTTTCTTACTGTACCGATGACATTGGCTGGGGTTGAAGTTTAGTTATTTTATGCCAAGAAAAGGGTCTTCCTTTTCCAAAAGCTTGAAGCAAACAGAACGTAAGCACTTAATGCTTTGAGCACTACCAAGCAAATCTGAGACCAATGACTTTGTTGAGAGCAGGTAGCTCACCAGTACCACCACTGAAACAGCTCTATAATCCACACAGACAGGAGAACAGACAAGTTGTGTCAGACGTTAGTACTTAAGTATATGGCTGCCTTTCAGTGACCCAGAACATGTGTTACGTGACTTCTAGAGATTCCTAGGCTCAGAAAGTGAGTATCTAATTGGACTTCTCAACACAAAGCCCACAAGAGGCACTGCATTGCCTCTTCAATGACATCCCAATGGTACATTGTCAATAGCATTAACTTTGATTAATATCTGTACCTGTATAACATTCAACTGTGGCTATGGTGAGATTTGCAATGGAGATAGCAGGGAATGGGGGACCCGAGTATGAAATATCCACCACGGATCCACAAAGAGTCACAACAGGCTTACACCACACAAGGGAGCCTTCCTCAATCCACATACAACATGTGCTGATAAGGTGGTGAAAGACAACCTGTATCAACATAATACTCCAAAGATCTTTCTAAAATCTGTTCTGTAAATTTCCACTCTCAGACATGCAAACATTTGGATCCATCAGAATGTTTCCAGGGATCAGAGGAACAGGAACAGTATTTCAAGGAGGCATTTGGGGCTGCAGCAAGAGGGAAATACTCTGGTGGAACCAAATCAGACATCTCCAGCACTTCAATACATGCCACCTCCACCCACCCAATAAAACAATCTTTTCCATTGTATACTGTTTGCTGGTATCCCTAGTCTAGGCTTTTTTAATTTCAACAACCTCATGGCTGCAGTACCACATGTAAATATTTAACATTGTTATTGTCCAACAACAACCATATTCCACTCCACTTCACGAAGGCAAGTTAACTCTTGTCTTAAGACTTTCTTAGAAAAAATTCACAAGCATGTATTTGTCATTGCATGAATGCAAGATAACCTGTAAATGCAAATCAACTGTCACAGATGAAACCAACACAATTTTCAAATGCAACACTGTCTAAAATGGACTCGCCTCACATATTTAGTCAGCAAGCAATGCACGTCTGAGTCAAGTTCAAGTGCCTTCCCACACTTCATACAAGTAGACCAAACAAATGAATTTCACTGAGATCCAAAGATCCTGTTTTAAGTCACTGCTGTACCATGAAGGTTGCTGGGTGACCTTGGCCTAGCCTGTCCTACCCCACAAGGTTGCTGTAAAACTCACTACAAATTAGTCGTTTCTGTCTGCATTTACACTTGGGAGGAAAGGATAAAAACACAACTTGCCGTACGTAGCTCACCTTCTCCCTTTCCAAATCCCCCACCCGATTCGCAAAGCATATCCCTCTCCAAACCCTATTTGTACTAAACTTGCCTCAATTTCTGCCCAAAGCTCTTTCTTCTTCTCAACCGACAGGTCAAGGCTCTCTGCTTCATACCCACAAGAGCGTCTACTCAAATTTATTTAATACTGTCATCTATAATTGGCCTTTCTCACTGAGACTCAAGGCGGATAACACAGTGTGCTGTCTTCGATATCAGCCACCCGACCAAGCTTTGCCGAAGCTTTACAAAGCCAACCTGCTGCGCTCCCACACAGGCCAAGGAATGTCCTCCGACCTGGAAAGACCGGCAAGCGAGAGGCAAGCAGCCCCCCTCCCCGCCGCCATTACTTCCCGTCCCATGCGACTTCCCTCCATGCCAAGGCTCGCTCTCCTCCTCCTCCCTTCCCAGGTCCGGCGGGCCTCGTCTTTCCAGTCCCCGAAGCTGGGCCAGACCGGCAGCCTCGGGACAGAGTAGGTGCCGTTCCCGTCCCAGGCTGGGCCCCACCTTGCCAGCCCCCCCTTTCCCCTCCGAGTCAGGATACTGAGCGCTAGCATCTTGCTGGGGTAGTCGAAGGCCACGACTTCGCCCTGCAGCCGCTGCTCCTGGCAGGTCCGGCACGACACTTGGCTGCCCACACTGAAGAACTCGCCGCCCAGCGCCGCCATCTTGTCTCAGGCCCAGGCGGCGGCAGCGGCGGCGGAGGCACCTTTCGCGCCCCCGCCGAGCCGCCGCAGCGGCGAGCAGCCGCCGCCGCCTTGGAAGGGAGAGGGAAGCGCCTCGGGAGGGAAGGGCGGAGCGGGGCTGTCCGGAACGACCCCGGCCGCCGCGCCAAGCCAGGCCAGACCCCCGCCCGCTCGCTCGCGTGCTCCGTTTCTTTTTCGGCCGCCTGGCGTGGAAAAAAAAAAGAGAGAGGGAGAGGGAAAGGGAGAGAGCGAGGTGTGGCCAAGACGACGGCGCCCCGCCTGACGTCAACCCCTCCCACACCCACGCACGTGACGTCACCGCGCAAGACGAGCGGCGGTTGGTCGGCGGCAGAGTTAGGGAAGGGGATGGGAAGGAGAGACGAGGGAGGGGGCGTGGCCCAGGGGGCGTGGCCGAGATGGGGCGGTGCCAGCGCGGTTTCCCGGCATGCGGGAGGGTTTTTTTTTTAAAGCGGCGACTCGTGGCGTCATTAAGTTTCGTGTGTTAGGAGGCGGTATACGTGGAAAGTGTGCACATGTTATCTCGAAGGCACGTGTCATCCGTGTTCATATGGTAGTCCTACCAGATGGCTGGCCATATTAGCCTGTACCGGCTACACGAGTCCAGCGGAGACCTTAGAAACTATTTTTTTCAAGCACCAGACTACTATTTCCAGACTTTACTATATACTCTCTGGTACTTTACCTATGATCCTAGCGGGGAGTTTCTATGTTGTTCAACACGTCAGTCTTATAATTGCTTGTGCTCTGTTTCAGCATTTCTACAACTCTGTATTGAATTTCTGCTGGTTTAAAATCTTTGCAAATTTGCATTTGTATTCTCTATTGCACTGCTTATTGAAATGCCTTTGAAATTGACTCATACTGTGTAATCCTGCCTTGAGTCTCAGTGAGAAAGGCGGACTATAAACGTCGTTAAATAAATAAATGAAATTATAGGGCTGTATCATAAGAAATATCTTGAAGAGATACCTTGCTATTGGGTAAGGGACAAGGACTAGAAACTATGCTATTGGCTGCATAGACAGTAAAGTGCTACAGTAAAGTTGGTTAGTCTTAAAGGTGATAGTGGACTCTTCTATTTTGCTACTAAAGACTAACACAATTAACTCCTCTGCTACTAGATACTTTGAAATTGCCGAATATGTTACTTATGCTTTAATTTAAAAAGATTTCATCTGTGTGTTCTTTTTTAAGCTGGTTTTCAAATTTGCAGCTACCAAATGTCCAAACTGATGATCATATTGTATTTTTGTCCTAGCTATTGATTGCATTGTATTCACTTGCATTATGGATCTCAGTAAGAGGGGAAGACTATAAATAAACAATAATAAATAAATAAGCAGCATAGGTAACTAGAGCACCAGGTGCCACTGGGTACTTTTGAAGGAGAATGGCAAGCATGATTCAAGTACTATTACTCCCCACATCCTTTTTCAGCCTGCAGTCCATTGAGAGAATAACTGTGAGGATGGGGGGGTTTTTTTGTGTACATATTTTGAGTGTTCTGAGATGTTGGCTGGCTTCATTTCAGTTAGTGTTTTTTTATATTTTCAAGTGAGTTAGAATGCAGTGGCAGAACAAAATTGTCTTGTATCTGATGAAATGAGGTATAACTCACAGAAGTTTATACCTTGGAAAAAATTTGTTGGTCTTTAAGGTGGTATGTTCTTTTTATAGTTAAATGGATGAGAATAGCAGGGCTTTAAATCTTTGAAGAGAAAGCAGCCTTTGTTACAATCTGGGACTTTTTTTTTCATCCAAGCATGGCCTAACCCAATTTAATGCCACTTCTATCCCATTTTAGGACATGTAAGCTGGGGTTATAGGAGCTGTTGTTATATCATGCTCAGTAAGTTTTCTTTCCTCCTTCAGTTTTGCTTAACATCTGGCCTGAGAAACAGTTCTGGTGAACTCAGAAGCTTGCTTATCACTTGGCGATGGTTGAATGCAGTGAGCTCCAACCTTTCCAGATCCAATGCCCACTGAACTGAGGATGTGAACCCACTGCCAGTGTATGGCATCAGGATCATGTGACAGGAAGAAAGGGAGCCAGGGTTATGATCTCAGTAGTGTCAAGCAGGGTGGGACCACAGGCAGCAGAATAAGAGAGCTGGGGACAGGAAACAAGCTGAACACCAGAGGTGTATAGTAATGAAGAACAAGCCAAGAGTCAGGACCATGGAAGAATCTGCTCTATCAGTGAGAGAGCAATCCTAAACAGGACTATTCAGAATCCAGCTCAAGTTATTCAGTGGGGCTTGCTGGCAGGAAGGTGTTCTTAAGATGGCAGGCGGTTTCCTCTGCACATGATTCACCTCCCTTCACGCTTGTTAATTGTTCCAACCTTCATAGGAATCTAAGACAGGGGTTTCTGATGAATATGGAAAGGTCACAGTGTGGGATGGTATGGTATAGCCTGATCACGTCACATCTCAGAAGCTAAGCAGGACCAGAATTTGAATGGAGAACCACCAAGGAAGACTTTGCAGAGGAAAGCACTGGCAAACCATCCCTGCTTCTTGTTTGCTTAAAAAGCCCCTTGCTGGCTTGCAGCTCAATGGTGCGTACATACATACATACATACATACATACATACATACATACATACATACATACATACATACATACATACATGGAAAAGCTCAGAAGAGTAACATAAAAGGAGGGAAGTGGGGGAGGAGTAGAGAAAGCGGTTATAAGAAACCAGTAGGTGTCAGATTAGCCCATGAAGGGAACACTAAACTCAATTCAGTCACAGCTGCTGGATGTCTAGATTTAAATGTCTAGAGCATCCCTTGTAACTAGAGTTCATCTGCCACACAAGATTCAGTTCTCTAACCACGAATTGCATTTCCCCAACAGCAAAATACTATGGCAGTAGGGGGGAAAGTGGCTGCTTTACAACAAATGTGCCCTTGATGGAGCGAGGCCTCAACCACAGAGCTTTTATTATGCAATTAAACCATTATCTAGAAAATGAGCCCAGGGACCAGACCGTTGAATCTTTCTTTTCAAGTTCAGTGTTCAATAGGCTTCTGAAATCTTCATTACATACTTAACTCTGCAATCTTCTGTAAAGTTACTCCAGTCTAAGCTACAATGGGAAGCTCTAAAGGGAGCCAGGGTTATATATAAATATATGCAGAGGAGTTAGCCGTGTTAGTCTGTGGTAGCAAAATCAAAAAGAGTCCAGTAGCACCTTTAAGACTAACCAATTTTATTGTAGCATAAGCTTTCGAGAATCAAGTTCTCTTCATCAGATGCATGGTACAGAAACTGGTCAAATATAGAAGAGGAGGGGAGGAGAGAGAAGATGCAATTAGGGGGGGAGAGGGCGGATGCAACCAAAACATTCCTTTGCTAGTAAATATAAACATCTCCTTTTGGTATGGAGATTAATTGGCTTGTGTGAGGCTTCAAAGGAGTTTGCGGTGTTGGTTTGTAGCAGCAAACACGGCAAACTCCTTTGAAGCCTCACACAAGCCAATTAATCTCCATACCAAAAGGAGATGTTTATATTTACTAGCAAAGGAATGTTTTGGTTGCATCCGCCCTCTCCCCCCCTAATTGCATCTTCTCTCTCCTCCGCTCCTCCCCCCTCCTCTTCTATATTTGACCAGTTTCTGTACCATGCATCTGATGAAGAGAACTTGATTCTTGAAAGCTTATACTACAATAAAATACAATAAAATTGGTTAGTCTTGAAGGTGCTACTGGACTCTTTTTGATATAAAGATATGATGCTGCATATGTAATACACAAAGGACTCCCTGTTTGTTATTTATTTGTGAGAATGTCTAGACCGTCCCCGAAACAGCAACACTGAATACTTCTTCAAAAGTTATCAATATATAGTAATAGATTAATATATTATAATGTGATTTATATTTTATTGCATTGTAACACTGAAATTTGTTTTAGTGTTTGTTCCCCATTGCTTCATCTTGTTTGCTTTCGGTGTAGCAATTTTAAAATAAATATATGGTGCTGCATATATAGATCCATTCAGGTATATGATGTAGTCTAGAAACACTGCAGAAAACATCCGCGGGGGGAAACGGTAGGTTAATCCCGGCGTTTATAACGAGAGTTTAGAAGTCTGTCCTCGAGTCCGCCCAGTAGTTGAGTCTGAAGCCGACCCCCCCTTTGTCTCGGAGGCTTCTGGGAAATGTAGTTTTCAGGTCAATGTCATGAAGAAGCGGTTTCAGGTAACCGGAGGGGTGACAATGAATGGAAAGGGCGGTGGTGAATGAGAGGGTTTAAAGGGGGCAAAGAGAAAGCGTGGAAAGTGACTTTGAGCTGGGGGAAGAAGAAAGGGTCGGTTGCGATACGGTCACCTCGTTTGCTCTACTTGGTGACAAACCCATTTTTTTTACACGGAAGTAAGTTTCACTACGATTAATGGGACTTTCTCCTTGGTCAGTGCGCACAGAATTTGTCCCCTTCAGCGCAGGCTGTTCTGCGCCTACGGGGTGCAATGGGCATACTGTCGATTGAATAAATGTCCCGGAGCATCGTCACGTCTCCGGGAGCATCTTTTGTAAAATCCGAGCGCGTCTTTTGTAAAATCGTCACGTCTCCGGGAGCATCTTTTGTAAAAACAAAAGGCGGCCATGCCAGGCTGGTGCTGTTGGGGGAAAAGTCTCGCGTGCCTTTTCACAGATCCCCCGCATCCCCCATCCCTAAGGACCCTGGAAATCGTCGCTCTGTGAAAAGCCTGGCGCTCGCTAATAGAAATCTTATGGCTGACCACAATGTTATCATTTCCAGAGATCCTTGTGGAAAGTCATGCTCGCCGGTGGAGGCAGGGTAGTGGCTTGCCGCAAAATCGGGAAGTTTCAGCGTTGAATTTCTCCTCTGGCGTAGATAGAGCAAGACTAACCACGAATGATAACAATGGCCTACCTTGCCTGGTTGTTGTGCAGCTAGCAAGGTCGTGTATATGCAGTCTTTGAAAGAGACCAATTTCTTACTCGTGCTGTCTCTCAGGAAGGGTTGCCAGCTCCGGGCTGGGAAATTCCTGGAGATCTGGAGATGGGGCGGGGTGGGGGTGGGGGGTGGAGAGGTTATAATGCCATAAAGGCCACTCTCTAAAGCATCCATTTTCTCCAGAGGAACTGATCTCTGTCACTTGGAGATCAGTTGCAATTCCAGGAGATCTTCAGGTGCCACTTGGAGGCTGGCAACCCTACCAAGGAGGGGTTCAGAGCTAAAGGTGGGAGTAGGTATTGGTACTGAATACAGGTGTATGCTGGCTTCCTTTCATCCCTGCTCGAAAATACTACATAAATGTGGGGCATTAACTTGAACCTGCTTTTAGTTTTCATTTGTATTGTAAGATGAAACCTAGAGCCGTCTCTTCGCCCAAGCCTGAGGCACCCCAGCGAGGAAGGTGCCGATGTACCACTGGGATTCTGCTGCCTTCCTCTCCTGCAGAGGCAAAGGAGAAAGCGACATCCCTTCTTGCTATGGTCAGATAGATGCGAGTTGAGCCCCTGTGCAGGGCTAGCTCCAGTGGGGCTCGGCTTGTTCCTGCAGGACATGACAATGAGCAGCATATGGGAAGTGTGGTGTAGTGGCTGGAGTGTCAGCATCTGGGAAACCCAGGTTCAAATCCTCATTCTGCCATGGAGGCTTGCAGGTGACCTTGAGCCAGTCTCTCTCTCTCTCTCCATCATCTAGGTTGTGAAGATACAACGGAAGAGAAAAGAATAAGCCCCTTTGGGTCTCCATTGGAGATAAAAGCAAGCTATAAATGAAATACAAGTAAATAAATAAAAACTAGTTGCCTAGAGCACCAGACTTTAAGGGGTGCCGGGGCAGACCGATGAAGAGTCTATTGTGTTCAACAGCCCAGAGGCCTATGGTGTGGCAAATGGGTCTGTTCTTCCCTTTTTTGGGAGTGAATTTTAAAAAAAAGCCTGGCAAAGTGCCTGGTGCATCACACTGAAGAGCATCCAGAGGATGGGGGTGTCACAAGCACCTTTGGGGCTGCATCCAGCCGCTGCCTTCAGGCTTGGGGGCTGTCCCCCAAGCACAGCTCCTGCCCTTTCCTCCTGCACAAATCTGCTGCTGCTTGGAGCTGGAGGCAGCTGCTGGGGTGACTGGGCGGCCCAAACTCAAAGGCTCCGCTTGCCTCAAAGTAGCCTTCGGAAAGGGGCAAGCCTAAATCCTCTGAAGTGTTCAGTAGGATTCGCTAACTGGTAAGGATGTGTAGCATTGCTGCCCTTGGAAAGAGCGGGTTGATCTTTCATTTGCTTCTTCAGACAATGGATTACTATTATGGGACAGAGGAAGATTTGGGTCCAGTAGCACCTTAAAAACCCACCAGATTTCCAGGGTAAAGCTCCCTTCAGTCAGATACCTGAAAAAGGCAGTTGTGATTCTCGAAAGCTCATACCCTGGAAATCTAGTTAGTCTTCACGGTGCTTACTGGATCCAAATCTTGCTTTTCTATTGCAGACCAGCACCGCTATGCACCTGAAACTATTATGGGATAGTCTTGATTTGGGAAATGAAAGTATGTTCAAACTCAGATACAGCCAGCTTGGATTTAACTTTTTCTGGTTTATCCATTTTTTTTTACAACAGGGAAAATAGGAAGGAGATTTCCTCAGTTTTGTATTAAATCACCAGGATCCTCCTCCTATTCTCTTTAGAACATGACTGAACAATGCTAAAGCCCACACACCTTTTAAAGGTCAGTCAGCCTATTTTAACTTATCTCCCTTATCTCCCCTGCACCCATTTACCCAACACATCAGTGCAAGCTTTAACTAACTTTTAAAAAACATTTTCTTTAGGGTTCTATGCTGAGTTTGTTCAAATTCATAATATAAATGCATCAGTTTCTTTAATAAATTGGACTGCCGTCATCTGAAAAAGAGGCCCAATAATCTGATAAACCAGGTGAGGAACATGAATGCAAAGGGTGATAAACATAAGGAAAGTAGTTGTTATTTTGGGTGCATAGACAAACACAGAATTATTGAAAAAATATATGGGAAAGATTCATGCATGCTTACATGTGATTGTTATTGTCAAGCAATATTAAAATGGCTTCAGACTTGGCTTTGATAATGCTTAAACAAACAGTGATTCTGGTGTCCTGTGGTTTAATGTGTTACACGGTCTTAAAAATCAGCCACGTGGACAAGGAGGGCCATAAGAAATGTGGCCATAGTGAATGCCCAATTATGGACATACACACGTGTAATAATAAGAGAAAAAATGTAAACAGTAGGATTAAATGACTATGGAATGCAAGTGAAACAATCTGTGGCCATTTCTATGTACAACTCAGATATGCTTACCAATTATTTCTGTTGTGGCCTGTCACTATGCTTATCTTGGTTACATTTTGTATGTATATTGATAATGGGAGGGTCACAGAAAAAGTGGGACATGAACGGGAAATTGTGGTCTTTGGAAAATTAAAGGGGAGATAGAAACTTACGTAAGGTCAAAAGGGGGTATATTTTACTGTATCCTATTGGATTAGTATAGAGTTATAGTATTATAGTATTAAAAGGGTAAGAATAAGAAAGTATATTCATAGGGGAAAGTATAAGATTGAATAATAAGGTTGAATAGGTTATAGGGAGTATATATGATATTTTAGTGATGTAATAGAAAGATTAGATCTATAATATAGATAATAGGTATCTAAGGAATAGTATATTACACATATATATGTATCTTTTTTTTAGTTAGTATATGTACTTACTATATACTTATATAATTTTTATACTTTTAATTAAGATAAGTAGTATATTAAGGGTAGATAGTTAAGATAAGTAAATAGATTAGATTAGTATGTATAACACAGATATATATTATAGACTTTAAGAATTTATATGATATATTCTTTAGCTTAAGTTGGGTATAGAAAACTGCTGGGAGTCACCAGAAAAAAGGGGGGGGGAAGGATGGGGAAAATGGAATGGGGTGGAAAATGATAACGATTTTTATGTTTATGTTTGTAAACCCATCCAATAATTTAAAAAAAAAAGATAATGGGAGGGTCACCAAAGTCATAGTCCACCTAGGGGGCCAAAAATCCTTGGAACTGGCTCCGATTCCCAAAGTTCCTTGGGAGAAGCCAGGACAGCAACACTGGGTTAAAACCACTTAAAGTTTGCAATGCAAAACCGCCATCCTGCCCTGTTTGTGCCTTTGAGTGAAAATTTTCTAACGTGCCTCCCTGTTCTTTTTTGTTGAAGCCTCACCTATCATGGATGCTTTCTACCGCAATGGGATTTGGTTTGCAGAGATGCTGCAGACAGTGCCCTGCTTGGAGGATTTCTGGCTTTGGGTGACCTTCTTGGGTGACCCCAAATGCATCTTCGTCATCTATTTTCCGATTGCTTATTTCTTGGATCAGAAGGTTGGGGTAAAAGTGCTGTGGCTGGGCTTAATCTCTGAATGGCTCAATTTAGTCTCTAAATGGTGAGGCGCGAGTAAGGATCATAAAGCAATATTGCAGGAATGGGTTTTAGGAACATACAAGCTTGGGACCTGCTAGAATTTGCAAAGGCATCTCATTTCCCCCTGTATCCTGCTTCCCACAGCATTTCCTTCCTCATGGTATCCTACGTGATCCTCATATTTCCCTGCTTCTTTCTGTTCTTCCCACCCAGCAACCAACTTACCTTTTACTTGCCCCCTATCTTCAGCTATATTTATTATTTATTTAGTTCATTTGTACCTCACTTTCTCCACAGTGGGGACCTAAAGCAACTTATATCACTGGTTCAGCTGTGAATCAGCTTGGTTTAAATCTCACTACTGCCATGAGCTCAGTAGGTGGCCTTGGGTAAGCCACTCCTCTCAGCCCAGCTCCCCAGCTGTATTGTGGGGATAATAATAACATTAACTTGTTCACTGCTCTGGGTGGGGCACTAATCTGTCTAGAAGAGCAGTATGTAAGCACAGTTGTTATTATTTTCTCTGCACAGCAATCCTATGAGATACGTTAGGTTGAGAATGTGTGACTGACCCAAGGTCACCCAATGAGCTTCCCTGGCAGGTTGATGGTTTGAACATGGGTTTCCCGGACCCTAGTGTGAAACTCTCACCACTGCACCACACTGGCTTTCTTGGGGTGGCTGCTGTTGAACAGTAACAAGCAGCTGGACCTGGGTAAGCCATGCAAGACAGATGGTGGCAAGTTACACAACAATTGCTATGAGTCTGGCCCCAATGAGTCTTTCTTTAAAGGCCAAAACAACCTTGGAAAGCACCCTGCCCTCTTCCCCTACTTTTTACTGACCAATTCTGGAAGTCTTGGCAATACTGTTGTGGTTGTCTAGTAGGGACATTTGTTTCTTAAAGCTACAGATGCTGCTTCTATTATTGGGCAGGGGATTAAGGATTTTTTTAGAGTTCAGATATTTCTGCAAACCTCAGATTTATAGGGGGGGAAATGTTATGCCACTCCATGGCCCCAGTCTCTAGATTTAAGCATCTACACATTTGGTCACGTTAAGAATTAAATAAATTGAAGGCTGCTGTAGCTACATGTGGTTATGTTCATGAGCAGGGAAGTTCACAAGTCAAATCTCATCTTGGTCAGGATATCATTAGTCAAAAGAGTTGGATCCAACCAGCTTTTTCATTCAATCTCACCCAATTCCCCTCCATACTCCAGCCCCTGTCCCACATGGGTTTTGCCCATACAGATCATATGATCCCCAGCATAGCCTATTTAGGTGGTCAAAGGAATCCCTTCTTACTTTTTCACCTCCAGAAAAGTTGGTTGGATCTATCCAGCCATTATTAGTTTAGCCCTCCATCTGGGGGTAATCTGTTTATAGGGTCTTTGTAAAGGTGACTGAGGTAGCAAATGCTAATTATTTTCTAGCATTCCTAAACATGCAGGCCAAGGGCATTGGGAAACAGTGTCATGTAGTGGTTTGATTGCTGACTGAGGACTGGTTTGAAAGCTCACTGAGTAGCCTTGGGTCAGTTGCACCTAACCCTACTTCACAGGATTATTGTCAGGATAAATTTGGGGGAGAGGAGAATGCTTATGCCGATTTGTATCTTGTGTTGTTTTGTTTTTGTCAAAAGTGTGATGTCCCCTTTTTAAGGTGTCTGATATGTTAGCCAGAAGGCCACCATGGGTAGCAATTAGATTCAGACTAGGATCTAGGAGACCCAGGTTTCAATCTCTAGTCTACTCTGCCATGGAAGCTCACCTTGGGCTAGTCACCATCTCTCAGCCTAACCTACTTCACAGAGTTGTGGCTGCGAATAAAATGAAGGTATGGAAAACAATGTTGTAAGCCACTTTGGGCCTTTGTTGGGGAGAAAAGATGAGTATAAAAATCTAGATACAGGAAGGCCACCCTTCAAAATGGCCTGCTGCGGATATCACCGCTGCAAGCTCCACACCTTCCATACTGCTGTTTTGATTCCAGATTGCCTGCTTCTAGATTGGCAGATAGCTCCCAGCTTGCTGCTTCTGTGATATTTCCCCCTTTTCTTTTCACTTTCCCAAGGTTCTTATTTGGTGAAAGGCCCTTCTGGTGGGTGTTCGAATCTGGATTTTCCAGTCACAGGGCAGTCTCTCTCCAGCAGTTCCCTGCATCCTGTGAAACGGGGCCAGGTTGGTAATTCAACATGAAGGTCTAAAACTTTAGTTGATCAGAAATGTGTGGTTTAAGGATGGGGGCAGGGGTCCAGGGTCCTTCATTCCTTAAGAGTAGCTGTTCTTTATTGAAGATACAGCCAATGACGTCTTCCGTAAACAAGTTAAAGGTCTATTACACCTTTGTGATCCCCACTGGGTGTCATGGTGAACACTGATGTGTTTCTTGGCACCAGCTGGCTTCTCCAAATGGCCTTGAATGAAACTGGAGATTTGGGGGGCGGGGTGGAGGCTGTGGAGGAGAGAGAGCTCAGTGGGGTGTGATCTCCTTAGGAGCTGTCATTTCCTCCAGGTGGATGGATCTCTGTCGTCTGGAGTTCCATCATCATTCTGGGGAAACTTTAGGACCTACCTTGAGATTCGCAACTCTACTTAGCCCTTGCACATGAGACTCCAGATTCTTTCTTTATGCCATGTTAAGGGTATGGTCTAGAAACAAATGACAGAATCTTTGCCTACCCAAGTGAAAAAACAGGCTTTAGCATTGTAAAGTTCTGGAAAATCACTTCAGCTGTCCTTGAGGGACTGTACAATTATATCCCATCTGGGGAAAAAAAGATGATTATATCCTTGTGGTTTGAAGAAAGTACAGTCACTGGAGTTTTTTTTTTTTGTTTACTCACATGCCCCCTCATAAGAAGACTGGACAGAAATAGCTGACCAGGATTTTTGACAAGATGAAATTTTGGCCTGGAGTAAAGGCCACTGAATACCACATCTGTGTGGAAGATCGATCTGTGACATATAATGGGACTGTGTTTGTGTTCTTGGCTAATAATTGTAAAGCCTTTTTGATGAAAGAGAGTGTTTTTCCCTGTCAGTCTGATGAGCACCAGAGTGGCTTCAAAGTCAATAGGCTGTTCTCTGCTGTTTTTATATTTTGTGGAGTTTACTGAGGTCTGTACTGTGTTTTGTTTAGTTCTGTTGAGGTGTCAAGTAGCTAAGTTATACTTGATTTGGGGGGAATAAATATATATATTCAAACATTCTCTGGTTTCCTTGTAAAGGTGAGGTGTGGAGTGGGGGATGCATGTGGGTTTTATAACCTGAAAGGGTGGGGAGAAACCCTGCCTCCTCCACCTTATCACATACCATTATTTGAAGTATTTTTCTCTAATACGAGAACAGAGGAGAGAAAGATCGGTTCTGAAAGGATCAAAGAGAAATTCGTGTCTTTTGTTTTGCAGGCAGTCCCTCAGGCCACTGTATGATCACTGGAGCCGCACTGTGGCCAGTTGTCACCACTTTGTCTGCATGGTCATTCCAGCGTTCCAAGAGGTATATTTCCCTATCCTGCTGACTCAAATTCCAAGTCACCCCTTCCTCTTTTGGTTTTACAATAATTTGTGTTTAACTGATGCATTTTTAAAAAGAAAAGAATCTCTCTTTTGGAGTAGCCAATAATCCACTCTTGTACAGTGCACAGTGTTGAGAGTAGGTTACAAATCAGGGGTCTGGAAGATTGGGAATCTGGATACTCTAAGGTGGGGTATGGGAAGGCCTTGTTAACAAATGGCTTGACTACAAGCCCCAGAAAAATTGGGTGGTGCTGGAAATGCTAGAAGTAATCACCACTGATTGGCAGTGAGATCAAGGTAGACAAAAGGAGGGATTGCTTCACCAGGTAATTAACTCATGACATGCATTGCTACAGGGTGTGGTGGTCCATTCCATTGAAAAGGAATTAGGGTCCCTTTGTCATTTTAGGAGTGACAGATAAAACTAGAACACTCCCTTTTTAGGATAAATCCATTGTAACATGAGGTTGGATCCACCTAGCTTTTTTGCTCACTCAGTTCTGTTTTACTGAAGCCCCTTCCCCCCCATTCCACATGCATGTTGCCCATGCAGGCCGTATGCTCTCTCCAGCACAGCCTTTTTGGATGATCAAATGGGACTCCCTCCTTCCTTTTTCACCAACATAAAAGCTGGTTGGATCTAACCCAAGCCATGGATTTAAGTGTTTGGCAGTAAAGTCAGAAAATAACACTTAATACCAGACATCCTATCGGGATGAGACATTCAGAAGCTGATGCTCTGACTGGGACCTACCCAATGGTGCCTTCTGCCCAGCCGTTGCATTAGGAAATTTTCAGAATATAAATTCCAGTGGGGTAGCTGTGTTAGTCTGTTGCAAGAAAAACATGAGTCCTGCAGTGTCTTCAAGATAACCACATTTGTGGTAGGCAAATTTTTCGAACCTCAGCTCATGAAAGCTGTTGCTGCTGCCATAAATGTGGTCATTTTTCAAGTGCCACAGGACTCTTCCTTTGGTCCAGCCCTTTAGGTAGTTTAGGTCCTGATCAGCCTTATCTCCCCAGAGGCAAGCCAACTTCATCTTACTCTCACCTGGGCTTTTATCAGGACTTGCTCCTCAGTCAGTCCAAACTCATAAAGTGTCTTTTTGACAGCTTGCTGCTGCTACTTCCTGTAGAACCACAGAGCTCAGATCCTTTCAAAGTATGTAAGAATTTGAAAAGAGATTGCTGTCGCTGTGGAATCAGTGCTCCAGAACTGATGTCAGCACTCTACTTAGTAACTCTCAGGGCTTTTTTTTCAGCTGGAACATGGTGGAACGGAGTTCCAGAACCTCTTGAAAATGGTCACATGGCCTGTGGCATGGAGGGTGATCTAAACTCCCCTCTGTCTGGAGATCAGGGGGTGGGGCCACTGGCCAGGTGACCATTTTCACCGAGGGCGATTTAAACTTTTAAAACCTCCCCCCTTGTTCTAGCTGACCCAAAGTGATGTCATTGGTCCTGGGAGCGTGCATGCACTTTGCGTGCGCACATGTGGTACCAGGGGCACCACCTCCCGCCAAGAGTTGCCCCCTGTGCTGGCAACCCACTGAGTTCCACCACCTCTTTTCCAAGAAAAAAAGCCCTGGTAACTCCCCAATGATCTTGTGTTTCAATGAGAGATGTTTCTTATTCACAGCTGAGGCCAATACATGGAAGGACATGCTCAGAGGTACTCTTCCCCCACTTCTCACATTCTAGAGAAGATACATTGAAACTGGTTTTGGACTCTGGATCAGGATTTAATTTAATATATTTATGTTATTAATAGTCTGGCCTTTTTCACTGGGACTCAAGGTGGATTATTCAGTGTAAGTCAATGCAATTAAACAGAAATTATTGGGCATCCAATAAACAATGCAATATGTATTGTAGAAATCTAGAATCAACCAGAAATCTGAAAACAGAACTGAAGTGAAACATCAGTATTAACATGGCATGTTAAACAATGCAGAAAATTACATAGTAGGGTCCTACATACAGCAATAGGCAGCATGAACTATATACACAGTAGTATAGACCTAGTCCTAAACCTTTACCCAAGTAGCTTTCTAAACTGCTTAGGATGATCAGCTATTTCTCTGGGCAGAGAAAGCTCATCTCCCCTCTTAACTAACCTTCCATGTCATCCCTCCTCCTTTACAGCCAACTGATAAAGGCACTGCCCTTTATTGTTTATCTCCTTCTCCTGCTGGCTGTGGGACTTTCACGCATCTTCATCCTGGCTCATTTTCCCCATCAAGTACTTGTTGGCATCCTGGCAGGTGAGTGTCTTGGCACAGTCACCGATATTGTAACTGAATATGTGTGCGTTTGGATAACACATCATCCTTTCCAGAAAGGTCTCTTCCTGCACACCTCCGAGGGCTTATGTGCACATTATGTTTTTCCTGGGTGCAGCCCTGGGTTTGGTGGAGAGGCATGGTCTGGAATTACATGCTTCACAGGTATCTGCAGGCCCAGTTTGGGTTGGGATCATAGTGCACAGAAAGAGGGGGTGTATACTTCCCTCCCTGCCATTTTCTCAACCTGAAATGCCCCTGAGGGTGGTGTTATTTGCCCCATTTTGGAAATATAGCCCATCAGAACATATGCAGCCCTCAACAGGTTTGTTTCAGTTCAGGAAAATGGCCTCGGGGAATAAGCTCTGAGCCCCCCCCCCCTTTCTGCAGGCTGTGCTCCCAAGAAGAATCAGGCTCCCATGCATGTGAGCAGCACAGAATGTCAGAACACGCCTCTCCACCAAACCCAAGGATATCCCTGACAAAAAGTAATGTGTTAGTTAGGCCCCAGGGCATTTTACAGTGGTGTGGTCTTGACTGAGAACTGTGGCAATTCTGACATGGTGGACAGTAGCCACAGATAAAACTAGTTGGATTTCTGACCGGTTCACCAGCAAACAGGCACAGCTTTGCATCTACTGAAGGGGCCCCACTGCTGAAAGAAGCCATAAGGAAGTACTTCTTTCCTGAAAGAGTATTTGTTGAAATCACTACCATATGTTGTTGTGAGGACTACTCATTTAGCTGGCTTTAAAATGGGATTTGACAAATGCATGGAGGAGCGAGCCATCAATGGCTACTAGCTATGCTGAAATGAGAACCTCTGTGTTCAGAGGCAGTAGTTAGAACTCCTGGGATACATTTGAATTGTGCAGCACATCCACACGTTTGCGAGATAGGGCAGTCTGGGCTGAGCTGGGCTTTAGGGATCTGCCTCCTTTGCCACCTACCTTGTACACTTAAGAGGCCCTTTGCCAACAGCTGGAAGACTGTGGAACTCAGAGACCTTGGATGATAACAGTCATAAAAACTTCTCTTCTCTCTCCTGGTTTAGGAATTGCTGTTGGCAGGCTGCTGGAATCCAGGGTCCCCCTAGAGAGAGAACTCAGTTTCTACCTGTGGGCTTCGCTGTTCCTTTTGTTAAGTACCTTGACAACCTATTGGACTTTGATAGCTCTTGGCATAGATCTGAGCTGGTGAGTTGTGCAAACAGGGACAGGGGGCAGACCAGAGAGGCCTCAATTAATCCTTAATCATAATGTATCATAATGTATCCTGGGTGTTCTTGTTAAAGAGGCCCTCAAACAAACAGGACTAAAGGCACTTAGGCCGTTTCCAGACGGCCCCCCGCCTCGCGAAACGTCGCGCGTCGTCGTGCGTCGTTGCGCAGAAAACGCGAAATATCGCGTTTTCTCGCGCGAGTTTTGCGCGACGTCGCGCAAAACTCGCGCGAGAAAACGCGATATTTCGCGTTTTCTGCGCAACGACGCGCGACGACGCGCGACGTTTCGCGAGGCGGGGGGCCATCTGGAAACGGCCTTAGTCTGGGGCAGAAGGAAGAGACTTTTGCTTAATCCATATGTTGATTGCCAGTCTGAATCAACTAGTGATGTTGACATGACATCCATGGAATATATCTATTTATCTGTTATTTTTTATCCCACCCTTCCTCCAAGGAGCTCAGAGTAGTGTACAAGGTTCCCCCTTTCCTCATTTATCATCACACGACCATTGCGTGAAGTAGATTAGGCTAAGAAAGACTAGTCCAAGGTCATCAAGCAAGCTTAATGGCCGATTTGGGATCTGAACTTGCTAAAATGAGTCGGGAACATTTACAAAAATGATTCGGCAAGGGAATATTCTTCCAATCAGGAGCTTGCATCAGAAATGTAAAAAGCTGTTAATTTCATTGTATTTTATCTTAGCTTTTCTCAAAAAGCTCAGCATAGAGTACTAGGTACAAGACAGACGGTAATGCAATGTTACTCAACAAGTAATTAAATGGTGGAATACATTTCCAATGGATGTACTAACAGCCTCCAGCATAGATGGCTCTAAGAGGGAATTAGCAGAATCATGGCCCAATCATGTATTAAGTACAATCCTGTAACACAGAAGTACTCAACATGGTGCCTCTGGGTACCATAGCACCCACCAACACCTTTCCTGGCACCCATCAGGTTTTTACAGAAAGTGGGCAGGACTAGGTGGGACTTTTGCCCAGCAGCACCTCTGCTTGGCAGTGCAGTTTTTTTAAAAAAAAAATGCTTTGGCAGCAGCTGCCACAACAGCACAAGGATCTTCACTGCATCACTGAAGGTAGCCTGTGTAGAAAAACATTTAAATACGTTCATTTTGAAAGGCATCGTGTTAAACAAAGTATCTGCCTGAAATGTTGAAGAGTTACTGTTAGAGCTATGTATGACCTTGCTCCCTGACATTTTGTTGCTGGCCCTGCCTCCTGCAGCAGCCATTGTGTAGTTGCACCTACCACCGTGTGCCAGAATTCCAAAGGCTCAAAAAGGTTGCTCTAACAACTGCATCACACTCGTTTTAATGACTTCACCTAGGGATCAGCCCAACTCACTTCTGTCTCCCCTTTGTTCCCTCCAGGTCAATCAACCTTGCTACCAAGTGGTGTGCCAATCTTGAGTGGGTCCGCATTGACACACGACCCTTTGCGTCACTGAGTCGTGATGTGGCTACAACCCTGGGGCTCGGGCTGGCTCTCCACTCCTCTTACTACACCCAGCTCAAATGGGAGAAGCTCAGCCGGACTCAGAAAATCTGGTGTGCCAGCTTGGCCACCGTGGTCCTGAAAGTCTTGAGTGACACAATGCAACTGGAAAATGTGGCTCTCTGGTATGGGCTGACCTTTGTTAAATATGCCACATTCCCTTGGGTGGTGGTAGCACTGCTGCCCAGACTGCTATGTGCTGTGGCCTCCAAGACCTCACCACACCAAGAGTAGCTAGCAGGGGATCCACGTCCCTTGAGGAGCATAGATGGCAAATCTAGTATGTATCAAAGTGTTTTACCTTTGGACATTTCTCATCTTGCTTTGTGACACATTTTTTCCCATGGGTGAAAATGCTGTATCAACCAAAAACGGTTCTTTTGGAAAGTACAGCTTTTTCATTCACTCACGCCATGATCGCATTTTCTCTGCTAGTCTAAAAACAAACAAAAATTCTTCACCCAATCTTAAACTTATGTTGTTTCAAATCCGCCCCCCTCCCCATCATTTGCAAGCTAAAGCATCCCTGTGCACTACTCACAAATACAAGGGAATTACTCTTTATATTAAAGTCTCAAAGTGAAAACCAAAGATTTAGGTTAGATATGTGATGGAGAAGGGAGGAAGGAGTCCTGCAAACTCTTTACTTAGCATGGCAGTGGGATAATCTTATTCTTTAAAAACTTGTCTTACTGAATTAGGTCAGGTGAGACTTGATCTATAAAGACAGGAGTTGCTGGGTTCTCTTCTCCCCAATAGAAAAACCTCAGTGCTTCCTGCTCAGGTAACCAACACCTCCAGGTTCAAATTTCCAATGTTAGTAGCCATGGCTGCACGCATCTCTGTTCCTCCGTCATCACTGTGTGATCCAACTCAGACTGGTAAAGCCTTTCAGACTGCCTCTGACTTCCCTCTTTTAGTCACTATGTTCCATAACGAGCTCAGTTATGTACCCATGTACATGTGTTAAGAAACATCACTGCTTTTTTTACAAGGAGGTAGTGCAGGAGGCAAATATTGTAGTGGCATGAAGAGGTCCAAAGGCGATCTACCCCCTCAGACACAAAACAACTGCTGTCCTAGATTTTGGTGTGCTCCTCTCATTCTTTATCAAGTATTATTTTTTAAAATCAAAACCTTGATATTGTAATAAACTGAAAATCCAAGCTTGTATTTCCAACATTTCTCAGTGTTTGTTCTTCTAAATAAAACACCTTCACCATACACTTTCAGAAATATAGGGGAAATGAAATCCAGGTTTTTCCAGGCATTTTTGTTTTTGTACATCGATTGTGCCTAGGATCTAGATCTGGTATCACTAGCTTTTTCTTTAATGAGAGCTGCTTCTAAGGAACAACAAATATCCGGAGCTACTCCCACCCTCCCCTATCACGTTATCACGGGACACAGAACACGGACCAGGAAGAGCACCAGAAATGAAGCCATCAGCTAAGCTGCGCAGAAAAAAATACTATGAAACAAAAACTAACAAGGCTGCAGCAGATCTTTTATGTGGTTTTGTTCTGGGTCTTCCCAAGGTTGCACAGGGTACTCTGCAGCACTGGGCACTCTACCAGTAGCTGGAGACCCCTGATCTAGATGTCCTTTCTCGGCAGAGAACTTCCACTGCAAGGGAATTTTCCCATCATTCCAATTGTAGTTTTCTACCATCCTTCCAACGTTTGGAGAAAGCTCATTGTGATTATGAAATAGGAAACGTGACAACCCTCGCTCTATACTCACACACACACCATTTTGTAAAAGAAAACTCTATAGCTGGAGGCTGTTCCCCCCTTCTACTGCTCCCCTCACTCATCTGCCTTACATAGCCATTTTGTTCAACCATTTTGTAAATGTTTTACTTTCTTTGTTCCATGCTTTCTGGAGTTCTGAGATACCTGCAGCAACTGAGCTGCTAGTGCTAGTTAGAGCTAATGTAGGTTGGAATAGCAAGACACACCACACACATCCCCCCAGTCAAGAAGGACAAGACTCACACATATACAGAGAGTGCCAGAAGGCCTCACACACAGAAATTCTACCACAAAATATTGCCAGAAACAATTTTATTTACACAAGGACAAACATTGGAACATATTACAAAATACTCAACTGAAAATCATTTCCAGAGCGAGATAAACAGAGTGTGTGTGAGAGAGAGAGAGACAGAAAGCAGGAGGAAACGCAAAAAGAAAAAAAATACAGATATTTCCACTTGTGGGGGCATCTTTCAATATCACAGGAAGGGGCTTGTGAGGGAAAAATATAAACATGCCCATTCCCTTCCTGAAGAGCAACCCCCATGCCCACTTCCTTCCTGAAGAGCAGCCCACCCACCCCAAAATTTAATACTGGCGTGGAATCCTAGGATAAAGGGATACCCACAAAATGCGACCCACAACAGACAACTAACTGGTTCTGTGTAATTGTCCTAAGTGCTAATGGCTTTTCAAAGGGGCTCCCACTCTTGCCCCTGCCTTGTCCCCTCAAGTAAATTCCAAGTAGAGAAACAGTTAAGGTGAGACAATGGCTGATGATATTTTTGCTTTCCTCCCCCATAAAAAGGTAGAACTGACTCTAGATGGCTGACCCTTCCTATTTGCAACTTCTTTGTAGACCCTTGTTTGACTTCAGATTTTGGAGAGTCTTGTGTCTGTAGGAAGAGGGGTGCTCATTTTATATCTGTAACAATTGTCTTTATAAATAGGAAGAGAAGGAGATAGTATTTTGCTTTGGTGCAGTGGGGTTGCTGTTCTGATGAATGCAAGCCATGTGCCGAAATAGATGTGCTGGAATTGCAAAATCCTGCAGTACAGAAGAGAAGAACCGCATCTAGCAACCTGGTAATGCGCACAAATCCCCAGGGGTTATGCAATTTCTGTTTTTAACCCAAAAAAGCCTGTGTATGTTGTTCAGCCACAGGAACAGAAGCAAGCGTGCCACCTTATACAGATCTCAAGGTGAGGTTTGCATGGGAATCTTGCCACAAACCACAACTGCATTCATGAAAATATGTGCTATGAGGGACTGTACACCTGCTGTGTGTAGATGTGGGAAATGCCTGCATTGTCTGTGTGGACAAGCAGGAAGAGACTGAGTATTTCTGAGCACTGCCTCCCTTTGTACCCTGGTGCAGATAAACATTAAAATGCTTACAAGCCTGCAAAAAATACTGTCCTCCCTCCAATTCCACCTATGCTGGTAGCATGCTGTGCAGTAGCGGAATTCTCACTGGCTTGGAACAGACATAAACCATGTTTTATTTTAACTGTGGCAAGTTTGGGGAAGGATTCAGTTTGTAGATGGTTACCCATATTCTGTTTTGCCTCTCCAAATGCTGATTTCATTGCTTTTGCTCTTCTCTGCAGAAGGCACTAAGAAACAAACCAGGATATTCATTTATATGTCATGGGAAACCATAATTAAGGCTAATTATGCTAATAAGCCAACTTCAAACCATGGCTTAAAATCTTCGTTTGATGTATCCTAATCAACCAGTTAGTTGCCATGTACAGACAATCACACTAACTGTAAGTTAAATTAAAACATAGTTTCATGGAATGTTTGAACCAAGCAACTCTTTTAATAACCAGGGTGGAGGGGATTACAAATTTAGGGGGTCCTGGCCAGATGGTATCTAGCAGTACCCCTTCCCAGGCATGGTAGAGAAGGGCAAAGGCATGGTGGTGGCGGTGGCGGCTACTACTAGTTATCATTGCTTCTCCCATGCTTGCCTGCTAGGAACATCAGCTAGCTCATTTTGGATGACAGTGCCTATTATTAAAATCCATCACTGCTTGCTTGTGCATGTGACTGAACTGGAGATGGTAGCATGCACATAGTAGCCATGGCTGCCAGCTCTCGTTCAGGCTGAAATGCTTGTAGTGATGGCATCCATGTCCAAGATGGGAGGCCTAATCCTCCCAGTGGGCTCAACACCATCACTCAGAGAAATGGCAGGTTGTGATCACTGCTGCTGCATTGTGATAAATGGATCCTCTCAAGGTCCATGGGGCCTTAGTTGATACCTCATTTTCCTTATCCCTAATACCTGCCCTGAACCTATCTTGGTCATAAGAGCTTCTCTCCGTTTTTTAAGCTTTGTTACCGTTTCAGCCTTCCTTGCTTCTGTCTCAGCTAAGAAAGGAAGTGTGGGATAATTTAAATTCCTCAAAGGAACCAAACATTCTTGAAAGAAGTTAGGAATTCAGTTGGCTTGCGTTTGGGGAGGGGGGGTCCCAAATCTGACTGATCCCATGGGCACTTGTGGAATTTGGAGAACAGAGTGGAGGCACCACCACAAAATGGCTTCTTGAGGACTGGAGGCAATCACAAAATGGCTGCCATGGGATACAGGAAAAATGTTGGGAGACTATAAACCAAGCATTTTCCTATGATGGAAGTAGCTGATTTTCTGAATGGGTGTGCTCCCTGCACACGCAATGTGATGCCTCCTGAATTCTTCTGAAACACCTCCTGTTCCAATTTGGTGGAGGAAAGTCAAGAGAAGAAACAAATTAGTGCCAGGAAATTTATCAGCAGAGGTGCTTGGGGATCCCTGACCTTTTCTAGTGTCTCAGTAGTTTGTGAAAAGGCCCAATACTTGGTGTGTTTGTCTCCTGCACTCTGCTTTCTATTTAAGTTAATATGAATACAAAATTCATCTTACTCAAGGCACCTCAAGAGCTAGACCCATCGTGGCAAATACTTCTGTTTTAGCAGACAGTTCTACCTCACCCTCTTGAAAACTGTGACAATCTGCATGAATCTGAACCTCCACCTGCAGACGAAGCACTGAGAAGCAGAAAACACGATTAAATAGTGTGCAGCTTCTCAAAAGAACAAAAAATTAGGAGGCCAGTGGCTTCCCTAGTTATTGACAATTTCTACCCCTAATGTATTTTGTATAGTGGCTTAAGCGGGTCCAGGGCTTTTTTTCTGGGAAAAGAGGTGGTGGAACTCAGTAGGTTGCCCTTAGAGAAAATGGTCACATGGCTGGTGGCCCCGCCCCCTGATCTCCAGACAGAGGGGAGTTTAGATTGCCCTCCGCGCCATTCAGCGGTGCGGAGGGCAATCTAAACTCCCCTCTGCCTGGAGATCAGGGGGCGGGGCCACCGGCCATGTGACCATTTTCAAGAGGTTCCGGAACTCCGTTCCCCCACGTTCCACCTGAAAAAAAGCCCTGAGCAGGTCAGTTCCTGAACTCTTTACCAATAAAAGTAAGATCTGCATTTCTAAAAAAAAGCTCCTGAAAAAAAGCTGATTTCGATCCTTGAATATACATTAACATCCCTTTCTTCCCCACTTGTGTTAAACAATCAAAATATTTACTGGAGGGTAAACAAGGGTAGGCAATCATTCTAGACTTGCGGGTGGAGAGGAAATAATAGCATGCTTTTTTCCATCATTTGCATACCTGTAACGTTAGTGATGCATCCATGTGATAACTAGGGCAGATGGATATCTTGGGGGAGGAGATATACTTTCAGAGTATCCAATCCCCATCAGCTACACAATACACATTCACAACCCATGTGAATTCCCCTGTCTGTTCGCACTGAAAAAAATGGAGGTTCATATGGACCATACAGTGTGCAGACAGAGTAACTGACACCTAGGAAGGTGCAAAACCACACAACATTGTAATTCCCTTTAATACCTGATTCCTGTACATCTGGCTAAGTGTAAATTAACAGTGTGTACATCTGTTTATTGTTTAAGCAACTGTGGAAATACACTCGGATGGAGAATTTCATTTCCAGGGTAAAGCGATGGGAAACAGCTTTTGATAGCCTGCACTAGATGCTAGCTGCACAGCGCTGATAGGCTAGTGCTTGGATGGCACAACCCCAGAGTAGTTTTGCAGCTGTTAAAACGGATTTTAAAATGATTAACAAATATCTAAGTTACGAAGTGTTCATTTTATGCTTTACATTTTTAAGAAAGGCAGATAACCTGCCACTACCCGAAGACTAGGGAGAGAAACAAGCCAGATGAACAGAGATCATTGTCTGAATGGCTGAAAAGTGCATGTGGCGATAAGTGCATTGTGAAGGGGAGGGAGAGTCGGGCTTGATCTATGTGAGGAAAGGCCAAGGCGATTCCTGCTGTTTACACTCTAATGTGCTAGCCAGGAATATAGGAAGCTCTAGAAGGTGAATCTACACTTAGGAAATGATCTTACATATCAGAATGGTTAAGGGCTGCCACTAATAAAGACTCCAAAATGCTGGAGCAGAGCCTTGGCTGCGGAGCCGAGATCTGCCTTTTCAGTCGGATGCCATTTTTAAAGGCCTGTTTATTTAACATCCATGTTAGCACACCTCCTGAACATAGCCAGGGATTTGGCAACTCCATTGCACTGATGCATGCGCAATGTGTTTTCACAGTGTTGTTCGTAATAAGACAAGGAGACTGCTGAGCTTTGCACCTGGGGTGGAGAAGCCGTAAAAGCAGCACTCAAGTGTTCCACATAGATCTCAATATTATTGTCACCGATAAACAATAAGGGATGTAGTGCTTAAGATGTAGAAAGAGGGATGCCCCTCTGCTTATCAATGGCATAAGCTGGTATTTTAAACCAGGTATAGATTTACTGATAACCCTTCTGGACAAGGCTTTGTTCCTCAATGCTCCTACGTCCCGCTATGGCTTATTTTTCCTCATGCCGAGTGAAAAAAATGACACTTTTGTGTATGGGATAATTTAAAAACCCCCACAGAAATGAAGTTTAGCAATGATCAAAGGTTCTCAGAAACACCTCTCTGTTTAGCCCCCTTGATTCATGCTTTAAGATACTTCTCACTATCTTAACATGCCAGACAGTGTCCAATTTCTACCCTGCTGCATCTGTCTGTAACAAAAGTCCCATGGTTTATCTCTGCATCTTACTCAGAAATGATCCAAGCAACCTGTCAATAAATTTAGGGCTGTCACCTGACCAAACAAAGTGATTAAATCAGATTATCTGCCTAAGGCAGAAAGCATTCTTTCTTTATTTGTGTTGTAGCAGGTACTGTCTAAGAAGAGGCATTCCTACTGTGTGTGTGAGAAAGAGGGGAATGCCTCTTTTAAGATGCCACCTGTCAACTGTGAATTTTATACATTAAAATCATTAATTTTAAAAAAAATGTTCTGCCAATTACATGGGGCACACCTGGCAGTCAATCAAAAGGTTTTCAACAAACTGACTAACCAACTGTTGCACATCCAATAACAAGGCATCTCTACATGTGTTTCTCTTTTTTTCCTGGATCAATCAGAGTTGTTTTTTTTACATTATTGGCTTTGCAAATCCCCCTTGCCTGTTCCTGCCTCTCAACATTTCAATAACACAGCCTTTGGGAGAGTAGACAGGACTCTGCAAAACCAATATACCAACATAAAACTTAATGCAAATGATGCGTCTGGATCACTCCAATTTAGAGAGTTGTAGAGGAGCTTTTTCAGGATGATTCAGCCCTGCCTCTTATCCACTGCTAACCGGGATCTGGTTCCAGGTGATGCTGCCTGTCCCAGGACGTATCCCTCGCTCTTGCATCCACCAAACACAGTCCCATATGTGGAAAACAAGATATGTGGGCAAAAGGCTGCCACAAAGGGGTCCAGTGAGCTATGTACAGGCTTTCATTTACCCTGCTTCCCCCTGGATGAGGCCTCCATCTCCAACTCTCTCTGTGTGCTCACACACATCCCAGCAGGGTTTTACACACCCAGTACAGCATGTGGAAGGAACCAGTCTTAAACCACGGACTTTGGTAAATCAGGACAACTGGCTGCTGAGAAGGCCTGCCTTGTCCCTCTGCAGTTATCTGGAGTGGGCTACTAAATGTCTGTTGTAGTGCCAAACCAGGAGTGGAGGGAGGGAGAGAGGGAAGGAAGGCACTGTTTGGACCTGACTTTTCAGTTGCCACAGACATAAGAGCATGATTATCTCCTAAGAAACCCCCTGGGAGGGAACATCCCCACGTGGGACACTTCAGAAAGCTAAACCCGAACACAAGCCCGAAGACTCCTAAAAACAGACCCTGGCAAGATTAGCAACCAAAGTGCAGTTAAAAACACACCACAGTCTTACATTCCACGACTTCCCCTTCCCTCCCCATCACCCCCCCTCCCAACTTACAAATCCCATTGCCCTGAATTAGTAAAAACAATCCCAGCAAGCCCCTTTGACTCTCTTTCTGTGCATTACCCCAGCTGGCAAAGACTTTCCAAAGGAAAGGAGAGTTTCGTGGTACACGTTAAAAAAATACTATTAAATAATACATCTGTAATAAAATTATATACCTTTTTTCTTTATATCCATTTCTTTTTAAAAGCTAAAGTTGCTCTATATTTTTTTTGGCTGGTGAAGTAGTAACAGCAAAAAGAATTATCTCCTTTTTCTTTTTTTTTCTTTATGAATGGACAGTTTCATTGAAACAAAGTTTGTGCACGTGATACAAGAAATCAAATTATTTACAGTAAGTGATGAGTCTTTCAAACAGTGACAACAGAAAGAAAAGAGAGAGAGAGTCTCTAGAAAGCATTGGTCATGAAACAGTCAACATAAGCACACTCTTAATTACAAAAGGGATTTAATTACACATGCCCTGATCCAGCTAAGGAGACCCATGCTTGTAAACAGGCTTGCTCACACATGTGTCACTTGCTGGACTGGGAACTGCAGACATAAATTGGATGTGGTCTATTGGCATGGCATTGCTTTGAATGGGAAGAACATTCTATCGTGCAACTAGTCACATGTTAACATATTGTTTACGCACGACTAGAGCCGGATCAGGGCCAACATGTTGGGGCATTACATGTGATTCTTTTCCATATTTGTATGGGGTTGTCTCCCTTAGAGAAAGTAAACTAAGAAGGGGGTGGAGGGAGAGGGAGAGAGAAGGAAGGTGTATGGGTTATCTGGAGAAGTAGTGAACTCACAGGGAAATTAAGGCATTAACAAAAATTACTTAAAGGCACACATTTTTCCTTTCTCCTCAGCTTGGGGGCTTCTTTTAGAGAGTCATTTAGAATTATATATACTGAGGGACATTTTACAGCTAAATGGATCAGGAAGAAGATAGATTTAGGCAACAAAGTTTAGATTATAGCCAAGAAGCACCCCAGTCCACCCAAGAATACTTGGGTGGACTGGGGTGGACTGGGGTGGGTGGACTGGGGTGGGGTACGGGAGAATGGCTAACAATTAGAAGCTGGGAAGATAAGGAAAAGATATTTGAAAATGCATCTGTGAATTTGCCTTCAATCCCATCGCAATGTGCAAATAACCCAAGTAGAAAAAAAATGTCATTTCAATAACAGAGTCAGCAAGAAGGGGCAGGGCTGGCTAGACCCAAGGGGTGATACGGACAGCTGCCTAGGGCAGCAAAATTCCAGGGACTTGAGGCTGATCAGAAAAAATCTCTTAAAGCGGAAAGAAAACAGTCTCCCTCCTGCCCTTGGGGCAAGAGGATTGGAGGTATGGGAGCATATGTGTCCATCCCTACCTGTCCTGCCAGTCCCCGCCCCCCGCAACCTTCCTGACAACCATGTGTTTCCTTTCACTCCATAAACTGGAGGGAATTAAGGTGTCCATTCAGTTCTATGGACTAGAGGAACAGAACTACAATTTTTCAGGGAAAATATAGCCGGTCCCCCCACCGTCTACAAAGCTGATGGGGTCTCAGTACGTGGGTGTATTTATGGAAAAATTAACTTTTATCTAGGGTAATCCAGGAAGGGGTTTGGGGAGAAAGAAGGGTTGCTAAGAAAGGAGTAACAGAGGAGATACCCACATGAAATCCCCTCCCCACTCCATTCCCCTTACAAATTCCCAAAGAGTTAGGACAAAATGGTGATGCTGGTGAGAACAAATGCCAGGAGACAGACGCGATCACGCACACACGGGCTCATGTTGTCCAGTGCAATTATTTTTTTCTTGTTTTTTTAATAGATAAAAAAAATTAATTTGTTTTCTTCTTGTTGTTGTTTTAAACGAAATCACAAATGACCAATTATAACCCACAGAGTGACAGCTACACAAATCGAAGTCTTGGCACTTCACAACACGGGATCGGCCTCCATTGGCTCATCTGTTTGTCTGTGGGAAGGGGAAGGCAAAGAACAGCTGGTTAATGGCCCTCTGTTGTTGCCAGCTCAAGACTCCCTTCCTCCCACGAGTGCAGCCTCTTTCCCAAGCGGGGCATGGGGTGGTGGCTCTGCTCATTTGTTTGACTAAAGCTGGCATCCAAGGTGGAAATTAAGGTTGGCATCAGTGTAGCATGAGTTGGGGCATCTGCCAGCCCCCTAGGCTACTGGCAGGTCTCACTGCCACTGGCCCTTACCCACTTACCCACCTTTCTCTTGTAAGCCCTCCATCTTCTACACTTATAGCTACCTGGGCTGCCCAACATGAGGGAAAAGGGTGCAGATGGTGCAGTGCTCCTGATGGTCACAGCAGTAGCGCTTCCAGCCACATACCACTACCCACTGCCACTGAGGAAAGGGCAGGTATATGGCTGTGTGGGTGGTGGGAGGGGACATGAGGGCAGAGGAAGAATGCACAAGCAGGTGGAATACATATGGGTGGCAGTAGGAAGTAGGTGTGAGTGACGGGGGAGAGGGTCCTGAGCACTCTCTGCCCTGGGCCCCAGCCCTGGTTGATGTTCAACAGATTGGCAAGGAGCTGCTCTGCTGTTTAGGGAACCCTGACCCAGAATGAAATTGACTAGGAATGATCCAGCAGGTGACTGCCCTTGGGATCCCCCCTCTGGTTTGCCATTGCTTCTCCCCTCCAAATTGTCAAGCTAATGCATTAGAGGTAAAGGCCAGTGGGATATCTTCTGCTTTCCTCAATTTCCCCTTTATAAAAACTCCTCATTAACCTATCTGTCTGCTTTTGGAGCTCCTGCAGACTAAGATGAGACTGCCCCAATCCTTCCACCCTAAATGAAGGTTCTTAGGTGTTCATTTTTTCCCTGGGGGTGTTGAACATTATCTTGCAATGGCTAGACATGTCTCAGTCCCCCAGGCTATCAGTGGGGATTTAATGCCCTCCCCCCACTGGTTGTCTTGGATTTCAGTGGATCAGTTTACACTTCATATCTCTGCAACAGGATGCATTTCCTTTAGTTTTTAATGATAACTGCTGTAGCACAGTGGTTAAATGGTTTCGCTGCGAAACAGCACTCTACTGGTTTGAATCCCACTACTGCCATGAGATCAGTAGGTGGCCTTGGGTCAGCCACTCCTCTCAGCACCAGCTCCCCAGCTGTATTGTGGGGATAATAATAACACTAACTTGTTCACCGCTCTGGGTGAGGCACTAATCTGTCTAGAAGAGTGGTATGTAAGTGCAGTTACTATTTTTCTTATTATTTATTATTAATCTTGGTCAACCAAATTGGACCTCCACATGTCCCTCTTCCTCTACACGCCTTATCTATGCAGCACCTTCTTCCTTGTCCACTCTATGCATCTAAGGAAAAGGTTCTAGTCTCCAGAAGCTATGGGCTACAATAAATTAAATGATCTTTAACATCTGTTCATTCTCTTCGGTGAATATGAGGTCAGATCCTGAGTAACTCTAATAGAAAGTACAGGCAGAGTGGATCTTCCCTCCCTCCCACTACCCCCGGCAGCCACCTGCAAGAGCCCAAAAGGCAATATCCAAGGCTTGGAGAGGAGGACACACATGGATTGAAAGCCACACATTATGGAAAGCTGTAGCAAAGACAAGGAGCTTGAAGAAGGCTTCTTACATGGCAGGAAAGGATGCATGGCATCCAAGCCACTGCCTTTGGTCATTTTGTGCATGCGTACACACACACAATACCAGACTAAGAGCTGTTTCATATGATGACTGATCCATCAGGTGTGTCCAAACAACTGAGTAGCTGGGGAAATACTGCTTTCAGAAGCACAACACTGATGAGGTGGCTCATGGAAGAGGTCTACTTATTCAAAAAGGGAATTCTAGATTACAGAAGCAGATACTGTGAACATTTTAACAGTAGCCTTTGATGCGTTCACATAAGAAGTTTGTTTACCTAAGCTATTATTTACGCGTATCAGCCAACTCAAGACACTTTATGAACTGGCTCAGGGCTACTCTCTGCTTCTGCAAGTGGAAATTATAGGTAGGGATTTATTTCTCTGATCCATGGTACATTACATGACCAACAGGTTCTACTCCCAGATTTGGCAACAGAAAATATTACATGGATAAACAATTCCCCTGTAACTTTTCTCTTGCATAGAAATTCTCATGGATTTGTTTTAAAAGGCAAATTCCTGAGCACAGAATGCTACATCCAGTCATTGCAAAATTCAGTGCTTGTTAGGAAAAATAAACTGTTGTCTGATCTCCACCCAGTGCATTGGATCCAGTTCAGTCTTTTTGTTCAGTCTTGCTCAATTCTCCTCATTACTGCCACTCCCCACCTGCCCCCATCCCACTTGGCCTTTGTCCATGCAGGTCCCATGAACACCACCATTTTGGTGGTCAAAGGAAACCCTCTTCTCCCTTTTCCACTAAGGTAAAGGCTGGTTGCAGTCCCCTCAATGTTGGTTTAGTATGAGACCAATTAGGCTACTTCTCACTACCACAGTGTGCGAGAAAAAGAATCAGAGTAACCACAAGTCAGCTGCTTTCCCCTAAAACAGACTTCTTGGGAATATGCAGAGATTGAACCCCAACTTGCATTTTCAAAAAATTCCCAAGATAAAATGGATTGCAACATCTGCAAGTTTCAAAAATTTGCAAGTCTGCTTGTTCAGACAAATCAGGAAAAAAGATATAAAAACAACTATCAGCCAAGAGGGAATCAAGCCTCCTCAGCTAAATGGAGTTAATGCTATCTGTGCAACACACACAGAGCGTGTACAGGCATACCAGAAAAGAGGAACAGATGCTGGGTTTTCAAATTGTGGGACAAACTGGCTTCTCTTTGCCTTCGTTAATCAGACAACACACACATAATCTTGCTGACTAGAAATGCTTCCTTCCTTCTGCCCAGGCTTTGGGAGGCCATCTTCCAAACAATTAGTGTGCTTATCCATTCTTCAAGTCTGCTGGCCCTTTTATTACTTGTTCCAACCCTAACCGCCCCCCCACCCCGCCCGTTTACTTAAATTTTGAATTTTCCTCTGATAAGGGATGTGGGCTTAGTGACTGGCATGAAAATCAGCCAATTAGCTTTGTGCTCAGCTGGGCTCTGAAAAGACTGGGAGGGGTCTATTTTGTCTGATAACTGGGCTGGTTAATCAATGCACTGCGCACATCCAGTTTCAGCTAGAAGAACAAGTTCTCCCCAAAGACTCATCCTTGGAAAGAAGGCTGTGTGCATGGGGGATATGAGCCCATAGTGGGCTCCCGGCTGAAATGACGTACATCTGTACACTACTTCAGAGACAGTACAACCTATCAGGGACTTGAACGGAGAGACTCCCTGATGCAAGAGAGTGAGCATACCGGACACTACAGTCTGCTTTCCCTTGCTCTGTGTCCACCGACAGCGATGCCATGGCGCTGACTGTCTCCGCCTCTTCTGCCTCACCCTTCTGTGCCTCCTGCAAGGAACAGCCGACAATTGCTGCAGAGTGTTTCACTGAGCTCCAGTGCTTGCCTAGGATATAACAGGGCATAACAGAGCATTAGGCAAGAAGCACTTGTCCTCCATGAACCTTCTCTTCCCCAAGTCCATGGCTAAGGAGCAGTGTGCTGTGAACAATTATGGCTTTTTAAAAATTTGGGAGGTGAACACACGGCTGTTTTCTTGAGAAGGACAGGAATTGATGGAAATGCAGGGGACAAGCTGTGGACAGTGCCTGTGCAAGTGGCGGTATTTTAGAGAGAGAAGCCCCCTTTGTTCTGCCCCTGACCATAAAGTGCTAACTGGGTTCAGGCTGGAGAGAATCCATCTGGAGCCAGAGCCGGCACATCCTGTATGGGAAGCTGTGGCAGTGCAAGGACACACGTCACAGCATGCCAGAAAAAGCTTTGGAGCCAGGGAAGCCCCAAGTCCACTGAGCCGGAAGAAAGTCCTATGCAACACCTAGTGCAAGCTTTTTGGCCTCATACTGCTGAGCAGGACATGGATGGGACTGGAGGTGTGCAGGGCATGGGAGGAACCCTTCTCACTTCGATTTGTTAAGAGCAGCAGTACTCAATCTGTGGCTTTTTTACATGCCATCTCCACCTCCCCCGAATTCTGGCTTACGGTGTTTTGCATTGCATGCAACCAATAAATTAATGGTATTTAGTTCTGATGCAGTGAAAATGTATTTGGTCATGTTAACAGTAATATTGAATATTACTGTATGTGCATGTGTTTCGTGGGGTGGTACACAGTAGCATGTGGTTTTTTTGGCTGATTGTGAGAGCAGTTCTCCATAACCGATGGAGTGTGTATCGCTGGGTTAGAGGCTGCCACTATGAAGAATGGGCAGGAAAAGCGCCCTGCCCCCCCAAAGATGCCTATTTTTCTCGCCAAGTGATGACTGAGAGTATGGGCAAAGCTGAGAGATGTGTGTGGAGAGAGGCAGTTAGCTGTGTGAGTTGGGAGTTAACAGTCAAGCTGTCAGGTTTAACGGAGTGTCTTCCAATTAAAATCCAAAATAGTGCTGTGAAAGGCATTGGGATTCTAGGGGGAAAATAAAATACCCATAAAGGGCATACTGAAGACTAGAGAGTCAGATCTTGATATTGCCAGAGTATCATAGGAAAGTAAGATGACTATGCAAACCGAAATCTGAAAGGAGAGAGAAGTCATTGTGACACCTAAGTCAGAAAATAATATACCCAGTTATATTTCTGAAGAAAAATTATCGAACAACCTGAAACCAATATGCTTCATGCACAAAGACAAAGATGCCTACACCCTCCTAAACTTTAATCCCACTGTACTAAGAGCAAGAGAGGGTAGACCTTGATATCAGAAGTGCCAGATGCAATATAAGGTGTGGTTCCCAACAGAGTTGTTTCCTGATAATGCTGGGGCAAGATGGAGGGCATATTTGTAGGAGAACATTGATGAGCAGGCGGGTGGTGCCTGAGCCATTTCCTTCTTGCAAATTTTCCTCTGCAAATGACCCTGTGGGAGTGAGCCTACAGGGTCAGGAGCAGCATCCTGAGGAAGCAATGGCCTGATGGAAGAGGTTGGGGGAACTTGTAGATTTATAAACAACTTCTAGGCAACGCAGGTGCCTGCCTTTATTTCTGCTGTCAGGGTTGAAAGCAGCCACAGGAAGGGGGGATTTTCCATCATGGAAATGGTTATTGCATCCTTCCTCAGTACTGCATCTCCAACCCATCTCAGCATCATTTCCCTGAGGCTGCTTTTTGCTGCTACGTTACACATCTGGTAATCGACGCAATTCAGTATCATACGTAGTTTGCTCCTTTACTATCATCTGTTTTCTGCAGAGTGAATCAAGGAGTTCTAGCACCATCCTAGATCCTCAGTGAGAGGACTTAACTAAGAAGCGTCTTTGCAGAACATGTTTATTGCATTTGTTTTTACAGACAAACGTAACAATATTTTTTATTGCTACTCCCTCAAAATGCAACATTAAAAAGTGTCTCTTGTTCCCAGCAAAAGAACAAGGGCCAAAAACTTACTCTGGATTTCAATAACTTTCTCCAACGTGGCCACAGCATTTGCATTGGGCTTCTGCTGCAACAGAGCTTCATCCAGCTGCTCCAGCTGTGTAGAGAGAGAATGAGAGAGTGCTTAGTTTCTAAAATAAAAGGTTCTTGGGACTTGGTTTGAGGAGGATGGGAACAAAGGAAGACAGTCAAAAAAGAAGAGCAGGAAATAAAGGCAAGAAAGAAGGGACAAAAGGAAAAACTGATTTTTTTTTTGTTTCCACACAAATTGAGTTGGGGTTCTGAAGTGTAGCAGTAAAACATAACCCTTTTTTAATCATGGAAACTGGCCCTGGTTTCCAGCTGTGGCCTTCGGGAGATGCCACTGGCAGGATGAGCATCAAATGAATATTTAAACAGAAACTAACATACTTTCATGTGCCAAGACAGAGACAGTTTTATTCTCCATTTGTTGCAATGCCACCGATCCAATCCATGTCAAGTTTCTTTTCTAAAGCACAATGGCAGCCAACAACCACCCAAATTGTTTGGTACTTCATTCCTCCTTTAGGAATTCACTGCCAGCGGATTTAGCAATGTCCACAAGCAGAGATGGCTTTAAAAGTGAATTAGACGATGCATGGAGGTCCATCAATGGTTTCTAGCCATGGTGACCAAAAGAAACTTCTATTTTTAGAGGCGGGCAATCTCTGAATTTCAGTGCTAGGAGGCCTTGGCCTCTGTGCCTTATTTGTTGATCCTCCAGGGCAACTGGATGGCCACTGTGGGAAACAGGAGGGTGGACTAGGCAGGTTACTAGTCTGATCCAGCTTGGCTCATCTGATGTTTTCCTCCCAAGCCACCGAGCTGAGCCTGCGTACGTGTCCTTCCCAAGAAGGGCTGGACACAAAACACAGTCTGCCAGGCACACTAACCTCAAGCCCAAGCAAAGCAGAGACACAGGCTTCAGAGGCATCACAGATGGCGGTCAGGTCATGGCCTCCTTCCAATGCTAGGACAACACGCCCACCAGCCAGTTTCATCAGCTGCTTGGTCAGGTGCCCAAAACCTGTGAGGCCAGGAAGAAAACATGAACCTCAAGTATCTTCCTACTACTACCCTCCACTGCCCAATACGGGTGAACGTTGGGAGATTTGCGACTGGGGGGAATGGGATATAAGTATCTAAATAAATTTCTTTGAACTAGTGTTGCAATACAGGTAGCTGGGCGTGGGGCTGAGTTGTACAGGGACTATAGTGCTGAAGAACAGCAGTGGTGGTTTGCGGTTCCTTTCATGCTGCTTTCCTAAAGTAAGTTAGCCTGCTCCTCAAGCTCGCTGTTCGCTTTGTTAAGGAAGTCTTCTGGGTTAGAACTGCTACCAAGCTAGATGGTGGGCTAAATGAACCAATTGTCTGATTGTGCATAAGGTGGCTTTGCAAGTCCACATGGCAGAGGTTCTGCATTAACCCTCCAAGGCTTTTGGACAGCTATTCCCACTTCCACCCAGCACATCATGCATGCTGACCAGAGATAATCCTCCTGAATCTCCTAGGAGATGCCTCCCCCATTCATCCAGACTGTGTTGTATAGTGGTTAAGAGTGTCAGGCCACAATCTAGGAGACCAAGGTTCAAATCCTCATTCTGCCATTGAAGCCTGCTGGGTGACCTCGGGCCAGTTACACATTCCTAGGCTGTCCTACCTCACAAGGTTATGATGATAAAAAGGAGAAAGGGAGAATGCTGAAAGCCCCTCTGGGTCCCCATTGGGAAAAAAGTGGGGTCTAAATTAAATAAACACACACACACTCCAAAGCTCTTTTTTCCTGACCTAGCTTGGGAGAACTCCCACCCCATCCTCTAAAATTAAACAGCGTGCTGGGGTAACTTGGCAGCATGTCAAAAGCCTAAACCCACTCACAATGTCATATGATGCAATCATGTCATACAATGTGGGGCAGAATTTCTTCTACAAGGTACTAGCACTCTGTAACTTCACTGTTGTCACATCACAGGTATGCAAAAGAGCAGGGAAACTGTTGTTATTGTGCATCCCCAATTTGCATGTTAATAGTTTATACTGCAAATTCAGAAACAGTCCTCTCTCCATGTGCCCCACACTCACATTTGGCTGTGACGGAATATCCACCTAGAGGGGACAGGTGCCCCTCAACAGCATCAAAGCCAGCAGAGACAAGGACCACGTCTGGGGAGAACTCATTGGCTATTGGCATCACCACAGTCCTGGGAAGAGACAAAGGACTTATTTTAAGAGGACCCGCATCAGCACTAAAGTCCATACCTCTAGCTTAAGTGGATGGGGAAGATTCTGGCCATGTAAAGTGTCCTCATCCTTTCTGTCCATCTCTTTGCACCTCTCCAAATAGGCCAATTAAATTGATCCTTGGTAGGCCACACAAGTCTTGGGAGGTAAGACCAAATATGGGATTCTGGGAGGGATTGATTCCTTGGCCTTTTTAACAGCAACTTCCTCCTGGGAGTCTCCTTACACAGCCTCTATCCTCCTGACTGGTTCTGATCAGGTTGGGAGAGGATGAGATTTTTAATTCTGGTGACTTATCTTAATAGCACAGAGTGTCTCTCTTTAACCTGCTCACCCGCACAGCTGAGGAAGTTAAATGAGGTTCCTTTTAAAAGATAACCGAAGTCAAAAGCTGAGAGAGACAAGGCCAAGTTATGCAGATTGGGAAACTACTAGGGAAGGTTGGGTGATTGCCCACCAATCACAAACATGATTCCCCCTGACATTTTCTTCCTGTACCTATGTGAATTAGCAATGAGATGAAGCATTTCCCCTGCCACCTTAACATGACAGGCAATGCTCATGGGTAGGAAGGGGCTTCCTTGTAATTCCTGCACCAGCTGGTGACACATTCCAGGCAGATTTGGCCCAGGAGCCACCAAATACTATTCCCACAACCGTCTAACAAACAATGAGGTGGCTTGAACCAGCTTTGGTCACTCAGCTCTGAGAACTAGTTAGAGTGGTTAGAGCATTGTATTGGATCTGGCAGACCCTACTTTGTATCTCCGCTCCACCAGGGAAACATACTGGGTGACTTCAGGACAGTCACTCTTTTTCAACCTAACCTACCTTACAGGGTGGCTATGAGGATAAAATGGAGGGGAGGAGACTGATGTAAGCTGCTTTGGATACCCCCTGTTTGGGGGGGGATGGGATATAAATATCTAAATAAATAAACTAAATAAGTAAACTCAAGATTCTGCATATTAGCTTTGACATATGCTCCAACTGATCCTATTTAACTAGGAATTCAATTTTCTGGTACCTATTCCTGGTAAAACCTGTTTGAGGGAGTTTCTGTGAGAAAGGCAGTCTAATCATAAAGCAAATAAATACATACACTTTAAAGGAAACAGGATGTATCCTTAGAAACACACATTTTTCCTTATAAAATTCGAGAACAAAGGAGGAAACAAGGTTTCAAACAGTGAGCCTGACAAGAGGCTGAAGGAGTAAAACACTTCCCCCCCCCCCCCACTTCCTTGCGCAGCTTAGAGGTAAAACTGAAGCTGCCCAAGCAATGCAATTTGCATTTTGTGGACAGAACTAGACATGCCATCTTTGTCCCACATGTTTGAGTCCTGGTTCTGGATTCTCCCTTGGTTGTCTGAATTAAAAATACCAGGGAGCTGCTTCCCTGCACCTTCCCCAACCCTCACTGCTAAATTGGATGGCCCATTCATAATCCCCAAACTGTGTATTACTTGGTGAAGAAATTAAAACAGGCTATTTACATGGCAGTCCCAGGAAGAAAGAGGCCAGAAGCTACTGATCCACTAGTTTCTCTCCAGGAATAGAGCCCTGGCAGTGGCGTGCTAGCCTTGCGTAACCTACAAGCTGCAAGCCTGGGAAGATGAACTCCTGTTCAGTGCTGGGGTACAACTACGGCAGAGACTGACTTCTGTTGGGATTCTCATCTCTAGACAGAATCAGCTGGCACAAGAGAGTCAAACAGGGCCTTTACCCAGAGAGGCACCCTTGACAGTGATGCCCCCCAGTACTGATAGCGAGTGTCAGCACCCCTACCGGAAGGCAGTTAGATACTCCACATCACCAATGGGGGGGTCCACTCCGCCAGTCCAGGCAACGTTTACATTGTAGCCTATGCCCATCCCACTGCCGACCTAGAAAAGAGGAAATCTCACAGGTAACAAAAGCCACAGTCACAGCTCAGACCATTCAGAGCCTGAAGGGAAAACATCCAGGAGACGTGGCCTGCAGTGGAAGTGCTGGACCAAGGAGGGTGGATTGGAGGGAAGGAGCTGCATCCAGGCAGTTTTGGTCAGTACTCTTGGTCACTCGGTTGCAATGCTTCCTTCATGTCTCATATCGAGGGGTCCTTGCTTATACCAATCTGATCTCCTAACACTTTCAGAACTTCGCCATAACCCATTCCCTTCTCCATGCTGGAAAAAAGGGCAAGAAATAAGGTAATTGCTTCCAAAGGGGAACCCTTCCATTATGGTCTTTCTAAGCATCATAACCTCCTAAGTATCATGAGTCCTTTTTGGACAAAGAAGGGTCTAACCCTAGATATAGCTCCCTGCTTCGACAGGGTAGAGCAACACTAGGAGCAATCTTACTACTTGGAAGTGACAGTGGAAACACACGAGATGAAATACCTAGATTCAACTCGTGTTCTCTTACCTAAAGGTTTGTCGGGAAGTGTAGGCGTCCTTAAAGTTTAGCATTTAGCTAAACTTTAAGTTTAGCTTAAAGTTTAGCATTTACAGAGCAGCAGGGAGAAGTGCAGGTGTCCTTGCAGCTTAAAGTTTAGCATTTACAGAGCAGCAGAGAGGGATGTGCAGGGGTCCTTGCAGCTTAAAGTCTCCCGGTGCAGCCAGGCATCGCTCTGCAGGGCCAGGCCGGGTATGGGGAAGGGAAAATGCCATGATGCACCTTGAGAGTGGGAGGAAAGGCGCCCCCACGCCTGCACTTCCCTCCTCACTGCTCTGTAAATGCTAAACTTTAAGCTGCAAGGACGCCTAATGCTAAACTTTAAGCTGTAAGAGAACACGAGTTGAATCTAGGTATTTTGTCTTGTGTGTTTTGAGCCTGAGTCTCCCTCTGGCAGGCTGAAATCAAAAGCAATTCTGTGCATGGACAGAATAAGGCTTTGTTAGGATTTTATATATTTACTTAGAAAAATTATATACTGCCTCTTCAGAGATGAGCTCAAGGCATCTCACAAGTAAAACATGATTAAAAACAACATACCATAGAAAACCCAATCAAAATGTGGTGTTCTGTGAACGAACCTGGAGAGAACAACAGGCTTGTGTGCCACCACCTCCATTCGCCTTGCATGCTGCCAGTCAAGGCACCTTTGGAATTCTGACATGGGATGGTGGGTGTGATTACAAAATGGCTGCTGCAGGAGGCAGAGCCAATCACAAATGTCATGCATAACTCTAACAGTAACTCTTCAACATCTAAGGCAGATGTTCTGAGTAACAGGATGTCTTTCAAAATGAACATATTTTTTAAAAAATATTTTCTTGCATACACACAGTGAATATCATTGTGAATATTCTTGAGCTGTGGTGGTAGCTGCTGCCAACGCAACTTTTTTAAAAATCTGCACAACCAATCAGAAATCCTGCTGGGCAAAAGCCCCACCTGGCTCCACCCAGTTTTAAAAACACTTGGTGAGTGCTAAAAAAAGGTGTTGGGGAGTGCCATGTTGGGACCCCTGCTGTAAGTTGATTAACTCTTGAGTTTACAGGAAATTGTACTTTTGGTTGAATTTGAATGGATAAACTACAGTTCATGATCACCTTGAAAAAACAGGATTTCAAGCCAGGACCAAATCATGGTTTACCAATTCTGGCTTGCAGGGAAAGCACATTAGAACTAGCAAGCTGTGGTTTGTAACAGCAAACTATGGTTTCTCCAAAACCAAGAAGTAACTAATTCACTTGCATCATACAACATAGGGGGGGGGGAGAGATCACTTGAGCCAACCCATGACCCCTTTCCAGGATTGATGATTCAGAATGAAACCACAGTTTGGTGTTCCATCTGAACCATGCCTGTGTTTCTCTTACAAGATCCATTTTCAACACACAGACTGGAGTGGAATTACAGGCTGCTCCTATATAACCAATTAAAGTGCTAGGGGAGTGAATAAAAGTTAGCAATCACCTCTTCAGGGGCTCCACTGCCTGGGAAGAAATTGCCATTGTCATAGCGGTGGAGAGAAACATAGAGCACACTGGGGTCACTGTAGAAAGCCTGTTGGGTGCCGTTGCCATGATGAATATCCTGCAGGAATATGAATGGGAAACATTAAGCCAATAAGGACACACTGCCCAGAGCCAATTAAATAAAAGGAAAGGCCTCAATCCAGGTGAGAATTAGCGATGGGTGTCAAAGACCAAATACCCTTCTGCTTGGACATATAAGCAAACTAAGCATGAGTCTTCCAACCACAAATAGATCAGAATAAAGTGTGGAATTTAAGACAGAGGAGAGAGACCAATTGCTTAAGTATTAAATGAAGAGCAAGTTGATGCCATCACTTGAGGCTGCAATGCTCTGCCCATTCTCATTTGGGAGTAGATTCCCCCTAAACACTCCACCCAAACACCTTCGCCTATGTGCATTTTGGTTTGTGTAAGTGGCGACAACAGCAGCAAACTTAAGAGGCCCTTACCCAGTCCACAATGAGAATTTTGCTGATGGCAAGTTTTTGCTGGAGAAGCTTGGCAGCGATGGCAACAGAATTGAAGAAACAGAAACCCCTGTGAAATGAAAGGTGGGGAGAGATAAATGGTATCATTAGAACAAAAGTAAAAAAAAACACAAGAATTGCCACGTGTTAATGATTCATTGTTTTCCATCTGTATTTTTTTTCTCCCTCATTAGCCTCCTCGAGCAGATCTTAATAGGTGGGATAGAAATGTGCCACATAAATAAAAACTCTCCATTTCCCAGAAGTGTTAAAGACCACTACATATTTGAGACAAAGTTTCATAGTTAATACGTGGGGGACAGTTGCAGGTGGTCTCATCGCTTCCTTTTAAAAATGAATGGAAATCACCACCATTGGAATCACTTCGGAAAGAGAGCTCCGGACTGCAAAACCAAACAGCTCATGTGACTTCAACTGGGAGAAATATACAGAGGCATGGCTGTATTATATGGTATGAACAAGCTTGGGGGATCCTCCTCAGGGCTCGCTTGTTACACACCAGGATTCTGAACCCATTGTTTACAATCCTGACCTGGAAGGAAGAGAATGAATCCTTGATTGTAATTCAGTCAAAATTACAATCCGTGGTTTGCCACCAATATGGAAGTGTTATAATTTTCAAGGGGTGGGGATGGGACTGGAAGCCTGAGGATGCCCCAGGGTTGTCCAGACAGCGACAAGCCCAGGTTGTTATTAGGTCTGAACTTTGCCAAAGTGACACAAGGTGAAAAAAGCCCTTACCCATGAACACACACATCCACCCACTTACTCTGATGAGCAGTGGCTCTCCAGAGTCTGAGGAACCAGAGTCTTTCCCATCACCTCCTACCTGATCCTTTTAACTGGAGACAGCAGGGTTGCAAAGCAGATGCTCTGCCACTAAACCACAACCCCTCCCCAATTTCAAAACAGGGACTTGGTTTACATATCCCGCTGCTTCCCCACTTTGTTTTACCCACTCACATGGCTGTGGACTCCTCTGCATGATGACCTGGTGGCCGGATGACAGCAAATCCATTCTGCGGGGAGAAAAAGACACAGATTGAAGGGCCAATGTTTCTGGAGATCAAAAAGCCGGCTGGGGCCATTCTGTACATGTTCAGATATCTGGCCTTTTGATGATCTGACCTCTTGTTAGAGGTGAAAAAGCACACTGCACATGCTCAGAAACTTCCTGCTTTAAGTGCTAGAACTCTTTTCAGAATCAAAACTGGCAACTTTAGCAGTGGCCCCAAATGGGCTTCATTATGTTCTTGGCTTGATGCAGTAGCGAGAGCCAGAACCAAGAAAGGTTAACTGGGAGTGTAACCCCTGCATTTTCAGCAGTTCTGGGACAATATGCAGTTCTGATCCATTTAGCTCAGTAGTGGCTACTCTGTCTGCATTAGAGGACCAGGGAGAGAAAGCCTTTCCTAAATAACTGGGGGGAAAATTTAAATGGTGATGCCAGGGATTGAACTGGGAACCTCCTATGTGCAAAGCATGTGCTCTACCACTCTGAACCACAGCCCTCCCTGTTTTGTGGAGGAGATGCACACTGGGAGGGACCTACCTTAAGCTCCCCAGATGCAACTTTGAAGGCCAGCTCCAGCAAGCAGCCAACAGCCATACGGACTGCACTGGATGAGTGCATCTCGTTCCACACTGTGTCACTGTCCACCTGCCAAGGAAGATTAGAACATTTGCAAGAGCAAAGAAGAAGGGGCACCAACAAGGGCGAGGGGAAGCATAGATTATCTAGCTGATGTAGGAGTGTGTCTTGAGACTTGGAAGGGGGCAGGCAGCCAGAATTTCATACAGGGGTTGACTACACTGGCTAAGCTCCTCTCAGGCTTTCAGAAGAAGGACTGAAGCTCTTGAAGGGCACCTGGGAGTGGTCTCTGCCACTCATGCACTGATCATCTTTTTGACACATCTCTACTTGCTGCAAGCTCCTCTTTGTCTGAGCTGCACATACTGGGCTGGTTTTTTTTGAGAGAGGAAAAACTAGCTAGCAGAACAGGAGTCTTTGAAAGGCGTGTTCCCAAATGCGGTCTCTACTGCAATGGACAAAAGGACTGAGTGGAAGATGCCACTCCTCTCCCTGAAGCATGCATAATTGAGATTTCTAAGGGAACTGTGCATCTAAAAGCTAGCTCTAGCCTCCAAATTAATTAAGGTTCAGTTATTATTAGACACGGCTATAGGAAGATAGAGAAGGCGTGATTTAAAAAAAAAGAAAAAGAAAATCAGAAGACATTGAAAATGGAAGGAGATACAAAAGAAAAACAACGAGGGGTATGTGAAGTACAGTGTCATCCTCCCCTTTGCTAGACAAGAATATCCAAAACCACAATTCCTTCATGAGCCACGTACGCACCCCAATGCCTCCACATGGAAGGACGGCATACATCTTCTGAGTAAGGGGCCCTGCAGAGAGAGAGGCGGAAAAGAAGCCGAGGTGAACATTTACAGCAGGCTGAGTCCATATCAGATGAACACACATACCTGTCCATTTTGGAGAAGCTATCAGAATGAAAACTGGAGAGGGGCAGGTGGGCAGGGCACCGAGCAGTGACATTTTGTGCCACAACCTATACCATGCTCTATACCATGGCTAGAAAGGAAGTTTTGTGCAACCACTGACATATAAAGGATTGGATCCAGCCAGATTTAAGCTACTGAGAAAGGGAGGAAAGGGGCTCCTCCCCAAATTCAAGCCCAAATTTTCTGCACCTACCTTTTACCCAGGAAAAAATGTATACACTGTGATTAAAACACACACACACACAATCACACATTCTGCCTCATTCTGAACCAAGAAAACCAGAATTGTTATCTGTGGATATCATGCAAACCCAGGCTGTCATCATACAATCGCTGCTTATGAGGAGTACTGATGCCTCATCTTTTGGAAATCCTGCACAGCACTCTCCTACACACACCTTTCGAGGTGTCCCATACTAACTGCCCACACACTTTCTTTGTTCATCATAATCCCACCCCATCTTCTTCGCCTCCTCACAACACACATTTCATCAGCAAAGTGCTTCCTGACCCATCCTGACCACATGTCACTTGCACCCTCATTTCCTCCACATTATTCTTTATTCGATTTTCACAACTCATCTGTAGATCCCTGAGCCTTCTCCGCACCACAGCCTTGTGTGCCTAATGAAAGATTGAAAACCTTAAGTCCAGGGACCATGCTGCAAACTGTGGCTACTAAATTAATGCCCCGTCAGACTTGGCATGTACTAAATTAATGCAAAATGATGGCCAACATACCAGACTACCTACCTAGCAATTTCTTGCTGTCAAGTTTTTGCCGGTTCAAGGGGCTGGTTCCATAGAGTAACGTGTGATGCTCCGAATGGACTGTCTGGATTTCATCTAATGTTGCTTTCCGGCCTCGGATCCTCTAGTAGAAAAAAGAAAGAAAGAAACATGAGCGTGGATCTTGGAGTACCTTTGTGGGAACACTGTGTTCGATGGCAGGGTTGCTTCTGAAGATATTTTCCCATCACCATGTGAGGAGACCTATGTCTTAAGATATGTACTGAAATTTGGTTAGAATGTCAACATCATCATGCCGGTTTTAATCCAGAGACACACCCCATGCTAAGGGGTCACCAACTGGACCAAAGGTGGACAGTGTTTCTGTACTTTTTCCTTTCTGCTCATTGTCATGTCTGAAAACTGCACAGATAAAGCAGCAGATTCCAGAGCGCTACTAGCCTCTCTGTGATATACATCCAGGGTGCTTTCACAAGAGGAAGAGCAAGTGATTCTAAAATTTTGCATTTATCTGCAATGACTTCCACACCGACCTACACTGTGCAACATCAAACATTAAGGTTTTCATTCTCTTATAAATATCACCTGCAGCATTTCCTCATGCAGAAGAAGTCCCGTCCCCAAACAGAGAACCTGTTGCTATGGTGAAAAGGCAGCTCTGCACAAATGGCAACATGCTGTCTTTAACACCTATGTCTTGTTGATGGCAACATGATGCACCACATCATTTGAATTGAATAGCCACAGTATCAAAGACTGTCATTGGAATTAAAAATGGATTTTTACTGATCTAACTGTATTCATAAGTTTAAGGGAAAAAATTAAACAAGAAACACTCACAGAGGCAAACATAGTCTACTAAGCATCACTTTTTATGGTACCCTTCATCCAGTTTTAACCTATTTCACCATCACAAGCAGCAAAAAGAACCTGATTTTAGTCCAGAACATCTGCATGTATTTTTTCCTTGTAGAAAAGTCTTCATTTTAGACACGTAGCTGTGTCACAGCTATGTTATCCGCACTACACCTAGGAGTCAGAGTTCAATCAGCACCTTTACACTAGCCCTGTTCACAAGTTTTGGTGAATGCTTGTACTAATAGTGTACAGTGTACACTTAATTTTTTGTTTTACACATGTTGAGTAATTCTCATGTCACATTCAAGGCATGTACAGCTGAATGTGGGACTGAAACTCCACCTCTATCCAGGTACTGGATCCCCATTTCATTTGTAAAGTAAATGCATGTTGGCTCTTTCATACAAATGGATGTATGTGTGTTCACTGTAACATGCGAACAGGTCTATACTGACACCACACACCTAGAGCATTAAATCAATCTATAATGAGAATGTCCACATATATTGTCTAGAAGGTTAATGGAGAATTAATATTTTGATTCAAGTTTTATTCTTTTTTAGTCATAAACCATAATTAAAATAATACAAACTTAACATGGTGGAGTAACAAAACTATTGCATTACACAAGATTGTTGGATTGTTGGATCATTACAGGAGACAGCCAGTTTGGTGTAGTGGCTAAGAGCATGGGACTCTCATCTGGAGAGCCGGGTTTGATTCCCCACTCCTCCACTTGAACCCAGGTGGGTGACCTTGGGTCAATCACAGCTTCTAGGAGCTCCCTCAGCCCCACCCACCTCACAAGGTGTTTTGTTGTGGGGATAATAGTAACATACTTTGTAAACCACCCTGAGTGGGTATTAAGTTGTCCTGAAGGGTGGTATATAAATTGAATATATGATTCAACCTTCACAGTAACAGTACGTTTTCTATATCTAATACATTTCCATTAACAAAACTGAAATATCCAGGAGGGCTTTTTCAAACAGGTAGGAGGGCTGTAGCGTAAGGAAATTGTTCAAAGAGTTGCACTGGTAAAGCGATAAGGACTATAGATTATACTAATGTATGCTGACTGTTGCTGTAACTATGTACCTACTAGATAATTTCTGCAATGTTTAGCGTCTTGACTCGTTATTAATTACTTATGCATTGTTTCAACATTGTTTTTAGCTCTATATTGGATTTCTGTTTCTTTTCAAATTCTGCATTTGCATACCCAATTGCATTGTTTATTGAATGTTCCAGTTGTTGATCATATTGACCTACATTGTGTAATCTGCCTTGAGTCCCAGTGAGAAAGGGAGACTACAAATAATGTAAATAAAATAAATAAATAAATTGGATTGTGCTTGTTTACGAATGGGAACCCTATAGTCATTGCCAGCTAGCCACACATAAAAAGTTCTTAAAGCTAGGTCCAAACTTGCAACGCACTGTAAAGTACATACGAGTCCATTCTGAGGACTCAGGTACTTAGCAGAAGGGGGGGGGTCAGTTCATGCAGCTTCAATTATTACTTTGATTCAGAATCCAATCAAAAAGAAAACATATGTCAATATTTTATGTATGTAATTTATACACTGTCTTTCTCCCCAATGGGGAACCACAGCATCTTGCATCATTCTCTTCACCTCCATTTTATCCTCACAACAACCCGGCAAGGTAGGTTAAGCTGAGAGTGTGTGACTAGCCTAAGTTACCCAGTGACCTTTCATGGCAGAGTGGGGATTCAAACTTGGATCTTCTGAATCCTAGTCTAACATTCTAACCACAGTTCCATGCTGACTCTCTTATAGACACTTTAGTTAACAAGTCAGGTTTGATAACAAGAATGATACTGAAACAGAATGAGGACAGTTTGGCCACCATACTTCAGTCATTGGAGGTAACCAGATTGTATAGATTCGGATGTGAACTCAGGCATTCAGTCACAGAAGGACATTAATCTGGCATAACCTTTCTTTTCTTTTAGTTTGCAACAGCATAAAGGAAGTAAATGAGTAAAAGACTCACCCTCACAGCTAAATTTGAAGATGTGGCAGACATCAAGAAACTGCATAGGAGTTTTCCCCGGGAAGGTTCAGTGCATACTGATGTCCAGCCCAGGGGAAGTAAGCACTCTTAAAAAGTCAATACACATTCCTGCATGAAAAATGTAACAAAGTAACCTGCTTGAATATGACTGGGATAGCAAGGGGGAGGGGGAGGGGAACAGTGATGTTTTTCATGCAGGAACGTGGGCATTTGTACTGCTTTATGGGATGTTTTTACAGGCGTGTTCTTAATGGGAAGTATCCACAGAACATGGGCATTATTACTAGCACTGACTTTATGTTGATTTCTTCTGGACTGAACATCAGTATGCGTTGGAACCTTCCCAGGGAAATTATTTGACTCTGTGCATCAAAGATTAGATCCTGTAGCCTCTTTTACTTTTATAAGCTTCTTTGACAGTCATTTCCTTTTGAACCTGAGATAGTGGTTCATATACTTATATACACATACAACCATTGAGGTGTTTCTTTGGGGAGGTCCTCTTAACGGACCAGAAGCTCTTAGAAGGGAGGTGCACGCCACAACAAACCCATTTCCTAACTTTCAGTTACCCATCCAACCTGGCCCCTGCCATTACCTGGCCCCTTGCTGGCAGGAGGTGTCTCCTCCACAAAAGGATTCTTACCTCGCATTTGCTCAGCAACCCTGTCTCCTGCAATCTGGACCAGATACTCTGGATTCTCCCAGCATGCTCTGGGTGAATGTTAGTGTTTCCACATGTACACTGGTGCTTCAGCATGAACGTGTCATAAACTACACCTGTGAGAGGGCAGGAAAGAACAGCCCGAGGACAGGGTTGCAGGGAGTTGGGGGGAAAGGAAAAGGGAAGAAAGAAAAATTGATGAGTACTTGGGTAACAATAGCTAGATCACAAGATCAGACAAATTTCTGGAATGAAAGGAGACCAAGCTCAAATGTGCTTGGAATTTCCCTGTATTGGGAAGTTTTCCTCCCAACACCTGAAGTATATGAGTTAACTTTGGCTGCTCAAGTGTAGAATAAAATATACTCTGCACATGCTCCAAGACATTTGTGACTTCGCATTTATTTCTTTATAGAATTTATATTCTGCCATTCTACCCAATCAAGGCCACTGGTTTAACAACTAAAAACAGCATCCTAAAACAGTAATAAAACCAATTCAAAACCAAGAGTAAAATACATGCATAAAAACACAGACCCAGCAATTAAAGCACTGGGCACTTAAAACACGTTGCAGTGCAAAGTAAAACCAGGTTCTGAAGCTGATTCAAATTAAGCCCTACTACTGCACTGTGAATGCAGAGGGGGCAGAGTGTGTACAAATGCACTGAAAAGCACCCAAACAGCACAACTGGCAGGAGAACCTTTGTAGTATTACGTGTCTGAATAAATTGTGGATTTGCACAATTGCAGTTTGTTGGAATAATTTCCTTGGAAGGTCACGTTTGAAGATTTATAAAAGGTTGATGAGCAGGAGTTGCAGGAAGGGAACAGAAGAGCTGGTGTTGGGGTGAAATCTATTTACAGAGGTTTTGTGGGTTACTTTTGACATGGTGATGACTGCAGGGGAGGTCCAACAAGAGGATTTCTGGATATTGTTTGATCCTAACAGAGAATTCTCTGGCTAGGAGACACTTTCTCCTGCCCCAGACCCTGAAGCATTCTATTCACTGCACTTGGGCATGGCTCCTCAGGCAAAAGACTGAAGCAATCCCCAAAGCACGTGGGTTTAAGACCTATGGAGAGAGGCTGAACACTAGCATTTGATCTTAGACAGACTTCAGTTCAGGGCCGCCAGCTCTGGCTTGGGAAATTCCTGGAGATTTGGGCTGGAGTCTGGGGAGGGCAGGAACTTCAGCAAAGTATGTCTTGAAGTTCATCATCCAAAGCAGCCATTTTCTCCAGGGGAACTGAGGTATGTAATCTGGTGATCAGTTGCAATTCTGGGAGATCTCCAGCCCCACCTGGAGGTTGGCAACCCAATTTCAGCTCTAGACCCTGGTTTGGATGGCAGTGCTCCATCTGGAAGATGAAAGCCATGACAATAAACAATAGAGTGTTCATGAACATGTGCAGAGTGTCTTTCCCTTGAACATTAGGCAGGCAGACTCCTGGAGCACAGGTACGCCCTCTGTAGAAATCATCCACATGTCCAGGTACTGCTGCCAGCTACTGGGAGAAAGATTTGCACCACCTCTTACCTGTAGTGAAAAGGTGCTTGATCACAGGTTCGGCCGTACTGCTCTTCAGGCTGGTGCTGGCAGGGGAGGACTGGGTGCGGCTCAGGGCTTGATGAGGCAGAGTGTTGATGCTCAGGGGCGTCTGGTAGAGATGGAGGGGTCTTAGCTGATGTGCATCTGCGAACACCTGCCAAAATCGCACAGGGGATACCAGCCAGGTACACAGGCAGGGAGAGAAGGAAGGAAGGGAAAACCGACAGAACATTCAGTAGCCACGTCACTTTAATAGCAGAGAAGTGCTACCATGTTCAGCTTAAACGTGCAGGCAGCTTGTGAGGGTTCTGCAGAGTCCCTTACTAAATAAAAAAAAAATCTGACTGGCCTTCCAAATGACGGCAAGGAGGAAGACAAAACAGAAGTCCAGTGGCACCTTAAAGTCTCAGAGTATTTATTACAGCGTGAGCTTTCATGAGTCAGAGCTTACTTCCTTAGATGCAATGAAAGAAAGAAAACTATGACTGTCATTTTTACATAGAAAATTACAGAAGGGGAGGGTGCAAAGGGAGGAGTTGAGCAAAGTGAGGCCTGGTATCGTAAATCTCTGTGTTAAGAGACTTGAAAAGAGGAAGGCCCTCTGTAACTTCACTGGGAGACTGCAGAAGGATTGTGGACTTAAACTAATAGAGCCGACTGCATTGGCTTGATAGTGGGTTTATAGTGGGAAAGGCAGCCCATTAAATATCAGAGGTCCCATGTCATGGAGGGCTTTAAAAGATAAGAACCACCCTCTTGAACTGAGCTGAGAAGCAAACAGGCAGCCGCTTAAGTTGTTGCAAGAATCTGAGTCTTCTGTGCTCAGTGGTACACATTAAGTAAACTGCTGGTGCATTTACACACCACAGGCTCAGTAAGACAGGTTCTCTGCTGCAGAGTATGGTCCTCTGACACTTTTGGGTTATTTAAAGGTGCTGGTCTTGCAGAATCGGAAAGTCCTAGCACACAAAGAACAAGCTCTGCAGTAAAGGATGGCTTCCACAACAGCAAAAGGCACAGCAGATGCAAAGTCAGGGATCCACATCAGTTGAAAAACTGGTCGGTGGAAAAAGTGCCACTTTCTGCAATGAGTCCAATTTGTTCCACAGCTCTTTTGAGAAACTCCTCTGCTGTGAGAACCTTTGAACTATGCAAAATCTGTGAAAAACTTCACTCCAGTTGCACCTCTGTTGGCAAAATACACACAGAACAACTTGGTCCTTCTGGACACTGCCACCTGCATGCCATAGCCAATGCAACAACTGGGTTACCAAAATTAGAAAACATCACAATACAAACAAGATAATCCATCTGATCAACAGTGCAGAAAACTAAAACCCTATTTCTTTTATGAATGCATTTTCCAAAACAATTCTTTTTTTACACAATTCCATTTTCCTTGCCAGAGGTCAACTGGTTGTCAGCAGCCACTGTCCTGTTCAAGAGTAAGCTTTATGCATCTGTTGGTGTACAACCAGCTAGCTGCAGGGAAGGACTTGGCACATTCAGCAAATTTCATGCCACTACCATGTGCCTACCAGACCCTGTGTGACCCAAAAATCAAGCTGAATTAGAGGCTGGGATACAAACAATCTAGGACTTGGGTGAAATGTGCACACAAAGCCCTGACTGTTCAACATGGGCATTCATGCACTAGACACTGGCAACATTCAACCACACCATTGCAGAAGCTTCTAAATTTTGGACATCAGTAGAATGTCAATGCCAAATCATGATGGCAAAATTGCCATGAGGTAAAGTGACTTGTCCTATTCTAGTCCCATTTTATATGCTCCCATGGCACTGTGAATCAGCAGTACCTGGTTGATTGTGGCAAGAAGTTCAAATGAACACCCCCCCCCTTTCCCCACCCTAGCTGCACTATGTTCATCTTAGGCCCCTTCCTACGGAAATGCTTTCTTCCAGCCAACATCTGGCTACTCTGAAAACAGTTTTGGAATTCTTCCTTTCCAATACCACCAAACAAATTTTGCACAAAATCTCCCAGAAAAAGCAACTTATCTGTCTGCCAAACACTCCAGCAAGAGGAAATGGTTAGGTACACAAAAGAAATGAAAGAATGAGAGAGAGATGATTCACATTCAAGGATGATGCAGAAATGGGTAGGGGAATGGAAGGGTTGCACATATGCAAAGGCAGAGGGGAGGGATAGAAGGAGCCCTGGCCATTGGAAGGTGAGTCACTCTCCCTTCTGGAGGCTCCACCACTGCTGTCTGGAATGAATGGGCTGAGAGATGGGGATACAAGACCTGCTGCCTTCCATCTTCGCCCCTCACCCACATTCTCAGCAATGCTTTTCTTGTCTCACCTTGCCTCTGCCTGCACTGCTGTGGCCTTACCTGCCTCTGCCTTACCTCCATCTCCATCCCTTGGACTCCTCCCTCTCCCCTCCTTCACAGAATCACACAGCCAGAAAGATTAAAAAAAAAAGACACAATCCAGTACCTCTTCCAAGGCAAGCCTGACTAGCCCCTATGCACCCCTCCCCTCTCACCACCCCCATCCCGATCCAGAGCACGATGATCCACAAGCAAAAGAGCATTAGAGCAGGCAGGGTTGGATACAGCAATCGGTTAGCAGAAAGTGCTGGTGGCTACAGATCTTTTCTGCATTCCCTTCTTTGCAGTTCCTTCCAAACCCAAGAAAGGTAGCAACAAGGGACAACGAGCAGTCCCTTCTGACCCAGCACATTCTTTGTGCTGAAGGATCACGTCATCCAACCATTGTCAGTAAAGCCTTCCAGCCCGGGGTTTGAGAGCATCTATGTTCCATGTTAAAGTTGCTTCTAGGTTCCATGCAGCAGCTAGAACACTAGCATGCGTGTTAAAGTAGCAGTAGTAGCAAGAGCAAAACTGGGCCTGCATTAGGTTCTAGCTAGGTGAGAAAGCATAGAAAATATTGCCACTGCTGGTAGTGGCCTTGGTAGAACCACAGGGGAAGGGGACAAGCAGGTCCAGGATGAAACAAGAGATACCCTTGATGAAGAGCTGGTGTGGGAGTCTACTGGTCCAAGGCTGGACAGCAAACACTCTACACACAAACCCTCTGATATTTAAAATGAATGAAAATGAGAAGTATAAAAAATTCCAGAGATTCAGAATCAAAAACGTAATTGTGTCAGGATGAACCAAACCCCACCTCCTTACAGGACGGTGGACTCTGCAAGGCAGATTATCAACTGGGAATACTCTTCCTAGACCCTCCAGAGTCTCAGATTTTTTGTTCAGGTGCACAGGTGGGGAGAGAAGCTGTTGACTTAGCCTCCTCTTGTATTTCCCTTTCAGTAGCACCTTGCTTCAAGAACATGCCTGGCAGCAGCAGAACACTGATTCAGGTCATGTAAAATGAAGTCCTTCTTCACATGACGTGTCATTAATGTGTGGGATACACTGTCACAGGCTGCAGTGATGGCTGGTAGCTTTAATGTCCTTAAAAGGGGATTAGACAAATTCATGGCTACATGAAACTTCCATGTTCGGAGGCAGCATACATTTGCATATAATTTCCTGGAAAGGAGGGCAACAAAAGGAAAATGCTTTGGCCTCTCTGCCCTGCTTTTAGGCTTTCTGGGATCTTCTGGCAGGCTGCTTTGAGGAAGAGGATGCTGGACTAGAGGGACCATTTGGTTTGATCCAGCAATATCTTATGATTTCTCCCTCTTGCCTCAGGCCACATAGGCAGATGTATCAGTTGACCCCATACCTATCCTAGCGTAAAGGGTTGTAGAGTCTCCTTTTCCTCCTCTCATGTAATGCCAACAATCTGCACTCTTGCTAGGAAAAACAAAAGAAGACTGCCCTTTCCACCCTGTTGGCAGCAATGCTAGAAGAGGAACGCAGTAGCAGAGAAGGCTGTATGTGCTGTGATTAATGATGGGAAGAGACAAAACTGGAACTCTCTTTTGCTAGCCAGCTACCCCTGGTTGGGCACCAACAGCAGTAAAGCAAAGGATGTGGAGCCCTTCTTTAGCAACCCAGTTTATTCTCCCACTTATGCCCTTGTGATTTCCTGGCCACCACAGGAACTGCTACCAGACCACCCAAACTAGCATTGCACTGAACAGCCCTGAATCCACCTATATTTGCATACAGGAGAGTTAAAGGTATTGTAGCTCATACAGACAACATGAAATTTTGCACTGCTGGCAACACTGCTACAAGGAGAAGCTTGCATCGCAGCGTAAATAATGCCTCTCCCACTGTGTCTATACCTCCATGGGAAGGACACCTAGCACTAGGGCAGAGGAGTTTAGAGGGGTCTCTTCCCTTACATGCCTCTTCTCTTGAAAAAGAAAAGAGCCCCCACCCACCCACCCTGCAACACACACAGGTTTAACTAATTTTAATTCAGGCCTCACCTGCCTGTAAGTGACTCCCAACTCCTCAACTTCTGGCTCTTCTTCCAGCCCGCTCTCCCCAACTTCATCCTTGACTCGGAGACAGCCCTGCTCTTCTACCAACTCCTCCTCCTCCTCCTCTTCCTCCTCCTCCTTCTCCTCCTCCAGGTCATCCTGCGTTTCTTCGCTTTCTGTTGACCCATCCAGCATAAAGGGCCCCTGGCCCAAGCCCAGACCCAGAGGTTCCTGTTGTTCTGTCAGCTCCTCCTCTGTCTCCTCAGGGTGCGTGGTGGGTGGCCGTGGCAGCTCACCAGTCTTGGTAATGATCTTCAGAAGAAAAGCAGAAAAAGAACATGTGGCCTTGGCTAACCAGCAAGGCCTACCTGATCAACTGGCAGCCCATGTGACAAATCAAGCCAATGGAAATCCAGCATTCACTTCTCTCCTTTAAGGAACCAACAGGAGCAGTGTGGACACCATCATTGGGCACCTGCCAGGACACACTGCACCACCTGACTGGATGCCTCTGGAATACTGCAAAGGATTTTGGGTAATCTCCCATCCCTGCTGCCTTCCCTACACCCCAGAGACCAATAGCAGCCTTGGAGCAATCTCTTCCTGGCTGCTCCCCTCTTCCACTCTGAAGGTGCAGCCACAAGACAGCTGCTTTTGTCAGACAGCTGGCTATCAAAGGGACAGTGAACACTGACTGGCTGATGGCTGTCACTGATTAGCTGGCCGACATGCTGCTCTTCAGAGCACATGTCCTTGATTCCACTGGGCCTGATGGACATTGAGCTGGAGCCAGTGGGTTCCAAAGAAAGGGGGGGAATCTAGAGTTGTCCCCCCCATCCTCTTTTTTCTCTACCTACCTTGCCCAGCTGGATCTGCTGCTGCTTCTGCTTCTCCAGGAACTGCTGATGCTGTTGCTGTACAACCAAATGCTGTAGTGCTTGAGGGCTCTGGGGCAACGGTGACGACTGGGTGCGGCTCAGTGGGCGATGCCGGGGCAGCTTGCTTACTGTCCGTAGGTTAGAGGGGACGCGTTCCCCTGTCACCAGAGGAGATTGGCCGTGCAGAGGAACTGCAGAAAAGGGAATGGCAGTGATATGTAGCTCAAGAAAGCGGCCAAGTTGTAAGTTTGCAGAGGCTTCATTTGGAACCAACAAACCTGGAAAGCGGGGGACAGCTATTCTTATTTCACATAGGGGAAACAGCAGTCAGAGTACAACAGTACTGCCAGCTGCTGCTGACCCAGCTGAGGAGCAGTGGCTCAGTTGCAGAGCATCTGTTTTGCATGCATAAGGTCTCAAGTTCAACCCCTGGCATTTCCAGTTAAAACAATCAAGTAGTAGGCAATGTGTAAGACTTCCAGCTGTGGTCCTGGAGAGTGGCTGCTGGACAGAGTAGACAAGACTGACCTCAACAGACAAAGGATCAGACTTAGCAAAAGGCAGCTTCATGTATCCAAACTTTACAGGGTAGGGCTTCAGTTGTAGAGCATCCGCAGAAGGTTCAGTCCCCCTTATCTCCAGTTAATAGGTAGTAGGTGATGTGAAAAAACCCAGCCTAAAAGGCCCTACCAGAGCCGCTACCAGTCAAAATAGACAACACCGATAGACCTACAATCTGACTCACTACAAAGCAGTTTCCTGCATTTATGTAACATGAAGGTCCATGGCTGGTGAATATTCAGCAGTACCCATGAGCACAAACTAAGAACACATGCCTGTCAAGGATGTTGCTACTGCCCATCCACCAGCAATGCACCCAAACAATGCCATCCAACTGCCTCCTGCTGCCATGTGACACCTGTCCATTGAGATCAAATGCCATCTTCCCCTCCACGTACACAGGAAAATGGCTGTGGCTCTGCACCACCTGCTCACTCACCAGCAATTAGTGTGTTCTGTTGGCGAGCCTGCTCCAGGAGCAGAACATGCTGCAACAAAGAAGCATGTCCGTGGTTGTTGGTCTCACCCTCGAGGGCCACCCCAAGAAGGCAACTGGGGATAGACGACATGCTCAGGAACTTGCTGGTCAAGGCGCCCCCCTGGCGCAATGACTGGATCGCCTGGCGCTCCACTTCCTGCTGCGTGGAAAGGTTCGGGGAGGCCTGCATAAGAAAAGAGGGTTTGCAATCACTACTCTATTGTTGTGGTCCTAAGCAGACTTACATCCTTCTAAGCCTAATGGACTTAGAATGGCTTAGAAGGGTGTACAAGTCAACTTAAGATCACACTGTAATTCTGCTGTCCTTCCTACCACCACAGCTACAGCATGAGATCACTGTCCCACCTCAGCAAATCTTCTGACTCTTAACATGTTCACAGATACTAAATGAAGGTTTCAGACTGTGACAATATGCTACACTAGTTTCTATTGTGTTGTGGCCCTGCTGGGATGGGGGGGGGGGCTGTGAGACATTGTAAGTATCTTCCATGGTAAGGCAGAGATTCATCTGGAATCAATTATGCTTATTAAGTCTTTATTGCCATGAACCAAGACCAAACAGGTCTCCGCATGAGCGTGGTTCCCTTCATCCACTGGACACTGAACAGGATGGCATTGTAGTACTACTGTGTCTGGCTGATTTCCCTGTGACACATGTCATTGACCATTGTTGCAAGACAGATTGTTGTGGGGGGTGGTGTCTAGACCTAGAAGAATAGGGGGAAGGGGTCTGCGATGGTATGCCTAATTTTTAAAAAAGTTTTGCATGAGGTTTTGTAGGCAGCCATGTACTACTCACATTGAGGTGCGAATTTGTCACTGTGACGGTAGCCTGCAGTCCTAGGGAGATGTTGGGCAGCGACGGAGAAGTGTATAAACTGAGCTGACTAGCTGATCCATCCATTGTGACAGCTCGGTGCTGGGGCAGCATCTGCTATACGAAAGAAAGAGGGGGAAAAGGGATTCAGGGCAAGGAGAAAGGGAAATGGGGAGTGGGGGTTGAGGAATAAGATGAGACTGAATGATAAGAAGTTGCTTTTAAACAAAAAATGGAAAAAGATGCTCACTCAGCTCATTAGGTCTTTTGCCACTGACAAGGGAAGGGAGAGATAGAACAGTTAGCTTGATGATTTATTTATCACAGAAACAACGAAGTCCTGGGGTTACTTAAAAACTAAATTACTTTTAGATAGTGCACTCAAAAGACAAAGCCAATACAAAAAGGAACCAGCAAGAATAGGGTGTTGATGAATTCAGGAGTTAAGGTAATCTTTGTTCCTATGGCAATGACTTATCTAAACATTTTTATCCTGTCCTTCCTTCAAGGAGCTCTAGGTACTATACACAAAAATTGTCCACCTCACAAATTTTGTCTTCACAACTACCTTGTGAGGAAGGTTAGTAAGAGTGACAATATCCTAAGGTCACCCAGTGTGCTTCACTGCTGAGTAGGGAGGTGAACCCAGTTTTCTCTCCAGGCTTAGTTTGAGACACTAATCACCACATCACACAGACATAGGGCTAAACTACAAGAGATGAATTACACGAGGAGGAGCATGTGAAAGGAGTGTCAATGTTAGCAGGGAAGCTGAGTTGTAAAAGAGATCAGAAGGCTCTGTCAATTTCCCCTCTCTACAGAGCCAGAAAAGATCCCTCCTCAGAGGGTTTGTCAATTTCCTCTTTGCCTCCAAAGGCCGTGTCAGTTTCACCTCCCCTTCTAAGAGGCTAAGAGGAAATAAACAAACCCTCTGAGGAGGGGTCTTTGCTGGCTCTGTAGAGAGGGGAAATTGACAGAGCCTTCTGATCTCTTTTAAAACTCAGCTTCACAGCTAACATTGCAACTCCTTTCACGTAAGCATCCTTGTGTAATTCGTCTCTTATAGTTCAGCTCTAAGAAGGCACTGGGAGCACCAAAGGGGATGAGACCCAAAGCGTATGTCCCCAAAATGGTGGAACCTTCCTCTGGTACAAGAAGCTCTGCTCTGGCGGAAGAAATCTGCTGTTCCACTTTGCATGGGGGAAGGCTCAGCCATTAACAGAACAGAAAGTTGGGTTCTAGGCCCTTAATCTTGGGGCATCTTGGAGTATCAGCACTTCAAGAAGGACAGTTGTGTTGAGTGTATTTTATCTTGCCCTTCTTCTAAGGAGCTTAAGGCCACATTATTCTCCTCTCTTCACAACACTTAGGATAGGCTGAGAGGTTACCCAGTAAGTTTCCATGGCTGTAGAACCAGGGTCTCCCTCAGTTGTTCACTTCACATGCAAACAACTGCTCTCAATCTCAACTGAATCTGTGCAATTGTGCCAGATCTACTCGCAAATTCTAAATTGTCGACTTCATACTCTAGCATTTGCCTATGGCAATTCTAAACTCATTATACAATGTCTTTGAAAACCAAAACGTATCTATATTGGACTCTGAATGTTACCCTTTTTAATGTCTCATTTGTGACTTTTTATTATTTTCCATAGCAGGTGACCTATTTGGACTATGGAAACAATACAGCTTTGTCCTTACATAACTTTGATATTGTTTATAGATCTGGCAAAGCCAACAGAGCTGCAGATGCCTTCTCAAGGATACGCAGTGGCGCTCCTGCACAAGACGAAGAGGGCACAAAAACAAGTGGAAGGAATTCTCAAAAATGTTTGCTGTAGCTCAACGGTATTCTAAAGAGCAGAACACCCTGAACAGAGGAGTCAGCAAAGCAACTGTCCAAGACCAGTTTGCACAGCAAAAAATTCACAAGGACCATCATGTGTAGACTAAGAATCAGTGTATGAAACCACTAAATTTACAGATAATGGTTGACTTCAAGTATCACAATAAGTCTGTTGTTTCTAAACCACAGTTTGATCAAGCTCCAGTTAGTTAAAAAGCTTGAATGCAAACAGTCCAACTGAACAGGGTAAGGGCTGGTTGGCACCAAAGCAAGATTTTCAAACTAGGGCTTGCTAAGCACAGTTTGACTCATTGTAGTTTGTTACAATGCCCAAGTTCACCAATCACTGTTTGTTGAGGAGCACTGTCCCTTCTAACCAGGCTGCCTGGCCACAGAGACAGCAGAATTGTCCTGCCGGAGGCTGAGGTCCAGGAGTCAAGTTACTGGGGCTGAAACCAATAATACTAGATCATGTGTGTTCATTCAGAAAAGGCTGAGGGTGAACTGAGGGCTTAAATACACTTGCAAGGAGGTAGAGAGAGAAGCTAGTTCTTAAAGGTACTGCGTCTGGCTATGGTGGTGAGTATTCTGACAAAGCTGAAGCTGTGGGGCTTGAGGGATCAACTGGAGAGGGCCCCCAAGTGCTACAGTGGGCTCCAGGATGGGGTCCAAGTCTGACTCAGACAGTAGGGTTGTATCTCAGGGTGAGAGAGTTAACTCAGACTCCTGAGGCTCTTCATGCACATCAAAAGGGACTCCTGGTAGTGTTCAACTGCTTCCCTTCTGTGATGGTTTCAGCTGTGCAGCCCCCTCCTCATCTGAGTCTTCAGTCTCTTTGCCAGACAATAAGGAGTCTGTGACAAGAATAGAGCAGATATCCTCCCTCCTAGGAGGCAGAGAAGCAGCAGGGAGCGGGGCTGAGGCACAAACCCTAATGTGCAAGATTTGAATCCAGCAGCCCCTTAAAGTCCAGCAAGATTTCCAGGGTATAAGCTTTTGAGAGTCAGACTCTCTTATGTACTTATATCTGACAAAAGGAGCTTGACTCTGAAAATCTTATACCCTGGAAATCTTTGATCTTGAAGGTGCTACTGGATTCAAATCTTGCTGTTCTGCGGCAGAGTAATACGGCTATCCACTTGAAATCTGGATTTGTAGTAGACCAGGGGTCTCCAACATGGTACTTGTGGGAGTCCTGGTGCCCACTGACACCTTCCTGTTGCCTGCCAAGTGATTTTAGAAAATGATTGGGGCCAGCCGAGGATTTTGCCCAGCCTTATACCACTAAGAAGTGTCCGCGAGGGAATCCATGATCAAATGGGTCATTCTGGGATAGACAAGCTCTGGAACTGGCCAGAGATAGGTTTTAATGGCCTTGAGCAAGGGAACAAAAATGTTAAACATGCAAACATTGCTTTAAAAAGAATGTTAAGGTGGGAATTAATATGCTGAGCTTGTAAATATGCTAGAACTGTGCTGGCTTTTTAAACCCTACAGCCCAATTCTTTAGGTAAAAACACAAAACAAAAAAGCTTAGTGGTAACCTACTATTTTACAAAATATGCACCAGCTTCTATAATAAAAAGATAAATTCTGGAGGGGTAGCCGTGTTACCCTGCTGCAGTCAAAATACTAAAAGAGTTTTGTGGCACCTTAAAGACTAAACACATTTATTACAGCATAAGCTTTTGGGAGCAGCGGCCTGCTTCGTAATGGTCTGATAAAGTGAGCTCCAGTCCACAAAAGCTTATGCCATATGACAAATATATTCCATCTTTCAGGTGTCAGAAGATGCTTTCTGCCTTTTAACAAAGGATATTTGCTCTGTTACAGGAAACTTCACTAGTCATTGTGGTTATGTATAAGTCATTCTGAAACTCTGTAAGATGGCACCTATGCTGATGGAAACATATACATAAATACAGAAGGTCCCAAGATCAATCTCTGGCATCACCAGTTAAGAGGATCAGGTAGCAGATGATGTGAAAGATCTCTACCTGAGGCCCTTAAGAGCCACTGCTAGTCCGAGTAGGCAATACTTACTTTGTGAAACCAATGGTCCACAACAGATTAGGGATTTGAACCTGAGTCTCCCAGATCTTATCCAACACTCTAACTCACAATGGTGCTCTAGCTGCATTCAACAGACTGGATGTGTGGACTGATCCTGGGTTAGGATCATGTTGGAACTGAGGGCCTGGTGGGATTTTTCAAAAACTTCCTTCCCATAGATCTTGGACTCAACTACATATTATGTAAGCCTGGTGGGGGGACTGAGACAAGACCACTAGTAAAGATGACCCCCTTTTCCCAGTGCCATTTTCCTAGTAAAAATGACTACCCCAAACTGCTTTTAGCTGTACTAAGATGGGGTGGGGGAGAGAGGAACAAACTGCATGCCAGTCTTTTTATCTACCATGACTAATAGCATCTGGGATGGGGTGGGGATTTCTATTAGAAAAACAGCACACTTCTGTGGTTATTCTTTAACATTTAAAACAAGTTAGTTTAATTGGGCAGAGAAGAGGCACTGAAATGAGGAAGTGTTGTTCACTGGAACATGCTAAGACAGCACTGGCCAGAAGATGTCGCTCTCTCTTTTAAAAATGGGAAGGATCCCTTGGAAGCCTGCTAAATCTATGTGACGGGAAGAGAGGGTGGATGGGCCCATATGGGAGATAATTACATGCCCTTCTGGTTTCCAGCTCAGCCCAGCAGATGTTGAGATGGGAAGAACTGTGCTGTGAATAAGACCTTGAAGAGTCCAAACTCTGACACCCCCCCTCCTCAAAATAGGTATCCCGCTCACTTAAAATCACACACAGATGTTCCAATGCTTTTGATTTCCAAAGAGAAAATAGCCTCTTTCTGTCCAGTGGCTTGAGACAACACTGGAAAGATTGTCACCAGGCACTGTGACAATATTCATGTGAACAAACTGTTCAAGAGTAGAAGGACATACTCCTTTTGGAAAAGAACTCCGTACTCTTGACCTCATCAACTTAACTCCTCTTCAATGGAAAGAATTTGTTAAATCGAAGGAGGCGTATGTGTGAACACAGCCAACATGTGCATTAACTCATATGGTCTAGAACAAAGCATGGCATAAACAATTCAATTACAACAGGGACTAATCTATCGTATTTTTAAACCCACCCTTCTTAAAGGAACTCAAGACAGCAATACATGAAGCTGCTTTCTTCTGATCATTGGTTTAGCAAGGTCAGCATGGTCTGGACTAGCTGTCTAGAGTTTCCAACAGAGGTGCTTCACATCACCTCCTACCTGACACTTTTAACTAGAGATTTAACCTGGGACCTTCTGTATCCAAAGCAGACGCTCTGTCACTGAGCCACAACCTCAGCTCAACACATGAAGCTGCTTCATACTGAGTCAGGATACTGGTCTATCAAGTTCAGTACTGCCTACTCTGAGCAGCAGAGGCTCTGCAGGGTCTCAGACACAACTCTTTCATATCACTTCCTACCTGATCCTTTTAAATGGAGATGCTGGGGATTGAACCTAGGACCTTCTGCATACTAAGCAGAAACTCTACCACCCAGCCACAGCCCCTTCCCTACATGGTTCTCACCTCTTCCCATTTTATCGTCACAACTGGCACATGGTCATCTAGTGAGCTTCACAGAAGAGGAGGAACCTGAACTCAGGTCTCTGTAACCCTAATCCTAACCACTGCACAGTCTAACCACTGCATTATATCACACTGGCTCTCTAATGAGGGCTAAGAACTCCTAAATTGCTAATTCCCATTTGTGACTCTTGTTATCATATACCATTGACTTTATATGCTTGGTTGAGGGGCTTTTAATTTATTGATGCTTTTTGAAAAAAATTAAAGCATCTTAACCTGAGAGACAAAAACCTTGTCTTTTCAGAAACATAACTAAAAATAAACTTTAAAAAAATCACAACTCACCAAATGAACCCCCTCCCCTTTTATGAGTCACCCCCCCCAGCAACCAGGAAAAGTCATTACAAGCACTTTTTGTTTGCTGTCAGAGCTCTTCTGCGTCTGTTCTTTTCTAAACCTCAGTGACGCACTGAGACACACAACCATCCATGCACAAGATAAACATGTGCAACTCCCACAGTTGCGCGCACACATTCTGAGTGCGACCACAACGACTGTTTCTCAACAAGCACTTTACTTGCACATTAGGTTCAGCACTGCACAATTTCCCCCCTGCACCATTGAGAAAACCATTTGGGTGAGGATTAAACTGCTATTCTCCATCCACAGAAGAAAAACTGCAGCCATCCCATACCACTTTGCTTTGAGAACGGCAGGACAGGAGCGTTGTCTTTGAAAAGGGCACTACCTATTTCTGCTGCCCTAGAGAACTGAACCAATCACACGCTCTAAGCCTCATTCTTGCCCCTTTCACACGAGCCAACCTCATGTCCACATAATTTTGCAAGATTCTTTTTTAGTGCTTATTCTGTGCAAGTTTCCTGTAGTACAACCAGACGTCAAAAGCCCCACCTAGCCATTTAATGTTGTTCTTTTATTTATACCCCACCTGTCCGGAATCTACATGCACTGACAAGCAATCAAGAATTACATCCTCCCCCCTCAACCAACATCTCACCAGTTTGTGAATCTTTTTATTTTACAAGCAGAAATGTGAGAAAACGTGTTGCAAAAAAGGTTTTTAAAATCTTCACACACAGCACTCAGATTCTGTTTCCCTTCCTCCCCCACTACTGGAAACCCCAAGATCTCCCTTCACCTGTGAGAAGTGGAGATAAATTGCTGGAACTTCCTTTCAAGGGTGCAGGAGTATATGGCCTTTGTCAAACTTGAACACTGGAAAATGTTAGGACAGCCCTGGAAATCCTGGAACACTGTTCCCCATATGTTAGCATCAAGAATCTTCACTCCCCTAGCCCTTCCAAAACAACTGCAGTATTCAGGCATGTGCCATATTAAGGAAGGGTAAGTGCACAAATGAGATCGCATCCACAACAATGGGGCAGGCAGTGGGAGATCTCCGCAGGGGGTCTGAGACAAGTAGCCTTCTTTCCAGTCTCCTTTTTTCCCCTTCCCCTTTGGCTGGGGGCTAATAGGAACTTGGGTCTCCCAACTCCTAGGCCAACACTACACAACTTTGCCTTGGTAGCAATTTCCCCTCACAGAATCACTTGATTTAGCTCCCAGCTGAGTCAAACCATTCCCACACAGTATCCCCACTAGCTACTGGGCCTTGCTGAAATCCTTTTCCCACAAAACACCAAATATTTTATAGTGGCTGGGCCCTTCAAATATGTCGTCTTTCCCCAATTCAGACTATAGTCATGCGCTCTCTCTTCCTTGAGGGTCCTACTGGGTCTGAAAAATAGGGCAAGCATGTCTTAAGTACAGTACTAAAGAGAAATATCTTCCTAGCACATTTTCATTCCACCTTTTCTCCAAGGAGCTCAGAACTACCCTCTTCCTCATTTTATCCTGACAACAGCCTTGTGAGGGAGGTGAGGCTGATAGAATGACTGCTTGGCTGGGGGCTAATAGGAACTTGGGTCCCCCAAATCCTAGGCCAACACTACACCACTTTACCTTGGTAGCAATTTCCAACTGTCCTGAACACTGTGTTTCTAGTAACATGCACTTTTCCCTATCATGCAGGCTCAGAAGGATAACCTCTCTAGCAGTCTACATATCCACTTTGATGCTCTCTGGTTCCCATGGCTGCTGCAGCCATTCTCAGCATTCACTATTTCTGGACATGACTCCTAAGAACCTAAGTGCTGTTATCAAAATGCTGACAAATTTAATTTGGAGGATTCCCCCACCCTCACCCTCTGAGTAGACATTTTTTACCACAAACTTATTTTTCAGCCAGCCTCCAGAGGCTGACATTTCATACCAAACCCAAACTGCTTTCTTTCAAGCAGGGAAAGATTCCTAGTTTGAAAGCTAGCTCTTGCTTTGACAAAGAGGATTATCGATTACTGTACTCCTCTTTTCTTGTACAGAACTCCCTTCTAATTTTTTTAAAGTGCAACAAACCAATCCCCAGAAAGAAAGTTGTTCCTTCAGTCTAGTATACAATCATGAAATAGTGTGTCTCTGCAATAAAAGTATGGGTTTATGACACAAAAGTTAAAAATAGTGGGGGCTATACTTCATTTAAGCTTAAGCTGCTGTCGATGAGAACAGGCAATACTGACAATGACAATGCTGACCAATCGCCTGACTCAGTGTAAGGCTGCTTCATGTGTTCCTGTGCCTCACTAGAACTTCAAATCACTGTCAGAGTTTCTCCAAGAACTCACAAGGCAAATAACCTCTCTTTCTCCCAGAGTCACCAGGAGAGGAAGGGGGGAAGCAAAGTAAGATCTGGTGCCAGCAAGCCATCCAGAGAGGTGACTGATTTGCTGTGAAAATTAAAGATAACACCCCCAAAAGATTTTTCAGTATTTTTTGGCAAAGGCGTAATAGTTAAAGCATAAGAGAGAAAAGCAGATTTCATCTAACCCCACCCTAAGGTGATACTAAAAAAATCCTCACAGTTGGTGCTATTTGTAAGGGGCTCAGAAAGGCTCCGCAACACAACTGATTATTATTTATTACTTATTATTACTTGCACCCTACCATTTCATCAAGAAGCTCAGACATAGGGTTATCCCACTCCCACACACACCCACACACCAATCTTGTTAGGAAGGTTATGTAGATTATGCTAGGAAGAACTTATGATCATGCAAGCCATATCGTGCCTGGACAAAAACTTAAATCAGTCTCAGTGGTCAAAATACAATGCTCTGTGGTTCTGAAGAGCAAAGAATGGACTGAAGACAAAATTGTGAGAGAAAATATGCAAGCACAGACAATGAGATGAACTCTGTTGCTTTTGTAAAGAGACAGACAGACAGATATCTTTCTCACTGAGACTCATTACAAAATATGAAAAGTAAATCAACAAGATGGTAAAGGTCTCCAGTAAACAGTGTGGAAGAACTAAGATTACAGAACTGGAAAAACAATGGTAATGAAAAACTGTCATTCTAAGGCATCACTTAACATAACGAATAAAGAGGGTTTAAAAAGGCAGAGTAAAAAGGGAGGTGATAGCAAGCCATTTCAGCACTCTGGGGATGGGGAAAGGATCGGGACAGCCACAATAGCCAATGGCATGACACCATTTTTCTGTCAACCTTACCTCAGTATGGATATTGGGCACGGAGCCAGTAAGCCCATTTTCTGTGATGGTGCTGTTGGAGCTGTTTGGGGAGCTAGGCCCAGACCCAGGGGCACTGTTGCACATTGAAGACACTGCAGATGGGGGATGGGGGAGAGAGAGAGCAAACATTTATTTATTATTTATTTAACAAAATGTGTTTCCCACCTTTCTGCCTTCATTAGGGCAAACGTTAGTCCCTGTACTCAACTTCACTGCATGCACTAGACAGTGTTGAATCAGGAGGCCGTGTGACAGGTAGATTTTTTAGAATTCTTTAGCAAAATCAAATTTCAAGTCCTCAGGACAACTGAAAAATGTATGGGGGGCTGAAAAGCAATGTTGGGCTCATCATAATGGAGGTCCAAAAAAACTTCTTGGTTTGCTGCTTTCTTTTAATCATTCTATTCCCACTTTCCCTGAATCTACCAACACTCTGCAATGGACTGCTTATTTGTGCCTCATTAAGGCTTCCAAACCATCCAGTGCTGAGATTTATATCCCGACTCCGAATAGCTGTGAACGCCTTAGATAGCAAGACTAAAAAGCAGAGCTCTCTCTTTGAAGAACCTGTTGATTAATACAAATAATGTATATGGGTTCTCCTTGTTTAACTCTTCCCATCTCTTAGAGTTTAACGTTTATTCCTCATTGAAATAAACTCTAAACTTTTAAATAAAACAAGATATTTAAATAAAGGATTATTAAAATAAAACCTGTAAATACTGAACAAGTATGAACTCTCCTAACTAGGGGTGTGCAAGCCAAAAAATTTCGGCTAAAGCCGAAAGCCGAAAGAAGAATCTCTTTCGAATAAGCCGAAAGCCGAAACGGCCAGCCGTTTCGGCTTTTGACTTTCGGCTTTCTTTCAGCTTTCGGCTTTTTCAATGGGAAAATGCCTCCGTCTTCCCGGACGTCTGGGGGAGGCATTTTCCCACCAAATCAGCCCAAAATTGGTGGGGACCTTCCTCTAACCCCTCTCTAAAAAACCCCCACGTTTCAGACCGATTGGACTTTGGGGGGCCATGTTATGGCCCCCCAAAGCAGGTCCCCCTATCCTCCCATAAGAAAGCGAAGGAGCAGCATATTGTTAGCATGCTGCTGCTCATCTTCTTCATTATTTCCTATGGGGAAAAAATGAAGAAGCAGGCTTCCTTTGCCAGGGGTGGCATTTTGCATGCAAAATGCCCCCTTACCCTCAGGGGCCCTTCTCCCACCCTTCCTCCCACCCCCCACCAAGGCTCAGCCTGCTCCCACTTGGGGGGGCCATTTCATGGCCTCCCCAAGTAGGTGCTCTGCTCTCATCTCTACCACTGACAGCTGGGGGAGGCTTGTCTTGCCAGGGGTGGCATTTTGCATGCAAAATGCCCCCCAGCCCTCAGGGGCCCTTCTCCCACCCCTCCTCCCACCCCCCACCAAGGCTCAGCCTGCTCCCACTTGGGGGGGGCATTTCATGGCCTCCCCAAGTAGGTCCTCTCAGCCCCTAAAGTCCACCCCTTACAGCCCCACACAAACCCAATTCCCCCCCAGCTGCCACACACAGACCCAAATCCCCACATTAGCCCCTCACAGACCCAAATCCACCCCCACCTGCCCCACACCCATAACCCCAGGAACAGGCTGGCAAAGGCCAGCCCTCTCCCTTTGTTCCCTATGCTGGGAACTTCTAAACTCTCTTTCCCTGGGCAATTCTACACAGCCCAGGGGTGCCACAATGGTGGGCACACTTCTGAGTGCCAGCTGGTCCCTGTGAAAGAGCACCTGAACCACAGACACCCTCCCTCAAATTCCCCCACCACCTACAGAGATGGCTGGCCAGCCAGCCCCATTGTTCCCTATGATGGGAACCAACTGCACAACAAAGAATAAAACACGAACAACACAAAATAAAGTTTTTTAAAAATTATTTTCTCCCTTTTAAAGTACAAGTAGGCAAAGCATTATGATACATTACACCAGCAGTCCCCCACACAGAAAAATTAACACAACTCACTTAACATCAGAGAATCACAAAACACGATTCCTGTCAAAAACACTTTATTTCTTGAACAGCTTTAGGTTACACAGCAGGGGGGCACACCAAAGGGCATGGCAGCAGTATCTTACACAAAAATAACACAACTCACTTAACATCAGAGAATCACACAAGCACAATTCTTGTCAAAAACACTTTATTTCTTGAACAGCTTTAGGATACACAGCAGGGGGGCGCACCAAAGGGCATGGCAGCAGTATCTTGCACAAAAATAACACAACTCACTTAACATCAGAGAATCACCCCAAAATATTGCTGTCAAAAGCACTTCATTTCCTTAACTGCTTTAGGTTACACAGTAGGAAGGCACAACAGGGCATGAAAGCAGTGTACTACATAAAAATAACACAACTCACTTCACATCAGAGAATCACACAAACACAACTGCTGTCAAAAACGGTGAAGTGGGTTGTATTATTTTGTGTAGTACACTTCTATCATGCCCTTTGGTTCCCATCATAGGGAACAATGGGGCTGGCTGGCCAGCCATCTATGTAGGATGCAAAATGCCCCCCAGCCCTCAGGGGCCCTTCTCCCACCCCTCCTCCCACCCCCCACCAAGGCTCAGCCTGCTCCCACTTGGGGGGGCCATTTCATGGCCTCCCCAAGTAGGTCCTCTCAGCCCCTAAAGTCCACCCCTTACAGCCCCACACAAACCCCTGGCAAAGGAAGCCTGCTTCTTCATTTTTTCCCCATAGGAAATAATGAAGAAGATGAGCAGCAGCATGCTAACAATATGCTGTTCCTTCGCTTTCTTATGGGAGGATAGGGGAACCTGCTTTGGGGGGCCATAACATGGCCCCCCAAAGTCCAATCGGTCTGAAACGTGGGAGGTTTTTAGAGAGGGTTTAGAGGAAGGTCCCCACCAATTTTGGGCTGATTCGGTGGGAAAATGCCTCCCCCAGATGTCCGGGAAGACGGAGGCATTTTCCCATTGAAAAGCCGAAAGAAAGCCGAAAGAAGCCGAAACGTTTCGGCTTTTTTTCTTTCGGCTAAGTCGAAACGTTTCGGCTTTCTCCGAAACGTTTCGGCTAACCCGAAAGAAAGCCGAAACACTTTTGTTTCGGCTTTCTTTCGGCATTCAGAAAGCCGAAACGCACATCCCTACTCCTAACATCTCTCAAATAAATCTACAGTGGATTTAAAATCAGATTTACCATGAAATGCATTGAATTTTCAATAGGCACACTTACAAAAATATTTTTCTCACCTAGATCTTCATGAGATAAACCATTAGACAGTGATGGAAAAAGTTAAGTGAGCAGATCATGATTAGTCCATTCTAACAATTAAAGAACCGTATGTCTACTACTGCCCACTATTTTTAATTAGCTGTCAAAGATTAAAGGAACATATGTGTGATTATACAACCTGTTTAAAAAAAGACATTAAAGTTCATACACAATTCACTAGAATACACGTGTATAACTAGGGTATAATGTAATGTAGTATATATTCCCGTTACAACTTCCTTTCAACTCACTTTACAGCAGCTCCTCCCTGCCCACAAAGGTTTCTAGGTTATGCTAAGGCTCCTAATTGACAATCCGCGCAGATTATGTATGGAAAGCAAAATCACAATAATCTGCATAAATCTGTATAATCAGTTCCTGAGGTTTTCAAAAGTTCTGTCTTCAGGGAACCCTTTCCACATTTATTCTATTTATTACCTGTCCCTCCCTCAATAGATACATCATTCTCCATTTTTTCCTCACAACAACTCTATGAGTTAGGTTAGGTTGAGAATGTGTGACTGGCCCAAGATCACACAGCAAGTTTCTACAGGAGAGCAGGGATTCGAACTTGGGTCTCCCAGATCCTAGTTCGACACTCTGGTCACTACACAACACTGGCTCTCAACTTCTCATGGTCTTGTCTAATGAAGAAACCATGAGCATTAGCCAAAGAATCCCTGCATGTTGCAAGGATTTTGGACAATATTTTATGGCAAGCTGTTTATGTGGATGTGGATGTTCATCTAACATTTCCAGACAGCAGAGGGATATCAATTGCGGTGGGCAAACTGCCCTCCAGAAATCACCAGTCTTCTCATTAATGAACCCCTGAAGAGATGGGAAAGAACACTGGATATCCTTGGAACACAGTTTGAAAGTTACTGATCTATTCTGGTCACAAAATGTAGCTTTTTAACATTTAGAGAAGAAGTAAGAGTTGTATGCATGCAAGGCACAACTTTCTGTAAGCAAATGCCCGTGAAAATCTTCCCAAAACGTGTTCTGTAATTTAAAGTTCTTAGTCAAGCCTATTTTTGAGGGGTAAGGAAATTCAGATTTTTTTTTTAAAAAAGTATTTTCTACTTTGATGTTTGCTATTTCAAATTGATCCTTCTATACTAGCAATAAATAAAGCAAATAAACTGAAATTTAAACATAGATATAAAAGATATATAAAATGCCTGTTTCCAATAAGAGCCCTTTAATATTAAATAACAGCAAGACTGCACCTCCTCCCTTTACAATCTAAAATAAAAATTCCCTCAAAAGCAGCAGATGTTTGGGGATTATACACCCTCCCTCTACCCTGCCCCACAAACAAAATAGCCACTAGCCATATTTTGACCTTTGTGATTAATATCTTAATTTATCATTAGCTCATCTGAAGGGAATGCTGGGGTGGATAAAGTTTTGTTGCGTTATTTACTGAGATATTTGTTCATTTTTCTAATCTGTTCCACCACCACCCTTCTGCATCATCATCATGAATTTTAAGAATGTTCTAAAATGGATGTTTCTTGCTATGACAGTTACATATTGACACAAGATTTGATACATTATTTTGAATCTGTATTTAACATTAAGTCTTCTTTACAACACTACCTTCTTTTCAATTTATTCACACAATGGCGTCTATTTTCCCAACACACACACACACACTTTTCTCACAACCTCTGGGAGATTTTTAGGGCAGGACTGTGTGTGACTCCAGAAGTAATGACACGTCCGATTAATGCTTAAGGAACACCCCCACCCCCCATCTCTATTGTAAAAACCATGGAGATTTGGTGAGATTCCTAGAGCACTGCCCGAATGTGATGTCACTTCCAGGGTTGGATGCCATTCCTGCTCACTTTTTTCCTGCCACAACTATCAGTGGCAGAGGGCAGGTAAGCATAGTGGTGGGCAGCTTATTCCAGTGCTTCGTCTCATAAGCCCCTTTTGTAGTATACAGGTTCATCTCTATCCTTTGCCCAGCTTTTTACCCCCACCTCGTCCTTTGGCTTCATGGTCCATATTGAAAGATCAAGGAAGCAAGTGATAAAGTAAAATAATGGAGATGGGCGGTATATAAATGGGGATGGGCGGTATATAAATTGAAAAAATAAATAAATAAAAAATAATGTAACCAAATAATGTAACGTTGTCCTTTAAATTTTCAAGAAGAAAGGGGGAAGCGCACTGTATGAATGTGTCCAGCAGGGACCATTTTCTGAGGAAAAATTGAGGATAAAGACAGCTTCAATAATTAGCCTGGTAGTGAAAAGCATATTTGTTACTATTTGGACACCTACACAAACAGCCTTGAGCTCAGGAGCAAATGATTTGGTTGGGTTTTAGTGGAAGTAATCCACTGATTGGCTACTTTCTCCTCTCTGCCACCCGCCCTGCAACTTCCAGAGAAAGATCATGCACAGTGCTGATTGTAACTGATACCAGTTACAAAGTCACTTTCTACTCTTATAGAACAGGGCTGTGCACAGTGCTTATTGCCTGGCCTTTGCGTCAATCACAAAGCCAACTTCTTACTCTTTCTGGGGCTGAGAGAGGTGGGTGGGGCTGAGAGAGCTCCTAGAAGCTGTGACTGACCCAAGGTCACCCAGCTGGGTTCAAGTGGAGGAGTGGGGAATCAAATCTGGTTCTCCAGATTAGAGTCCCATGCTCTTAACCACTACACCAAACTGGCTACACAAACACATTCCACATTTGCCAAGATAATGGGAATGCAGAAGCAGGGGTCCCCTTGCAGAGAGAATCAGATGATGAGATGGAGTATTCTAACCTCTTCCATGCCTACCAATTCTGTGTGCATATACTTCCACCTAGGATTGCCAGATTCTGATCTCCAGGCCACAGAGATCAGTTTCCCTGGAGAAAACGGCTGTTTTAGAGGGTGGACTCCAAGGCATTATACCTAGTGAGGTCCCTCCCCTCTCCAAACCCTACCTTCTCCAGGTTCCACCCTCCAAATCTCCAGGATTTTCCCAACCTGGAGCTGGAAACCCTACTTCCACCCCCACCACTATCCCATCCAGGCATACTTCCTCTCACCTGTGATTTCAATTGCTCGTTTTTTGAAGGTGCTGATGACGGTCCCATCTTTCCTCCGCAGCAGGGGGCTGCTCCGCCTCTCTGCAACCTTCTGTTTTAACCGTGAACGCACTTTTAAGTTGGGTTCTGATGCTGAAATGAAAGGAGATGTGGGGGATAATGAAAGGAAAAGCCAAAGAAATAGCCACGTTGTTGGCAAAGGTGGACTATCAGAGGTGAAGACAGTGAAAGGCAAACTATGCCTGCACTGACACTAGTCAATTATGTTCCCAATGCAAGCATCACACCTCTTTAAACTAAAGCAACACATGTCAGAGAGCAACCCTATCATACAGTAGCCAACCTAATCTACAGTGGCAATCTTGTGTTTTGTGATGTAATGCAGATCCTATCGAGGCAATGTGTTCTACTCAAGTCTACAAGAGTAAACTTTTGACAAATCAATATCAGACAGGGGATTTGACATGCACAGGGAGCTCAGCTGGGGAGGCAGTAAATCATTCATATCTGCAATGGCCAATGATTTTCACATACCCAGGAGTTCCCCTTTATGCAACCTTTTTACAAATCGTTCCCTGTGCAAAATGGCAGAGCATTGGAGCCACAGCAGTGTCACAGCCTATGTCTGCCAAACTATATTAGACAATGTCTGATGTAAATTCTTCCTTTCCATCTCATCTAGAATATCCTAGCCCTCGTTTTCTTCTAGGGTTCCCAACACTGCATAGGAAATGCTGGCAGATTTGGGGGGTGATGCCTGAGGAGAAAGGAGTTTCGGAAGGATATGATGTCACTTCCAGAAGATGCTTTAAGAATTTCTCCTAATCTCTATGGTAAAGACCATAGAGACCATGGAAAATTCCTAGAGCCTCACTATGGAGGTCATTTTTTTTTATCCCACTCCTCAGTTTTCAAGGGTGGAACATTGGGGCTGAGAGGTAAGGAATTCTTCACTGGGCTCAGGCAATTGGGAAGTCTGCCTTATTCTCATCTAGACGTTTTCATCTCTCCTTTGAAAATTATATGAAGTCATGTGTGTTACTGTTAACTCTCATTCAGGTCACATTCACAGATATATATTAAGGGTAAGCAAAACATCTTTATCAGATCTCTCAGCATCACTGTATTCATTCTGAATGCTTTCAAATTTTTATTTGCAAGCAAAAAAAGCTCCCATCTGATAAACCAAGTCAGCATGTGGTAGAGGATAGAATACTTCAATAATTTCCAGAGAAATTTAATTCTAAAAAGGAGCTCTGGTTTCGTGTAACAGCTGGGCTCCCCCCTCCCCTACAAAAGCTTGTTTACAGAGAACCTCTTGCAAGGAGCAGCTGTGCTGTTACATTATTTTTATTTATTTATTTGATATTAAAATATATTTCCCTTGCCCTTCCATTCATTACTGGATCTGCAAGGCAGCTTATGATAAATTTAAACACTGTATGAAATGACAACATCAAAGAACCTCAAACCAAAAACCAACACAAAGCAGCAGATGTAAAAACTTTCCGCAGATTTAAATAGAAACCAAAGCTCACTGACACAGAAGACTTTTCAGATCATACTGAGAGGCAGCAAAAGATAGCAATGCAAAAAAATCACTCTGGCGAGTCCCACAATTTTTGTACTGTTACAAAGAAGGGCTTATACCTTGTGTACACATCTACTGCATGTCAGACATTAACATGCCAATAGTTGATCTCTTGCAAGGAAGCTCTAGCTGCATCTAAAAGTGCAAAGCTTCACTGCACCGTTGGCCTTGCTAATCTTATTTGCACAAGAACCCTAGCAAAGAGCTCAGCCAAAGTTGAATACAGAATGCTTTATCTTATTTCATATCCAGAGAAAATGAGATTCTGCATGAGAGTCACAGTTTCAACAAGCAGCTAGACTTCTGCAAAGTTTATCTTAGTCATCAATAATATTACTAATGAGTGTCCCCTTCCGTCTGCACCTCTTCAACTGCAAACACACATCTGGTCTTTTCAAGGCAATATGTCTTCAAAGAGAACACCCTCTTCCATCACTCCTCCACACAGCATGCAACGTAGGACCTTCCTTCCACCCCAGCCCAGTTTTTTATTCCACCACCAGTGGTATCTGCTGACCAGTTTTCCGGAGTGGAAAGTCATCTCTGCTGTCGTAAGTGCCGAGTAAAGGTAGTTTGCAAGAAGGTGGTGTTCCCGGACTTCCTGTCTGGGGAGGGGAACTCTGGTCCAATGAGGTATGGTGAGCCCCCCTGCAGAAACAAGTAAGGAAAATGACTAACTTGACTATACTGGCAGCAGATCCAACCCACCCTCTCCTGCTCCCCGTTTCCACCCTTGCTTCTTCATTTAATACACTGAAAATGACAGATAGAAAGGCTTCTGTGGTAGCCCACAAAACAGAATGTTTAAGTCTTCACAAATGTCTTTTAATAATATAATGGTAAAAATATCCACCTAGTTACCTCCTTAACGTCATTAATTATGATCTGCACTATTAACCATTCAGATTTTTCCCAGTCGTTTGCTTTTTTTTTACATAACCTGCAGTTCTATTTTTCCACTCTGTATGAGACACTAGAAAGCACATAGATCCAGAGGAGTTAGCTGTTTTAGTCTGTAGTAGCAAAATCGAAAAGAGTCCAGTAGCACCTTTAAGACTAACCAACTTTACTGTAGCATAAGCTTTCGAGAATCACAGTTCTCTTCATCAGATGCGAGAACTGTGATTCTCAAAAGCTTATGCTACAGTAAAGTTGGTTAGTCTTAAAGGTGCTACTGGACTCTTTTCGATTTTGCTAGAAAGCACACACACACTCCTACAGCAACTTAAAATGGTCCAATGGTTTGACTCCTCTACTTCCCTGGAACTCCCCGCCACTGGAGAATTTCAAAAGCACAAGCCTGAGCCTTTTGCAGAAATGTTTCTTTGGGCTGGCCTTTAATAAATGAAATAAGCAGGACTGGAGTAATGCAGTATTTCATGCCTGAATGTTACTTTTTTGTTGTTGGTTTAACTGTTTTTGAAATACTGTTTTCCTTGGGATGGTGCAGGCTGGCAATATGGTTAAGGGTGGAGCCTCTATGCATATCAGGCTTCCATAAAGCTAAACAGGTGATTCAGAGTTCTATTCTTGAATGTGGGTTAAAAGAGATTGGGGGATGCAACACAGGAGGTGATCCCATGCTCAACGATAGAGCAGAAGGCAGGCAGGGGCAGGAAGAGCAGCCCATAAGGGATCTGTCCTAAGCTGTTGCCTAAATGGATTATCTCTCTCAGGCAGGCCCAGGAAATTCAGCGAGCTATCAAGATACTAGCAGCCTGAAGGTAGGGGGTGGGAATCAGAGGCCCAATACAGCCTACAAAAGACAGGCTGTAAAGATGAGGGCTGGGGGGGGGAGAGTGCAAAACAGTGTGATGCCTTCCAACATGAATCTTAACTCAGTGACCACAGGACAAGGCAAGAGAAAGCTGGAGAAGTGGTATGGGACTGCCTAGTGGAAGCGGACAGCGGTTTGCGCCCTTTCTCATATGCAATTTTTAAAAAACATTTTAGGAAGATTTTAATTGACGCATCTTGTAGGGACCATTACACATGCTCCTACTAGGAACCTGAAGCTCCAATACGTTACTGGTTATTTCAGTTGCTACAAAAGGAGAGACCCACGTGTGGGATTAAAATGTGGTAGGATAGATAAATAACAAGATAAGAGAATCTTGTGGAACTTTTTTGCAGCAAAAACTATTGTGGGTTAGGTCCTGCTTCACCCAAAGTATCTGTGGCACCACAAAATACACACACTCTCTTTCTCCCCCTCCTTTTTTGTTGCAGCTGGCTAAAATATCTGCTGCTCTAGTAACCTGAGTGTGTGCCCTTAATCACTGAGTATGGAACCACAGTTAGTTTACTTATAACATTTATTTTGTGATAATTATTCTGAATAGATTAAACTGGAGTAAAAAAAGAGGTGTCTTTTATGCACTCAATTACACTGGCAATGTGAGTTGTTCCTATTGTCACTTCAAGAGAGATTCATCCGATATTATACACATTCTTTCCCCAACATTTCTGCCTGAAATAAAATTTTTCACATCTCCTCCTTCCTCAAGTGTGTACATTTCTATGTCTTCTGCGCATGTGTTAAAATTCTGACAATGTGGAGCTATGGAGGAAGAGGGAGGTACACGTTCTTCCTTTCCCAGCCATAACACCATTGCATTGGAAGGCACCAGTATATCCTCGTTGGCTACCTTTCAATGACAGTGAACTGTGATGGGATTGGCCAAGTTTTATGAGAGAGCCAAATGTTTGCCCCGCATGGTTGATAGCCCTTTCCCTGCCTTTTCAGGCATATCGTTACTTACTTTCAAACAACCTTCTTTTCCCAGTTATAAGTATTAATGAGAGATTCTTTCTTGGATAATTATTTTGCAGAAAGAACCTTCAACAAGAGCAGGGATTTAGGGAGTGAAAAAATTCCTTATAGTATGGGACTTCCGGTGCAAAAGGATCAAGAAGAGGAATGAGCATTCTCCACACAACAGCCCTTTGAGGCAGGTTAGGTTGACAAATGACCCATGACCTCCCAGTTTCACAGCTGAGTGAGGATTTGAACCTGGGTCTCCTGATCTCATTGGACATTCTAACCACTACACTCCGCGGGCTCTCAAGTTTATTATCAGCCTTTATGTTGCATTCTCAATCAAGGTGGTTACAGAAGCATTCAAAGGGTAAGACTGTTTGCCCTAGTTAAGATAAAGAAACTCAAACCAAAACTCATGCACAGATTGATTGCTTTATGCAATGGGCAGATGTCATGGCTCCAGCCAGAGCTACTTTCTAAAAAGGTGAGAAAGAACAAACTACAGTCACTCAGAAGTGAAGCTCAGATTCTGGCATATGCACAGAGCCACTCTTTATTCCCTGATCACTCCACTTGTCTCAAGGCTGAAACCCAACTCCACTGAAGCCCTGTAAATCCCAGAGAAAAAAAATGCAAAGCTTACCAGCATTTGGGGTGCTGAGGGAGGGAATGGTTCAAGCCGCCCAGAGCCACAGACTCTTTTGACTTGCTGAGAAGGAACTCCTGAAGTTTTAGCTTCACTTCAGTGCTAGCAATGGCACCTGCAGAAGATCGGGGGGGGGGGGGGGGAATGTCAGGTAGCAAACATGTAGGCTGAAAACAGCAGCAAGAAAGCGTGGCATTTGAGCACCGATGGGCTCTCTTGCCATTTCTCAGCCAAGGACATTGCAGGGGAACACTTCCCCGGCACCTAACCTTGAGGGCCATCTTTGTAACTGGATTACTGAAATCCCATCATCCAAGCTCCATTGTTTGTCTTACATTTAATGTACAGTATTTAGACATACAGAACATAAAACTGACATGAGGCTGAATCCAGCCAGCTTTTCTGCTGATGAAAAAGGGAGGAAGAGATCCCCTCTGATTACCCAAAAAAGGTTATCCTAGGGATCACAGACAACAGCTTTGTGGGACCGGGGCTGTCGTAAGGAAGAGAAATGGGGAAGATCAGGCAAAAAATTGGGCTGGATCATTTGCTGGCAATGGTAGAGATGTAGGAGAGGGTGTTTAGAGTATGAGGAGAGGTGAGATGGCTATCTTTTTAAAAAAATGTATATTCCTCTTCTCCAAAGTTCAATTGAACAGTATATTATCAATTAAAAATGAAAGAGTATAAAACCTGCTAATTACCATTTTAAAATAATCAATAAAAACAAATGAAAATATATTGAACTAAAACAAGATTTCAGCCAAATAACCATACAGGCCCAGTGAAAAGATAACACTGAAGTAGGGCTCCACATACATCCTCCAGCAACCCATCATAAACAGGAGCTACCACCAAGAAAGCACTGCCTTGTCCATTACCATCTAAGAGTTGCCAATTCTGGCTTGAGAAATTTCTTGAGATTGGGGGTGATTCCTGGAGAGGGCAGAATTTGGGGAGAGGCCATCCTCTGAAGCTGCCATTTCCTCCAGAGGAACTGATCTCTGTAGTCTGTGGATTATTTACAATTCCAGAATTTCAGGCTTCATCTCAAGGTTGATAATTCTACTTGTAGATACAGTGATTAAATGGCACCATCAGAAGAGACTTCTGGGTGGACCTTAATTGCTGACTCATATCAGGACAACTGGCTCTTCGGGTCTCATGATGGAGGTAAGGTAAAGATAGTTTAGAAAAGTGAGTTTGACAAAGAATTAGAGGACTGTGGCTTAAATAGCAGAAAGGTGGTGCTACTCTAGGTCTACAGAAAAAGGATTAAGGTTTTATTGCATTTTGTGACTACTTGGCCCTGATTCTTTTACAGAGTTCAGTTTATGGTTTCTCTCAGGATGAAACTGAAGCTATCTTTCCTTTGAACAAATGGATGAAATTCAATAGTAAAATGAACGATAAAACTAACACTTAGCTAGTAACTAACACCTGTTTACCAGACTGCATAGCTTCCTTGGCAGCCTTAGGCCTCCCTCAAATAGTGACAGGTCCCACATATGAAAAGGGCCACACTGTAGACTTAAGTCTTTTACTCTGAGCCTTTGAGAGAAGTTCTTCTTTCAAAGTTGGAGATTCAGTTTGAACCATGGATTGACCATTACCTAGTGAAATTAAGTGTGAATATGCCCCTGAAATCCCACAAAATGGGGGGCCCAGCTAAAATGGTCCACCCATGAAGCTTCATGGATCCATCTGGTTTCCAAAATACCATTGGAGGGTTTTAGAATTCCAAACTCAGGCCCTATTGAAGCTGCTACAGAAGCATGGAATCTGAAGCTCCTTGAAGCTATTGACAAGATTGCTCTTTGCTGACCCCTTCAGAGGAAACAAGCCTTGTGGTTTACCATAGATCTAAAGGGGACTGGAATAAGTCTAATTTTTACTCCTCCTGGATCTATCTGCAGCCTTCAACACAGTAGATCAGGCCATCCTACAGAGGTGTTTGGAGGCAGAAGCAGGTGTCAGGGGATGTGCCTTGGATTGGTTTAAATAATTCTTCATGGTATGAACTCAAAGGGTTACTATTGGAGACCAGCTGTCCTCAGCGTGGGAATTATCTTGTGGGGTTTCACAAGACATAATCTTATTCCCCATTTTATTCAACCTCTATGTAAAGCCTTTAGGAGATCTCATTCGTAGCTATGGAATTGGTTGCCATCAATATGCAGATGACATCCAGCTCTATATCTCATTATCCAAATCCCCTGGTGATACAGCAGAGGTACTGAGTTGCTACTTGACAGCTGTTGTCAACTGGCCGAAAGCAAACAGGTTGAAACTGAACTCAGACTAGATGGAGGTGATGCTTGTTGGAGAAGCAGCGATCTTGAAAGACATTGTGCTTCTGATCTTTGGTGGGGTTCAGTTGTCCCTGGCTGACTCAGTTAAGAGCCCAGGGGATATTCTTGATCCAGTGTTGTTGCTAGAGAAACAAGTAAATGCAGATGCAAAAAAAAAGTCCTTCTCCCAACTCAGACTAGCCTAGAAGATGGCCTTGAAAGACTAGTCTTGAAATAGCTGATCTGGTCACCTAGATTCATGGCACAGTAACATTGAGACTAGACTACTATAATACATTCTACATAGGTCTCTCCTCAACGTTGACTTGGGAGAATCCAGCTGGTGCAGAATGCTGCAGCTTGTTTTCTCTCAGGAGCTGCAGTCTCTCCATTGGCTACCCAACAGTTCCTGGGCTCAGTTCAAGGTCATGACTATTACATTTAAAGCCCTTTATGGCTTCACCCCCTCAACTCTGTGCAATCTCCTCTCCCCTATGTCCCACCACAGCAGCTTTGCTCATCTGGACACAGCCTTCTGCAGATACCAACCTGCAGTTGGGCAAAATCAACAGCTGCCCACACACATGCTTTCTCTGTGGTGGCCCCCACCTTACGGAATGGACTGCCTGAGCAGGTCAGGAAAGCTCCCACTCTCCTGGCTTTCCACAAACTATGCAAAAGTGGAATTATTCAGGATGGCATTCTACCCAGATTATAGGGCTGTGTCACAAGAATTAGCTCAGAGAGATGCACTGGTGGGGACAGGGACTATTCTGTTGGATGCTGGCTACTGATATAGACATATGTCTACTAGGGAGGTTTCCACATTGCTAAACATGCCATGTAAATTTGTTTGCTTTGTGTCAGAAGGATTTCATCTCTGTGCTTGGCTTTATGTTTGTTTTTTTAATTTTCTGCTACTGTACCATATTGTATCTCTTTCACTGAATGTCCTAACTGTTGCTCATAATTCTACTTTGTTCAGTGGATGTTTCAGCTGTTGATTATATTGTATTTTCACTTGCACTGTGTAATCTGCCTCAATTTCAGTTAGAAAGGTGGATTATAAATAAATATAATTACAATCATAATAAGGCACAAAAATGGCATATATTAGAAATGTCATAAAAGAAATAAAACAGAAACATGCTTGGAAAAAAACAAGCAGGATGAAAAATGCTTGCACAAAGACTAAAAGACAAGAAATGGCAAGTCCAAACATCCTGAAAACATCGTGCAGAAGATAAGGAAATAAGAAGAGGAAAAATAGATAAAAGCTCAGAGAGATGCTCCGATGAGGACAATGACACACTGAGCTTAGTAACGAATCAGAATCTCCTACCAAGCAGAAACAAAAGTAATATACGCAAGCAGACAAAATAGTGTGGGAGGCAGTGGCAGCAGCTCAGGCTGCTTTGCGTATTTCCTGTCCTTACTGTGATGATGTCATACCCGACCTACATCACACATGTTCAAATGTTAGGCTTCTATGGAATATCCTCCTCCTTATATCCTACTGTGGGAGAGGACAACAATTGTATTTCAGAATGGTAAAAAAAGCCCTAGCAATTATTAAGATGCATCTATTCACTTGTCATTCTTAAACAATCAACTGCATTCCTGGAGATTGTAATTCAATTTAAAGAGGACTGGCTTCTTGTATTACATGCTGCATGAAGTACCCGTACTTCATATTTACTCTTATTTGCTAAAACAGGCATCTCCAAGAGGCAGCTTGTGAGCTACCAATAGCTTCCCAGCTGCTACAGAGTAGCTTGTGCATCCCTAGACGACCTTGGAAAAGATCATAAAAAGATCTGCTCTAGTATTTTAAAGCTTTTCTTGCATAGAGTTTTCCTCTGTGCTGCTTAGCTGGTAACTTCATTCCTGCAGCTCTTCCTAATCTATGTTCTGTTTCTAGAACAGATCTTGGTAACATGCTGGAAAGGAGAGGGAGAGAGATACCTCTAGATATGTTTCATTACTTTAATGAAGAAGCTCTTCATTAAAGAAAAGGTTGCTGATCACTGCCCTTGAATAAATCTTTTAAAAGTGCAAAAGTGCCTAAAATTTTTAATTCAGAAAGATGCATGCATGCCTCTGCTATCTGACTTTTGGGGGTCACCAAGTTTTATAATTTTGTAAATATACGCTGGTAATGGAGATTTCAATAGATTTTAAATTTTCTTCTATTGTGCTCCACTGTAATTTTTTTTTAGTTTTAAAAAGCTTGATTTAAACAGGACAAAGGTGTTTTTTTAAAAACACACACAAGTGGGAAACATACCATTTTAGTTTCTTTCTCAACAACCCCCTAACCCTTAAGATACAGTGATCTAAATAAATACAATACAAACAAACATTTACTCTCTTTGCTTTTCTCCTTGTTGCGCAAGATAAGTAGCTGCTGTTCCAGACGCTGCTTCTCCAGCTCCTCTTGCCGCTGCTGCTCCCGCTTACGCTGCTGCTCTAATTCCTGCTGACGCTTAGCGGCCAGCATCTCCTGCTGCTGCTGCAAAGGGACGACAGAGGATGGCATGAACACCAAAGCAGGCAATAAGGGTTAATGGGCGCGGAGGGTGTTTACATACAAAAAGGAGGAGGTTGTATTTTTGGGGGACATCGGTTCAAGTAAGTTGTCTACCCCTGATTTAAATAGTTCCAACACCCACACAAAACCCCTGTGCAACATGCAACTTAAGTGGAAGAGGGTTAGAGAGAGAACTGGAGGGAGGAAGAGAGCGAACGGTGCACCGTAGACCAACTTCTCTCTCTGGAGGCAGCATTAACAGTGGTGGGAGGAATAAGCAGAGAGAGGGCTCCCATGGCAATGCTGTGGCCTTTTAAGCCCCCCTTCAAACTCCACTGTGGTGGACCTGACCTCAGGAGAGTGCGCTCTCTCTCTCTCATTTATCTGTACTCTAAAGCATTGGGCTTTTAAAATGATGGAAAGAAAACATGCAAGTTGTCCATTTGTTAACGGCACAGGAGGTTCTTTCTTTTTTTTATTTATTTACTTTATTTTACTTCATTTATACCCTGCCTTTCTCCCTATGGGGAACCAAAGCAACTTAGACATCATTCTCCTCTTTTCCATTTTCTCTCTCTCAATAGCTCTGTGAGGTAGGTTAGGCTGAGAGTGTAAGACTGGCCCAAAGTCACCCAGCAAGCTTCCATGGCAAAGTGTGGAACTGAATCTGGATCACCCAGATCCTAGGCTAGTGAGCCACTGTCTCACAGTGGCTAGAGTGACAGACTAACATATGGAGATGTGCCAGCTGATAAAATGTGTGTGTGGGGGGGAAGAAAATGAGGGTTATGGTTGTTGTGGATTTTCCGGGCTGTATAGCCGTGGTCTTGGCATTATAGTTCCTGACATTTCGCCAGCAGCTGTGGCTGGCATCTTCAGAGGTGTAGCACCAAAAGACAGAGATCTCTCAGTGTCACAGTTGACCTGGGTGATCTGCGGCTACAGATCATCCAGGTCATATCCACTGTGACACTGAGAGATCTCTGTCTTTTGGTGCTACACCTCTGAAGATGCCAGCCACAGCTGCTGGCGAAACGTCAGGAACTATAATGCCAAGACCACGGCAATACAGCCCGGAAAACCCACAACAACCATCGTTCTCCGGCCGTGAAAGCCTTCGACAATACAAAATGAGGGTTGTAATTGGCCAGACATGCCTGGAGCAAGTCAAGCCTCAGCAGTGCTCCCAGCACCTCAGAAATTCTCCTTGGACTCAGCTGGCCACTGTGCAGGTCTGGGAGTAATGATGGGCTTAAGCCATGCCTGCTGCCTTCTCCAGCACCACTAGTCCCGGTAGTGCTGCCGCTGCATCTACTGCCTGGGTTGAGATTTGGCCTGGCGTGCCAAGCAAAATGGTCTAATGTGACACTGCTAGATCACATGGGGGTGCCTATCCCTGATTTACACATTTATTGTGCATATTTTTGTGTTTAACCCTGATCTATTTAGCCCGATCTTATCAGACCTTGGAAACTAAGCAGGGTGGGCCTTGGTTAGTAATTGGATGGAGGACCTCCAACGAAGACCAGTGTTGCAGAGGAAGACAATGGCAAACCATCTCTGTTAGTCTCTTGCCTTGAAAACCCCACCAGGGGTCACCATAAATCAGCTATGACTTGACAGCACTTCCCATCACAACCACATTGGTGGTTGGTGCTATAGCATGCTTAAATATTAGACTGCATGTATGTATCTTGTTCCTACTCAATAAACTAACTCTGATTATTTCACTATATTCCATCCTCCATTTCCATTCCAAACAGGCCTAAGATCATATGTGTCATTCTCCTTACACCAAGTGTTAAAAACCCATCCTGCAGCTCCTTCAAAGTAAGCCTAAGTGGTAGTGCAAGAGAGATTTTTCTTATAGCACACTTTGTAAACTGCTCTGAGTGGATTTTAACTTGTTCTGAAAGACAGTATATAAATCAAATGTTATTATTATAATATTATTATTATGCTTGGTTTTCCCAAGAGTGAATCTAGACCCCACTAGTAAGTGGGCCAGATTCACAAAGACATACCTCTAGAGCACACATTTTTCTGAGAACACATGGTAACAACAGAATGTTATACAAAAGGCGTAAGACCTGCTTCTTCCCACAAGCTAAGCTGTTATTTTCATCCTTGGATAAATCTCAAAGTATGTGTGTGTGTGGTGGGGGGGTGAGAGTAGGGGGTTAGTCACACCATACTGGCATGAACAGTCAGACTAAATTTGGCTTGTATATACTACAAAATCCCAGAGTATTGAAGAAGATGTCTTTGTAAGAGAATGAGAAATAAGTGGGAGGATAGATGGGTGTCAAACTTGATGAGAATGGAAGTCAAAGTCGAAAAGATGCCACCATTCAAACATACTTCTGAGTAAGTAGATATACATCTAATCAGATTTTATTATTTTTCACACACACACCCAAAAAAACAGCAAAAAAGGCCCAGATAAGAAAGAAAGGAAAACATAGTATGATGGCTAGAATAGAAGCAGTTGCAAAATGTTTATCAAGGTATCAGCTGCTGGCTCATGACATAGATAACTTATTAATTTTTATGTTTAAAAAAGGGAGGGGGAAATACAGCCCCTAATATATCATAAGATGCAGCATTTACCTTAAGACAAAGCTTCCTAGGGCTTGTGCCAACCTTGCAGGCATTATCCTGGAATACGTGACACATTTTCTAAAAGGAGGGGGTTGATTTTAAGTACAAATTATTAATATATGATGCATATTAATGCAACAGGCAGTCTGTGGGAATGAACCCCACTAAAAAGCTAACAAAGCAATATAACAACAACAACAACAACATCATTTGATTTATATACCGCCCTACAGGACAACTTAATGCCCACTCAGAGAGGTTTACAAAGTATGTTATTATTATTCTCACAACAAAACACCCTGTGAGGTGGGTGAGGCTGAGAGAGCTCCTAGAAGCTGTGACTGACCCAAGGTCACCAAGCTGTGTTCAAGTAGAGGAGTGGGGAATCAAACCCGGCTCTCCAGATGAGAGTCCCATGCTCTTAACCACTACACCAAACTGGCTACTATGGAGTTTAATTCCCATTGATATTAATCTATCTATATCTCTTGCCTCCTCTGTTGGATGAGTAAAGTCTGAGAGCTGCTGAATTAGAGGGAAACAGTGTGTGTGATCCAATAAAGTTTTCTGCCCCATTTCACTCAATTCTCCTTGCTACAGTCTCCACCCTGTATCAAAACTGGCCAGTGTGCACTTACATCAAGGAAAATAGAGGGATTTGTTTATCAATTGCCCTTTTTGAGCCCACAGCGTACCTGAGGCAAGAAGTCACAAAGACCACAAAATAAAATCACTATAAAGAGTGAACTTAAAATACTACTACCATAATACAATAAAATACCATGCAACTGTTATACAATCAAAAATAAGTAAGCAGTAAGAAGACTTAAAAAAATATCAATCCTTCCTTACAGCATGTGACAGAAATATGAGGAAGCTTTTTGATACAGAAAGGTCTTTACTAGGCACTTGAAACTGGTCAAGGGGACGGCCGGACAAACCCTTCCTTAGCAAGGCGTTCCAAACAGTAGGTGCCATGGGCATGGCACTCACCAACGACTCTCATCCTTGTCTTGCTGATCCTTCATTTGGATGACCAAATGAAGCAAGATCTCACCAGAAGATCTGAAGGCATGGAAAGGACCACAGGGAAAAACAAGTTGCTAGCTCAGTAGTAGGACCTAGGCCATTCAGGGCTTTAACCTCAAGCACCAAAGCAGTAGCACAGCAAAGAAGGGCTCCTTCCTCCATCCCAATCAACTTCCCCCCAGCATAAGAGCCTATTCCTCCAAAGGAAGGCTCCACACTTAGCTGAACAGAGTGGTAGGACTCCATTGCGTTCAGAAACATATGAGCCTTGCCCCAACAGGAGAGGAGTTCTGCACCAGCTGCATTTCCCAGACCACTTTCAAAGGTAATGCTAAGTAGACAGTATTGCCAGGAGTCTAAACAGGAAGCTACCAGAGTCTGGATGATGACTGCAATGCCCACATCAGAGATGACAGGTTGCAGCTGGGACAGCAGCTCCAGTTGGCAAAAGGCAATCCTGGCCGCAGCAGCCACCTGGGCCTCAAAAAGTAAGGTCCAGATGTGGAATCCACAGATTACATGCCTGCTATGTCAAAGGAAAGGTAGCCTCTAATGCACCGGCAGCATAACTGAAGTAGACCCTATCCCTACCCTAATCACTCTACTAAGCAACGAAGCCTTCCTCTGATATAATTTGGAGGAAGAGTTACTTAATTTGGAGGAAGCCCATTAAGGCTGCAGGAAGGCTCCTTGGAGGAAGGGTGGATCCCTCCCTTTATCTCCAAGTCTGCTTGCAATCAATAGTTCTGTGACCTGGATCAAAGCTCTTCAGCCAATAAATATTGTCCGAGGATCTCACTGCTTTAGTTCGATTTTACAAAAAGGAAGGAAAACACAAAGCTGGGGATTATCAGCAGAAGGATGTTGTCAGCAGCAGAGCATGCTTTGCATGCATACTGTCCTCAGGATCAGCCCCAAGCACCTGCAGTTTGAAAAGTTCTGAACAGACAGGGCTGCTGTCCACCAGAATGGACAACCCATTGGGACGGACAAACCACATGGTCTGGATAAGGTAACCTTCCTAGGTTCATCTCTGAGTTACCTTGAGGTGCTTCTGCAGCTGGACTTCATGCTGCCGTGTTAGGTGCTCATGCTGCTTCTGAAACTCAGCAAAGAGCAGCTGCTTCTGCAAATGCTGTTGTTGTTTCAAGGCCAGGAGTTCCTGCTGCAGCTGCTGTTCCCGGACAGCTGGATCCACACTAGGCATGCTGGGCCGGGCATCCATCCGCAAGTCCACTGGGCTGCTACTGCTGCTGCTGCTGTTGCAAGAGCTCTGCATCACCACTGGAAGCACCGGCTTCAAGTCCACAGCTGGGGAGGAGAGAAGAGGGACAATGGTTTCAATCCTGTAAGGAACTTTCATGACCATGAGGAGGACTGAAACTTCGCCTTAAAAAAAAAAAAGTATCTTGTAGCTATGTAGTTACTACACACTTGTACAGCAAATACTTAGATATGCACAAATCTCACAGCATGACTGCTATCTGATGGCTTGTGAGGCCTTACAAGCTACTGAATGGACTACCATGATGTCATGAAATTTCACGAATGCTGTGACTGCTTGGAAATGATTGCTTCCACCCAGAGAATTTTGACAGAATTCTGCAGCTTTTGTGAGGGTCATGAAAGATAGCTTGAATAGGAGATGCTCTCCAATGTCTACAGTTGTGTGTGATAAGCAGGAAAGAAATATATGAGTGAGGGTACTTTGCAGTCTAGGGAGTTACACGTCACAGGCCTACTAGCAACCAGAGATGCTTGTCTCACCTGCTCTCATCAGGAAGAGGACGTCAGCCAGAAGATTTAACCATGTCTGGCAGAGAAAATAACAGACAGGCAGCAGAGTGCTGCTCTGGCATAGGAAAGCTAATCAGCACTGCTACCCTCCAATGCCTCTCCGACCAGAAACTGGGAGATCATCCCAGATACCCTTGCAAACTTGCAGGGGCTCTGAGACAATATTCCATTAGCTGTGGGTACTAGCGCCTGAAGAAGTCAAGCCTTTCATATTCCTTTATGCTGTACTAGCCGCAATAAAACTTAAAGGACCATATGCAGGTCTGCATATGTATACATTTGCACAAGGAAAAAATGTTCTTTACTGGAATGGGGGGCAGTGCAGGAAGGCATCTTGCTCAATGGCTCCCCAAATCTAGCCCTTGTACCCGGATCTTTCTTCGTGGTGCCCTCTCCATCAAGTATGCAGTCAAGAAAGCTGAATGTGTTTATTTTTGGTATCAAGAGATACCATCTACTATCAAAAAAAGATTCAAATATACACTGCCTGCCAAGAATTCACTAGACACAACGCAGAACAGAGATGCAGAATCTCATGCACAGAGAGTTAGTATTCAATTAGGTATGGAAATTCCATGACAACTTTCCAGATTACTTCTGGCATCTGATGAAGTCTCAAGAATATGGAAGTTTGTGCCTTGATCCCTTCATTTACGTTTAAGATGCCATACTACTGAATGACATTTCAACCAATTTCCAGTTTAGAGGAACTGGAAATTGACCCTGCCTGACCAGTATTGATTTCGAACATTCTGAAAGGATAGGATGAACGCATGTGTGTATAGAAATGAGATCCAAACTCCACACATTCATTGAACTTTTTGTGCTTTCTTAAATTTGTTAGTTGAACTGTTTGTTATGTTTTGTGTCCTCTCAACTTGGTGCTAGATTGTGTTGTCAGCTTCCTTGAGTTTGCAAAGATAAGGCAGGATCTAAATGTTTTAAATAAACAAACAGAACGAGGTGGCAGGTTTCTGAGGTGATGAAATGGGCTGTGCCACTTCAGAATGCAAGATTGCATTTTTAAAGCTTGTCTGTGCCAACCAAACCCTCTGTAAATAAGCAAGTTAACACATCAGGGAGAAAGGATCTAGCCCAGTCCTTCTCATGCTGTGCTACTTCTCCACATAAAGGGAATAACTGAAGTAGGAGATCACTGAAAAATGCAATCTTTCAGTTGTGGTCTGGAGTAGTACAGACCATTCTATCACCTCAGCACTTTGCCACTTCATTTTCTAGTAGGTGCAGATTAAGCCGAAGCTGGCATTCTCACATTCTCTCTCTCCCTCCACCCTCACACACAACACATGAAGCTGTCCAGCAAGGTTAAACTGTCTACTCAGATGGGCAGTAGCTCTCCAGCATCTCAACTGGAAGTCATTTGCATCATCTTCTATCACATCCTTTTAAACTGGAGATGCCTGGGATCGAACCTGGGACCTTCTACATGCCAAACAGATGCTCTACCACTAAGCCACAGTCTAAATCCTAAGCACTCCGACTAGGGAATATATACCACTGAGCTCAATAGGACTTACTTCTGGCTACAAAAGGCTTAGAATTGCACTGTAAATTTCACAGAGAAGGCTGGGCCTGGGAAACATCTCTCAGCCTCCTTTGCGCCCCATCATTTATGGAGTCCTCCTGAAGGCTGGATGAAAAAGGCAACCTGAAGATGCACAAAAATGTGATCTGCAAATGGACGCATATCTCTTTAACATCCCTGATGTTCAGCCAGCCAGCTTCTGGAAGTCTGCCAAGCAAGTGTCTGGGGGATCTGAACAGATGCATGAAAAGCTAGCCACTTTTTTTCAAAGTTACCTTTTCACATGTCTTTGGGATTTAAGCTTTGTTCCTCACACGTATGCTGTCTGACTGTGGACTTTAAAATGGTGGCACAAATACCTCTAAAAGAGAATCTGTCGCAAACAGGGACGGCACACTTTCTAGAAAGAAAGGCAATGAAGCAAATCCTCTCAGCTAAGCTATGGCTTTATGCACAAAGTTCTGCTTTTGCAACCAAACGGGAAGTCATAAAGGTTCAGTGGTGGTCTGTTCACTGAGGCTCTAGGGACCAAGAAAGTTTTCAAATAAGGTCCATCTGCTAACAATTATGCTCCTCCCCACTGAGAGGACTACAGAGCAGCTTTATATTGTTCAGTGAGATGCTGATCCTTGGCAGAGTCCTTATGCCGGCTGTCCCTCTTCCCAGTGGAATATTTTTCCAGTAGTTACTGAGGAGTAACAAGGAGCATCTCGGGGTGCAGAAGCATTGATAACACAGATACCAAGCAAGCCAGGAAGCCACAACAGTTCCTCGACAGACAACTCCCCTCCCTCCAACATCTCCGTCTGATTCTGTTCTGTCTCCCCTTTATAAATCAAGCAATACTCAATTTATTTTTACCCAGCTGATCAAATGCTTAGCTACCCAGCCACTACATCTGAAGTAGCTGAAACCCAGACAAGACTGCCATACCTTTTTGCACAGCATTCCTGCACTATGTGGCCCTCTCCCAAGTGTAGGGATTCTCCACAAGGAAGGACAGGTCAGCAGCGCTCAAGTAGCCAGAAGAACACCACATAGTGAGCATCAGGAACACCGCATGGACCAAAAGGGATGGCTTTCAAATTCTAGCATGAGATTGCACATTCCAGCTCTGCATCTAATGGGGTGCTGTGTAAAGATTGTGCCTGCTGGGAAAGGCATATCATCTTTTCCTCCAGGATACCTGTGTAAGTTCCACTCTGGAAGCCAGCCGTGTAGAGGCAAGGCATGCACACGATGAATAATCACATCCTCAGGTTATATATATATATATATATGGGGAGGGGGAGCCTATATATATATATATGGCTCTTCAAGCCAGGGGCCACAATGGCATGTAGATGTCTGCATCTGAGTTAGGATATGCATAGGCTTAGAATTGTGGGATCCAATTCAGTGATTAAAGAGAGTACCTCTGAGCATATACAATAGTGCCTTTCCCTCACAGCCAAACCACAATCATCTGGGATTCAATGGAAGGGCTTTCCAAATAAACAGTGCAGCTTGCAAGTCTCAGTACCTTTGACTGGGGAACCAAAAGCATCTTCCATCACATGCACTGGTAGTTTGGGCAAAGCCCCAGCACCAGCACACTTTCAAATCCATCCCTGTCCTTGGTTGCTTGCGCAGACCCTCTTCTCTCCTCAAATCCTCCCCCCTCTCTCTGTTCCAGGAAACAGCGCTGAGTCACCAGCAGCCGTTTTGGCATGCTGTGAATGAACTAGGCCGTTCAATGACTCATCAGATACGTACCCTCTGCTTTCACTGGGGGAGGCTGTTGTAAAAAAGCATGTGCTGTTTTTATTAAGTCACACGTGTGTGCTTTGTTGAGGCTGTGCATGAAATGGGCCCCACCCACTTTGGAACCAAAGCGAGCAGCCCACTAAAGGCCAAAAGAAGAAGCTTCCCAGCAAGGAGCCCCTGCACAGCATGAGCGGTTGATACACCCTCCCCCTAAGCAAATCCCCCCTTCCCTGCCACCCTTTCTAGGTTCTAATTATCATCACATCAGTGGGGGGGGGGAGAGAAAAAAAAAGCCACAAACGACGACAAAGAGCTAAATATAGAGGAAGCTAAACAACAGCTGTTCAGAGCAAAGAGAGGGAAGGAAAAGAGAAGCAGTCAACCAGGAGGTGAGAGAGGCAGAAGGGGGGGAGCAATGGAGGGAGAAAGGAAACCCAGAGATTAAGGTCAGGCTTGTTCTCACTTTAAATTTATCATTATCATTATCATTATTTTGGTTTCTAGCCTACCTTATGAAGCAAAATAAGTGGGGGGGCAATGCTGACAAATGGGGAAGAGGAAGGAGGAGAGAGAAGGTAGGCCTCAAGCTGGTACTGAATGAATGTTTATTCCTCAAGAGTAGAAATATTCATGTATGAGAAGAATCTTTCTGCAAAGCAGCTGTGAAATCTTAGTGTTTATATGTCAGGCCATTTTTTTTAAAAAAGCTAAACAGTTTTAAAGAAAGGCTTATCCCCACCATAAAGGATGGGCACAGTTAAAAAAGCTACATCGGCTGCTTGTAATTACATCCATCATGTACCATGAAACACCCAGCATTAACTCAATCACCATGGTTATTTTCAATTAGCAGGCTGAGCAGGGATGGGAAGCCAGCGCAGACTGACACAGAACTGTAGGCAAATCTTGATAGCTAAGTGGGAAATGTGTTCTGTTTGAAAGTGTTTAGGGTTCAAATCTCTTCCATGGAAGCCCTCACCTGCAGCTCAAGACATGCTATGTTTTCAAAGATACTCTGAACTAGTCCTGAGCTGAAATGGCGTTTGGGGGGGGTGCAGATGCCATCTTCACCCCCTCAGAATTTGGCCTCCCATTTTTCAGTGCTTTTATACATATACTTTTGCGTAAGGGCATAAAATGGCCAGGGTAGATACCAGCAGAAAGAAGGAATGCAACCCGTTTGCGAAGGCAACCAAACTGCTGGGCCCAACAACACAGCTTGGTAAGATGAGGCAACGTGAATGTATCCCCTCATTCACCCACAGTGCAGGTTTTGTGAGGGCTTCACTTGTCCTCAATGACACTGTCATGTGGCCAAACCCTACTGGCTGTGTGCCACTGTGACATCACCATCATCATCCTGTGTTCCCTGATTGGCTGGGATTGTACAATAAAGAAGCCCACTAAGATTAGAAAATGGCACCAGAGCACGTACCCAACTGGGAAAATAACAGCTGTGAAAAGGTACACAGTCCATAAGCAAGAACAAATGGATTAATGAACTCTTACATCTCCACTGCCTGGCCCCAAAATTTTACACTTGAAATCCAACCTGGTAAATATCAGTGTAGTGCTACTCTGAACACACATTCTCTTCCACGTTTCTTTTGTGTCTTTTAATGGTTTATGGCTCTGGGTAATCTCCAGCTACACTCCGCCCCCGCCCCCCAGCATATCTTGGCTTTGCTTACACGTTTCATTATTTCTTCAGCAAGTATCTGACTACAGTGAAAACAGACAACCCTTTGCAGGTCATCTATATAGGGGCCTGTAGCCTGCTCTGTGGCAGATGAATGACCTGGCCTCACAACAAGGGGACTAGATCCAGAAGCAGACTGGCAAAGATGATCAGCAGTCAATTTGCATTTATTCTACTGGAAAAATGTCCTTGAAAGTTTTTGGTAAAAATAAGGAGTTGGAGATGCAGAATCAAAATGGTGAAGAAGCGTCACAAAAACTTGCTCACTCAACTCACTCTACTGGTGCTACTGGACTCTTTTCTATTTTGCTACTACAGACTAACGCGGCTAACTCCTCTGGATCTCAACTCACTCTAGCAGTTGAATTGACATGGCAGCATCCCAAAGTGAACCCTGTGTGTAACACACTCAGATGACACGGTGTGGTTAAAAAAGTTCGATAGCTACATTAACTCTCTGTTTATCATCATATCCTGAGCTTTTCTATGCTTTTAATGGGTATTCAAAAGACATTCTTGACCCCTCCCAGATCTGCAATTTAAAGGCAAACTATATTTGCCTGATGAGGCTTTATGGATTTGGCCAACAAGTCTGTGTTCAAGCCTTTCTTTCCATGGTTCAAAATGTTAAGCTCCTTGGGCTTGTATCTGACAGGTATTAAGCCACTACTTTATTTGAGACAGGCTGATAACCATGGAGCAACCACAAACAGAAATGCAACTGAGCATGTACAAACAGTCTCTCTTGTACTGAGGCTGGCTTAGAAGCCGCATACTCTTTTTCTTGTGTATGGGTGGGTGGAAGGATATTCTCTTTAATCCGTATGTGTGGGAGAGGGCTGTGGTTGACAGTGTACCAGTCTAAATATGCTCAGAGGCACTTCTTATTATTGCTTAACATAACCTAAGGCTGACAACTCCAGTTCTGAGACCAAGCTCTGACAAGCTTCCTGCTCAAATTAAGTCCTGCAGTTAGGCAGAAAGAACTCTGAGCCTTTTCAAGGTCACTCCAGACTAAAACCAAATGAGAGAGAAACAAATGGGGCCTTTCTTCTATACCTGAGCATCTATTGCAGGATGCATTTGGTTGAGTCCACTTGCATTCCCCGGCAGGATAAATTTCACAGCAGAATAAGAATGACCCAGCCTTGAAAGGGTGATGGAGAGGATCTTTTAGAAATCTTGCAGAGGGGTGAAAAGAATGGGGTGGTTAATAAGATGTGGGGGCAGTGGAGGGGGGAATATATCAGAACTGCTTCCTGCTTTGCTCCCCACCCCCCATCCATCATCAATCATATCCAGCACTGCAGCAGGTGCCTTTCCTGAATGAATCCCTCTGCAGTTGTGAGTAAGGGCCTCGTAGACGCAGTGTAATTTGTATGCGAGCGAGAGGCCCTGCACAGTTGAATGAACAACCTGTTCTTAATCCAAACAGGAAGTTGGGGGTGGCGTGGGACGGGGAAGGATGATTCAGGGGATGGAAAGGAGAGAAGGATGCCCAGAATACTAATGCAGCCATCCCCCCTCCAACAATTACTGCCATAGCGTGTGCTGGCGTGATATGAACGTGCTGGCGAGCAAGATGATGGATGCCTGCAGTCTTTGACTGAAACTGAATGCATCACTCACCATCTCAACAGAGTCAGAAAGGATCTTAAGACTGCTGATCTATGTCACCTGTTCATCTAGATAGGTCAGAGTGGAATTGATGGGAGGATGTCCCAAGACAAGACAGTACCAGTCCTGTTGAGCTAAATTTTTTTTAAAAAAATTATATTGGTGTCCTTTAAATCATTTTCTAGGTCTGTTTAGCTCAAACATTCTCTCCCCACCCCCCGCCCCATCCCTCCTATCCCACCTTTTCAGGCCTACTCCAGTTGATCAAGCCTATGAAATCCAGAACAAAAATCCACGAGCCTAGACACATGCATGAAGAGAGAACTATTTGAGGTATGACTTGCTGATATTTAGGCCCATTACTTGTTTTCAGAGAAAAGGAAAGCATTTTTTTTAAAGCCTCATCTTTGAGCATGTGCCAAGTGCCTTTCTTGTCTCACTAAATATCCAAAACAATAGCTAGCTCCAGTGAAAGTCTGCCAAACAGGCCTGGAGGAAAAAGAAATTATTTTAAAAGAGGGTTAAATGGGATGTTATTTACCTCCATGACAGGAAGAGCTTCAACTGCCCTTTCCCACACATTAAGCCTCTATGAAAGGGACAGGACATTTTCTCCAAGCTTATTGACAATACTACTCAGGGCTCCAGCACTTCACAGGAGCCTGCCCAAAAGTTCCCATAACCAGAGATCATTCCATCACTTTCTCTTAACTCTGGGTCAGCAACTAGTGGGGAGCTAGAGGGCTTACACTGCAGAAATCTGGCCCAGCGGCTGTCCGCTTCAGATCCTTAATGTAAGAGAAAAGGGGGTGAAGAAAAGCTACTGAAAAAGCAATCATCATTCCTTTTATCAGAACCCTGTGCGTCCCTTTCAAACCTTTGCTTTATCACCATGACAGACTCTTCATTTATCAGGAGCTGGCCTGATTTTCTGGGAAGCTGTCCCAAGGAAAAATCACTACCCATTTTTAGATCTTTGGGGAAATTTTGGGGGGCACCTTTTATAATATTGATGCGTACACATGAACTAGAAGCACCGTTCTTCAAGTTACAACTTCCATCCTGCTGGCTGCGTACTCAAGTGCATCTTGGCTATGGTGCAAACAGGCCTGGTTCAAATGTAAAGCCAAACCATAGTTTGGCCACCAGGACCATGCTGTGGTACATAACAAAAGATGGACTATTGCTAGGTCCAGGACCAGATCGACGGGGGGGGGGGGTAGTCTTCCCCCGGCGCCACCAAAGAGGGGGTGCCGGGCACAGTTGCCAGCCCCAGGAGCGCAGGACAAGGGGCGGCTGGCTTGCGGGAAAGGCAAAAGGCAGCACAGGTGGCTGGGAGACCGCCTGTGCCGTTCGCCTTTCCCCAGGACAAGGAGCACGCGACAGGCCGGCCACCCCTTGTCCTGTGGGGCAGGTGAACAGCGCGGGCAGCCTCCGAGCCACTCGCGCTGCCACCAGCTCTGCGGCACTCCAGGACAGCCAGCTCGCTGCGGGGGCGCCCCAGCATGACGACGTCATGGGAGTGACATCATCACACAGCGTGTGCTATGCGCGCACGCGTAGAGCCTGACTATGGTTGCCCTGGGCGCTGGCAACCGTAGATCTGGCCCTGGCTGGGTCAGAGCAATAGTCCATCTAAGTTCAGTATCCTGTTTTACACAATAGCCTGCCATAAGCCCACAAGGGCATGGAGGCCAAGATCTCCTACTGTGGCTCCTTCCGGCAAGTTGTATTCAGAGGTATTCTGCCTCAAAATATGGAAGCTCTATTTAGTCACTCTTGCATGCCCCACCTTGACCTTTCCTGCATACTGATTCCTTCACCGACTTCCTGGTTCATGGTAAACTGTGAAATGCAGAAAGAATGGAATAAAAATGTGATAGATATGACAAATACAACAATCCTTTGCAGATCTGAATGTAAGGACAAACCCTTGTTTCCCTGAACCCAGTTAAGTCAGGGAGAGAACTGGAGAATGTGAAAAACAGAGGGAGTTTATTAACTTGAGGCTAAGCATCACAATGCCTTGCTGTTACATGAAGACAGTTTCAGGTGGGTAGCCATGTTGGCCTGCAGTAGAAGAGCAGATTTAAGGCCAGTAGCACCCGAAAGTCCAACTAGATTTCCAGGCTATAAGCTTTCAAGAGTCAACTCTCGAAAGTTTATACTCTGGAAATCTTGTCAGTCTTTAAGATGCTGTTGGATTTGAATCTTTGTGTTAGATGTGAACAAGGGTGCAGAAATCTCAAAACCTGCCATTTCACATGGTGCAGCCACTGAGTTTCCTTTTCAACTGTTAAGGATGACAACATAGGACAATTATGTTTTTCTTGCACATTCTTAAGCAAACTAGAAGCACCCACTTTGCTTTCCAATCATGTATTCAAAACCATGTTGTACCTATGCTGAATAATCCTTTTTGTTGCCTGCTTCCCTTCCATCCCTTTCTATAGCCACCTGTCCAGACAGTAAATGTTTATAACCATGTCTCAATTAGATCCATTGTAAGAATAACCAAACATTCCTAAAGGGTTTTTTTTAAAGCCACTATAGGAAAGATTATTTCAGAATAAACAAACATAGCAAGAAGTATACAAAAAACCTCCTTTAGTAAGTAATTGGGCTAGAAAGAGGCTAAAGTACGAAGAGATTGGTCCCTGTTTTCATCTATGGGATGTCCGAATAACCTTGTCATGAGGACTAGAAACTTACAAGAACATTACAGCAACCGTGCTAGATCAGACCATCTAGTCCAGCAGTCTCTTTAAAGTAGTGGTGAACCAGATGTCCCTGTAACGCCTATAAGCAGGACACAAAAGCCCAAACTACCCCATATTTTCTAAGAGTTTAATTAATTGAATATGGAAAGTCAATTTTTGACTGCACATTACTGTACAGTTTAACAAAGGCCCGAAGAACCCTGCCGATATACTCGAGACTTATAAAACAAGAATCCAGTAGCACCTTAGAGAATTTATTCCAGCATAAGCTTTTATGAATCAGAGCTCACTACATCAGGTGCACATAAGGCTTTTGGGAAAGACAGTATGAGTTAGAGCTCTGAAATTGATACCTGTGTAGAGTAAGGCACCCTGATTATCAGTGCTATCTGAAAAAGCAGAAAGTGTATCCCAAAATGGTTAGCTAAAGAGCTGAAATTTGGTTCTAACATAGCCCAAGACAATCATACACCTATTAGTTAAAGTTGAAGAATGTGACATTTACCTTGGAAAACAGCATACTACTCTTACCACAATACGGGAATTCCACTGTCCCTTCACAGATTTTAATCAGCAATGGTGAGATTTATTTGCTTACATTCAGATATATATCCCACTTTTGTGTTTACCAAGCCCTGAGTGTCTTATAAAATAAACACCACAATAGAACAAAAGCATAAAATCACAGTAAAATTAATCAAAGAAGGAGTAACACTTAAGAAACTAAGACTTCCAGTAGCAACCAACCACGTGCATCCACAGACAGTGTTGTGTAGTGGTTACAGTATCAGACTAGGATCTGAGAAACCCTGGTTTGAATCCCCACTCTGGCATGGAAACTCACTGGGTGGCTTTGGGCCAGTCACACAATCTCAGCCTAACCTACCTCACAGGGCTGCTGTCAGGAAAAAATGCAGGAGAGAAGAATGATGTAAGCAGCTTTGGATCCCTGACTGTTGAAAGAGGTGGGGTATAAATGAAGTAAATAAATAAACAAATGTATCCATACTTGCAGAATGCACTTAATTTAGTAGCTATGTCTAGAGCAGGACTGAGGAGACTGGACAGTTAGCTACCCAGTGACCTGAAATTCAATACATGCCTAGTTCACGGCACTCACTCACTAGAAAAATATAAACATTTGAAATTTGTAAATCTTTCCCTTAAAAAAATATCCCCCCCCCCCGCCACCAAAAAGTGGTACTCAGACTTAAATGAGCCTGTGAACAAGTTGCAGATTATTGCAAATGAATTGTGGTTTGTTGCATACCGGGAAATCTTCAATCTCAGTATGGTATGTAAGGGGAGAGGGAGGAGAGAAGGTAAGAGAACTTGAGAACTTGCAGATTTATTCTCATTCCCAGTAAGATGGCTTATTCATGACATTTGAATGCAGCTCCTGATTACTATTAACATCTAAAAATTGGACATGTTTGAATCTCAAAAAGGAGGCACAAAAAGTGCTCTTCCAGATGACCTGTGAAACTGAAATTTGGTCAACACAAAGCCCAAGAAATATTGATTTTTGGATGTCTAAAAATGGTATATCCTTACTTCTACCAGTCAAAATTCAGAGCTTGGCATACACTTCATAATAAGCGGGCAAAAATTCACCACAGAGAAAGCAAAATCAAAATGAGACAGAATACTGCCCAGTGGGAATTCTATTACTGCAACTCAGTTGAATCTGCTTGCAGACTGCAAACAAGGTTTACTAGATACATATAAAGATGACATAGCTTCATTGACTCAGAGGTATCAAATTAATTAAAAATGACTTAGAAAGCTGAAAATGGTGCAAATAGCTGAAAGGGAGACATTTCTACATATCTCCCTCAAAAGCAGGCAAGAAGTATAAACAATTGCTAAGTTACTTCCACACAACCCAGATTGCTGGACAATGATAGGTATACCCCATACCACATGGTTGCGTCTGCAGTTTATTTTACACTTGTTTTCACTGAGCATTTTAAAATCCTGTTTTCTCACTCAGTTTCCCCTCTTCTCTCTCCCACCCCATGTCTCTCTTATTGGAACCATTGGGTTTATAGCTTTTAATTTTTAAATGTTAACAGCTCTATATTACAGAACAATTACGAAGGCTGTCAACCACTTTGAGAACTCTGTTTTTTTAAAAAGCAGGGTGCAAATCAAAAAATAACTGTCCTCATTACTATGGAAGTCTGAAAAAAGACTAAAAAAATCTAACAGCCATTTTTTAAAAAAGATGAGATGAAACAGTGGACCTAATAGCTACAGCCTCTCCCTATGCAACATTTTTATCCGTTTCTTCCTGAGAGATGCTCAGAGAAGCACACACGGTAAGCCCTAGGCGGAGAGAAAGAGCAACTGGTCCAAGGTCACCCAGCCAGGTTCACAGCTATGGGGATTTGAAGAAGTGAGGATCTGAACAGAGGACTGCCTGGTCCCAAGCCAACATTGTAAAATTACAGGGTAGGCAAACAGCACCGTGGCAGACCACTGTGTTTATCATGGGGGGCCAGTTCTCTGCCCAAATGGAGCCCTTGAGGCACTGGGAGGGGTACAGAGGCTGGGGGTGTAAGCGAAGGAAACAGGCATGGCTTACATCTGTCCTTGTTTCCCTGACCCACACAACCACCAAAGCAAGTCCTTTAAGGCATTGGCATCCTTTTGCTTCCATGTGTCTGGCCAAGAACAACCCCTGCCTCTTCCTCCCTTTCACTTCCAATTTGTTTGCCAGTACACCAACACCTTCACAGGCAGATGCAATTTTTAAGGGGGTGTTTGTGCCTAGAAAGTTGCTGACCTCTGGCTCTATGTCAGCGTTCTGACCTCTGTCTTCCTCTCAACTACAAGCAAACATGTGCCCCATGCACATATGGGGAACGATGAAATGTTACACTGGGGGGGGGGTGATGATGTAGTGAGAACTGGATGCATCCTCCATCCCAGCACTAGGTAGCCTCCACTAAAGGCATGCTGTGGGATATGTGTGCATGAGCGCACAAACAGGTAAAATGTGTATCTTTGTGTTCAAAGCACAAAGAGATGCATTGTGCATGCAAAACCATATGTCTTCTGTTCACACACATCCCATCCTACCAGAAAGATGGGCAGCTATCTATACACAACCAGTTAATTCTAGCAAGACCAAAACACAGGTCCCAGAATGGGCTTATTCTTTCCAAGGTACCCTACTTGTCAGAGGGACATGCCTAATTAGTTCTGATCAGGGGCAGAGCGGCCATTTAAGTTATAGAGATATTTCCCGGTAAGCCACTACCCTAGTGGCCCACTGGGGGTTAAAAGCAAGTAAAGCCAAGCCCAGGCAAATCTGTCATTGTCTCAGATCCTTGATTAGCAATGATAATGCCTCAGGGGCCACTCAGCTTAGCCTTTCCAATCCATTTCTGGTCCTGATGGTCATTTTGGACCATCAAAACTTTCCTAGCTTACCATCAGTTCCAGGCTACTTTGCTTTAATTATTATTTATTTATTTTATTTTATTTATACCCTGCCCTCCCCACAGATGGGCTCAGGGCGGCTAACAACATTCAAAAAATACATTAAAAATCACAAAACCATAAAATCAATAACAATTTTTAAAAAGTAATTTACAAAGTCCAGGAGCAGGCTATTTAAACAAATATTGGGAGTCTGTATATGGGCATAGCAAATGGCCGAGGGCAGCCCCAGAAAAAGTGGTGGTCTTAGATGGAAGAAGGAGGACACCCGCTGGCATTCAGCCAAAGGCCCAGCTAAACATCTCCGTTTTACAGCCCTGTGGAACTGTAACAGGTCCCGCAGGGCCCGGATCTCCAGCGGGAGAGTGTTCCACCAGGCTGAGGCCAGGACAGAAAAAGCCCTGGCCCTGTTTGAGGACAGACGAATGTCCTTTGGGCCGAGGACCACAGGAGTTGCTTGTCTACAGAGCACAACACCCTGCAGGGGACGTAATGGGAGAGGCGGTCCCGCAGGTATGCAGGTCCCAATCTGTGAAGGGCTTTAAACACCAGGGTTAACACCTTGAACCGGATCCGGAACTCCACTGGGAGCCAGTGCAGCTGGCACAGCACAGGATGAATGTGTGCTTGGATTGGCGTCCCAGTAAGGACGTGTGCCACTGCATTCTGGACCAGCTGTAACTTCCAGGTTAGGCCCAAGGGCAGCCCAGCGTAGAGTGAGTTGCAGTAGTCTAGCCTGGAAGTTGCATGGATTACTGTGGTCAGGTTCCCGGACGAAAGACAGGGCACCAGTTGCCTGGTCTGTCGAAGATGAAAAAAGGCAGACCTGGCAAATGGTCGTGACCTGGGCCTCCATTGAAAGTGTGGCATCCAAGGTCACACTCAGGCTCCTCACTGTCAGCAAAGGTTTCAATTGTACCCCGTTGAGGGCTGGGAGCTGGGTCCCCAGCCTGATCGCCCCATGACCCAGACACAGAACCTCCGTCTTCAGGGGATTCAATTAAGTGCAATGGCAGCAGCAATTCTGAATAAGGCTGAGGAACCACAGCCTCTGAGAGTTATATCCCACGGCCACAGCAGCATTGATGGTGGCCGGGCCTCTCCCACTCCCAAAACACACCTGTGAAATTCACAGAGCTATAACTAGTTTAAAGTAAATACTGCTTCTTCCCCTCGTCCCCTTCTCCATGAATCCTAGTCCCTGTTTCCCCCTCCCAACACGCACACAGTCTACTCCCTACCCTTGCGTGGAAAGGAAAAGTATCTTATAGTATGAATGAAACATGCAAATTAAGGCATTGATGCAAAACTGCAGGGGGGGGGTGGAACTTCTTTTCTTGCACATTTGTGCCTGTCCTCAAGGCCTCCACAGCATGCTTTCTCCCTCTATACCCCAATGTTTCTTGCTTAAACCTCTGCCAACCCCAATATGGCTCAGTGGTAGAGTATCCAGTTTGCCTGCAGAATATCCCAAGTTTGAGCTTCAGCATCTCCAGTTAAAAGGATCTGATAACAGATGATGGGAAGTCCTCTCCCTCAGATTCTGGAAAGCCACTGGCAGTCAGAGTAGACAATACTGACCTTGAAAGACCAATGGTCTGACTCAGTAAGCCGGCTTCATGACACCACCCTTCTTCATGACCCCCATAAAAAAAAAAAACCATGTGCAACAGCATGACATTTTCATAAGTTATTCTGAGCGCTACACCCAAATTTCATAGCACAGATTTCATACTTGAACCCTTCCCTCACAACCCAGTAACAGCAAAAGGAAAACAGATCCCCTGCTAGCAAACCCAGATTGCGTGGAAGAGCTCCATTCTGCTCAGAATCTATTTTTGGGAGTTTTATAACCCACCTCGAAATTCCTCAGCAGATAGCCCTTGCCAAATTCTGGTTTAGCTGCCGAGGTTTATGGTTGTCGTCACCACAAACACTCAATATATTTATAGCACTACGGGCTTTGCTCCAAACTTGACTCGGCGGGTCCTTCCTATCATCACTACACTCCAAAATCGTTTCTCTCCAGACCTAAGGGATCTCTCATCAGTGTGCTCAAACCTTAGATTTTGCTGTTTCTTTTCAAACAATGGACATTTAAACCTTTCTTTTGCCAGTCATTTCCACCTTGAATTATCCTTTGCCAGCTTCCCTCACATACACACACATACAGCCCAGGTTTATGCAAATGAAAAATAGGTCTGAAGTCCTGGTAGACAACTGGGTAGGGGTCACAGAGGGAGTCTGAGTTGGAAAATAACAGATGCAAAGAAGGGTTAAGTTTAGGAGCAGACTGGGAGGGAAAAAAACGACCCTGGACCAGGGCCTCAACCCACAGCCTGTCCCCATAAAGGCAGTAAGAATAGCTGATAGCCAGTCAAGCCCTTGTGTGGCTTGGCTTGGCGGCTCCTGCAGCTCTGCCAGGACCAGTGGTATCCATCAGCGTGCTGCATCCAGCTCTGCTGGGGTGGACTCCTCAGCACACAGCACGCCTGAGCCAGGGCACCGCCTTCCCTGGGCCACATGCCATCTTCACCAAGCCATGCTCTGCTTGTCCTAACCACTCATGGCTCATCTTTGCCAGGAACCACCATCCCTAGCTGCACATGGCCCTTTTACCCTGGGCTGGATTGGCCCACTGGGAAATTCTCCGGTGGCTATAATGGCCAGCCTGCCACTGGTTAAGGTCCTTTTCTACCCTCCATCCAGTAAGATTTTATGCTGAAGATAAAGGATGGACCCCTAGAACATTTGCTGGATCCAACCCCATGAGATCCTGAGCATATTTAGTTGTCAGGCTTGATACGTGGTAAAGGAAGGATATGCTGTCCCTGCCCGCCCCCTGTTTTTGGGGCTTCCTGACTGCAAAAAGAGCTTAAAACATTTGAAAGCTGAGAGAGTCAGAAGCATCATGCAAATTACAAGTGCTGTATAAATTGTAAGCAATAGCCTTATGCAAATATCAAAAGTGCCTTGTAACTGACTATGAGCTTGGAATCATCAGATGTAGTATTCAGAGTTGTGCTGGGACAAAGCCAACACCTGGCTGCAGCCCACGTGTGGGGAAGAACACCATGTGGACACCTGTGTTCAGTCTCACACATTTTGGAAAGGGGGAAGAGTAATAAAATCCTTCCATTCTGTTCCTGAATTATAAAGTGAATGGGAAAAGAGCAGTGCAAAGCTAACCCACTGGCTATTTCTTGACAGTCTGTGTGAATTCTGAGTGCCGCCAGGATGGAGGAATTCTTGTCATAAGTAAAAGAGAGCCAAACACACAAGACATTGGTTGTTGTGGATTTTCCGGGCTGTATAGCCGTGGTCTTGGCATTGTAGTTCCTGACGTTTCTCTAGCAGCTGTGACTGGCATCTTCAGAGGTGTAGCACCAAAAGACAGAGATCTCTCAGTGTCAGAGTGGATATGACCTGGGTGATCTGTAGCCGCAGATCACCCAGGTCAACTGTGACACAAGACATTGTCAGGAATTTTGATAACACGCGGTTAGCTTCTACCCTGATTTCTCCTTCAAGAGATGGGAATGGCTGAGAATGCTGAACTCCTATCTTACCTGAGGGCTTGACTAGACGTGACCCAACAGATCCCTGATCAGATCTGGCAAGGTTTGTTTAAAAGCCTATCAGTAGCCACAGGGAGGTGGGAGCAGATTGGGATCAGTACTGAGGGACTGGATTAACCCTTCTCCACATACCATTCTCCTGATGCAAACTGCGTCCCCTTCCCTCAAGCTGCTATTACTGCCACTCCAGGTAGGCAACTGAGAGCAGCAAACCAGTGCCAGGGGGAAGGTTAGACTCGCAGCCTTGGCACCATGGCACCCATCTGACCCAGGCCTCCCTGATGCTGCTTTTAGCCTTTTAAAGACTGGGAGACTGTAGCTGCAGATCACCCAGGTCATATCCAGTTTGAAAAAAAGGCTGCAAAACAGCTGTATTGGGCTACACAAAATCCAGAACAGGAAACCAAATCCATGTACTGGATCCTAACGCTACCCTCCCAACTCCACTGAGCAAAGTGTGAAGGCTTCCTCTAGTCTAAAGAGCCTAACTCCAACTTAAGTGGCTCTTTCCTCTGATGGAAGAACCACTTAAGTTGGAGGAAGTTCCTTCAAGGATGGTTGGATCCACCCCAATGCCTTTTTATTAGGGCCAATGAAATATTGTTCAGGCTTATTCAGAATTGCTGCTGCCACTGCACTTAATTGAATCCCCTGAAGACAGAGGTTCTGTGTCTGGGTTGTGGGGCGATCGAGCTGGGGACCCGGCTCCCAGCCCTCAACGGGGTACAACTGAAACCGTTGCTGACGGTGAGGAGCCTGGGTGTGACCTTGGATGCCACACTTTCAATGGAGGCTCAGGTCACACGACCGTTGCCAGGTTTGCCTTTTTTCATCTTCGACAGGCCCAAGGGCAGCCCAGCATAGAGTGAGTTGCAGTAGTCTAGCCTGGAGGTGATCATTGCATGGATTACTGTGGCCTGGTCCCAGGGCGAAAGATAGGGCGACAGTGTTTGTAAACAGTGGCCAGGGAGCTGGGTGCAGATGCAAGGGATCGGAGAGGATAAATGGAAAAACAGCAAGTCCCTTTTCCCTTTCAAAACACTCTCCAGAGGGGGTATACTTTGCAATGGAGAAAGAACAGGAGGGAAGGAAGAGCTTTACCCCTCTTCTTGCCAGCCATTTTCTGACTGAAACACCTGCTGCTGCTTTAGCTGAGCTGGGATGGCAAGTTAAAATGACCCAAAATCAAACCAAGCCGAGCAGCCCCTGGGTGCTAGAAGCTGGCAAGGCAGAACTACTCAGCTCAGACCTTACCAGCTGCACCAAGGATGGGTGACACCTCTTCCCACACTGCTGCCAACCAGCAGGAGGAAACCATTCATAGGCTAACACTGAACTCTGTTAAAGCTAAAGGGTTAAATCCCCACATTTGCAGGGTAAGCCCAAGTCCAGCACATTAGCTAGAGGGCAGGTTTCAGGGGCAAAAGGCAGGCATATGAAAGCTTAAGATGCCCCCTTCCCACTGTCCCTTCTTCAGTAGAACTCACGCCCTCTTGTGAGGAGCTGTGTAGAGCAGAAAAGCCTGTTGGGGCCTCTATTACACGCAGCGCAAGTGTACCATGGAGCTTGCGTGCAGAGAACAAGACAGAAGGCACCGAAATGGTAACAGAAATGCCCTCCTTGCCAAGCTTTCCCCTTTGAGACCAAAATCAGCCCTGTTTGCAAACGACAGACGGACTTATTGGTCTCTTTGGAGAGGGATTTGCGTAGGTAGGGAGCCCCCACAAGCAGGCTCCTGCTGTTTTAATTGATAGCAAGGGGAAAAGCCGGGCTCGTGTTATAACCAATTAATTTGCAGCGGCAAAGGGAATATTGCTTCATCACCCAACTTCCAGCCTTTCCTTGTTGAAATATGAGGCTGCTCCACCCCAAGAGAGAGGGCATCTTACGGGTGGAGCTACATTTTATTTAGAACCTGGCAGGGAAGGGGTGCTTAACTCTTCCTTACATGTGTTAATTTGTAAATGCTCTCCCCCTCCCCACAACTGTTTTTAGACCATTACTACCCCTCCCCTTGGACTGAGAGATTGAAAATAAGCTCAGCATGTGGTGTGTGTGTGTGTGTGGGGGCTACAGCTAAAAAACATTTTCAGTAAAGTAGCACTTTCCTCTCAAGCCTTCCTTGCAAGTTACAATGTCCCTCCCCCCACAATATTACAAGGGCAAACCAAGGACTGAAAAAGAACAGGTTTGTTTCTTATTTGTAAATGAGAATCAGCAAAGGGAGGAAGGTTTGAAAGAAACCTCTTTCTGATTCTATCCTGCCAAACCTCATCACCCTCAGTGTTCTGTCTCATTCATTCATTCATTCATTCATTCATTCATTCATTCATTCATTCATTCATTCATTCATTCATTCATTCATTCATTCATTCATTCATGTGTGTCATGTATAGTCCGCCTTTCTCACTGAGACTCAAGGCAGATTACACAGTGTGAAATTAGTACAGTCAATATCGGGAACGTTTCCATAAACAATACCAAAGGGTAAATAGGTATATAACATTAGTAGGAACCCAATACAACAGTGGTGAGGTCTCTGGTTCCTAACTCATCAGCGGATCATCTGAGATCTCCTCCCTACAATACAGCCCTCCTGAGTAAAAAGCCTTTTTGAATAATTCATTTTTTCATCGTTTGCAGAATGCCAGTGAGGGACAGGTTGCATGGTGCACCAGGAGAGTGGGGGGGCTCTCCTGACTTCCTCAGGAAGGCCATTCCACAGGGTGGGGGCCACCACAAAGAAAGCCCGCGTATGAGCTGCTGTCAATTTCATCAATGTGCAGGGTGGCACCTGCAGGAGACCCTGTTTGGAAGAGCAAAACTGCTGTGTATTATGTATTATAATAATGTATTATTTTACCCCAAGAGAACTCTAGACTGGCTGAAAGACAGGCTCATTCTATGGAAAAATGCAGAGAAAACATACCAAATATGTGGTTCTGCGTGGGGAAATTCAACTTCCTGAGAATTTCAGTTTTTCTTTTTAAAAATGGCAAAACAGCAAGTTGGTTGTGACACTATGTATCCAATGTTGTGGGGTGGAGCTTCTGAGCCTCTGCAGGAGTTCTTGCGTGCACACACTCTCATTCTCGTTCTCTCTCACACATCCATGAAAAGAAGAATGTGAATAAATCATACAAAAGAGTAAAAATGGAAGCATTATACAACATTAGAAAAATTATGTGAGGTTTGGCTTTCCTTGGGTTCCTTTAATACTGTATATTTATTTTGTTGGTTTTTCTGTTTAAACAAAACTTCTTTGTCAGATTTTTGCAAAATATCAGATGTATGTTTAGTCTTGCAAACAGAGATCAAAGATTTTGAGGGAGGAAGTGGCACTGGAGGGGGGGGGAAGAGTTGGGGTGGTACTTACATCTCCCCAGTTCGGATTTCACCACTCCCACCACCACCACTCCTCCCCGCAAAATGCTTTGCCGTCATGGAACCAGATTGTGGGATTGTGTTACATATGCCTGCATGTCACGTGTACTTTGATCCAAAGCAACAGCGGATTCATTCAGGCAATGCAGTGAAGAGCAGATGTAATGCTACTTAAAAATTAGGAGCAGGGCACACAATTGCATATTCGATCCATTGCCTCACGTGAATTCTCCTGGTCCTTCTTTATCCAGGTCTTTATCCATATTGGAGTTCCAACCTACATCCTGTTTCTAAATCTTTAATCTTGCCTAACATTAAACCTGCCCTAGGCAGTATTTAAAATATTACTGTTTGTTTATACAAAGCTAGACATGCAAATGATGTTAAAAAACACAAGCACCAAGGGATAAGTGATCAAATGCAGTTACTGATCTTTAAACTTGGTCACTGTTGGGATTAAGTCAAAGAGGTTTCATAAAGCAGATTTGGAGGAAGGATTCGAAGGAAGAGAGAAATGGCATCAGATACATGTTTCAGGGAGGGAGTTCCAGGCACTAGGGACAACAACACAAAAAGCGGAGAGTCGAATGAAAGAGCAAGGAATCTTTGGGTAGCTCAGGAAGAAATGCAAAAACCACAAGCATGGATAAAGCAGGAAACGGGTTAAAAAAACAAAGTGACAGACAGGCACATTTAAAAAGTAAAATTGGTTTAATTTTATACAGCTTATCAAGTCTATGATGCAAGCAGGGTAGGATATAAGCAGAGCAGTATTTAAAAAAAAATTTTAAACATACCAATTATACAGCAAGCAACTTCTGTACTGGAGAACTGAATAAATTAAGCAAACCTGCCTGTTTTGAAAACTGCACTTTACTAGCTGTGGTTAAGGGCAAGTGTCTTAGGGAATACGGAAGACCCTCCAGCGGACCATTAGAAGCAGAGCTCTGCTCCCATCTCCTCCCAGACCCAGCTTTAGATGTTTTAAGAAACAGCACCCCTACATGGTATCAAGTTTATTTCTACTGTCAGAAGTAGTTCATTTTTTATTTCCAGTGGACTCATGGAATGAGTTTGCAATGTAATCGTGGAAATACAAAATACATACATATCTGTATTTATAAATCTAAAGAAATGGGGGGGCAGGGAATTACCAGTGATTAAATAAATTATTACACTGCACGATTCTCACTTGCAAGGTCTTCTGTAAAGCCTTTGGGAAAACTTATTTGCAGCTATGGAGTGGGATGTCATCAATATGCAGATGATACTCAATTCAGTATCTCACCCCACAGGATCCAGTAGAAATCTTGGGTTGCTGCCTGACAGCTGTGGTCAAATGGCTGAAAATGAACAAATTGAAACTGAACCCAGACAAGACGGAAGTAATGCTCATTGGGAAGGGCATTGTACTCCCCACTTTCAATGGAATTCGTCTGACTGTTGCAGACTCAGTTAAAGGCCTAGGGGTTATACGGGATCCAGAGCTACTACTAGAAAAGCAAGATAAGGCAGCCACAAACAATGATTTCTACAATTTCACTCTAGCCTGGAAGATGGCTTCCTACCTCAACATGGCCAATCTGGCCTCCTGGATCCATGCCATGGTAACATCAAGATTTGGTTATTATAATGCATTATACATAGGTCTCCCATCTAAGTTAACTAGGAGACTCTAGTTGGTACAAAACACTGCAACTCGGCTGTTATCAGGAGAGAGCAGGAGCATGAATATCACTCCCATCCTCAGTCACTCAATTGGCTACCTATCAGTTACTGTGCTCCATTCAAGGTACTGGCTATCATGCACAAAGCTCTTCACAGTCTTGGTCCAGCATACCTATGGTACCGCTTCTCTCCTCAAGTTTCTCCACGGCAGCCTCGCTTATGTGAACAGAGTCTCCTGTGTAGGCTCTGGTATATCTTAGGAATGATCTCGAGTCTGATTAAGGAGTGAATGAAGAGAGTTTATTCAGGAACTACAACTTTGATTGAAAGAAGAGAAAAAGAATAGATACTAACTACCTCAGTAAACAGGGAGGAGGAACCTTCCGGGGGGAAACAGGAAGTAGAAGGATCCCACTTGCTTTCCCTTTCAGGAATTCTGTGTCATCTACCTTCTCTGTACACAAGACATTGTATTTCCAACACTCCTGCAGGTGCCACTCTGCACATGGGCAAAATCAAAGGCTGCTCGTATACATGCATTCCCTGTGGTGGCCCACGCCCTATGGAACATCCTGCCTGAAGAGGTCAGGAGATTTCCCCCCCACCCCATCCTCCTGGTTTTCTGCAAATGAGGCAAAACTGAATTATTCCAAAGGCCTTTTTTACTCAGATAGGAGGTCTATACTGTAGGGAGGAGATCTCAAAGAGATGCCTCACTAACAAGATAAAGGCCATACACTTCACCACTATGTTGCCTTATGTCCCATCTATTACTTTAAGCAGGGCTCTTTTTCAGGGGAAAGAGGCGGGGGAACTCTCACCCGGGGCAATTCCCAAGAGGAGGTGCTGCCCGTCAGTACATGAGTGTGTGCGCACGATGCACGATGACATCACTTCTGGAAAGTGACATCATGACGTAGGCCGTGGCCACCCCGGGACTGCTCCTGTGCTCAACAGGGGGCCAAATTCAGTCCAGATCAGGCCAACATTGGCCCAGATTAGGCCTGAATTGGCCCTGAACGGGCCGCTGCAGCATGGAAGTGCACTTCCCCGCCTGGCAGCGGCCAGATTCGGGCTGTATTGGGCCAAAATGGGCCCGAAACTGCCCGTACCAGGCCCAAATTGGCCTGGAACAGGCTGCTGCCACATGGGAGAGCACTCCCCTACCTGGCAGCAGCCCGATCCTGGCCATTTCAGGCCCAATTCTGGCCGCTCAGGACCCAAATTTGGCCAAAATGGGCCCAAAGCGGCCCAGATCAAGCCCGAATCAGTCTGGAGTGGGCTACTGCCACATGGGAGAGTACTTCCCTGGTGGGCAGCAGCCTAATCCTGGACATTTTGGGCCCAAATTGAGTCCAAAATGGCCAAAAGGGGCCATAAATGGCCTGAATCGGACTGCTGCTGGGCCCAATCCGTCAGAGGCGGGGGAGTGTTCCCCCGCCTCTGATGGGTGGGGGAACACTCCCCCGCCTGTCAGAGGCCCGATCCTGGCTGGTTCGGGCCAGATCCTGGCTATTTTGGGCCCAAATTGGCTCCATAATGGCCAGGATCAGGCCGCTGTTGGGCAGGGAAGTGTTCTCCCATCTGGCAGAGGCCCAATCCTGGCCATTATGGGCCCTAAATGGGCCTGGAACAGGCTTGTTGCTGAGCGGGGAAACCCTCCTCCACACAGCAGCGGCCCGATCCTGGCCTTTTCGGTCCCGATCCTGGCCGTTTCGGGCCGAAAATGGCCCAGATTGGGCCCAAAATGGCCAGGATCCAAACAGGTCCAAAATGGCCAGGGCATTTTAAAAATACGCACATGATGTGGGTATTTTTAGAAGTGCTGGAACACCGTTCCAGGGCATTCCGGCTCAAAATAAGCCCTGGCTTTAAGTATGATCCTACTGAATAGTCCTATGTTGTCTAATTTCAGTCCTAGATTTGCTTATGCTCTGTTTCAACATTTCTTCAACTCTGTATTACTATGTTCTGTTTCAGTATTTCTTCAAATCTCTATTGGATTTTTGCTGATGTTATGTCTTTGTAAACTTACATTTATTTACCCTATAGCATTGTTTATTGAAATGTCTTTGATATTACTAATCTCACACTATGTATTCTGCCTTGAGTCTCAGTGAGAAAGACGGACTATAAAAGACAAATAAACAAACGACAGACAGACGCCATTCACAGATAAGGAGTTAGTGTCACACAGTGATAGAGTAATAACCACCATGGCAGCACAGACAAGAGTTAAATCTTGGTTGACAGCAATAAGCAGCTTAGATCTTCAATCTAAAAATATCTAGCCTGGTATTCTTAGACACTGGCATGCATTTTTACACAGCCAACCCTCCTCCTCCCCACCAACTATTCACACAGGCTCCGAGTGCCAATGGAGGACAATGGGATGCGTAAGCTAAGAAAATGGAAAAAATAGGGAGACAGAATTATTAAGCTATTTCACCAATACTCTAGGGATGCGAAGGGTCCCTACTTCTCCATTAATAAGCAAGGCATAAATAGTATAAGAGTGAGCATGGTCTGACATCATTGTAAACAGAAGCAATTGCTGGATCAGTTCTTAAACAGCTAGATACAATGGATCATACATTTACCCAGCAGCTGAACTTTTCAACTGTTTACATTTATAATCAAGAGCAGTGTATATTCCGCATTTCTGTGATTATGTTGCAAACACATTCCCAAGATAGTGTTCAGATTTTAGCACTCAGGAAGAGGACTGTGAAGAATTTGGCTTCAGTCAGTTTATTAGCTTGTTTTAAAAGCAAGTTTCCATCCATTGGTGTGTGTTGAGCAGTGCATGGAGAAATCTCAAGGTGGAAGAATGGGAAAACCACTGCTCTGGTGTCTGTGCATATGCTTGAATTTCAGGCTGCAATCCTAAGCATACTTATTAGACAGTAAGTCCCACTGAATTCAGTGGAATTATCATCTGAGTATACATGCTTGAGATTGCACTGTCAGAAACCTGTCCAGTCAGTCAACCAGTCTCTCTCTCTCTCTCTCACACACACACCTTACTATCACCCAAACCCAACTTCAGCTCACTTAGTCTTAACCTTCAACACCTTCCTTCATCTCTGACGTGCATTTTGAAAATTAGCCAGGAAGCAGAATACATTAAACAAGCAAGATACTTCATTTGCCAAACATATAGTCTAAGTAAATCAAGTAATTTAATCTGACCCTATATATTTGTTTTTATTGTGCCAGGAACAGGACGGAAGTGAGGAGACAGGAGGAAAATGTGTGTGCATGGCCTCGACTCTAGGTTTGAAACTCACAATTGGCCAGTGTAGTACTAGAGGCTAGTGTGGTACTAGATTAGGATCTGGGAGTCCTGGGTTTTGTTCTCCATTCTGTCTCAGAAGCTCACCGGGTGACACTGGGCCAGTCTCTCTGTCACACTAACCTATCTCACAAGGTTTTATTAAAAGAAAATGAGGAAAGGGAGGGTCATATATGCTTCTCTGAAATCCATGTGGGATAAAAAAGTACTAGAGACAGACAGAGACACAGACAGACAGGTCGATCCAACAGCTGGTCTTGGCCAATATACTAACACTGACAAGCATACAAAGCTATTCAAGCCAATCATCAGTGTTGGACAGACACAACAGGTTCGGAGGAGATCAGATTGACAAATGAGATGAGGAAGGAACCAGCACAATATAGCAGTTAAAATATCAGGCAAGGATCTGGAGGCCTAGTTTCAAGTCCTCACTGTACCATGGAAGCTTGCTTGGGCCAGTTACATTCACTCTCAGCCTAACCTACCCCATCGTGGGGTTGTCGTGGTGCTAATGCAGAGGAAGGGAGAACTATGTTTTAAGATGGCTTTGGATCCCCACAGAGAAGAACAGTCAATAATAAATATCTAAATAAATAAAGAGACCAGGGTGGCAACAGAAGTGCAGTCAAGATGTGTGGCCACTGGTCACACACTGAAATGCTTTAGCAAAGAAAGATTAATCAAAAGGCAGAGGAGGCTGATTCCGATGTCATTTATACCCAATCTCACGGTCCCGCCTCTCCATTCTCAGAACCAATGAAAGAAGGAGGGGTGTGGCACAGTCAACATAAAATGAAAATCACAGCCAGACGCATCTCTCAGCTTCACACCTTATATTTTAGCATGTACCCATATCTTATATGCTAAAAATGTTAGCATACTTAGAAACATGCTATTTAAAGCCCACGTTTGCTATTATGGGTTCGTGCTGCAGGGTGTTCTCAATCGGCCTCAACACCCTACCGCACAGCCCCTTCTATTAGGAAAATTGTGTCTCGAGAGTCAGGCATGCTGATGTTTTCCTTAGTGGGCATGTCTGGAACACAGAGATAATATTTCCTGAGTAACTGGCTGACTGGGAGCTAGGGCAGGGGCATGACCCCCAACACTAAGGCTCTTATGGCCACAGTGGAGGGGGAGAATGAAAAAGATGTTTCTAGCAGTGGTGCTTTTAATTTGTGATGACATCATGAGGGAAAGCTAGCAAGAGGAGTTTGTAGCATCGCCAGTAAGAGAGACTCCATCATGGGCAAAAGTCCTCAGGAATTTATTTAGATATTTATACCCTATTTTTCTCCCCCAAATCAGGTGACCACAGCTTCTTTCCCTCCTCCATTTTAACCTCTCAATAACACTGTGAGGTAGGTTAGGATGGGAGAGAAGGAGTGGCCCAAGATCACTCAGGGCCAAGCTACAAGTGACGAATGACACTTGAACGGCAAGTGAACAGACTCACGTGTATTCCTCCCTGTTCACTTGCGCTCCACTTGATCACTACGTGCGCAAGTGAAGCACAAGTGAACAGGGAGGAATACACGTGAGTCTGTTCACTTGCCGTTCAAGTGTCATTCGTCACTCGTAGCTTGGCTCTCAGTGAACTTGTACAGCAGTGCTGGGATTCCAACCTAGGACTCTCAAATCCTAATCCATAACCACTACACAACTGCCAGGACACAATGAAAACAAGGGATCTAACTTAGAGGAGACACATGAGAATGGGAAGGAGCTGGCAATAGATGTGACACACACAACACAATCTGGTTGCAGAGAGTTTCATCAGTCGCTTTTCAGACTGCATCAACATAATCACTTTTGTTGATTTTAGAACCTACCAATTCAATGCTGTTGTTAAGTGCCTTTAACACAGAGATCCTTGTGGTCTCCTATCCAGGGGACCGATTAAATCCACAGTTGCTTAGCGTCAGTAAGGCAACAACAATGGGCATTGCAGAATGTTCACCAGCTCCCCTGTTAATCTCATCGCATGGCCTCCTACTATAATGAAAAGGACTAATGGCAATTCTTTTTTGCACGTATTTCCTCCCCCCCACACACACACACTCAAGGTTTTACACCCCTAAATTAAATCCAGCATTTACAAGCAAGCCAGGATTTCCTGCAGGGTGCTCCTTCCTGCCTGCTGTTACAAGAGCATAATTGCTCTGTGCCACCAACAGAAATGAAGCCATACTGAGTGAGGACTACACCACACAGCAACACCAGCAAACTTCGGCACATCTTAGCTGCAGAAACTTTCTTTGGTCCTGAGAGAAACTTCAAGGCTAAATATGAGGCAGGGCTCAGACCTGAAACATGTTTTTAAAGGCTCTGCAGTAAAAACCAACAGTGGCTCTGAGAATAGGCAGAGCTCCTTTTTCTTGCTACGGAGGGGTTATTTATTTATTTACATTTTTATAGTCCGCCATTCTCAATGCAACTCAAAGCAGACCACATAGTCTAAGACAATATGATCAACAACTGAACCATTCAATAAATAAAACAACAGGGTATGCACTGCAGAAATTTTAGAAAGAATAGAATTCAAATACAGGAATACAGAGATGAAACACTGCTGAAACAAAAACTTAAGTAATTGGATATGACAAATTAAACAACACAGCAACTACCCAGCAGGAGTATATCTACATGCTCCAAATGTTTAGTTGATCATGCTTTTTAAAGGGCAGGGACTGCATTTTCCCTTTTCTACCTTGCAACCAATAGAAGAAAAAGGAAATAAAGTGGTCTGTAAATACTCTACCCTCAAGGAATCCTTTTCTTTGTTGATTAATCAGCACCCTAAAACGTATCTAATGCTCCCCTGCAACTTCAGACTGTAGGAGGATATTGGTAAATAGCAAACACATTTCTCTTCCAGAGGATCTTGCTCATCAATATTGGGGTCTTCTTAGAGGGAAGCTTCCTGGTAAACTTTGAAGGAATCCCAGCATTACCCAGAACGCAGTCTGAAAACCACTAGCACTCGCTGTTATTATTAATGAACATAAGAGTCAATGCCGAATCAGACCAACAGGACATCTAATACAGCATCCTGTTTCCAGTAGTGGCCAACCAGGTGCCACGTGGAAGGTCCACTAATAACAGCTGTCAGCTGCTTATTAATCCCCAGCATCTGACAGTCAGAGGCATTTTGCTTCTGAATTCAGAGGTCCTGTTTGGCTATAGCCACCAACAAGCCTATTGTCATGTATGCCTGCCTGCAGTACATGCCATGTGTATGTTATATGCCACATTAATCCTCTGACACTGTGAAGAGTTCTGATTAGCTCTCCTTGCCTATTCTTGGGAAATTGTGTTATCTCTACTTTGAACGTAAACACTCTCCCGAAGCAGCAAAATACTTTCTCTTTGGAAGCGATCGGCCTTGAGAACGGCTGCACCTAACACAAATGAGGCTTCTCCTGGGAACAGGGATGATTTCATGCTTACTCTGTAGATGTAGTCTAAACTGTGTTATTTTTTGTCTCTGGCATTCGCGCCAGAATTCCAACAGGCTACTAACCTGGGGGCAGGACATTAAGTTATAACTAACCATGCTTTCCCTCAATATGTCACTTCTGCCAATTCCACTGTAGGAGCATCTTGAACCTGATAGATCTCTAATAAAGTTACTTCAACCAATTCACCTGTGTGATTGCTGTGGGGAACTTAGGGATTTGCCTGCCAAGGACAGACACCTATCCTCTGTAAAACAGGGTTAACATACCTGTAACTTATGTTCATCGAGTTCTTCTGTGCTGACACACATGGGGACTGCGCAGGCGCAGGCCAGCCGCCGGAGAATTTTCTAGAGCTTCCATGGCTCCGAAGGGGCCGTTTGTCGCGCGCCTCAGCGACCGTTTTCCCGCCCAAACGGTCACGTGATCCTCCAGCGACCAACGGCCCCTTCCCTCAGTTCTCCCTTGCCGCCGCTTGACCAACACACTTCAGCCATAACACCTTAAAAACACCAATTTCCGTTACAGCCAACACAGTATTGTGCATTGGAGTTCACAGCGGGGTAGGAGGGAGGGTTGTGTGTCAGCACAGAAGAACTCGATGAACATAAGTTACAGGTATGTTAACCCTGTTTTCATCTTCGTTCTTCTGTGCCTCCACACATGGGAGTGTACCAAGCTTCACACAATAAGGAAGGCGGGGGTGAAGTCCAACACAATTTTATTAAGCAAACAAGATCAACAATAAATAGATATGCATATATACATCTATGTAAAAATACTGTGTAAGGACACATAAATACTCAATATTTACATATATACACACCCCCAGGTACATATATACACACTTTCACTCAAGGGTACCCAACAGGTACGTCAAGAAAGTCATACCAAAACTCCCTCAGGAAAAGAGGGAGTGTAAGACAGCCTTGGCCACAGATACATCCTGCTCCGCATTGACATCAACGGCGTAATGCCTGACAAAGGTGTCTGCAGAGGACCATGTGGCTGCTTTACAAATGTTAACCAGGGGCACCCCCCTGAGGAGTGCCGAAGAGGATGCTTGGGACCGCGTGGAGTGGGCTCTGACATGAAGCGGGCAAGCCACCCCTGCTAGGGAATAGGCCTTGCTAATGGCCGTCACAATCCACCTAGACAGGGTCTGTGAGGAAGCCCTGTTACCCTTGTCCTTGGCCCCAAAACATACAAACAGGTGAGGACTGGAGCGGAATCCCTTCGTCCTATCCAGGTAATAGGCTAGGGCCCTCTTCAAGTCTAGGGAATGAAGGGCCTTTTCCCCCTTAGAGGAGGGTTGAGGAAAGAATGCAGGCAGTGAGATATCCTGCGAGAGGTGGAAGGCGGACACCACCTTGGGCAGGAACTCAAGGCAGGGACGCAGGACCACCTTGTTGGGATGAAACACAAGAAAGGGAGGGTCAGACCGCAGTGCAGACAGTTCACTGACCCTTCTGGCCGACGTGACGGCCACCAAGAATGCTACCTTGTAGGATAGCATATCCAAGGGGCATGTAGCCATAGGTTCAAATGGAGGCAACATGAGATGTGAGAGCACCAAGGACAGTGACCACCGAGGCACTGGCGCAGACACAGGTGGGTAAAGATTGTACATGCCCTTAAGGAACTGGCGGGATTGTGGGTGAGAAAACACCGTAGCACCCTCAATTCGGGTGTGAGCAGCTGATATCGCTGCCAGGTGGACCTTGAGGGAGGAAACCTTCAAGCCCATACCACGCAAGTGGCACAAATACTCGAATACAACCCCCAAGGGACTGCTGTCAGGCACCACCCCTCTGGCAAGTGCCCAGAGCTCAAACCTGCGCCACTTGGCCGCATAAGCGCGCCTAGTGGATGGCCGACGAGCATTCAGGAGGACCCTCTGTACCTCGTCAGTAAAGCCTATCGGGGAGGAACGATCCGCCAAGCCGTTAGGTGCAGCTTCCTGGGATCGTGGTGGACCAGGCTCCCGTTTAGGAGAAGGTCTTGCCGAGGAGGCAGACTCACATACGTCCGTTTGGACATCCGCAGGAGCTTCGGGAACCAAACCTGCCGTGGCCAGAAGGGGGCCACTAGGATGCAGTCCGTCCCGTCCTCCTCTATCTTGCACAGGACTCTGGGAATCAAGGGGAACGGAGGAAACATGTAGTGCAAGCCCTGCGTCCACGTAAACTGGAAGGCATCCCCAATAGAGAGGGGGTCGCTCCCTGCCCTGGAACAGAACGTGTGGGCCTTGGTGGTCGCCGCAGTGGCGAACACATCTATCACTGGATGACCCCACATCTGGAAGATCGGCCCAACGTACTCTACGTTCAGTTCCCACTCGTGTTCCAGTAAAGGGACCCTGCTGAGGGCATCTGCCCGGGCATTGTCTGACCCAGCCACGTGTATAGCACGGAGCGACACGCCGTTCTTGATAGCCCACTGCCAAGTGAGTGTGGCTTCCCGGCACAGGGCCATGGACACTGTGCCCCCCTGCTGATTCACGTAGTACATGGCAGTCGTGTTGTCCGTCTGCACCAAGACATGACGATTTCTCAGCAGTGCTGTAAGAGACACAAGTGCGAAACGAATGGCCCTTAGTTCAAGCACATTGATATGGAGGGTCTTTTCCCTGTCAGACCAGACATCTTGCACAGCCACCTCACCACAGTAAGCACCCCATCCCATCAGAGAGGCATCAGTGGTAACCGTGATGTCATGGTGTTGATACCCAAAAGGGGTCCCTCTAAACAAGTTGTCATCAGACAGCCACCAGTCCAAGGAGGAGAGGATGACCCTCGGGATAGAGAATTTGAGGGACGGAGGGTGCAGTAGAGCATCGTACCTCCGCACAAACCAGTTCTGGAGAGGGCGCATACGCAGCCTAGCGAAAGGCACCACAGAGGTGGCCGCTGCCATATGCCCTAGTAAGCACTGGATAGCGCGCACAGACTGGAACCGGTTCCTTTTAAACATGGACACTAGACCCCTTAGGGACCGAGCCCTCTCCAAGGGGAGCAGGGCCTTACCCTCCACAGAGTCCAAAAGTGCACCAATGTAGGACACCTTGCAGTTGGGCACCAGTTTGGATTTCTCCAAGTTCACCAGGAGCCCCAGGCGTTGGCACGTGCTAAGTACCAAGCCAATGTCCTGCACCAGCCTAGACTCTGAGTCAGCCACGATGAGCCAGTCATCGAGGTACGGAAAGATAGTACAACCTTCTTCCCGTAGGAAGGAAACCACAGGGGCCACACATTTAGTGAACACTCGTGGGGCAGTGGACAGGCCAAAGGGGAGCACCTTATACCGGAAAACCCTTTGCCGGTAAACAAAGCTCAGGTATTTCCTGTGCTCCTTCCGTATGCCCACGTGAAAGTATGCGTCTTTTAAGTCAAGAACCGCAAACCAATCCCCCTGTTTCAGCAAGGCGATCACAGCCGCCAACGTTACCATTTTGAATTTGGTCACCTTGAGGAAGGCATTAAGGCCCCTCAGATCTAAGATGGGACGTAAGCCCCCATCCTTCTTAGGGACCAGGAAGAACCTAGAGAAGAAACCCTTTACAGAGTCGTCATAGGGCAATTCTTCCACAGCACCCTTGGCCAAGAGCGACACGATCTCCGCATCCAGCTCGGCCATAGTGTTATTGACAGCTGTCAGGGGTGAACTGCATCTAGGCAGCTCAACAAACTCCAGCCCGTACCCCAGTTCAACAATAGTTAAGACCCATGAGTCAGATGTTATTGACTCCCACTCAGAGAGGAGTGGACTAAGTCTGTCCGAAAAGTTCAGGGATACGGCTGGCGTGACCTGTCAGTACTGTCTCCCGGCGCCCTGCTGTTCTTTCTGCAGGGCCGGTTGCTGTGCCTGACGAGGTTTGAAGGGCCGACGCCTCCTCTGCTGTTGTGCGGGAGGGTAGGGCCGCTGCTGGTAGGCAGGATACTGATGATAGCCCGGCCGCTGCTGTTGGTATCTGCCCTGGTAGTGGTAAGGGCCGGACCGGGGAGCGTACCGTGACCTGGAGGAGGGCTTGTCCGCTGGAGCCAGACCCAAGGACCGCGCCGTCTGCCTGTCCTCTTTTTTCTTTTTCAGGGTCTCGTCGGTCGATTTGGAGAACAGCGAGTCCCCTTCAAAGGGCATGCTCTCCACCCTGGAACGCACCTCCTGGGACAGGGCCGTAGACCGCAACCAGGAGTGGCGCCTGAGGACCACCGCCGACGCCATCCCTCTAGCAGCAGTGTCAGCAGCGTGGCTCCCAGCGTTCATCTGCTGCTTAGACAGCCTCACAGCCTCCGTCTGTAGCAGGGACACTACAGCCTTCTGCTCAGGAGGGAGGTCCCGGGTATAGGATGCCAACTTCTCCCAGAGGTACAGCTGGTACCCTGCCATGATGGTCTGGTAGTTGGCAATCCTCAGACCCAGCGAAGCGACGATGTATTGGCGCCTGCCCATGGCATCAAGCTTCTTGCCCTCTTTATCGGCAGGCACCGAGGAGTGACCCGATCGTCGGGGGTTGAACTCCTCTGTGACCAAGGAGGAAGGTGGAGGGTGTTTCACCAACGCCGGCCAGGTGCCCTGCTTGATCTTGTAAAGCTGCTCGATGCGCTTGGACATTGGAGGTTGATCACAGGGCACCTGCCACACCTTCTCCACAATCTCCTCAATACCCTCGAGCATGGGGAAGCCTACGTACGCCGGATTATCTCCATAGATACGTTTGAGGAGCTTGTCCTTGGTCTGGGGAAGTGCCGAAGAGATGTCCATCTCGAGAGCCTTGGCCATCCTTGCCATCTGATCGGCGTAGATGCGGAGGTCCTCGAATGGCGAGTCCGCAGATGGCACTAGCTCCTCAGCCGGCGATGGTTCGGACCAGGACTCCGACTGGTAGCCGCCAAAGCTCTCCCCATCCTCCTCATCGGAACCGAGCTGGGATTCCGGAACCTGGAGCGGAGGGGGAGCCCACGCCGACCTCGATGTCGAAGGCCTCGGTTCCGACACGGAGAAGCCCGCAGGTGCCCCCTCCCATTGGCAACGGTATGGCGAGGGGAGGTAGGAAGCCTGCCGATGCCGGGACGCAGTGGACCGGACTGATCGGACACTGTCCCCGGAACCATGCCGCGCACGACCGACCGGAGGTGGAGACGGACGGGCAGGCGACGGACGGCTCCGACGAGGAGACGGGCTCGGTTCCAGCCTCGGCGACCGAAGGGCAAGCGATGGTCGGCTCCGACGGTGCGGGCTCGGCTCCGGCCCCGACTAGAATTCCGCGGGCACCGTCTCGAAGGCCATCGGATCCGGCACCTGCACGGAGATGTCCTCTGGCTCCGGGGAGCCCAGATGAGGGGAAGGCGTGTGAGGAAGCACGATGACCTCCTCCTGAGGAGCGGGACGCGGCGACCGATGGTGCTTGGTCTTTTTCTTCTTCGGTGGTTCCGAAGAAGAACTCGGAACCGACGCGCTCCTCGCCTTCGAAGGGGACCTCGGCTTCGACCTCTTAGGCTTCGTCGGAACCGATCCGGCCGTCGGTTCCGACCGGGGACTCGGTACCAGGATCCTCGGTTCCGAAGCTGGTCTCGGATCCGACCTGGTAGATGAAGCGCTACGGGGCGGCCGCACCGGTCCCTGCGCTGGAGAGGCCGCTCTCGACGCCGAGGTACTCGGGGGACGCGGTTTCGACCCCGACCTCGCGGAGGCCACTGAGCCAGCTCTGGAATGCCGTTCGGCAGAGGGGCTTGGGCCGGCCTTGGAGGAGGGCAACGGAGCGCCTCCGGACATGACCTTCTGCCACAGGGAGGAATTCAATCGGGCCTTGCGCTCCTGCCGGGCCTTGCTGGTGAAGCCCTGGCAAATTTTACAGGCCGTCACATTATGGGTCTCTCCCAAACAGAACAGGCACAGTTCATGGCCATCGGTTTTGGCCATTTTCGTGTGGCATTGGAGGCAATGCTTGAAGAGAGCCTTTGAGGCCATCTTCAGGGGCACGCGAAAGGAAGGTCAAAAACAGTCCGAGTCAAATTACCGAGTCCACAACAATGTCCAAAACGAGATCCGAAGAATAGTCGAGGTCACGAAGTCCGAAGTCAAAAGCCAAGCAATCAGTCAGAATAAAGCACGAAGCACAAAAAAGCACAGAGCAACGAAGCTCACGTTCTCTCCAAGCGGCGGCAAGAAGAGAACTGAGGGAAGGGGCCGTTGGTCGCTGGAGGATCACGTGACCGTTTGGGCGGGAAAACGGTCGCTGAGGCGCGCGACAAACGGCCCCTTCGGAGCCATGGAAGCTCTAGAAAATTCTCCGGCGGCTGGCCTGCGCCTGCGCAGTCCCCATGTGTGGAGGCACAGAAGAACGAAGATGAACTCTAACTCCCATTTAAATCCATCTAAGCCATCTTTCACCACACCTTGTGCCAATGAGCTGCACGGGTCAGCAAACTGCTGCGTGAAGTCATGCTTGCTTTAGCCTATCTTGCATCTACCATCAAACGTACTCTCTAATGCAAATCTTGACTCTAGGGAGTGCAAGGAAATCCACTGTGCCTAATTCCACCTGATGGATGAAAGAACTCCATTTCCTAGCAGCTTTCTGGTCTGTCAACCAACAGCCACCAGATCCTAGGCTGAGTGAGCCTTCTGGCTCTTGAACTCAGCAGTCAGGAAAACAGCACAAATTCCAGCGGGGTAAGTCTTGAAGCCAACCCACTGGATCTAAGGGTGTCTCCCCCTGCCCCCTTCCAGGAGGCTGAGCCAATCCTCAAGTTCCTCTCCCACATCCTTTCAACCCATTCCCTATTTGTTTGAGGTGCCACAAAACCCTTTGTTTTATCAGCAGCACAATATTTTCATCTTCCAACACCAAGATCCATTTCCACATGCTCTCACCTGTTCCTCTGGGCCTCAGGGCACATGACCCCCCATTTGATGATGTTCTGACGCTACCCTCAAAATTAGACTTTTAGTCTTCTTGGTCACATCTGATATTTTCCAGAACTCCCAGTGGGCCACGCCTCCAAGACAGATATACAGAAAAGTCCAGTATTGAGGAGAATATGGTCGTAGCTTGATGAGAGTCAAGATCTATTAAGAGAATTCTATCATATTTTTTCCTGGTAAATAGTACCCATCTTCTCAATTCCATTCAAATCAATATCACCATGGGAAGGGGAGAATGAATTATTTTCTGTGGGGCCATCACTCTTCATAGGGGAAAAATATATGCATTCTTAAGCTATCCCCAGTGAGGCAAATAGCTGTTCCTGGGTGGATGGGGGTGAGATTAGGAAAATGATGCAAAGGAATGACTAAAACTTCCTTGACCCATAGCCATAGCCCTAATCTAAGTCAGTAAGTCTCACAAATGTGAGTTAGGCCCAAAGTTACACTCCTAGGCACACTTATATGGGAATAAGCCCCAATGAATTCACTGGCACCTGCGTCTATCAACATGAACCTGTGTCTATCAGCATTAATGCCAACAGTGTGCTGGGCACTGTATGGAACACACTCCTCTTCAAAGGATGTACAGAATAAGAGAAACAAATGCACCACAGAGGAGGACACAGGACAGCAGACCCGCTACTTGAAAGTTTGTTCTCAGGATGAATCAGTTCAGAACAAGCTCAGTATGTCAGAAGTCATCTAACTGCACTAAAACAAAGTTGACTGTTATAAAATTTAAGTGCTGAGTGTTTGTCAGTTATCACACTACCTTTACCCTTATCATTAGCCAGAATACCAGGAAGTGGGAACAGGTTTATTTCTTAACAATAATACGGCCTGTACACTTTTCCATATATATTACTGGGTTTGTTTTGCAATGAAAGCTGACAATTAAAAAAATAGCACCTGAAATACTCCAGAGGGACCAGATACTCTTGTGCCAGTATTGAGAAACAGCTAATGTAAGTGGCTGGGTAGAATAGGGAAGGGGGCAAGAGCAGAATCAGTATGGTGTAGTGGTTAGAATGCTGAATGAAGGTTTGGGGAGATCTGGGTTCCAACCCTTACTCTGCCATGGGAGCTCCCTGGGGGACTTCGAGACAGTTGCTATCTCTCAGCCTGAACTACTTCATAGTGTTGTTGTGAGTATCATATAGAGAAGGAAGAACCGCATAAAATGTTCTGAGATTCTTGGAAGAAGTAAGAGGAAGATAAAAACATGAAAGACAGAATGGAAGATTCAGTAATAAACTTCTCCTTTCTGTGCCAACCAGCTTTATTGCTCATTTTGACCTGTGGCTGCTTTTAGTTTGGTGGACTCTGCAGACCCAGCAGTAAGAAAAGGCAGATGACAAGCTAAAAAACAAGGATTGGCAAAGAGAAGAGGAGGAGTTAAAAAAACACACAGAAGAAAATCAGAAACAGTTGCATCCCTACCCTAATAAAGGGATGATGGTTTGTTGCAGAGGAAACCTATTTTGTTCATTTTATTTAGGTTTTTATACTGAACTCTTCTTACTAATGAGCACCCAAAGTACCTTACAACATCATTCTCTACTCCTCTGTTTTAACCTCACAAAAACCCTTTGGAGTAGACTAGGAGAGAGTGACTGGCCAAAGATCGCCCAGTGAGCTCCCATGGCAGAATGGAGATTCAAACCTGGGTCTCCCAGATGTTAGTCCAACACTCTAACCACTATATACTGCTGGCTCTCTCTGGAACCACAGACCTGAGAGTAACCTACTGGGCTCTACCCCCGCCCTCCATCCTAGGGCAGGATATCCTGTATCTGAAACATCTCTGGCTGCTCCATGTCCAGCTTCTGCTTGAAAATCTGCAAGGAAGGAGATTTCACAGGCTTCCTATGCAGACCATTCTATTGGTTAGCTGCTCTTAGGGTGAAAAGGCAGGGGAGAGGAATGTTTAACCCTTTCTACCTACTTACCTTTCCCAGACATTTCTACTGTTTCCTCCAAGCTTCCAGAACCATGTTTAATTTCACTATCCCTATAAAATTCTGTAGGAAAGGAGAATGTGGTGGGTGGAGAAAGCACCCACCTCACTGCTTTTCCTAAAAGACACTGCTCCTAGATATCTTGTTATATTATTATGTCTTTCCATAAGGTGTAGATATATCCTCAAAAATTCTCCCTAACATTTTATTTGCCTGCTAGCAGGCAAAACCTCTCATTGTCTCTTGTTCTATGCACAGTGAATAATAAGGCCTACCATTCTACCCAGGGTTTTTTTTTTTCTGGCATCCTTTTGAATGAAAATTATCTCCAAAATTATCCATGCAAAGCACAGGAAGGTTGAAATGCAATTATAAACGCACTTTCCTGCAAGGCCTTCATCGATACAGAAGCCTTGATCCAAGCACACTTAAAACTTCCTTTCTTTTTTCACACTGGCAGGGGAGCAACAGAGATGTGCTTTAAGTGGCACATGTGCACTTTGTCTTAGCCTGCCCACCCCTCCCCAAGATAAACATACCCAGCATAGATTTTCCTCCTAGACCTTTGAGTGTCCTTCTTTTGCCCATTTGTCAACAACCCTCCTGATTGCAAATCATGTCAACTCGGACAGCACGAAAATGAATGCCTGGATCCACAGCACTGCTTAGAACAGATGCTCCAGACATTTTACACTCTCTGCAGATGCACAGAGATTAAAGGAATCCAGGAGCAGGACATTCTGTACCTAAAGCCTTCCCTTCCCAATATATGCTCAGCCATTCCTTGAAAATCCAGCAAAGCTAGGAAAACAGCCCAATCTGGCACATCATTGTCTGCCCTCACCCACAACATCCAGTCTGCTGTGAAACTCAGAAGTTTTCCTCCAAACAATTAACCAAACAAAGGTATTGCCTTGAGATCAGAACTGGTGGAAGAACTGGGTGGGGGGTGGGGGTGATGAAATGGGCAACTTGCTTTGGTTACCACTTTGATCATTTCTCTTATAGTGTGTGTATCATTTTGGACTCACGGAAACACAGGGTACTGGTTCTTCTCCTTCCCCAGTTCTGTATTTCTGGTCATCCTCTGAGGCTTACACACAACTCAGGCCCCATATACTGAGACAACAGAAAGAGATGGTTTAATGATTAAATGGTACACAGGAGCACAGATGAAGCCACCTTATATTGAATCAGACCGTCACTCCATCTAGGTCAGTATTATCTACTCAGACTACTGGCAGTGGTTCTCCATAGCCTAGGCAGAAGTCTTTCACATCACCTGCTGCCTAGTCTTTTTAACTAGAGATGCCAGGGATTGAACCTGGGGCCTTGTGAATACCAAGCAGAGCTCTACCACTTAGCCACAGCACCTCCTTCAAAGATGTTGACAATACGGTACTGCCTTATCTCGAGGCAGACCACTGGTCCAACTAGTTCCGTTGTGACTAGGAGCAGAAGATTTCTAGGGTCTAAGGCAAAGAAATATCTCTCCCAGCACACCACTATCCTCTTAACCAGAGATGATGGACTGAAACTGGGACATTCGGCATGCAAAGAACTGAGCCACAACCTCACTTCATACACTGTACCACTTCAAAAGGAGAAGCACCTTTTTTTAAAAAGCTCCCCTATGCTTAAAAAAATCTGCAAGCAAAATACAACTGATAAGATGAATGACTTTAGGGCCGATTCCAGACGGCCCCCTGCCTTGCGAAACGTCGCGCGTCGTTGCGCAGAAAACGCGAAATATCGCGTTTTCTCGCGCGAGTTTTGCGCGACGTCGCGCAAAACTCGCGCGAGAAAACGCGATATTTCGCGTTTTCTGCGCAACGACGCGCGACGTTTCGCAAGGCAGGGGGCCATCTGGAATCGGCCCAGGTCAGTCTGCGCTCTGCTGCCTTAGTTTTCTAATTATTGAGTTTTCTAATTATTGAGGCGCATATATATGATGAAAGATATATATGCATCCATATTTTATTTTCACCATGCACACATTTGCTACAGAAATGCAGCACCAGCATTACACTTGTGTTTTACTGAAGCATTTGTGAGTTGTAGTGCTGCCATAGAAGTCAAAAGATTCTTTTTAGTATTAGACACAGAAGGAGTCACAGAGCTGGAAAAGATCAACTCAGCCATTTCACCCAGTAACTGGTTCTGATGCCATCTACAGGAACTCTGACAGATGCCTGCCCTTAAAAAAACATCTACAAGGAACCTCCTTTTAAAAATTGCTGTGGCAGCTTCACACAAATGTTCTGTGATATCTCCCTGTGATCTCCACATTGTGAGGTCTGTCCAGGTTACAAAAAAGCCACAAAAATGTCAGTTGCCAGGAACTCTACAGAGTCATAGTACCAGCAATCATCGTAAGGCCCATCTATTCCACTCTGCCTTCCCAGCCAGACAGGACTATCAAGCTCAGCTCCACCCACATAGCAACCCAGAACCAGACAGCACTTGCGCACAGCAAAAATTAAAAAAATTAAAAACTCTGCAGAGCAAATTGTACCAGATCACTCAAGTGAGCGAGCCAGGCCTTACACTGAAGAGGAAAAAGAAGAAAGTCCATCACCAAGTCACCACAAAGGAAATTATAACAATCACAGGCCGGAAAAGTACTTTCTTGCTAATATGTACACTGTCCATTCTATGTTCTGCTGCACATGTGAGAGGGGACACTCATAGCAATCAGGGGTACTCTTCCCCTCCTTGTGCACTGCTGAGGGTAAGAGGACAGTAATATACACAAGCCATCAAATGCATGGAAAGTCTACATGCTTTCCCATGTGAAGATTTCGTCACTGCACTCCTTTCCAAGGTGTGTAAGCTACCTGTGCCTCTGAACAAGAGCAGTCACCTGTCATGCATGCACAAACTTCCAGGACAAGGAAGGACCAACATGTTGCTCCTGCCCAGTAAAGGAGGAAAAGTGCTCCACGTTCTCAGAGGAGGACACTCTATGCTCTATACCATTAAGACACGCTTTTTGTTGCAGGGTGGGTGGGGGAAGTCAACAATGAGAATTCTACTGTATAATATGTGCATGCCTCTTTTTTCCTAGGAAAAATACTGCAGAATCCTAGACACAACTTCACATTTTGAAATGTCTAAGTCACTTGACTTTTCAAACTACTAGGAGCAACTGTGTATCATGTAGCAGCATCCTCATGTTGCATCATGATGTAGCAGCACCAATCATGTGGAAGGCAAAGAGGGCCTTCCTCCTTATCTCAGTAGGCCACAACTGAAGCCCCAGGTAGAGGTTTGCAATGCATCCTTCTTGGTAGAACCACCACACTGATTCTGATTAATCAAGAGAACAGCCCTGTGAATGCCTCAGGAAACACACTGGCAGGCTGATGGTTACAGGCAAAAAGAAAAGCAATTCCTAAGCACAAAATGGTTGCTAAGTGCAGATCCAACCACACAGCGCTCTCTGGGAGACCCAGAGCTGACTTCCATGTTCTCGAGAGGTACAAAATATATGAAATGGGATCCAGACTGGGATTAAGTTTCTCTACAGATTAGGGCCACAGCTCAACTGGAATCCTCGTTATAGTTTAATTCCTTGAGACTTCCCTCATGCAAAATGGGTATCTTGCTTTCTCCTGACACTTGGTATGTTTCAAATGCACAGCTACAGCTTAGGAGTCTGACTGTTTCCTTGCTGTAAAACATCTAGACAGAAACTTGCAGTAAGATACATTCTCACTCCAGTCCAGTAAACACAACCCATGTGGAACAACATGCACGTTGGCTAAACCATGAGAAAGCCAGCAGATGAAACAATACAGCTTTTTATGCAGAGTAAAGCTCAGCACAGGGCTCCCACGCCCTTTCACTTTTTGTAGGTATCGCCTGTTAAGAAAAGAAAGCTTCAGATCACCTGCTTGTTCCACCTCTAACCTTCCCTATCCTGATTTTATGGGGACATGTCAGAAAGAATATGGAATAAAACTGACTTGGCCTACTGCTTCTGATTAGCAAGCTGTAATGCAACCTTTAGCTATTCTCCAGTGGCCAAGTAACTTTCACAGATAGTTCAAAAATAAAATGACCTGTTTTGCCACCTTATTTGAACACTGGTTGGCAAGGCCCAGACCCCAAACTCTTTGCTGGTGGACTCTAGAATCCAAATTTTCCTCTGCTTCACATTCAGTGTAGCAGTCAACCTTGGCGTAGTAATATAATAATAAAGAAGAACATGTACAAGTAAACTGGCACTATGTACAAGCATGGAAACACTTTATTATTGTTTCACATAAGCTACAACTTTGAAAATTATTGGGCAGGGGGGCTGAGCCCTGGCAAGCCCCAAGTGTGGTAGTCCTTATCTTAAAAGAGGTGCTAAATCTCATATTTACTTGACAGTCATGCACCCTTATTTTCTAATGTGGTGGTGTGGTTGGCTGTGGCTGTTCAGAAGGGAGGGAAAGACACTCAGCCCATGCACAGAGGCACATTCTGTTACACAAAATATGCTAAATATTCTGTGGCTCTGCCCTGGTGATCATAAAATGTTTTGCGGGCTCAACCTTGATCCAAATTAAGACTCCACTGGGATCTACAATTCAAGTCAAGGGGTCAGCTTGAAAAATCTATAGCCATGAATGAAACCCTACTGAGAATCTCTAGTTTCCGCATCAAACATCCATGGTTTCAGGCACCAACACTGCAAAAAGACTCACATTTCTAGGTGCCAATGTCTACTCTGGGGACATACCAAGCAACTAGGATTTTTTCCAACCTTGCTCTCTGCCCCAGGTGGGCCAGATTCAACAGACCCCCAATCATTATGAACTTGGATAGTCTTTTGAAACAAACAAGAACATTATCTTGGATTCCCTGTATGTTAGCTCCTCTGTCCCAATGTCCAAACAAAACCTCAAGCACACTTGACTTCTTTACTTTTGGGCACACCTGTGCACAAAACTCACCTGCCACAGGTATGGCATGGATCTGTGCTCGTGACAGGAGCTCCAGCGATGGTTCGCGTCCAGAAACTCCATCTGAAGAGAAACACGATTCAGTTTCATAAATCGTCTGCAACATCTCTGGCAGTCCCCACGCCGAGGATACAAGAAGCATGCCAAGGAGCTATCACGCACTGCTGGTTATCCACTTCAGATTCCCTTTATGACAATCCGTTGCACAACCAAAAGGCTCAGGGAGTTGTCTGTTTTTGTGCTATATAGCCATCTCAAGCTAGTCAACATCCCCCTCTTATTCCAGACACAAACATATACAGTTGTCCTCTTTGTGGAAGCGTCTTGTCGGAAAGTTAATTGTCTCTCAGCAATGAGGGGAGGGGGAAACAAAACAAACAAACAAAAAACCCGCCAAGACTAAATTAAAGCTACCAGGAAAGGAAAATAATTGCTTTTTGTTTCTGCATGCGGAAATCTTCTTGCGGGGAGGTGAGGAGGGGATGAAAGACAACTGTTTTCTCAACTCCAGAGAAAAGGGCTAGACAAATCTCAAGATGCAGAGGGAGGCAGAGGCAACAGATAAGCGAAGGGGGAGAAGGTTTTACACCTCAGGTGCAATTTGACTCACGCAACACCTCCTTAGCCACAACAGAGGTGAAAAGATTAAAAAAAAAAAACCCACAAAACCCAGAATGGTGACTCTCTAGTCTCAAGAAGAGATCGCCAGCAAAAGGAAGGCTGTTGTTTTTCTTGCAAAGATCCCCCTTTCCCAAGGCACAAACATCAGATCCCTTCACGCGATTTTGTTTCTCCCCATTCCTGCCACCGAACGAGATGGCTTCTGTCGGGGGTGACCTGAAATAGAACGTGGGGAGGGGCCAGCTATAAATAAACCCAGCCGAGCTCTCTGGGAGCCGGGGATGGTTCAGGCGAAAGGAGCTGCCTGCCTATCAGAAGCTGCATTTCAACCACAGGGGTCAGTGGAAGAGATTCCCTGGAGGAAAGGCTGCCAAGCCGAGGAAAGGAAGGGGAGGCAAGAACAAAAGGGGGCGGAATGGCCACTTCTGTGTCATGGATGCCAGAGTCCACCTACGGTTCCTGGATTTATTAAAGGCCAATGTTCTTAAAGGGGGTATTCCCAGTTAAAAAAAAAAACTCTAGACTTTTTTAAAGAACAAAAATAAATCAAAAGGTGGTAATCCTAAAACTGTATGGGAAACAAGATCAAGGCAACGTATACTTCATACTAAAAATAAAAGCCAAATTCTGCACCAAGGTAACCAGAATGTTATGTCCACAACAGCCTAACAATTTATACATGGCAGTCACATTTACAAGCTGTATCCTTCCAGTCAGCAAAAATCCTGGTCTGTCTCTTCCCAAGCTTCAGAAAGCCTTCCAAGATTATATCAGGCATTGCATTACCTATCTTCATAATTGTAAAAGCTACAAACATTGTTTTTATTTTTGTTAATCTGAATTAGGGCTACCAAAGGAGACAGGAGCGGTTCTTAGGGGAGGTAACAAGGACTCCCTAATCATTCTGACCAAGCTAGCAAAGCAGACTCACTTGAGTCTGTAGATGGATTCCACATAAGAATGTTCCTTCACATAAAAAACCACTCCATACCAAAAGAAAACTAGTATAGCAGGGGGATAGATGCTCCCTGATGTGCTGGGTTTCTGTTCCAAAATGTGATACATCTATGCTTTTTCACTTGCTGTCTGGCACAGTTCATTCTATCATCTCATTATCCTGCATATATGAACCACGTCTTAATACTAAACCACAGCAACCAACAGACTGGTGTGCGCCTGATCAGGAGGTATCAAAAGGGGCATACCAACTTCTCACATGCATTTTATTTCCTTAGCACCTGCTTCCACAAGGGCCTGTGGTCGAGCAGCTTTTAATTCCCCAATCCATTTCACTGGATCTGTTTTCCCCCTCCCCTCCAGGTCAAAGACACTTGCACACACATTGTTAGACAACGCTTTGGCACCATCCATTCAAGCAAACCCTGCTGGTGGTCCCCAAAGCAGAATTAGCAACATTCCAGTTGTTGTTTCATGAGCAACAAATAATTTCTGATCCAACTGCAACCCAGTAAAAGCTAGTTCGTGTGTTTGTAACCTATGGCTCTAGATAAACATGTTCAGAACCAAACACAGCTCTTTTCAAAAAAGAATACACATTAAATTACACTGGAGGAGCAGGAGAGATGGCAGCATAACCAGTATGCGAGGGGAAAAGCAGACAAAAGGTTTTATAGACCTTGATGACTTCTTAGAGATGCTTCACCAAAAAGGGAAATGATGGAGGTGAACCGTTGCCAGTAATACAAGTGTGAACCATGCACAGATTTATGCCCATTCTCTAAAACAATCAGCCGGGGTGCCCATGAGTATATTTATTACTGATTGTGAGAACTTCCTAATAAAAGATTGGCAACCGCCTGGGTTGCCAGCCTCCAGGTAGTGGCTGGAGATCTCCCGGAATTACAACTGGTCTCCAGGCCACAGAGATCAGTTCATCTGGAGAAAATGGCTACTTTGGAGGGTGGACTGTATGAAATTATGCCATGCCAAGGTCCTTTCCCTCCCCAAACCCCACTTTCTCCAGGTTTCACCCCCTAGATCTCCAGGAATTTCCTAACTTGGAGCTGGCAACCAATTATTTATTAATCAACATGTCACTTATCTGTAATGCCAAGTTGCACAATTTTGATGATGCAAAAGGCTTTCTTACACTGGCTCTCTGTTGATCGTTCACTCTGCATTTTGATGTGATTTTAATTTTAAAGGCTTGCTGACACTAGCTCCTCCAAGGCTGCAATTGACATGTAACCACGATTAAGGAAAAGAATCTATTTGAACTCTGGGGTTTTCCACATAGGGCTTTTCTGTTGGTTCTGGCCCCATTCTGCTTTGGTTTATCCACTGATTTCCATACGCAATTTTTTGCCTTTTGTTTTCACTTCATACTCTCCCCCATATTTTCCAGTTCTTCTGAGACCACTTTTACCCCAACCTTTTTCTGGAATCCGATTTCGAGTCAATTTTTTTCTTCATATATAATGTTTCTTTCTGTTTTGTTTGTTCTACCCATTCCCGCCCATTTTGAATCCACTTTTCGACTGGGTGTTCATCATTGTCAAACCATTCCCCACATCCTTCCCACCCTGGTTTTGTTTTGATTTCCTTATATTATCAATTTCATATTGATATATGGGTGCAGCAGGTTCTCTAAATCCCCAGCATTTTTTAAAAAGTCTCCAGCCCCTTCCCTTGTAGAGATAAGCTTTTTCTTTAGATCTCTGCAAGGGAAGGGGCAAGAGACTTACTATTTTATTTTAAATGAAAGCTGGGAATTCAGAGAACCTGCTGCACCCATTATTACAGGGATAGGTTAATATATCAATATGAAATTGACATTTTAAAAAAAAATTGCAAAAGTCCTGAAGGCTCAGGGATGGGAAGATGGCCACTTCTGGCACCAGAAAAAACAGTGTGGTTTGAAAAGCACATAGCTGCTGCTGCTCTGAGCTCTGTCACAACAGAAGCTGGTTTGCCCCATCTGTACCAGCCTCCACCTTCTGGCTCTGGGTCAGCCTGGGTTGGGCTCTCCAGTTTGGACTAGGAGGACTTGGACATGGGTAGTGGAGCTGCTCCTCTTTTAGGCTTCCCCATGCAGACTGGCAATATGTTCATTTTCTTTCTTTTTAAAAAAACCCAGCCATTATATCAATATAAGCATATGAAAAAATAATTAAAAGGGGTGTGCCATGACAGCATTGATGCCACCAATGGCAACAGCCCCCCTGCTTGAAACCCCTGATTATTTAGGGCATGGGAGGAAGAAAATAACCATCTCCACTCCCATACAAATGCAAAGGGAGGGCAGATGTGCAGAAGAACTGTACCCAAACCAACTCCAATGCTTGTGGATCAACTGCTAAAAAAATCAAGAATAAGTCAAGCATAAGGAAAAACTCCTAGTCTCCCTTGCTTCTCCCTTCCTCATAGTCATAACTAGAATTTTGGTGAAACACTAACTGAGGTTTAGCAGAGAAATACAAATATTAGCATGTACATTAACCAGAAGTTTGTCTTCCTGCTCCCTCTATCCAAGATTCTAAACCTGGATTATATCCTAGATTTAGGATCCAGTTTAATGAAAGAAAAGGAATTAAATTTGGTTAGCCCACACACCTGCATTGGTACATCCTGAGGAACCAATGTTAATTCTTAACCATGATTCTCAGTGTGAGAAAAGAAGGGGAGAAACACAGCCTGGCCACAATCTATGTCCTTGTGCAAATTTCTTACCTGTTGTTACAGATGATAGCTGAATGTAGTCCAACAGTACCATCCTAAGCAGAATTACTACGACCACTGAAATGACCCTAGAAATGTAATTCTGCTTAGGAAGGCACTGCAAGTTTCCCACCAACTTAGCTTTCACTGCCCAGCCCAAACCCAGAGCTCAGCTTTAGGGCAAGTGTGAGGAATCTGCAGAATGTTTATTTACTGGGACAAAACTACACATAATTCTGGAGATTTTTGACCAACATGTAACTAAAAAAACCTCAAGGAGCAGTAGTATGGGTTTAGGACCACGATGCTAGGAAAGGTGTGTCCCCTCCCCCACTTCCCATGTCTTGTTTTCTAATCAAAACCATCCCTCTTCCCTGGGTTTTTAAAAAAGTCCTGAAACTGAAATAAAATAGACACAATACAGGTACCTACCATTTTTCTGTATGAGAAGCTGCTGAAGACACCTAATGTTCAAGAAACAGCACTGGAAGGGACTGGACTAAGCCGCCTTTCACAGCAATAGAAACTAATTCTGTATTACAGCCCATCCACAGCTGCTTTTTGAGGCTAAATTGCACACCATGGGATTCAAACATATCCCCATAATCACATTTAGTTTGGCTCTAAGATGTTCTAAACTTAACAATCTTGTCACCTTAACTAAAAACACTTCAGGACAATTTACAGCAAATAAAAGAAAGTGTTAATTAAATCTGTTTCAGTTAGGGAAGGTGGAATAACCACACTTCCAGCACTGAACCACCATTCAATTAAAGCTGACTTGACCTCCTGAGTTTGTATACTGCATATTGCATGCAAATATGCAACAAACATAGCAGTTCTGATATTAAAAAATACTTTTTTGTGTTTCTAAGTCTCACCCAGTTGTGGGGGAAGATAATTTCTCATGACAGTTTCTCCTATGTAAGAAAGAAGGCAGTGCCTTCTAAGATGGTGCCTGCCACCTGCATGTTTTATGTGGACTTGTATTAAAAATAGTTAACTGAGGATCCACAAATTCACTCATCATGTGTAGGTAAGCCTGTATAGGTAAATGTGGCAAACCTGGCCCTCACCAAGACCTGATGAAAAGCAGTTGAACATCTCCAAAGCACAGCATCACTGCTAGGTCAACATAAACTCATTAGGAGGGCTGAGAACTTAGTCCACGTTGCACAGTACACACTGGGTACACGACAAGTACCTTAGAAAGATAGTACAACACGGACAAGTTGATCTGAGAGAACTGAGGAAGTGGTTAGAGTGCTGAACTAGGATCTAGGAGACCTATGTTTGAATCCCTATTCTGCCATGGAAGCTTGCTGGGGGACCTTGTTGTGAAATGGAGATAAGGAAAATTATGTAAGCCCCTTTGTGTCTCCATTGGAGAACAAGGCAAGTAAAATAAAATAAAATAAAAGAGCTTTGATTTTGACTGCCCTGTAATCCTGGTTTTATTGCTCTGTTGATGGTGTGTACTATAACTGCTCAGACTGCTTTGTTTTTAACTGTGTCATCTGCCTTGAGCCTAAGTGAGAAAGGTGAAGTATAAATAAAATAAAACCCAATCTGGTGTCAAAGACAAACCCAGCAATTTCTCATAGGAGCAGGGCCGGCGCGCCCATTGAGGCCAGGTAGGAGGTGGCCTCAGGCGCGAGGGCACCGGAGGGACGCCAGAGGGGGTGTTGGGGGCGGAGGCACGTGCCGCGTAGCTGGCATGGCTGGGCCACCGCCGCCACCGCCACACGCCCCCTGCTGGGCGCAGCAGCTGCGAGCCACTGCCAGGGCGGTGTGTGGAGCGCGGAGCAGCCTCCGCCCGCCACCCCAGCCATCCGTTGGCCAATGCCCCGGCTTGCGCTGTGTGATGGCATCATCGCGTGATGATGTCATCACACAGTCCATGGCGTGCGCGAGCACAGTGCGTGCATGCTGGGGGTTGGCCACAGGCGCCAGAAACCCTGGCGCCGGCAGTGCATAGGAGAACAGGTAAAGTCTCAGCAAGCCCCAATGTTAGCAAGTTAATGTCTGCAGTTGATTTTTATTTTAAAATCTGCTTAATTGGGATGCTCATTTTTAATCAACCCAAAATTTTCAACAAATTGCCCTGACTAACTAACAGTGTGATTCTATGCATAACTACTCCAGTCTTAAGCACCTTGATTTCAGTGGGCTAGGACTGGGGAACTTCTGTGTAAGGCTGCATGAATATTCCATGGCTGGCTCCACAAAGGAAGGGTGGTGGGAAAAGCAGCACAGCAGAAGCAGCGGCAAGAAGCAGCGGCATCTACACAACGCTATTTCCCTACACTGCTTGCTGCTAGTGCCATCATCCTTGTTGTGTTGATGGAAAAGCGCTGATTCAACTGAGAATCTTCCCCTTACTGGAACCCCATCCTTACCCTGCAATAGCAGAGCCACAACTTAGGTTGTTTTTTAAAAGGTCTGGTCTGTGTGTGAGCATTTACACATGTGTGACTTACGGCGACTCCAAAGAGTTTTCAAGGCAAGATGCAAACAGAGGTGGTTTTGCCATTGCCTGCCTCTACATAGTAATCTGAATTTCCTGGTAGTCTCCCATCCAAGTATTAATCAGTGCCAACCACGTATTAATCAGGGCTGACCCTGCTTAGCTTCCGAGATCTGACCAGATCAGGCTAGTCTGGGCCAAGTGAGGGAAATGCCAAAGCTGAGTGACACCATTTTGAATATGGCACTAAGCTCCGCCACCCCTTTGGATTGGCTGCAGGCAGAGCTCTCCTATGAGTTCTGGCTTAAAAGGGAAAGTTCTGGGAGCCAACAAGTGTGTGGCCCATAGTATGACCAGTTTCTCCCCTGGGGCACATTTACCAGGTAAGGTAAGACAGTGATTGAGTTCTTTTCTTGTACGTCTCACTGAGCCTTGTCACTGAGCCTCCTGACCATTTATGTGTTATATGTTTGTATTAGTGGTTTTGATTGTTGGCTGCCTTGGGACTCTAAGTTGGGTGGAAAGGTGGCCTATAAATTTGTTAAATAAAATAAAGCTCTTCTAAACTCACTGACTTCAACAGAAGGGGGTTGTTTAGTATTACACTGCAGCATTACGGCTGAGATTCTGGTAGTGCCGGGGATTTCTGGGCCTCAAATGTTCTTGGGGAGATGGAGAAACACAGAGAACCCTAAAGCCAAAAGAGTTTTATGGCACCTTGAAAACAAGCAAGTCTAGTGTAAGCTGTCATGGGCTGCAGCCTCATTAGCAAATACCCCAGAAAACTCACAGGGCATTACAAACATCAATTTATGAATGTTGCTACTAGGGGAGACTTCGGAAGTTGTATTGTCGAAGGCTTTCACGGCCGGAGAATGATGGTTGTTGTGGGTTTTCCGGGCTGTATTGCCGTGGTCTTGGCATTGTAGTTCCTGACGTTTTGCCAGCGAAACACCTCTGAAGATGCCAGCCACAGCTGTTGGCGAAACGTCAGGAACTACAATGCCAAAACCACGGCAATACAGCCCAGAAAACCCACAACAACCATACTTCAGAAGTTGTTTCTTCCTCACTTTGGTGAAGTTTAGAACTGTGATCCCTGGAAGTACCATGGCCCTCACCGATGGGTTTTCCTAGTGGCCACTTTTTCAACAAAGCATCTCTTCTCCAAAGCAAAAGAGGCAATCCCTCTGCCTCAATGGAGCTTTGGAAATACCCAGAATGAATCCACCTCTGTGTACACAGGGAGCACCCATTCAGAAACAGCTGCCTCCATTTGTAGATGGAGCTTGTCTCCCCCATTTTCTGATAGGCCCCAGCTTTGTTTTTATTTTCCTTCTCACTCAGCTTCCCCATCTCTAGCTGTTTGCATATGAATGGGGGCAGGGAGGAAGAGCTTGGCAGGAAGAACAAACTTGTTTGCCAGTTTTCACATGCAGCGTAATTACCCTCAGGCAGAGGGGAAAAGGGACACCAAACTGGCTACAAATTCCAGAGGGTAGCTGGGCTAGTCCACTGCAGCCAAAACAACAAAGGGTCATGTGCTACCTGAAAGACTAACATGTTTATTGTGGCATTTAATTTTTTTAATACTTCATTTATACTCCACCTTGCTTCCCAATGGGGACCCCAAAGCAGCTTACATCATTCTCTGCTCCTATATTTTATCTGCTATACAACCCTGCAAGTAGATACCCCTCAGTTGCCTGCCTATGGCAAGCAATCTCCTGGGAGTTGCCCGCCAATCACCAGTGAGGAAGCGGCAAACCCCTCAGAGATCGCCCGCCTCCAGCAAGCAACCCAAGAAAGCAAGCACCGGGCACACTCCCGGCGGGGCGTGACAACATAACTTCCTGAAGTAATGTCATCGTGCCCTCTGTGGGTGTGCTCCCGACTTTGCTGGGGCCAAATGGGCCAAAATCACAACAGATAGCAACAAGTAAGTCCCAGTTGTGCACACACACACCCCTCATCAGGAGGGTATAGGGACCTGGGAACCCTACCCGCGAGACTGGTTGTGCTGAGAACATGAGACTGGCATGCTTCCATAGTACAGTGAGAATCTAACCTGGTTCACTCAGATCTAGTCTGTTGCTCTTGCCACTACACCACATGGTTTACAATAATTAATTCGATTAGTTTTGTTCAGCCAGAGCCCATAGCCGCAGTAGCTAACAACGGAGCAGAACAAACAGGCTAGAAACAAACTTAAAGAAAATATTATAGCAGTCAGGCAAAATGGAGCGATCTTAAGAATCCTTTCCTGAGAGTAAGACCTATTCAGAGCTGAATTTATACACAAGCTAAGTAAACTACAGTTCAGGGTCTCAGGTTATTGGGAGCTTCTAAATAAATATTTAAAAGGCTAACATTACTAGATTACCATTTGGGGGGCAATTTTATGGGGCCTGTTATACTTTATCTTAGGGCCCCAGCATATCTTAATCAGGCCCTGGCCTCATTTAGTAGATCCAAGTAGGATTCTGAAGTTGGGTTGCCAGGTCCCTCTCCCCTCCTGCTGGAAGTGACATCACTGCACTGGAAGTGACATCACTGCGCTGGCTATGCAAGCGCTCCTGTACTCCGCACAGGGCCAATTTGGCCAGTTGGGGCTCAAATTATCCCAAACAAAGGGTGGGAACGCTCCCACAGCCAGCACAGCGTCACTTCCGGAAGTGATGTCACCAAAACACTTCCCCAGGGAGCGCGCACATGGCACGTGTTCCCTGGGTGTCTGCCAATGGCAGACAATCTCTGGGGGGGGGCTTACTGTCTTCCGCAGATTGCTGGGCAATCAGTGAGTGAGGGGGCAAATCCCTGGGAGTTTGCCTGCCACTGGCAGGCACCTGGGAACCTTATTCTGAGGAGGCCTGTTTAGTATGGTGCTGAACAAGAACTTTCTCCCCAGATCTCTAATATGGAGCCATCTAAGTTGATTAGCTTATATTGGCTATAAGCCTGAGGCAGGGAACTTTTAAAAACATTTACTCTAACTTTAGAAACATTTACTGTACCTTTAAAAAAATTAATGCTAAACAATAACAACATTAACTGAAGCCCTTACACCCTAATCAAAGAAACATACAGGCCCCAATACAAATTCATGACAGGGTGTAACAACAACCAGGGCTTTTTTTCAGGGGGAACGCGAGGGAAGGGAGTTCCGGAATCTCTTGAAAATGGTCACATGGCTGGTGGCCCCACCCCGATCTCCAGACAGAGGGGAGTTGAGATTGCCCTCCGCACCGCTGAGCGGCATGGAGGGCAATCTAAACTCCCCTCTGCCTGGAGATCAGGGGGCGGGGCCACTAGCCATGTGACCATTTTCTCTGAGGGCAACCCACTGAGTTCCACCCAGGGGCGGCGCAAGGGTCTGCCACGCTTGCGGCCGGCTGGCCGGGTGCCCCTGCGCGCGCACGAGCGCGCACGCACACACCGGCCCATGTGATGACGTTACGTGTGATGTCATCACGGGAGCACGCGCGCCGCCGCCGGCCCTATTGCTGCGGCGGGCGGCCTCCAAGCTCTCCCGCTCGGTTGCCTGCGCCGCCGCAGATGCCTGCCCGCGGTGGCTGCGCCTGGCTGGGGGTTTGTGCTGGCGGCGGCAGCGGCGCGGGGTGGGAGGGATAGGAGGCTGGTGCTTTGTGGCGCGCGCTCCCGCCCGCCGCGCCTCCTCCGGCGCTCCCTCCGACACCCTGCGCCTGCGGCCACCGCCTACCTGGCTTTAATAGGCACGCTGGCCCTGGTTCCACCACCTCTTTTCCCAGAAAAAAAGCCCTGACAACAACACTATACGTTTTTCTTTGGACATTTGTGATCAAGTTTGCATTGTAAATTCCATGCATGTGGGGGCCCACTCTGGATTGGGATTATGGCATATAAAGAGAGGTAAGCTTATGTCCTCCCTCTGCTCTATTTCAAGACTTTAAAAAAGCCCTCCCAGAGTTGATATTGCCCCACTGGGGAAACATAGATGTACCCCATCAGTACACTTGGAGCGCCTAGTTCTGTTTCAGGTCATGAAAATGGCAAAGGGTGGAAGGCTTAAACCATTTCACTTTGTATGCCATGATCTTTATCCCAAGCAGGCCCACATGTGCCTGGGATTAAGTTCCTAGCATGGAAGGCATTGCACAAACCTGGGGGAAATGTAACGTGTAGACCATACAGATAGAGTGAAGAAACTTTTTTTTTGTCCAGCCTTGACTGAAACGCAGATAAGCCAAGGGAAGCTATTTGAAATTCTCATTGTCTTCTCAGCTACCTGCCCGACCATGTCACTTGCTTACACTCATAATTATTTCAATTGTGTAACGCACCTTCAGTTACAATGAGAAAAATGGACTACAATGAAATAAATAATAACAGTCACCTTAAGACGACTGAACTTTCTGTATGTGAGAAAAATATAGTAGTAGAAATTAAACAGTTATTTTTTCACCTTATTCTTTTCAATGACAGATTCTGGAACAAGGGGATTTAGTTCATTTTGTCTGGAGGTACGAGCTTCTGAGGCACATTTGTCAAAACATAAGTGAACTTTGTGTGATGGGCAATCTCCCCCCTCTTATTTTGACGGCTCATCTGTTTCTTTGGCTCATTAACATTTTTTAGAATTCTAGTCTTATGAAAGAAACGCGAGGTTTGAAATCTACATAATAGAAGACTCTTGGAGGTTTTGAAATCTACGTAATAACTAAGATTCAGATGTTTAGAAAATCAGTTTTACTATCCAGTGTCTGACCACAGAAATCAGGTCATCATTGGCTCAGGAAACCACACAGCTTCCATGGTCAACCACCCCTCCCAAACATGGACCACCTTTAAAAGACTAAGGAGGGGTGCGTGGAAACTTTTATGCCATAAGGAAAAAAATTCCCCACTTATCCAAATAAATGTTATTTCTTTCCCTTCATAAATAATAGTATCTAATTTTGAACAATCCTTAAATCTGTACATATTCAGACTTTGTCTAACCCAGTTCCTCTTGATGGGGGGGCATAATTTGGGTGGCGGGCATACAGGTCCCTTCAGGGGGCAATCTACAAATTGGAGGACAGCTTTCTGAATTTTGGATAGCCCTTTTTGATAATCAGCCCAGAAGAGGGGTTTTATACTGACTGATGGACTGCTGTTCACTCCACCCTGAGAATAAAATTCCAGATTCCTCCCCCAGGCCCTTAAAAAAAAAAACAGAACACGGCAAACCAGAATCAAAATTAAGATTATGAAGTGATCTGATGGCTATCAGGGCACAAGGGTCTCACTTAATATATGGCTTTGCATCTTATACTTATGTAAATAAAGCTGTTTGGCTTGGGGTGCTGCTTTATATCCCAAAATTTTTACTTGTGACTTGTGACTCAGTGATAATACTGTATTCTAGACTGGTAGAAGTGGATTAAAGGTTAAGAGCTTTAACAGAGAACCAGACCAGGAAGCATCACTTACAAACAATCAACATTTTTGTGGCGGTTAGGACTACCTGAATCAGTTGACAGTATTCTCTACTTGCACTGCTGTCCCTTAAACCCAATGTCTCATGAACAGACTTGAGGACAACATTTTCATCAGTCAACAAGCTGATTATAGATAAACTAGCAACCAAGCCTGTTGTAAAAAACAACGGGCTCTAGAAAATGGCCTCCAGAGGGCCGTACCAGTGCACTAGGCCTTCCCTGGCCTCCGGAGAGCTGTGCTGCCTTACTGAACCTTCCTGCCACTGCACCGGGTCTTCCTAGGCTTCCAGAGGGCCGCACTGGCCCGCCAGGACTTCTCAAACCTCTGGAGAGCCACGTCGGTCCTTTCCGCCACTACGCTGAGCCTTCCTGGGCCTCCGGAGGCCCCAAGGAGGCAGCCATGGCAGCGGGAAGGCAAGCCGTGTGCCCATGCAGGGATAAAAAGCGAGTCATTGCCAACACGGCTTGCCTTTTATATAACTGCCTTTTATATAATTTGCCAAAAGTCCCTAACTTTTGTGTAGAATATCTACTAGTGTTTTCACACTGCACCTACCTGCATCTTGACAATTTCTATAAATCTTAGGTCTGGATGGCTGAGATACTAACCATAAAACATCTAATAATGGACTTCATAAGATTCATGCAAAGTGATAGCACTTTTCAAAAGATTGATTGCCAAACTTCCAAAGATATTAACCACTCTATTCCACTGGGATTATTTTGATATCTTATTATAAAATAATAATTTCCAAATCTTGTCATACTTGTTCTTAACATTTCCTCACAGTGACATTACTTAATTGAAAGCATTAAAAGGAAATTCTTCAATTTGTCTTTGGGCTATTTTTGCTTTACAATCTAACTGGTAGATTCACAAGTCAGAATTGCTTTCTGACATCAATCTTGGAACTGTAGACTATGCAACCTCACACATCACTGTAAGACCTGCCAAAATAATAAATTGCATTCATAATTAAGTAATCTGCAAATCTTGGCTTTGTTCTTTATTTAAGAACTATTCATCTATGCCTTCCAGCCCTAAAATTTTTTATTAGAAACTGAGTCCAGCAGCTCTTTAGAGACCAACAAGATTTTCAGGGCATAAACTTTCAAGAGTCAAATCTCCCTTCTTCAGATACCGGATGTCATAATCCTGGGCCTGTAGACCTCAAGGAAGCCCATGCCTGGCTGGATTCATCCCAAGTCTTTCTCCACTATTGATCTTTCTCCTTTGTTTTTTTTATCATCTGCAACCTGTCCATAAAGCCAGGGCTGCACTTAGACCTGAAAAATGGTACCTAAATTTCATAGTGTTAATTGCCCAGGTCATTCCTCATTCCAGAGGTCAACCACGTCATCAACAGGAGCACCAACAGTATCAGCAGAAAAATCATCTCCATTTGTCTTCAGGCAGCTTGGCTCACCATGCGGGCAAGGACTGTTTGCCAGTCTACTGCAGTTCACCCATCCTGGACACATGCAGGGTTTCAAAGCTTTTCAAGTGTCCTGAAGGGCTGCCTGAAAGAGAGCTGGGGGCATGCAGTAGGATGCACTGCATGTGCCATATCCTTGTTATGTACTGTGGAAGTGGATGTCCGGTTATGGATGAAATACAAAGTTTCTGTTCCACAGAAAGAGAACAAAGAGCAAGAACCAGAAGCCTTCCTCTAGTGAAGAGGCAAATTCTACCAGTGGAAAGCTTCCTGTATCAAAGGCAGGTGTTATTAGTGGAACACAATATTTGTGATCCAGCCCTTGGACTTTTATCATGCTCACACTCACAACAGCGCTGAGAGCACTGACGTGGGCCTACGTATATAGTTACAATCTGTTTATTACAGTTTCCAGGGCTGTTGTGCTGCAAAGCAATCATGCTAGATAGGCTAAATGTGGGATATGAAGCATGGACAAACTCCCAGTGCGTATACATGGTCCCAGCTTGTACATAGTGTATTTTGCCTTCTTTTCCTAACATCATTTAATTACTGGAAATTTAAATCTGAAAATTTTCCAATTCAAATTTTCCTGGAATATTCACATCACTGCACATGAGACTTTTCCTGTTCTCCTGATGGGGATGTAAGATTTGCCTATGACCTTACATGGCAATGGCCAAGTCCAGTTTTTCTATCATCCCCAGGTATTCCCTTTTGTAGTCAATCCAGTAACAAAGCACACATAGAAACCTACTGAGAGCTGCTTTTCAGATCCCTACATCCCACATGCTAAAGGGATAGGTCACCACTGGATATCAGTGGAGCCACTTGGATATTTCTGGGTAGGTCAAGAGCGAGCCCTGTATTTATCAGCCATGTTAATTCAAAACCTAGACTTTTAAAATAGCCCAGGGATATTTATAGGATTTCTGCCCATTCTATCTCTCCCTCTACACCCTCCTCATGCGCTTTCGGACTTAACGTCAGAGAAGTTATTTATGGAGACATGAGTGAAGGAGAGGCCAGAGGACCCCTTTCATCCACACACACCCTTTTTTGCAAGCCTGGCCTTTCAGATCACGTCAAAGGAGAGGGTCACAATACAAGGAAAGGAGATATCCCACATGGCTGCCCTTCCTAGTATGAGGCCTTGGTTTTCACCCCAGAGAGACTGTCATACACCATAGAGCTGCCCATCTGAGCCTGAAAACAGAAATGGTGCCTTCCAAAGTCCTTAAAGGGGATTTTCAAGAGGACTTTCCCCCTTCCAATGGAATGAATGCTCAGTTTTACTCATTTGCTACATAGGCTCCAGACTTCTCCACGCCATGCCCCCCCGCCCGGTAAACCTGCTGTGGCAACAGCCCATTTCCCAGTATTCAAAAAGCTATCTTTTTGTCTACAGGACAATGAAATTTTCTTCTCCACTGAGCGCATAATGTAAGAAACACAAATAACGACTTATTGGGCTTGACTCTGATGTGGCTGTCTGAATAACCGTTGGGGATCCTTGCACTTCTGCACTCCTCTCTTCCATTCCCACATGGACAGCTAATTAGAGATTTCTGCTTGGTGGCAAGCTATGTGTGGTTTGCACATTGCATGTAAATCAGGAGTCCAAGTAGAATAAACCGTGGTTTGGAATTCTGGTTTGCAGGTTATATACAGAACATATTTTATCAGTTTGGATGCAAAATAAAATTATGGTTTCCCCAAAGTGAGGAAATGCCTAATTATCTGGTTGTACAAGAGATGGGGAAGGAGAAGGTGTGCAAACTCAAGGATCCCCAAGATTCATTCATACAGTGGTACACTATTATGGTCTGCCATTATATCTGATCCAAAACATGGCCAGTTATATGAAGTTTCTCAATATATACACTTTAACAACAAAAATGATGGAATAGATGGAAAAATAAATGTGAACAGGCTATCATCTTCAGAGGATTATGGTTAAGATTTTCTTTTCCTCTATATAATTTTCTGCATTCTTTTAAGAATAAGGATATTTTGCCTACTTCGTTTTTCCAAACCACTGTAAGGTATTTGATGAAATACTGTCTCTTCTGTCCATCTTGTGAAGTTATAGTACTGAATTAGTCTGTAACATTACTTCATCACTGACTGATAAACAAAACTGAGTATATCCAGCGTTGGCTAGGGTGCTGGAGGTGGAGAGGCAACAACCAGCCCTCCCCTCCTACTCCTGGCACTTCTAGTCCCAGAGGGTAGCACAGGTAGCCTGCTCTTTTCCTCCCTCTCTCTATCCACAGGGCGGGGCAGATACTTCCCTGTGGTATGAGAGGAGGCATTGCCAAGTGAGCCAAAAATGCTAGGGATGAAACTGCTGCCTGATTCAGTGAACCTAGAAAGATGGACAGTGGTGCCAATGAGGTCAGTATTGTACATTCAATCACTCACTAGAAACATTCAAAGAAAAATCATGTATCTAGTTCTAAGCTTGGCCTCAGAGCAAGGATAAAAAAAATCTGTACAATGGAACCAGATACAGAAAGTGGAGATGTTTCCACAAACCCAGTTTTACAGAAAAGACCCAAAAGTAAAGCGTATGTGTAAAAAACCATTTTTCACATATGTTGACCAGATTCTTTACCTGGACATTGTTTCACCATTCCACTAATCTCAACAAAGGCATCCCACCCACCCCCACTGCCCCCGTCCCATCAAGTATGAATTCACCATTTGAAAGTTCACCTGTTGCACAACATAATGTTGCCAGAGCAAACCATGAATGCTTTTAAAATAGCACTGAAAAATGCTGCCAATCTTCCCCCCCACCCTTCAGTCATTGTATCTAATACATAACCCCAGCCCAGTCTCTTTCTTTCAGCCTAACCCATCTCAGAGGATTGTTGTTGAGGATAAAATGGAGGAGGAGAGATCCCTGTATACTGCCCTGAACAACTTGGGGGGGGGGAATGACATAGAAGGAAAGAAAAAGTACCTGAGGAAGGCCTATAAGCTAGTCACAGAAGCCAAAGCCTGTTCCTTCATTCAGAAACTGATATTTAGGGGTATACTGCCTCTTACCACGGAGGCTTTGCTTAACTGTCACAGTAATAGTCAATAATGGGTTCATCTCCTGTAAATTCCATCTGTGATTTATCCTCTGAATTCTAATCACCTTCTAAAGCCATCTAAGCTAATAGCCACCATTGCATCTGAATGAAGAACTTCCTTGTCAATGAAAACCTATACACAGTTACTCCAGTTTAAGTTCACTGATTTCAGTGGATTAAACTGGAACAACTCTGTGCAGGATTGCAACATTTGTCATGAATCTCCATGGCCCATGGGGAAACCTGAGTTATATTATGAGAGGAAAAGATAAAAGTTCACTCTAATCACTAAACATCCAGTCTGATGAAGGGTTTCTGGGAGAATTCAAAAGCCTTCATGCTGTTCTGTGATATTTTGGTTGCTCCTAATAGTTTACACTACTTCGTCTTGGAATTTTCCTGCAGACCAACACAGCTAGCTACAGTCTTTGTCTATCCCTCTATTCATTCCTCCTCCTCCTCCCTGTATTCAGGGTATATAAATAGCTGTACTGAGGAAACAGGAACCTCAGAGAAGGGTAAAATATATGATACAGAAGTCTGAGAGAAAAGAGAGGAGACAGCAAGTGGTCTCCAAGGACCCCTTTCCTGGTAACTTGCCAACCAAACTAGACTAGCACCACCTAGTGACTGCTGTTACTTGACAGCGCAGCTACTGATATTATTAAATCGTTTGTTAAGACCACCTGGGCTCTAGGTAGTATCTGGAAAACCAACAAGGCCTACAAAGAAGAACACGATATAGCCTTCAATTAGCCAGATTGTGACCTCACACCTAAATCAAGTAGAGAAAAGGACTGGGGAGGGGAGAAATTTGGCATCACTTATGTAAACATCCTTGAACTAAAAACATCAGCGGATATATATATAGCTAGCAACTTCACTGGCCACTTTATACATCTGCTTTATACAACATGCTGCATGGAAAAGAAAAAAAATTAAGCCTTTATGGTGCCACAGGACTCTTTCTTGATTCTAGACAATGCTAACCGAAGGTGACCTATTGTTCATTTTAAGGGATCTTGATGATCAAAAAGCAGACAGCAGTCATGTGAGCTAGTGGGGGGGGGGATTAAATTATAACCACCAATTTGCAGCCTATTGAGCAAGTCACAGTAGATGAAGAGGAAGAATTTTACACAATATCTAACTTGGGCAGAAAGAGAATCAAAAAGACTATTCTGCCCAGTAGTTGTCAGAATGAGGATTTCCATTCCTTTCTGAAGTTTACAAAGCAAGAAAAAATGAAGATGTATTTGCCTTCCTTCCTGGCATGTCTGAGGGGAGACTCATAAGATTCAGTATTATAATTTGGTATATTCAGTTCAGCCACCCATCCATGACAATTGCCTAGTCACAGTCACAGCAAACCAGAGATTTGAACATACTTTCTTCTTTACCAAATCATATAGTCTACGCCAGTAACTTCCAAACAGTGGGCTGTGGCACATGAGTGCACTCAGGGGTGGATTGGCCATTAAGGCCAGTGGGAAAATTCCCAGTGGGCTGTTTGCCTGCCCTCGCCAATGTGGCCACTCCAGCCTGGAGGCCATCTAACCCTGTTGTGGCCACCCTAGGCCAAAAAGAGGAACAGGTATGAGTCCCCACTGTCATGAGCTGGAGCCAAAGAAAAGGAGGCACCTTCTCATCACAGTGAAGAATGCAAACAAGTTCTTTGCCCAGCCAGTCCTGGCCTCACCACAGAGCAGGAAGTGCCTGGCTAGTCCTGGCCTCACAATGGCAAAGTATGTGCCAAGCCTGGAGAAGGAAGAGTCAGGCTAGTCCTTACCATATCCAGCCTCATGGGTTGGCCAAGCTCCTCCTGCTCATGGCCTGGCTGGGCACACCCTCCTTCGAGATGTCAGGGGCTGGGACTCCTTTCCAGGGCCGTTTCCTCCTCCTCAATACAACCCTGAGTGCACCGCACATGGGGCTGAAATTTACTTTATTATGATGATCAGGATCCCCAATCCTTTTGAGCCTGCAGGCACCTTAGGAATTCTGAAAGGAGGTGGTGAGCACCACTTCAAAATGGCTGCTGCAGAAGGTAAAGCCAAATCCCAAAATGGGGAGAAAAAGATTAGGGGAAAAAAGAAGGTAAGCCTGATGGGGAGAATGGAATCACATACTTACTAAGGAAACCCTGGATGCTTACCAGCCATGGAAAGCACTTTCATTTGAATGAGGGCCGTCACCCTACCTTAAAATGACTTCACTTACTTTCTGAAAAGTTTGGTGGGTGCCAGGCATCAGGGTACTCAAAGGCACCATGTTGGGGAATCCTTATTTAGACTGGAAAACTACAGAAAGGAACCACAGGGCCTAGCATATTTTATATGCTTTTAACAACACACAGTTATGATGGTGGACCCATCCACTACTCAAGCACCCTGAAGACAGCAGAGAACTCCTACAGGACTGATCCTCTCTCTCTCCCACTTCAACAGTGCAATCTTAAGCAGAGATGAACCCAAATTCATTGACTTCAGTTGACCTAGAAGGGTGTAACTCTACTTAGGACTGCAGCTCACTTAGGGAGTAAGAATGCGCCATAATCACCTATGGTTGACAAATGTGAGGAAACCCAGAAGCGCTGAAACTTCTGAGAAATCATAGATCCATCCTAAACTCTGACTGACTGGGCAAACAGATGGGTAGGATTACGAGAAATAATAAGAACTATCCTATCCCACGGTCACAAGGATAATGCTGACCATTATTCTACAAAGTGATCAAAAGAATGGCTCAGTTCAGACACAGCACAAAGCCATGATTTAATTTGACTATGTTAGCATGGCTGTCTGAATGCAGGTCAACTCCTAGCTAGGGATAGTTAGGGCATGTTAAACTAAGGTTTTAATCTACAGTATGATGCTTATTAACCACAATTATTGTTAATTATGGTTTCATATAATGTATGAATGTGGGCATCCTGGATTTATCTTAGCTTCTTCCCAGGTGCTGCCCTCACATGTTCTCTGGCTACAAAATCTCTCCGCAAGATCAAAGGTGATGAAAACGGCATCTGTCAAGGTAATAAGGATTTGAGTGATTATAAAACAAATCCTGGTTTCATAAACTAACCACAGTTTAAAAAACCCCTGTGCTCTCGGTTATCAACAGCCTGGGAAATTGTTCTGACCATTATGTCATACAGCAAGACCCTTGGCCAAAGGATCTAAATGTATGAGTAGGCACAGAAGTGTTAAATAGCAGTAAGGGGGCACAAATAGAGGATTGTTCAAGAAACATGATGAGTACTTTCACTCAAATCACTAAAACCACCTCTGAGCCTCTTACTCTATGAATGTCATTTTATGTGGGATGAAGAGCAGTTTAAAAGAGAGGCACTTTAAAATTCATTATTTCTCCATTCTAGCAATGAGGGAAAAGCAACAAATCAATCAATCAATCTTGTACAGTCAAGTTAGGCACACATAAAACCAGCAAAATCAATGGGTGCTGACACCTAACTCTGAACAGGATTTCTGCCATAAGCTGAATTCACATTTGCTAATTAAACGGTTTTACAGGGACTGTTGATATGAATGTGTGAAAAAACTGAGGCAGTTTTAGAATTCTGAATTCATGGATAGCCAAGTAGGAAGGCTGATATACAATCAGCCTCCCTTAGACTGAAATCACATATGCATTTTACAGGGATGTGTCACAGAGGATGACCCAAAGGTAAGAAGCAGTTCTGGAAAAGTCTGAGGCTTAAAAAAGGGCAGATGTATTTATAATGTCACTACTAATGCAGAAACAAAACAACCAACAAAACTGGAAGTTGTATTTTTATATTGAAACTATTTATAACACCACAGTGGCAGCTATTCTAGGCAGAGGAAGCAGCAGGTCAGAATAATGGAAGTAGGAAGTGGTGGCAAAGATGGCTGACAGGAAGTGACCTTGAGTGCAGCAGATGGATATGGATGCCAGAACAGACATAGTCAGGGTAAGACATGTAAGTTACTGTCTAAAGACTAGAATTTGTAGGCATATCAATGGAACAAAGATAAATATGTGATCTTAAATGTATATGAACTCCAAATCTTATAGAGCTTTACACTGGGACTTGGTATGATGTTCCTATCCTTTCTTAAAACTGTACTATTCCATGGGCAGTCCTATAATGAGAAGTGAATTAGAAGATTTGGATACCATTAAAGGGTAGTGCATTGCTGGTTATGCAACTTAGTGTAATTTATTTACGGAGATACCCTTTTTAGATTGTCCTACTTTGCCCCCAAAATATTTTACTTGCATCAATGAATTCCGTTTTTTGTCCCCCCTACCGCCCAATCATATATTAAAGCTTGATTCTGGATCTACGAGGCCTACAAACATTTAAAATGAATGCCAAGACAGTTTATATGACATATTAACAGAAACCTCCAGTTGCCTTCCTAATCATTCATATTAGTATACAAGTAACTTTGGTATGAAGATAAATAAAGAATATAGGAATAAAAATTATATGTTTTCCATGAAATTAACATTTTCCATTTGTTGTTTATGTGTTTCAAGCTCTGCCAAGCTGGAGTGAACTGCACATGCTGGAGTGAACTGCCAAGGTGAAAGATGGTGCCAGGATACTTAGCACCACATTGATTCTCCTCACAAATTCAATCTTTATAGCTTTTTTTTCCTTTCAGTTTTCACTCAATTTGTCAACTTACAAAGAAAGAGGGCTACATTTTTCTCCTAGAGAGAGATAGGATGGAGACCAAGCTGAGCTACCATCTTGTCAGGGACTCAACAGGATGGACTTATTCCTCCTCCACAGCACTTTCTTTTTTTCATTTATCTGACTTCATAATCAGCTCTTTTACACCCAGTCCATTTTGAGGTCTCCCTTCAAAGACAACCTGGAGACTCCAGTTGGTGCAGAATGCTGCAGCTTGATTATAATTAGGAGCTAGGTGGAGCATGCATATCACTTCCGTTCTGCAGTCACTCCATTGGCTGCCCCATCAATTCAAGGTTATGGCTATTACATACAAAGTCAGCCTTTCATAGTCTTGACCCTTCAAAGCTGCAGGAACACCTCTATCCTTTTGCTCCACCATGGCAGCTTCACTCATCAGAAAAGGGCCTTCTGTATGTGCCACTCTATAAATGGGCAAAATCAACCGCTACCCATACACACACGTTCTCTGTAGTGGCCGTCACCTATGGAACAGCCTGCAGGAAGAGTTCAAAAAGCTCCCACTCTCCTGGCTTTTCACAAACTGTGCATAACTGAATTGTTCAGGAGGGCTTTTTTACACAGCTAATAGGGCTGTACTGTAAAGAATTGTTTAGAGAGATTCTCCGGTAAACGGATAGGGCACGTAGACTGTGCTACTGCGCACTGCCTGTTATTGTTGTTTATTATTTCATCATTGCTCATGTTTTATCTCAACACTGTTTCAGTTCTGTATCAGATTTCAGCTCATTTTCAAATTGTACTGCAATCTATACCCTATTGTATTGTTTATTATAAGTCCCAGCTGTTGATCGTACTGAATTACACTGTGTAATCCACCTTGAGTCTCAGTGAGAATGGTGGACTAAAAATAATGTAAATAAAAATACTGTGCTTCACAGGCTCAAACTAAAGCTGTCAAACATCAAACCCTAGAAAACAAGAAAACAGAACCTACGGAACCAGAAAATCCTGAACAGAGGGGTTATAGTTCAGTGGTAGAACATCAGCTTTGCATGCAGAAGGTCCCAAATTTTCCTGTTTAAAGGATTGGGTGATGCGAGACCCCAACCTGAGACCCTAGAAAGCTATTGCCAGTCCAAGTATATAACACTGGCCTTGACAGCCCAGTAGCCAAAATAAGGCAGCTTGTATATATTCAGGACAGTACATTTATTCATTGCTTTTTATCACTACCACCCTAGCTGATGAACTGGTTTTGAAGGGATGAGGGAACAAAAAAAATTCCCACAAGCCCTTCCTTCTGCCAAAGCCAATTCTAGAATTAGGGGATAGACAGCAAATATTTCATCCCCCTTCCCATCAAATGTAGATTGGGAGAGGGAATCGGGAAGCAATGCATAATCTCACCACTCTGTTCCAAACAAGTTCCCAGATTAGGGTTTCTTGGTCATACTCACACTCTAGCATGACAGTAAAACCAAGCATGACAGAATTCTGCAATCTAGCTTTATATAATAAAAGAGACAGAACATACGTATTACCATCCCCCCAACAACTTAAATAAGTTTCCGTCAGTGAATAAATGTCATCAGGGCTTTTTTTCAGGGGGAATGCGGTGGAACGGAGTTCCGGAACCTCTTCAAAATACTTGGCAATAGTGCTTGAAAGTAGTATTATTTCAAAGAATCCTGTGTATTTTTTCCTCATTTCCCTCTTGAGAGTTCCACCACCTCTTTTCCCAGGAAAAAAACCCTGAATGTCATCATATGAGTTCTTCATAAAGAAAACAATATGCAATGTATTTAATATATAATGGAAAAGAATGTTCCACTTGCATATTTGATAAGATATAATTGTGCACCCATTAATGGTAACATGAGGGACAGTCAACAAATTGATATCCACTTCCTTGCCTTTGCCTCATGCTTATCTTCTCTCAAACACCACTCCCAATGTCTAACATCCATTGCTAGTACAGCTACCTGAACCGGTCAGCATCAATCTCCCGGTGAATATGAAAAAGCAATCCAGGAGATTTTGACAGGGTATTTTAAGAAAATATGCCTTCCCCCCCACCCCCCACCCCACCCCTCACTATCTGCCTGCCTTCTGCCCCCCTACCTTCAAGATCTGGCTCCTCCTTTTCTTGCAAAAGCAAATTTAAAGACATTCTGACAAGCCACACAAGCCTGGTGTGGCTTCCTAAATGTTCCACAAATAGGGAAAGAGCACTAAGTGTTCCAGTTCCTGGGGAAAGAGGGAAAGGGGTAGCATGGCATGGAGATAGAAAAAGAATAATCTGGAATCGCTTTATTCAGAGTTGGCAATTTTATTTATTTAGATCAGTGATACTCATTCAGTGGCTTGGGAATCACATATGGCTCTTTGACATGCCACCTGTGGCTCTTCTGAGTACCGATATGATTGTTGCCCCATGTTTCAGGGAAGTGGGCAAAGTAAGGCCATTGCAAGTAGAAAATTTAGTGCACGTGATAGAAGCCCTTTTCAGGGGTTGTGCACATCCAAGGAAAATGGGCTACATGCAATCCTGATATGCACAATTGCTATTTTGTCTGAAAGGAGCTACATGAATACATTCCAACTTCAAAATACAGGAAATACATTTACGCTGCCCCTTCCAGACAAAACGGCAATTGTGTATATTGGGAGGACTGAATGTAGCATGTTCTGGTCAGCATCAATCTCCCATACATGCATACAGATATAATGCCTGAAAAGGGCTCCGGTGATCTGGAATATTTGAAAAAGCAGCATTCCCAAAGACAGAGGTGGAATTTATTGCTAGCACACTTTGTACATGCAGAGACTCCACTGCTCATGGGCCAGCAATCATATATGGGCGAATAGCTGCATCAGTGCACTCACACCACTCTCTTTCTAAGCACACTGACTTCAATGCACACAGTGTATTGTCTGTAGAGGGCTACTAGTATGTAACTAACAACAGGGAGCTTCATAGGGTAGGTGAAACAGATTCATGCAGCCATTTAGGGGGTAGACACAGAACTGGAGAGAAACTGTAGCAATTAAAATCTTCTGTAGTTACTAATTTTGCAGCAGAATTCCACAGGCTCAGCAATATATCAGGCATTTCCATTCTATGGTTTTCCTAGGTTTTTTTCCAACAAATCCAGAACTAACCTTGGCTTCCATCTTCCAATACTGAAATCTTCCATTTCAGTTCTCAGGAGTTCCTGCTGCTGTAGCACCACCTCTCACAGAACTGCAGTCTTCTCCACTAATGCCTGTTTCCCCCTTTTTTCTTTCCAGTTTCTCTCCTCCCTTCCTCTCCTCTTTTCCAGGTCACAATTAAGAGACAGAGACTGTCAGGAAACAAAGTCCCTGGTTTTGGTCTTCTCATTACATCACTACTGCTACAAAAGATTGAGGCCTGGCCCTGGGAGCAGTTTCCAGTGTTCTGCTCTGGCTTAAATTAAATCCTGCAAATGGGAAGAATTTTGGTACTGCTTGGACAATAGTTAATTTCTAGCCTGCCTGGAAAACACACCCTCTGGCCCAGAAACTCTGCCTTTCAATCCAAACATGTAACACATGACTGATGCTACTCATGAAGAAGCTGCACTCTGTATATTTCAGAGCAGCATTCTTCTTTAAGATTATCTCAAATTATTTAGCAATTAGCCTCGGAACTGAAAGCAAGTGCCAGGAACAAGCCCTGATTTAAAATTAATCCCTGCACTTGAATTATACAAGAACAGAGAGCCTGGAATATATGGAATCTATAAAGCACCTTTTCTTGCCTAATTTCATACCTCATAGTGAAATCAGGGTACTGAACTTAAAAATGCTAGAAATAGGAGCTCCTGTTTAGTTTAAAAGATGCTTCTCATACTCCCCTTATAGCTACACACATTTCATTCCCCATATGAAAATTGTTTCATTTCCCTCCTTGAACTGCACCTTGGCAGCTCAGCCTCTGACACCTTCTTTCAGTCACAACTGCAGCGCAAATGAGTAAAGGATCTGCCCAGACTAGTCAGGGGTTCTTTGTGGCTTACACTCTAAATAGTATTTATTTCCAAGAGAAAGAAAATTTAGGAGGAGTAGGTGTGTTGATCTTTTGCAACAAAATGGCAGTTGGTCTTGTAGTTCCTTAAAGTCTAGTAGATGTATTGTAGCATTATAATAAGCCTATGCTTTTAAGACATGAAGATACCACAAGGCAGAGTATAATGCCATAGACGCCATCCTCCAGAGCAGTCATTTTCTCCAGGGGAACAGACCTCTGCTCTCTGGAGTTCAGTTATAATTCTATGAGATCACTAGGCCCCCACCTGGAGGCTGGCAACCCTACCATTAGGCCTTGAGGTTAAGTGCGGATTAAGGGGAAGGGGGGGATATGGCTACATAGTGCAACATAGGGTTGCCAGCCTCCAGGGGGTGGCTGGAGGTCTCCCGGAATTACAACTGATCTCCAGGTGACAGAGATCAGTTCCCCTGGAGAGAATGGCTGCTTTGGAGAGTGGAGTCTATGGTATTATACCATTCTGAGGCCCCTCCCCTCCCCAAACCCCACTCTATCCAGGCTCCAACCCCAAAATCTCTAGGAATTTCCCAACCTGGACCTGGCAACCCTAATGCAGCATCTACTTTGCATGCTGGTTAAATTCTTGGCATCTCCAGTTAAAGGGATCAGATAATAGGTAAAGTGAACGGGATCAGGTATTAGATAAAGTGAAAGACCTCTGGAGAGCTACTGCCAGTCAGAGCAGACAGCACTATCCCTGACAGACCAACTGTCTGGTCTGACTCAGTAGAAGGCAGCATCATGTGATTGTGCCCCACAAACTTGTACATGCCAGGAGAAAACAGATCTGTAACTATTATAACTGGCCATTTCAGTCTATTAATAGCAGCAACACTCCATTTGCAACAGTAGAATTAAAAAAGAAGCAGGCAAGCAATTTTTTAAGGCAGTAAAAGTGCTGATGCCCTACACTAACCCTTTGTTTAGTCTGTAAAAGAGAGCTTCAGTGGAGGGTGGGGAAACCAAAAAGAATATTTATTCCCTCTTCACCTGAACGTATCTCCATGTGCCAGTTAGGCCTAGAAGGCTCAGCAGCAACAAAAGCAGCTGCAGTCTGGCTGCAGCTCTCACAAAAGCCGTGGAGGGGCCTGCTCTCAGCTCAAGCTGAAGTAGCCAGAAATGAGGCGTTGCCATGGAGATTGTTAAACGGCCATCTTGCACCTCTCGGCATTGGTTGATAGCTTTTAAATATGGGTATTAGAGGGATTCAAATGGAAATCCAGCCCGCTGCACCTCTACTACACAAACCAACAAGGAAAAGGAGGATGTCTTAACATGTTTCAGACTGGATCTAGGACTGTATCTTTCAACAGAATAGGGTTCAGCACTGGAGCACAGCCAGTTTACAACACAGAGAGCCTCTTAACATAAACAAAGTTAACCTACCCTTCACACATTTTGGATAAATGGGGCATGACTGCTAGGGTCAGGGATCAGGTCCCAGATTCCAGATTTAATCCCTGATATCTCCTGTTAAAAAGATTAGGTAGCGAATGATGTGAAAGACCTCCATGCGACCCTGGAGAGCCTTGGACAGTCAGAGCAGACAATGCTGACCTTGACAGACCAACAGTCCCACTCAGCTCCATGTGTTCATGCACAAGAAACTTTCATATGCCAGAAGAAAACAGCCCTGTAACTATTATAGTTGGTAGAATGAACCAGTAGATGGTAACTTCATGTGTACAGCGGTTGCCTGGTGATTCAAGTTTCTCTGCCTCACTTCACAATTCCTATCATAGGGCGGCCAGCAGGTTTTATCTTCATCTGCTACAGTCCCAGTGACTTTCTGGCAAATGGTGATCTTTATAAATACAGGAGTTGCCATTAGCTTGACTGGAAGTCCAGTCCAAAGGGGAGAGCTGCTTTCAGACCATCTTAAAAAAGAGAACTCATCTCCCCAGCTGTATTGTGGAGATAATAATAACACTGATTTTGTTCACTGCTCTGAATAGGGTACTAATCTATCTAGAAGAGCAGTTTGTACATATGTTTATGTTGAAGATGGTAACAATGCAATCACTGTTTCTGAGCAATGCAACATACCTATATCTTGACCAAGATTCACAAGCTTGACTTCTGGGAATGTACTTAATTTGCATATTTTATTTGCAAATAATTGATCTAACTTCCTGGTAGATGAAAGTAAAACATTCCCTGATCTTTCTGAATCACGCAGTATCATCTGGGATCAGCCCTGCTTCATTTCCTACTCACAGAATTTAAGAGCTCTGGGAAGCCATCAAGTCCAACTCTCCATCACAAGGCAGGGCTGTCCCAGCTGGCCAGATACAAACACCTTCACCTAAGCAACTGTGTGTTGAGGCTATTTCCACCTCAACACACAATCTAAGCTGGAGTTCAAAATGCAAGGCAAGTATATAGACTAAACCATAAAACAAAAAGAAACAAACAATACATACAAAAGCAATAAAAAGCAGACAGAAGCATGGAGTATTTTAGCCCCCAACCCTTGTCCGAGAACTTGAAGGGGAAAAACACACCTTTTCTCTTCCTCTAAAAACAGAGGAGGGAATCAGCCACCTTTGTCTATGTATGGGCATGGCATTGTTTCACACACAGGATTCAAATAATTGTTATAACATTCTATGAAATTGGAAGGTGCTATTTCAATGTATGCTTTATATAACGTATCATTCCCAGTCTCAAACCCTTAACACATGTTTAAATAGACAGATATAATATATATCCTAAACTGTTCCTAATGTTCTCTATCCATGAAGAGCTCCATTCCCCAAACGCTTCAACTGCTATATCCACTTTTGCAGTTCACCACTAGCTAACTGCTGGAATTGTCTGCTAGATGTGCTCGTCCCACTGTCTGGTTCACACCTGGACCAGCAACAGATTAGTGTTAAATGACTCATGAATATTACATTGCTGTTTCCTCTGAAACACTTGAAAGAGACTGAAGCCACTTGGCCACTAAGTGTAACACTTGGCCACTAAGAGACTGAAGCCACTAAGTGTAACACTACTTAGGAATGGATCATACCATATGAGAACCATTTCAGAGGTCAAGAACAATTTCTGTCCTCTGGGAGAGAAATAGTTGGGGAGAGCACCCCCTTTCAAAAGTCTGACTCCTACCTCCCTTGCTTATCACACAGGGATTATTGCATGGCCATTTTCTTTCTGAGTCTGGAACAGAGCAGAGCAGAGCACAGCAGCAGTTAATGGAACTGGCACCACAACGAACACTGAAGTGATTACGTTGCTACTGAAGTTATAACCGAAAGTAAGCAAAACTTGCTCCTCCCAAAGAGGATACTATTGAATTTTCTGGCCACGCTTCACAACATGAAACATGAATTCTCCTCTCTCAGGACAAGACTGTAGACATCTCTTATTCCTGACCATACTAACAAAATTCAGAACAGGATTGGATCCAGCCAGGTCACTCATTCAGTATCACCCAATTCCCCTCCTTAATACAGTTGCCATCCTACATAGGTTTTGTAGAGAGAGATTCAGTGAACCCCAGAATAGCTTTTTGGGGTGATTCTTCCTTTTTCACCAGCAGAAAAGTTGTTGGACCAAACCCATGAGGTTGAATCCTGTGACTCCATCCACTAAGACATCCTTATACAAATAAAGAATTTCCTCCCTTAGAGGAAGCCTCTCTGTAACAGCAACCATTTCCCACTGGGGGAAGTCTTTTTAGCAGAAGTCATAGGATCCAATCCTGTCTCTGCCTCCAGGGGTGGCGCAAGGGTCTGCTGCGCTCACGTGACATCATCACGGGAGCGCGCGCCACCACTGGCCCGATTGCTGCGGCAGGCGGCCTCCGAGCTCTCCCGCTCGGTTGCCTGTGCCGCCGCAGATGCCTGCCCGCAGTGGCTGCGCCTGGCCGGGGGCTTGTGCTGGTGGCGGCAGCGGCGCGGGGTGGGAGGGATAGGAGGCTGGTGCTTTGTGGCACGCGCTTCCGCCCGCCGTGCCTCCACCGGCGCTCCCTCCGGCACCCCGCACCTGCGGCCACCGCCTACCTGGCCTTAATAGGCGCGCCGGCCCTGACTGCCTCTTGTTGCAGCCCACTGATCCCTCTAAAATCTTTGCTCCAAGGGAACTGTGTTTCTCCAATTTTCCTTCATTCATCCATCCCCCCCACCTAGAACTGGTTTGGGGAGAGGAATGAGGGGGCATCAAGGAGTCCCTTTCCTCCTTCCCATGGCCTGGAGGAATGCACCCATTTCTGTAGGGCAGGGCTAGATCCAGAAGACTATTCCCACTGCAATGATTTCAGGAAAGGCCCATCAGAAAAGTTGTTACCACAGCAGCAGACAGGCAAAAGAGTGGAACTAGGCCTATTTCTCCATGTGAGGAGCAGGGATGGGGAGCAGAAGGGAAGTCTGGAATGGCTGGTGGTAACTAGGCTGGGAAAATGACTGGAGCACTCCATCAAATCCTTCTTCAAACTATCAAACTTGACCATCCTTAAGCTAGTGAATAAAGGACATGTGTGTAGTGGAATGTTCCATTGAGTTAAACAGGTGGAGCATCCTATACTCCCATAAACAAAAAAGCCCTCTGTACTGGAAGCTGGAGTTCCTGCACCTTTATCAGCTGCATTTCCGAGCACACATGCAGGTACAGTTACAGAAAGACAGCAGGCACACCTCCAGCCACCCCTCTGGTCCAAAATGGCTGAAACCAAGGAAGACGCACCACCCCTTCGCTCCTCCCACCTTGCTTGCCCTTGCCTACCTGACTCATTCTTGGAGTTCATGTTGTCCTTGTTGGTAGGTGACTGCTCGCTGAAAAGATCAGAAGGAGCTGTTAGCAGAGCTAGGCCTCCAACGGTGTTCACGTGGGCAGAGGTGTTCAGATGCCGTTCGGCCAACACAGCTGGGACATCCCTTGTGGCAAGAGGGGAAATCCTTCTAAGGAACCCTATGGCAAAAAATGAGAGAGATCAACAACTGCCTTTGTAAGAAGAGTGGGCTGCCTGTGACAAAACATGCAAAAGCTGCCTTGTACCAAGCCAGACTATTAGCACATCTACTTAGGTATCCTTCACTCTAATAGGTAACAGCACTCCAGTGCCCCTTTCCCAACAACCTGAGATTTGTTAATTGGAGACATCAGGGATTGAATATGGGACTTTCTGCACGCAAAGCATGTATCTTTCCATTGATTTGCAGTCTCCACCCCACCCCAACCATTTGTTCTGCAAGAGGTCACTATTCTAAACAGCACACAGGATCAGTGGGCCATGTCCTTTACCACCCCATTCAGCAAAGTCTGAAGTTCTCCTCCAGTCTAAAGAAATGTCCTCCTATGAAAGCAGCTCCTCCTCAAGCAGAGGAGCCACATAAGTGGGAAGAAAGCTTCTTAGACTGGAGCAACACTTCCATCTTTGCTGTGTAGTGGTAGGATACAGGACAGCATACTATTATATTCCCCGTTTCTGTTTGGGTATGGTTTTGACAGAAATCCTCTTTAAGAAAGGATGCGCCACCCCCAAACCACTCTGTTTGGAGAGATACGCAGCCATCCCCTTAATCTCAGCATGACACCTTTTCCTGGCATCAGACAAAAGACTGCATAAACACCTTAAGTTGCCTTATACTGAATATTTACACCCTTGGTCCATCAAGGTCAGTATTTTCTACTCAGTGACAGGCAGCAGCTGTCCAAGGTCTCAGGCAGAGAGGTCTGTCAGATCACCTATGAACTGGTCCTCTTTAACTGGAGATGCCAGGGACTGAACCTGAGACCTGCTCCATTCCAAGCAGATGCTCTACCACTGAACTACAGACCCTCCCCGTGTGTTGTCAATCCTAGTTAAAAAAATGTTGCAAAACTGGGCTTTTGAATTTCTGCAAGGTTTTTAAAGTTGTGTGTGTGTGTGTGTTCCTGGTCTAGTTTCAAAAGAATTTCTTTATGCCACTTTGAGCAAGCGAGACTATGAATCAGGAAGCTGGTGGTTTCCATCACTCTCTGCCATATGATTTCTAGTGGTTAGAGCGCTGGACTTCGGTCTGAGAAAATTGTGTTCAAATCCCCATTCTGTCATGGAAACTCACTGGGTGACCTTGGGCTAGTCACACACTCTCAGCCTAACGCACCTCACAGGGTTGTTGTTAGGATATAATGGAGGAGAAATATGTAAGTAACTTTATTTCTTGCAGCAGGGGATAAATGGGGCTTTCCTGTATTTTGCATGTTTGTAAATTTTGGAACTTTAAGGCGCCTTGAGCTACAAGGGTAAGGTGGGGTATAAATATTTTAAATAAATAAATTTACCCACTCCAAATCAGACTCCCATCTGCAATATGAGAATAAAAATATTGACTGACCATACAAAGTTGTTGTAAAGATTACACGAAAATTTACATAAGGCACTTAGAACTCTCTAAACAGCACTATACAGATGTACGGCTGTTTTCAGAACTGCTCGATTTCTGGCATTGCTGAGAACACAATCACAAAATGATTTTTTTTTATTGGCCAAGGAAAACAAGACCATTGGCTTAATTTGTTTACTCAGCTGTTTATTTGTTCACAATAGTTCCTTGAACACTGAGATATCAGAATGAAATATAGGTACCAGTGTTTCAAGACACAATTCTACATTACATGTTGAAATACCTGACTACCACATTAGCAAACACTTCTATGTTTTCAAAATGAAGGCAAAGCTTGACCTGCGGAATCACTTTGTTGAGTTATCTACTCTGCATGTCTTATGAGTTCTCTGCTGTCAACTTACCAGTTGCACTTAGGTTTAGCTGATCACTGAGAACAGAGGGCATGGCAGAGGACTCAAAATGTAGACAGAGCAGGTACTCAAGTCTACAAAGCAAATTGCTCAATTAAGAACCACAAAGACAAAGACTTCAGGTCGAGCTAAGCATCTTTCAGGCCTCCCCTTATTTAGTACATATGTCTACAGAATAAGCACACGGGCACAAAAAGCACTTAAAAAAAATTAAGAATAATTTTCAAAATAAAAATAATTGGCTAAGTAAGTGAAGGCTTTGGCTTATCCTGCCCATTCAACATTGGTCAGCTTGCAAGCAATAATTGTGTTAAATATGAAATATGTATTCAAAGCAAAATCCTACATTTCACATTTACATATCAGTTTAGAACCACCACCCAATACGTACTTGCTCTTAAAGTCAATGAGGAAAATGCAAAATACAAGACACAGTGATATGCTCCTTAAACATCTGGATGGAAACTGATGTGCACATTCAGGACAAATTCATCCATTTCAACTAAGAATGTCAACAGTGCCCATTTTCAAGAGGAACACCGTAGCCCAGGCAGAGCCAAGGAAGACCAGAAAGATGACTCTGTCAAGATGGAGGGGCTAGTAGTCCTGTCTCCTGAGCCCAAGATCATGGAAGAATACTCTCAGCAGGTGCAGAGAATTATCAGTAACCCTCCAAGGGTGCAACTGAGGTATGTTTGGTCAGTGACTAGTCACATTCGGCAGGGCTGGCTAGGCTCTGTAGTTGCTATGGGGGAGGGGGGGAGCATCCCATTGAGATTATACCATGATTTTGGCTGGAGAGGTAGAAAGGGCCTTCACCCAAGGAGGCAGTTACATCGACCGGGCAGACCATTAAAGGTGGTAGCCAGAAGGAGCTTGGGGCTGGATCATCAAGAAACACACCCACCCTTACATGGAGAAAAGAGTGAGGGAACTCCTTCCCCAAATGATCTGGGTAGGAATGCTGAGGAGAGTCTGACACAGTAAAGCCCAGAACCACCAAATAAATGCGATGACCTACCTGACTGCCTTGGCATACATGCAAGATTCAAGCTGCACATAGACAAACAGCTGCCTTTTAGCCTTTTGCTCTCGCAGGCGCTCACAAACAGGAAAAATGTAACATGCAATGGGCACTGTGCTTTACTAGCATATTTGTTAGTGAAAGATTCCTCCTCTTCTTTCAAGCAAAGTTAGTCCTTGTAATTAGAAGAGAGGGTAGGGAGGTTTTGTGGCTAGGAAGCTAGAGTAACTGCTTGGCATGCAGAAGGTCCCAAATTCAGTTCTTGCCATCTCCAGTTAAAGGTTCACACAGAGCAGGTTGTGGGAGAAAGGGCTTGTTCTACCTGAGACCCTGGAGAACCACAGCCAGCCAAAGGAGATTGCTTTGAGCTAAACGGATCAATAGTCCCACTCCATAAAGCTTGTATGTTCAAGCCATGTGTTTTTAAGCAAGGTGGCATTCAGTTTGTTGGTACTTTCATTGAACCAGCATAACCTTTCACCGAACCCATCTTAGCCTATTTGGGTGTCCATTTGGAACCCCTCCCCCATTTCTCAGCAGCAGAACAACTGAATATATTCATGCAAGTTCTCATCACAATTCTCTGTTTCCAGTTCAAATATCGGCTTTACCCCAACACTTGGCTCCGAGAAAAAGACAGAAACTGCATTGTAATGTACCTTCCAGGCCAAGCTATCAAAGTCAAAAGCACACAAACATGGTCATGATAAGATGCACATTTCAAGTCTGAATTCCAGCTCATATCCTGCACCCACTCTCAAGAAAGCCAGGAAAGAGGGTAAAAAGAGAGGTATGCGTAGTACTTCCCATGGGCATTCAGCAATCACAATGAAAATCTGCATCATTTATGACGCAAGCCTGCATTTCAGTATGAATACCAGCTCAGCACCTACACCTGATTTCAAAGGGGCCAGAAAAAGATATAAAAAGCAATGTGCACTCCAGACTTTTGGACACCTGAGAGTGGGTAGACTTGGAGGACCAAAGGTCATTTGTAGGTACATATCAGCAAATAAGGGTATAAAGATAGAACAGGGGCAAGGCTGCACAAAGACTTCAAGATAAGGGCAAGCACTTGTGCTGCATGCAACAAGCAATGGAAAGCAGTGTGGGGATTTGAGAAGGGGCATCACATAAGTACCATGGCAGCACAGAGGTTTAGATAGATATGATGCTATCATGATACTATCATCTACAACTCCTAGACTGCCAAAAGAATATAAAACACTCTCAAAACCACCTTCTATGACCAGAACTGCAGGTTAGTATCTCACCCATCACTGGAGGGGGAAAATTCTTGCTAGTCACATCTCACCTACGTTTCCTGTATGAATGACTCCATGAAAACCGAGTTTTGGGCATCTATGGCTGCCATTTCTACATTTACCACATTCTCCTAAATGTGGATCACTGGTATCCAACTCTATAAGCCCCCCACCAATCTCCTCGTATCAAAAGTCTAGGGCAGTGGTCCCCAATTTTTCCACCCAAGGACCCAGTGCAAGCATGCCATATCAGAGTCACAGAACAAGAACTCAAGTTTGAACCTCAGTACAGTTGGGGCCACTGCCGTAGTCAAGAGATCATGAGAGCAAGTGATAGGGAATATAAGCTGAGCACCAAGAGATGAACCATAATGAGGAACAAGCCAAAGGTCAGATCCATGGAATAATCCTCTCCACCACTGACAAACTTTGAGTTGCATCCAGCAAAACATTTCTGCTTGCAATAAAGCTTGTGCACAAGCGGAAAAGCAAGAATAAGACTGTGGTCATTGCTTGCTTTAAATTAAACTTATTGTATCCCCACTTGCGCTTTTGCTTGTGCAAGACCTAGTGCAATCAATATCCAGGCCCTATAGGGAGGGAAGTGCCAGATGTTTCACAAGATCCTGCACAAGCGAAACTGTGCTAAGTCCACTTATGTTTTCACATGTGCATTGTTGGACACAAGCCAGTATCTTGATGTGTTGCTGGTTCACTTCAGGACGTAAGCTTCTACTCATGCATGCCAGCAGCAGGTCCTTCCAAAAGAAGCAAAGCAAGTAACAGCTCTAGAGGTTTCATGACATACCAAGTAGAACTTCACAACCTACCTGAAGATCTTCATCCACAGGCTGAAGATCCATGGTCTACTGCCAGAGGTAAGCAACCTCTTTTGAATACACATGCTGAAAAAAGATGCTTCATCTACCTGTGATGATGCTGGTGTGCCAGAAAACAAAAGGTGAGGGGGGTGAGGGCTGTACTTGGCCAGACACACTTGGAACAAGCCAAGCCCCAACATCTTAGGGATTCATCTTAGACTCAGCCAGTGGCTGTGCCAGCATGGGAGATGATGACAAACATAAGCTGTACCTGTGTTCTGCCCCCATACAACTGGCCCAGCAACACTGCCAGTACTTCAGCTGCTTGGGCAGAAAACTGGTCATGGGTGTCCAACAAAGTGGTCTGGGGTACCAAATTGTAAGCCACTGTTGGGGGTTGCTTACATCTAGGCATAACAAGAGACAGAACAAGGCTGCAGGCCAGAAATTGGGGAGAAATGCCTACAACATGAACTATTATGAAGAGGGGTAGATTTTGCAATGTTGTATATAGCACAGCAATAGATTGAATAAGAGAAGAAAGGAAGGAATAAGAGAAGAAAGGGAGCCTGAGCTTGCTTGACCACGGTCAACAAGATGAATGATGAAGTTATTGATGGCTTTAGAGGATAAATGAAAAGAGAAAGGTTTGGGAGGGAGAAATGTTCAAGATTACAGCCTGTTAAATCTCATGCCATAAATCAAGATGGGACAGATCAAACCAGAGATGTTAATGCCAAGTAGAAATAGCATAAAGGCAGTCCTGGGACTAGATGGACAAAGAAAAACTGGAGATAAAGAGAGAGAGAGAGAGTGCGCCAAATATTATCAGCATACAGGAGACAGTACAAGACTGCAGTTTCAAAGGGTCACCTAAGGATAGCACATAGAAAAAGAACTGCAGAGGTGTTAAGAACTGAACTCCAAAAAGGAATGGGGGTGGGAAAGGCCTAATTTCCCACTGATAAGCCTTGGGATGCTCTATTTCACTCATATGGACCACCATCTATAGTCTGAAAGCTCTTCTATACCAGAAAAAAGTCTCAAGCAGAAGACTAGATGTCAGGAAACAGAGTCCAAAGCCCAGCTGCCTCCCTGACATGCTAACTTGTGATATTTTGAGGATTTTTATTCCCTATACTGAGAAGCAATGCCACCATGTGAGCCTCTTTGAGAAAGCTGAAGAGGGACAACTCAGACACAAGCAGACCCCATGTGCTCCCCTCCAATGAAAACATTCAACAAGCAATCTGACAGAACGCATCAAGGGCGAGGGGAGGAGGAGAGAGAGTGTTTTGGGAGGTTTTAGAAGATGGCAACATATTTCCAGGTGGGAAAGAACAGGAAACAGGAACAGGGAAGATGACAACCAGGCTGAACTGGGAATAGGATCAAAAAGGCCAATAAATGTATTAAATGAAGATAAGAGGTTAGCCATTTTATCAAAGGGATACTGGGGAAGACAAAAGAATTGAGGAAGTGGAGGACAGTCTGCATCTTCATACAAAAATGAAGGACTAATCCATTTTTCTAAAAGAACTAGTTTTTTTTAAATGATCTTGTTTCTAAGCACCCCAACGTATCACAAGTTCAGGTTTTCAGTCAGCAGCTACTCCTGGTGGCACAGTTGCCATCTTTTCCACCCAAATATGTTTTGTTTGCATTGTTCCAGACCTGGGTTAGGAATCTGTAGTTTCCAAGCCAGAGCAGCAGGGAGGTGAGCGGATTATGCACATCCACCTTGGGCTTCGCTCTCTCGCTCTCTTTCAATATGTGACAAGTGACTTGTGAACAAGCTTGGTTTCCCACAGTTATGTGAATTCTGGCCAATTTTGACCCTTGAGACTCAAAACTTGAGGAATTGCCACTGCGTCAAGATCCAACCACACAGAGAACCTGAAACAACACAATCCCTTTCACTTTTGCAGACATAAAGCCCACCATTCAGCACTTCATAAATAATACCAGAGAAGTGGCCACTATTAACACCTCAGTTTTTGATCCCATGGATTTAGATTGAAATTAAGCATTTGGTGGCCAAGTTGGGCTTTGGCAGTCCAGGCTGAACAGCTGCAAACAGCAAAGAAGCAATGTGAGATGAAGAAGCAATGGGTGTGAGAAAGGTGCTTAACCCCACCCTCGCCTACATTCTTTCTCCATCAATATCTGTTCCTCTCAATTGCTTTTCACTGTAATTCAGTAAATGCATGTCAGCAAATGGAGGAAAGTAGCAATGGAAGAAAAGGAAGAGGGGGATAGTTGCAGGTGAGCAAAGAAGGAAAGACCTCTAACAGCAGTGGCTCTCCTACATGTACAACTTTACCTGAGTTTCAAGATGCCTAGGAATATAGAGGGAAGGAATATTAGCTACTCTGGCCTCTGGAACAAGATGGTGGTAGCAGCAAAGAAGGTGGAGGTTGTCATACTCCCACCCAATCTGTCAGTTAAGGCCACCACTTCACTTCACCACTATATATCCTGCCCCGCCCTTGCCCCCAACTTTGCCACAATCTGTCCAGCTAGCTTTGGCATACCCTAAGGAGGAGCATCTGCCAGAGCATCTTCCCAGCCCCATCTGGGAAGAGTGTATGGATGGTGCAAGTGATGCCCCGATGGTCACAGTAGTGGCATGCCCAGCTACACACACTGCCTGGTGCCATCAAGGAAAGGGCACAAAGGTGGCTATGTGTGTGGGCAGTGAGAGGGGTTATGGGTGGGGGCAGAAAGGAGGGTGTGAGAGGGGGTCCTGGTAGTAGGCAGAGAATAGGAGATAGCAGCCCTCGCTTAGGGCTTCTCTCCGCCTAGGGCTTCTCAAAACCTAGAACCGGCCTTAGTCTCACCCATCATATTTGTAGCCCCAGTCCAAACATATATTCCCTATTTACCTGAAAGGAAGACTAGTTCCCCCCCCCCCCCGCCACATGTGTAGTAAGGAAAAAGAGGGGGCTGCCTTAAATTCAAGTTATGTACTATGATAAAGAAAGCCTTTTGTGTATAATTTTTTTAAAACAGAATGGTCTTACATTCAATGTTGTTTTCCTTTTATGTAAATATATCAGCCTTAGCTACACTATGAAAAATCCTATTTGCTGCCCTACTTAGCCCTGCCATGTTCACCACCCTCATCTGAAATTGCCACAATGCTCAGTTTTCGTTTATTTTGAAGATCTTTGATGAGCACAATACAATGTCATTTTTTTCAGTTTAATAAAGGAGCTGGATACTTGGCTGCTGCTCATACTGTCTGAAATCAGACTCTCTCTCCATAATCCAAAGTCAGTTATGATCACTGTTGAGGGAAGGGCAATTCCTCCATACATGCAAAGAAATCCAAATCTGCATGTCAGATGTCAGAGTTTTCAGTTTCAAAAACTACTACAAGTTTCTTGGGAAAGCAGCTGGCAAAAGCCACTTCAAATGAAGAACTGACCATGGTTCCTCTATCATACTTGCAATACTAATTTTTAAAACAAAACATTTAGTTGGGTCCAAAACTTTTCTCTCTTCTGGACATCTGAGCACAGAGCCAGCCAAACAGTGGTAGGATGAGGTTATTTAGTTACTTAATTTATACTCTGCCCTTTTCCCCAATGGACACTCAAAGCAGTTCCCACTTTATCCCCCCCTCTATTTTATCCACCCAACAACCCTGTGAGGTACATTAAGCTGACAATGTATGACCGGCTGAAGGTCACCCAGTGAGCTTCAAGGGCAGTGTACGGATCCGAACCTGGTTCTCCCAGATCCTAGTCCAATATTAACCACATCACTCTGGTTCTCAATCAGTACTGAGGCTGTTCTACACGTCTAAAGGTACTTCACATGTTAAACATATAAAGCTGCCTTCGAACTGAGTCAGACAATTGGTCCAACGCAGTCTATTCTGATTGAAGCAGCTCTACAGACTCTCAGATATAGAAGGTTCTTTTCCCAAACCAGAGATTTTTTCTAGAGATGCCTGGGGATCGAACTTCAGACCTTCCGCATGTAAAGCACATACACAGCCATTGAACCAAGGCCCCTGCTCATATTTCATGGCTAGATTCTGTCCCAAATTAAGACCAAACTACACTTTGTGTACAAATGAGTGCAACAGCAGCTCAACAGCCATCCTTTTGGGGAAAACGCCTTTGGAAGGGAGCAGCTGAGCCTGGAAACGTAGTAGAGATGAGAGGCACTTGACTGGGGAAATGGCAGACAAGGACAGGTTACACACCTGCACCCTGTTATTTTAGAGCTGTCAATTATTCCACCCTCCCAAATTGGGGGGGGGGTTAAATAGTTACATGTATTTATATGTCATATGTACTTTGTGGGGAGAGTGGACTAAAAGTCTAATAAAATAAAAATAATCCAAGTCTTCTCTAGCAATGACCTAGGTACAGACACACATTTTCTTTTACTCTAGAATTGGGGTTAGAGCTTTGTCTCAGGTACCCACCCACAAGAGACCAGTGGGGACTGATACTTTGGCCAGTCTCTTTGACTTCTCAGAAGAGGCACAGGATGGAGAATCTGAATTTGATTTCAGATTTCCTCTGGCAGGAGCAGTAGAAATGCTCTGTGGTCTGTTACAATCCTCCTCCAACCTGATCTGGTTGGAACTTTTAACAATAAGCGTAGGCACTGAGACAGTGCCAGGTTTCCTTGGTGAGAGTGGTGGGGTTTTCCTACCGCTCTATTTTTAATTGTATGGCAGCAGCAGGCTTTGAAAACACTGTCGCTGGCGCAATTTGTTGATGTTTGATTGGAAGAACCGAGGCCAGGTGACAGAGGTCTACAAATGTACTTGCTAGGGACAGCCATATCTTTTGATCTGACATATATCGCATAAGAAAACAAAAGACAGGAGCTTCTCCCTGGAGTCCCCCCAGACTTCAGAGGGGCTTGAAAGCGCAAAAAGATCAGATGGCTCAGAAACTTATACTAGAGAGAAAATCTCAACACACTCCTCTTGAAGGAAGTGGTATGTTCACTTCTCCCACCTCTATTAAGGACACCCAAAATTTGTGGACTCCAGAGAAACTGTTGCTGATACAATTAAAAAAGGGTTGGGAAGGGAGACATTATAGCACAGGACAGGGAGGGACAGCAAAGGCTATTGTTCTTCTTGGTCCTACTCCCAACACCAAGCTATGTGTCAAGTACAGTCTCAACATTCCAAATGACCTTTGGCTAATGGAGTTTAATTCCAGTTCAGTAACCAAGAACAATCCTGATTCACAGGGCTAATAAAGCAATGTGTATTACCTGAGTGGATGATGATGGGGGATCTATCATTGCTCAGATGGTTGCATCCTAGGTATCTCATGTAGCATCTGCCAGGAGAAGAGTGCAGGATTCTGTATGCCTAAACAGCGATGCTGCATTGTAGGGCACTCCTGGGTTTGAACCAAGATTAGAATTTCAACTTCTTCCCTAGAACTCACCTACCAGGTACAGCCCACTTTGGTGAGCTAGCAGAGACCATCTCAGACTTGCTGTCAGTGTCACCCCAGATAACTATAATGGATGACTTGGGATTTTGTTGAATACCACAGGAATTTCTTAACAGGTCAGCAGGCCCATTAGCCAGACCGATTCACCCATGGTCTAGATTCAGGTGATCTGTGTGTCTACTTTGGTCTTGCTAACTTTTCAAGACCTGGACCCCTGCAACCCTTACCATAAATATAAATCAAATTTATTTAAAATATTGCTAGACCTGCCTATTTCCCCCCAAAAATGGGTTAGGTAACAAAAACAAATAAAAATTGTTTATAGCTGTGCAGGTCCAAAATCAAAATCCAGCCCCCCCCCCCAACAATTGACATAGTTGGTTGTTGTGGATTTTCTGGGCTGTATAGCCATGGTCTTGGCATTGTAGTTCCTGACGTTTCGCCAGCAGCTGTGGCTGGCATCTTCAGAGGTGTAGCACCAAAAGACAGAGAGCACCAAAAGACACTGAGAGATCTCTGTCTTTTGGTGCTACACAACTATACAGCCCGGAAAATCCACAACAACCATCGTTCTCCGTGAAAGCCTTCGACAATAAACTGACATAGTACCCTTTACTAGGACCAACCAAAATGACACAAAACAATAGACAAGTTTTCGAGTGCTCCAGAACTCATCCTCAGGCCAGATGTTACAAAATAAGAGATGGGGGCGAGGGGGAATGTTTCAGGCCTGAAGCACACCCCAACGCCTTCAAAACATTTTTTTATAACATTCAGCTTAAGGAAGAGCACTGGAAACTCCAAAGCTTGCTCACTGTTTTGTGTCAATTTGGTTGATCGTAATAAAATTATTATGCAGGTTGCTTTTGAACAAAAATGAAACCATTCAAAATTAAGACCAATATGATACTGAACAATTTAAAAACAGCCCTCAAACCTAATTATATTCATTTTAAAGGCCTTTACCTTCAGTAATCTGACCAACGATATCACAACTAAGAGACCCCCCACCCTGAAGGCTCTCCTAAAAAAGTTACATTATTCAGGAGGGTTTCATTATGGGTTTCCAGAGTTTGAAAAAATCTCTCACCTTTTTCAAAGCCTCTTTGGTAGTGTCCTGGAATAGGAATCATCTACTCCATTTCTATGTCACTCTAGGGCCTGAAAGGAGTACCGAATCTCCCCTTTCTAGATAGGCACCTGAGACACACGTCGTACTAGCTCCACATTACTTCAAGCACACCTATGTTTACTTCCAGGCACACCACCCTGGACCTCTGGCAACCCCTGAGAACTGGAATAAAAAGTGTCTGGGGGCTGCCCACAGACCACAGATTGTAGACCCCTGCACTTGGCTTTTTAACTGATGCTGCACGAACAATTTTATTACCTATTTACTTCATTTATGCCCTGTCTTTTCTCTCCAATGGCAGCTTACTTTGTTCTCCTCTTCTCCATTTTATCCTCACAACAACTCTGTGAGGTAGGTTAAGCTGAGATATGGTGACTGGCCCTAGATCACCCAGCGAGCTTCCACTGCAGAGCAGAGAACTGAACTTGAGTCTCCCAGATCCTATTCTGGCACTCTAACCACAATTAACTGAAGGTATGATCCTATCTGTTCTTATAGAGCTCTTAGTTACCGTTTTCTGCCTCCACTCCCCTTCTGAACTTGCCTCTTCATTTCTGGCTCTTTCATATGTTTGGTTCTTGAGCCTTCTGCCTAATGAACCTCTTGAAGTCAAGAACCAGAAGGGTTCCACTTGCGCAACAGCAAATAAGAGAAACTGAGTAGAAAAACAACATGGGTTCACTTACAGCCAGTTGTAAACTAGGTTTTACGCAAAATGTGCAGCTCAGTCTTGTTCCAAGTAGTAGCAGAAAAGAGAGGAGGCAGGCTTCACAGATACCATGAAAGGGAGAGGAATAAACTGGTTGTGGGTACTCAATTACAAGGGAAAACCATATGCTCAGAGCACACTTATTAATTTACAAATTTCAGGTCTGTAATTTCAGATTTCTCAGGTTCAAGCCTCATAATGCTGGAATCAGCCTTGAATAGGTCACAGAGGGAAATTAAGGTTTCTCCTCAGCCTCCAGGTAAAAATCATGATCTCTGCTGAATGCTGGCTGGGGTTGGTAGAAAGAGGAGCCTAGCCTACTGAAAGAGGACCCTAGCAACTGTGCACATTTCTATAGGGAGCACCACTTCTCGCTGCAAAGAAGTTCAACATTAGTTTGTCCATTTTCAACCTCATGTTTTCCATCATAAGACCTTGAAAGTTTCCTTAAAAACAACTGAAGCTGAGAAAATAGGAATCTAATAGCAGGTTTAGAATCCCTGGACTATCAAATCATACTCATGGAAAAAATCAAAGGACCAGCTAGCTTAATCTACTTAACAACACTAGTCATTTATATAGTAGTTCGCTGAATACCAAAAGCACTTAGCCCACTTCTTAGTAATCCTGTGCAACAGATTTCGAGAAGCCTGTATTGTTTCCCCCATATCTTGTGTTGCATATGAGTGAGGGAGCAGCTCAGAAACAGGGAGTTCATGGCAGAGGTGTAATCTGATCCAGGGATCGCCTATAAAAACTCCCTTAGTTATGCAACCCATAAAGAAAGGGCCATCTAGGCACATCAATCCCCAAAGAGAACCACTTGTACAATCCAGACCACAACAGAATTTGGGAAGATACACTACAGTCAGGCATTTGCTCATCTGAGAGCTCCAAACAGCATTAAGGAAGCCAATCCTTATACTACAAAGTAAAACCCAAAAGATCCTAGCCAATGGATCGCACCAATTTGGCCTGGATAAAATAAATAAATCCAAAGGTACACTTTGGTATTCAGGTGCAATTCAAGATTCCTAACTTCATGCTCAATGTTTTAAATGTTTTAATTGCTGTTTTTATGTTTTTTAAGCTCTGGTTTGAACAATGTGTTTTGGTTGATTTTAATGATTTTACCATGTATGTTTTAATTTATTTAATTAGCTGCCTTGCTGGCCATTATGAGGATAGAAAGGCAAGATACAAATTTTGTTAAATAAAATCAATCAAGAAAACAAACAATATCCCCACAATCTAAGCACTTACAAGCAAAGGTTACATTTTACATGATATCTATGCTGTCCCCAATGGGAACCCAAAGCGGCTTAAGAACACTGCTCCCTCCACCTCCACTGTTTCCTCAAAAACTCTGTGAAGTAGGTTAGGGCATAAGACAATGATTGGCCAAGGTCATCCAGCAAGCTTCCATGGCAGAGCATGGATTCAAACCTGGGGCTCCCAGAGCCTAGCTCAACCACTACACCACACTGGCTTCCCCTGCTGCATTCTGAAGGCAACTTACTAGTCAACTCTAGTCCAAACACTACAGTTCCTGTATCTAAGAAGAACATAGGTTAAGGAATGCAAGAACGAGTGCAAACAGGGCTTAAGGACTAAGTTAGAAAAAAGTTAGAGTCAGCATGGTGTAGTGCAACAGGATTCAAGTCCAATAGCATCTTAAAGACCAACAAGATTTTCAAAGTATTCTCCTTCAAGAATTAAAGCTCCCTTCATCAAATGCAAGGGGCATGATGTAGCTGTCAGACCAGGATCTGGGAGACCTAGGTGCCATGAAGCTTGCTAGATGATCTTGGGCCAGTGATACTCTCTCAGCCTATACTACCTCACAGGGTTGTTGTGAAGATAAACTGGAGGAAAGAACAATGTATGCTGCTTTGTGTCCCCAGCCAGGAGAAAAGCAGGGAATAAATGAAATAAATACTTTCACCCAGCTTCAAAAGGATCTCTCTGCACTGGGTACATGGGCAACAACATGGCCAATTGAGTTCCAAGTAAATAACAGTGCCATCCTAAGAAGATATTAGATTATTAGGAAAGGGAATAGAAAACAAGACAGTCAAGCATTGCAATGACTTCGAATAAATCTGTGGTGCAGCTACAATTGGAATATCACACTTGCAAGACACCTCAAGATGCCACATCTCAAACATTATACAGAACTGGAAAAGGTATAGAAAAGACAACCAAAATAATCCAAGACACTGAAGCCCCTTCCCCACAGTGATGAGTAAACCATCTAAGGAGTTTTAGTTTTAGATTGGGGGGGCGCAAGGATAGAAGAAACGCTTACATATCTTATATACCTCCTTCCTTTCCCGTAATATGAGAACTCCGGATCATTCAATGAAACTGATCCAGGACAGACAGAAGTAGTTCTTCACAGTGGGCATAATGTAAACACCTGGAAATCACTGCCACAAGATGGCCAAGATCCCAGACTGTTCCAGAAGGGGATTAGAGGAATTCACAGGGATGATGGCTGAAATTTGCGATGATCACTATTCAAACATTAGCCAAATTCTACCCATCCAACATCTCACGACAGTCATGATCATGCCTCATTTTAAAGTGGTCTTCCTCATCACAAAATCAGCCTGGCATTCTTTCAGCATCCCCGAACTCCGTCATCCAAACGTGAAAACGCTCTTTTAAGCATGTGCTGCTCCCATACCTGGTGACGCTTCCTGCCGTGAAAGCACAAGAGGACGGTTCCTGGGGGGTAACTTCACAATCCTCCTTCTGTCTTAAAGCATCAAACAGGCTGAGGAGCAGCTGCCCATACGTGCCTTTAGATGCACGCCAATTTGACTCAATTAACAGACACAATTTCTGGAAATCACATCTGTCTTTCCCACCAAAACTCTCAGGAAAGAAACTGACATGAAATTAGCATGTATTCAAAAATTGTCCTAATTACTTTGCACATTAAAACCCAGCAGATGCAAACTTACCCATAAGCAAAGAAACACTCCAATTTCCAATCCAAGGGGAGAAATGTTAGGGTCCCTATACTGCGCTCCATTCCTCAAGCATCACTAGAACATACTGGGACTTGTAGCTCAATGGTAGAGCACCTGCTTGGCATGCCGGTCTGAGGTTCAACCTCCAGCATCTCCAGTTAGAAAGATTAGGTAGGGGATGATATCAAAGACCTCCACTGTGACACTTAAGAGCCAAAGCCAGAGTAGAGTAGACTGACCTTGACAGGCCAAGGGTCTGACTCAATGTAAGGCAGCTTCATGTGTGCATTCATGCTGTAGAGAATACCAGAGCATAGATTCCATATTCTACTGAATCTTTTGCAAAATTATGGCAAGTAAGGAACAGTCCAATCATTAGCAGCATATGCTGTTAATTATAAACAGGAGGTTTTATTTTGTTCTTTACGCAAACCCCACCATCCCAGTGCAAACACACATACACAATCTCCTGTTTAATATTTCTGGCACACACTAGAAAATCTTGGCCCTGTCTCCATCAATAAGCACATTTTTTCACCACACACTTAACGTCCTTCCGATTCAATCGTCACCCCAACAAATCCACAGTACCTTCTGCAACTACCAAGGAACAGCAGTAAGAAAACCAAGCCCAATGGGTGCAAGATAAAATCTGTATGCTAAGCCATGAGATTGGGGGAAGGGGAGGTGGTCCTGCTGTCTTTTCCCCACTTGCCCACAGTTGCTCCGGCAACCAAATATCAGTCTTCCAGGGCAGTTTTGTAGGGCAGAATTACAAAAAAAGCAACATAAGGAGGTAGGATGCTAAAATCTGAAGAAACCTCCACCAAGACAGCTAAAAATTGTACAAGGGAAAAGGGGGGGGTGCAAAAATCAAATCAAAACCTTCCTTTACAGAAGGGGGATCCTGTTATGGCTCTAGCACTCATAGTCCACACTCTGAAAAGCTCTCTCATAGCTTCCTCTGGAAATAACCCAAACTGCCCCCCTTCCTCGTGCTTGGAAAAGGGGTTCGGACCCAATCCTAGGCAACTAACAGTGCAATCCTATACAGAGTTACTCCAGTCTAAACTCATGGACTTCAATGGACTTAGACTGGAACAACTCTGCATAGGATTGCACTGTTCGCTTCTGTTGATAGAACTGAAATAGTCCCGTTTTTAATTAAAGGATGGGGATCTGAGGATTAACCTGGCCACGGCCAAAATCTTCTCGGTGGTGATTCTGCTGAAGGAAACGATGCATTTTTAACGAGGGGAGTTAACAATCGTATTTCAAGAGGGTTAATTTAAAGTCTAGAAAAAGCAGAATTAAAACTCCAGATATACCAGAATGACGATAATGTAACAGTTCAGCGTGGTCTGCCTTGAGACCTTTGGTCAAAAGAAGGAAGGGGGGGTGCCAAGAGAAAAATCTGCCGTCGTTCCGCTCCCTCGACGCTGGCCGGGTCGTCTCGCCCTCACACCCGCTCCGGTTTCAATGACTTCGGGGATAGGCGGCGGCGGCGGCAGCGGCGGCTTTCGGGGCACAAACTCCACCTTGCGGGACCGCGCCGAGCCTCTCCACGCTCGCCCTTCTCCGTTCCTTCCCCGCTGGGCGCCCAAGTCCGCGCCGGAGCGCTCCGTTCCTCTTGCTCCCCACCCCGCCTGGCTTTCGAAGGAGCTTGGCAAGGCTCCACGCCACAGCCTCCCCAGCAAGCCCCCCAGCCACGTAAGCTGCCCCGGCGTGCCCCCCCTCGCGCCTTTCCTTTACCTGCAAGGGGTTTGGCGTGCAGACGGCGCGCTTCTGCTGCTGGGCTTGCAGAGGACGGGAAAGCTGCAGTGACTAGGCCCGGGCCCGGCCCAGATGGGGTCCCCCCTCCGCGCTAGAGCCGGCCGTCCCCGCCGCCGCAGCCCTTCATAACCACAGCCACCTCCTCCTTTTCCTCTTCTCCTCCATCTTTGCAAGCTGCGCTCCGCTCGCTCCGCTCTTCCACCTCCAAACACTAACAACAACATTCAGTGACGTCATTCGCCGTCACGTGACAGACAGCCCCCCCCCGGTTCTATAAATAGCCCGGCTCCCTCCCTCACCCAGTCGCCGGGCCGAGGGGGGGGGACGGGAAGGAGGGGGGGGAGGAGTCTGAGCGGCCTTGGCTGTGGCCCGTTTACTACTTTGCAAAAACTTCGGAGGAACCGAAGTTGAAGCACCTTCTTTCCTTTTGTTTTAAACTCGACGTTCGAGTGTTAGCTGGTCCGCTGATCGGAAACGCCGCAGTCGCTGCAGCGAAACCCACTTGCTCCGCGGCAGACGCGCAAACGCTCTGGGTGGCGCTCGAAGAGATTAATTGAAGCGTAAACTGGCGCTGGCAGAGGCCGCTTTAATCAGATGCGTACTTGCTGCAACAGACTAAACACGGCTCCCCGCGCTGGAATTCGTAAATAAAAAACGTGGGATGCTCAGAGGTTGAAGCGTAAGCATAACTTCAGTGGGCTTTGGGGTCAGATCTGCAGCTGGCTGGCAAAGGGAGCTTTGGGCTGTGGAACGCTTGGCTCAAGGCGACGGTGGGGCAAGAGGCCTGGCTCAACCCCCTAACGGGCAGGGCCTTTTTTAAAAAAAATATGCAACCGGGTACAGATTGTGCAGTTCCAGGAAAAGAAAGTTTGTGCAGTTCTGAAAGAACATTTGAGTAGTTCAAACACTGGGCCTTTTGCATTCAGGGCTGTCAAATATCCACTTCAGAGGAGTTTCTCCTACTCCATAGGTAAAAAATAAGCACCGAGCCATTACTGACCCATGGGGGACGTGGCATCACGATGTTTTCTTGGCAGACTTTTCACGGGGTGGTTTGCCGTTGCCTTCCCCAGTCATCTCCTACTCCATGCAAGCTTCTACATGCCATACAATCATGTGACATTAAGCAGCAAAGCATGCTTGCACACCAAAGGAAAATGTACAGGTGTATTGTGTTGTCCCAAATTTTCCTGAAAAAAAATAAAGCCTAGAGTGGAAAGTCACCCGGCCCCAATACTAAAAGTTGATACAAACCTGCTCCTCAATTCTTTGTGGTCCCCCAGTTTATGATCTAGTATTCCAAAACCCGCTACCTAGATAAGAGTACAGCTCACACAGCAACAAGACGCACTGCACTCTGGATAAGAATTAGCAAAAATATTTCTGTGTCAAAATAGCTATTGGCATCATGATCAAGGAGCAGCCTGGTTAAATTACATATGCTGTCAAAAGTGTTAGACCTTATTTTGATGCAAAATTTTTCAATTAAATAAATTGAGTAACATTATTCCAATACAAACTCATGGATCTGTTTTTTTAAAATAATCCATTAGTCTAAATTAAAAAGAAAATTCGAGCCTAGAATAGATGGAGGAGATGAAAGAACTAGTCACCATTTTAAAAAAGATACAATGGCCAATTTTGAAACCTTTGGTATTGCAAGCATAAAAAGTCACATTGTATAAAGAAATATGAATAAATATTTTCTTTCTCCCTCTTATCGTTTCTGCACTACAATTCTATAAAGTTTGGTACACTTAAGCTCATTCAAAATAAGCAATGTTGAAGTCTGCAATTACACAATTCAAATGATTTCAGTTGTATTAGTAATCAAAAAGCTCTGCCTTTAAACCATCTTCTTCAGCTTGGATTGTAACATAAATTGGCTGTCGCTTTCCCTGCATTTCCCCCCACCATGCCACTGGAGGACTTTTTAAAGGGTTCTGTAATTGCTATAGAGTTATAGTGCATGAGAGGGAGCACACACATATGCACGCATGATACAATCCTAATGAAATTATTGCTAGAGAAAAGTTACCAATTCTAAAGAAACCCTCCAGTGGCAGTATGGGAAAAATGACAGCCATCCGGAGCTAATAAGGAAAATGACACCAACACGTCCCAGGATCTTTGCAAGTGCACATCTTTCTCATCAAGTCAGCATGCTAACATGCTTGGGCTGCATTCTTTCAAAAAAAAAATCAGAGTAGACCAGGTTTGGGGGCGGGGGAATCATGCCTAGTACAGGGATAACCCAAAAAATGGATAATTAGAAGACAGTGTTTGGTGGATACTCCCAAAAAACAGAAGTCCAGTTTAGAAGCAAAGGCAGAGTTTGTTCATGTGGCAGCAGCCCAGGAAATCAAAGTAAACAAACAAGAACTCAGTAGTCTGCCCCTGCACATACTATTTTATCCTCACAAAAGCACTATGAAGTAATTTAGAGGGAGATCTAGTGACTGGCCCAAAGGTCACACAGTAAACTTCAAGGCTAAAATGGGACTAGCACTCCTCTCTCTATCATGTCCATGCATTATAAGGATAACTTGACTTGTTTTTCCAGATGTAGTGGTCCTTCTAACTTTTCTTCCTCAATTAGTGTAAAGTAGTGGCTAAGAGAAGTTCAAATGTTACTTCAGCCTGCAATATAGTTGGTGGCTTTAAGAAAGTCACCAGCTCTGTGCCTCAGTTGTACCATTTGTAGTTTTTGTTTAAAAAAAAGACAGCCAATAACTGGCAATGTTATAAGAAGAAGGTAACGGTATTTTGATTAGTTTCTTTAATCAAGGAGTTTTGAGCCTTTGGCCTGCAAATCTAACACACAGACCAATTGTCTTCAAGTTGGATGAGATAATAGGTAACCTGAGGAATAAACAGATTCATGAGGGAGTTGTCCTCCCATCCCATTGGGGTCTCTGCCTTGTACCTAGGTTTTAGAGTAATAAAGGTTGCTGCCATATATGCTAATTCACATTTACTTCAAAAATATCACATCCACAATATTGCTTACCCCATTTTCATTCATTCTTAACCACCCCCAACCTGGTTCTATTTTAAAAAAGCACATTATCTTTACAGTAGAGTTTCTGCTGAGATTCAAAACTACGTAGGTGCCATACTGTGCAGTTAACTTCTCGCGTGAAATGGCGCCCAACTTGGTTGAGGCCAATTATTAGCACCAGGCTCTACCAGTCACAAAAATGCATGTTACTATACAGGGTTAAAAACAGAAACCCAGTTGGTATCTTAGGAGACCAGCAAAATTTATTCCAGGATAAGCATTTGGGCTCTCAGTTCACATCAGATGCATAAAGTGGACATCAGTAGCAGATACAGCTATATGCAAAGTTACAAGCAAAAGAAAGGCAGGAGTGGGGATAATAGTAGACGTGAGAGATTAAAAGCTCAAAGTTAGCCAATAGAGATGTCGTCTTTTTTTTTTAGCTGGGCTCCTGCACAGTAGCCTGAGGCAGCAACTCAACAGCAAAGCTTCCCAACCAAGTGCAAATATATCAGAAAAACTGTCCCTGTTGGATGTTTCTCTGTCACACAGCTATTAAAAAGTACAGAGCCTAACTTTGGGGTGGGGAAAGAAATCCTAGTAATGTAAGTGGCATTTAACCATTTCAGATACACAGCGCCCAGAAAATATTTCACACACATTTATCACTAACTTTGGAGTACTGCATTGAAAGACAAAATGTTGCACCACCTTAAAGATTATCCAGTTTTCATTAAAAAAAAAAGCTTTCTGGACTAGAGCCCATTTCAAAGCTTACCAAGAGTTCTGGCAAAACCTTTAAATCCTCTTTTATTAACTGTAGTCTAGCAACCCAATGAATACATTTGGAAGGCATAAGGTATTAGGGACAAATTAGGTCCACCACAGAGCAACTCCCCCGTATCAGATATATTTTCCTAACCTGCCACTGCCATGCCTGAACTCAGTGTATGAAAGGAACTGGACTGTCAGCTACAGCATTAGCCTTCCTTGTGTCAGCCATAATGCAGAACTTAAGCAGCCCAAGAGTAGGTACTCTTAAGAACCCATTTCCTGGGATTATGCCCCATTGAAGAGCGTTCTGTAGGACTGCCCTGCTAAATGGGGAGAGGATGCTTGCAAGGGTAGAAGATAAGCAAAAAGACCCTTAACAGGGCAACCCACAGGGAAAAGCTGGGAGAAAAAAATCAAATAGTTTGAAAGAGAGAAAAAAATCAAATAATTTGGATTGACTCTGGACACCTTGAACCAGTATGTGGGCCAAGAACATAATGGGAAGGCATCTCGGCTTTCCAGAAATTGGTTTGCTCTGAAGTAGCATATGTTTAGCAATAGCCTGTAAGTTTTTTTTAATTACCATTTGCTTCTTCCCCCCTGTAATCCTTCCGCCAAGGTCAGTGGTAGCCAAAGGACTTTTATCACATTTTTCCAGCTGAGCCGTTTGAGGTCCACCTATGTGAAAATACAGCCCAGAATTCTCCATTTGCAACAAAATGGATGCTGGATGTAAAGGAATGAATATTTATTCTGGGATAAACAATGAGGAACAGTGGGAAGTGATAAACAAAGAGCTCGCTGTTCAGCAAATAATCATTTCATATATTCATAGCAAGACCACAAGTGTATCTCCTGAAGTATCCATTCCAGCAACTTACCCACAATGCAGTTGGAGGAGTCTTTAAGAGAGTTATTTCTACAAGCTGGTTGCCATTGCTGAGGCGAATAGGAAGGAACTAGTTCATCTTACCACTAGGTGGCGAAGTCCAGCAGCACTCATATACCCTTATTCCACATCACTATACAACACTTCATCAAGGAGAGAAAAGTTGAGAAAAGCAGGTGAACTGTGGAGAACTATTCCACCAGGGTGTAGAAGATAGAATGTCAGACTGAGATTTCAGAGGCCGGAGGTCAAGTTGCCATGGAAGCTCACTCTCAGCTAACCTATGGCCCAGGTTCATTGTGAGGATAAAATGGAGGAGAATGATATCATAAGCAGCTCTGGGGAGAAAAGTGGAGTCTAAATAGATACATCAACTTGACAAGCTCCACATCTGTGGAATCACTGTATTTGCCAATAAAGGACAGGGAAGCTTTTTGTGTCCCAGACAAATTAGGATCAGGGTCCCCTAGCTCACTCTGGCCAGCTTTAGGGAACAATTAGGCTCTCCTGGTCTCAAATGCTGAAGAACCATTTAATACACAATGTAAAATATGCCCCCGAAATATGTAAAATGTGGCCTCAAAACCACTCTATTCATGGCAGTGTAGCCAAGAACAATAATTTTGATGCTAAATCATCTGTCATCCTAGCAAATGGCAAATGGCAAGCCTGATTTTAGCAGAGCACTCAAGCCTTCGTTTGCCAGCATGTCCTTACTTTGAACTTGCTGCTCCACCTAGGGTTGCCAGGTCCAGGCTGGAAAATTCCTGGAGATTTGGGCGGGGGGATGGAGCCTGGAAAGGGCAGGGTTTGGGGAGGGGCCTAAGAATGGTATAATACCATAGAGTCCACCCTCCAAAGCAGCCATTTTCTCCAGGGAACTGATCTCTGTCACCTGGAAATCAGTTGTAATTCCGGGAGATCTCCAGCCACCGCCTGGAGGCTAACAACCCTAGCTCCACCGCCTTTGTAATGTTCCCACTCTTCTGAAGAAGAGAGTGCTGTTAGCTACTCTGCTCAAGATGGCTGCTTTGCTCAGCCACAAAAAGTACGTTGCTCAGAATCACCAGAAGCACTTGCTGTGAACAGAAGCTGGTATTGTGTATAGAATCACAAAACCTTTCCCATTGTAGGTAATACGGTAGCTCCTTCTCATTACCAAATGATCAAAGTGACACATTTTCCATAGGCAAAAGGAAGGTATTGTATGCCAGTCATATGGCTCAGCCTGAAATATTTCTGGATCCAAGTCTAATTTTAATTATTTACCTCATTTATAGCCCACCCTTCTCCCCAGTGGGGATCCAAAGCAGCTTATATGGTTCTGTTCTCCATTTTATCCGCACAACAGTAACCACATTGAGGTAGGTTAACTTGAGAGGGTGTGACTGGCCCAAGGTCATCCAGTGAGCTCTTATGGCAGAGAGGGGATCCAAACCTGGTCCAACACTCTTAACCACTATACAACACTGGCTCTGTCTCATGACAGCTGCAGTTTGGGTTGCTAGGCCCAGGTTGTGAAATTCCTGGAGAAGGTGGGTTTGGGGAGGGGAGGGGCCTCAGTGGGCTGTAATGCCATAGAGTTCACCCTACAGAGCAGCCATTTTTTCTCAGAACTGGAGAGCAGTTGTAATTCCAGGAGACCTCCAGCTACCACCTGGAGACTGGCAACCCTAGCTACAGTCTCTCAGTACTCCCCCCTCCCCCAATCAAAGCCAAGAATGAAATATTTCCGTATTTTCTAACTGGTCTGTACGAAGTTGTTCCAAGAACATGAGACGAGTAATAAATACTTCAAACGAACAAAAAATTAAAAAAGAGGACTCCCCATACTATGTCCAGAGTGCATTTTTCTCACTACTCAGTACACATGGTTTTCTACATATACCTGAAATGAGGAAGTGTGAATTCCAAGGCTTTTGATCCCTGGCACATCCGGGTTGGGGGGGCGGATTAAAGGGGATGTTGTTGCATTATTTCCATGGTGACTACCAACTGATCTCATTTTAGAAATCAAGCACTGTATAAAATTTTAGTCCAAGTTCCTTAGAGGCTTATTGCAAAATAAATCTCAAACCTCCAAAACTTAATGGATTTTAAAAAAGGCATGCTTTTTTAATGTTGTAAACAATTTGTGTACTGCATGACTGTGAACACGCCAAACAAATGAGCCATTTCTGTGGGGAGTCTAACAGTGAAGCCTCAAGGACACTTTTCCTAGGAGTAAGCCCTGTTGAGTAAATTTGAGTAGGATTCTAAGTTAAGCTGCATAAGAGCACATTCTATGGCATCAATTCTCTGCTTATCTAGCAAGATGTCCCACCAACACACAGCGAGCCTTGCTTCCAAGCAAACATACACAAGATCAAGCTGTAAAACTGGGTTTTTACCACTCAAAACTGGGCCCCACTGCTATTGCTACACAAGCAATAGCAACAATGCCCCTTTGACTGCCACCAGTCAATACAAGAAAGCTGACCAGCACTGTAGCTCCACCCCATGTCAGTGTTAGCACACTTTTCTGAGCATTAATGGTGATATGACATATAGCCACCACAGTGGGTCCCACATCACACAGAGGAAGAATGTGATAAATTGGGCCAGAATGCTGGCCCAGTTTATTTACTTGATTCACACCCTTCTCAATGAGGACCCAAAGTGGCTAACATTCTCCCCTTCTCCATGTTGTCCTCACAACAGCCCTATGAGGTAGGTTAGATTGAGTGTGCGTGACTGGCCCAAGGTCACCCAGCAAGTTTCCATGGAGATGCAAATCTGGTCTTCCACATGCTAGCCCAACACCAACCACTACACAACACTGGCTCAAAAGATCTGTCACCTACTGAACACCATTTTCCCTACAACTGATTAAACACAGTCTCTCTTCTAAAATCTGACACAGTAAAAAGGCCCATTCTCTTTCATTCCCCCACCCAAATAGAAATGTAGAGCTGGAAGGTATCCCCCAAGGTCATCTAGTCCAACCCCCGGGCACAAAGCAGGAAATTCACAGCTACCTCCCCCTCCCCACTGACTGCTGCTCTATGCTGAGAGGAAGGCAAGAAAAACTCCCATGATCCCTGACCAATCTGGCCTGGAGGAAAATGCCTTCCTGACCCCAAAGTGGCAAAAGGCATTACTCTGGGAAATAAGGGCCACGAGAACCTAATGCTGACTCATCCCTTCCCGCCCTCCCTCTCATTATCTGCCTAAGTTCATACTAAGTCACAGAATCAGTATGGCTGTTAGGTAATCATCTTGCTTCTGATTAAAAACCTCCAAACAAGGAGAGCCCACCACCTCTCAAAGAAGCCTGTTGTACTGAGCAACTCTCTGTATGGTAATTCTACCTGTTTTGCCAAAAACTTTTGACCCATTGGTCCAACCTTCCAGGGCAACAGAAAACATCTCCGCTCTATCATCTGTGTCACAGCCCTTCAAATATTTGAAGAGGGCTATCAAATCACCTCTCAGTCACCTCCCCTCCTGGCTAAGCATACCCAGCTCCTTCAGTGTTTCCTCACAGGACATGGTCTCCAGACCCCTCACCATTTTTGTTTCCCTCCTTTGGACATATTCCAGCTTATAAACATCTGTCTCAAACTGTGGTGCCCAAAGCCAAACACTACTCCAAGTGAGGTCTAACCAGAACCAAGTGATCTGGACACTATACTTCTGTTGATACAGCCTAAAATCACATTTACCTTTTAAGTTACCTCATCACACTGCTGACTCATGTTCAATGTATTATCTACTAAGACCCCTAGATCCTTTTCACATGTACTACTGCCAAGATAAGTCTCTCTGTTCTATAATTATGCTTCTGATTTTCCTACTTAAATGCAGTAAATTTATCTGTTGAAATTCATTTTGCCTGTCAGAGTCATCCTGAATCTTGATTCTGTCTTCTGCTGTATTTGCTGCCTCTCCCAATTTAGTATAATCTGCAGATTTAATGTGTATCCCCTCTAGTCCTTCAAGTAATTTATAAAGAGGTTGAATACACAGGGCCCAGGACAGATCTCTGAGGGACTCCACTTGTCACTCCTCTCCAAGATGATGAGTAACCATTTACAAACACTCTTTGGGTGTGATCTGTCAATCAGTTACATATCCACCTAACAGAAACAGGATCCAAACTACATTTTACCAACTTGTCAAAAAGAATATCATGTTTAACCTTATCAAAGGCCTTCCTGAAATCAAGATATGTCCACAGCATTCCCCTGATCCACCATAGTAACTCTCTCAAAAAAGGAGATGAGGTTAGTCTGACACGACTTGTTCTTGAGGAACCCATGCTGACTTTACTAATCACAGGTGTCTTTTCTAAATGCTCAAGGACTGACTGGCTGATGATTTGTTCGAAAAGCTTTCCAAGTATGGGTGTCAAGCTGACAGGTCAGTAGTTACCTGGATCCTCCTTTTCCCCCTTTTTGAAGATGGGGACAATGTTTGCCCACCTCCAGTCTTCTGGCACTTCGCCTGTACTCCAAGAATGCTCAAAGATGATGGACGGAGGCTCTACAATTACATCAGCAACTTCCTTTAGTACTCTAGGATGCAATTCATCCGGCCCTGAGGATTTCATTTAAAGAAGTGTTTACGTACTAGCCCTATGCCTATCCTAGGCAGAAATTCTGTTCCTTCATCATGTGTTTTCTTTTGGGCAGGTTGAGCAGTTACCCTGGCAATCATCTATGTATTAAAAGCCAGCTCCCAGTATTTCTTCATTTACAAACACAACCATGAAACAACCTAAGACAGAGCATGCAGAATAAAAGATGCAGGAAGGAGCAGGCTCAGTTCCAAGCAGTTCGCATGGCATTCTGTAAGACATAGCAAAGAAGATGAAATCAACGCTGCTGGAGGTCAGGCCAAACTGGTTTTGCTGACCAAGCTGGGATCACTAGGGCCAAGTATATCAATGTCCTTGAATACATATACTTTATTTTCCCCTCATATAAATGAACAACTGCTATTCACTCCTGCAAGATAAAGGGTTACACTTTGGGGCACTGTTGTGATAGTGGCAAACTTTTCTCTCCCCCTTCCCCCCACCCTCAACTCTAACTCTGGGCAGCCCCTTCCTCATGGAAAGGAACGTTGTGGTCTGTGCATGTAAAATGCACGTTTCTGCACACAATTCGCAGCTTTCCCTTCCCCACTTCACAGCAGGTCCTGTAGTATATATGCCAGTTCTGTCTTCATCATGTCCACATCCATCCTAACTGCAAAATTTTGCTACTTTATTATAAAAAGAAGAGCCCTCTCTGGTAAGTTTCTTGAAGCAATCGCGTATTCTCTAAAAGCACAGCTCCTTCTCTAATCATCCCATAGTTTATGTTTTAAAAGGGGAGTAAACTCCAATTAACCAAATTCTTGCTCTACCCAGCTCCCAGATTTTACTCCCTTCTGTAACACACATGCTCACCCCAGCAGGCTTGCTCTCCCTCCTTCACCCCAGTGTCCACTCCATTAATAGCACAAAAGGGGTGCAAATGTACAAGGCTAGCAGCAACTCATGTAGCCTTACCCCTAAAGCAAAAGTGGTGCCTTTCCTTCTCTTTGCCACAGCCTCTGTAAAAAGAGAAAGAAGGGACCATCACCAGAAGTAGCACCTTCCCCAATCTTCCCATATCCCTCAGCTCAGTGAAGCAACATTCCCTTTGGCAATCCTCTCCACAGCCAAGTCAGACTCTCCTTTAATGGTCCCTTCATCTGAACCTTTCCTGCCCACCCAGTTTCCCTCTCCCTTCTAAATATGGTATATGGTACAGGAGTGCTGAGAGCCATATACATTTCCTTCTCCAGAAGCAGATCTATATGAATGATGGGTAGTACTCTCCAGAACTGCCCCAACCCAACAATGTGTTAGAACAACTGCTTGGATGTCATTTCTGCTCTCAAATATACGTCCTCTCCCTTTCCGTACTACCTGGTTTTCACAAAGGAGAGACAACTCATCAACTAACTTGGGAATGAAACTAAACAGGAAGCCTCATAGTGAAAGGGGGGGGGGAATCAAGCATGTTCAATTTTAGCCCTTTTTTAGTTCTTAAAAGCAGTTATTTACAAAGTTCTTTTCCACTGCCCTGGGTTTCAGAGAATTTCAATCATACCATTTATCCTTATGTGAACAAAAATAAGAGAACAAATCACATATACATTTCCTTAAAAAGAGAAATCTCTGTGAAACAATACTTTATTCAATTTTACTTTCTACATCTAGAGACAAAATAGTTTGAATCCCACACAGGATTGTGATTTTTTTTTTTTGCTGGAAAGTACCATAAATGACTGTTATATAAAAGTTACTAAATTGGACTGTTATTCAGGTTTCTGATTTTTAAAAACAACTGTGCATTTTCATGCTCTTTTAGCACATGCTGATTTAGAAGAGCAGCTTAATGTTATTGCATCAAAGATATTTGCAGATAAAAGCACAGTCAAGAAAATACATTAAGAATTTTTTTAACCCTCTTGTTTCTTTTCATAAAACCCTCTGACAAAGAACGCCCACCACAATGATCAAATGCCCTCTAGATAAGCATTTATAAAATGCAGCAATTCCACAACACTGCAAAGCATTAAAAAGCTTAGGTGCCTAGTTTTCCCTAGCATAAGCAAGCTCCTCTGTAGTCATCAATAGATACAAAAGAGACGTTCCTCTAAAAATTCTTCTACCTTGCTGAGGAAATAATTGCAGTATTAGTTGACAAGAAGCTGGAGTCTAAATGTTACACAGCCTGCAGCCACAGATACATAGAACAGTTAAAACAGCAGAGAAGATAACTTATTTAGAAAACCACATAGAAATTTAGAGAAAGCTCCTCCTGAATACTTTAAACATCTAGGAGGGAAAGAAACCATACATGTACACACTCACCCAAAATCAGCATACACTGTCCATGTAGGGAAACAGGAACAGCAGAGCTGTGTGCAGAAACCAGGTATGCAAAGCTTACTCGGGGCAGGGGGACATGATGGACAGATTACATTCTGCAATGGAGGAATGCATGTGGAACCACATGCTTGACCTCATACACATCTTCACGCAGCATCCTCTATTCAAGGGGAAAGCTGCATACACCCCAATGTGCCCACAGCGCTGCATCAAGGCAATTTAACAGTTGGATTCACATTCTTTTAAACTTCCTGAATTAAAAAAGAAACCTTACCAGCAGACACATTTCTTTGCACTCATTTCCTATTGCTTATATACTAATCCACATATTTGTAGATCCAGATCCTGCAGAGCCTTAATAGAAAGGTTCATCTGTATACAGTCTCTTCAAAGTATTAGGCTCCATTAGGGGAAAGCAGGATAAAAATGTCATTTTCAAACCATGTAGATTGACAACTAAAAGAATTTAAATACTACTGATTTCTACCTCTCTGTAACAGGAACAATGAAAAAGATTACATTTTTAGAAACTTGTGTTTTTTTAAACCCCAAACTATCCACTTAATGTGTTTTGAGTTTAATACAAGTTAGAATCAAACAATTAAACAAAAACTATTGTTGCATTGATAACAAAAGGAGTGAATATTCTTTCTAGTCTGAGGTTTGGGGGATTTTTTTTTGTAATGGACCATTATAATTCTTTATTTTGCTCCTGTCCTCAAAAGAGAATCAAAGTGCTTATGCATTGCTGGTACATACAATTTTTTTTAGAAGAAACAAGTAGTAGACCAAACCCAAGGGCTATTACAAGTATCTGCAGTGTCATCCAAAGCAAGTGGGCGGGGGGGGGACCCAGTCCAGCAGCATGGAAGACCATTGTAAAGCTTTCTCTATATACACACACATCTGCATGTTACATAAAACCAGAACACTGGCTGCAATCCTGAAAATATTTATTAGTAGTCCCACTAACACAAAACAGGACTAAAGCAGCTGCCAGGATTGTAACCCAACTGTTGGGAGTGCCAATGCAAAGGATCTTGCTTATGCTGCCAACTGCAGGGTAGCTTCGGTGTTTGTGAGTTCATTTTTTGAAGCAGTCCAGTGCACATAACAAAAATGTTACATCAGAACCGATTACCCATTTCCAGACATAACCCTGTGACTGATCCAGGAAAAGCTCCATGGTAACCAGTTCCAATAACCTTTCCATGTGGACACGTCCACAGAAAATGCTTCCAAATGTAATTCCATGTGCAACTAAACATTAAGTCAAACACGGTTCTTAACGGGCAACTGTTAAGATCAGGAACATAATTAGCTCATTTGTAGGCAGCAAATTGCAATTCTACAGTTGGCACTAAGAAAGGGGTTTCCTGGAACTTTGTGTTTTGCTTTTTTTTACATGGCTTTCACTTTGATTTGCTTCATCTTCATTTGCTTCTTCTCAAGTTTCTTCTGCTCACGCCGCAAAGCAGCCTCCTGTTGTAAAGACCACAAACTATGTGTTATCATTAGTTTCTCTGTGTTGTATGCAAAACAAAATTGAGTCCCCCCACCCCAAGTAAACAAATCTCACTGACAAGTAGATCAAGGGCCCTTTCAGACAAGTCAGTCATTGTGCAGCAGAAATTGAAATTATGACTTAGCAGGTACAGGTGATCAAAATGGTATTCTCTTCCCCTGCTAGTACATTTGTTTTAGGGATAAGTGGAATTGTTGCAAGAGGAACTGTTTATTCATTAGCAGGAATGAAATTCAGCATCAAGTTAAGCCCCATATCCAGGACCAAGAAGGCAGGGTCAAAACACAACTTCCAGGAGTGAAAGGATTCCCACTCTATTCCTATACTGACCAAAAAGCTACAGCAGGAAATAAACTTACAACTGACAAAAATATAACAGCTGATCAGTATTAAAAGAATACTATCCAGGTAAACTGCAAGAGAGCTAGCTGCCCAACCTACAAACACAGAAAACTAAGTTTCTCCTGAGGCTGTTGTTGTTATTAAGCCGTTGCATCACAGGAGAGCATTCTGCCTAGCCTTCCCTACAAGAGCAGCAGGAACATGTCATGGAACAATTTCCTTCCTTCTGCTCATCAACAGGAAGGCGTTCAATGTTGGGATATCAAAGAGCAGTACAATTCGACTAGGTCCTGCCCCAGCCTCAAATATGCCAGTAAGGCAATGAGTCCTGCTAACGGAGAACTCTGCAGAACGGTTTGCTCAAAGGCAGCCTTAACCTACGTGTCCCTCTTAGATCATCTCACGTGTTTGCCAAACAGAGCTACCCTTTCTCTCAGGAGGCTGCAGACTCTTAAGAGAATGTGCTAAACTTGAGTTAGGCAAGGAATATTCAGCCAATGCACCCCAATTGTTCTTATATGCAACAGGAACAGTTGGAAGACATACTGGAAGCCATACGGTTTGCAGAGCTTCTACTGGAACTGAGCCCAAATGATCAGCTTCCGGCATATGAAAACAAACGGGGGGTACAGAGAAGCTGCAAACTCCCAGGGAAAGCAATTTTCAGTCTTGCCCTCCCAGTCCCTTGGAACAGTGCAGTTACACAAGTCACATGATCTCCTACCTAGTTCCTCTGACATCAAGGAAAATGAGAAGCACATTTCTTCCTTATGATGTCTGTGCCAATTTCAGAACTTTAAAAGACTATTTTTTTAAAGAATCCTTTTCTCATTGTTTTAACAGAATGTGTGCTCCCCATCATGTTACTATAGTAGGAGCATTCATGTTGCTTTTTTAAATTTGGAAAAGAAAACAAAAACACACTCCACGAAGTACCAGCTTCTCCCAGGTATAGCCCTGCTAGTATTATTGCCTACAGACAAGCATATTAAATGCTGAACTAGCACTGTTTCAGATTGAGGAATATATTTATTTTTATTATTAGCATTGTCTCGATCCCCTCTTGGCCCACTCACAATATGCAGACTCAACAGAAACAATATAGGAAGAATCACATGACTTCCTCTGCTCCATGGGTTCACCAAAGCAACCAGGGACCCACACATTTTATCCCCCTAACCCTCCGTTTTCAGCAGCACTGCATGCAATCACTGAACCACTGGATTTTGGATAGGAGAAAACCCAGGTTCAAATCCACATTATGGCATGAATTCATTGGGCAGCCGTGGACCTTCCAAGAACATTTCAAAAGGCAGGCTGTGAAATCAATTGACATATTCTTAATTGCAACTGGCCTCTCCAAAAACCACATCCTCAAATGTTTCATTCATAGTAAATTTCAATGATACAACAATGGCCACCTCCCTGCTCATGTGAATTACTAGCATGACCACAGTGACACAGAAACAATGCAATCATGTAAGATTATGGCTCCACTTCTGTAAAAAAGAGACCATGATCTGGAATGGATCTGCATGTCCCAGAGCAGGTCACTCTGAAAGAGTGACAAGTAGATTAAAAAAATTTAAGGGGCATGGCATATTTACCCAGCCACCCTGCATATTGCAAAATGCTAAAGGAAGAAGAAAAGAAAAAGAACTTGCTGCCCCATTGAACCCTAGCACACCATCAACTGTTTGTGCGTCAAGATCTGACTCAATCAAGGCAGGTTCTGGAAAGAGATCAGAGAGGAGTTTTGGCAATTTTCCACAGTGCCCTACAGAGGCATGGGCTTGCACTCTGAGAATCAATGACAGCTTCTCATGGATTAATCTCTAGTTCTGTACACTTCACCAACCATTCTTGTATTAAGCACAAGCAAATTCACCTCGATTTCACAGTACAACAAAGAGCGTGCAACCAAAATGTATAGTGTTCATTCCACCTCTCCACAAAGACCCTGGAAACTGTCATGCTTTTAACCACAACAAAGATCTCTGCTAAGAGCTCAACTTTCATTAAGGGACTTGTTTTACCTCCAGGCGGCGCTGCTTTTCTGGATCCTCCTCATTCATGATCCTCTCTTTCTCAGCCCGTTTCTTCTCCTCCCGGCGGGTCTGAGCAGCCTCTTGCCTTTGCACATGAGTGAGTTTCAGAAAGTTCTCTTCCACACGCGCCCTGTTCTTATCTGCTTTTTGTTTACCCTTTGCCCCATGGTGGGAAGAGAGAGAGACACACAAAACGAGTCATAGTTAGTACGATTAAACACTTGGCACATCAGGCAATGTTGCAATAGGCTAAACATTGGTGATAAGACCTTCCAGATACTTTCACCTGCAGCAAAAACTTGGTCCCAAACTGTTCCAAAAAAGGCTGGATTAATGACTGTAATATACCAGGTTCCTCTCATACGCTTATGCAAGCTGCCCTTGAGGACAGTTGAGGAGTTTCAGCAGGCACAGTGCACAGCAGCTCTCGTCCTAGTAGGAATGGGAACCCAGGAACATTATATTCCAGCATCTGAACTCTGAACAGACTACTTCTGGCCTTCCCAACAGAAATCAAGATTGCTGTTTTCAGCTTTTAAAGTCATACATTGAGTTGACATCGAAAGGACTTTGTTTTTCTCTGCCTACTCCATGTTATGTCCAATCACAACCTGTTAACATTAGTGGTTTTCATCCTTTCATATCTTATATCCCACCAATCACTCTATTAAAGAACCTGAGTCCCACCATGATAGAAAAAAGCCCATGTTTTCTGAGCAGGGCACTGTACGTTGACAGACTTTGTTTTTACTATTAGCATGCTAAACGGTCATAAATGGATAAGACATAGGAGGAAGGATTGGCAAGAATAATTTTTATGAAAGCCCTGTGTTCCACCTAGAATACTCCTGCATTCCACCACTGGTATGTGCACCAATCGAAAACCACTAGCCTATAGCACACTCCACAGTACACTACACATGCCCCACAATCAACTGAAGACATGCACAAATCTGCATAGAACAGAAGGAGAAGTGACAGTGTGAGTAGGGGAAACAGCTAAGGGAAGAGAGTAGGGAAAATAGGCTGGACTTTTTTTTAAAAAAAAAAGTTGTTTTAAAAGTTTTTTTTTTTTACACAAAGAGGCACACATGTCAGCTCATAACTTACCTCTCTGTTCAGACGGAACTTTTTTGCTTTGTCAATGGAATAAATAACCATGTTCATCAGAGGCAGCAGGGCCTCCATGTCTTTTGGAGAAGTGTTGCCTGATCCAGGCACTATAAAGCAAGAGAGATACATTTCTCAAATTTAATGCCCAAGACAATTGGAGGAAAGCTTTCAGTTCTTTTTCTGCACTCCTTCTGCATAGATCCACTTTGGCAACCAAAGTTTCAATAAGGATCATAACAAACCACACTGATAAAAAGGTAAACAGCCCCACTAACATTAGGAGTTAATGAAGGGCAGATTCAAACATTACATTTCATGCTCTCCTAGATTTTTTTCTAAGTGATGCCATAGGCATGGGGGAGGGGGCTAGGCAATTCCCCCCTAGAAAGCATAAACAGCAAGTTCCAGATAGGTAGTCATGTTAGTCTTTAAGGAGCCATTGGCCTTCTGTTTTTATTTTGCTGTTACAGACTAACAAAATGTAATCCAGCATCAGTTTTCATGAATCAGAGCTCACTTGTGATGCTACACTATTGTGTCTGACACAAACACACACACAAATCACCATGCTTATAACTACAGGAAAAGAATTCTTTGACAAAAGGAGATGAAATTGCTTTCTGCTTGTGGAATATGTTCAATTTTAGATGCAGTTTAAAATCAGGAACACTTTCTTACCGTTAAAAGTAAACAAAAGTGTCTTTTTAGTTTCAGGCAGTTTCAAAGGCTGACCCTCCCTAGCAGAGAACAAAAAGAGGGTGGGTGGATGGAAGGAAGAAATAAAATAGGCAACAAATAGACAGAACAGTCCATAGGCAACACCATAAGCCCACTGTGGGAGGGAGCTCCTTTTTTGGATGCATCTGCATGCATCCTGTAATAGATGACAGCCCAGAACATTTTAAAACGATGGCAGGAACTTCCTGCTGTGGGAGTTTAGAGTGGCTTGGGAGTACTTCTCCGCAGGATGTTTGTGAATATACTTCCCACAATAAACCCCAACAGAGGCGGAAAATGGTAGGAGCATCTGATCCAGCAACAGCTTCCATACAAACCATCAAGGTATCAGTGGAAGGCATCTTAGAAATTCCTAGGCCAGGCACAAAGACCAGCACAAGAGTATCCAGGCTGCTCTTCTGCAACTGCAGAAGGATATGACGTAGCAAGTCTGTTCCCCACAATGCACCATGCTGGACTCCTGGCACTGCCAGTCCTCACTGCACTGTCCTTGCACTGTCAACAAGCACAGTGTTATTTATAGCTGAAAGGTATCTGAGCCATTACTAGGCCAGATCTCCACTGCTACTGCCTATCCTGCTTCCAGTAGCTAAAACAGGCATCAGTAGTAACCAGGAAAATTGCTGGCTCCTGTAGCACTGCCTGAAAGTAAATGCTCGGAAGGCAAAGGGACTGTGCTTCTCTCTCAGGCAGTCTTGTTTAAGCAACATTTAATTCTCTCATTCCACATAAGCTTGGGCTGTAAAAGAAAATAGAGAGCTGAGTCTTGCCATAAATTAAAGCAACGCTACTAGCAGTCACATGAGAATTGCCAGTTCACTGGAACCTTGGACAAAGAGATGGACTGCAACCCACACATTAATTTGTAAGCCTAATATTTCTTGTCATCATACTCACTCTTGCATAAGTTTTGGACCGGAAAACTGATCCGAAAAATGGATGGACTCGATCTTGTCAGCATAATGCGTGAGGAAATGGATCATCTACAAGAAAAATTAAGACAAGCATATAGAGAGGGGAATAATCTCTTAATGGCAATTGCCCATTAACTCCGAGCAAAGTAAGGTAGTTAAGCATTATAATAAAAAGAAGAGTAGTAGCACTGCAGCATCAGACCAAGGACCGCATAGGAAGCATTCCATTGCCAGCAACAGTTAGTCAAATGCCTCTAGGAAGCTTAGCAGAAAGAAATGTCCCTTCGTCCTCAGTACTTGCTCTTCAGAGATATGCTGCCTATGTACTTGAAAGTTCCATTCAGCTACCATACCCAATAGCTTTGAAACAGGTTAGGTAAATCTATCGGGAACAGCAGTCTCAAAGGCTATCTGGCTTAATGGCTGTCACCAAATCTTGTGGCAAGTAATCCACTTAATCAACTAACTTATCCTGTGATACTTTATGCTTCTTTTGATAGGCAAAAGAAAACAAGACCAAGTGCACACATTTTATCATCATCATCATCCCCCCAAGGGTAGTCACCTCTGATTTATCAAATGTTAGAGGACAAACCACAGAAGATGGCCGTAACCACCGTGCCTGTTGGTAAGCCTTCCTGGAACATCCGGCCAGTTAGTGTTCTGAGACAGTACAGGACTATATGGCCCTTTAGCTTGACCTAGAATGGCGCATGCCTATGTTTTAGACAATTAGTTTTATGCGCAAGTAGTTTGAAACCCCAGGCTTCCCCAATCAAAGACATCAAATTATAATTTTCAATCTTTTCAACTAAAAAAAGACTAGTTACCAATTCTTTCAACCCCATCATAGCAACCTTAGGATACATACAGACCTGTAAGTTACCCATTTACTCAAAACTACTCTAGTAAATTTCAATACAGGTGGATTTGGAACCCAAGTACATTATGTCTAAGTTCGCTGCTCAGCCCACTACAACAAGCTAACTCTAATTATCAACAGCTGGAAGACTTCATTTATTTCTCCTGGGAACTTTCAAAGTGAATGGCCTATTTTTTCCTCCAAGCTACTTAAGACAGAAAGATCCAAGACAAACAAGGCTATTCTTGGTCAAATACTGCAGATGAGGGCCTCAGAATGCAAAGTAATAATTTGACTTTTGGTTGTGCTGTTACAACTCCCATGAGATTCCACACTGAGTACAATTTTTTTATTAGCAGTTACTTGACATTACCTTAGTATCCATCATTCCCTCTGTGACCTCACCCATCTCCGACAGGATAGCCAATGACTCTGGGAGTCCATACTTCACCCCAGTCTTGGGTTTATCGCTGCAGAACTCACTCTGTTGGGAAGAAACTGCTGCATTACAAGTAGATTCCGTATCTGCAAATCCTTGGGTGCAAGCAGTTGCCCACTCAAAAAAAAGACTTGGATACACACTTTAGTTCTCAGTAAGAACTGAACTTCGGCTAAATTACCATTTATTTCCTGGCAACCTGGTGTGTAGCCGAAAGCCAATGATCACTCCATGTTTTCTCTATGGTTTTTTTCAACTTTTCAGAGCTCTTGCACTTTCCCCCCTCTTACCATACCTTCAAGCTAGAAGCATCCAAGAGGCAAGTGGCTCATAACATACACCTGCTGAATCTCTCACGGCTACAAGGTCAGGCTTTAGAAAGAGTGCATGGCAATTTTACTGTTGGATTTATATGATATTTTATACAGATCTCTCCAAAATGTCAGGGTAGGTTACAGTATTTTAACATAAGGAAATAAGTGCACACAGAAAGCTTAAAATCACACTGAGGATATCCCAATATTTTCAAGTTCTATTAAATACCCATCTCTCTCTCATGGATGAGGGGGACTGAAGTGACTCTTGTCACTTCACCACTTCTCACCCTATGTGTGTATATTCTCCTGTGTGTATTCCTTAGGAGAATACACACAGCATGGTGTTCTGCATGCCTTGCTACAGGCCCTCTCCATTGTCCCAGCAAAACGGCAGACAACTAAGCCACTAGTCTGAGGCATCATTCCCAATGAACCAGGAGCCACTCAAGGACATTTTTATCCTGTTCTCCCACCACAGAACCCAGAGGGGCATAAAGAAAGAAGTAAAAGGAGAACTGGCTTCACATGATCCCACTCCCATTTTATCCACATCACAATTCATCATGTAAGGCTGAGAGCAAACGACTGGCTCAAAGTCATTCAGTGAACTCATCTCATGACTGAGTGGGGATCTGAACCCAGAGTTTCCTAATCTAGTTACACTATGTCACACTTTTTAAGGCAGATGGCCAAGTATGTTTCCATACATAGAAACTACTCCAATTATTTTCAACGGATTCTGTAAGCTGAAACAGTGAACACAGTAACTATAATAATCTCCATCAGCACGCTCGGGCTACGAGAAAGGAATATTGAGACAACACTTGTTACACTGCACACAATACATACCTTTTCCACACATTATTCTAATTTTGAAGTTTAGTGGACCCCTTGCAATGCAATACATACCAGGTCCTGCATTTCCTTTTGAAGCCGCACCAAGGCTTTCCTTGTCCCAACAGCAAACACATAGGTGTCCATATCCTCATCATTCATCGTCACTTTTATTTGCTAAGCAACAGACAGAATTTGTGTAGAATTACAAAACAGACATAATTGTTCAGGAAAAGCTAAAGAAAGACCAAGAATTCTGGATCACAGCCAAGAGATAAATTGGCTCAATTACCATAAGTGGCCATTAGCCAGGATCAAGTTGGTGGGGACCACCAGATAAAAATAATTTTGAGGGTAACGTAAAAATATAATGACCAAAAGAGGAACTGTAGAACAGTTTCTGGACAGCAGTCATTAAACCTTTTAGCATGTGTACGCACCACAACCAGAGTAATTTGATACACAGTTACCCTAGAATGGCTTTGTTCAAATTGTAATAGAGTTAACTAAACTGCGATGAAGGACAGTTTTCCTTTAGCCCCAGCAAGCAGGTGAAGCATTACTTCATTTAACTCTGCTATGAAGAATATTCTCATTAAAGCAACAGCAATCCTGAAGGAACCCCCTAACATGCCAGAGAAATGGAAGAAACTGACAGTGCAATCTTCCATTACATCTACAGCTATTTAGTCAGTGAACCAGATGATGCATCTCGAATCTCTCCCGACAATTTTGGGCTAGAACTGAACAGCAAAGAACAATGCATGCCGCTATGGGTTTGCACCTAACGCCCGCACTCCTTTCCAGCATGCAGACTTGATCATGTTACACCAAGAAAAGCAGGTTTTCTGCAACCTATATAAGTTTAAGCAAGCATGCATTCAAGGATAACTTATTCAAGGGTTCATTACTTGCCTGTCTCAGACTCTTTCTGGCTTCTGACATTTCACTAGACATTGCCCACAGTCTTCAAAGACATATGAACTACTTCTTAGTTCAATCATGCACGCCTAGAATGTATCCATCTCTTGCATATAATAAGCCACTGCCAGCCACAGCTCATCAGGCTAAAGGAATCGTGAGTTTTAACCTATCCAAAATTGCTCTTAGGTTGCAAATCTAAACACATACCACTTGGTCACAGGTTGGTCTCATCATGCGAGCAAGCACATTCAGCAGATCTTGTCTCTTGAGAAACTGAAAGAGAGCATTTGGGGCCGTGGTTAAGTTCCTGCAACATGCTTAGCATTCCTTGCCATGTTTCCAAAGGCCCAATGACTCACTACCACCACTCCACCAGAACTAGTTAAAAAGCATGGCAAGGAATCCATTGTTACATATGCATGTCAAATGCGTACAGAAGACATGCTCTAGAAGCATCAGGGAACTTTTCACTGCTCCCCCTTACAACAAGCAGTTATTTCCACAGTGGAAGGCTAGGGATCTTGTTTGGGAAATTCCTAGATATTTGTGGGTAGTGGCTGAGCAGGACAGAGTTTGAGGAAGAAAGGGCACTCAAAGAAGACGTAATTCCACACAGTCCACCCTACAAGCAGCCGTTCTTCTCTGTAGTCTGGAGATTACTTGTAATTCCAGAAGAACCCCATGCCACATCTGGAGGTTGGTAGCCCTAGGTCAACTTGAAACAGACAGCAAGACCCCACCTGGGAACTTGGGTGCAGTCTGTTTCACATATTATAATCCTATTTCTTTCCCCCATGGGAGAGAAGAGGGTGATGAGAACTGAACATCCAACTTGCTAGGACCTAGTTCCTGTCTTCCCAAAGTGCGGGGACTGGAATGATCCTGCAGGAAATCTAACAGGATAGGGGCCTTTCCTTCTCAATTTCTCTTTCTCTTCTTCTTGAAAAGGTAGATTGAACTAGTGTTTCCCAGCCTGCTTCAGAACTGCCTACATTTAGTTCTCTTTCCTTGCTGTAGTTCCCATTGGAACCTGGAAGCAGTTGACTTGCTCCTGCTTTTAGCACAATGAGGGGGAAAAAACCAGTGCCATTGCATGCAGGGTAGAATGAATCAGAAACTCCTTTTCTCCTCGCCTGTAACACTCAGTTGTTAATCCAGAATTAGAAGATATATACAAGTATTAAGTGAAGACTCCCATCTGTACTAGGGTGCTGCCAATCTAAAAAAGAAAATTATTTGGAAAAAACATTCAGCTATTTTAAAATAGTAGTGTCTGAAGATGCTCTTGTTCTTACCTTAAGCTGGATAAGCATGCCCTCACAGCACACCCGACCAGAGCACCAGAGGTTGTAGATATGTTCATTCTCTTGGTTCAGCTTTCCTGTGCTCATGGCATCTTTATTGGTGCCATCATCCCCTTGAAAGAAACCAAATGCTAATTAATGAGAGCCTGCCACAGGGCAATTGCCTGGTCCTGTAGGAATAGTATGGTGGAAGCTGCACTGCTTGCCGGCCAACCTTCCTATGCTCTTTCCAACACAGGATGGAAACTTGAGCTGGAATACTCATGGCCAGTTGGATTTTCTTCAGGGGTACTAATCTCAAATCTGTCCTCTTTTTAGGAAGCAAAACTTTGCCACGTGTCACAACTGTGCCACATGATCCATTGGAACAGCTGCTCACCACCCACATGGGATCTGAGACAAATAGGGCAGGGAGGGAGACACCTAACATGCAGGTGCCAACTGCAACATGGTTGTTCTTTAAGAGGCCACAACTGAGGAAGGGGGCTGCAGGGGAATTGCAGTGGAAGGAGAAAAGCCAGGGAAGTTTTCCTCCCCCTCCATAGGGTTGAACTGCTCAGGTTTAGGGCTGGACGAGCCCTCAGTCTGAGCGGTACTCTGCAGGGAGGGATTTTAACCTCCTCGTGTTACAAGTCTTCTTGCTGAAATTGGGACTAGGGATGTATACTTCATAGACCCTAATTCCACACAGACACCTGATCCTTCAAGTTGAGGGGGCTGTTTTCTTTGGAAGAGTGTAAGACTGGAAAAAGCCTACAATCTTAATTCATCTCCTACCCACCCAAGACCATTTAAATTGCAAATGGGGCATACTCTCTAACAACATAAAGGATCCTGAAGAGGGGTGGAAATCTTTGATAGTTCAGGTCCTGCTAACACACACACACACACACAACTAACTTGAATGTGGGTTCTTTGGCTTTCCTCTCCACACATTGGCAAAATTATAGTCACTTGCTATCTCCACAGCTTTCTCCTCTCTAGTCTTTTAAGTTTCTCACCTCAGTTCTCTTCACTTCTGTTCACTTACTCTGCTGCCAAAATCATCTGTCTCCCTTTCAGTTCAGACTACAAAAGGCGCCTCTTTACATTCCTGCTAAGGCTTATCTTTTCCCGTACTTCACATTCTCTGTCTTGTGCCTTTTGTGCTTGGAATGCAGTCCCAGAAATATGGCCATAAAGATGGGCTGTGGCCGAGTGCAGCAACTTACGGCCGCCCCACAGGTTTTCAAGTCAAGAGACAGAGATGTTTTGCCATTGCCTGCCTCTTCATAGAAACCCTGGACTTCCTTGGTGGTCTCTTGTCCAAGTACTAACTACGGCCAACCCAACTGTGCTCCCAAGGTCTGATGAGATTGGGCTAGCCTGGACCATCCAGGAAAGGGCACAAGTCAGCTGGCTTTGTTCCACTCTTTATTTCCTTTACCCTGTGTTTTGTAGGTTTCTTCTTTTCATCAGGCAAGAGAGAGGCCTTTTCAGTCTTCTATATAAGTTAAAAAGTAACTACCACAGCTTTCTGAGGAATCCAGAGCACGAAACAGCTGGTGCTCAGAGTTTAAGTCGCATGGAAGAAAGGCTTAGGGCAGAAGTACAGGGTCAGTCTGCTGTCACAACTGCCCTTTACTCTGCATTGTCTTCTACTTGTGCAATTCCATTTTTGGATTATTTATGACATATTGTGTCTGATACAAAAATAGAAACAATGTGAAAAATGCAGTCCTAGCCCTACCGTGTGTTTACTGGATACCTCGTGCTATTGGATGGGATTGTTTTAGACCATGGAATCTTCCCTGAGTCTCATAAAGAAAAACAGTCTATAAAGTAAATAAATAAATAGAACATATCTGTCACAAGGAGAAAATGACGGATTGGGAGCTCCTTCTCAGCAAAAGCTCTTTTATTCACCAAGCACAACTGCCTTCCTTCTTGCACTCTGAATTTCTTAAAATATTTCTCCTGCCTACACTAACAAAGCAGAGGAACAAAGCCTAACCAAATTGCAGAAGCACAGAAAACTGGAACACTACCACAGATCCACAAGACTTCTGTATCATTTCCTCCACAGGTGTAATTCAACAGCAAATCCTCAGACAGCACTCATATACAAGCACCCCCCACCCCCCACCCCATGTTCCCAAGAACAAAAAACTGTTTAGCCTGGTACATGTACAAAGATTTCCCAGTGTCTTCACTTGATCTCCTGCTACAATGAATATTATTACAGGAAACTTCTCTTCTCTTAAAGACATCACGACACTAGCTGGTTGACAAGTGGATGAGAGAACCACATACCGACTAGGGCAAAATTACTCTCCAGCAGCTCCCGGTGAGTATTGAACCAGGCTTGAGCCAGACGGTTGTTCTTGTTCTTTCCAATGATGTAGTTCATGATGTAGGCAAGGAGACCTGTCACCATCAAGATTTCCATATAATAACTCTCCCAGCTGTTTTGGAGGTGCGCAGGGACCTGCAGTTGGATTTGGACTTTGTTTTAGTTGGAAGGGGGGAGGGATCAGGTACCTGATGCAAGCTCTGCCTCCAAATTATAATGTATCTATCATAGTTTATTAATTTAGAACTTAAATTCCAGGCACAAAGAGAACAGCAAATCAATGCAGGCCCAATAATGCATTATTTCTAGCAAGCAGAAAACTTTCATCTCATTTCATCTAATCTCATTTTAATCAATAATTAAGGCAGGGTTATTTTGACTTGTCCCAGGCAGCTAATGAACTTTATAGCAGAAAGCCAAACCCAGCTCTGCCCCATATCCAAATACTGGCCCAACGTATGCATTGTAGACAAAAGTGAACAATTTTATTTATTTACTTCCACTGTTCTCCTCTTCTCAATTTTTCTTCACAACAACCCTGCAAGGTAGGCTAGGAAGGCTGCAAGTGTGTGACTGGCCCAAGGCCACCCAGCAAGCTTTCAGGGCAGAGTAGGGGATTTGAACCTGAGTTTCCTAGATCTCAGTCCAGCACTCTAACCACTACACCACATTAGCTCACAGATAAGAGATACATAGTTAAGCAACATAAATAACAGAGGAGCACAGGGTAGGTAAGTTGTTTAGGTTTCTTTCCTGGCACAAATACGACTCAAAGTTTCATTGGGGAACTTTGAGTCATATTTGTAAGTACCACTACAACAAGGCACTACACTTTCATCTTTCTACTTAAACTTGTGTTTCGTACTCTGCTTGGTCATACCTCTGACATCCTTTAGGTAAGAGCTGAGCTAGCCAATAGACTTTCAAAATATATACATGGAGAGTATAGGGAAGAGGGAGAGAATCCACAGCACACACTAGAGGAAAGGCTTGATCACAGGTGCACAAAAGCACTTTGCTGAATAAACGAGTTTGAAGGAGGAGGAGAAAGCAGAGAGGCCGCATTCTTTCCTCGGGAAATTGTTCAATCTCTTATTACTGTTTTCAGCAACATGCTGGGCTGTGTGGGTTGACTGGGGATGGTCTTGGCTTGAGGTAAAGTACTGGACTGGTAGGATCCTATGCAAAATTCAAAGCTGCTGTTGATGCATATTTCAGCTACTGAAAGTGAAGAAACCATTTAACAGTACAGCTCCTTTCAGACAGTAAACTGCTAGGATTAGAACTTCACATGAGTCCTAAGACCAGTGGAGGGGCCATGGTTCATGGTAGAGCATCTGCTTTGCGTGCAGAAGGTTCCAGGTTCAGTCCCCAGCATTTATAGTTAGTAGGATTAAATAGCAGATGAAAGACCTTCACCTGAGACATTGAAGAGTTGTTTCCATTTCGAGTATACAATACCCTCAACAGAAGGCAGCTTCATGTGTTCAGAAGTGGAGAGCAGGGGGAATGCACCATGAGTTTAATAATAGTGATTTAGGCTAGCATCACTATGACCTATTATAACTAAGAGTTAATTATGAACACTTCACCACTTGCACTTACATTAACAATTTTTATAAGATCTTCACTTCTGCCAGGAGAGGCATCAGGTTTCTCTTCATAACCTTCAAACTCTTCATCGTCATATGGCTCACTCTCTGTATCACCTTCCTACAAGGAAAAAGTACAAGACACAGAAGTGTCAGATGTTTCTGTAATACAGGCTTTTAAGAGCATGAAGCCCATGTACTCTAGCACTTTGCTGACTGAATTAACAACAACTCATAGCAATTTCATAGCCCTTTCAGGGTTCAAATCCTTACAGACATATTGGGTTAGAACCAAATGTTCCATTGTACTAATAGTGGAGCTGTCCTCCAGATAAAGGTTCTACTGCTAATGGAACAGAACATTTGAACCCAATCCATTCGCTCACAGCAACCCTTATAACAACCATGTAATGAAGGCCAGCTTCCGATTGCGGGTAAGGAGAGTAAGGCTGAAAGAGTAACCTGAACGAGAAACTAAGTAGAGTGACCATCTACTCAGTTCATGGCTGAGAAGAAGTTTGTACCAGAGACGTTATGGTTCTTCACTAATTCTCTTCACCCACTACACTACTTAATTTCATACCACTATCACTTGGCATGATCCTAAATCAGGGATAGGCAACCTTTTCAGTCCAAGTATGTGCCAAAGAATAATGCAACATATACCTGTGAAGATGCTCGATTGTCAGCAATCACAATGAGGGGTGAGGGGAGAGACAAGGGTTGTCCTGAGAGACACAGTTGGACCAAGCCAAGCCCCAGTGGCACTGCCAGCATCTCAGGGATCCACCTTGTGCAGATCTGGAAAAGCAACGATGGGCATAGGCCATGCCTGTTGCCTTCTCTTGCACTGCTGCCCCAACAGTGCTGCCAGTGCCTCAGTTGCCTGGGCAGAGATCAAGCCCTGGGTGCCAAGCAAAACAGTCTGGTGTGCTGCTGTTGGCATACATTCCAGGGGTGTTGGTTGCCGCCCCTGCCCTAAAGAATTGATCTGGATCATGAAAAATTATTGCACTTCCATTCTGAACTTTCTTCATGGAGCTCAGTGAGGCTCCAAGGCAGTCGTGCATCCTGGTACCAAGCAGATTGAACTCTGCTTCATTTTAGCAAGCTAACAGCAACACTTGTCCTCAGATTGTTTTATGGATCCACTAGAATAGCTTGATATTTAGTGTTCAATTACTCTTTTTTTTTAATCTAGCAATTGTTAGCAGTAATTCTCTCTGCAGTGCTTGATAGTATGGATGGCTCTGGAGTAAAGTTCACTACATCAACACTACTTCTGTGTTGTGTTTATAAACAACACAGAAATGAAGTACTTCTTTTGAATGAGAGAACTCTTCAGGTTTGAAAAATGAGGGTCAAGCACAGCCTCTGTTCTCTGCCATTCACATTAGATCTTCGGGGAAACCCAACAATCAATGCTCCCATCTTTCAGAAGCGTGTATGCTTTTTAAAACCCAGGTATTGTGTTATTCTAAAGATGGCCATAGGGTGGCAGTAACTCCAAGAAAGAGGGCTTTCTAACACCTTCAAGACTAACTTATAATGTGTCCCAAGCTTTCATAAACAACACGTGGGGAATGACACCGACTAAGAAGATGGTAGGTTATTTTACAGATAAAAGCTTACATACAGTAGAAGGCACATTAAGTTAACAAAGGTAAGAACTCAATAGAAAGAATGCTAAGAATGCATCCAGGAGCTAGAATGTACCAGATGAACACAGTTTATGTGACACGCTGACTCAATGGAAGCAATCCATGTTCAGAAAGAAGTCGCCAACTGGGTGCATCAAGCTATGGGAAAGCCTGCCGTACAAAGATCAAATTAAGGAAAAGAGGAATGCATGCAGAACCCCAAGTATACACTCCAGGGTACTTACAGATTCATGAGTATATGTGCAAATGTTGGTATCCCTGCAGTTTTCTGAAGCAAAGCTGCATTCTATATATCATCATACATATTATACAGAATATAAGCTTCGTTTGGATTCATCTGTGTAGAAGGCTAGCTAACCCCCATAACTCATTTCCATTTTTCCCTTGCTCTGGAAGTGACCAAAATGGTGAGGTCCTTCATTAAACATCACCTGTGTGTCTGCATCCTCAAAGTCAAGACTTTCATCTTGACCTTCAAGTTCGATAGTGGCCTCCTCCTCGTCATCTTCTGTCGTGACAATGCGCTGGGGAGATTCCGTTGCAGGATCTTCAATCACGTCTTCAAATTCAGCAAAGTCATTGTCATCATATTCCACAATGTCATCACCATCATCAAATTCATCAAACTTTGCCAGAGAAAGACCCCATGGGATGAAGAGAGCAGCTAATAAGAATCTTGCACTTCTCATTATTGCTGGAGGAAAAAAACAAACACATCAACATCTTCAGACCTGAAATGAAGAATTTTATTTTCTCCTAGGACAGCACTGCAGGTATAGGTAACTTGCTCTCCTTTTGTAAGGACAAATAATGAACAATACATTCAACAATATGCAGGTCAACGTTGCATATCCTCCGCATATTACTTTTAGGAATAAAGTTGACACATTGCAATGTTTTCTTGTTCAGAAATTCTATGATGTGCAGTTTCCCAGAGGGTTTTTTTTTTAATGATACATTTGTGAAACCTCAAAGTCACGTGCTGGTTCATTTAGGCAACATGGGAACGCTGTTGCATCCCACATTCCTACACAGTTTATTTAGGTCATCCACTTTACAGACACTGAACAGCGCAAGACCATGAGTAGGGCCCTACTGAATTAAGCCAATCAGTTGATCTTCCACTTTTCAAAGGTGGCCAACCTGACGACTGCAGGAAATCCATGAGATTTCTTAAGCAGCTGCTCTCTTTACGTTGTACAGTCCCGTGTTAAGTGTAGAGAGGTAGATGGCACATAAACATAGAAGCACCTAAAAAGCAATTAAGAGACTTGTCTTTTTGTCCATTTTGAATTTACTGCCAGTGACTTTCAATGGGCAACCTTGAATAATAGATTTTTTTCTCCCTGTTGCATATTACTACACATACCCTTCAAGCTATTCATTATTTTACATTATTTTTACACTGTTCCCTTGCCTACCTCATTCTTTTTTTCCAAGAGTGCTCCAAATGTTTCACACTTGCCTTGCTGAATATGCTGCTTAAGCCCCCTTGATTATTTCTACTGCCCCTCTTTTCTGTACTTTTTCCAGCTCTAGGATACCCTTTCTGAGAAAAGCGACCAGAACATTCACAGTATTGCAAAAGTGGCCACACCATTGATCTGGATACTGACATAGTAAAATCTTGCAGATTTTCGGTTCCCAATAGTTCCAGTCATAGAATTTGCCTTTTCCTTGGCCATTACATTGATTTCTTTTCTAGTGAACTATCCCAGCTAATCCCCACCCAAGTTTATTTAGAGCCCTTTGATTACAGGCATAAAAACATTTTGTAACTTCAAGTTTTGCTTCAGAATACTCCTACCTACATTTATTATGAGATATATATAATAGACTTCTCTTATGTATTTTGATGCATTATCCATTTGTTAACAGTTATATTGGCTGTGCAGAAGTGGTGAAAGTATATAATATTCAATATGTGGCAAATGATGAAACTAATAATGTAGTTGCAAAACAGATTAGTTATGACATTTGTAACTTAAAATGTTGAATATAGATGTACCTTAATATAAGTATCATTGTATCTCATAGATAGTGTCTTAATGAAGGGGATGTTGGGGAGAAATACATTATTTCTGATTCACACAATCCCTTTTTCTGTATCCCCTCTTGTTATTATTTTGTTTTTAAAAATAAAGAAAATATAAAATAAAAGAACACGCCTACCTATATGTTTGCTGACACTTTCAGAAGAATTCTAAAAACGTTAGTGAGACAGGATTCTCCCATGGAAAGCCAGGGCTCCTGTTCACAATTGATCACATTACCACTCTCTTATTTAGCACTTTTAACTACCACTGTTAATTGATAACTTTGAAAAGTCATTTCCATTTGCTGCAGCAATATTGGATAGCAATTTCGTTACCCTAAGCTGTAACTAAGAAAGTGTTCCAGCTGCAAATCTTGACGTCATAATAGCACCTGCAACAGCCTTCTTTTATGCTTAAAGTTGTTTTATGGGTTGATTTTGCCATTACCTACTGTCAATGCTTGCCACTTACAAAATCAAACCTTTCTCTTGCTCCTAAAAAGGTATGCCATCTAGATTCAAACAGTCTAAAATTAGAAGTAGCAACCAGAACACTTGTCTCCATCACCCATCAGCTGTGTTTTTACAAACAAGAACAGGCAGACCTGGAATATACATAAGGGCACCCAAAGAAGAACCACGGGTGCAATCTCACTTTTGGCAAACCCTTTCAAAATGTTGCACTGCCACAAAATGGAAAACATTGGCTGCCTTTCCATAAAACATGTCCAAGCACCAATTACTGTATTTGTCTTACAACCACCCTGTGAAGGTTTGCCAGAGTAAAAAGTCACATCTCCAAGGAGCCACCAAGGAGGCTTCTTGGCTAATCAGTAAGGTTGCCAACCTCCAGGCAGAGGCTGTAAATCTCCTGGAATTACAACTGATCTCCACACTAGTTCCCCTGGAGAAAATAGCTGCTTTGGACTCTATGGTATTATACCCCACTTAGGACACTCCGCGAACCCTACCCTTTCCCTGATCCATCCCCCAATCTCCCAACCTGGAGTAGGCATCCCTCCTGATCAGGGGTTCTAAACAGGTCTGCCGCATATTTATCCACTGTAGCTCATAGCCCTCCCCCACATAAAGACTACCTTTATGGAAGAGGAGAGCAGAAATGGCATTATACTTAAATCCAAGGAGTATGGCAAATAAATACCAACGCAATTAAAGAGAAACATTGTTTTGCCCATCAGTGATTCTTGCAACAATAACTTAAAGACCAGTTTTGGAGATAATGGGATTTGGAAGTAGGATACTTGAGATTAATTCCCAAACCTGACAAGCGAGTGGCCACTTCAGACAAGTCTTCCTGACTTTTCCCCCCAATCAGTGTAGGAGATAAGAAAACATGTTTCTTATGCCACTTTTAGCTTCAGAACCCAAATTTAATAAGCTAGAGAGTAGCAGATAGGAACAACCGTCATTGTTCCTTGACTCCTGAAAAAAACAAGGATTACAGCAACCAACTTAACTTCTATGGGGAATCCTGATCCTTGTGAAGAATCCTAACCCTACCTATCCTAAATATGCTAAGTGTCTGTTTTTCCCGACCAACACTATCAACAAAACACAAAGACTTGATTCTACACTGTTACACCATCCTACCAGGTTCTGTACCTACATTCACAGATAGATATCATTCCCCACCCACCCCCATTCCTATACATCAGGGAAATTATCCTAAATTTTTATCCTTTTTTACAATTCCATGTATAAATATGAAAATGCAGGTAAGACATTTTATGGAGTCACTCATCCAACACTGACCATACCATCCAAAGCACCATTACACCCTTCTAAGCAGACGTCAATGTACTAAGAAGTTTGTAACTCTGTAAAATGACACTGACAGTGACCTTGAACACACCCAAGACTACAAGAATCCCACATGCCTGGTTACTGCAAAGGACTCCAAGAGATTTGATTATGAGACACAGGAATTGGACTTTCTTCAGCCCAGACATCAAACATTGTTTCCCACCCCATCAACATTATCCTCTGTAATGGGATACCCTTCCTCTTATAGAACAGCCTCGGAATACCACTATTTCAATCGGTGGAAAAAATGCTAAATGAGGAAAGGAGGGAACATTTTCACCCTAAACATGGTTAGGGTTCCACAGCGAAGCACACAGGAATGACCTCACACCTTCCCAAGGGGTGTCAAAGGAAGGCATTCATTTGCTTCAGACACAATGTAAGGTTGCCAGCCTCCAGGTGGGGCCTGGTGATCTCCCGGAATTACAACTGATCCGCAGAGACCAGTTCCCCTGGAGAAGATGGCTGCTTTGGAGGATGGCATTATACCCTGTGGTGGTTCCTCCCCTCTCCAAACGATGCCCTCTCCGGGCTCCACCCCCAAATCTCCAGGAATTTCCCAACCTGAAGTTGACAACCCTAAACCTTGTACTATCAGCTATGCAGCTCCCAGGTCTACGGGAAGGGGGGGGGGGTCTTTCTTTTTACATACGACCTCCGCCCACCCAAACAGCTAGCTTTAGGCCTGGAGGTGAAGGGGCTGGGACTTCGTGGGGTGACCTGCTCGCGCTCCCTCCTCCCCTCCCCAGTAATGACCTCAAGCTGGGGAAAGCATGGAGATATTGGACTGAGGAGAAGGTCTGCTTCAATTGTGTACATGTCCTCCTCCGATTAGCTTCAGTTGGCGGGAACAGAGGAGCAGACCTCTCGCTCCAGCAGGCCCCCGCCAGCCCCTCAAAATGCCCGTACCTGAGCGCAGCTACTCGAGGGCCCAGCTGCCTTCCTTGCTGTATTTGCGCTGGCTTTCGCCCCGGCCTTCTTCCTCGTAAAGTACGTGGATTGCGTAAATCCGCGCAGGCGCCCAGAGGCTGAAGGCCGCGAGAACGCTGAGGGAGGAGCTGAGAGAAGAAAGAATATTCCCCTCAGCCTCGTTCCTCCTTCCACTTTTGCTGGCAGGGTTTGGGTCCAGTGGCACCTTAGAGACCAACAGGATTTTTCAGGGGTGTAAGCTTTCGAGATTCAAAGTTCCCTGTTTCAGATAACCGAAGAAGATTTCAGGGCCCTAATTAGAACACACATGCCTTTTTGAAGGCAGGAAGCAGAAGAAAAACATGGCAATCTCTACGTTAACACAAGGGGACGTTAATTTTAGGTGATGTGCAGGCTAAAGAGGCCAGCTGTAGTCTATGGCTGTGAAGCCAAAAGTGGCTCTGTAAGGAACCAAATATGGCGCTTTAAAAGAGAAAAATAAAAAAACCCACCTTTTAGTTGGGGCATAGTGGAGGCGTAAGTGGGAGTAACTAGGAGGGTAAAGGGAATGGCAGGCAACCCTGTTTTTTGTGGGTTTTTTAAAAAAAACGGATCTAAGGGTTTTTTTTGAGAAGCTTTACAGAAAGGGAAATGATAAGAGGTGAACAGCTGCCGGTAATCCCAAATGCAAACCATGCACAGATTTATACCAGTGCACTAAGGACTATGCAGGGTGCTCTTGTGTGTATTCATGACGGATTGTGAGAGCGCGTGCGTGCCACTTTCTAATACATTTCTTGCAAGCCCCAGTGTTTGCGTCAACTCTAAGCAAGGTCAAGTTGTTTATTTTCAATGCAGCAAAGGGGCTTTCCTACTTTGGCTCTTTGTTGATCTCTGACTTTGAATTTCCACTCCTCAGTTTGGCTCTAATTATAAAATACCGCTGACTCTGACAAGGATTAATAGAAACCCCACAGAGTTACTTAATGAGTGGAAGGCAAGCAACCCCTTACTCAAAACCTCGCAGGAGGATCATCTACTTCCAGATGTGGAATTCTTTTCTTGGAAAACGCAGTGTTTCCCAAAATAGATAGTAGGCTGCTCTCTACCGCCTCAAGCAGACTGAACCCTTGGAGAGACAGGCGGGGTATTGAAGCAGATAGACGACACCACGTCCACGGTGCGAGGGCAAAACGGGCTGCAACTCCGGCTGACCTGGTGCCTCCTCCCCTCCGCTCGAGCCTTCTTGTCGTGGGCTTCCGCGTCCAGTTTCTGGAGCCTGCCTAGAAACCCCCGCCCTTCTTTCCTTGAAGCGCAGGTGGCAACCACTCTCCACCCGGGCGGACTTCTAACGCCTTCGCCCCTCTCTCCTGTGTCTGTGCATCTCTCCTCTGCATATGCAGGTCTACCCAAAAGGACGCTCAGAGCATCCCAATTACACTTTCAGTACTCCTTCCCTCTCCCCTTTAAGTCTGAGCGGAAGAGGCGGTCACCGCTTATTGGCCCGCGGACAGCGTTAGGCCCTCCCCTCCGGAAGCCTCGGCGGAAATTTCAGGTCCCGCCCTCGTCCGAAGCAGCCGGCAGGTGGCGCTACGTGCAAATGGGAGGCCCGTTTGGCCCTTATGTCTATAGCCACATATTGCGCCACACATCCCTTTTTGGGGTGCCACCGAATCCTTATGCTTATTGTGTGTAGTAACCCCAAACTCACCAACGAATCACATTAAAAAAAACAATAAGATACGTTGGTTGCTTTTATTCCACCGCCTCTGTCAGCACCACGTCTATATGGTGAAAATAAAACATGCAGCTGTTTGCTGAAGCTAGCAAAGCTCTCCTCCTTGTGGTCCAAGATAGCATCCAAAATAAGACAGAAAACAGTCACTCAAGGCCAAGGCCAGTTGGGTAAGAGAGGGCTGATTACTGGGGGTATTTACTGAGACATGGCAGGCCTGGAGACTCTGAAATTGTGAGAGTATTCTATCTTGATTGATGCTTATATAATCACAAAAGTCTGTTTCAAGATTTTGCTATTTTGGAGAAGAGGAACCCTTCTAGGCACCAAGAATAGTGATTCTCTGGTTCTCCTCCTAAGTGACATCATGCATTTATTTTCTCCCAGCTTATATAAGTAAAGTTGCATTTTTCTTTTTCTGAATTTGGTGTTATGTCCTCCCTGCACCCACCCAAAAGCTTAACTCAGCACACACTTAGAAAGTTACATACAGAAGACAGTGAACACACTGCTCTGGGTATGACTAGCTAAGAAGGGAGATTTCCAAGGTTTCTCCAGTATCCATAGTGGTTTGTAGTAGGTTGATTAATTTTAAAAACACCCTCCTCGTAGACAAAAATAAACTGTCTTGCTTGCAGATTACTATGCAAACATACTTTTAATTTACTTCCAGCAGCAGAAAGGAATTGCACATTTATTGTGTGGCGAGAATTAAGATTAGGAGTGTGCAGCCAAAAAAAATCAGTTCCATCTAGATTCAGGTACTAGGAATACCATAAAAATTTGGTATCCTTGACATCTGAATCAGATTCTCTAATCTAGTTTGGTAAGATCAGAGAACTCCAAATTTATCCAGCCATTATTCCCTGTATAGGAAAACTGTCCAGGAGGATGAGTGCATTTTTCAAGCAAACTCCACCAAATTTGCAGAGGACCTAATCCTTCCTGTCCACTAAATACTGTACATTTCAAGAAGATTGGACCCCAAAAGCCAGTCCCAATGCAAGTCCCACTTTCAATTCAAGCTGGATCAACAAAGCCCAACAGACCCAAACTGCACCAAGGGAACCAATGTCAAACCAGAGACTCTCACCCAAACAAACCTCCAAAGAATCCCTTTTTTAACTGGTGTGGCATCGTTAAGCCTCCTGTGATCCTACCATATGTAAACATGGCTGGGCCTGAGGGGGTGATGGGCTGCTGCGGGGTGGGGGGGGGTGGGGAGGCTCACTGGGAAAGCTATTAAGTTTAAAAGGTGTCTGGCGGCTTAAAAGGATGGTTTGGAGCTCCAGAGTGGAGATGGGAATTCACAGTCCTCACGGAGAAAGCAAACAACAGAGGCAGAGCAGCAGCAAGAGGGCAGTAGTGCAAGCTGCAAAGAAGTGGTGGCTTGAAGTGCTGAGGTAAGCTCTGCAGAAGAAGAGTAGCTTGATGTCAGCGGAATACAGAAGGAAGCAGGCAGAGAGGACGAGAGGGGAGGCCACTGGGAGCATGGGGAGTAGTGAGATAAGGGAGATGGTCTTGCTTCCTCCTACCCCCTGCCTTCACCCAGCTGGGATGAGCATAGCAGGTGGCAATGCCCTCCCTGCCCCCACTTTCACACAGCTGGGATCAGGAGCAGAGCAGGTGGCAATGCCTGCCCCCCCTTCAAACAGCTGGGATCAGATGCGGAGCAGGAGGCAAGGCCTGCCCCTTTCACCTAGCCGTAATCAGACACAGAGCAGGTAGCAATGACCAATGCCTGCCCACCTTCACTTGGCCGGAATCAGGCACAGAGGAGGTGTCTATGCCCGTCTCTCCCCACCTTCATCTGGCCAGGATCAGTGACTGAGGATGAGGAAATGCCTGCCTGTCTGCTCTCCCCTTTCTAGAGCCTGTTGTATTTTCCCCCACAACAGGCTTTGTTGCTAGTGAGAAAATGGTCTGCCTTTCTCACAGTGTAAATCAATGTAATCAATAGGATGTGACATATAATAAGCAATGTAATGGTCTAGGATTACAGAAATTTGAATTTTGATGGGAGGGGCTGAAAGTGGTTTGCTGTATTGTTTATGTGAAATCAAGCTTTGGTTTTGGTTTGCATTGCATTCTAATTTTGTAATCCTAGTCCTATTGCATTGTTAATTGAACATTATGATTGCATATACATGCTTTGAGTCTCAGCGAGAAATGCAGGTTATACCTGCAATGTGTTTAATTTCTAGTGCCCTTACATATGTAGGAATATTGAGCACCGAACTACCTTACAGTTACTCATTTGCATAGCAATCATTTTGTTCAACTGGGCAATGCTTCCATGACAGTTACACCAAAAGCCCCTGCACTGCTCTAATTGTAACTTTCGGTCAGTGGCTTCTTTCCTCAAGCCAGGCCTAGCCTACAAAGCATAGCTCAGGCTGCAGTAAACCCCCCTCCCTCCCTGGACCTTAGATTAGCTCTTTTGATCAACTCTTTTTAACTGGCTTCTCTTTGAAACAGCTTCCTGCTTTGAAAATAAAGACACAGACATAATGGATGTACGCTTCTATGCACTTTATGTAGTAAACTCTAAAATTCACGCTGGAGCAGATTCTGTTAATCGGCAGGTTGTGGTTGGGTAGCAAATCAGCACTTTGCTGGTTCGAATCCCACTACTGCCATGAGATCTGCAGGAAGCCTTGGATAAACTATTCCTTTCACCCCAGCTCTCTGTCTGTATTGTGGGGATAATAATAACACTGACTTCATTCACTGCTCTAAGTGGGGCACTAATCTATCTAGAAGAGCGCTATATAAGTGCAGTTATTATTGTTACAGTCCTGATTTATTTAAATACAGGCAAGGGCTGTTGTTTTCCTCGGGTTGCCAACCTCCAAGCAGGTCCTGGAGATGTCTCAGAATAACAATTTTCTCCAGCCTACAGAGATCAGTTCCCTTCGAGAAAATGGCTGCTTTGGAGGGTGGACTTTGTGGCATTATACCCTGCTGAGGTTCAGCCCCTCCCAAACCTCGGCCTCCCCAGACTCTACCCTCAAAATCTCCAGGTATTTCCCAACCGGCAGCTGGCAACCCCAGGAGAGACATCCCCCAAGCTCCAGGATGAAATAGAAGGGCTGCACGGACCTCTCTAACCTCTCCGTCTCTGTGGTGCTACTCTCGCGGAGCCATTTTGTCGTCCTCGGCATGCGCGTTGACGTCACGGCGTCGCCGTAACGCCGTCGCTCGGGTGCTGAGTCTCCCGTTTCTTCTCCGTAGTAACCGCCTGTGGGGGGACGGCGGGGAGAGAATCCCATAACCCCGTTCAGGTCTGAGGAGGAGGCGGCGGTGGGTAAGTGGAGAAGGGGCCGAGAAGGAGAGGCAGAGTCGTTGCCCCCGGGGCGGTTGAGGGAGAGGAGGAGGGGGCGGGGCTGCGGCCTAGAGAGGCCTTGGCGCCTGCTTTGATTAGTTCTTCCTTCGCCTGGGGAGGTTGGTCTCTTGTGCTTTCGGTTGTACCTGTGCCCCCCCGCCCCCTGACTCCCGTGGAGGGCTGGTAAATACGGGCGACGGATTCGCAGGGGATCAGCCGCTTTCGCTTGCTGCAGGCAAAACAACACAGGAGCCGTGTGGCGCCTGAACAGCTGCGCAGCACCAGCTTTTTGCGCGCTTACTCAGGAGTAAGCCCTGTTGGGCTCAGCGGGGGCTCCCCCCCTCCGAGTAAAAGTGCTTAGGGTGGTCGTCTTATGGTGAGCAGAAGCTGTTGTGGATATAGGGGCCGCTTTACCGTATGACACGGTGACTCCCCCTTCTTTTTATGCGGGTTGTAGGTTTGTTTATACATGTATCCACACGAGGAATGTGTGCTTCAAGTATCTGACCCAAGTGAATAGTGATTCTTGAGAAACGTTTTCTGGGGTTTTAAAGAAGTCTTTAAGACTTCTCTGGATTTTTACTGCAAGAGAGATACCCGCTGTAGAGGTTGGGTACAGGGTGCAGCCTTATACAGAGTTAGCGACTCCAGTCAAAGTTCACAGTGTTCAATGAGCATATATTGGAATACTTCTGCATGAATTATACATTTATCACCTAATCTGTAAATCTTTGGCCTGGTTGTGTTTTTGTTGTGATCTTAATTCACCAAGATGGATGACTGATTACTGGTGAACAGCAGAGGATGGCAGAGACAGCAAATTAGTCTGAGGACCTGCATTGACATCTGTGGTGGAAGTTGGACCTGAACACAGGTCTCTCTCTCAAAAAAGTGTGGTATTCTTTTGGTTTTTTTCTTTGATGAAATGCATTGGCTGTATTTATAAAATGGAGATAGTCTTACAAGAGAAGAATTATTTTCATAGAATTTTAGTGCTAGAAGGCACTAAGAATCCATCTAATCTACATACATTTCTGACCAGCTGCGTCCTAGAATCCAGTCTATGGAGTCCAAACCACAAAATGATGTTGTAATATAGATGCATTGTGCAACAGCTTTGAGTGGCTCAAACAAGTGAGCCAAGCTAGAAGACAAAGAAAACCCGAAATATATATATTTTTAAAAAACAGGTTCTCTAGCCAATGGACCTGGGTGAATGAGATCTAGACTGACATCTCTGATCAGCTAAGAAACTCCATAGGTAGCCTTCAAAAAGTCATTTCATGTTTTGCTTTGATCTCTGTGACAAGACAGTGGGTTACAAATGTAATATGCAACATTACTTCGTCATATGAAGTAGTGGTGAGCTGTGTTTAGGGTTTGAAGACAAATGAATAAGAGCATTTGTAAAAAAAATAAGAGTATGTGCAAGGTAAAATTACTATGTAATCATCTCATGTTTATTTACACATCAAGGTGTCTTGCTGCTTGTCTTCATCCCCTTCTGCCTCCCGGTAGAGCTGCTGTTCCTTGTTTTCATACCCTGCAAAACACAGGATACTTTCTTCCCTCCTTCAGACTGTTTTCGTTCATCTTGGGAGAACTGTGTAGTTACAAACTCAACAAGTGAATTATTTCCACAATCAACACTATCAAATCCTCCACTGAAAATATGGTACGCTAGATAGTAGGGTACTCCCTCTGCCAAGCTTTGAAAGTCCTAGATGTGAGAGTAGAAGGAAAGGTTAACTATGAACTGGAGTAAAGGACTATGATAGCAAGCCCTTACGAGTGGTAATATAAATCCATCATTAATTTACAAATTATTATCAAGTTCAGATTTTCTTTATTATGGCTTTTTTTAAGATGGTGGTCTATTTATTTTTCTAGATCAGACTCGCTTTTCTTAGTTCCATGCTGGTTATCCATGAAGCTGTGTTGTTTACTTGAACACTTGACTAGCTCTGAAATGGGGAAGAAGTTCTATAGCTAGCACAATTTTTATCTTTTATCAGGCCAACGCCATGAACTGGAACAAAGGTGGCCCTGGTACTAAAAGGGGTTTTGGTTTTGGTGGCTTCTCAATATCATCTGGAAAGAAGGAAGAGCCAAAACTCTCTCAACAGTCCCATAGTGCTTTCGGTGCCACTGGTTCTGCAGCTGGATTTGGGAAGACACCACCACCTCAGCTGCCCTCTTTTTACAAGATTGGATCCAAGCGAGCAAACTTTGATGAGGAGAATGCGTAAGCTGCCCAGTTATTTCATTCGTAGCTTCTTAGATCTGCTTGCATGGTTTTTGTGCATTGTTTCTTGGTTAGTTTCTATGCAGTTTTCAGCTTGTTTGGCTGAGGGAATCCCAAGAAGGCTTATCACTTCTCAGATCCAACAAAGGGTTTTTGAGCTTTCTTTCTCCTGGTGTCCTGACTATTTAAGAAAGCAAGCCATTGTCAAATCAGAAGTCCTTCTGCCTGCCATATTTGCTGACTATCCATGCCTGGAGAATGTCTTGTTGGAATTCCTAGATTTGCCCTGAATTTCCCCAGCATGAGTTTAAAGTGTGTGTGTGGGGGGGGGGGGGAGACTGTGCATGGTTCCACAGGCCCCCCCCCCATGAAAAATTAGTTTATTTAAAAACACAAATTTTGTGATTTCTGTTCTATATGTAATTAATATATTAGTTTCTGCTCTGGGATTGGCGAAAACAGCTATATAGCTCACTGTTTTCCCTGCATTAAGCTTGGCGTCTGCTGACTTGGTTGTTGTACATCTCAATTGACAGGTATTTTGAGGATGAAGAGGAAGATTCCAATAATGTTGACTTGCCATACATTCCTGCTGAGAACTCTCCCACTCGGCAGCAATTCCATTCCAAACCACCTGACTCAGACAGTGAGGATGACCCCTTGGAGGCATTCATGGCCGAAGTTGAGGTGAGCTCCAAATTCTTTATTGTTTGCAGAGAATGGATTCACCAGAAATTGCTTCTAGGGAGTACAGTTTTAATGTTGAAGAGATTAACCTTAAATATTTTTTACTTTTAAAAACATTTAAAAAATCACCTTTTTATACTAGGGTACTCAGGTAGGTTACAGCAATCCAGTAAAACCAGAAAATTAATAACATAATAAAATTAAAAAACGATAAAATTACCTTTAAATAAAATTAATGTCTAGGGCAAACATGCCAAAACACAACCTGAATGCTAATTTGGCTTCAGAAGTCTTTATATCCTTGTGTTCCTTCACTAAGGAGTTGTAAAGTTGTGGCACTATCACAGAAAAGGCCCTGTTTCTTGTGTGCATGATTAAACCTAGGGGGAGGGAGCCAGGAAGAAAATTCTTATGCACCAATTTTAAAAAACGGGGAGAGGGCTCCGTCGAAAACTACCACTGAACTGAAGTTTTGTATTTAGATGCATGTGTGTATGCCACAGAATGCTTCAAGTGATATGACAGGAATAGGCTAAAAAAGTGAAAGGAACCAGTCTTGTTGACTACAGAAGTCATCTCCTAACAACTGGGCTTTTGCTTCTTCCTGCTTCTGCATTCCTTTGCAAGTTTCTCCATGAGTTCCAGTGTAAGAAGATGTTTTTGATCCTGCTATCTGTTTCTTTTGTGCCTCCTTAGGATCAGGCTGCTAGAGACATGAAGAGACTGGAAGATAAAGACAAAGAGAGGAAAAATACAAAGTAAGTTTTTTTTCATATGTTGCAGCCCTGTCGAAATCCAAGAGATGGACAAGTGCATGGAATTATTCTATATTATTTCCTCAGGGATAACATTTGAATTTTTTTGCCATGCCAAGATCTTTAGGCCTTTTTGAACCTCCTTAAAGGCTGTAACCTAAATCCTGCGGGCTAATTTGTGTGTGGTGGGGCGGGGGGGGGGAGTTACATGAATGACTGTCTTGCAGCAGGAGGGCCCCAATCCACTTAAGATACTGCAAATAGCTCATCTCTTGCGTGAGGTAGATCTGAAATGGATTCATTCAACATGATCCTTCGTAATTCGGCAAATCCTGGTGGGTTGGAATTCACATAGACAGATCTTTGTTGCTCTTTGTTGCTGCTGAATATTGTCAACGTGGAGTCATATTGATGCTGATCAGGTTGTATGTATGGAGCTGGGTATGTGGAACATTTGCAGGGAAGTTTTGTTTCTCTGCTTGTTTTTACAGGGGTATACGCGATGATATTGAAGAAGAAGATGATCAAGTGAGTTTCCTACACACTCTTTCTATCTATTACCAAAAAAATCACCAAATGCCTCTGAGTGCAAATTTCTTAATATTCTTTGAAATAAATTGAATCACTTGAAAAAGTGCCCAGTCATATCATTTACTGTGGGGATTTTGTATGTGTGTATCTTTTGCATCTAAGTGCTCTGGTTCATACAATTGGTAGCTGAAAATTCTCTGAGCTTGTGCTTCTTGTTCTCCACATCAAGTAGATTACTGTTAATTATATTCTAAGACCTATTATTTGATACCAGTGACCAATAACTTTATTTATGATTGCATAAAAGAATACTTGTAAATCAAATTCTGAAGACTTTAGCCTAATAATTCCCACATTGGGTATAGTATTGTATTGCAAGAGAAATACTAGAGGGCAGTGAGAAATAACTAAAGTCTCTTGTGGGCCTAAAGAATTCACCCTTTGGGAAGGGTGCTCACTGAATTTCTACATAAGCTAGTGTTCTAGCCTTAACTTTTTCTGATCATCTCCTGCAGGGGAGGAGAATGGTTTTGTCCATCTTTTGTATCGGGTGTGGTTGGAGCATTCAATCACTTCTGGGTCAGAATGACCCACACACTCCTGTGGAGGCTGTCCATCATGTTTGCATGAGACCCTGTTCTAACCTTCAGTCAACTGGCATGCTCAGAACAATGATGGATAGAAGTACAGGGTAAAGTGCTCTGAGGGTAGATTGTTATTACTCATACCAAATCTAAAAATAAACTCACAAGGGCGTAAGTATGAAGCCCACCTCGGATTTTAATTCAGACAAAATGTGTCTCGGCTGTCAGAAGTTTGGGCCACACTGTTCTAGCTCAGCTAGAGTGATATGGTTAAAGTGGAACATTTTTTGCAGCTGAATGTAAAGCAGGAAAGAAACAGTAGCCGTGACCAACTAACTAAGGCAAATTGAAAAACAAATCCAAAGAAATAATGCAAAAGTTACTTTATAAGAAAGTTAATAGAATATAAAATAAACTCTGAGTGGTCAAAAGCTGGCACAAATTGCTAACAAGTGCCCTGTGGGAGTGAAATACAGCTTCAATATGCAAAATCAATACTTGCACACCCCACAAAGTCACCTTGACTAACCACAGAGTAAATGGACAGAAATTTACAGTAGCTATACAAGCTTACAAATCAAAATATATATACAGCATTTTGCATGGCAAACACCAAGTGACTAACCAATAAATATTTGAACATACAATCAGGTTTGACCACAAATGTTCAGTAGCTATACAAGCTTATATATCAAAATTCATATACACCATTTTGCATGGCAAAAAGCCAGTGACTGACCAATAAATAAATTTGAAAATACAATCAGGTGCAACCGCAACGGGTTAGCTAGCAAGGAATCCCGTTTCAGGCATCCCCTTCTTCCTGGCAGTTACAGAACCTCAAGGAAAGTCACAGTCAAGTTTCATGCATGCTGGAAGCTTGCTCAATGTAAAGCTGCTTTGGGATTCTGACAGTAAGGAACTTGAACCACATGGCTCCCTTGATAGACATTAATCCTAATTTAGAGGAGGGTTGAATTTGTTGTTTAATCTGCAGAATAGGCATAGCAGAGGAAAAAGGACTGAAGAAGCCCACTTAACATTACAGTTCAATAAAAACCTCTGCAAACTGAGTCCTGAATTCATTTGTGAGTGGAGATGATTGCGTCTTCCTGCCCTACTGTGTCTTTCACTGGGTTCACTACTTTTGCTCCTCACCACCATTGCAGGAAATTGAGCACATTGTGAAGAGCATATTGCCTGCTACCTTAATAAACACAACACTCGTGTCTCACGCTCTTTTTAAAAAAACTTGCCAGATTGTCGGACAGTCACATTGTTTTGATGTTGCACAAAGAAGAATGTTAGTTTTAAAAAACTTCAGAGATGTCTTAGGGTAACCTGTAGGGAAAATCTAAAATGTGAAAATCTAAAATGCAATTCTAACAAGAAGGGAAAGTACTCATTTTTTCCCTTCAAATTTAAGAATATAGATTATTCCTTATGATATTAATACATTAACATGATTTCCAAAAAATTTTGGGAACACATAATTAAGAGTTGTATTTGAGTGTTTTCTGTTACCTATAGCATATATTTCCATCTCTAAGTATCTAGTGGAACAGGTGCTCCCAGCACTTCAGAGGAAACCTGCTTATCTCCTTACATTTCAAAGGATTTTGTTTTGAATGACTGTTTCCTGGACATGAAGCAAAGTAACTAAAGTGATACATTTCATTGGAACACTATAAAGTGACACAGGAATATACAAGCATTTGAGTTGCACAAAATTGTTCCCCAGGCCACATCATTACAGAGATGCGATTGGAACACTCAGCTTCAGCACTTCTAATCGTTGTTTCTTGGCTTTTACTTGCATACGGATTTTATTTTCTTCCTTGGATCAAATTCCCCTTTATGTTTAGAAGAGGAAAAAAACTTTTGTATAACATGCTTTGTAGCCTAAGGATTTAGGAATTATGTGACTGTATGGGAATAAATGATAGCTGTTGGGAGAAAAAAAGATGGTGTAGCAAATTAGACCACAGACATTACTACTCTAATTGCTCACACATATCTATGTTAGTTGGTTGTCGCTCATTGACCATCTGCAAGAAAAGCCAACTCTTTCCATTTTCAGAAAAACTTTTTTTTTAAAGTTCTTAGTTGCCAGAAGTGTGAGCAAAAAGCTATTTACAAACTTGCATTAAGGCCATCTGCAGCTTAATGTGAAGAAAAGTAAAGGGGACACCTTTAGGCATGTACAGAGTATCTTTCACTCAACACCTCTCATCATAGAAATTAAAAACTGCAAGATAATCTCATCTCAGCATTGGTGAAAATATTTTTGAGATACTGCCTCAATGTTTTGGGTACTCTGAAATTTCCACTTTGCTATTTAAGCCAGATACAGCAACCAATGTACAAGTATTTAATACAGTTCTAAATAATTACGTCAGTATTACTGAAAAGGCATTATTATTAAAGTTTTAAAAACAGACATAACCTTACTTCCCTTTGTAGGTAAGTGTTAAAAATAAGTAACAATCAAAACTTGTCTAGCAGTAAAGCAAAAACTACCTGTATGCAGTTATACTGCTGTGTTTTGCTGCAGGAGGCTTACTTCCGCTACATGGCAGAAAATCCTAATGCTGGTGTGGTCCCAGAAGAGGAGGAAGATAACCTGGAGTATGATAGTGATGGAAATCCAATTGCGCCATCCAAAAAAATCATCGACCCTCTTCCTCCAATTGATCATTCAGAGGTGAGGGAATTTTTTTACACTGTTACAGCTGATATTATAGCTTCAGTGCCAAGTTTAGCTGAAGATCAACAGTAACGGAATGAACAGAGCCATCTACCAGAACCCCTTAATTACATCTGCTTGGTTGCTCATTTTATCTGTTGCTCTGAGCTGCTAAGATTAGGAAGCGAGATGCCCAAACAAATACACATGGGGGTTTTATGTCATGATGACCAGCCACACTGGTTGTTCAGATCTCTCACAGAAGCTACACCCTCTCTGGCAAGTAGTTCCTAAACAGGAATGTTCACAAATGTTCCATGACATTAAAACCAGAAGTTTTTTAATCTATAAGGTGACACACCTGAATAACTCTGTTTGGCTTGCAGATCGAATACCCACCATTTGAGAAGAACTTCTATGATGAGCATGAAGAAATCACCAGCCTCACTCCACAGCAAGTGGTGGAGCTTCGCCATAAGCTAAACCTCCGGGTAAGGTGTAGCCAGAGCTCTCGTTCAGAAATTTTAGTGGCAATTGTGCATGAGACGTTAGACAAACAAGTAACATGATTCCTGTCCTGGGGAGGGAGGATCCTTATAACTCACCAAATGCTCAAGGCAGCTAAGAATGTTGTTTAAAAACAATCTGTAACCAAACAGACAACATTAAAACTCATCCCATCATACAGGCCTAGACACTTTCATTATACAAAAATAGTCCAGCTTTTTCATCCATTCAACAGAGTACAGCCACCATTTAAAATAGTACTTCCCTGTATTCTGTCCACTTTTTTACTCTACCTGGCCTTGACTTGCATGTGAAAAGCCCCCAACCATTCTGTGATAATGATCCCATTTCAGTCAGTCAGTACGTTTTATTGGCATTCGATAAAAAAAATTGTTTGTTTTTTTATTGAATGCCAATAATGATCCCATTTGAAGCAGCTATGCTGGTGAGCACAAGTGGCTCCTTTTTGATTTGCTTGCTCCAAGCACTACTTGGGTGACCTCTCTGTTGTACCAAATTGAGGTTTCTGCTGATATGGATGCTCCCCTCATTGAAGATGGATCTGCTACTACTACTGGGACTCTTGAGTAGAAATGCACCATGCTCAGAATGGGAATAGTGTATCTGTAGTAGGGAGGGAAGAGACCTGTGGTGTAGGGGATGGATGATCTTTGACTCCCCCTTTCCCCTCACAGTTCTAGTACATACCATAAATAATCATATCTCCCAAAAGAAGTGAAGAAGACTTTATGCATAATTGATACGATTCTTCATAGGTCTCTGGTGCTGCTCCACCAAGGCCAGGAAGCAGCTTTGCTCATTTTGGTTTCGACGAGCAACTCATGCATCAGATCAGGAAATCCGAATACACTCAGCCTACCCCTATCCAGTGCCAGGTGAGTCTTGTATCTCTCTGTGGAGCAATAAATAGAATTCCCAGAGTATAAACTATGGGGTCTCATTCTTTTTGAGTATAGAAGGCATGCTTCCCAACTTTGTAATGCTCTGTTTATTCCTTGGCTAATGGGCAAGCAGCTTTAGAAATTAAATGATCATTTCATTTGCCCTTTGTGCAAATCATTCCCTCTCATCTCAAATAGTGCCAGCTTAAACTGCAAATGATAATGTACAAAGGTAAGAGTGTCGGACTAGGATCTAGGAGAACCAGGTCTGAATCCCTACTGTGCCATAGAAGGCACAGTAGGGATGTCCGTGGGCCAGTCGCACTCTTGCAGCCCAACCTACTGCGCAGAGTTGTTGTGAGGATTAAATGGAGAAAGGGAGAATATTGTAAGCCACTTTGAATCCTTATTGTGGAGTATAAATTAAATACATAGAATGTTATACTTGATGTACTGTTGGTCTGATCCAGCACTGTTGCTTTTGTGTTCTTAGCTTAGCCATGTAATAGCTCAAAGAGCGAGAGAGAACCTCTGAATATCTGTTTGATTTTTAACCACTGCCCTTGCTGTACAATTTCATACTAGTTGAATCTCTTCCAAATGAGATGAAAACCTAATGCAGTTGCTGACTTGGGATAGCCATTTTGTCCTATGAGTAGTATAGACCTTTGATCCAGCCAGTTGTAAACCTCAGTTACCTTGATATTTGCTACCAGGAACACCACAAATGGTATTTCTTCCAAGACTTATTACAAAATGGTGTAGACAAATATTTTATATTTAAATGTAATTTCCAGTAGGGAGAGATGCTACACAGATGTCTTTATGGATTGAATCACAATATTAGTCCTCAAGCTGAGTATCGCCTATTGCATGTTGGAGAGCTGATGGTTTAATATATGTAGGTTATTTATTTATTTATTTTTCTTCTCTTTAGGGTGTTCCAGTAGCGCTGAGTGGCAGAGACATGATTGGCATAGCAAAGACTGGCAGTGGGAAAACAGCCGCCTTCATTTGGCCCATGTTGATTCATATCATGGATCAGAAGGAGCTGGAACCAGGCGATGGTCCCATCGCAGTGATTGTGTGCCCAACCAGAGAGCTTTGCCAGCAGGTAGGTACATATTTAGAGCTTGGTAAAAGGAAAGGGAATTAGTAAACACTGACTTAGAACAGCATAGACATTACAAGGGATTCTGCTATGGGCTGCCCTTTCAATTGGGATTTGTGATAATTAACAGAGAACTTCCAGCAACTACTGCTCCATGTAACAACTATTCAATAAATAACATTTTACTTGTATGAAAATGCTATATGTCATAGCTCAACCACCTAAAAGGAGAGCAGAGAGCTGCTGAAAGATAATTTGCATCTGAGAAAAACTCAGATGAAAGATGATGTTTTAGCTCTTGCTGCACTGACAGGATCCCCTTGATTGGTCAGAGTTTGTGATGGAATTTAGTGACACAGGTGAACTTTGAGTACTTGTCCCCTTTCAGATCTTGAGAAACCAATAGTTAGGGCCCGTGTGCACCGGAAAAGGGTTTATGAAAATGACCCAAATACTTAGGGATAGTTCTTCACTTGCCTCTTCTGTTAAGCATGTGCCCCTCCTCCCCATGTATTGAGCTCTGTTTTGTAAAGGCAGGCTGCAGATGCTGCAATTGTAAGGGGAGGAAGAGATTGCTTGCCTCTGCTGTCACGCTTGTTTCTTCCCTGCTCTGCCTTTCCATCCTCAGTCCCAGTCCTGTTTCACCTGGATGTCTTGGTCCAGTGTTCTCAGAATAATGCTGGAAATCTGCTCTGGAAACAGATCCTTCTAATTTTTTATTTATTTAAAACCTTCCTGTGGTATCTTTCCACCCAAATAGAGTCCCCAAGGCAACAAATGTCAAACATTAAAACATTTTAGCTTTAAAAACATTTAAAATAAATTGTATATACACTATAGTTCAATAAAAACATAATAAGAATTAACAGCAAAAACCAGGGAGGAGGCCAATAACAGTTATTAATTAAATTACATTAACATTTCATGACCAGAAATACTAATTTATTCCACTTCTGTGAAGATGTGGAAAGTGACAGAACAGGCAGCTAACAAGATGAGGGGACCTGCTGTGGTTTAGCTATGAATAGTTATTGAGCAGTGGATGTGAAAAGGGTCAGATAGCTAAGCATGGATGGGAGGAAGTGGAATAGGACTAATTTCCTGGAAAGGCTGCTTAAAACTAGAAAGTTTGCAAATAGTAGGTAAAATTTCTGTAATCCATTCTGCTAATGGTGGCTCTTTGTTCAGGTTCAGGGAGCCTTCTGCCATTGGAAAGGGTTCCTCTTGCTGAAGTGGAAGTACCCCTGTTAATGGAACAGATTGCAGGATCCAGCCTGTTCACTCTGCATATCCTTGTACTAAATTGCTAGGGAAGATGTGTACATTTAGCAGTTCCTTCCCTCTGCTTTCTCATCACCATCTAATGATGATCTATGAACCTGTGTGCCTTTTAGATCCATGCTGAATGCAAGCGATTTGGGAAAGCCTACAACTTGCGCTCTGTAGCAGTGTATGGTGGAGGAAGCATGTGGGAGCAAGCAAAGGCTCTACAGGAAGGAGCAGAAATCGTTGTCTGCACCCCAGTGAGTACTTCTCTAGGGTCTTGCTGCCACAAGAGGCTTGGAAGGTTCAGCTTTTGTCTGTAAAGGATACAAAGGTTTCTAACATTAGTTCTCAGATTTTTTAAATCTCTTGACCGTAATTCATCTGCACCTTACTAAGTACAATTGTAATTCAAACTGGAGTTAAGTCTCGAATGGGAGAGGAATGTGGCCTTAGATGTTTGGAAGTCAGTTGCTCTTGAGGGATTTGTCAGACACGGGAGCACTCAGACTGTTCTTGAAGCTAAGTATCTTCCCTCAAGCACTGACTTCAAAGTTTTTTTTCCCCTTTTTTCCCTTTGTCTGACCTGGCTGACTGGTATTCTTCCTCCTACCCCATCATAAAACTCTCTGGCAGGGATCCTAGTGGTCATGTTCAGAAAGGGGCCACAGTAACAGTAAGGCAAGCATAAGGAGATATAACTGAATAATGGATCCCTCTTTTTCCTGTTTAATCTCTATGACTTGGAAACTTCTGTATTTTAGTAGAGCTGAAACTAACAAGGTTGCTGCTGTTATAATATTTCCATTCAGGGCCGGCTGATCGATCATGTGAAGAAGAAAGCTACCAACCTCCAGAGGGTCACTTACCTTGTCTTTGATGAAGCTGACAGAATGTTTGACATGGGTTTTGGTAGGTAACGTGGTAAAAGCAGCGATAGTGTGGCTGTGTCCAGGGCTGGTCCATATTCTCATCTTCACATCTTCTTCCAGTGTGTCTTGGCAAATCCATTGGTGAAGGAATGTAAAAACAAATGACTGCCTTAGCTGTGCGCTGAGCAAAGATTTTTTTGCAGTCTCTACAGGCTATTTTAAGTGATAGTGGTGGGTCAAAATGAAGGCTTTTGGATATGGAATGTAACAATTAGGAAAGAAAGTGATTTGAACCAGTGAAGAATAATGCAACATAAACATGTACGTCCTGTGGCCTCAAATGGCCTCCAGATGGTCCTGGGAAAGCAGAAGAAAGGGTGGTCTCTGGTGGCCAGTCCCAGCCTGTGGAGCTTCAGAAATCTTCCAAAATACCATTCCTGCTCTAGCAAGCACTTTGTGGCCAAGGGGAGAATTGCTTGAGTGTCTAGCTTTCATGAATTTGCTTAACACCCTACAGATAAAGGTGGAGCATGGTATTCGCAACAAGCTTAGAGTTGACATGGAACCCCTGGATCTGCTGCTACTTCCTGTCTGCCTGTTGCTGCAGGACAGACCTAGAGAACTGGCCCCATCTTGTCCTGTCTGTCTTTTGGCTATGGTAGAATTTGGCCAAGGGAGGTGCATGCACTCCAGACTGATTCCTGATTTGTTTTGGGGGGGTGGGGGGAGTAATTTATGTTTAAAAATGTAAATATATTTACATATCACCAAAAGCTCAGTATTAGGTGCCTCACTGCAAGGAAGGCTTTTTCCTGGAGTATAGAATACTACTAATAGCCATATGCAGAAACCCAAGTATCTTCTAAAATACAATTTTTGCAAAATCCAGATGTAAAAGTGCTGTCCCCTTTCATTATCTGCAGTTCTTAATGTTCAGAAAAGGCATACTGATCCACCCTGACAGGTAGCTTTGTCTACCAAATTCAACACAGGGGCGATAAAGCTGGAGTATTTCTCTAGCCTGTATTGGGACTTGCCCCTGATTTGAAGCCACTAAATAAATAGAGAACAAATATTTATCTGCCATTAAAGCTTCTAGCTTTGTAAACTCTCAATTAATGCCCCCTTTTCTAATGTATACAAAAGATACTTGAATGCCTTATGTCAGACTTTTATGTATTTTGAGCCTAAATTCAAATGTATTAGCACTGCATTCAAGAATTCCTGAAGCTGAGTTTGGGTATGGTTCTGGATTTGGGGAAGTAAAAGTGCATTATCCTAGAATACTGCAAGTTTCATTTCAGTCATGTGCCACACTTGAATGATGTAGTTGGATGCTTAGAAATCTCAATGGGTATGCTTTTAAGTATATGTCAGTGTTAATGGGGCTTTCTCTGGAACTCTTATTTGTCTTTGTTTAGAATATCAAGTCCGCTCAATTGCTAGCCATGTGCGTCCTGAAAGGCAGAGTGAGTATTGGCTTCTTTAATTTGGTGTAGTTTGAAATATGCCTTTTTTGAGTCTGAAGATATACCTGTCTTGGTAAAGATGTCTCTTCCTGTGAAGAGATGCTTGATTTTCCTATAGGGGTTAATTTAGCCCTTCTCCAAACCTAGAATCTGTTTTCTGGAAATACCTAGAAATTAAGTTGGATATTTAACATATTTGCACTGATTTCTCTAACCCTCCTCCCCTCCAGTTCTATTTCCCAGGCCTGCCAGGAAAGAGGAAAAAAGCCACTACCACCACCACAAAACAATGCAGAAAGTGGAGACAAAGAAGCAGTGGCTGGTGGGACTACGAGCTGCTAGCCATTGCCTCTTCATTTCCACTTCTCGCATTGTCTTGTGGTGATGAGGGTGGTTTTTCCCTCTTTCCTAGCCACCCTCTGTCCTCATGTTACTGATACATGCATTATAAAACGGGTCCGGTGCCACCTACAATGCCTAGTAGCTCAAGGATGCCTGGCAGATGAGATTCCTATGGCCAACAGGTCAAGGAAAGGCTAATCTCTCCCACAGTTTCTTGCCCTGCTTGGATTGGAAGGAATCTAGAATCTTCCTGTCGCCAATTAAACAAACCTAATAATCTCATATTAGTTTTCCTGGTGAGTCGTAGTGGAAGCTGTATGAGAAGTCAGACTTTGATCTTAGACACTGTATCATGTGCTAGCTGGAAACATTGTTTCTGGCAGTGGCACACCTTTTTGAAAGCAGACTGTGCAGAATGTCACATGCCTAGTTTCTGGGGGCTTTGCTTTGGGTTCGTGCCCTTGGTTCCAGAATCCCCGTCCCCTTATAACTTAAGCAGAGCTTTCCTGCCTCAACAGCTTTGTTGTTCAGTGCAACTTTTCGGAAGAAGATTGAGAAACTGGCCAGAGACATTCTGATTGATCCGATTCGTGTGGTGCAGGGAGACATTGGAGAGGTAATATTTCACTTCCCCTTCTGGAAAATCTCCCCCTCCCCCCAAGAACTGGGAGGTGCATGGGGATGTGTGTGGTGTGTTTTCCTCAGTCCTTTTCTTTGCAGAGGCACTTGCAATTTGCTGCATATTGCTGGCTTTTATTTTTCCCCGTTCTTTCCCCCACCCCTAATCTAAACAGGCAAATGAAGATATCACTCAAATTGTGGAGATTCTCTCCTCTGGCCCTAACAAGTGGAACTGGCTGACCAGCCGCCTTGTGGAATTCACCTCTTCAGGAAGCGTCCTCCTCTTTGTCACCAAGAAGGCAAATGCCGAGGAACTGGCCAATAACCTCAAGCAGGAGGGGCATAGTCTGGGTCTGCTGCATGGTGACATGGATCAGAGTGAAAGGAACAAGGTCATCTCAGATTTCAAGAAGGGCACCTTCCCAGTTCTGGTTGCTACTGATGTGGCAGGTAAGGGTGCAAGAACATGTCTGTTTAAAGGCCTGGGAACCTTTTGTTGTTGAACCCTTCGCTGAACCTCCCCATCTTTCCCCAAGCCTTTCCCCACCTGCTAGCTTTCACCTGCCCAGCAACCTATCTCCCTTTCCTGAAGTATCCATGCATGCCAGAAAACAAGCTGGCAGCTGCCTAGAGACTGCAGAAGTGAGAAGAATATTTATTTACTTCATTTATGCTCTGCCTTTCTCCCCATTGAGGACCCAAAGTGGTTTATATAATTTGCCCCTTCCACACAACAACCCTGGGAAGTAGGTTAGACTGAGAGGGCATGACTGGCCCAAGATTGCCCGGCAAGCTTCTGTGGCAGAGTGGGGAATTTGAACCTGGGTCCCCCAGATCCTAGTCCAACATTCTAACCACTACACCATGCTGTGCCACTGTTTAGATTTTGCCACCACCTAGAGGGTCCAGTGGTCACTGGGAAATTTCTCCTCCACCCTCCCAGGAAGACCACCATCTCAAGGGCAGGACCAGCATGAACCCACTGACTCATTTTTGTTCTGATGTTTGCAGACTGCCCTTCCTCCTTCCTAACTTTTCCTTCCACTCCCCTTGACTTCTGGGTCATGTCTACTTGTTTTGGAGGACAGGAGGAGCCTTCTCTGCTGGACTGATGAGATCTGCTTTGGGAGGCAGTTGTCTGTAAAGCAGTTTTGAAATCTAAGTGCCTGTCTTTAGCACAGAAAGTTTTGCCCTCAGCAAATACGTGCATGTCTGTGGTCCGTGTTTAAACTGTATCTTTATGCTCCCATCCCCATGAGCCTGGAAAGTGAAACATTTGTGAAACAACTGAATATAACTTGTAAGACATCCTTACACAGTTTTTTCCCAGGCTATTTTTATGATAGTTTGTAGCATAAAAGAACTTGATTTTTATTTATTTGTTCAACCCTGTCCTAATTTGTATGCAGTTTTAATTTGGCAACATCTAGAAACTGGCCATGGTTCCCTTTGTTTTATTCTCTCCCTGGCTTTATTTTAAATGTATGTTTTAACTTTTCCTCATGTGTTTCTTTCTTAGGAGTTACAGATTTGTGGTGTTAGCATAATTTAAACCTCAGTGTGACTTGTTTCTAGTCTAGAAAGACCTCTCTTTGGAGCAAGAATAGCTTGTACCCCACCACGCAGTTCCAAAGACCTAAGGGTGTTTCCACCTTTGGAGGAAGGAGTGGCAGTTTCTGCTGATTTTATCACAGATTTCCATTTTGCCCCTTACGCTGTTCCTGAGGGTCCATTGACCTCCCATCACAAAATGGGGAGGGATAGGAGGGGCTCAGTGGGCTGCAACAGAAGAGGGTAGCAAGAAAGTTCTACTCTGCAAATGCATCTCATTGAATGCAAACCAGTGTGATCTGTACCAAGTCTACACTGAAGGTTTCTGGGCTGAAATGAGTACTTTCTGCTGTTACCTTACATTTTTGTAAATGGGAGGCAACAGAAAAGAGATCTAAACAGACTTGGATCATCCTAGGGAAAGAATGGGCAGTGCAAGCCAAGCAGAGACTTGCAGTGACTTCTTGATCCCATACCTGGCTTTCTCTGTTCTGTGCCCCAGCTCGTGGTCTGGATATTCCTTCCATTAAGACCGTGATAAATTATGACGTAGCCCGCGACATCGACACTCACACCCACCGAATCGGTCGCACAGGCAGAGCAGGCGAGAAAGGTGTGGCTTACACCTTGCTAACTCCTAAAGATAGCAACTTTGCTGGAGACCTTGTTCGGAATTTGGAAGGAGCCAATCAACATGTTTCAAAAGAACTCTTGGACTTAGCCATGCAGGTAACATATGCAAGCACTCGGAAGTCTTTCCATAGCCAGGAACATGCATTGTATATTTCTCTGTTGCTTTCGGGGGAAACGTATAATGTAGAATTGTGGTGAATTTTCCATTCTTCCATACTGTGCACTTTTTTGGGCATTGCTTTCACACTGCCAGCCTGAATTCTGCAGCCTAGAATGGACCTGAACCAGCCCACAATTGTGTGCTTGTGCCTCACAGATTTATTACTTATGTTACTTCCATCTTTCTCTTGAAAGAATGCTTGGTTCCGAAAATCCCGTTTCAAAGGAGGGAAGGGCAAGAAACTCAACATTGGTGGCGGCGGCCTGGGGTACCGTGAACGCCCTGGCCTAGGTTCTGATGGTTCTGTAAGTATAACAAAGTAACTGTGCTAGGTTCAGCAGCTTTGGTTAGAGATAGACAGGACTTACTGCTGGCATCTTTGTTTTGCAGGATCGTGGGAGTAACAGCGTAATGAGCAATTATGAGGCATATAAACCTTCAACAGGAGCAATGGGGGACAGACTGTCTGCAATGAAGGCTGCATTTCAGGTAGATATGGCCTGTTGTCCTGCCACAAATCACATGCCACCTCTGTTGCTGCCTCTTTTCCACCAGGCTGGTTGTTTTGTCTTTAAATCAGTTTTGCCTATCCAGATTATATCAGGAGGAACCTTAGAAATCAGAATTCACCTTTAAGAATTCGAGAACTGAAAGAAGATGTTGAGGATCTTTGTCCAACCTTTGTTTATCCCCCTCCCCTTGACATGCTTTTCCATAGGTCCTCCACACTGGTGTGGGGTCATAGCTACAGAGGACCACTGGAAGAAGTGATGAATCTTTACCATCATCTTTTCTCCTTTTATTTTGGTATCTGAACATGAATTCATTAAAATAAATTGTTGAGTAGAGGAGGGGGGCTAGCAGCAGCTTTTTCTGCTTTGGAATAGCCATCATTCGGCCTGCAGTCTGAATTTCCTTCACACCCCGCTCAAGTTATTTGGCAAGCAATATTTTTGTTGGCCAGGAGATGGAGCTGTCACATTCCATTCAGTGTCTGGATCAAAATTGCTCATTGGCATATCACAAGTCAACCCTCTTCCATACAAATGAATGTGCTTCAAGCAAAGTGCAGAAGGGAACATGTGCTTTAATCCCAGAGGAGCCTGGAGGCAAGGACTGGTTAAGTCAAATCCTCCAGATGGCTCAAGATAGTAAGCCATGCTTATATATTGGAGAAGGCAGTAAAGTAGTAGCCAAGTAATAGTAGTCAAGTTGTGACTTGACCATTTGACCTAGAAGTACCTTCCCAGTATGGCAGTTAACAGGAGGAGGTTTGTGCACATTAAGACACACCCACTGAGCAGAATCCTGTCTTCCAGCATCCAGTTTTTAATTTTGATAGCATCTAATGCCCCTGAAGCTGGGAAAACAGAAAACGGTGGCACATACTGTGTGATATTTTTGTGAAGTAGTGTTTTTTTTTTCTCTCTCCTCCAGTCCCAATATAAGAGTCACTTTGTCGCTGCCAGCTTTAGCAACCAGAAGTCGGGCAGCTCTTCCACAGGTGCTGGTGGCTGGACCAGCGCTGGCAGCTTAAATTCTGTTCCAACAAATTCAGCACAGCAGAACTTGGCAAAGTCTGACAACCCCATGAGTGCAGCAAAGGGTCTTCCAGGCTTTATAAGCTCTGGCAACTTAAACAGCATCCCTTCTTTCCCGGGCTCTGGAATTCAAGGATTCAACAGTGTGAATGCCAGCAACAGCTCCCGAGAAGGTGGCAGTGGAGGCAGAGAACGGTACAGTGACAACCGGGGAGACAACCGGGGCAGCAGTCGTCACAGTGACAACCAGCGCCACGGAGACAACAGCAGTCGCCACAGTGACAGCCAGCGTCATGGAGATGGCTATCGCCATGGAGAGAACCGCCACGGGGACAGCCATCGTCACAGCGAAAGCCGACATTCGGGTGGTGGAAGTAGCAGCCGCCACGGGGACAGCCGGAATAATGGGGACAGCCGGAACAGCAGTGAAAACAGAAATAGCGAGAACAGGAACAACGAGAACAAGAAAGATGGCAACAGCAGGGACAACAGCAAGACAGATGGTTTTGCTGTTCCTGAGCCCCCGAAGCGCAAGAAGAGTCGATGGGACAGCTAAAACCCCAGGCTCTCCATCCAAGTGGCAACGGTGCCTGTCAAAGGAGGCTTGTTGTACCAATAAGCAGTCGCTGAGGAGAATAACAGTGGACAACAGCATTCCCCAACCAAGCCTTGGCTGGTGCATCTGTAGACAGCTTCACTTTAATGGCACGTAGGTGTTGTGCTTTGGTCCAAAGGAAAGCATCCCCTCTCATGGAACTTCTCCATGCCCTGCCTTTCAATATCCGTCCACCTGAGGGACTTGGTTAGCAAGAGCAAAAAAAGTTTTGGTTGGGAGTGTTTTGTTTTTGCTTTGTGTCAAGAAAGGAGCTTGAACTGGGTAGATCTTTTCGCTCCCCTAGAAATCAGTGTGAACTTCAACTAATGCAGCCCCCCTGTCTTCATCCTCATCACCATTGCACCCCTGAGCCTTTTACAGCTGGTCACACTAGCTGGCTCTGCCCAGGTCTGCTTGCCATGTTCATTTGGCATGTGCGCAGTTGTGCCACATGTGCAATGTCAGAAGTGAAAATGGTGATTCAGACTGGAATGCTACAAGCGGCGGACAACGCAGGTGGAGTAATGGTCTCTAGTGTGGGCAGTTCATAATCGAGCAGGCCCATGTACACAGAATCTCAGGCCCTGTATGGGAAGCATAATATCTTGCTGTGGCTTTTGACTGTGGTAATCTTTTTACCTATCTCACGTGATGAATCAGTCCAAACTGGTTAAGTCCATCTTTTATTAAGATTAATGGGCAGGTGTTGTGGCTTCAGTCCTGCTTTTTATGTCAGTAGTCCACACTTAAGTTAGAGAAGAGAAACAGATTATCAAATCACCAGCTTCATACTCTGCTGCTCATTATTAGTATCTGACAGGGTACTGTTAGAGATTTTATTCCAAGAAGCAGAGGAGAAAGAGGCAGGAAACATAGGCAGTACACTCTGCACATTTCTGTCATTTCTCCCTCCGTACTTCAGACAACTTAGATGACGAGTTTGGGTGGAACTAAAGGGCCCCTTTGAGTTGGTAATATGCTCTAGTCAAGTAGTGGGCCAGATGGCACTTACTTGTGGGCCCTTGTTGTTCTAGCAGCCTCCAGCAGAGCCTGCCTGATGTATTTCATAGAGATATTTTCAGGGGCAGAATGGCAGTGTTCCCCCACATCCAATTAAAATTTTTACACAACATGTCATTTATCTTCCAGATATTTGCTCTGTAAAACTGCTCAGCAAAGGCTCGCAGAATCTGCTGGCTTCTGTTTCCTGGGGATGGTCCAGTTTCAGTGCTTATAAATCTCTGAATTTATAAATGTGTGAGGAACTCTGTTAACCGTGAAGTTGATGAGGATAGGCAGGCCATGAAGGTCAGGGGAATGGTCACTCCCAGAAGGCTGTCCAGGAAACATGTAATACAAAAATTGATTTTTACACAACAGGCTTCCATTAGGATGAGGTCTTGTGTAGATTAACTTGTTAATGTTCCAGACTTTTTTGTGGTTTCCCTCACCCCACCCTGGCTAAAACATATTTGTGGGGAGAGAGACTTTTCATATACTGTATCAAGTTGCCATGATTTGGGGTGGGGGTGGGGGGCAGAGCCAGGAAGTTTTTCAAACTTCTAAGTTTGGGACTGATCACAGAAAAAGTGTGTACACAGAGAAGCTAAAATGGGACCTGTCTGAAACAGAATGTGATACTCTTTCCAAAATGGCTGTCTCACACATTTGGAAAGCAGCAGCAAATGTAAAAATATCCCACTTTATTCATTTTTTAAAACTGTGTTCTTGGGCTCTTTAATTTTTTTTTCCCCCCAGTGTGGTAGGATAATCTTGTTTGCTGGAAATAGTTCTGTTCTAGCCTCTCATTTATATGAAATTATCTGAAGCCGTGTCAAGATCTTGTGACATGCTGTTTTGTTTACTTTCTGCTTGCTCTTCTAGTAAATGTTTTTATTACTAGGACAATTGCCCAGCCTGTGCCTTTTTTGTCTTTTCTTACTTGTGAATAGGTTTTGCTGATGCACACAAAGTTGGGCTGCTGTAGTTATAAGGAGTATTTGCTCAGCTCAGACTGGCTAGAAACTCTGAGCATCTCTAACTTTCCCTACAATACATTCCTCACCTCACTTGCTCAAGTCATTTTATTTTGCATAATGCTTCTGCAGATCCTCCTAGGATGCTCATCTTATTGTAGATTGGAACTCCTTCCTGTACTGTCCCGACCCTTAGGAAGAAACTGCTGAAAAGTGCTTGCCCATGTCGGACGCATAGGGTTCGATCCAATTAATTTTTCTGCTGGTGAATTTTTCTACTGTGAATTCCAGTTTTTTCCTAGAATCTCCTTTGACCACCTGAAAAGCCTATGCTGGGGTCATGGGACCTGCATGGATGAAAGTCACATGGACTGGGGCTGTAGGGAGGAGAATAATTGAGTGAGACTGAGTGGAAGAGCTGGCTGGATCCAGCCCATAATTCTTAAAAGCTTCACTCATTATGCTACAGTCCAAGTGCATGTATTTTAGCATAATATATTCCTGGCAGCAAGTACAAGTTGGAGGAGTTGATGATACTCTATAGTTCAAACCTTTTCCACAACGCATGCTGTCCTTCAGAGAAAACAGCCACATTTTCCCTTAAAATATATGCCAGATTATGTGTCGACCAATTTGCATTTCCAAATTTCTAGCTCCTGCTGCCAGGAAGCGCTATTTAACAACACTTATTTCTTAGGCACTCTCCCTCCATCTGGGGCTCCATAACCTCATTTGCAACATGGGCCTGGAATCTCAACAGAGGGGATTTTCAGGGAGAAAACAGGCCGATGGAAATTTAAGCACATGTCTGACTTCACACTATTCTGTTGCAGCTGGGCATTTGGAAATACAAATTGGTCTCAGTGTCATTTTCAGCATTAAAGGGATTCCATAACTATTTTAGTGAAAACCATATTTTGTCCAGTATTGAACTGGTCTACTCTGCCTGTAGTTTTAGACATAATGCCTCTTGTCTGCTGCTCAGATTACAGGCAGAGTGGACATCTGGTCTAATTCTTGTCACTGAGAGGGCCATTGCCACAGTTTATTTTGGATTCAGAATTCTGTCTTTTAGAAAGACCTCCAGAAGATGGCAAAATCCATCTGGTGCTGTCAAACAAGTGTGCAAGTGCATCCGGTTTTCATAAAAGATTCCAAACACAGGTAAACTTCAAATACAGTATATAAGAAGTATGGTTTGCCACTGGGGAAGAAGATAAAGTGTTCATACAGTTGGAAGAATGGAGAGGGGTGACCATTAAATAGGGGAGAAAAGAAAACCCTATAATCACACCCTTTATTACGTATATTGGAACACCCAGTCTAAGAATGGAAACCTAGTTTAATTTAATTTCCAACATGTTTCATAGAGATACCAAGTTCTCGAATGCTGTAATTCTTTGTCCATAGAGCATAATAATGAAAAACAGCTTGCAATTGTTACCAGAAGTTTAGACTGTACGCTGTTCTAGAATGTTTCTATCTAGGTGTGATGACCAGCCTGTTAAGTATCCCTTACAGTTAATATCATGCGTGATTTCCTTTGTAAGAAAAGTTGATATTTTTCCTTGTGTGTTTTAGTGTTTCTAAACAAGGTGCAATATTTCCATTCTGCAATATAACAGAAATCAGAACTACCAGCTAACAATTTTAGTTGTTCAATTAAAAGGAGCAGATAATTACATTAAATGTGAATCTTATCAATCTAACCCCCCCTTTTGAACTGTGAGTGAACTTTATATTGAATCAACGAAAGCTACTAGTCATTGTCAGAAGGAAACATCTTGAACAATTTATTTCTCATTACAATAATATGACAGCCAAAATAGCCTTTAAAACAGAATGCTCTTAATTCTAGGTCTAAGAATTCAGATTTCTTCCCTATGTAAAGCATCAGTTAATTAATTGAATCTCTCAACTATTGCCTTTGAGACCTGGTCTTAGTCTAGCTGATAATTTTCTATGCTCTTTTACAGAATGGTCTCCAATTCTTTCTTGATACAGGAGTGGCTTCCTTCTAGTTCGAGGGATGTCCTTAAATCCTTCAGGTTCTCCTCAAAGGCCTTCTGTACAATCTCTTGGCTGGAAGATCTGGGCAGTGTCGGTGAACCAAGCATGTAGTCCAGCGCAGCGGCAGCAGGGGTGAAGTGTAGAAGCCAGTTCTTGGCCCCCAAAGGCAAGGCTACTGCTGCTGCTGAGACTGTCCCCCAGCCAGCCATGCTTAGACTCACACTGTTGGTGACATGGGACACAAGCCCCCCATAATAGTAACTCCCCCCTGTGCTGGTCACTCGGGTTTTCTGTTTGATGTCTAATACCAGGTTTCTCCGGAAACGGGCTTTTTTAATTTCTGTTTGTACCTGAGGATGGAGATAGACCATCAAGTGTATCACAACTTGGACCACAAATGGTGATAATTCCAGAGGTGTTGCCATGTTTTCAAAACGAAATAGGAGTTAAGTGGCACCTCAGATACTAAAGGTGTTGCTTGTTTTATTGGACAAAGTTGCCCATTGTTGGTTTGGAGACTGGTCAAAACAGCTCACAAACCAGTGGCCCATTCCCTATGTCCATGTTCCTTTTGGACTCTTCCTTCTAGCTTTGTTCTCACTAAAAAGTGATCCTAAAATTCAAAGCAAGTGTAAATTGAGATTCCTGTGGTAGGATTTTATCTGTACCCTGAACTGTTCCCAGCGGCTTTCCTTGCTTCATAAGAAAAGGTGAGGTTGCATGAGGAAAATCTGCCAGCATAAAGTGAAATAAACAGGACCGAATTTGAGCTAGAGGTGAGGAATCCTTGCCTCCTGTGCTTGTTTCCTATTCAAGTGTGTTCAAATATAGGATGTGAAGTAAATAATGAGAAGGGCCACGGGATAAAAAAGAGGACAGAATTTTGGGAGTTCTGGATACCTGAGAACCTGTGAAGTGAGGTAAATGTTTCTTTTCCATACAATGTTTGGGTTGGAAAAGAGGGCAGAAGGGAATCTTTGGAGGCCTAAACTGACTTGGCAGCTCTGATGGGGTGCATCGCTTACTGTTGCATAACTACAACCAGCATCCCATTTAAATCAGATTAGGAGGAGAAAAAGCTACCGCAAAGGATGTGGTTTCTGGGAATATCTTCCATTTTAAACATTAAAATATTGCAGCAAAATATCTATATCCATTTCCCAGAGAGAGAACATGGAACAAGATGGCTCACCATGTCTCAAAAGATGAAGATCACAATATAATTATACAAGCACACATACGTGTAACCATATGCAGAAGGAAATGAAGCTCTGTATGGTGCTGCAGAAACCATACATGCACATTCCCTCAGAAGAGTGAAATCTTAACTTACCTCACCATTGCAAAAGCAGTAAATAAATGCCACAAAGAAACCCTGCCAGGAGAGATGAGAGAAAGTCATTGATGAACAGGAGTAGCAGAAGTAGCTCAAAGCTGAATCTCTCACAAGGAATCACCTGTAAAGAATTGAAGAGCATCTCATAATGCATTTGGATCTGCCAAAGGATGCTGGAGACGTCTGTGTAAGGTATGGCCATAAACACCACATAATGGACACCAAAGAGGGGCATCAAGACCAGAGTGGATTTCAGGAGCTTCCTGAAAGGGGGAAAAAAGGTATGATGCTACCTCGTAGCAGTTTCTTAGCTACAACACAAGGAAAAGTAAGAGAGTCATAGTGGGTGATGACTAGAAACTTGCCGGGAGTTTGTACCGTGGGGTGATGATAATGACAGACTTGTAAGAAAAAGAAAATACAGTCAAAGGGAAAACCAGAAGAGAGGGACCTTATTTGTTTAAAATATTTCTATTCCAGCTCATCTGGCTTATAAAACACAAAGAGCACTTAACATGAGGAGACATCACCTTTTCTGAAGCTCTAGAGATGGCAGCTGCAAATGTTTAGACCCACATACCTGTACTGTTGACGTGGATCTAATTTTCCTGTATTTGTTTCCCACAGTTTGGATGCAAGGACTCTCACAATGTTCAGGAAGAGGAAAAAATTGACCTATCAGCAACAAAAAAAATAGCACGGTTTTTGCCCTTCCTTTAAGATTTTTCAAATCAGCGGGCTTAGTAGGGTTTACGTTTACTTAGTACAGCTGCGCTAGGAAGCTAGAGCAGGATTGTCCCTCTTTTTTTTCCTGACTTGCCTTGATCTCTTGTCAAATTGGAGTTTCTGCAAAATTCTGTATATTGCCAGCAGCAAAGAAAGGCAAATTTGAGCACTTGGGGGAGTGGCTGCTGTAGATGCCTGTTGGCAATCTCCCTAGCCAGGGGCATTTGGGGGCATTTTTCCTTCCTCTCCTAGCTCACTTTTTTGCACTCCTCACCATGATTGCGGCTAAGATCGGAGTTTGATAGATCCATTTCATGTTTCCAGCGCTGAGGTCCCAGCACCTAATGAAGAGAATCTGCAGTAAACAGAAAATGCTACGACCGCATACTGTCCTACGCTTGACTTCGAGACTCGATTTCACTGTGCCCTGTGCCTTTAATGATTCTCAACAGAGCCCAGAGTTTAGGCTACTTTGTTAGCAATTGAAGGCTAGGGTTAGCCAACTTTGTAATTCTGAGTTTGGGAATAGTTGAACTGTACAAGCCGTAAGGAAGTTTAGCATTTTAGAGAGTTTGAGATGTTTCACATGTTGTTTTTCCAATATTGGAAGGTGGGGGAACCATAGTCCAAGATGAATGCCTTATCTAAGGCCACTTAGTGAGTTCAAAACAAGATTTGAAACAGTAACTTCTTGATGCAGTGACTACACTAATTCAGCCTTCATGCTTTAGGTTGTAACACTAGAATTTTTCTCTAGGTGTTAGTGCAGCAGAGTCAAACCATTGATTTTGGTAGGCTTAAAATAAGGTTGCTAACTTCCTGGTGGGGCCTGAAGATCTCTTGGAATTGCAGCTGATGGACAGACCACAGACAGTTCCCCTGAAGAAAACTGTTGTTTTGGAGGGCAGACTCTATGGCATTATGCCCCACTGAAGTCTCTCCCCTCCCCAAAGTCCAGCCTCCCCAGGCACCACACCCAAATCTCCAGGAATTTCCCAACCTTGAGTTGGCAAACCTAGCTTAAAATACTGTAGCTCTGCTTAGGGCAGCACTGTTAGACTTTTTTGTGCAGATTTTATGGTCAACCTCAATGAAAAATGGAACATCTGCTATGGTGATAAACCATTATTGAGGGTGCAGTGGGAGAAGGATATTCTTTAATCCAGAATAAAAAGGTGTTCTTATTATGCATCCATCATCACATGGGGGTCTTTTTAGAACTGTAAACATTTGTCTCAAGGTGGAAATGGCTACTAGCTAAGCAGTGGGCTTACATGTTTTGCATTGACTGATCCTGCCAATTGACAGACTTGTTCCAAATTTGCCAAAATACTTTGAAGTGAAGAGTACGTACTGTGTATCTGCTAAAGATGCTCTTACACTGGCCCATATTGACACGAAGACACCAGGCACCCCTCAAGGGAGAAATGAGAGAGGAAAGCAGAAAGATACCTGAGTTTTCAGTGAGATCTTAAAGGGACTAGGAGAAAATATGAAGCCAGTAGCATAGAATGACTTCTTATTCTATACTGTTACCTTCATCCCCCATACTGGAAGAGCTATAGGTAGGTATGAGAGAAGTAATGCTAACTGTTGTGGCAAGGCCATTTCAAATACAAATATGGAGTCTGTCCTTCAGTGCCTCTGAGGTAAAAGTTTATAACCCTGGCTGAGGATCCCCAAGCAGATTATTGCTGAAGCAGAAAGTAGAATGTGAACCGGACTGTGCTTACCCCAGCCAATGAGTGTGAGAGCCCACAAGTAACTTTTGTTTGAGAGGAAAGCCATGAAGATCAAGCTATGCAGGTAGAGACCTTCGACCAAGATCCAGTAGTGGTTGGTAGCCAGAAAATAAAGGAATATAGTTACAGCCACCTTGCAGCCTGCCTGAAAGAATAGAGCAAGACAAGGCTATCTATCTAGAGCATTTTTCTTCCACTCTTTTCTAATAGGAATAGGGCATATAATTCTCCTGTGCTCATTTTATCCATACAACATCACTGTGAAGTAGACTAGGCTGAAGGAAACTGAGTGGCCCAAAATCACCCAGTAACTTCTGTATCAGCATGGAGACTTAACTTGGGTCTCTCGGATCCTTAACCATTGCACCACACTGGCTTTCAGTATCTAGTTCCTTTTATATGCTCCCAACCAGCTAGTATGGGAATATTGATGAAAACTTCATCTAGTATACTGATCCCAACCCATTCTTCCTTTCTTGAATTACAATTAGCTGCTTAATGAACTGGACCTGAAATGTATGAACAGGCAGATAAAACCAGGTCCCAGAGATCACCCAGCTCTGTTCCTGAAGGATCCCCCCACACTCTTAAAAAACTAGAATGCTGATATATTAAAATGTTGTGAAGTAAACCATATTGAACCTGATTGTTCTGATGTCATAATGGTCATTTTCTGGAGGCAGAAGAGGAAGTCTGTCAGCAGGGGAGAATTTGTATCTGTTCTTTCCTCCCACTGCAGAACAGCCATAGCATAAATCATTTTGTTCTTAGGGATCCCCTGAACCCCACAAGCAGCATTTTGGGAAACACAGTTGGCTGCAGTGGGAAGGTTGTCAGGATGCAACAAATTCATATTGCTATCTAAGAAAAAAAATGGAGGCATATTTCCTGTGAAGATTTAAAGCCAAACCTATCTTAATGATAGAAATTAGATGCTGGGTTAATGGAAGTGTGATGTGCACACTGGGACTTACCAGCTGGGTTTTCTTAGGTCCCCAAGAACTTAGCTCCTCTGCATTCCAGTCCCCAGTATGTGCTTTTCCTGGTCCCTCCAGTAAGGTGCTGGAATAGAGCACCACATCCTTCACAAAGATGCTCGTTGCCCGGCAGATGAAAGAAGCGAAAAGGTGGAGATGGATGTAGTTCCGAGTGCAGTGGAGTCGCCTAAAGACACCCATTACCCATGCAGGAGAAAGGGGCATAATGACCATGGGGAAAAGAAAGCAGGTACGGGATTTTAAAGAGTACCAGTAAGAAAGTGGCCAAGGTGTTGCCTCCCATCTTCTGATCCAAGTCCCAGAGAGAGAGAGACAGTACCAGTATAAGATATATATGTCACTTCCATCTCTGCAATGACCATACAGCAGCCTATCTCTGAGTGTCTTGCTGGACTTAAATTACCCCCTGAACCCATCTGCAGTACAAACAAAGTTTTTTAAAGGACTTACTGATAGTCTCTACCCTCATGCGAACCTAATGGCAGCCAAGGTCTTTTCTGTGCTACAAATTCAGGCCTGCATCATTATTTGAAAGACAAGAGTTCCATGAAGCATGTACAGAGTGATTTTCCTTGTCATTAAGTATGTTGCAACTAGGCCCCATGTATCTGGGATTTGGTGGTGGAACTTCCACTGCAGACAATGTGACCTCCATGTGAATTTGGAGCCCCAGTCACTTCTCCTTTTGCAAAAATAATCCCTTGCCAGGTAGTTGTGGAAGGGTTCTCTCTGGATATGGAGGGATGTATCAGAATTTGAATATAGTATGTTTTTTTCCTCCTTACTTGAAATAGCAAAGGATGAACATGGCAACCACAAGGGAGGTAAGGGAGATGGAGTAGCCAACAGTATAGATGATGTGCAGGCGATCAAACACTTCCTAGATGGGGGGGAAAGAGAAACAAATTCCTGCATTGAAAGTCTCTTCAAGACTTGTCTACTAACAGCTACTGTCAGTTTTTTATCCTATACCTCAACTGAATGAAAACCTCCCAAAAAGGAAACTCCAGAATCTCCTTGCAGGCTCATAAACTGCCTAACTGGTAGCCATGTCCTAGGAATTCTCCACCCTGATGTTCCTCAGGAATATGTGCTATAGTAACCTCACATTTGGACTGCTGCAATAGCCTCTTCATTGGACAGTTTCTGAAGACAGTATAGCGTCTGAAGCTGGTACAAAATGTGACTTGCCTACCTCCTGAGTGCGCCACAAGAGGCTGCCTATCACCTCCTGTTGCACTGAATTCCTTAGAGTCATCAATTTCTACACATTTGTAACTCACCATGTCTTTTATTCTCCGGGTGAAACCTTTTTTATTTCAGCTGTGGCTTCTTTTCTTAGCGCTTTACAAGCACTTTATGAATGTTGGGAGAGGGTATTGGTTGCCACTGCAAAATGGCTGCCATAGCCAATTGTAAAATATTGGAGGGAGGGAGGGACAAAGAGAGTTCTTATCGCAATGGCGGCATCCTACTACAGTGATGGTGGCTTCAGGCTTGTTTTGAGGTGCAGCTCTAACACAGCTGTGTGTTTTTAAAAAAACTTTTAAAGGCAGGCTTCATTCCCAGGAGTTTGATTTATGCTCAGAAACAGTGACAGGCAAAATGTGTTTAAGTTCAACTCCCTTCTGATGTCTAGCTGTTAAATGAGTTTGTTCGCTATGGCAAAGGTCTGAAAACTTGGAGGACGCCTGTTTTACCACATCTTAGTCAGAACTTCAGTCCAACTAGTTGTGACTGGATCTCAAGATCTCAGGCAGTGAGTACCCAAGATCTTTCACATGCTAGGGATAGAACCCGGGACCTTTGGGTTGCAAAGCACATGGTTTACCACTGAATAATGACTCCTTCTCTTCAAAACCTACACGCCTCTGTGTTTTCTGATCATCCCACCCACCCATGTCCGTTCCCTTTTCTCCATTCATTATAGTAAAGAATTCAACCTTCTCTTTCTTCTGTTGTTCCGGTGCAAAGAATATGGCACATTCTGTGTAATTGGCCCATGTCTTGTTCATGTTGGGTACCAACTGCCAGTTCCCATTGGCATCACAGTATCTGTAGGCATGACCTGAAATAAGGGGCATGCAGAGTTCAGCAAGCAAAACTAGACAAGGGGAAGTTGCCAGAAAGAACAAATCAGGTTTTTTCCCCAAATGCTAATGGCCACAGCTCTGGAATATATGAGTATCAAATGAACAAGTACTTTTGTGTGAGTGCTGAGTTGTTTTCTTTGGTCAATAATTGAGGACGGTTGAAAACCTGCCAGATTGGTTCAAGTCCTGTTTGCTAGTTGTGAATGGGGAGCCAGTTTTTCTATAGATTATTCGACTGTTCATTGATCTGTCCGCCGCAGTTTGACAGGTTGCTCCACTGTATTCCTTCCTAGCAGTGCAATATAGCGCATCAGCTTTTGGTGCATTCTCTTACAGCCCAACTGAGTTCTACTGTCCCTTGCTTTACCACTGCTGTGCTTAACTGTGTTTAATACACAGTTAAATCAGTCACTAATCATATAAATCAGTCATAAATAAATGCTATACTTTAAAAAAAAATCTCATGGTGTTATTGTAAAGATAAAGCAAAGAAGGGGAAATCATCATGCATGCCACTCTGAGCCCCTTGAAGAGACTGGTGGGATTTTAAAAATTACTTGATAAATGACAAAAATGTACTTGACAAATGGCCTTTCTTCCCTCCCCATGTACCCAGTCTAGACTGGGGCCCTTTACAGCTTCTATTTTAAAAATACTGAGGATCTAATCATGGATCTCCCAGTTTCTCATCTGTTTTGACCCACAGTCAGTCCTCACACAATGGGATTAGGAGTAGCTTCCAGGACAGAGCTTGAGACTTCCATGACTGGACTGTAACCCTCTTTTAAGAAATTGTCACCTTCACTTCCCAACAAGCCAACATGGCCCCCGTGACCCATTTGTCTACATGTCAGAAAGGTAAAACCTTTTAAATTGTCATTGTTCCTAACCAAGGAACTTTTGGAAATGATAGTTCTGTTAAAGAACAGGAACTCTAAGATTTCTTGGCATCAAATGATAAGTAAAGATAAACAGACCCTCTAAGCATGATGAAAGCAGTTTGAACATACATACCTTTATTCAAGAAAACATGGGCTGATTCTGCACACGTTGGATAATGCACTTTCAATGCACTTTATCAATCGTTTGAGGTGGATTTTTTTGTTCCGCACACAAAAAAATCCGTTCCAAATTATCTATAAAGAGGATTGGAAGTGCATTATCCAACGTGTGCGGAATCACTCATGGAGAACAAAACACATCCCGAATAGTTCTACCCTGGGTACGAAAGCCTTGGAATGCAGCAAAGATTCGTCGAAACCAGTTCAGCTACAATTTGGAATGCAGTATTTTCGTCCAGTGGCACCTTGGAGACCAAGTTTTTCAGAGTATAAGCTTTCAAGAGTCAGAACGCTTTTCTTCTTGGTGTCTGAAGAAGGGAGCTCTGACTCTTGAAAGCTTACACTCTGGAAATCTTGTTGGTCTCTAAGGTGCCACTGGACTAAAATACTGCTGTTCTACTGCAGACCAACATAGCTCCACACCTAATTATCCTCAATTTAGAATGCCTGTCTGTCTTCCCTCTCAAGGTCCCAATATCAGATGGCCTTCTTAGGGCCTAACCTGAGGTCCTTCAGGTCCAGCCACAACTCCTCTGCCAGTATAGAGGGGTTGAGAAATGGCATACTTTGAAAGATTTCACAGATGAAAATCTCAGACCCCCCAGAGCAACCTGAGCCCAGGAAATTTTGTACCTTTTTCCTCTCCCTGCTTCCTTGTTGAGATTAATCTCAACCTGCTTCTTGAGTCCAGCTCCTACTCTTCTGCCTTCTATGAACATCTTTCCTCTTCCAAATTGTCGGCTAGAAGCCACAGTGTGGCATTTGAATGTGCATAAGAATGGTGGGAGGGGGGGGAGCTGTTAGAGAATATGCATTAGAAGCAGTTTACTCGCTCACTGCCGCTGAACGTAAGCAGCATGTTCAGCTAACATGAAACTCCGAAGTCCTTTGTCAAATATGGGAAGAGAGGTCATTGTCTTTTCCACCATGCTGCTCTGCAGCAAAACTGGAACCAAGGATGGAGCCCACCAACCACTACTGTTATCAGATCAGACAAGACCATGGCATGCTTTAGATACATGAGGCTCAGAAATCACCTCTTGATGTTTTTTTCCGTGTTAGTTAGGAGTGCAAGAAGCCCAAACCATCTTATTGGATCACCATATTCTAGAATATGAGATATTCCCAGGAAGCACCTGGCAATTCCGTCACCATCCCAAAACCATGAGGTGAAAACCTGATTGGTCAAGTTCCTGCCCTCAAATAAACCCCCCAGTTATCAGAAGTATGCAGTGATGGTTGAGAGAGCCTACATACCATTGTGGTTGAAGTCATAGACGTAGTCTGGACATGGGGCCGCCACCAGTTCGTTTGGGAAGCTTTCTGGCCAGCAAATAATTCCGTCCCATTCAGGCAAGCAATTACCATCTAACAAGGAAGGGACAAGAGTCAGTACTTTGCACAGCAGGGTGTTGATCAGGGAAAGATATCCATTGTCGATGAAATGGAGACTTAAAGAGGTGTTCAGACATTTGAGTCTCCTGGTGTTTTAACACATTCCATCCCTTATATGGTTTCCCTCTTGTGTTCTATGAGTAAGCAGTTACTATTACCCAGGCTTTTTTCTGGGAAAAGAGGTGGTGGAACTCAATAGTGGAACTCAGGACTGCACAATGACATCACTTTGGGTCAGCTGGAACAAGGGGGGAGTTTTTAAAAGTTTAAATCGCTCTAGGTGAAAATGGTCACATGGTCGGTGGCCCCGCCCCCTGATCTCCAGACAGAGGGGAGTTTAGATTGCCCTCCGCGCCACTCCAGCGGCGCGGAGGGCAATCTAAACTCCCCTCTGCCTGGAGATCAGGGGGCGGGGCCACCGACCATGTGACCATTTTCAAGAGGTGCCGGAACTCTGTTCCACCGCGTTCCTGCTGGGGGAAAAAAGCCCTGCTATTACCAGATGTGGAGGGGTTTGGCCTTTTTTTCAAGAGCCTTTTGCAGATACTCTATGGATGGGTTAATGAATACACATAGGGGAGGAGCAGAATCATGGCAGCAAGCTCTACCCCCCCCACACACACACCTATGTGCATTCATTGTAACATCTGTGTAGATCTTATGCACATAGGGCTCTCTCCACACTATCAGGAAATCCTGCAAGTGCCTGTGGAGAGTGGTATGCCCATAGACACAGTCTCCCATTCAAGCATGACTGCCAGCAGAGGAACACCTGCTGGCCCAATAGTACATCAATCTCTCTCCTTTAGATTTCCTCTCCATTGTCTTTCTATTATGCATCTTCAGACTGTAAGCCCATCTCTCTTTATTGATGAAAGTCACTTTGGAAGATGATTGCCAGCAGGGCTTTTTTTCAGCTGGAACGCAGTGGAATGGAGTTCCGGAACCTCTTGAAAATGATCACATAGCTCGTGCCCCCTGCCCCGCCTGATCTCCAGACAGAGGGGAATTTAGATGGCGCGGAGGGCAATCTCAACTCCCCTCTGTCTGGAGATCAGGGGGCGGGGCCACCAGCCATGTGACCATTTTCTCTGAGGGCAATCCACTGAGTTCCACAACCTCTTTTCCCAGAAAAAAAGTCCTGATTGCCAGGAAACTTGGGATATAAACTAAAACAAAATGGGATATAAACTAAAACAAATGTGTAGACAGGATAGTGAGGGGTAAGTTTGAATATTCTGCTATATCATCTTGAAGATAAGTGGGTGGCAGGAAATACCATACAGAACCTTGGCATGGCATAATTCCATAGAGTCCACCCCCCAAAGTAGCCGTTCTTTACAGGTGAACTGATCTCTGTGGCCTGGAGACCCATTGTAATTCCGGGAGATCTCCAGCCACTACCTGGAGGCTGGCAACCCTACTCCCTGTGCTTCCCTGTGCCTGAGTCCCCTGGGCAGGATGGTTCTCCTTGGCAAGCTGGTAATTTTGCTATATCTCTGCAAAACTTGAAAGCGGTGGGATGATAACAATTTAACGACTTTTTAAAAATGTAGCCCATACTTTAGGGATTACAAACATAGCAAGGAATGCAAATGGTTATCCCTGATGATCCAGTACCATTTTGTGCCTTCAGCAGGGAAAATGTTTAATTAGGTCCGTTTTTTCCTCTGTTCTATGGTGTTCTTATGTGTAAATATTTCACAGCAAAATAGATCTTTTACATTTAAAAAAAATCCTTGTTCTAATCCAAGTGCTAGAAACATAGGGAGACCAGATACCTTTCACTCTCCCCTGCTGGGCATTTATCTGCCTGTGACATTTTGATTTCGCTTCCTCTAGCAAATAAATCTGTTCTTCTTTTGTCAGCACATCATCTGTGTCCACCTGCCAGAAAAGAAAGAGAGAGGATCAAGCTCAGGGGAGGAGGAAGCAGGGACTGGAGGGGACTGTCTGTGAGCTCCAATGACTTGCCCGTACTGTTTTCAAGATACAATTGGAGAAGAGAGAATGATGTGGTAAGCAGCTCTAGGGAGAAATTAGGGATATAAGTATCTAAATAAATAAGAATGCACTAGTTGTAGTGCTGGGATATGTGAAAGAAACTGAAATGGAAAATAATGATTTTTCTGTTTATTTAAGAGAAGCAAGAATGTCACTAAAACAGAAATGGAAATCAAGAGATCTAATGGCCATCAGTGGATCATTCAATCCAGGTAAATAACTGTTGTTTTAAAATTACTATTGTATTCAGGACCAAGAGAGGGGTTGCAATCCACTAGTATATTTTATTTGAAATTATGAATTTATTTAGTACATTTTTATCCTGCCTTCCTCCACAGAGCTCAGCATGACATACATGGTTCTCCTTCCCTTTATTTTACTTTCACAACAACCCAGTGAGGTAGGTTAGGCTGAAAGTGTGTGGCTGGCTCAAGGTCACCCAGCAAACTTCCGTGACAGAGTCAGGATTTGAACCCGGGTCTCCCAGATCCTATTCTGATACTCTAACCACTACTCTGTGAGAATGATTATGGAAATAACCAGCTGAGTTCCTTAGGCTTAATATAACTCCAGTGCTGAAATAAGTATATTAGGCCTGCACAGCTTCTCACGCCCCACAGTCCTTGGGCCATGCATTGTGTTCTGCAAGTAACTTGATAATCCATACTTTTTTGACAGTCCCAGGCAAGATACAAAACAAAAGCTTTATTGTCTACCACATATGGAGAGTGACTCTAACTTAGTCGATCACAGATTATGCAGAATTTTGTAGAACTGCGTATTTGTACAGTGATATATACCACATCATTTTGTTGTATTTATAAAGAAATCAGCATGTCTGGCATCAGCATATGGCAAGATGGGGCAACTGCTTCTGGTGGAGTCTACTACTGCTAACTTCATATTCACACATCTCCTTTGATTTCTGCACTCACATTAGGGTTCCCAGTTGCCCACCAGTAACAGGCAAACTCTTAGCAGTTTGCCCTGTTGCCATTGATCATTGGCGATCAGGGGGAGGTGGCAAACCACCCGGAGATCACCCCCTACCAGCAGGCAACCTCAGCAAGTCCGTAGGGGGTGAAGTCCCAGTGTGGTGCAACAATGTCACTTCCTGAAGTGATGTCATAGCGCTGGCTGCAGAGTGCTCCTGCATTTCGTAGGGGGGCAATTTTGGTCCCAAGCAGTCTGAATTGGCCCCGTGTGAAGTACATGAGCACTCCTGCTGCTGGCATGATGACATGACTTCAGGAAGTGATGTCATTACATTGGCACCAGGAGTGTTCGTGTGAAGGTCGTCTTCCCGGGAAGTATCGGGTCCTCCCCTCCTGCCAAGATAGTATAGGGACCTGACAACCCTAACTCACACCCTTCTACTGTCTGCTTGTGATTGCTTTGTCACCTCTGCTCTCAGCTGCATATGCTGCCAAGCGCAGCAAGAGAAGGGCATGTAGATGATGGACAAAGCATCAGCATTCCTGGTGGCCATGGCAGTGGCACTCCTAGCTACACCCACACCACTCAGCACTATTGGGGAAAGGGCAGGCAGGCAGTGTGGGCAGCTGTGACTACAGGTAGAGGGAGAGCTTGCAAGTGGACAAAGGAAGGATACACAGACAGGTGGGGGCACGTGGGTGGGAGAGAAAAAGAGGAGCTTAATAATGGGGAAAGGGGGAACCCTGAGCGCTTTCTGCCCAGTGCCCCACAAAACCTGGATCCTGCCCTGCACATCCGTGTAGCAAAACATTAAACAGAAATATGTCCAAGTCATTGGAGTGGAAATTGATATGAAACGATAACCCAGCAAGAGACACTTAATGGTTGATCCAGGTATATAAGTTCACTTGGTGGCATCAGATGCTCATAAACAATGTCCAGGGGCTGTGAGATTGCTTAGCATCTCCTAGAGACAGGCTCATTTCCCTTGCAAGAATTGTCAGGAAATGTGACAGCTATAAGAGATAAAACAGGACATTGAGAGACAATGGAAACAGGTCCAGACACGGACAGCTGCAATTAAATGGCCAATCTGCACAGAATGTTTTGAGAAGACTGATAAAGTTCTCTCAATAATGAAATTTCCATCACTGTGGCCAGAGCTGGAGGGGAAAAGAACATGACTTGTTGAAGCCCCAGATGTAAAAAGGGTGATATAATCAGGGATAAGACAGCCAATTTTTTTTAATTAAGGGTTCCTATTGTTGTGTCTTTTGATAGGGTTTCCCAGACCAGCCACGGCCATTTACAAATATTTCTTAGAAAGCCAAAGCCAGAGAGAATGTGTTTTGTAGGTCTTATATGAATGCCGCCTTAATCCATTTATAAACTGAACTTTTTAAAAGTAAAAACTAGCAAGGAACAGTAGAATAACAAAATTCATTCAGCAGAGGTTTGAAATAGACAAGCTCTGAGTGGTGGTAATGCAAACATTCACCAGCAGTTGGCACTATTAATCAGGAGAAGAAAATACAGTAAGACTATAGTTAAACAAAATGGTCGATTATGATAACACAGAGCCTTCATATCTCAAAATCTCATACTCCATTGTGCAAACCATTGGACAAGGAGGTCCTCATGAGATTCAAATGTGCAGGACCTGAAAATAGTTTTTAAAATTGCATGGTGAATCTTGCTGACCTAAAAGTCACCATTGTTAAGTAAAAAGGAAACTGTGTTGAATTAAAATTCATCAAGAAGTTTGCTAACATCTTCCAAGGACTAGGAGATTCCGCTTTTGTTACAGGTATTAACTGGCTTAGCAAAACAAGGAAATTGTGTTATCCCTTTTTACTGCTATTGTGAATGGTCTCTGTACTTTTCATTATTACGTTTGCATTTTACAGAATTTCATCTCACCTTGTATTTCCCACATTGTATGCCCTTTAACCCTGCTGTTTAAATGCATAACCTCATATATAAATGTCTGCCTAAGAAAGACCTATGACATGCATCTGATGAAGTGTCCACAAAACATCTACTAGAAGAAAATCTTATTAGTCTTTCTGGTGTCACAAGACTCTTAGCTATTTTTTAATCAAAATGTGTTTGTCAGAATAAGAGTCATTTTCACAGCTAGTTTTATATCTGGAAATTTCTTTTAAAAATGTTGCACTAGCACACAGAATATGCAAGCGTGATGGAAATATGAGGCCCCAGACAGCTGAAGTTTCTAAATTCACACTGTCTTCCTCTTTCAGCATCACAGAAAGGAAATCATCCTGCTGATGAAACACAATTGTCACCATGTGCCTTAATTTCTTGACTAAGCCTCTGCACAAAATTCTGACAGCCAGGGTAGAGGGTCTGAGCCAGAAGACAGCCTAAGAGTACCGTGATACATTTCTATCTGGGCCAAATTCTGGGAGGCAGGCTGATACTGAAATGGTAAAGAGAGTGTTGCTTGGGACTAACATGCAACCCCAAGCAGCACAGCTATACCCTTCCAAGTCCACCGACTGCTTAGGACTCCATTGCTAATCTTTGAATGCCTATTTCAGGCTTTTATATTGCTATGAAGCCCGATTGACTCAAACATTCATTTATTATTTACTTTCTTTATACCTTGCCTTTCTCCCCAGTAGGGGCCCAAAGCTGCTTACATCATTCTTTTTTCCTCCACTTCATCCTCACAACAAACCGGAGAAGGAGGTTAGGCTGAGAGTGTGAGACTGGTCCAAGGTTACCCAGCAAGCTTCCAAGGTAGAATGGGGAATTGAACTGGGGTCTCCCAGATCCTGGTCCAACTCAATGTCCCCATACCCCTATATCGTGGAAATCCTAGCCTGACACTCTACCACACTGGCTCATAATATAAACAAACTGTCATGGCTATTGAAGGTTGGCAGAAGTTAGAGCTATGATGCCTGAAAAGACATCCATTTCAGCCCCTGGGCTGAAAAGAAGTGCCAAAGGCTCTCCTGTGATATATTGCAACGGTTCTCTGCCAACCTTCAGGATTCTGACACCAGCTTGTTACTCCTGTCATTATCCTACCACTTCTCTGAATTTGAGTTGCAGAGCCATTGCACTAGAGACCACCCGGAGAAGAACAAGCCCCCTTTTGTATTGCTCAGCTTTTGACATCCTTGTACCAAGGTGAGCAAGCAATAGAAGGCAAGCAAAGTGAACTACGAGGAACAAGAACCAATACACCCCTCAAAGTCTAGTTTAGATTCAAGTCCCTCAGATGGAGTATATTCCCATCCACTTCCCTTCATCTTTTGCATTCATCTTTTTACTGCACATTTCTGCATCACTCTGACTTGATGGTATTCTTCATGTCTGAGGAGCGTGCTTTACCTACTTTTAAAAAAATTAACAGTTGTGAAAACTGTGATCAGAATCTCAGTTCTGCTGTTTTATATTTCCCGTATGTTAGAAAAGAAAGCTTTCATCAAATGGCAAAACCTCATCTAATAGAAAACATGCACAGTGGCCCTGATCTATTGTTCCCAAAAGACCAGTGTGACGTACTGGTTAGAGTGTCAGACCTGGATTTAGGAGACCCAAGTTTAAATTCCCACTTTACTATGGAAGCTCACTGGCCACCTAACCTACCTCACAGGATTGTATATGAGGATAAAACGTAGAAGAGGAGAATGATGTGGTAAACCGCTTTGCACCCTTATTGGGGGGGGGAAGCATAGTCGGCTTGTCAGATTCCCCATTCATTTGAAGAGAGGAGGAAAATCTAGGTACACAAATGGAGCTGCCCATGTTTCTGTTTCCTCAGCTGAAATGATTGGAAAAGCCGTTCCAGACTGAGAGGTCCATAAATGCCTTACAATCCCTGTGCCAGAAGACTGCAAACAGAAAACACCGACTCAGGATTGATTGTCTGTGTGCATATTTCATAGAGGGAAGAAAAATCTGTTTCGATAGAATTGTGAAGAGTAAGCAGATTGCTGTATTCATTCTAGCTCCCACTCACACAGCTCAATCAAAATATTTTTATTATATAGTTGACCAAGTATAACTGAAAGTCTCCCATGGGTTTTTGTGTTGCAGGAATAATCCCAGAACCACATCAATAAGGAAAGATTTCCATTCAAACCACCACCACTACCCCTTCCTCAAAATATATGAATCATTCTCTTTTCTGGAAAGAAAAACAGGCTTGCCGAATAACCAAGAAACTTAATTGTGTTTTCCAGTACTGTTATGTTATCCAACATTCCAGCACTTTCTGTGCCAGTCCAGATGTTTTGGAGAAAGAGAAAGAAACTCAGCTGGGAGACAGAAATGGTTTAATTTGTCTTGTTTGTCACTGCTCGATCATGAGATTCAAGAACAGGGAACTGATTCTCTGGTATAGGACAATGAGCATCGATCATGCAGAATGTACAAGTTCCTTCAAAACTAAATGGACTTCCTCAAGAGTACAGGAGTACCTATTGTATAACCCACACTAAAATGGATGGGATTCACACTACAATACAGCTAAGCTCTTGCACAGGTTCATTTGTTTGGGAGGTGCCTTTTACAGGAAATGTTTCCAGCACCATTGTTGTAGCACAGTGGTTAAGTGGTTCAGCTCTGAATCAGCACTCTAGTGGTTTGAATCCCACTACTGCCATGAGATCAGTAGGTGGCCTTGGGTCAGCCATTCCTCTCAGCCCCAGCTCCTCAGCTGTATTGTGGGGATAATAATAACACTAACTTGTTCACTGGTCTGGGTGAGGCACTAGAAGAGCAGTATATAAGCACAGTTATTATTGTTATTGCATTCACAATAAAGTTGTAACAGCAGCATAGAGACTGAGAACTGGGAGAAGGAACACAAACTAAAAAGGGACTTACCAAAGCTCCCACCAGATTCAGAAGGGAGAAGTAGAGGGCAGTTGACATCAAGCGTTTCAACTGAGCCAAGACCTCCATGCTTCTCAAGAGTTTTGGTACCATCCAAAGTGGAAATGAGTTTTGGTCATGCCAGGATGAGGACAGTCCTTAAGAACCACTCACTCCATGCTCATCAATGCAACCTCCATCTGAATCTGATGGAGGAACTGGGTGCCCAAACGCATCATCTCCCTGCTGGTCTCACTCGTTTCCTCCAAAAGACTGACCAACGTCAGCCACAACGTCATTTAGATAGATGGTTCCCGAGATTGATGTGTAATGATGTTCAGTGTCCTCGTTGCTGTTTGGTCCTTTTGTTTTCTGTACTCTGCTTGTTCAGGGAGCTCCGGTGATTTTCTCCTGCTGCTCCTTGTTCTCCTCCAGAACTGAAGGGCTAAGATTCGTTAGATCACCCCTAGGTGCTACATTCTTCCCCCTGGTTTTCCATTCCTGGGCGAGATCTCATAATTCTCCCCCTCTTGCAATCTTCAGTTGTACAACATTTCACCTCTCGGTACAGAAGTTAAATTGGCTTCTTAGACAGGGCCTGTGAGTGAATATTCTACCTGTAATGCTAGGGAAATGAGGACTATAGGAAAAGAGGAATCCCCCAAATGAGGTGGCTTGGCTCCATAAAGGAAGCCACGGCCTCCCGTTTGCAAGCGAACAAGGCTGTCAATGATAGGGTGTTTTGAAGGTTGTTAATTAATAGGATCACCATCAGTCAGAAGTGACTTGATGGCATATAACACATACAAGGGAAGGCTCCAATATCCAAAATTTATTTACTTTCTTCATTTTAACCCCACCTTTATCCCCAACAGAGACCCAAAGTGGCTTAACACCCTTCTCTCCTCCATTGTGTCCTCACAACCACCCTGTGAAGTAGGTTCGGCCAAGCGTGTGAGAGTGGCTCAAGGTCACCTAACAAGAGAGTGGGGGATTTGAACATGCAGCTCCCAGATTCTAGGCTGACTCTCTAACTACTATGTCATGCTGTCTCTCACACCGGCCCATTCCTCTTCATCATGGAAATATGCAGATTCACAATAATAATGAATCTGAAGTTATTCTTGCTTTGTGGACCAGGGCTGCACCCATATATGCTTGGCGATTTCATAATCCTTGCAATACCGTGATCATTTGCAACTGGATCTACTTGTCTGCTCAAGAAAATCTAGTTGAGAGTTATTGTTATAGAGCAATGATAGCCTAATATCCAACCATGTGTGGATGCAGCTCAGGACTATAATTTATTTATCTGGATTTTTTTTTGCTGCTTCTCCGGGAAACTTGACTGAGGTGGCTAACAAAATACAACACAAAACATGAACAGTTATCAATTAAAGCTCAGAATTAAAAACCCAGCCAGTTTTGGGGCATGCTATAAAAACTGTGTTTAAAAAAATCAGCCTCTTAAAACCCCACCGTGTCAGGTTGCCTAGGTTCTAAAAGATTTGATGGCAATCTGTAGTAATCTGAAATATTTGTTCCAGTATGGGTGAAGAACAATGTGCCCTGGATCCAGACAGAAGCTCAGATTTCCAGCAATGAGTTCTTCCACATCAGTTTCAGACAACTGCATCTCACTTCTTTTCCTGCCAGAGGCATGTTTTGTCAGTGTTTCCAGCAGCAGCAGCAGCGGTGGCGGCGGCATTCCATTCAAAACTATCAGCAATTTTCAGTATAATAAAAATAAACTATTACTGAAATCCCCCAAGGCAGAGACCCAAAGGTGCTCACCTGTCATTTCATCTGCTGTCTTCTTCATCCAGAGTATCTCCATCATGCATGCATCATTTTCTAGGCTGCATTTGCAGGGTTTCTGCCTGATCACTGGTGGGAGTTGGCAGTGATGACAATTGACCCCCCTCCTCCTCAACACCAAACATGGCATCCACCATCCCAGAGGGTATGCAGATGCAGCCATTAAAGGACCACATGCTAGCCTGCTGGGCCTTGACACCTGGCCTTTTAACAACCACCTGTCCAGTGACTACACTTTCAAGGTGAGAAAAGGGAGGGGCAGTGGACAGGTTGCTATAGGCTGCCTCACTCCCTCACGGCTTTGGCCATGCCTGCATAGTGTTTCTGGGTAATCGGAGGCTGGCAAGACCCAGGCATGGCTAAGGCATTTAAAAGGCCAAGGGAGGAGATCAAGGAGGACACGTCAGCTCCGGCTCTCTCAGCTCAGAAGGGAGTAGAGCTAAGAGAGAGAAGGTGGAAGAATAGAACTCCATCCTTCTCCTTCTGAGGCCAAGGGAAGGTGTTAGCCCACTGCAGGGAGAGGTAGGTGAGATTTTAACAAACGATAAAGAGAGGGCAGAACTGCTCAATTCCTACTTTGCTCCATTCTTCACTTGCAAGGGGAATTGTGCTCACCCTGGCAAAAAGGGAACACATGAAGAAGAAATGGAATTGCAGCCTAGGATAGATGTTGGGGTAGTATATGAACACTTAGCTTCTTTAAAGTCAAGTCTTCGGGACCAGATGAATTGCACCCTAGGGTACTAAAGGAACTTGCTGATGTAATTGTGGAAGGCTCTGTCCATCATCTTTGAGAATTCTTGGAGTACAGGCAAGGTGCCAGAAGATTGGATGTGGGCAAATGTTGTCCCCATCTTCAAGAAGGGGAAAAAGGAGGAGCCAGGTAATTATCGACCTGTCAGCTTGACATTCATACCTGGAAAGGTCCTGGAATAAATCATCAAATAGTCAGTCCGTGAGCATTAGCAAAGACAGCTGTGATTACTATAAGCCAGCATGGGTTCCTCAAGAACAAGGCATGTCATAATAACCTTGTCTCCTTTTTTTAGATAAGATCTCATTTTGGTGGATCAGGGGAATGCTGTGGACATAGTTTATCTTGATTTCACTAAGGTTTTTGATAGGGTTCTACATGATATTCTGGTTGACAAGTTGATAACGAGTGGTTTGGATCCTATTACTGATAGATGGATTTATAACTGGTTGAGAGAGAGAGTATCCAAAGACTGCTTGTAAATGGTTCCTCATCTTCTTGGAGTGGAGGGACAAGTGAAGTGTCTCAGGGATCTGTCCTGGGCCCTGTAGTGTTCAACCTCTTTATAAATGACTTGGATGAAGGAACAGAGGGGACACTCATGACATTTGCAGATGATATTATATTGGGAGGGGTTGCAAACACAGTAGAAGACAGAAGCAAAGTTCAAGGTGATCTTAACAAGCTGGAAAACTGGTCTAAAACTAACAAATGAATTTCAACACAGATAAATGTAAAGTTCTGCATTTAGTTAGGAAAAATCAAAAGGATATATGAGTCTTAGTAGATCACGTGCTGAATATCAGTCAGCAATGTGATGCTGTAGCCAAAAAAGCAAATGCAATATTAGGCTGTATCAATAGAAGTAAAGTTTCCAGATCACATGAGGTGATGGTATCTCTTTATTTTGCTCTGATTAGACCTCATTTGTAGTACTGTGTACAGTTTTGGGCACCACAGTTTAAGGAGGATGTTGACAAGCTGGAACATGTCCGAAGAAGGGCAACAGAGATGTTGAGGGGTCTGGAGACCAAGTCTTATGAGGAAAGGTTTAAGGAGCTAGGTATGTTTAGCCTGAAGAAAAGGTGACTGAGACAGGATATGATAACATCTTCAAGTATTTGATTAGCTGTCACATAGAGGATGGAGCTGAGTTGTTTTCTGTTGCCCCAATAGGTTGGACCAGAAACAATGGGTTAAAATTAAAGCAAAAGAGTTTTCAGATAAACATTAGGAAGAACTTCCTGACAGAGCGCTTCCTCAGTGGAACAGCCTCGTAGTGGGATCTCCTTCCTTGAAGGTATTTAAGAAGAGGCTAGATGATTCTCTGACTTAATATGAATGTACACAGATCAAGAGAGGGAATGCATGAAGGGATGAATCAGCGCTTGGCTCTTGCGGCCCTTGCTTTTATGCCTAGGGTAATGCCTTTTGCCACTTTAGGGTCAGGAAAGAATTTTCCTCCAGGTCAGATTGGCCAGGGATCCTGGAGGTTTCTTGCTTTCCTCTGGAGATACAGCAGGGGTCACTGAGGGAGGTGCAGGGGTGGGTGGGAAGGGGTAGCTGTGAATTTCCTGTGTTGTGCAGGGGGTTGGATTAGATGTCCCTTAGGATCCCTTCCAGTTCTATGTTTCCATCCAGGCTTCTGTAGTCCAGGACCTGACAACCACCAGTTCCATGAAGATTGAAAGGTTACACAGTACGGTTGCCAACTCACTCACTATAGCTGATCTGCCGTTACTGCCTCCTGGACACTGCTGAGAAGGGAAAGATGTTGCTGATGCATCAGTGTCACTTGGGGATAAATCCCAGAAATGTCACCATCAATGCCGTAGAATTTCACCAATCTCTAGAGACTGGCAAAATCCTTGAGCGTTGATGGCATCACTTCCATGTTTTAGCCAAAAGTGATGTTGATATTTCAGCAATACCTTTCCCCCCATGGGGTTCCAGGTATGCATCTGGCAACCCTATTCATAGAATCATATGGTTGGAAGGGACCTCTAGGGTCATCTAATCCAATCCCCTGCACAATGCAGGAACCCTATTACATGCTCCTCTGGTGACCTAGGTCAGTCCAATCAAATGCATCCTTTTATCACCTTCCAACCCTCTGCACTTTGCATTATCTAGCATAACAATCATTCATCTGCTGAACTGGAGTTCATTAGTGGGCTGAATATAAGACTCCCAACTCTAGGTTGGAAAATTCTTGGAAAATTTGGGAGTGGAGCCTACTGAGGGCAGGAAGGGGAGAAACCTCAGCTGATATAATGCCATAGAGTCCACCTTTCAAGGCAGTCATTTTCTCCAGGGGAACTGATCTCTGTCATCTGAGATCAGTTGTAATTCTAGGAGATCTCCAGCCACCACCTGGAGGTTGGGAACCCTTGCTGAATGGCAAGCTGAAGGGTGTCATTTTGCTGTTTTCCCTCCCATCTAGGTTCAGCTGCCATTTTTTTCTGTATGTACATCCAGCACACCAATAATTCCCAAAATGCGACCCATCTGTAAGCATACAGTGCAGTACTAAGTGCAGTGTTATATTCTTTTAAGTCTGTTGCTTGTGTGTGTTATGTGCAGTCAAGTCACCTTTGACCTGTGGTGACCCTCTGAATGAAAGATTTCCAAAACATCATATCATTAACAGACTTGCTTAGTTCTTGCAAACTGGAGGATGTGGCTTTCTTTATTGAGTCAACCCATCTTGTTTTAGGTCTTCCTCTTTTCCTACTGCCTTCCACTTTTCCTAGCATTATTGTCTTTCCCAGTGAGTCTAGTCTTCTCATGATGTGACCAAAGTACGATAGCCTCAATTTTGCCATTTTCGCTTTCAGGGAGAATTCAGGCTTGATGTGATTCTAGAACCCGCTTATTTGTCTTTTTGGTCATCCATGGTAACTGTAAAACTCTCCTCCAGCACCACATTTCAAATGAATTAATTTTCCTCCTGTCCACTTTCTACATTGTCCAACTTTCACATCCGTACATAGTTATGGGGAATACCATAGTATGGATTATCTTGATCTTGCTCCCTAGAGAGACACCCTTATCTTTAAGGATCTTTTCTAGTTCCCTCACAGCTGCTCTCCCAAGTCTCATTCTTCTACTGATTTCTTCATTGCAGTCTCCCTGTTGGTTGATGATTGAGCCAAGGAATAGAAAATCTTGAACAATTTCAATTTCCTCATTGTCAACTTTAAAATTGTGTAATTCCTCGGTAGTCATTACTTTTGTCTTTTTGATGTTCAGCAGTTCTGTTTTGACACTTTCTCCTTTAACCTTCATCAGTAGTCATTTCAGGTCTTCACTATTTTCTGCTAGTAATATAGTTTCTGTTAGTAACATCTGCATATCTCAAGTTGTTAATGTTCCTTCCACCAATTTTCATTCCACTTTCTAAATCTAATCCATCTTTCCTTACGATATGCTCCGTATGGAGGCTGAACAGATAGGGGGATAATATGCATCCTTATCTGATACCCTTTCCAATTCCATATTCTGTCCTAACAAGAGCTTCTTGTCAAAAGTACAGATGTGTATCAAAACAGTCAGATGTTGTGGCACCCTCATTTCTCTTAACACGCTCCATAGCTTTTCATGATTCACACAGTCAAAAGCCTTGCTGTAATACATAAAACATAGGCTGATTTTCTTTGAAATTCTCTGGTATGTTCCATTAGCTCTCGTAAATTTGCAATGTTATCTTAAGTGCCTCTTCTTTTTCTGAATCTTTTTCTGAACATCTGGAATTTCTTGCTCCATATCTGGTAAGAGTCTTTGCTGTAGAATTTTAAGCATCACTTTGCTTGTGTGGGAAATTAACACAATAGTTTTATAGTTGCTGCACTCTTTAGCATCCCTTTTTTGGAATTAGAATGTAGACTGAGTGTTTCCAGTCTGTGGTCCATTGTTTTATTTTCCATTTTTGTTGACAGATTCTTGTTAAGATTTTGATGGACTCAATTTCTGTAGCTTGAAATGGTTCTATTGATATCCCATCTACGCCAGGTGCTTTGTTTCTCCCAATTGCTTTGAGTGCAGCTTTTGCTTCATTTTCTAATATATCTGGTTCTTTGTCAAAAGATTTTTCTTCGAAAGTATCTATTATCCTTCCATCTCTTCTGCATAGTTCTCCAGTGTATTGTTTCCATCTTTCCATTATTTTGTCCTGATCAGATGCTGTATTTCCATGTTGATCTTTCAGCATTGCAAGCTGTGGTTTAAATTTCCTTTTGATTTCCTGGATCTTGTGGAAAGGATCTCTTGTTGTTCCTTTTTTATTGTTCTCTTCTATTTCTTTACACTGGCTATTATAATACATTTCTTTGTCTCTGCATGCAAGTCACTGAAAAGCTGCTTTGAGAATTCTGACTCCTTTCTGATGCCTTTTGCCTTTGCTTCTTGTCTGTCTTTAGCATAAGGGTTTCTTCAGTCATCCATTTAGACTTCTCCTTTCTTTTGGCTACAGGAATAGTCTTTGCACATACTTCCTTGATAATATCCCTGGGTTTAGCCCATAGTTCTTCTGGTTCATCATCAATTAAACTTACCATTGCAAATCTGTTCTTTACATCATCTTTAAATTCTTCAGGAATATTATTTAGATTGTATTCTGGCACTATGATTCTTTCAGTGTTTCACTTCAGCTTTAGTCTAATTTTTGATATTAGCAACTCATTATCTGTATCACAATCAGCTCCTGGTCTTGTTTTAGTAGACAGAATAGACCTTCTTCATCTTCTGCTTCCAGTTATGTAATCTGTTTGGTTCCTGTATTAGTCACCCAGTGATTTCCACATATACAATCGTCTTTTTGGTTGTCTGAAGCACAGGGCCGGCGCGCCCATTGAGGCCAGGTAGGCAGTGGCCTCAGGGCGTGAGGGCACCGGAGGGGTGCCAGAGGGGTGTCAGGGGCAGAGGCGCATGCCGCAGAGCTGGTGTGGCTGGGCCGCAGCTGCTGCAGCCAGCCAGCCCTGTGCCGCCACCGCTGCCGCCACACGCCCCCAGCCAGGCGCAGCAGCCACGAGCCGCTGCCAGGGCAGCGTGTGGAGAACAGAGCAGCCTCCACCCACCACTCCAGCCATCCGCCGGCAAATGCCCCCAGCTTGCGCTACGTGATGATGTCATCACACAGTCTGTGGCACGCGCGTGCTGTGCACGCGCACATAAGGGGATGGCCGCAGGCGCCAAAAACCCTGGCACCGGCAGTGCTGAAGCATGTGTTAGCAATGAACAGGTTGTTGGCTTCACAAAATTCTATGAGTTGCTCTCTTGCTTCATTTTGTTATTCTAGTCCAAGTTTTCCAACAATGTTTGCTTCTGCTTTGTCTCCTACTTTTGCATTCCAGATGCCTATGATTATCAGTATATCTTGTTTAGGTGTATGATCAGTTTCTTCTTGGACACTTGTGTAAAAAATTTTGATTTCTTCCTCATCAGCTTCTTTAACTGGGACATAAACTTGAATGATGGTTATGTTAACAGGCCTTCCATGAAGTCTAATTGATATTAATCGGTCAGACTTTGCATTGTAGCTCTTGAGTGTTCATGCTATCTTACCTCACAATTAGAGCAACACCATTTCTTTTGAATTTGTCATTTTCACAATAAAACATTTTGTGGCTTTCTGACTGAAAATGTCCTGAGTCAGACCACATTAGTTCACTCACACCTAGGATTGCAATGTTTAAACATTCCGTTTCTTGTTTTATGATTTCTAGCTTACTTGGCTTCATACTTCTCACGGTCCATGTTCCTGTTATGTGTGCTGCACAGCTTTGGACATTCCTTTTACATCTATTCACATCTGTAACTAGATGTTCTTTTGGCTTTAATCCATTCCCATCATTAAGAACAGCACTATTCGTACTTGTCCTCGGCTCTTCCCCAGTAGCCAATTGGGAGTCATCCAACCTGGGCATCCTGTCTTCCAGCACTATATCTTCTTTCATTTTGAATTATCTCATCACAGTTTTCAAGGTAAGAGATTAGCAGAAGTGGTTAACCATAGCCTTCTTCTGCACAGTACTAACCAGGGCTAGCTGAAGTGACACTGCTGTTGTCTGTGAAAGATCCTCCATCAGTGTCACCTTCCACTACTGCTGCTTCCCAGTAGCTAGCCTTCAAGAATTCCTCTGCTCCTATCACCATTGGAACAGTCAATTCTCTTCTACTGATGTGACCATTGATTCCTGAAGAGTGCATGTATCTTAATATGATGTCTTAGCTTTGACCATTTTCACCTTGAGTGACTCTTCCAGGAGTTTAGACTCTTGACCAAGCCTGCGCTCCTGATGGTGTTGCTCTCAGCTTCACTGACACACTCAAACCCATGTTTGACCGCACTCATGTTAAGGTGTGCATCCAAGTCTGTTAGTGGTCAGACTTGCCCTCATAGTATTAAGAAGTCTTATGGATATGGCAATATCATAAGCCCCTCTCTGTATGTGTTTTATACACGGAAATGCTGCCTATTCAGGCAGAAAAATGGAAGCCAGATCTCACCTGGGATATGGAAAATTACGAGCATTAACTTTGTTTCTACTATAATTAATAGGCACCCTGGCCACTCAGAATTTGAGAATACAAGAATTCTGTTGATAGATGAAAACCCAAAGGTTACAGCATGTAGTGCAAAGTTTTTAGCTGAAGGCTGCAGCTTACAAAATCTGCCAGTTAAGGAGGTATAAATGTGATGAAATGCTTTTATTGTATTTTAAAACAAGCATAAATCCAAACACAGAACTGAAAAAATGCTGAAACAAAGCATAAACATTTAAACATGACATATTAAACAATGTAGATTTTCCCCAGTATGTACATAGTAGCGTAGTACATAGTCTCTGTCACTTTGCCAAAGTATCTCTTTCAACCATTTCTTTACAGCACAACCCTTCTACCTTGAAAAAAAGCACTCCTGAATGATTTGTGCATACTTTGTGGAAAGCTAAGAGAGTGGGAGCCCTACTACCCTCTTCTGGCAGGACATTCTGTAAGGTGGGGGCCACTGCAGAGAATGCATGTGTATGGGCAGCTGTGGATTTTGCCCATTTACAGGGTGTCATCTGCAGAAGGCCCTGTTCAGTTGAGAGAAGCTGCCATGGCGAGGCATAGGGAGAGAGGCAATCCTGCAGATAGGAGGGACCATGGCCATGAAGGGCTTTGGATGTGATAGTCAATACCTTGAATGGAGCCTGGTAACTGATGGGTAACCAATGGAGTGACTGCAGGATGGGACTAATATTCATGCTCCTCTTAGCTCACGATAACCACCAAGCTGCATACCAAGTGGAGTCTAGTTGACTTTGAGGGGAGACTTATGTAGAGCACATTGCATAGTCTAGTCTCAATGTTACCATGGCATGGATTGTAGATAGATGTTAAAGCGGAATATCATATTTGTCTCTTATGGTATCATAGCTTCTTAGGAAGGAGGAAGCCATATATTTTAACTGGAAGCTTACACCCACCTTCAGCCTAACCTACCTCATAGGGTTGTTGTGAGGATAATATACAGCAAGAAAGACAACTATGTACGCCATCCTGAGAGCTACTGGAGGAAAATAATAAAGAAGATGATAATAATAATAAACAGCCGCACTGCTTAGAACATGCCACATGCTGAAATGATACCTCACCGACTCCTAGATTCTTGGATAAAATCCAAGTGATGAAGGACCAAAAAATTCCAGCCTAAACATCTGGTGAACTGTAATAACATCAAATAGAAAATAACATTGTTGTTCCCCATTTGTCCTCATTAAATTTCAATTGTATTTATTTATATTATTTATAGTCCATCTTTCTCACTGATAGTCAAGGAGGATTACACAGTGTAAGACAATATAATCAGCAGTCTTGGGACATTCAATAAACAATGGAAAACGGTGGGCAAATGCAAATTTGCAGAGATTTGAAAGGTCATTAGCAAGGTTACTGGCTAAGTCTAAAAGATAGCAGAATTTAATCCTTGGCAGGGAACATCTGTCACAGCTAAAGAAAAGTCCTACCAGAGTAGCCTCTTAATTCACCATTTCTGTGCTGTGAAACCTATAAAATATTGTCCTCATCCATAAAAGAAAAAAATGTTTAAACTGTAACAGCATGGCGAAGCTTTTGAACAAACAGCAAAAAAATTAAATGAACAGTATTTTTCCAGAAAAAAAAAAATCTGTTGAGGGGGCACCCGGATTTGAACCAGGGACCTCTTGATCTGCAGTCAAATGCTCTACCACTGAGCTATACCCCCTCTGCTGGTTCAGTGGTTTGCTGAAGAGCCTTTTATAGTGCTTATGACTGAAATCCAGCCTTCTGTGCGTTTTAAACCTCAAGCAAAGGCAAATTGAGGATTTCGGAGGGCGGAGGACCCTTTAGCAGGAAGAACTAATCCGACACAGGATATAACTCGTAAAGTAAACAAAGGAACTCCCAGCAGCGACAGAGATTCTTAAAGGCGAGCTTAAGTATAGGGTAGAAAATTGGTTGGAAAAGGCAAGAAGGCAATCCAGCTGATACACCGAGCAAACTGTCCTGGTACAGCGTTTTTGCACTTGGTTGCCACTAAAAGCGTGGTTGTGACTGCACGTATGAATGCGATTGATACAGGATAAAACTGGGAAGGTGGCAAATTTTTAAAAATGCAATGTACAGACATTTGCATTACAAATATAGGGAAAACAAAAAGGATAAGTGAAGTAAGTGCCCTTAAGCCGTAGATTTATCTGTGCTGAATCTTTAAAGGCGGAGGTGGGAGGTACACGGTAAACAAGCTGAGATTGCCAACCTCCAGGTCGTGGCTGGAGATCTCCTGGAATTACAGCTGATCTCCAGACCACAGATCAGTTCTCCTGGAGAAAAGGCTGCTTTGGAATATGGAGCCTATGGCATTATACCCCTCCCCGAACCCCACCCTCTCTACGCTCCACTCCCCAAATCTCCAGGTATTTCCCAATCTGGAGTTGGCAACCCAAAAACAGACACAGATGTTTTGCTCATTCACAGATTTAGGGCAAGATTTCTTGGACAAATGTTTTCATGTCTTTCTCTCTCCCACAAGCAAGCAACATACAATAATGCTTCGGAGCCTGTACCTTTCCTTTACCATTGCCAAATCCTCGCAAAGCGAACGAGGGGCTTCCAGACAAGCCTGAGGCCTGCCATCGCGATCAGCAGACATGAACAATGCGATGCGATGCGTATTTATTCAGAAGCAAGCCCCAATTTATTGAATGGTAGCAACTCCCAAGAAAGCAGGTTGCCCACCCGGTTTCCATAGACCCACCAGCAAGCTACTCCCTGCTACTGGGTTTCCTGTACCACGTAATAACCACGATGCACTCTCACAGCTCAAGCCCACTTCTTTAAAGTCCTTGGGAACTGAAGGACTGCTTTTTTCCAGATGACCCCACCTATCACCTTCTAGGACCCGCTTCTCTAAGGAGATCCTACGGCAGAATGCATAAAGCAGAATTGTTCAGGAGGAATTTTTACCAAGAGAACAGGAACATGGTAATTCAGAATTGTGGCAAGGCCATCTACACGGAGTATAGGCTCATAAGGTTTATCTTGTGTAAATGTTTTTGGCAGTTTTCTGTTCTGCTCTCTCTCCCTCCCCCCACGTTGTTTATTGGACATATTATGCCATTTTATTTCATTCTTCTGTGATGGGGTAATCCAGTTTCATGGCACTGTTTGTTGTCTAATGGTGCGATCTATTTTGATTGCATTATTTATTGTAAGATTATCCTGGTCTTTATTGCATTGTTTTTATAATTCTGTAATTTTCTGTGAGTTACAACAAGAAGGAAGGATGATAAATAAATAAAGATGAAGCAGCAAACTCTGTTACCATCGATGTAGCATCTGAGGATAACAAAGGTTTTTATGAAGTTGGCTTCAAAACAGTGCAACTTTTTTTTTCCTGTTGAGGATGTTTAAAAAGCCACATCTTTCCCAAGATTTCAGAGAGGTTGCACAATGCTCCTTTTCTTTTTTCTTTTTGCCTCAAAAGCATTTGATTGATTTAAAGTTGGCTATGTTGTATCATCTGTTTTATTGGGGTTGAATTATTTTATCCTGTGATTTTTTTTACGGTTTTTCTTAGAGTGGGGGGAGTGCTATAACATTGTTTAAACCACTACAAACACTTCAATGTGCTGTGGAAACAAAGCTGAATTCATACCAAGTTACCCCTGAGAAAATGGCACAAAGAGATTTCAAGGTCTCTTTCCAGGAATGATCGCCTAACAAAGGTTGTCAACAGGCCTGGAGAAAAGTGTCCTGACCCTTTAATAGAGGTTCAAAGTATGGAAATAGGGAGCTGAAAGTTTTCATGACATGGAGGTAAATAATTTCACCTGGTAAATAGCATCCCATTAAAGTGATATGTTATTGTTGTTGTTTTTCACTCCAGGCAGTTGGCAATTCTAATGCCAACCGATTTTTCACCCCCTTAGGCTTTCTGATTGTTAAATTGGCTCTGAGTTGAAGGTAAGTATGTGATGGGGATGTCTTTAAAAAAACAACAGCAACAATCTTCTTGCTGGAGACACAGGCAAAGTTGCTGAGGAATCCAGTCAGAGCAATCCAAAACAACGGGAAGCTTGTTTGTCCAGAGATCTATTCATCCCATTCCTAACTGCACCAATCTATCCAGGGTATCTAGAAAGTGCTAAAGACATCAGGAAAGTAAATATGTCATTTGCAGTCTCATTAAAGAAGGTGTTAAAGCCATCACTGGGGGGAGATGAGTAAGGGCAGTATGGAGGTGTGGAGATTTGTTGAGATGAAAGTTCCAGCACGTATACATCCCTCTTTGCAAGAAGAGCTAGTAATGGTAACATGCCTTACAATAATAAGTGCCACACAGAAAAGTGGGTAATATGGCATGAATGTTCATGATGATCCAAGAAAACATTTGTTTAAGTGGCCTTCCTGTCCCTGATTGGACAGAAATGTGGGATGCAAATGTTGTACATGAATAAATCAAGGGAATAGTATTGTTCTGCACTGTTTGTTGTATTGTTAGCTTGTTTTATTGCATTTTTTTCTAATTTTTGTAATACACACCCCCTTTTTTGTTTACATTTTAATGGTCATTTTTAATGTCATCTCTTATACTGGGTTGGATCCACCAGCTTTTCTGCTGGTGACAAAGGAAGAGGAGGGAGTCCCTTTTGACGAACACAAATTTTGTTCTGTGGATTAGAGGACCTGCAGAGACAAAAACCACATGGGATGGGGGGGGGCTGTAATAAGGAGGGGAATTGGGTGAGATAGAGCAAAAAAAGTTGGCTGGACCCAACCTGCTGTTTTTTTCACTGCACTGTTTTCTTCATTTTGTAATCCAGTTCCGTTGCATTGTTTATTGGGTGTCATAAACTGTTGCTGCTGCCTAGTTTTTAAAGTGTTGTAATCGGCTTAGTGTTGCAGTGAGAAAGATGGCCTATGAATAAAGTAAGTAAATAAACTACATGGACAGGTAGCATGCCCTATACAACATTAGCAGGTGGTAGAAAGTGCCATCAAATCACAGCTGATTTATGGCAACCCCACAGGGTTTTCAAGGCAACAGAGACTTCAGAAGTGGTGCTTGCATTGCCTGCATCTACACAGAGACCCTGGACTTCCTTGGTGTTCTTCCAACTAAATAATTAGGGCTGATCCTTCTTGGCTTCTGAGATTGGATGAGATCAGGCTAGCCTGGACCATCCAGGTAAGGGCACAACTTAGCAGTAGGGAATAAAAAAAATTTGGAAGGAATTTGCATGATAAAGACGCAAGAAGTGATAATTGGCCAGGTGAAGCCTGAGAATAAGGGATACATTTGTTTTTTGGTTTTTGCCTGATTAAGATTTCTGTGTAACTTGACAGCTTGCATATTCTCATACATCCCACATTAGTCCATTCAAAGATCACCAGGACCTATTTTTCTGTCTCTTTATAGACAACTTTAAGAGATCAGATTGAGTATACTGAAAAGGACACCTTCTCTTGGGTGTCCCTTGACTCAGGAGGACTACACTATCTAATAGTGCCTTCTCACCAGACATAATTTATGGACACAAACATGTTTATATTCTGAGGTCCGATCTACACATGCAACAGAACAAGGTGGCAGATTTCAGAGGTGGTAATGTAGAATGTCCCACTTAGAGTAGCAGATCATACTTACCAGTGCGCCTGTATGTAGACAACTTCCTAAAAACAGGAAACTTGTACAACTGGCAGCAGATGGGGAGAGACCATTTTGCATGGTGCCCAGGGCCAGACCTCTGCCAGGCAACCAAGGCACTGGCAACACTGCTGGGAACAGCCCTCATCCCCTTCCCCAGTTTTGTTTGCTGAAATACCAGCCTTTTCATAGGCAGCATAATGGTTAAGAGTGTTGGACTAGGATCTGGGAGATCCAGGTTTGAATACCGACTCTGCCAGGAAAGCTCACTGGGTGACCTTGGGCCAATCACACACTCTCAGCCTAAACTACCACGCAGGGTTGTTGTGGGGATAAAATGAAGGAGATAAGAAAGATGTATGCTGCTGTGCATCCCCACTGGAGAGAAAGGTGGGGGGTATACATAAAAGTGATTATATGGCATTTTTTCTGCACTTGGGCCAAAGAAGGTTACCTACTCCTGACATAAATGATGGTCTTCCCTTTTTGCTCTTCTTGCTGGGTCAGAGGAGAGGTAATCCAGAGGTTCCTGATCCTCTCAGTCAGTGACAAAATCAGTTCCTTGTCCTTCATCTTTGCAGTCCCCATCCGCCACCGGCAACCAGCAGAACTTGTCTGCAATAACCAATGACAGCTGTAGCCAGGGCTTTTTTTCGGCAGGAACCTGGGTCTCCCTAACCACCACACAGGCTCTGTGGATAGAGCTGTGGGGATCTCTCACATGCAAAACATTTGCTATGGAGCGTGTCCCTCTCCTCAAAATCTCAGCTGCAGCAACCAGAAATTGAACCCAGACTTCCCACATAGCAGGGGGGGAAATCTGCCATGAGCACCAATGCCTGATATTTGAGTTTTGAGCACCATGCAACTAATCCCCTACAAATATAGCCATATTCCAAAAAGACTGGAAGACAACAAATGTTACATACAAAGGTATATTTTGCCAGTTTTGTATTGCCAAGGTTACTTGAAATTGTGCATTCAGTTTTGGATATTTTTATGCCCTGATGTAGGGTTTAAGCCAAGCATTCTAACAAGTCCCCACCATCTGACAGCTTGTACTCCATCAGCAGTGTAAAACTCACAGAAAATCTGTTGTCTGTGTAGGTGAAGGGGGCAATCTGTGCCGAAGTCTGGGTGGTAGCACCTGTCTCAGTCGTCACTTGCCAACAGGGACCAGTCATATGGCACCTTAGGCCTTATGAAGCCCAGGCTTTTGGATTTCCTTTTCTGGCTGTACTATTTAATGTTCTGTGGACATGCTTAGCCCCGATGGAGTTTAACTGTGCCTGACTGCTAGAATTCTTGGAAACCTGACTGTGACTGCTCTTGGGCTATAGGCGGGATCTGCTTAATCTCGCCCGATGCTCCTCCTTACTGCAGCCCCATTCCGTATGACTTTTGTCTGGGGTTGCCAACATCCAGGTAGTGTCTGGAGATCTCCCAGAATTATAACTCATCTCCAGGCAACAAAGATCAGTTCCCCTGGAGAAAATGACTGCTTTGGAGGGTGGACTGTATAGCGTTATACCCCTCTGAAGTACCTCCCCTATCTCCAGAACTTCCCAACTGGCAGCTGGCAACCCTGCTTTTGCCATGCAGATCTTATGATCCCCAGCATAGTCTATGTGTACAGTATAGTTAGGTCCTAGAAGCAGCCAGACAGTCAGTGCCCTTGGGAAGGTTGCTTGTTTTTTCTCCCCACTGGACAATCTGGTGGTAGTGGTTGGAGGTTTCCACCTCTAAACATGACGCCATTTCCAGTTCTTGTGGCTTATAGATATTAACAGACTTTTATGAATGTATTCCTTATTGTTTTTTTAAATGTGCAAGCTTTGTTAGAGATTTTGTCAAGGAAGTACAGCTGTTGTATACCCTGGACTGAACAAGGGTACACCCTTTCTATCTGAGATGATCATTCTTGTCTACTGGGTATAAAAAATGGTGTTTCCACATTTTATGTCGATCAGCAGCTTAAATATATGATGAAAGGGCCATGGCTCAGTGGCAGAGCATCCGTTTGGCATGCAGAAGGTCCCAGGCGCAATCCCGTACATCTCTGGTTAAAAGGATCAGGTAGTTGGTGATGCAAAAGCCCTCCTCCTGGAAAGCCACTGCCAGTAAGAGTAGACAAGAATGACTTTGATAGGCCAGCGGCCTGATTCAGTATAAGGCAGCTTCATGTGTTCAAGAAATATTTCTCTTAGCCTATCCTAAATCACCTGCTGACCAATATCCTCTTTCTGTTTGTCTTGGTCTTACTGCTCTCTCTGGAGTGATCTCAAAAGAAGGAAAGACAGCATATCATTTAAAAAAATAAAAGGAACATGCAAAAAATGTTATAACAGGACACTGTTCCCAGTGTTTTTGAGAAAGTGAACTCTGTGAACTTTTTCCATGCCAGACACTGTTTATAGTTTTATAACATTAATCCATTTTGCTCCTATGTTTAACGCAGCCAATGCAATCTGGGATGCGGAGACAGAAGGTATTGCTTGGCAGCTGTGGAGCCAGACTTCTGGGCTTTCGTTTGCTCTCCTGGAGCGCCAGGAGGGCCTAGGCATTATGCTAAGCTGCTAATCCCTGATCAGCCACCACCTCCTCCTCCCCATTAGATTGGCAAACAACTGGAACCAGCAGGAGCTGAGATAGGCCTCACTATATAAACTTTCCCAGCCTTGCTGTCTTACCATCTCCATCAGCCCAGGTCTTCAGGATGAAGAATGATCTCTGCCTTCTCATCTTCCTTCTCTGCCCCTCACTGGCAGTGCATGGCTACATCTGGGCATGGATGTACTCATTGCCTTATCAGAATCCCAGCGAGGTGGTGTCCTTCAAAGGCCCTCGGCCATCACCTAGCCAGGAGCTTACGGTAAGCATGCATTGTGTACCATTTTAGATAACAGAATTCCAGTCCTAAGAGCACCTGCCAGTGCCGTTGAATAAAACAGGACTTACCTCTGAGTGAACATGGATAGGAGTGCACTGTGGGTTATGCTTGGATGTGTGAAAGTGTAGCTTCTCATGACGAGGCATGAGCACTAACCACGGGAAGGTGTGTGAGGGGTAAGGTGGGGGCTTGCCAAGGCTCACAAGGGCTCAGCCTCCAAACCCATTTCCTTTTCTAAGACTCAGCCTGGAACTAGCATACGAATGAGATAGCAAGACAATGAAATTGTACAAAGGGCTAGACCTGAACACCAATACATGTTCTTGAATGGGTGTGAGAGGTTTATGGGAAAAGAGTCGAGGGCTCAGCTTGCAGAGATTTGGAGAAATAAAAGATTGAGATTGAAACCCCTCAAATTAATACCTCATCTACTTACTTCTTGACCTCTCTTACCTTATAAACCCTGTGGGGTCACCATAAGTCACCTCTGTGACTTGACTGCACTTTCCACCACTAAAAAGGCCCCAAGTTAGGTCAAGAATCTGCTCCCATCTTTCCTTAGCTGCTTCCTTTTAAATTTATTCATTTAGATATTTATACCTGCTTTTCTGCCCAGTCGGGATCCAAGGCAGCAGGCGACATTCATTCGTCCTTGCTGTATCTTATCTTCTTAACAACCCTGCAAAGTAGGTTAGACCAAGAGAGAATGACTGTTTCGTGGTCAACCATCTTCACCATGTCAGGGTGAAGATTTGAACCTGGATCTCCCAGATCCTAGTCCAACACTGTCTAAAGCCACACAGCACAGCTACCTGGCTGAAGCTAGGCAGATCTGGATCTGGTCAGTGCCTGCCTGGGAGATGGTTGGGAAACCCCATGATGGCTGCCTTGAGCTCTTCAGAAGAATGGAGGGCTATGAATGCAATCAATAAGTTTTTTTCTGCACAGGTGACTGTGTGCAACCAGGAGGTACACTGCCCCCAGGGGTTCTTCTGTGACCGCCATTTTGGGCTCTGCCTAACCCTCCAAGAAGAAGGTGAATATTGTCGCTGGGATGCCCATTGCGCCAGGGGCTTAAGCTGCATGTTTGGCAAATGCCATCCAACTGTGCCAGGTGGACAGGAAGGTAAGGCAAGGAGAAGCAGGGTGCTTTCTCTGACTTTAGGGTAAGAAGTACGTGTTTACTATTGGGAATTGAATCAGGACTTAATTTAACGTAACTGGCGCATGCAAAGGAAGAGAGTATGCTTCTATGCATGCCAGGAGTATGTTCGTGACCGATGAATAATCTCAGCCTGCTGTCTGGGTTTAGAGAGTGGGGCTCTTAGGCCAGAAGATGTGGCTTTAGACCAGCTACCTTTGAGTCTGAACACATCTCATATGGCCTGTAATTAAAAAGCAACAATAGCTGTTGCATATTTGTATTCATGTGCCTTTCATCCAAAGAAAATTAATTAGGTGGCAAATGTCAAAGACCTGAACTCTTAAATTGCAAATGTTCCCAAACCTTCTGGAATCCTGACAGTGCCATTCTAATCAGAGTTATACCCTTCTAAGCCCATTAATTGACTGGGATTTCACTGCCTTTCTTTCTGATAAGAAAGAGATGCCACTAGTTTCAGGGTGGATGGATAGATAGGATTTGTTACATGTTTGGATATTTGGACAGAAGCGTCTCATACAAATTCTTAAACCTGAAACTTACAATATATTTTCAGATGCAAAGTGTTTGGAGTACAGCCTAATAGTTACTAAAATGTTCCAGCTTATGTGATGTTAATTTAGGGAGGGAGGTTTTCGCCTCAGTTCTTAAACACTGAATTGTAAGAATTTTTTTAGGCATTTAAACTTTTGAAACTGGGATTAATTTGGGGAAGGAAATCCGGACATTTTGCATTTGCAGAATTTGCTACATTTCTAAGAAATGCAAAAAAAATGATTTTGGTTCTAGATTTTGGTTCTCTTTTGGTCTTGCAGGTGCCCGTTGCCACCAGGATAAAGACTGTGGTCATGATGCATGCTGTGCCCGCCTCCATGGGGAGATGGTTTGCAAGAAACGGCTGCATTTAGGTGAAGGATGCTATATCCCTCAAGGAGGTATTGCATTCAGCTTGAACCAGGTGTGTCCCTGCCTTGAAGGGCTAGTTTGCAGAAGAACACCTCCTAACCAACAGTAAGTACTCCAGTTTATAATTCCAGATGGGTAGCTTTGTTAGTCTGTAGCAGCAAAATAAATCATGCCTCCAGTAGGCAGCATAAAGACTAACAAAACTTTATTCCAGCACAAGTCAACGGTCGCTTCATCAGCTGCACTGGAGTATACATAGATAGCAGTTATTCTAAAGACACTTCCTTGGGAGTAAACACTATTGAATAACGTGGGACTTACATCTGAGTAGACCTGTTTAGAATTGCTTCCTTAGAGTTATACACGTACACTCCAATGTATCTGATGAAGTGAGCCCTGATTCATGAAACATTGTGGTGGAATAAATGTCAGTCTTTAGCATTTCTACTGGGCTCCTGTTTTCTTTTACCGCTGTGAATTAGTGGTGGGAAAGTGGACAGTGGCAGCATTACCCCCAGGAATGGGTTCTTGAGCAGAGCTTTTGTCTGTCAGTGGGGCTGCCACATTTTCACGTGGGGCTTAAGAGAATAAAATAGCTAGGGTTTCCTTATTTATTTATTTAATTTATTTACAAAGGCTTATTCCCTATCTTTCCTTTCTGGAAAAAACATGGAGCCCAAGTTAGTTTATAAAATAGATGGAACATTTAAAAAAATGTATATTTTTATACATTTATTTTAAAATGTATTTAAAAATTAGAAGAAAAGCTACATGAATAAACTATTATCCTAACCAAGAACCATATGCATTGTTGGGTCTATGTATTATGGGCTGGAACAGAATTAAATTCTGATTTTTTGCCTGCTTGTAATAAACACCTTTCTGAAGTTATCTCTGATTTCCTTTAAGCACCGAGATAACTTAAGCATGGTAAAGGTGAAAGGAGGAGGGGAAAGTGTTGCATTAGCCAAGGAGAACTAGTCGGTGTGTGGCATTTGGAGTAAAGTCATGTTTGTGGGCATCGGCCTCCACTTCCCCTTTTAAAAAACTAAGTATCCTATTCTTTTTTTAAAATGCTCTCATTCTTTAAATGAAAGCTGTAACACCCCAAATTTAAAAAGTCTAGTTTTTGAAAAAAAATTAGGTGGGGCTATCAGTCCTCCAGGTCATACAGTGGCCTGCCCTGGGTATGGCCCTCTCTCCAAGGGCCAATTCACACATTACAAAGTTCCTGTGTCCCTCACATGTCTGGTCCACAGATAGTCCAGTTGCCAGGCCCCCTTACCCTCCTAGCAGGAGAAGGGGGACCCAGCACTCACCTTGTTCTTCATATTCGGGTGGAAGTGACATCATTGCGCTGCTCTGGCAGTCCCGTGCTTCACAGTGGGCCTATTGTGACCCAGATTGGCCTGCTGCGAAGCACAGGAGCTCTCCCAGGATGGTGCAATGATGTTACTCCCGGGATCCCTAGTTTCAAGAGTTCTATGCCCAATATTTAATTCCCAGTTGTGTTAAGGCCTAATTTAGATTGGGAACCACAGCATGTGGTTAACACAAGTTTCTCAACTTGACTTGCTCGAGAGAACCACCATTTGTCCCATTGGAGAATCATATGTGTTACCCATCAGTACCTGTAAGTTTCCCTTATGGGACAAATATCAGCTCCCAGAGAATGTTTCAAGTCATAGAGAACCATGAAGGCCCCATCATCCCACATGCCATGGTCTTGATCCAAATCAGCCCCATTCATGCCTGGGAATTGTTCCGAGCACAGGACTACCTGAAGATGTCTGATTAACAGGATGGATGGGACACACAGAGACTTATGAATTGGCCTTAATATGTAAAGCTATCTGATGTGGTGATGTGGTATGAGGTTTAACATGTGGGCTGCTAACTGTGGAATAAGGCACACCTGGGCAGGGTTTAATCTGAGCTAGGGCTGTACCCTGGATCCCGTTTACAGTGGAGTTACAGCCATCTTCAACATCTGCTACACTCTGTTCTGTATGTTGTGCTGTCTTTTGCTGCCTGTTGAAGAGTCTTGTGAGGTACGGAAATCTGAACCAGCTTCTGTTTCTCTCTCTTTCCTCCAGGATACTATCGGAGTACTGGCCAGATAAAGGTGACTGGCGATGCCAGAAACAGTAAGCAAGAGGCCAACCCCCCCCCTCAAGAGTTTTTAAATAACAGTATTTAATCCATGTAAATATCACTGTACATAGACTTGCTCTGCCCTTCTCCCCACCCCCCAAGGCTGGACATTTTCAAATAAACAAGCCATAAAACCTAGTCATAATGCTGTCTTTTAAAAGATCAAATAAATTGTATTAGCAAAGAGATTGAATGTACTTAGAAACAAGCTAAGCGCACCTTGCTTGAATGCCCCTTAAATGCTCCTGCCTGCCTCCTACTTTCTGAGCAACCCTCCCATTCGTTTATTTGCAGAGGTGAACAACATTGTAGTTATTTCCTATCTAACCCTACATAGCTTGAGCCTCATATGTCCTGCTGCAGCTCACAGGTCAACTATACTATATCACAGATGTTCTTCCAACAAAGGTTGAGGGTGTATTGAGGCCTTAAATACCCTTGAAAAGAGGTGGAGATGCAAGCCCTTCTCCCTCCAAAAGAAATAACTAGTTCTTAAAGGGGCCTCACCTGATTGTTGAACTGTGACAGGGTTGGGGCGGTTCTTGTCTTTGTGGGGCAAGAGAAACCATTTGGGGAGACATTTCAGGTGCTATAGGCTCTGGGGTGGAAGGTTCAGGGTCCAAGTCCTAATTAAACGGCAGATCTGTATCCTAGGGTGACAGAGCTTGTTCCTCTTATACCTCAAAGGGGTTCCTGGAGGTGTCTCAACTGCCTCCTTCTGTGAGGGTCTCAGGGATCACCCCCCTCTTCTTCATCTAACTCTTCAGTCTCTCTGGCTGATGAGGAGTCCATACTGTGGCCCATGTCACCATGTACAGAAGACACCCTTCTGCCCATCCAATCCAAACTGAAGGGACCAAAAAGTGCGGCATTCTTAGAACCAACTCAACCCAAACAATAGCAGTCTTGGCTCTTTAAGTGGGGGGTCTGCCCTACTGATGTCTAAAGTCTCTGTGGGTGGGTGTGATTTTAAGAGGAAAAGATCAAAGCCCGCTGCTTTGTAGCCCACCTTTGTAGTCCATCATCCCTGAGGGGAGCTCAGGCTCTCCTATAATTAACAGAGGAAGGCACACATTTCCTTAGAATCCTGTTCTATTCACTGGAGGCTCAGTCCCAGGAAAGTCTCAGGATTACACTGCCAAAAATGTGAGTAGTAGTCAGAATGTCAGAGACCCAGGTTCAACCCCCTGCTCTGCCATGGAAATGTGCAGGATGACCATGGGCCAGTCTCACACTCTCAACTTACCTCACAGAGTTGGGAGGATACAATGGTGAGGGGGAGAACGTAGTCAGTCGCTTTGGGTTCCCATTTTGGAGAAACATGGGGTAAAATAAAAATGCAAGGATCATGCCTCCCTTAGAGACCCATTAAATTCTGAGCCACAATGTTTTCCAGAAATACAAGCAGTCCTTATTTAGCCTCTGAGTTTAAGCAAGTGTTGTTAAATTTGATTTGGTTGTACAATCCTTTGCTGAATGGGCCTATTGGCATCTAGGATTTAATGTGTTCTTCTTTTGCCTGGGGGGGCCTTCTGCAAGATCTTGGGATGATTTGGATGTTAAAATGAAAATATAAAATAAATGAAAGATTTGCTAAGACTCAGCTACATGTACTTCCTGGAGAGGAAATTTCTTCACAAAGTGTTTCCCACACAGCAGAATGATACCACCTTTTGAATGTAAACAAGCACCTTTTTTTTTGCAGTTTAAAATTAGCGTGGGTGCTACTTTCAACCAGCCAAATACCACAAGCAATCAAGTACTTTTGAAAGGCGGGGGGATCGCTCAATAGTAGAGCATTGGGCTGCTAATTAAGAGATCTGTGCTGCAAATCTAAATATTCTTTCATAGTCATTCAGTTCAAAATGTTTAATTTCCCATTTAGAAATGAAGATCGGCCTTTTCTGGCTCCAGATTAAAGTCAGGCTTTCATATGGGGAAAAACATAAATATTTATCCAAAGGAAGTTCTTTCTGAAGTATCATGGTGAGTTAGTGCAGTCTAGGGCTCAGGTTAAGACACAACAAGAAACCATGGTTTATTTTAAGTATGGCTAGTTTCTGCAACTAGTAGGATTTGGCTTGCAGATGAGTATTCAAATTCTGGCCTGCCTCAATAAATGCTGGTTTCGTTGCAAGATTCAGGTCCAGTAGCACCTTAAAGACCAACTAGATTTCCAGGATATGAGATTTTGAAAGTCAGAGCTCTCTTCGTCAGATACAAGGAGTGGAGCTCTGACTCTCAAAAGCTCATACCCTGGAAATCTAATTGGTCTTTAAGGTGCTACTGGACCCAAATCTTTCTCTTCTACTATAGACCAACATAGCCACCCACCTGATGCAACACACCTGAAACTGGTTTCATTGCCTTTCCCTTGCCTTCCCTGTAGAGAACTAGCTGGTATCCTGACTTGCATTGTGGTGAGAGCAGCACCTGCGACCAAGCCAAGATGAAGTCAGGATGTCTGTGTTCATATAACTTGCGCGAGCTCATAGTTAAAAATACTTGTGGTTAATAAACCAGCTTCAAACCATTATTTCAGATCCTGGTTTGACATTTCCTAACTAACCAGTTAGCAAAGCAGCCCACATTCAGACATAGTTAGGTTAATTAAACCATAGCTTTATATGATATTTGAAATGAGCCAACATAAAGGAATAATTTCTTTCTCTGCCCAAAAGAAATCTGTTAAATGTGTAGAGTGGAATGAAGGATAGAATTTTAAGTGGTACTCCTAGAGCTGGAAGATGTATCTGGAGCTGTAAATCTTATCATTTTTTGGCTGTGTAAATTCTAAGCGGAAGTGCCTGCAAAGCTTAATTTGCTGCAAAGCTTAATTTGCTGCAAAGCTTAATTTGCTGAGGTTGCGCTGCAACTTTGTGATCAATCTCTCTTTAGAACAACACAAATGAAGGTCTTGGGGTCCCTTAAAGACTAAGGCTGACTTCACAGATGCCACTTTTCTCCCAGTGTTGGGGTGCACGTGTAAAATCCAGGCCATGTTATATGTGCTAATACTGCATTTCTAAATTGATTGCCATCCATTCAGGAAGAATGATTACCATCATCTCTGTGTGCTTTACAACCCAAGGGTGATTTCAGTCTGACAGATTTATTGTGGCTGAAGCTTTAGCTGTGCAATCTGACATAGTTATTACAGCCTAAGCCAAATGAATCAATGGGTATAAACTGGAGTAACTCTGCGCAGGAATGCATGCATGGTTGGGATCTAAAGCTCACTAAACATTGTAGGCTCAGATTTCCCTTGAAAATTGCAGAGGGGTAGCCATGTTAGTCTGTTGTGGGAACATAAAACAAAAGTCCAGTTGCAACCTAAAGACTAATGTTTTTTTCAACATGAGCTTTTGAGAGTCATGAAATAAATGTCGTTCATTTTTAATGCACAACTGGACTGTTATTAGATTTTCCAGCATCCAGTGGATGTTTATGCTTAAATCAAGTAGTCTTTAAGGAGTCACAAGACTCTTCATCCAGTCTCTGGATGCTGTGAAAGGCTGGATGACAAACAAGCAAATGTGATCCCAATAAAAAAGAAGTGCTGCAGAGTGGGACTAAAGCTAAGGAAATGGGCCATCCCTTTTGAATGGGGTTGGAATTCTCTGCAGTTATACAGTTTAGTGCCCTGTTCTTGATAAGTCCAGGCAAGCCCAATCTTGTCAGATCCTGGAAGCTAAGCAGGCTCTGCTTTGGTGTCTCCAAAGAAAACCAGGATTGCAGAAGCAGGCAATGGCAAACCATCTCTGTTAGTCTCTAGTCTTGAAAATCCCAGCAGGGGTCACCAGAAGTCAACTATGACTCAATGGCACTTTCTACTACCATGCAGTTTAGTGGTAATTCTGGATTTCCCACTTTCCTTGGATAAAAAAGTGGCAGAGGTAACTAGGAGTAAGCAGGAGGTGGCAGAGGTAACCTTCTACCAGCTCCAGCTGGTGTGCCTGCTGTGACTGTTCATGAGAAAAGCTAAGCTGTTCACTAGCACACATGCCTTGCTAACATCCAGACTAGACCACTATAACATGCTGTACATGGGGCAGCCTTTGAAGACAGTTCTGAAACTTCCAAGAGTACAAAACTTATCTGCTAGAGTGGTAACAGCTGTTTTCTGTAGCCAGTTCCATGTCAACTATGCTGGCTTCTGGTTTGTTTCCAGGCTCAATTCAAGATGCTAGTTTTAGCCTTTAATGCCCTGAGTCCAAAGAAGAACTACCTCCATCCCCATCAATCTGCTTGGGTCCTGACAAACTGTGCACTCCCCTCAGTCAGGAGGTGTGAGGCACTCTTATTCTGGCATCATGTGAAAAGCTTTCTGCCCCCAAGGCCCTACAGTATAGATCAGGCATAATGCTATGGAACGGGGAAGCTCTACTCTTCCCTTCTCCATCCGCTGTGGACTCTTCCCCAGTGCCCCAAGCTAGATCAACCTCCCCTCACCCATGGATTATTTGACACCTAACTACACATCTGAAATTCCAGTCATGAAACTCTAATGTCCCAGAGAGATTCAGTCTCACAGGCCAGAAGCTTAAAAACACAGCAGGTAAACCTATAGGTCCAAAAACTAGATGGGAAAAAGTAATAAATTCTTCTGGATTCTCCTAAATTTCACAGTGGGGATTCCTTCTAAAATCTCAGTGTCTTGGGAGTGAAAGGCAAGACACTTTGTTCATGCTCAGACACACTCTAGATTTTATTTTGCCCCTTTGAGGCCTGTACCCTGAACACTGGAACAAGTTCCAGAGCTTAGTCATGGCTGAATGTGCTGAGGTAATTTCTTAGAATGCAGCACATTTGAGATATCACATAATCTTCCACCACATCTTGAATATGATATGACTATGATCTTTTTCCTCCTCTGTTAGAGCCAAATTCTGCTGACTGAACGAACAGGAGGGGTGGAGTGAGAGTAGTTAGTATGGTTTTTGTTTGGTCACCATCGCACACAGAATGCGGGGGGGGGGGACCAAAGCTATCGTCATCAAGGAGCGGAAATATTACACTCTTCCTGCCTTGCAAGAACAAGTGCCTCCACAGAAACTATATCACACCGTTTCCTTGTTTCCTTCCCCAAACAAAAAGGAAGAAAGCAAATAGATGTTTTGGAACTGGCAACATTTTCAGCATTTTTGTAATAAAATTAAGCATTCAGCATGGAATGTGTCGGTGGGGTGGTGGAATATATATATATTTCCTATACTAAATTGCTCACATTTATTTACACACAAACAGTTTATTTTACAAAGAAATGTAAAAATCAAAGTACAATCCTAAGAGCTTTCTAAATAGTATCTCAACAATCTTCTCAAAACATCTCCACAGATTTCTATGGTGTTCTAATATATTCTCTGTTCCAAAGACATGTTTTTTTTTAAGATTAACTTCACAGACACCACTGAAACACAAAAAAATTTTAATTTTACAAGGGCCAACACTTCAAACAAAGTTGAACAGAGGCATCCATTAAGTTATTCTTCAAAACAAAATTGTAATCAAAGTTGAAAATTGACTGGAACATGGTTTGCCCTCTTTCATTTAGCAGCAACAGCCCTGTGAAAAAATGACGGGCTGAAAACCAATGTATATTGTGGCTAAAGTGGAGGCTTGAACTTGTATCCCCAAGGTCCTGGTCTGACACTCAAACCACTACACCTCTTTAGCGGTTTATATTTTTGTAATCAGATACAACTAATATGTGGATTTTCTTTTTTCCCCCTCTGCTGATGGCTTAAGATTATTGACATTGTGACTATTTTTGTATAGTTTTCCACACTGTCTTCCGTATTCTCAAAGGACATTAGAACCACATTGTTGCCTATTGTTCTGTAGGCAGCAGTTGACGTGGGGTTAATACATGGCTCCTCCATTTGACTTTGTAAAGTTGATAATAAGACAGAGTAAAATATATCTGTTCTTGGCCTGATTGCTGGGGCAGTTGGTGTATTGAAAAAGGGACAACCTAAGTTTAAATCCCCACTACCACCCCCAAATTACATGTTTTATTTGTCTCCAAATTGACCACGAAAATTTTCAGTCAGTTGCTGCTGGAAAGGCATCTCTGAGGCGTATAAAGCCCAGTTCAGATTGGGACCACAGCACATGAGGAAAGGGGGCTCAGGCCTTCCCTTTGAGTCATTCTCCAGAACTAAAACAGCCACAGGAAACCACTAATTTGGGTGGTTGCTTCCTAGCTGCAGCAGTTCTTGGAAGAGAAGTGATTTTCTAGATCCATTTTAACTTGGCTTCAGGCTGGGATTTGGAATAGCGACTGCATTGGTCACCTTGGTTGATGAACTCTACCAAGAACTAGAGAGGGGGACTGTGACCCTGCTAATCCTGCTTGATCTCTCAGCGGTCTTCAATACCATTGACCAACTCAGAAGTTCTGAGTTGCCTCTCAACCCTGGAACAAAGAGATACCATGTTACAGTGGTTCGAGTTCTATCTGAGTGATGGGTCTCAGAAGGTGGTACTAGGGGACTCCTGCTCTAGCACATGGCCATTGACCTATGGAGTCCCACAGGGCTGAATTTTATCCCCTATGCTATTTAATATTTACATGAAGCCATGAAGAGAGGTCATCAGGAGGTTTGCTCTGCGATGTCACCAACATGCAAATGATACCCAGCTCCACCTTTCTATTCCGTCTAATTCCAGGATGCGGTTGATGTTCTTTACTAGTGCTTGGAGTCAGTAAGGGGCTGGAACAGGGTGAACAAGCTGAAATTTAATCCTGACAAGATATAAGTCCTCAGGGTTAGTAGAAAGGCTGACCAGCAATGTGAGAGCTCCCTTGTCTTAGATGGGGTTACACCCTCCTGAAAAGTCAGGTTTGCAGCTTAAGAGTATTGCTTGACACAGTGGTTACTTTAGACAGTGGACTGACATTGACCCAAAAATGAAATTATTCTAAATTATTCATTTAGTATTTATCTGACTAAGCATGGAAACACCACTCTACCCTCTTTAAAACACCAGACTGTAAAGGTGGTAATAGGAATTTATTTAGCACATCTATATCAGACTCCCTGAAGTGCCTGGAGCATGGCTTGGTTTGGGGCTACTATGACTCCCTCCTCCCTTTCATCCCCATAACAACCCTTTAAGGTAGGTTAGGCTGAGAGAGGATGACTAGCCCAAGGCCACCAAAAACAAAGAGATATACATAATCTTAATAAAATAAGTAAATAAATAAATTTTAAAGGCAAGCAGGGGTTGGGGCTCTTAATGCAACCCTCTCATCAACACACCAGAAGGAGAGATGTCAGAAAGCGCTTCCCCCTCCCTTCCCGTTCGGTGAAAGAGCTGCAGAAAAGACTTGCCCGCTCCGGCCGGGGACATCCAACTCGAGCACGGCTTCTCCCCCTCGGAAAATCCCTCCGGAGACCAGCGGGTGGGCGGGGCTTCGGGCATGGCACGTCACCCGCAGAGGTTATAAGGAGGGCAGGAGGCGCGCTGCCTTAGAAGGCTGTGAGATCGGCATGGGGCAGGTTTTTGCAAGACTCTTGAGCATTTTCGGAAGCCGAGGTAGCCGCCTCCGTCCTCTTCCGCCCGGCTTGTTGCCAGACCCCTTTCTTCTAGTCGGATCTTTCTCTTTGCCATCCCTGAATCTTATTCCAGTCCTTTCTTCCTTTAGTCGTTTTCTGACGTTCCATCTCTTTGTGTGTGTGTTTTTTAAGTTGCGTTTTTCCTTTCCTCCCTTTCTTTTCTTCTTCGACATGGTTCAGGTTTCTCCTTCCTTTCTTCCATTTTCTCTTTCTGTCTGCTTTTTCCCTTTCTCTTTGACTTCTCCACCTCTACTCCTTTTTCTTTTTTCTTTTGCTTCCGATTTGCTGCTCCGTATCCTTCGTCTCCCTTTCGGAATAGTTCTTTGGATTTCTCCCCTGCAGTTTTTTACGCGCGCTCACCCTTTCTTCTGCCTCGCTCGCTTCCCCCTCATTTCTGCATTCCTCGCCAAAGCCCAGCGAGCAAGCTTGCGAGTTCCCCAGGACTCTTCGGCAAGCTGGGGGTTTTCTTTGTCCCTTTTGGCCCAGTTTTCCTTTTTTCTCTTTGCGTTCCTTTATTTGAAACAACAGGATTTGAGTCCAGTGGCACTTTATAGACCAATTAAGATTTTTCAAGGGTGTAAGCTTTCAGGAGTCAAAGCTTCCAACTTCAGATGCCTGAAAAAGAGGGGGTCACCTTATATTCGTTTACAAGAATTCTTCAGGTATCTGAAGAAGGGATTTTTGGCTCTCGAAAGTTTATTCTCTTGAAAAATCTTGGTCTTTAGATTGCTGCTGGACTCCAGATCTCCTGCTCTACTGCAGACCTACAGGGCTACCCACCTGTAATTATCTTTATTTGTTGATTTCCTTTCCCAAGTATGCATTTTTATTGGGAGATTGTCCTCCTCTTCACTCCTCGTTTTCCCTTTTTTCCCTGTTCTCACCCCTCCTTTTCTCCTTTTAAGGAATTAAATGCCATATGGGAGGGTGAAATGGGGGGGGGGGGTGCTGACCTTTTCAGCCTGCCAGAAGGAATGGCTTTTGTGCGGGTATGTGTGCTTCAGGCAGCTTGTGAGTGAGAGAAACAGCTTTTCTGTGATGTGTAGATTGTGAGTCTGGGGAGATGCTGTTATTTGTCGCCTTGCTGCCTTGTTCTCATATGGAGATGGAGAATCAAAGAGGGGCACTTTTTCCTGCAGCCTGCTGTTCATTTCCAAGTAGCACTTTTGAAAAATATTTTGGAAATTCCTCTTCAGCTTTGTTTAGAAGTGGGATATAAGTCTACTCCAAGCATTTCTACCCTCTGCACAGTAATGCATACTTAGTGCGGTGTTGAGGTTAAAGAAGTTGTTGTTGTTGTTGGAGTGGGGTTAATTTGGGACTGTCTGGGAAGAACAAAAGGCTGAATCAGAGGGTAGGCGGGCAGAATGGGGTGTGCCTGGTGTGGGGCTGGAGGCAGCAACAGAAGACAGGAGAAAGTTTTGTTGTCAGGGCACAGAACAAAAGTGAGCTCTGAGGGGAGAACAGGGATTGTTTTAGCAGATTTAAATGTTAAAGAAGGGAGGGGAATCAGGGAGTCTCCTCTGCAAACTGCTGCTAGGGCAAACAGTAGTGGGTCTAGACAAAGAAATTTTGGAATATTTGGCATCTTCAGCTGGTGAGTTTTGGTCTGAAATGGTTACGATACCTAGGGATTAAGATAGATGACGTAAAAGTATTTTCCATTCCTCCTTCAACCTTTGCCCATTTCCTTAAACAAAACAATCCAGGTTGGAGGCCTTCAAATTCCTCAAGACTTTGGGCAGTAGGATGAAGCAGGAAACACTTCTCTGTGTGTGTGTGTGTGTGTTGTATGTTAAGCACGCAGACTGCCCTCAGGTAATTGCACACAGATGCCCATGTGCTTATTTTTTAAACTTCATTTATGCCCCACCTTTTTCTCCAGTGGGTACCCACACTCTAGCCACTAATTTATTTAATCTTTACCCAGTTTTTCTTCCCAATGGGGACGCAGAGCAGATTGAGTCATTCTTCTTTCCTCCATTTTATCTTCACAACAACCCTGTGAGGTAGGTTAGACTGAGACTGAGAGTGGCCATGGTCATCCAACCATCTTCCATGGCAGAGTGGGGGTCTGAACCTTTGGGCTCCTAGATTCCAATTGGACACTCTTAACCACCACACCATGCTAGGCATATCTATGCACATGCCTTTCTCCTGTACAGGCACACAATGCCATGTGTTCTTAGTCTTATCTCTGTGTACATGTAAGTAATGTAACACAGAGAAATGTCTGTTCCTGCCTTGGACACACATTTATCCTATCACATGAAGGCAGAATGGATGTGGAGACAAATTTGTAGTAAGAAAGGTGGGTCTGCCCTGTTGGTTGAGCAGAAGCTTAATGTATGAGAGCCAAGCTACAAGTGACACTTGCCTGGCAAGTGAACAGACTCACGTGTATTCCTGTTCACTTGCCATTCACTTGCACTCCACTTAATCAAGTGGAGCGCATGAATGGCAAGTGAACAGGGAGGAATACTCGTGAGTCTGTTCACTTGCCAGGCAAGTGTAATTCATCACTTGTAGCTTGGCTCTGAGAATGAATTGGGAAGGGAAGGAGCATATCCAGCAGTGGGGGAATGTGTGTACATAACTCCATTGCCTGGCCCCTCAAAAGCGTGGGATCACTTTTCTCTTTATGCTCTGCCATGGCAGCTGCATTCATCTGAACAGGGCCTTCATGGCAACATCAGCAGCTGCCTGTACATGGGCCTTCTCTGGGGTGCCACCCCCACCTAATAGAGTGGCCTGCCTGAAGAGGTCAGGAAAGCACCCACTCTCCTGCCTTTCCACAAACTATGAAACTGAACTACTCCTGAGGGCTTTTTTGTCTACACAGTAGTCAGGCTGTGTTGTAAGGAAGTGTTTTGGATCGAGGGTGTGGTAAAGGGACAGGGACTGTAGACTATACTACTATGCACTGTTTGTTACTGTTGTTTATTATGTCTTGTCATTTTTTTTGCTTCAACTTTGTTTCAGCTGTATATCAGTTTTCTGCTTGTTTCCAAATGTCTGCAATCTATACCCTATTGTATTGTTGATTGAAAGTCCCAGCTGTTGATCGTATTAATCTGTTTTGGGTCTCTGTGAGAAAGGCAGACTATAAATAACATAATTTTTTTTTTAAAAAAGGAATTTCTAGATATCCAGAGCATATAAATTAGTCATTGTTTATAAGACTGTGTTGTGGCATGGTGGCTGTCCTCTAGTATTGCTGCTGTTCTCTGACTCACATTGTTGTGGTTTGATCTGCTCTGTTGCGATCATGTCAGCAAGTATTTAAACATGAATTAGTGCATGGCCACTTTCGGCAAGCACTCAAACGCATGCAGTTTTTGAAAAAACCTAAATTTGCACAAATTCACAGGCAGTCTTCCATAAACCTGCATTTCTGCCTCCGTGCATGCATGCATCCACTTCTGATGTCTGGAACTTGAAACAGGGCAACTAATATAGCCAATTGTACGAGGTTGGCTGTGGGGTTTGTTTCAGATGTCTGGAAGGGGAGGCGGGGAATCTTCTATTGTGTGTCTTTAAGTTTTAAGTAGGACTTCTTCCTTCCTTCTATACAAATTTCATCTGATGAAACTGCCAAGCTGTTTTCTTGGTAGAAAGGGAGCTTTTTAAAAAAGGTTCTTTGCGCTGAAAAAAGGTCATTCTTACTGCCTGTTCTGACCATTTTGCCATAGAAAAAGGACATAATGACATTCATCCTTAAGTGTCAAACAAGCTTTTCCTGAAACTTTATGAACTAAAATGTTTCAACAGCTTCTTTTTTATTATTGTTCATGGGAATTTTGGCCCTCAACCTCTCTGCCGTAACATGTCTGTTTCGTCTCGAATTTCTCATGGGCTCAGTTTACAGTGGCTGAGGCAAGCAAGCAAGGGAAATGAAATTTCGCTTTTATCTGATTTTTGCTGATGGACAGAAAGGCAGTACATAGCTTGTGCCAAGTTTTCTCTGTTGCTGTTTCTATACCGGCTAAATTGGGTAGAACAAAATAATACAATTTAGAACTTGCATAGTACTTTCAGCTCAAAGAACTTCAGGTGTTATCACTGTAATTCTTGACAGGCCTGTATCGTCCCTGTATAGCATATGGGGGCCATGTGGCTTGTAAGTCAACACAGGCATGCTGCTTCTTGGAGACTTTTCTTGCCAGGGCAGCAGAAAGCCCCTGGAGAATTTGAGGAGCATCCAGAAAACATCATGCCCCATCTGGGCCCAGCTTGCCTGGATCCCTTTGAACTGGCTCAAAGGGGGGAGGTATGGGGTGGCTGCAAGCAGAGGGTCCATCTGGATCCTCCGCCCACATTTCCTCCCCTTTTCTTTCAGCCTTTAAAGGACTTTTTTCTTTCCCAGTTGAGCAGAGTGGCTTGTTGGGGTAAAGGGGGGCTCCCAGGCTACTGGGGGAAGCACCAAAATGGCCATTGCACTGTGTTTTTTTGCACGTGCCCAGAAGAGGAAAATGAGAGCATTGGGAGTATGTAGCAACACACGCATGCAATGGGGATGCCAATGTGCTCTCACTGCCTTTGCCCTGCTTGCTGTAATGCTGGAGGCACATTTTCCCACCCCATCTGGAAACAGCCGTAGCGAACTTGTGGCTGAGATGAGATTTAAACCAGCAACCTGCCTAGTTTTTGTTTAATCTCATTCTTCCAAAGTCCTCAGAATTAACCTAGAAGTCCCAACAATCTGACTTGGCAAAAGACAGCTTCATCTATTCCTATAGATCAAACAAGGTCCATAAAGCATTTTTCCAAGGTTAAAACTGATACAGTAGTGAATTAGAATGGAAGATCTGTAGCTGAGTCAGCTTCACAGTGGCTCTTTTGGACCAGTTGTTTGGGACTCAAGGTAGCATGCATAATTTCATTGCCAAGGAGAACGTGAGTGAACTGTTGGTTAACGGCCATATAGTGAGGCAGCAGGGTAGATTCAGTGGATTTTTGCCTCCCCGGGCAAGGTATGCCCACTGCTGCTGTTGCCATGGCTGCTGACTGAGGTGGCTTCCACACTGCTAAGATTCTCCATGTAGCTGTTGTGGCCATTGTAAGTGCAATGAAGCATTCATGCAGTAGTTTCCCCCTGCATTTTGCTTGCCCCATGCTGCCAAAGGACTTTTGTACTTTATTAAAAAAATCTATAAGTGCAATATGACTATCTTTTTTTAAAAAAAATAAAAGCTGACAAAGCCTTCTGGTGGCACGCACATCCTTGTGTATGAATGGTGGCCCCAGGGACTTAGGCAAGGAAGGTAATGTCAGTGTGGGATGGCCTTTCAAATACGCACATCTGTAATCATGTGCAGTGTGCCGACATGCTTTGACTGCCATCTTTCTCAAAATGCTGTTTCAGGGCCTCATCCACACCGGGTTGGATCCTGCGCTCTCATTGCGAAACAGCAGTCATTATCAGCTGGGTTTTCCTGTATGAACAGGCGAATTCTGTAGCAATTGATTACTCTAGTACAGTGATAGCACAGTATCCAGTGATGTTTGGATACAGCCAAGGTTTGGAATTGCTCAGAGAAAAGCAGGGGAGAACTCAGAAAGTGGACCCTAAGGGGCGACAATGTGAATTTATTAAGGATGTTTCTATGCTGCGCCTTCAGAGTCCTGCTCAAAGGGCTTACAATTAAAACAACAACACAATATTTAAAAGCCATTAAAAACAAACCATGAAAGTGAACAGCACCTTTAGGATGTTCCAAAACCGCATTCCTTTTCACACGCCAAACATCCAAATAGAATCAGCTCATTTCAAATTATTGTCTTGAGGAATTTGGACCTAAACAGCAGTGACATGGTGCAAAACACCTGTTGTGTCCTGCATTGCAGAAGCCTGGGAATGAGCAGAGCTCTGGTATTCTTCTCCCTGTACCGCCCCAAGCAGTTACTTAGGCGGTTTGGCTGGAGAACTGGCCTTGCAAGGCACCCAAAAAGCTTGTGCACTTGCTTTTATGGCATATAAGGGCCTGGTTGCAATGGTGTGGACATAGCACTCTACCTGCTAAACAAAGCTGAAATGCATTTACAGTAGGTCTGACATTAGACTGATGTGCCTTGTTGAAGTGCAGGAATGTTGAAATGCGATAGTAAACCTGCCACCCCTCTGCATGGCTGTCAGTCCAGAAACACACAAGTGCCTCTCCAGCTACTTTTCTGGTTTTTACATGTGCATAGCCAGAAAAAGGCAGAGAAGGGCTTTCCATGTGTCAATTTAGCAATAAGGAGAAATGGCATTGTTATATTTGATCGACAGGTCCGTTGCTGACTTTTGGATTAGTGAGTCAGATTATATTGGGTGGTGGCAGTTTGTTGGCAGAGAAAAGCACAGAGTTTTCCTGGCTCTCTGCTGCATTCCTGGTGGATGGGGCACCCCCGTAAGTCCCCTAATCAGTCAAAGTGGGGGTGGTCAGGGGGAGGGAGAAGTTGCATGCAATTGTCTTGATTGTTCTAGACCTCCATGGAATGGCTGGCATACAGCTCTGTGTTTTGCAGGATTGTCTGGGGCAAGCAATTATCCCCTCCTCACAGTTTGAGTTTCTCCATCTGCAATAGTAGTTCAACGTATGCATGAGTTGTAACGATTGAATGCATCCAGCCAGCTTTTTTGCTGTATCTCACCCAGTTCCCCTTCCATGTATAGCTCCTGTCCCACATGACTTTTGCCCATGCAGATCCCGTGATCCCCAGCATGGCCTTTTTGGGTGGTCAGAGGAGACCCTGCCTCCCTTTTTCACAAGCAGAAAAGCTGGTCGGATCCATCCCTGTATCTTTCCTGAACAACCGGTAACTAATTCTGAGTCTTTTCATTTTTGTCCCCCTCTAGAGCACAAGGTGATAATTATTGGTTTAGACAATGCTGGGAAAACAACCATCCTCTATCAGTTGTGAGTATCTGTCTCTCTTCCCCACTCCTCCCAGTCAGTCCATTTCTATACAAACTGCAGGTCAGAGGGGAGGTGGTTAGAGAACTTTCAAGATACTGGCCTGTATCCGACCTCTCCACTAAGTAAGATTTGAAGTCTTCCTCCAGCCTAAGTGACTTGTCCATCAACAGATGAACCACTTAAGTTGGAGGCATCTGGAGGCCCTTCCTCCGACCAGAGGAAGGGGACTGCCATTAGCTCAACACATCTGATGTTAGGAATTTGTTTTGTTCAATGTGTATGCTGTCTCACGCTTTAAAAACAACTGCTCAAAAAAAGCTCATCAGTGCACAAAAACTAGCTGAAAAATTAATGACATCTTATCAGGTATGTTATTGGGAGAGATTTGAGTGCACACTTGACTTTTCATTTGAAAGAATTGGACTTAAAAGTCATTAAGATTGGCCAGATCATGCTTTTATATTTATTTAAAATTGCTGTCAACTGCAGCTCTTAGTCAGTGAACTCCCAAGGCAGTTTGTAATACAAAATAGCAATAAAATACAAAATACAATGCAAAATAGCAATAAAAATAACTCCCAACAGATTAAAATGAACATTAAAAAAGATATAGTGGTGTAAAAATCAAGATTCCTGCAAAGAGAATGCAACAATAAAATGGACAGAGGTACAATAATTTAAAAAAAGAGCATCGGACAGCACAGAAAAGTACTGGCAAAACAAATGAGCAGCAAGGAAAATTAGAATTAAAAACGAACCATTGCTTGGATGAAAAGTAACATCTTGACCTGGTGCCTAAAACTGGACAGGCGCAGGGCCAGACGAGCAGCTGAAAGTGGGAAGGGGGAGTTCCGGAGCATAGGCAACTCTGTTGAATAGGCCCTGCCCCTTACCTTGAAAGGGTGTGTGCGTGCATGACGCAGCCTCTTAACTACCAGGCACATTCCTGCCAGCCACATAGATCCCATTCCATTTTTTCAGGGGTTATGAGGTTTGTAGACCTTTTCCTCAAATCGGAAGCTGTTATATGCTAGCACCATATGTGATCCTAAATGGAGCCTTCTGAAGTTAGAAATCTGAAATCCTGTCTTATTTCCATTTTGAATTGTAGTAAAGCCTGAATTATTTATATTTTTGGAAAAGAGCACTGTTTCTTTTTCATCTTTCATCTACAGGAATGGAGTTCATCTGTGCAAGGGATGCCGCTCTTATGCATCAAGAACCTTTTTCAGCTTTTTCAGTGTTGTGGCATTGGTAGTTGTCCATAAGCTTTCCCAGGGTTTCCAAGATGCTGCAAGTTAGGGACAGGAAGTCCTGTGTGTCACATTAGTGCTGCTTCTTTGGAGGAGGGGGAGAGTTGTGGGAGCTATTGAGGGGCTGTTGCATCTTCCTGGTTCGGTCTTAACTTACTGGTCTGATATTCTGCTAGCCTCATGAATGAAGTGGTGCACACATCCCCCACCATTGGCAGCAATGTAGAAGAAATTGTTTTGCGCAAGACACACTTCCTGATGTGGGACATTGGTGGGCAAGAGTCCCTGAGGTCTACTTGGAACACCTACTATTCCAACACAGAGGTGAGTGTGGATCCAAACAATTTAAAGGGAATAAAATAGATTTGGTTGCAGACCAGGAAAGATCTGTAAGTCCCTCTCTGCCCCACCCCAGTACTGCTGTACTATAAAAACATCTAATCTACGTACCAACCCCATAAATGCAATCAGGGCCATTTGCCTACAGCTATGCCAACCCAGATCAACATGTTACTAGAAAATGTGCATTGTAGGAAAAAATGCTTACAGAATAAACAGTTTTTGGTGACTTTCTGAAAAAGTCAATAAGGCTAGGAAAAGTTGAAGGCAGTAGGAAAAGAGGAAGACCCAAAATGAGATGGCTTGACTCAATAAAGAAAGCCACATCCTCCAGTTTGCAAGATCTGAGCAAGGCTGTTAACGAGAGGAGGTGTTGGAGGTCTTTCATTCATAGGGTCACCATAAGTTGGAAGCAACTTGGCGGCACATGACGCACTCGCACGCGTGACTCTAGCTATTGATCCTTGCTGCGTTGCACCAGAGAGACCAAAAACCTCTCCCAGAGCCACTGGCCAATCAGATCAGGGAGATAATTCGTTCCTACCTAAAATATGGCAATTGTATTGGAGTATATCTGAAACTCGTGCTACTCTAATACTGGCAAGGGTAGAACACCACTGTTACTCCCATAAGTATGATTATAAGGAGGTGAAGGGAGGAAATGGGTTAACCCTTTCCTGGCCCTAGTGAGCCACAACAAAGGTGCAGTGCAAGATGTTCTTCAGAAACTTATCTGTCTTTTAACTTGAGGTTCTTTCCTCCTACAGCTGTTCTAGAGAGATTTTTTGAAACCGTTGAAACCGTTGTTTTGTGGTTTGAAGCATAAATTTTGCTTTAGTTCTTGTAAACAGGTGGTAAGCTTGGGTCTGAACTGTATCACTTTAGGCTACAGGTGAAAACCTCACATGACAAAAAATTGCCTTAGAAAAGAAGATTCCTTCACATAGGAAAGCTAGGCTAGAACTCCTCTTCCTGACATGTAGATCTTCTATGAGAGCTGGTGGCAGCATAGGGGCTAAAACAGGGCTACAGATTAGAAACTACCTAAATGTGTCTGCTGTGAACTTCCCAGTTTAGGGCTCAGCTACACAATCCCTCCCCTCTCCAAATACACCTGTTCATAAAAAAAATTCTTCTAACAAATGCAGCCTCCAGAGTTGGTTGATCACAGGGCAGAAAGGTGCCTGCGTTTCCTTCCCGCCTAGGCGCTGTGCAAAGTTGGGGCCAGCATGCTTGTTTCTGCTCGCTCCATGTGCAGTCAGCACACAGAAAGGTCATGCTACAGAAGGCCTGTTTGAAGTGGCAGAGTCAGGTCACAGGTTTGCCATCCAGTGAGTGAGAACTTTAATGGCCTGTCTGCAGATACTAGTTCTGGTGTTCATTTACAGTTTATTCATTTATACTTCCCCTCCCCCCTCCCAAAAAAAGTGGCTTACAACATTCTCCCCTTCTCCATTTTATCCTCACGATAATCTGTCAAGCAGGATTAGGCTGAGTGTGTGTGACTAGCCCCAGGTCATCCAATAACCTTCTATGGCAGAGAGATGATTCAAACCTGGGTCTCCCAGATTCTAGTCTGACGCTCTAATGGCTATTCCATGCTGGCTCTTGCACTTAAATAGCTGTGGTGTGTCTGAAGTGTTTACCTTTCTAGTCTTTCAGCGTGCCACTTTTATCTACCTCTCCAGCCTATGCTTGTCTGCCTTTGCTTAGCTATGCTGTGCTAGCTTTTCCTCCCGATCACTTCAGAATAAGACTAAAATGATGGGAGAAAGTGGAATTTGAGCCCTCTCTGAGTCAGAGCTCTCAATCTGCTTTGACAGAACAAAGCCAAGCTGAGACGTGCTCCGTTTTGTCTTCTAAGTTCACATTCTTGACATTTCTAAATACAGAATTCCCCCCCCTCCCCCTGCTTCTCGTCTTCTGATTTTTGTTCTCTTTTTTGTGTGTCTCAGTTCTTGCAGAGGCAGCAAATTAGCAAAACAAAGATACTCCATCCACCCAATGCAAATATAATCCTTGAAATGGAAAGGCCCTTTTAAAATTTCACAAGGACTGTGTATTTTTTATGGGAAAGTCTTAGAAAACTACAGGGGCCTGCATGTTTCCCCATCGAAGCACAGTGTTTGCTAGAGCTATGGGTAAATGTTGCTAGAAGCAGCAAAATAGGTATCAAAATGTCCTAATCTGTTCTAGCCCACAAATGCTTACTATACAATAATGTGAGGATAAGATGGAGGAGAAGGGACTGATGTAAGCTGCTTTGGGTCCCCATTGGGGAGGAAAGCCGGATATAAATATCTAAATAAACCCATTCTTTAAAGACTGTGAGACTTCTTTCCACCTTTGCTGCAACTTCCTGCTGACATGAATAATAATAACATTCGATTTATATATCGCCCTTCAGGACATCTTAACGTCTACTCAGAGCAGTTTACAAAGTGTGTTATTATTATCCTCACAACAATCACCCTGTTTGGGTGGGGCTGAGAGAGCTCAGAGAAGCTGTGACTGACCTCAGGTCACCCAGGTGGCTTCAAGTGAGGAGTCGGGAATCAAACCCAGTTCTCCAGATTAGAGTCCTGCTGCTCTTAACCACTGCATCAAACTGGTGTTTGACTGGCTACTGCTGTGAGACTAGGGTTGCCAGCCTCCAGGTAGTGGCTGGAGATCTCCTGGAATTACAACTGGTCTCCAGGCCACAGAGATCAGTTCACCTGGAGAAAATGGCTACTTGGGGGGGTGAACTCTATGGAATTATGCCATGCCAAGGTCCTTTCCCTCCCCAAACCCCACTTTTCCCAGGTTTCTCTAGATTTCATCGCCCAGATCTCCAGGAATTTCCCAACTTGGAGCTGGCAACCCTATGTGAGATAGACAGCTGAGTCAGGTGCTTCATTGCTCTGATCCAGTGTGAAAGTGTCCTCAGATCTATCATTTCCTTATCAGAGTTCCTTGAAAACTTTAAGGGGACAAGTTTCTGACGGGCATGAGTCCCTGTCTAGAAAGTATGTACTGAACCTCGCTGTCTATGATCATCTCTCTTTCTTTAGCCTTGGCTCGAGGTCTTAGATGGCTCATAGGTTTGCTGCTTTCCCTTTCTCTCTAGTTCATCATTCTTGTGATTGATAGCACAGACCGAGAGAGGCTGACGGTGACAAAAGAGGAGCTGTACAAGATGTTGGCTCATGAGGTGGGTGACTGCCGCGATGTACAGAGATGCATTATGGGAAATTGTGGTGCTTTTTAAAGACTTTTCTGTGCATTCTGTGTTGCTGTGAGAACGTACTGTTGGATGCTGGTAATGTTGCCTGCCTGTGGGCACATTGCTTTATGTAGCGGGCCAGAATGTTATGGAAATGGAAAATTAGTGGCATTTATCCCCATGGAAACTAGCTGGTATATATAAAAACATGGCTGGTCAATGTCAGTTTTGCAACTTGGAGAGGACATCTTTCTACCATATATGGTGGCTATGGGTATACACTTCAAAATTTTATATTAATGTCATTTCAGGGAGACCATACTTTTTGTTATTTCAGACTTTAGGGAGTGTTGTTACTGGGTCAGCATTCTATTTGGGGTATATTTTTTTCCAGTTCCAGAACTTCAGGACCATTTCCACTCTCCGTACCCCTTAGAGGTGGCAGGAGTGGAGAGGGAGGCAGGGGGAGAAAACAATCAGATGGATGGAATAACTAAGGCATAGATATTTGGAAACCTATGGTAAAATATATAGAAATTACTGTGATATAGGTATAAAGCATTGTTATTGCTTTGGAGTTAATAATAGATATAATTATGTATTCTATTTATATCATTTATACTCCGCCTTTCTCACTCGGACTCAAGATTCTCTGATGTGATGTAGATCTCCTTTCTTCACTGTGGTTCTGGGGAGATTCCATTCCGATGCTTCAGTTTGGTTCTGTTTTGCTTCCTCTGGGATGAGTTCAGCTTGCATTTGGGGGTGTGCCTTGGCCTTGCTCCAGTGTGTTTCTGCAATGGGTGTCTGCTTTGACTTTTTTCCTATAGGAAACAATGGAGTGGCTGGGGGCATCTTGTTCAGGGGCCCATAGAATTGCCCCCTGGGGTCCAATCATCCTGAAACATGGATATTCCTTAGAGGGCAGTTAAGAGTAGATCTCCTACAAATTTTGTGGAGTTTGCTTGAAAAATGCCAGCCCAGCCCCCCAGATACCCCTCAGATATTTCCCCATAGGAAATAATGGAGAGTGGGTTGGGGCACCTTCTTTGGGGGCCCATAAATTGGCCCCATGGTCCAATCTTCATGAAACTTGGGGGGAGGTCTTTACAGGACAGTCAGAAGCAATTCTTTCCAATTTTTGGTGAAATTTGATTGAAAAATGACTCCCCCAGCCCACTAGATAGAAATAGAAAACAATGGCTGAATTTTACCAAATGTTCACTGGAAATTCAGTAAAAATTTGGGATACCTGCTTTTTTATTCAAAATCCCAAATTTTACTGAATCAGCCAAAATTTGGTATTTTCATCTGAATTCTGCACACCCATAATCTAGTAGTATGATCAGGGAGCCAATGGCATATGGGCGTCACCAGCATATGTTTTCCTTCCCCACCTCAGGACCTGCGCAATGCTGCTGTGTTGATATTTGCCAACAAGCAGGATGTCAAAAATTCAATGTCTGCCTCTGAGATCTCCAAGTTTCTGACCCTCAGCTCCATCAAAGACCATCCTTGGCATATTCAAGGATGCTGTGCACTCACAGGAGAAGGGTGAGTACTGCATGTTTTGGCCTCCAATGAGGCAGAGAAACAGTCGGTGCGCTTTACCGGTCGAACTCTGTGCCTTATGAAATCAATATAGACTCATGAAATCAATAAAACTTTCAGACAGTTTGGCAAGATTAAGTGGGGTATAGTGGTTAGAGTTTTGGGGTAGGGTCTGGGAGACCCAGGTTCGAATCCCCACTCTGCCATGGAAGCTTGCTGGGTGACCTTGGGCCAGTCAAACTCAGCTAGGCCAACCTCACAGGGTTGTTGTGAAGATAAAATGAAGGAGAATGATGTAAACTGCTTTGGCTCCCCATTGGGGAGGAAGGTGGGGTATAAATGAAGTAAATAAGTAAACAGAAAATACCAATGTTGGACTATCAAAACCTGGGTTGTCGTATTTTGTAGGCCACAAAACAAGGCTGCTGGCCAGAAGTATGTTTGATGCTGCCTGTATTTGGTAAGCCCTTTGTCAGTGTAGCTGAGCACTGTCAGTTTTGGCCTTGGTTTCCCACCGTCTCAGGCAGATTAAGTCTTTTCCAATTCCAATACCAGTTAAGGTATTTTTTTCTCTGGGATTGAACTACATATAAAGCCACGTGCTCGACCGTGGAGCTCGCAGCCTTCCTCTCAGAGGTAGAGAGATTCTAAGTGTTTTGATTCTCTAGTAATAAACCCTTTATCTTCTCCCCACAGCCTTCCAGCTGGTTTAGAGTGGATGACTTCTCGAGTTCAAGCTAACTGACACCAGCCAAAGCTATGCTAAAGAAGAAAAACAGATTTGTATATTTATTTCCGTTTTACAAATGCTCAGGACCTATTGGACCATGCCTGGCTTTTATTTTCTTTCCAAAAGCCATCAGACTTGGATTTTATACGTTACGTTGAGACTATGGAAGGAGATGTGAACTGTAGCTTCTGAGAAAGAGGTGTGTGCAGAGGTCTTCCAGACCTGTCCTGCACCGCAGAAAAGAAGATACCGTTGAACAGCTTGGGCTTAAAAGGCTTTCTCCTGCACCTTTGCTGACAGAATAGAATAACAAAGCATTCCATATAGCTATAAAAGCCTTGTGAACCTAAAACCAGGTCAAGCGAAAGATGCTGAAGGCAGAACCACAGAGCCTCCCCAAAAAGAAAGTATTCAGCTCTGCCATCACCGAATCAGCAAGTGGTGGAAAAGCGGCGTCGAGGAGCGTGCCTTGATCTTTCACTCTGGTTTCTGACATATTTGGGCTGCTTTCCAAACTGGAAGATATCCAAGAGACTTTTGGAACAAAAGAGCGTTTGAGGTTTTCCTTGTTCTCTTGGGATTGTTCATATTTCTCTGTGGACAGGACAGAGTGGTCGGGATGCTGAATTTGCCCTTCAGTGTCCTTTTGAGCTTCACTTTTTTAAAAAAAAAGTTCTGACTTTTTAGTGACTTAACTGGTTAATGTCAGGAGAAAATTAATCTCTGCCACTGCTTTGGGGAAATTTTCTTTTGCGATGTTCAAGACAAGACTTGTCTTTCCATGTTATCTGCAGGCAGCTGCAGTATTCAGGAAAAGTAGTTTACATCAGAGCAGCAAAATCTCAGTATGGAAAGAAGTTCAATCCCTACCTCACAAGGGAAGCTTCCCTCCCTTGCTTACTAAATGAGGCAAATGCTTACATTTTTTTTTTGCAAATTTTAAGGCAATTTGGATGAATTATCTCAACCAATTTGGGAGAGGGGGTCAGTTTGCACACTCAGCCTTATAACCCCTGCAACACTTATCTCCAGCCCACATTAGCTAGCTTTTTGTGTGGGAAATAGATACTTTATAGTGCCTCAGTTTCCCCAACATTAAGACCTGTACAGGCTGTTGAACTCTAAAGGCAGAGGAATGTTTTCAAATATTGCTGTGTTTGAACAAAGACAGATTACCACCATGTATTTGTGTTCTCCCGTTGAGGGTTTTTTAAAAAAATGTAATCCATTTGGAATTTTTTTTATTAGAATGTTTCCTTATTAAATTATATTTATTTTTCACAGTTGTGCCTTCTTATTTACTACCAGATTTTTTTTCTGCAAGCAAAACCTGTCCCAGTGGTAGCCCTAGCTAGAACATCTTTGCATGCTCTGGCGATGACAGCAAATCGCTTCTGCTGACAGAAAGGGGCAGTTTGGTTCTCCCCTTCTGCTGAAGACCTTGATTTGCCCCTCATGCTGTTCAGGGGTGGGAGGGACTTTGTCTTCCAGAAACTGCATTTTGGGGAGATCAGTGGATTGGAGAGGGAGAGGCAAGGAAGTTCCATTCTGCTAATAAGAATATTAACAAATAATTAAAGTTGATCCAGCCAACTTTTTCATTCGGTGTTTGCCAATTCTCCTCCTTATTACAGCCTCTGCCCCATGTAGTTTTTGAACATGCAGGTCCCATAATGCCCAGGATAGCCTTCTTTATGGGTGGTCAAAAGAAGAGAGTGCTCCTTTTTTCATCACCAGAAAAGCAGGCTTGATCTGACCCATATTAAGTGCCCACACATTTACATCCATGTATCTCCAGTCTCCATCTTGCTGTTGTGTCTGCCTAATATCCCAGTTTTTGAGGTACTAGTGCCATGGCTGGAAAGCTTTGTCCTTTCAATGCGCCTTTGGAATGGCACAGAAAATCTCAAATAATTCTCAGAAGTCTTGTAACTTTTTCTCTGAACATATGCCTGGCAACCTTCATCTTTTTAATCTTACAGGTTTTTTTCAAAATCGTCTAAAGCCTGATAGTTCAGGCCTGCCCAGATCTTTTATCTGTTTGAGTTTGTATCAAAGCCTCGCCATGGGTAACCATGTAAAATAGCAAATATGAAAAGAAAACATTCCTGACCCTGTTCTTTTCAGCGCTGAACTGCTGTGCTGCCAGTAAGAAGTACCTTCTGAATTTAAAGGAAGTACCTGGGCATGAGTCATGCATACAATAGGAATCATGCCCTCCTACAAGGTATGCTTTACTGCCTTGTAGTCTTAGCACAGGTAATATAGCAATGGCTGCAGGTAATATAGCACAGTGTGCAGTCAGGGCTTAAGATATGCCAGGATCCAGCCCCAGAACTTGTCCAGTGTGGCTTATAATAAATATAATTAGGTGCATATTTTTTTCTTCTGCAACTAGGCTAGCTTAAAATGCCTATGAGTGTATGTTCAGTTGATAAGTCTAGGCAAAAGGACAGAGCACAGGGGTCTGCAACCTGCAGCTCCAGAGCCAAATGTGGATCTTTTAAAATAAAATCTTTGGGTTAAGGTATGTTGGAAGGGTAAGTGTGATGCTAGAATAACAAGGCTTTGAATGGAACGGCAGGCAAAGATTCTTATAAGACTAAAGGACTTCTTACAGGTGCTTTCCAGAAGTTGAAATGATAAGAGATGAAGTGTTGCCAGTAATTCCAGTGTGAACCATGTGCAGATTTAAGACACTAAAACAATAACACAGAGTGCTCCTGTGTATATTTATTACTTATTGTGAGCTCTTGTGGGTGCCAGTTCTTAATTAAGGATTCACAACAACCAGCACTTGGGCTGCAGAACCATTATGGATTATTAATCCGTGTGTCAATTATCAGTAATGTTGAGCTGTATGTTTTCAGTTAAGCAAACAAGCTCTTTGTGGTTCGCTTGCTCTGAATTTTGACATAGTTTGGCTCTTTAATCACAAAATGCTGCTGACCAGGGCTTTTTTTCTGGGAAAAGAGGTGGTGGAACTCAGTGGGTTGTCAGCACAGGGGGCAACTCCTGGCGGGAAGTGGTGCCTCTGGTACCACATGTGCACGCGCAAAGTGCGCACATGCTTCCGGGACTGCGCAATGATGTCACTTTGGGTCTGCTGGAACAAGGGGGGAGTTTTTAAAGTTTAAATCGCCCTCGGCGAAAATGGTCACATGGGGAGGGGAGTTTAGATTGCCCTCCATGCCAGTGATCAGGGGGCGGGAGCACTGGCCATGTGACCATTTTCAAGAGGTGCCAGAATTCCGTTCCACCACGTTCCAGCTGAAAAAAGCCCTGCTGCTGACCCATGATATAGCATCCAGTTAGCTGTTCCAGTGTTTCTTTTTGAGGATTAGAGTGGCTGACTTTGTCATTCTACCATTCATTCAGGTAAGGAAGGTAATTCACCAAAATGCCCTCATTGTGTCAGAATATAAATAGGTGAGCATCATACTCCTTCATGCCCATATGGCAATAACTTCAGCAATAGGTGCCACATTACCTTTGCTTTATCGTACTCTTCCTCCAAGGAGTTCCAAGTGGCATATATAGTCCTTCCTGCTCCGTTTTATCCTCACAACAATCCAGGGAGGCAGGTTTGGCTCAGAGTGGCAGTCTAAGGTACCACTGAACTTTGTGGCTTTGTACCAAGGTGTCCCAGATGCTTGTTCAACAATCTGAATCACTATACTAGCTCCAGTGTGTGTGTGTGTGTGAGAGAGAGAGAGGGGGGGGGGGAGGCAATGCCTGATACAAATCACTGCTGTTTGTGTGTTTAAAGTGCCATCAAGTCACAGGCAACTTATGGTAGCCCTTTAGGGTTTTCAAGGCAAGAGACAAACAGAAGGATGGTTTGCCATTGCCTGCCTCTGTGTAGCAACCTTGGACTTCCTTGGTGGTCTCCTATCCAAATACTATCCAGGGCAATGCAGTATCCTTAAAACGAACAGCAGCGATGAGATCATGTGGGCTTTGAACACGGAGGAGGTAATGTGTCACACTGAAAACTGATTGTATAGAAAAGACCCCAGAAGAGCATTGTGTTTCCCTGTTAACTAGGACCTTTTCATTCTGGGCTACCTTTCTCCATCACAAGATGGAGATAATACTGTCTCCACTAGGCTATACTGACTGAGTAGGAGAAATGACAGAATGGAATACTGGGGAGACTGGCATCAAGCAGGGTTTTATTTAGAGCAAATGGTTATGTTCCTTCCTAGGTATCTGACTTCTGGCCAGTGTTAGAGCATGAAATTTATCTGGTCCATGTGTTCTGGGGCATGTTCCAAAATTACACATTTCTGGCAACATGTTAGATCTAGGATCATTCTAACATTACCAAATTGGTCTTCACAGTGAATAATCTAATCTTGGGCAATATACCAGCTCTGTGAGTATTTCTCAAGCATCACATGTTATAGAGTCAAAGGGCAGCAGCATTGGTTGCCAACTAAATTGTCTTGCAGCACTGGAAGTCTTGTATTCCTCCCTCTGTGGATGACCGGGCCAATTACATGTTAGATCTTGCATAAGGTAGGGAATCACATACAACATCTGATGAAGGGAACTTTGACTCTTGAAAGCTTATATGCTGAAAATCTTATGGTCTTTGAGAATCAAGTCCTTTAGCACCTTACTCTTCTACTGCAGACCAACACAGCTACCCACCTAAAATGTACAACAGATGAGAAGGCCTCAGTCTGGCAAGATTTCTTCTATCTCTTTGAGCAGTGATGCCTCATCTGCTCTACTCCTTGTTTGCCTGGATCCATATTGTTGCCTCTCAAGCCCCCTCCCTATTCTTGTCCTCCTTTGAAAAAAGAAGCTGTGCTCAGATGTGTGTAACTCTATTATCTTGCTGATGAGCTATGCTGGGGAAGAGGCTGGGCAAGGGTAGGTGGTAGGGTTACATGGCATTTGTGTGTTATATTTATTTACTAGGGGCACTGCCCCTGCTTCTTTTGCTTGCCAGCCCTGTAGCTCTCTGCACTCATGGTATTTAGCAATAGTTTGAATACTGAATGAGCAGTTCTGCCTCCTGCTAAAAGAGTTGTAGCAACACCTGATGAAGCAATGACAAGAGTGATCCCCTTTTGTTAGTGAGAAGGAGGCAAAATTAGATTTATAACAAATGTCGTACTCTGTCTTTACCCCCAAAGGGTACTCAAAGTGGCTTTTATTATTCTCCTTTCCTCCATTTCCTCCTTACATCAACCATGTGAGGTAGACAAGGGTGGGAGAGCTTGACTGGTCCAAGTTTACCAAGAAAGTTTGTGGCTGCATTTGGATTCGAACTTGGGTCTCCTAGATCCTAGTCAGGTGCTCTAGCCACCACACCCCACTGGCTTAGGCAGCTCAAGTCGGTCCTTAGACCTCCTTTGTTTATTCAAGGAGAGGATATGTTCCAACCTCCTTGTTTGTGCTACCTTTCTCCCCAATGGGGACCCAAAGCAGCTTACATTGTTCTCGCCTCCATTTTATCCTCACAACAACTTTGTGAGGTAGATCTGGCTGAGACTGGCTGGCCCAAAGTCTGTCAGCAACCTTCCATGGCAGAGAGGGGATTGGAGCATGAATCTCTGATCCTAGTCTGACATTCTAACCACAACACCACATAAACTCAGCTAGATTAGGGAAGCTGATAAGCCCCCTTTGTTTTGTCACAGAGGGGATATTTTCCACCTTCTCTGTCAGTGCTGCCTTCCCTTGCTGGCTTCCTGTGACTAAACTTATGCTTCCACTGCAAATACCAGAGGTTTGCTTCTGAGATAACATGTACCAGGATGTCCCATACCCTTTATGTTTGGCACTGCAATTCCCATGACTGGTAGCCAATTTTGAGAAGCCTAGCTTTATGTTCTGAGAAGTTATGCCTGCCAAACATGGACTGAGAAACAGATGCTTTTATTATTATAGGTCCTATGTTGAAACGGAACTAGTAGCTTATGACTCAGTTTATATATTAAGTGAGGCCATGGTTTAAGCAAGCTAGCCATGGGTGAACACAGACTACGCCACTAATGATGGTTAGTTAGGATCTGGAATCATGGTTTGAATTTGGTTTATTAACCACAGTTAGGTTATATTCAGATGTAACATTAAACTATGGCTTAATTAAAGCTGATTGTCTCAATCCACACTAACTATGAGGGAAACTACATGAGATGCCTGGGCACAGGTTGGGTCAAGCAAGGTTTTCTGGGTAGTGTAGTCTTACAAAGAACAGCTGCTCGATGCGATTGTCTGCTGGGGAGAAGAGCAGTGGGGGGAATTCTCTCTCTCCCTCTCTCTTGCAAAAGGCTGCCCTCGATTTCCTGCCTCCTGTTACATCCCCCCCCCTCGAGCTCCCAGAGGAAAACCCGAGCCAAGACTTTTTGAAAGAGAGAAGAATCCCTCCCATCGCTCTTTCCACAGTGAAGAATTGCATTGAGCGGCTATTCTTTGCAAGACTACACTACCCAGGGAACTTTACAGGACTCAACACGTGAAGAACATGTCTGGTGTCTCATGTAGTTTGGCTCTAAAATTAGTTCAGTTACCTCAAACTAGGTTCTGAAGCCATGAGGGCTAAATTCCACATAGGTTTAAAATGAAATCGATGTTAACAAATTACTGCATTTGGGGGAGCAACTTGCTCATCATACAAGAGATTTGGGGCGGGGGTTAGTAGGTTCATGTGGAACTACTATAAATGCTTGTTTATAGTGAAGGATCAAGCAAGGAACTCAGAGGAATCTGCACACAGAGGTTAAATAACTACAAATTAAAGACAGCTGATGGAAGGAGACTGTGACAGAAGGAGATAGTTGGCTATCCCTGGGCAAAGAGTTCCATAGTTTTAGTGCTACTTCTGAGAAACAGGCTGTCGCCTGCCTAAACTCATAAGGGTCACCTGAAGCAGAGCCTTGGGAGATTACCTTAGTAGTCATATAGGTTCATATTGCAGTCCTTCATGTAAGATGACCCCGCAGCTGTAAAGATTCCCTGATTGCAATGCTAGTTACCCAAGACTAGTTATCCAAGCCCTTGCCAGGATCTACAGTTGTTCCAGCCTAAACTCCGTTTTCACTGTGACTCCTTAGAACAAAGTGAACCTCTAGCTAATTGTTCCATGTATGAACGCTGTTAATGTGAGTGTGTGTGGAAAAGTAAACTGAACCTGGTTGCATCTGCGGTCCACATGGCTGTGTCCCCAAGTGGCCACCAGAGGGCAGGCAGATCTCCTTGTTTCTCTCCCTTCCTCTCTCCCTGGTTCCAAACCCCGCTCAGCTGAGCTTTGACAGTTCCTTGCTGCAGCCCCCAAATGCTGAATTTTCTGCCAGTCAAATTCTGCTACAGACCAAGACTCTTGTGGGATTTGCTTATTCCTCATCATCATACCAGAGCTGACAACTGCTGAGAAAGGGGGCCAGAAAGCCGTGTAGCTGAAACTGCCAAGCACACAGCAGAAAGTTAGCACCAAGAAAAGGAGGAATTAGGGATGCACTCTGAATTGCTGAAGATTTTGTGGAGAGCCCTTGTCTTCTGCTTGCTACTGGAGGAGGCTGTAGGATCGGCTAGAGAGAGACCAGAAACAGGTATCGTTCACACCTCCGGTGGCACTGTCTTCTCACGAAACGTGTCTGTGTGCAAGGCATGAATAGGTATGGGTGCGTGTCTAGATCTGCCAGACTGAAAGCATGCATCAGTAATCGTAACTATTGAGTGGGAGCAGGATTGCTTGGATAGCATGGGAGGGTTGGAAGTGCAAGCATGAAAGGGAGGGGATTATGATAGGGTGAAAGTGTGCAAGAGGTTATCAGTGGGTCCACCTTGAAGTGCAAATGAGGGCTCAAATGTTACAAACCCATCGCAAATAAGGATGATGTGCCGTTCGTTGCGATAACACATCTGCAAATGTGCTAAGATTAAGGAGCATGATTTGGTGCAAATGCATCATTACGAATGTAAAATTTGATCAGCACTCACAGATTAACTACGTCTGTGTCAAAAGAGGCACAGGTAAATTCATGTCAGATGCCAATATTAATGCATGTGAGTACTATTTGTCTATGAACATATACATGTAAAAACAAACACTGAAGTATGTTCAAAGTTTCTCTCTTCTAGCAATGAGTGTATGTTAGTATAGGAGGGTGCCTAGTGTCTTTTGGTGTGTATGTGTGGTTCTGGATACTCATGATATCAGTGTGCACACAAGTGCTAAATGTACATTAAAGTAGCCATCCACTTGTGCGCACAGCTTTGGATACTTGAGTGTCGATGTGCTTGAAGCAGTAATGAACTAGTTTATGATAATTTGGTGACTTGCAAAGTTCAATTGATTTTTTAGAGTTTTGTTTTGCTTTCTGTCCAGGGTGTGACAGGTTGTAATCTGAACATGTATTCACAAGACCGGTGTGACATGCTTAATCCTTGGCAGAAGTCCATTTTGATTGACTTTACCATGTAAATAGTCTTTTGGAACATGCATACGGCTGTGAGAGTGTTTCCCAGCAGGCACGCTTTGAGGGATGAAAGCTGCTGTTGGAAAGAGTCTCCCAAGAAGGAAGGCACTCAGCAAAAAAAGGTTCCTTATATCTGGGACAGAAGCCAGGTTTGCATCATACTGATTGGCTGGCTGGCTGGGGGCTTATGATATCACAATCCACTTTCTGATTTCTTCCAGCACTTTTCCAACTCTATTTAAAAAATAAAGAGCCCAGCAAGTACAGCACCAGATAAACTTGCAAGTAGTGCTTAGAGTTTTTGTTTTAAAATGACAAGAACCCACATGGAGCAATGGCAGGGGCTACAAGAGAGACGATCCAGTCAGTGTTCAATTCATGGATAAGGAGATGTGAATACGTGTAAGGAGATGTATGGGGTGGGGGAGCCAAAGTTGCTTGGCAAGAGGAAAAATTGCTGAGAGACCTTTAAGGTATCTCTGTATGGCTTCTGAGTGACTTGGGTGTAAATGACAGGAAAATGTAGGAGTTTGCGGGTGAGACTGTGCTACAATATAAGGACAAGTTCTTGTGATGACAAGTCCTTGTCCTAAAGATTTTATTTCAGAATGTGATGGGAGATCTCTGCTACCCAGAAGCACATGATTCTGATTCTGATTCTAATTGTGGTGTATGAGGAGAATGGGCTTCCATTTTTATTCCCTCAGAATCATTTTCAAGCCCCAAGGGAGCCTGGGGGAGCCACTAGTTGCTCCTGTGGAAAGTTTACATGTATCCATTGGGTGTCATACAGGCAGATGTGAGTTTGTGCAGTAACCATGTGCATCGTTTGTGAAAACGTTGGTACATCATCTTCTCCAGATATGTGACATTTTGCATAAGTGGTGTATGACTGTACAGCTAAACCCAATATAGGAAAATGTTAGCAGTGGCGAAATGCTGTGATCTGTAACTGGTCATGGGCCTCTCAAGTAAATGACTTGATATGAGCACAGTTTGTGTGTGGGGTGAAGATAAGATGGATGGCCATGAGCAAAGAACCACCAAGCTGAATACCTCAGAGTTCACTTGTAATGAGGAATATGCACCAACTCCCACTGTGTATACATGTGTGAAAGTAAAAATACATATGAATGTGGACCAGTTTTTCTTTAAGGGGGCACAATGATGGATATACATGAAATGCCCTCTTTCTCAAGGCTTGCCTGGCACCTACTTTACTATCCCTTCCTTAGATGTCAAGCCAAAGCATTTTTTTTACTCAGGCTTTGAACTGAGGGTCCCATTTGCTTTAGCTGTTTTTATGATCTGATTTTAGTCTTAGGACTGTTCTGTGGATATCATTTTAGGCTTCTGAATGTTTCATGTTACTTTGCCATCCCTAGCTTGTTTTAATATTCTTATGCTGTTATTTTTATTATTTTATTTTATTTTTTTACTTTGGAGTCACTTTGAGCAGGTCTCTGATAAGGTGCCATACACATTTTCTTCTAAGTATAAATGAAGGCAAATTCTTCTTTTGATAATGCGTCAGTTTCTTCCTGTGTACACAAGTGAGAGGTGAATATGTGACAAACATCCAGGTTTTTGTGCAGTTGACTGCAAAAGTGGAAATAGGTGACCCATATCTCAGTAGTTCCTAGTTTGGTGCTCGTGTGCAATGGCATCTGCTAATGTGTTTGCAGTGCCAACTTTCTTCTGTCTCAAAACATCTCTCCCCAAACCAAGGAACCAGTGCTGATCAGCTACCCATGTGCACTACCCATAAATGTTGGTGAATGGTGCAGCAGACTGTAGAAAAGCTCCACAAATGACTTTGTGAAAAGATTTGTACAAAAGTTATACAGACATAAGCAACACATTTGCTTTGTGGCACTTTAACAGATAATTCTGGCATAAGCTTTTGTGGACTGGAGCCTGTTATGTCAGTTGTTTGCTGTGTTATTGTCACAGCTGGTGAATATATATGCATGAGCGCAGCGGGGAGAAATGGTGGACAAAGGAACTAAAATGCTGCTGAGATGCAAAGGGTGGTAGGAGATGTGTGACTTCTTTATGCAGAACCCAAAATGTATAATTTAGGAGTCACCTGCCTTGGTGGATCTGTAGGATTTTTGGAATTCTGAGCACAGCTAGTGGGCAATGAATGAACTGGGAGGGTCAAGCTAACATCTACAAGTGTTTAAAAAATTTCAATTATTTATTAAAAATTGTGTACACAAACACCATTAAAAATATAAAGGAAAAAAAAGTATAACTATCAGAACTCCTAATAAATACATACAATATTAAAAATTCCATACATACAAGATTATGATAGAGTATTTATTTTGATGCATGTATCATGGACATTGGGTTCTCCATCAATTTGTATGGAATGTTTAATCTTGTATGTATTTATTAGGAGTTCTGATAGTTATACTTTTATTCCTATATATTTTTAATGGTGTTTGTGTACACCATTTGTAATAAATAATTGAATTTTTTTAAACACTTGTAGATGTTAGCTATACCCTCCTAGTTCATTCTTTACTTTGGGTTGAGTTGTTAAACCCTTTCCCTTTGTTTTAAGTCTCAGCTAGTGGGCACCAGAACTAAATGACTGCCACAGGGGCTGGGTCCAGTCACAAAATGTTGGGAGATTCCACAGAATGCTGGGAGGCATCAAGCCAAGCATCCTTCTACGATGGAAGTAGCTGTTTCCAAATGGGTGCTCCCTGAAGGCACAAAGGTGATGATGCCTCTTGGTTCTTCTGAAGCACCTCCTGCTCCACTGAGAAAGAGGGAAGCCGGCACTGGCTCTATGCTTTGGGGAGAGATGCTTTGAGAAGAAGCAAGTAGATACCACATTGGGGGCCACTGAGATAAGGACACAGTGATCCATTCACAACAGCTGTCACTAGTGATTAGTACTGAGTTAAAACCAACCAGCTTTTCTACTATTGAAAAAGGAAGGAGTGGGGTCCCCTTTGACCACCCCAAAAGGCTATTCTATGAATTATGAGACTTGCATGGCCAAAAGCCATATGGGTCAGAGGCTGTAGTAAGGAGAAGAATGGGGTGTTATTGAGCAAAGAAGCTAAGCTGTACTAATTTAACCCATGTAGTAGGAAAGAAAACTACTCTTCTGATAGAGTTCAAGCTAAACAAAATCAAACGGACTGTTACATTCTAGTTCAGCAATTTTACTCTGGAACTTTCCATTGGAATTCCAGTCAAGGAAAATGGAACCATGTGGTTGAGTTACAGAACTTGGCCATTGATAATAGGATATTGTACATGGCAGTTGGAATCAAGTAGAATATGTATACTGGCCTGTCATTTTGTGGATTTTGTGTCCATTGCACCTGAACTTGTCTCAGAGTCTACTCCAGACTTATGTTTATGGTGGGATGGAAGTGGAATTTCTCAAGGGCCTCCATCCTGTGGGATCACCTGATGAAGATGCCATTAATGTATTGCAGGTACAGGGAGAGGTCTTTGGGGTATATCTTATGGAAACTTTGAAATAACATGGATAATAATGTCATTCTTGGCTCTGAAAGAGTGACACACAATGAATCATCCGCCTAATCCTTGATTTTCACACTTTTGAAGGTTTTTTAATAATTAAGTGTAAAATTCTGCTTCGTGAGACATTTGTGGGAGAAATTAACTTCAGTAGGTTCAAGACAGAGTTGGATAGGCTGATGAGGGGTTTTTTTACATAAGTTATTTTCAGATGCATAATAGTTGATTCAACTGAATATTTTGTTCAGGGAAGCCTCAAGAAAAACTGAACTTCTGGCTGCATCTGCTTGTACCAAAGGCGGTTAATGACATTTTTGGTGGTTTTCAATGGCATGTTATGACATTCAGTTGTCCTTAAACAACAGAAATGGCATCAGAGGTGTTTTTAAAACTCCAAAAATACCTAACTAGTTTATTTACTTCAGAGCGGAAAGGTCAGATGAAATCAGGGGTTGAAAATTTATGAGGTAATTCAACAAATATATTTCTGAAGTAAAATCAGAATATGCACAGATTTCAGTTCTTAAGATTGCCGCAGATACTTAAATGCTTATACATTGAGGCTTTTCTTCCCTTGGTTTCCCCAAACACTCTAATATACTTTCTTTCTCTGTCACTTTTGGAGTTAGAAATGCTGGCACCACTTTCTAGTATCCCAGTTTCCTTCTCTCCACACACCAGTGCTTTCCTTCAGTCATTAACTGAACCTGAAGGTTTCCACAGGCAATTTCCAACCACACCCAACCAGGGGATCTCTTCACTCTCCAGAGTTACCTCCCTGTTTGACTGGGTAGGGAAAATCTTCTCTCCTTAGAAGATCTATCCTCTTTTCCTTGGCCCACTTCGGAGTCTGCACTCCCTTCTCAAACCTCGTTGCCAACTTTCCTCAGTTCTCCTGCTGGTGTTAAAACCGTTCTCTCTGTTAGGACTCCATCCCTCGACTCTTCAAACTGGATTCCACTCGCCGCTAGGACTGGAAAAATATCCTCCTCTTTTCAGCTCATGCTACCAATCAGATCCCTTGGAGTAGCCTGCCATGCAAAGTTCTCTGATTCTGTGAGGGATTACCCTTTAATCAAGAGCCTCGTGGTGCAGAGTGGTAAGCTGCAGTACTGCAGCCCAAGCTCTGCTCATGACCTGAGTTCGATCCTGGCGGAAGCCAGGTTCAGATAGCCGGCTCAAGGTTGACTCAGCCTTCCATCCTTACGAGGTCGGTAAAATGAGTACCCAGTTTCCTGGGGGTAAAGTGTAGATGACTGGGGAAGGCAAAGGCAAACCACCCCGTAAAAAGTCTGCCAAGAAAACGTCGTGATGTGGCGTTCCCCCATGAGTCAGTAATGACTCGGTGCTTGCACCTTTGCCTACCTATCCTTTAATCATCCTGCAGCAGCGTGTACAACATTTCCAGACTTTTAAAGACATGCAGTCTGTCACATGTCTCCAGGGCCGGAGCACCCATTGAGGCTGGGCCGGCAGCCTCCTTGAGAGCTAAGGTGCCAGAGGGGGCACCAGGGGCAGGGTTGCGCGCCATGGAACTCAATTGCCCTGTGCTGCTGCGCCCAGCCAGGAGCTCTGTGCTGCTGCTGCTGCCGCCGCCGGTGACACACAACTGCAGGCCAGGTGCAGCAGGCGGCCGGGGCAGCATGCGGAGCAACTGAGCTGGAGGGAGGATGCATGTGCGCCTCCCCAGCCGCCTGTAGCGCCTGGCCTGCAGCTTCTGTGCCTGGCCAGGAGTGCGTGCAGCTGAGCAGGCAGTCTCCCAGCCCTCCCGCTCAGTTGCTCTGTGCTGCTGCTGCTGCTGCCGCCACCAACACACAGCTGCGGGCCAGGCACAGCAGGCAGCCAGGGCGGTGTGGGGCAACTGAATGGGAGGACTGGGAGGCCACCCGTGCGCCGTCCCTGCCCCCATGTGATGACATCACACGCAGTGACATCATCACGCAGTCTGGGTGTGCGCACGTGCAAAGCGCGTGTGCACCAACACCCCTGAAGCTGCCTCAGGCACCAGAAACGCCGGCGCCACCCCTGCATGTCTCAAACCTAATTATATAATATTTTCTCCCATCCAAAGAGACCTTTATTTAAGTCATTTTTAACCCACCTTCCCCTGTCAGGAGCTCAAAGCTGATTATAAATAGAAGCTTAAAATACCACCTATAAAACAACAGCTCTTAATCAAGCAAAGATCTGGCCAAGCAGTGTTGTTTTCCTGATCTGAAATGGCCCCAGAGAACCACACTTTTCCCTGCTGGGGAAAGTTGCTTGTAACTGTCAGTTCGTGGAATCTTCCCCTGGGGGGCAAATAGTCTCCAGGGTTGCTTTCAAGGCTTGAGCCCCATGTCATTGTCCCTGTCTGAATCAGGCCCACACTTACTTAGGTATGAATCTGTGAACAAGTCCTGAGCATGCCAGACAGCCTCTGACACAGCCTCTCTTCCACTCGCACTTCTGTTCACACAAGAGCTCATTGAAAACCCATGATCTGGCACAAACAGAAGTGCTCTCAGAAGAGGAAGCAAGCTCTGTGGCAGAGGATTGTTCACAGGATCCAAGCTTTGGGGGCCGGTCTTCTGTGCATGGAATTCCCTGCTCATGTCTGATTGACAGGACCCATGAGGATGTTGTAATGTGTGTATCAGAAGTTCAGCCTAACTTGCTCATAGGTTTTTCTGTGAGGATGCCTGGTAAAGAAAGAACAATATATGCTGTCACAGATTATGATTTTTATAAAATAGGCTACTCACCTAAAAATTGCTGTTGCGCTCTGGGTTGCTGAGAGGGGGGAGTAGGAGCTTCCAGCTTTCCTTACTGGGCTGTTTTCACCAACAGAAATGTTTGGAAGAACCGGATTAAAATGTGACAGAGTATACCTCAAATCTTGTTTGCATGTTTCTTATCTGTACGTGGGTATCAAATTAAAGCTTCCAAGCTGATGTGGGCACAGTTTTAACCCAGCTATGGTGTACTTTGGGTCCTCTTTTGAAAGAGTGATGTACTTTGGTCCCATTTTGACATGCTCCTGGTAATCACAGTTTGCTGGACTGTGCATCTACCAGATTTCTGGGCTCTGGTGCATCAGGAAGTACCTGAACCATTTCAATACCCTCCTCGGTCACTGAGTCAGTGAGGCTCAGGCATTTTTATATATACATAGAATAGAATGCAGATTCTCTGAATCAAATATAACTTTGCAAGCCCCAAAGCCGTTTTAAAGCATCCCAAGCTTGTCCAGCTCTTCAGCTTCCAATCCAAACTCAGCTGGAACACTGTGTAAACAGGAAAAGTCAGCAGTGCATGGCCAGCAGGAAGGAGTCTTGCGGTCCTTTCAGGGCTTGGCCCGTTTCTTTCTTTTTTTTTAATTGCAATTTAATATTTTCATGCTAGGAAAAGTATAGGGAAAGCAGCCAAACCGTAGAGGTTGATTAAGCCAAATGGCTCCCTCAGCTTAAATAAACCATGCACAGCACAACAGTTGCCTAACTGCACATTTTTGAGAGTATGTGGCTGCCTCCCACTCGTGTACCACCACCACCCTATAACATCTAGTCAAAGGAATATACGGCATGGCATCATCGCATGCAGCCGCCGCCAATGAGCTGGAAGCACAAGTGTGATGATGTCGTGTCAGGCGTTTCTTTTCTTAAATGTTACTGAGAGCCAAATTACAAGTTATGAGTGATGTAACTTGGGATGCAGGTGCCTGACCTGACTCACTATCACAAACAGCAACTTGTATAATGTGGGTTTACTGATTTTAAAAGTGTTCTGTTGGGCTCCAAAGTACTGGGGGGAGGGGCTTGAAGCTTTGTTACTCAGCTGTTCTCACCAGTAGAAGTGGCTGCAAGGAGGCCTGTTTGCCCTTTTCACTGCCTCCAACAGTACCTCCCTCCAGACATTTTTGCTGGCAAAATGATGTGGTAGGGAAGCTGGAAGTCCCTCCCACCCACAGCACTTTGGAGCCCAACAAAGGACTTTCTAGGTGAACAAACCCACTTTATGTGAGTTGTTATGTGTGACAGTGTGTCAAGAGCACCCATGTCCCAGCTCGTGTCACTTGTAACTAGGGTTACTTGTGGCATATTTTTTGTATACATGTATGTATGCGGATGCCAGTCACCCACTGCGGAGCACAGGTCAAATTGAGCACGGGAGTGCTCCTGCATTCTGCAGCGGCCCAATTCAGGCCTATTTGGATCCGAATTGGGCCTCAGCAGACTGCAGGAGTGCTTCCAGGGTGGCACATGACCCGTGTGATGACCTCACTTCCCAGAAGTGTTCCTGCGCTTCCCAGAAGTGAGGTCATCGCGTGGGCTTAGGAGCACATGCTCTGCACGTGAGAGGGGGGGGGGATCTGAAAGGTAAGTGCCAGGCCTCCAACCTCCTGCCTGGGGGGTCGGGGGACCTGGCAACCCTATGGATGGATGGATGGATGTAATGAAACAGTCTGCTATTCCCCTAATATCTGTGTGATTTAGTTTGATCCTATTGGGTGGAGCTCTTGGTTTCAGTTTTCCAGTTTTCTATGCTACCTGAAGTTGTTAGTTGTTGTCTCCTTGAAAAAAAATGGCTGTTGTTTTGAGCCAGCTTTTCTCTGCTGAATGGACCTAAGAATGGGTGCCAGAGGGTCTCTTTACACAAGACATCTTACATGGGGAAGCTCAAGAGACTTATTTTCTGTGTGGTCTTATATTCAAGTGTACTTAGGGTTGCCAGGCCCCCTCAATCTCCCAGCGGGAGATTGGCGCCTGGCTTTTACCTGGGGGGGGGGGGGTGCGCGTGCGCTCCTGCAAGCATGATGACGTCACTTCTGTGAAGTGACGTCATCACGCTGCCCCTGGATTGCGCCATTGGGGCCTGCTGCGGTGTGCAGGAACGCTCCTGAACTTTGCAGCAGCCCAAAACGGGCCCGATCCACGCCAAAACGGGTGTGGATTGGGCCCGTTTTGGTGCGGGTCAGGCCCGTTTTGGGCTCCTTTGGAGCACAGGAGTGTTCCTGCGCTCCACAGAGGCCCACAACGCTGCCTCTGGATTGCGCCGTTGGGGGATGCTGCGGAGTGCAGGAACGCTCCTGCACTTCGCAGCAGCACAAAACGGGTTCGATTCGTGCCAAAACGGGTGCGGATTGGGCCCGTTTTGGCGTGGGTCGGGCCCGTTTTGGGCTCCTTCGGAGCACAGGAGCACAGGTATGTAGGGGCGGGGGTGGGATGTCTTGTGTAGAGAGACTGAGTGAGTACTCTAACCTGGGAATCCACAGCCAAAGGAGGTGGGGTTGCCAGGTCCCCCTGTCCTCCCCGTGGAAGGTGGGCGACCCAGCACCTACCTTATCTTCTTTTTCTCATGTTCAAGAAGTGATGTCAACATGCAGACTGCAGCTGCTCCGGGAATGGGCCAATGTGGAGTGTGGGAGCAGTTCTGCGCTCCTCAGTGGTCCAATCCTGCCCGATTCGGGCCCAAATTGGTCCTTATCGTCCCCAAATTAGCCAGGATCCAGGCCCAAATCAGCCTGGAACGGGCTGCTGTGGAGCGTGGGAGTGCTCCTGTGCTCTGCAGCAGCCTGATCCAGGCAGATCTGGGACCAAATTGGCTTGGAGGGGCTGCTGCAGGGCTTGGGAGTGCTCCCACACTCCACAGCAGCCTGATCCGGGCCAATTCAGGCCCAATCCAGGCCTGATCAGGCTCACAGGAGTGCACTGCGCCACCTAGGAGCATGCCCCCTAGAGGCCCATGCCTCCTCCGCCGGCCGGGTAAGCAAGGGCCGTGGTGGGAGCAAGGGAGGGGACCCCCCGCCCCCAGTGAGGGGCTGGCAACCCTAAAAGGGGGACATTACATTGCTAACTCTGGCTTAGGAAATTCCCAGAGATTTGTGGGCCGAACCTGGGGACACAAGAGTTTAGGGAAGGGAGGAAGTTCAACAGGCCTGCAAGTCCAAAGAGTTCACCCTCCAATGCTGTAATTTGCTCCAGGGGAGCTGATCTCTGAGGTCTGGAGATCAGTCGTAAATCCAGGAGAACTCCAGGCCTCACATGAAGGGTGGCAGGCAACCCTCCTGTAATGTCTAGCTTGGCTCTAAGTGATATACAAAGGAGACATGAATCCTGCATCCCCCTGTTTTAGGCCCTGTTATCCCAGATTATGCTGCTGAGTCAGTATATGTTGCATGAGAGGGGAGCATAAAGGTGGGAACTGGATTTGCCAGGACAGCAGAGCAGTGGGTTTGTTATCTGGCTAGAGAGTCCCTGCATAAGAACCATTTCATCTGAGCAGAAGCAGATATGCTGACTCGCTCAGTTTTAAGATTCCTCTCTCCCCCCTGCTTTGCATTTTGACTTTTCCTTTGGTTTCATTTATTCATGTAAAGTGAAGTTTTTGTTATTGACTATTAAAAATCTGGTTCATTTATTTTCATAGTCCAAAAGCAGATAGTTGTTGACCATGTCGTGCCAGATTTGTACACAAGTTGCATACATTTCTTATTAGGCACTGAAACCCTGTGGAAAGTTTTTTTAAAAAAAAGGTTATGGGGTGGACTTTGAACAACACTTGGGTAACTTTGAAAAGCAGGTAGATATGAACAAAAATAAAAGAAAGTCAAAGTTGGAAGCAGGAGCGCGGGTTCTTGTTTTTGAGGGTAGAAAGAGTGCGTCTTACCTTTGAATATATGGTCCCCGTTGGGGAGAAAGGTGAGGAAGTGCACAAGACGGGGGAATCTTGATAATGATGGAGAAATAAGAGCAGATCTTTGGCCAGGATGGAGGAACTGTGAAAAATATGATTCAACAATAGTTGGGTTACAATGTAGTCCTATGCGTGTTTACCCTGAAGCATCCTCCTTTTTTCAAGGGAATTGAACCCACAGGATTGGATCCAGTAGCCTATTTACTCCGTCTTGCCCAATTTCCCTTTTTACAACAGTCCCTGTCTTACCTGGTTTTTGTACATGCATGTTCTATGATCCCCAGCATACCTTTTTTGTAATATCTCCTACCTTTTAGAAGGGATGGCACTATATCAGCATCACACGGGCTAGATTATGACATGATAATGCCCTAAACCATGTCAAGAAAGGACACTGGGGGAATATATATCTGAAAACTTTGTTTTTGCATACATTTTTATTTTACTCCACTTATGCTCCACTTTTCTTTCTAATGGGGCCCATATATTCAAAGGTGAAAGAGCAAAGAACTCATATTGTGCGTTCCTAAATTGTACTTTCTTAGCCTATCCCTGAATCCAGCCCTTCCTGCCTCCCTTCCTCTGCACCTTTTGTGTTTTATTGCTTGTGGTTTATGGGGGCATTATATTGCATTTGGAAAGGGCATAGTGGAAAGGTTAATCCACCAAGCGTCCCAGTTATCATCAAGTCTTGAAGGAGGGGGATCCCAAATATTGCTACTGTTAGAAATGTTAAAACACAAGAGGCCTGATCAGGAATGTCCAATGTATCATCTACTTTGGTCCATTGGTACTTGATATTTATATTGCCTCTTTAGAGAATTCTAAAGCAACCTGTCAGAGAGAAAAAACCCTGCAACTCCCATTCTTAAGGGGATGAGAAGTTTTGAGCTTACTCTCATTAGCCTTTCTTTGATGAAAATCCTTAAAACAAGGAGGAGTTGATTTCTGCAGGCATGCTGCTTTCTATCTGCAAGGTGATGCCGCTTTGAATTAGGGGCTAATTGGAGCAGTGAGGAAGCCAGGAAAGGGGAAATTTGAATGTTGTGCAGAATAACTTATCAAGCCAATTTAAGCAAGGCATCAAATTCCATGTGTCCATAGGCATGCAGTGCAAAAGAAGAATCAGCTTTTCAGAACAAGAGTGACCTTGGTGTAGACCCCTAAGACTTTTTCTGTGTAACTCATATGTTGGCATTTCTAGTGTTTTGAACTTAGATTGACCCAACAAAACCCACGATTGACTCATTTGTGCTGTTTTGTAGGGCTAGCGATGTTGCTGAAATTTGGATCTGCAATTGCTGATTTCCCTTCTATCACTATGGTCTATTCTTCAACCTCCCCACCCACCCCAGCCAGTGTCCAAGGCCAATTTCCATCACTGACACCACCACACAAGTCCTTGCTTCTCTACATCTGTTCAAAACATCTGGATTCCCACAAGCCACATGATAAATGCAGTCATGTGGGAAAAGCCGGGTTAGAATGAATACATGCCGTGGTAACCTTTATAAGTAGCTCTGGTTTCAAAAAGGGAGCCCAGAATAACATGTGGGATAGATGAGATGTTTCCAGTGTTCAGGTGTGGCTGCATTTTAGGGCAGGCAAATTCCTGATTTAGATCAGAGATAGGAATCCCCCAATATAAATGTCAAGCAGGTGACATGTATAGAGTTTAAGTGGCCTCGACAGTAGTTTTTGGGGGCACACTAGCTGTTTAACTTACAGGGGAAATTCCCAGCAAGTTGCTGCCCAGGAGGGCCATTGTTAGGGTTGCCAATAGGCCTGGAGAAAAATGTCTTGTTCCCTTTGTAGAGATTTAATGTGTTGAAATGAGCAACTGAAGCTTTTTGTGGCATGGAGGTAAAGCCCATCACAGCCTGTTAAGCCTTTCTTAAAGGGGCAGGACTCCCCCCCCCCCCCAAGCACAGAAAGCCTGAGCCACTAGTGGCTAGGAGCAAGCAGAATCAAGCCCTGCCCCTGTGATTGGTCTTGGCTCACTGCTCCTCCCACAAACTGGCAACAATATGGAAGGAGGCAATGTTCATTCCTGGTACTGCTGATCGGAGTGTGCCAAGAATTTTGGTTTGTAGCACTGCAAGGCCCTCTGAGGTTGGCTTTCTCCAAGGCTATTTTAACTTCCCTGTCCGCCCTTGGTGGCCTTATGGTTTTCTCACTATTGTTCATGATGTATGTTCCAGTCCCCTCCTTCTCCAATACAAAGGCCAGATGAGAGCCAGAGCACATGATACAGCTATGGGGTTAGAGACAACCAGTTTTTTTGGCTGGTGAAAAAGGGACCAAGAGTCTGCTCTGACCACCCAAAAAGGCAAAGCTGGCAAACACAGCATTGGCAAGCACAAGAAAACATATTGGATGGGGTCTGTATTTACTTTATTTACTTCATTTATAACCCACATTTCTCTCCAATGGGCCCCCAAAGCATTGTACATCATTCTTCTAACCTCCATTTTATCCTCACAACAACCCTGTGAGGTAGGTTAGGTTAACTTCCATGGCAAAGTGGGGATTTGAACCTGGATCTCCCGGATCCTAGTCCGACACTCTAACCATTGTGGCTCACTGGCTGTAGTGAGGAGGAGAATTTGACAAGACTGAGTGAAGCATCCTGTAGACCTGACAGAATGGACCTTTTTTCTTCCAGATTTTCTCTGGGGGAACAGAAGGAGGCAGGGAATGGTTGGTTATTCTCCAATTTGATTTAGAACTTCCTGCATCTGTTAATAAATTAATATATGTGAATTGGCTTTATCCATTGGTGCACATTGTTTAATTTCTGAAAGGAGAGGTACCTTAGCCAGTTGTCATCGATTTGTGGCGATCAGCAGCAGAAAGAACCGTTGGCACTTACTCAGCAGCCTATTGTCTGCATAAATGTCTTGTGCCAAGGAAAGAGCCCAGGCACTGAAAATAAGATCATATTTAGTACTATGGTTGTTGTGGGTTTTCCGGGCTGTATTGCCGTGGTCTTGGCATTGTAGTTCCTGACGTTTCGCCAGCAGCTGTGGCTGGCATCTTCAGAGGTGTAGCACCAAAAGACAGAGATCTCTCAGTGTGACTGAGAGATCTCTGTCTTTTGGTGCTACACCTCTGAAGATGCCAGCCACAGCTGCTGGCGAAACGTCAGGAACTACAATGCCAAGACCACGGCAATACAGCCCGGAAAACCCACAACAACCATCATTCTCCGGCTGTGAAAGCCTTTGACAATACATATTTAGTACTGTTTATGTATATTTCGTGTCAATTTTTTTTTTAAAAAAAGCTATGAAAAATTCTGTGCCAAGATTCACATCTGGTAAATTGTTATTTTGTTATGAATATGTTATGGTGCATTTAGTATACAGGGCACTTTACAACTACTAATTATCATTTATATAATGGGCTGTATCCAACCAGCTTTTCTGCTGGGGATCAGCCTGGACAAAATGTTGGGCACGGTATGTAGTAAAGAGAGGAATTTAGGGGAGAGAGTGTGAAAAAGTTGGCTGGATCTAGCCAAATATGTCTAACTTGCAAAGGACTTTATAATCTTCTTGGACACATGGTCTACCAAGATTAGTCAGACTGACAGTGGCTCTCCACGTTCTAAGGCAGAGGTCTTTCTCTTCGCCTCATACCTGATCTTTTTAACTGGAGAGCCTGCGGGGATTGAACCTGGGACCTTAGGCCTGCACAGCTGATGCTCTACCACTGAGCCACAGCCCCTCCCCACACTACAGCATACAACCTCCTTTTGATTGAGCCTTGCAATTATCTTCTAAGGTAGGCCACTATTAACCCCCTGTTGCAGGTGCGCAACTGAGACCAATAGAGAATTGATCAAAGCACCACAATGAGATAATGGAATAAAGCCATGTTCTTAGCTGACTACCTATGGAGCCTGGAGGGAAACCAGGGAAGTCTGTCAGAGTATCTTTGGCAACTTACATTAGTTTTCAACTTTGGCTCCTTTTTGAAACCTAATCTACAGTCTGGGGCTACAGTTCCAAAATCCTCTGTTCTACAGGTGAGCATGTAGAAATCCTTGCCCGTTCTTGTGTACATACAGCCTGCTTCTGTGTTTGAGGATATGAGTGCTTGGGGGTACAATGCTATGTAAAAAGAAGATCAGAATCTCTATAACTCACTTAAAACTAATCACAACGAAATATCAACAAATAAATCATCTGTTCTTTCTGAAATGATGGGGTATTGAGGATGTAGTTCCTTCTCAAGTCCTGTTATGGAGTCATTACCCACTGGGTAAGCCACTCCTCTCAGCCCCAGCTCCCCAGCTGTGTTGTGAGGAGAGCCAGTTTGGTGTAGTGGTTTAGATCTGGTTTGATTCCCCACTCCTCCACTGGAAGCCAGCTGGGTGACCTTGAGCTAGTCACGGCTCTCTGGAGCTATCTCAGCCCCACCCACCTCACAGGGTGTTATGTTGTGGGGATAATAGTAACATACTTTGTAAACCACTCTCAGTGGGCATTAAGTTGTCCTGAAGAGTGGTATATAAATCGAATGTTATTATAATAACAACATTGACTATGTTCACCGCTCTGAGGGAGCACTAATCTGTTTAGAAGAGTGGTATATAAGCACACAGTTATGATTATAATAATTATTATTATTCAATCCACCAAGGCCTGGACTGGCAGGAAGGAACACATTACCATCTTCAGGATTTCATCCTACCTTGGACCTTTGCATCCCCAAAGCAAGAGGATCACCTCATAGCTTAAGAACCACTATACTATTGCTTGATGTGTGCTAGACTCCTTGTGCAAACATGATAGCCCTTTGTGCTGTTAAACATAGCATATTCAGTTGCGTGAGAAATTATGCAAGCAATTTATGGGCACTATAAGATGTAAGGTAGAAAAAGCTAGGTGTTGCACAAGATCTTGTGCAAGCACAACCGCTCTAAGTCCATTTAGATTTCTACTTCGTCATTGGATCCAAGCCTATGGTTTCTATCCATATATATGCACATGTGCTGCCATTTAAGTGTGAAGCAACCCTCAGCTCTCCACAGTCTTATGATCCTTTTAAAAGATCAATAGATTAAAATAATAGGTTTTAGATCATTAGGTTGTAATGCCCCCCCCCCAACAAACAGTATAATACATGCAATATAATCAGCACAAAACTCCAGGAGCATGTAAGGAAAATAGAGTAACTATGGGGGGTGGAGGTGGAGATCATGGTTGAGATTTGGACAGTATTTCCAGGGCTTTTTTCCCCTGCCACCATTTTTTTTTCTCCTTTGATTTCCCTCCCTTTCCACTCCATTTGGACATCTTTAGGTTGAAATAACACACACACTTGGGAAAAGATCTGGCATTTATTCTGGTAAGAAAAGGAGGGGGAGGTCTCTTTTCGCCATCCCAAAAAAGGCTATCCTGGGACCTGCATGGACAAAAGCTATGTGGGATGAGAGCTATAGTAAGGAGGGGGATTAGGTGAGATTGAGCAAAAAAAGTTGGCTGACTCCAACCTGGTATAATTTTCATTTCTCATTAAACTCAATAGGACTTACTTTTGAATAAACGCTTTGAGAATTGTATTGCATGTTTGTTTTTATTCACAACATTTCTGTGCTGCCTTTCCACCCAAATAGGGTCCCCAAAGCAGGAAATGCCAAATCTGGTATTTGTCATCTCCATCATGCTTGTATTTTTGCCGAGAAAAATAACTTGGGTTCAAATTCGCAGGAAGTAACAGAGGACCAAGTTATGTGTGATGCTGTGGTCCCACCATCAGAAATCCAAACATCTTATTTGGCCCGAAAAAGCAGTTGGTGGAGGAGCATGGATCAGGGCCACAGAAAAGGGGCGATTTTCACTCTTCCTTCCCACATGGTTTCTCTGGTTGCTTAAGCCCCAGTAGACAAAAAAGACAGGTGCCTTTATTATGCCTGTCTTTTTTTTCCAGTGGGACAATTCCAATCAGGGCACCATCCCAAAGGGAAAGTTAACTCTCGTTTTCCTAGCCCTACAGCCCCAGTCCAGTTTCCTCTCACTAGCAGCTGCTTGTTTTTGCCTGAGAGGAAGTTCCAACCATAGAACTTCAGAGTCATGTATATTTGGCCTTTCGTTTAACCATTACTAAGAACTTCCTACCTGCTGCAAAAGCAATTCAGTCCTTGGAACAAATGGCACAGGATGGGTGCAGAATCTTCTTCCTTAGTAGTTCTGAAGAAAATTAGGTCTTCTGTGCTCGTACAAATTGGCAACAAACTATATAACAGACTTTCCAAATTCCTCTCTAGCCAAAGGATACAGCTGACTTGCGTCTTCTTATATATAGTCATTTATCCGCATATACAGCCAGCAAAGTAGAATCTTGGACTGGAAAAACACTGATCCCCACTCCCCCAGTGAAATTCACTGGAGGACCTAGGGCCAGTTGCTCTGTCAGCCTAACCTACCTCACAGGGTTGTTGTGATGTTAAATGGAATGGAGAGAGCTGTGTACTCTGCCATAAGTTCCTTGCAGAAAGGGTAAAGGAACAATGCAGTACATAGATAAAGATCATCGTGTGTGTGGGGGGGGGGATCTTCCTTCTGGGCAAGGAAACTACTTGTCATTTTTTGTTTCTCACCTGGCAGGTCAGACCCAAGACCATGTATTGGTGAAGGGGGTAAAACCTCAATCCTGGGAGCGAAGGACACGAGAGACCTCAGCCAAGGACAAAAAGCCACAGATCATCCCTCATATTGGTGGAGGAAGCCTGGCCATTGACACTCTGGCTGACAATGAAACTCAGATTGTGGTGAGTGTCGCACAAAAGATGGTAGAAATGGTCTGCTGAAAAGTATCTTCTGGCTTAGGTGGGCACTTTCTAAAGCCATGAGTGGATGATCTAGGGAAGTAGTTCCCAAAATGGGCGGTGCCACCCCCTGGTGGTGATGAGATTATCTGGCGGATGATAAGAGAGAAGGGGCAGCAGAGGACGCTGGAGGTGAGCCCCTCTGTTCACTTACTTACGATGGACCAGACTAGGGCCTAGAATGAAGCATCTTCCTTGCTTCAAGTTTCTGGTGCTGAAATCTGATGGAAACTTAGAATTCTTAGTAAATATGCCTCCAAAGTTCTAGTCAAATCAGTATATCACATTTTGAGAAACTGTTGTCACCTTTTGTGTTGAATTTTATTGTTATTATTGAATTTTGTTATTATCTACCCAAGCAGGTCATGCAAACCATTATTCTGAACAATGCTTTTTATAGGGTAGGGAAGGGAGCACTGGAGATAAATTTATGGAACCACGGCGGCAGTGTCCTGGAAAAAATTGGGGACCTCTGATCTAGGGCAAGGAGCAGCAACAGGCAGCCCCCATGCCAAATCTGTCCCACACTGTGCAGCCATGGATCCCTCCACACTTGCCCTCTCTATTGAGCTCCCCCTCCATTTCCTTCATTTTTGGGGGTGGGAACGAGATAGAACCACCAGCTATTTAACTGCAAAAGGCATCATTCTTAGCATGATCTGCAGGCTCAATACATGCTGTATTGCTAAATAATGATGGGAAGTATTTTGCAGCAAAGCCAAGGCGAGGGCTTTTGTGTGTGCGTGTGCGTGTGTGCGTGCGTGCACACGTGCACGTGCACGCACGTGTGTGTGATGGTACTCACTGCTACTGAGTACTGGCACCTTTCTCAGGGCTGTGGTCCTGATCCTCATACACCAGCTGGAGGAAGAGAGAGCAGATCCTCAGGAACACCCAATTGGGGTTAGGGTTGCTAGGTCCCCCAGAGCAAAAACTGTGGGACGGGTGGGTGGGGTGGTAGAGAGTACCAGGATGACTTATCTTTATGCTCGCACTCCAGAGCACCTCCTTGTTGCACCGGGAATGACATCATTCCCCACCTCAGCAGGGAACTAAAGGCTCCCACACAGGGTTGATTTGATAAAAATCAGCCCCTGATGAGCATGATAAGGAAGTGCTCTGGGAGTGCACAGGAGTACGTTGTGCAGCTCCTGGGCCCATTACCTGCGCCTTTCCCCCCCACCAGAACGCAGTGGCTGGGAGTGAGGATCCCTAGTGGGGATCTGCAGAAGGAGGGGGAATTGGTAGAAATTGATGCAACGTTATATGTGAGTATTAGCTCTTTTTTTAAAACAAAAAATCACTGAGTAAAGCCAAAGATGGCAACACGGCTGAAATTACTTTCGACATTGTCTCTACATTTGCCATTTTGCATTGACATTCAATTTTTATTAACTTACAATAATGTGCAATCACATTTTGCAAAGAATTATTATACAAATTATGTCAAACTCTTCCCGTTGTATATGTAGACCTCATGGCTACTCCAGGAGCATTGGGGGAGGGGGCGGGAATGCAGGAATTGGTGACACACAGTGCTGTGATATCATTTCTGGGTACATACCCAGAAGTGGCATCACAACATCCTGTGCCGCTCTAGGAATTTCTCAAATCTCTAAGGTAAAAATCATAGAGATTTGGGATATTCATAGAACAATGTGCAATGATGATTCACCTCCCCCCATTTTTGCTCCCACTGCTCCATCAAGTGGCAGTAGGAGCCTGGGGCAGGGATGTGAGGTCACCCACCACCGCAGGCAACCTGACCTCTCCACATCCATTGCATGTGTAGTATAACAAGGCCTAACTCACCTAGAGTATTGTGTTCAGTTTGGGGCACTACAATTTCAGAAGGATATATAGACAAACTGGAACGTGTCCAGAGGAGGGCAATGAAAATGGTGTGGAGTCTGGAGACCAAGTCCTATGAGGAAAGGTTGAAGGAGCTCGATATGTTTAGCCTGGAGAGATGATGACTGAGGGGTGATATGATAATCATCTTCAAATACTTGAAGGGCTGTCAAATAGAGGATGGCGTGGAGTTGTTTTCTGCTGTTCCAGAAGGACGGACCAGAACCAGTGGGCTAAAATTAAATCAAAAGAGTTTTTGTCTAAACATTAGGAAGAACTTCCTTACAGTTAGAGCGGTCCCTCAGTGGAACAGACTTCCTTGGGAGGTGGGGGCTCTCCTTCTTTGGAGGTTTTTAAGCAGAGGCTAGATGGCCATCTGACAGCAATGCTGATTCTGTGAACCTAGGCAGTTCATGAGAGAAGAGCAGGAAAGGTTACATCAGTGTTTAGTGCGCGTGGTCTCTTCTTATGTGCCCAGGGTAAGGCTGACTGCTACCTTGGAGTCAGGTAGCAATTTCCCCCAGGCCAGTTTGGTTAGGGATCTTGATGGTGGTTTGCCATCTTCTAGGCATGCAGTAAGGGTCACTGGGTATGTGTGTGGAAGGGGAGGTAACTGAATTTCCAGCACTGTGCAGGGGGTTGGACTAGATGACCCTAGAGATCCCTTCCAACACTACGATTCTGATTCTATGTTTTTCTTCCATCTTGTCCATGTCTGCCCCAGGTCCTGACCATCAGACAGGCTCTGTAGTCTCCATGCTTGCAATTAGTTTCCAAATTTACATGGGCCTGATTCAGATTGTGACTGTGGTGAATGGGGAGAAGGGGGCCTAAGCCCTTCCTGCACTGTTCTTATGCCCTGAAATGACCACAAGGTAGGGTTGCCAGGCCCCCTTGATCTCCCAGCGGGAGATTGAGACCTGACTCTTACCTGGAGGGGGGGTGCATGTGCGCGGAGTGCGCACGCATGCTCCTGCAAGCACGATGACGTCACTGCTGGGAAGTGACATCACCACGCAGCCTGTGTGGGCGCGGATCGGGCCCGTTGCGGGCCCCTGTAGAGCACAGGAGCATTTCTGCACTCTGCAGGGGCCCACAATGGGCCTGATCCACGCCCAAACGGGCCTGATCCACGCCCATTTTGGCGCGGATTGGGCCCGTTTTGGCACAGATTGGGCCTGTTGTGGGCCCCTGCAGAGCTCAGGAACGCTCCCACACTCCACAGGGGCCCCGATCCAGGCCAAAACAGGCCTGATCCTGGCAGTTGTTGTGCGCAGGGATCCTCCGCCCCCACCGGGGGTCTGGCAGCCCTACCACAAGGAGTTGCTATTTGCCCTGCTGGGAAATAGGGTTGCCTGGTCCCCTTCCTGGTGGGAGGGGGGACCTCACATTCACCTTTTTTTGCTCCTCGCGTGCGCTTCCGAGCCTGCACAATGACATCACTTCCTGGAAGTGAATCACACTGACCCACTTCATCCTGATCCAAATGAGGCCCTACACACCTGGGAACTGAGTTCCAAATACGAAACCATTGTGCATATCTGGTTGTCAGATTGCATTACCATTTGCCCAGCCTCAGCAGGCAAACTCTCATTCAGTCCCCTCATGCTTGGTCAGTGAAGAATGGGAGAAAAGGGGAGAGGAATGACATCAGCATCTTAAGCAATATTCTTGGAATTCCCACAATCACTATGGTTTTTACCATAGAGATTATGGGAATTCCTAGAGTGTTGTTTGATATGCCAACATCACGTCCATTTGTCTTCACCCAGAAGAGATGTCACCATATCATGCCTCACTCACCCTCTCCATGTTCCACCTCCCAAAAGCTCCCAGGATTGCCAGGAGCAGGCCTGGCAACCTTATCATCGGGACCCAGACAGAACGTAAGGAAAATATAATATGTAGTTAGGCCCTAGATTGTGTCCAAACCACTGTTCTTTAACTATTTCACTTTGTATCATCTTGTGACCCTCGCTGTCTTGGTACTGATCTTTCTGGGCAACCCCCCTCCCAGGACTGCAGTTGGGGTTTTTAATGTCCCCAATGATATTAAATGGGAGTACAGGTGCAAAAACATCAAGACTTTTGTCCAGACTCATTCCCAGAAAGTTTGTTCCTCTTTAACATGCGACTAAGTTGAAGGAAACAGAAGCTTAAAGAGTGTGCTTGATTATAGGGGAGAGTTCCATGACCAGAGCAGATCAATGGCCCATTGTTGATGTGCTTTGGAATCAGAGCATGAGTCGCGTCTAGATGAAAGGGGAATGAATTTTAATGAATCAAAATCAATACAGGGGGAAATGTGTTGCACGCTTCTATGGTGTGATGGCAGCAGCTGTAGCCGCAAAGTTTCCATGCTCCAGCTGTCGGCTGGAGTTGCAGGATTTTAGAGGCCAGCTTGAGGCTCACTCACTCCATTCATGGATTAACAGAGGGATCATGACTGCCAATTTTGCCATCAGTTCTGTAGTTTGAAACAGCAGCTGGATCTGCAGAAATGAGCAGGTGTGGCTTTCATAGGGTGTCTGCTCATTCCTGCAGATCAGACTGCTGGAAAAGGTATAGTAAAACAGGTTGGCTGAAAAGTTGGCAACCTTAGAACAGATCTTCCCTGCGGGGCTGATGTCAGCATATCCTGAGGTGGGGCATTTGCCAGGGCTCGTGGCTTCTGGAGGGGCCCACTGCTGCTGACGCTCTTTTCATACATCTTCTGTGATGTCTGCACTCACACCCTTCCCCTGCCTGCTTGTGTGAGTGCTTTATCACCTCAGCTCCCGGCTGCATATGCTGCCTAACACTGCTGGAGAAGGTCATGTGGGGTGGTGCACAAAGCATGGTTGCCACCCTCCAAGTGGTGGCTGGAGAGCTTCTGAAATCACAACTGATCTCCAGCAAGATATAGAGATCAATCCCCCTGGAGCAAATAGATGTTTTGGAAGGTAGATTCTGTGGTATTATATCTCACTGAGGTCTCTTGCTTCGCCAAACTCCAGCTCCCCCAATGCTCCACCCCCCAAATCTCCAAAACTTTCCCAACCTAGAGCTGGAAACCTTACCATTCCTGTTGGCCATAATAATAGCGCTCCTGGCTGCACCCAGCAGCACCCAGCACAAAGTTGTGCAAGCATTGTGGGCAGCTCTGACTGCAGGTGGTGGGAGAGCTTGTGAATGGGCAAAGGAAGGACACACCCACTGATGCATGGGATAGCAAGAAGGTGAGCCTGGTAGTGAGCATAAAGGGGACCTCTGAGCACTCTATGTGCCCCCTCTTTATGTGTGCAATGGCCTTGATCTAATAGGGCCCCAAACACACACAAACTGAGGAGAACCTACAACTTGTGTGTGATTATGTTGGTGTCTGGCACAGGTGGGGAGGGACCCCATAACTAACCTATGTACTTCCTAATGTGTGAAGAGAGAAGTGAGCTCTATAATTCTGTATCTGTTCTATACCATATACCCTATAAATGTCTGCTATTTCCACCAGCACCCCCATCTTAAAAACTGCCAGTAACAGATTCTACAGCTTTCTTGGGCAGCTTCCATGTTTAACGCTTATAATAATTAAGAAGGCTTTCCTAATGCTTCAACTAAATCTCCTTCCCTATTGTTTAAACTGTGTAGAAGTAGAAAAGAGGAGAGGATTTTGTGCTGGAGGCAGCCTCGCCCCAGCAGGCCTTGGCTGAGGCACAGGTTCTTGGTTCCTCGCAGAACTGAGTGGCCTTTGCTGAGACATCAGCAGACGAGGCAGAATGCCAAGATGTTCCAAATGGGCACAGTTGACTAGAATGAGGCTGCCTTCCGAAACTCAGTAATGGGTGGTTTGGAGGGGGCAGTGGTTACCTCCCCAGAGTGAGGAAAGGAAAGGAGAAAGAGGACACATGAACTTCAAAGAGAGGTCATTTGTCAGCTTATGGGAGTAGCGTTGGTAAAGCCCTGATTATGGCTTTTTCAGGGGAAAACTGGGGCCTCTTAACTTCATTACTAAATTTAACTCTTGTTCTGCACTCAGACTTGTCTTCTCCGATCTCTCCTTCATGCAGAGAGATGAGACATCACAAAGCCAGTTTATTTAAATGGTTTGTGAAACTGGGATTTGGCTTGCATAAGATTAGTGATTCCTAGCTTGGTGAATCTCTACCCCTCCAGATCTCCAGGAATTTCCCAACCCAGAATGGCAACGCTATCCACCAAAGACCCATATCTCTGCTGGTGCCCAAGTTAACTGATGACCAACCATTGCTGCACAAACTGGCTTATGATTATTCAGCAGCAACACAAGGGCAGGGAGGTTTGGGGCATTCTTGGTTGCAGAATAGGGTTGCCAGCCTCATGATGGAGCCTGGAATTTTCCCAGCATAGAGAGATCAGTTCTCAGGACCAAATGGCAGCATCGAAGAGTAGATTTTAGAATAACATCCCCATGGAGTTCCCTTCCCTCCCCAAACTCCACCCTTTCTGGGCACCACCCTCAAACTTTCCAGGAACTTCCAAAGTTGGAATGGGCAGCCTTTCTGCTAAGCTATGCCCCACCTTGCCAAGTAACTTGACTGGCTTTTGCATTACTCTTTCCTTACTCAAAAGCAAGGGCTGCAACTTCCTGCTGATTTCAATACATCCTTCCCACACATCAGAGCCTAGTTACATAGTTAATGTTTGGGTTGCCAACTCCATCTTAGGAAATTTCTGGAGATTTGGAAAGTGATGCTTGGTGAGGGAAGAGTTGCTCAGCAAGGATGTGGTGCCTTCTGAAGCTGCCTTTTCCTCCGGAGGAACTGATCTCAGTAGCAGGTGCCACCTTGAGGTTGATAACCCTACTTTGCCAGCCTGGTTAGTTTAATGAAATCATGGTTTCTTGTTCCAGTCTGAACTGACCAGTGGTCACCTTTTGGACAGATGTGGTTGTTTTGCTTGCAAGATAGCCTGTTATCACCCATGTGGAGAAATCCACATGGAACCTTGATCTCACAGGAAGGATCCATTGTGGCATAAAGGCCTGAATTTGAGGTCTGCCCTTTTGGAGGACACCCAATGCTAAACAAGCATCGGACCATTTGCCAAGGCACCCTTTTTACTTATCTTCCCATTGCTAATATCACTTCCTGTATAAGGATTGTATCGATCATATTGCTAATAATGTGTGTTTACCTCCATGTAGGTAAAAGGATGCCCTTTGTTGGATCAGCTTGGTTTGGTGGTTTTGGTACAGGTTTTGGTATTTCACAGCATTCTTCATTGAACCTGATGAAGATTTATGTAGAGACTGAAAATTTCCATGTCCTTGCACTTCTAAAACAGAGTTTTTGTAACCTACTTCCTAGTTCCTGTCTTGACCAATATAGCAGCCTCTATCTCTGAAGCCTGCTGAAGGATTCAGACCTCCGGGGGAGAAAGGCGGGGGAACTGTGAAAAACAAGTTTCCTCAAGTACCAAACTGAGGCTGTGTAAAGCTTTACTTCCTTCTCATCTCATATAACATGCTTGTTTTGGGATTACTTTTTTCTTCTCCCCTCTCCTCCTCTTGTTTTCTTTCTCTCCTCTTAATTCTTGCTGTAACCAAATCAAGGTGGCAGATTGGGACATAATAGTGATCCAGCAATGAGGTAATGACAGAGCACATGCTGTAAGAAGAGAGCAGCCAAATCCACCCATCTCCAGGATTTTCTGCGTTCATTTATTCCTCTCCCCTGCCCCCCTCCCTACATTTATTTTATTGAGAACACATTGGAAGCTGCTAACTTGCGTCTTTGCAAATGAGAACCGGCCTTTTTGCAGCTCACAGTCACCTCTGGGTTCACCTCCTGCAGCAAATCAGTCCTGAAAATGTAGCCTGACTTCCCCAGGGCATCATGTAGCTAAACCTCCCAGCTCTTAGCCCAGAATCTGCTTTCTTTAGTGGCCAGGCTCAGCTTTGAATTGGCAAAATCCTATTAAAGGAAAAGAGTGCCTTTGAGCTTGTGCAAAGCATCTCCTTCCTGTACCAGCGAATAAGGGAACTTGGAGGTTTTTGCATGAAGTCCCCAAGCAGTCGGTTAGGAGGGGCAATGCCTGTCATTGAGTTGACGTAAAGGGGAGTGTGAAAGGCAAGGCCAGGCCTTACACCAAAGAAAGCATTCTGCACTTCAAAAAAGCCCTGGAGGGGGGAATCATTGGGGTGTGTGTGCAGGGAGAAAAAAACACAGAAACCCCAGGAAAAAATCAGCTCTGCAGCTGATGCAGGCTTTCACTGTGTAGAATACAAAAAAGTCGTGGAAGCAGTTTGGCAACTAAATTGGGGTATTTTGACCATACCTATAGAACTCAGAAGAGAAATCAATGCAGTATGGGGCAAGAATGGATGAAAAAGCCCAGTGGGAAAAAGACATTTGGGAGGCAGGGAATGTTACCAAAGTCTGGGTGCCACTCAAACCTATCAGATCGGAGGGAAGAAAGATTTGGAAGACTAGCCTCCTTGTTTTATTGGTAGTTCATGGGGACCCAAAACAGCTTATTGAATTGTCGAAGGCTTTCACGGCTGGAGAACGATGGTTGTTGTGGATTTTCCGAGCTGTATCGCCGTGGTCTTGTAGTTCCTGACATTTTGCCAGCAGCTATGACTGGCATCTTCAGAGGTGTAGCACCCAAAAGACAGAGATCTCTCAGTGTCAAACTGTGGAGAAGATGTTAGGTAATTTATATCTACTCAGGAAGGTGGGTTTGGGTTGCGTCATCCTGTAAGAGTTTCCCAGGGTGTGGAATGCTAATGGAATGCTAATGTTTCACTATATCCTGAGGAGGTTCTTTTGTATATGGATTGGTGTTTGATATGCTAATCTTATCTGCAGGGCTATTGTAAGATGTAGAGTATTTTGTTAGCCTGGTGTTTTTCAGGACTGGAAACCATGCTCTATTCATGCTTAAAGTCTCTTCTTTCCTGTTGAAGTTGTCTTTATGCTTATGAATTTCAATGGCTTCCCTGTGCAATCTGACAAAGTAGTTGGAAGTGTTTAAACCCCTACAATTCCAGGTCATGCCTTTACTTGAAGTCATCTGAAGTTATAAAGTACCTGTATAAAACTAAGAATGACATGCTATAATATGTTAATAAGTGATTTGTGTTTGGAATCAGATTAAAATAGAATAAAACACCCATTACTCCCCCTTACCAACAAAACAATCAAACTATACCTCAGATTAAGGTAACACAGTGGATGTCTGAACAATAGGCCTTATGTCTGTCTGCAGAAATACTAATGTAAAAGAAGGAAATAGAACCTTTAATCCCCCCCCTTTAATGTTACAGCACTTATACAATTAGAGTTCATGTTTTTTGTTTTTCTGTGCTTAACCAAGTTGCATGGAACAAAGTTAAGGGTCCTGTTCTTGCTCGGTGAGTTGTAAGTGTTGTTCATTGTAGGGACAATCACGGCATTGTGGAAGGTGACTGTGGGAAGGAAATGTCCCTTGTTTTTCTGGAGATTGTAGAATGAGATGATGCAGAAGGTCTCTTCCTGATTCCTCATCATGGGCTTGATGTAAAGGTCCTTTGTGATGGGCCAATGGCTTTGAAGTACAGCTCCATTTATATCTGATATTTGCCTCCATCAGGGTTTTGGTGGTTGCTTTTAGTTCTCTGTGTTTTTGTAAAAATCTCCGGTAGAGATTCATTTCAAGTCCTCCTTTACGTCTTGCTAAATTAAGGATTTTGTCTTAGTTCATGAATGGAGGAATTGCCCATTAACATCACATGGGAGTCTTGATTTGCTTTTGGTTGATGGTGGAGGGCCTTGGCGAAAGGAACTTATTATTACTGGGGCCACTCCTTCTTCTAAGTCTAGGATTATTGCTAGCCACCATGAGGAGATAAAAGTTGGAAATCTGTGTTTTTCTTCTCCAGTCCCTCTAAATTTCAAATTATTTTGTCTCAATTTTAGTTCAAAGTCTAATATTTTGTTCTGCATACTCTCTTCTGAGGATTGCAAGTTTTTAATATCTTCCTGCAGTGTCACTGCCAACTCCAGGGCTGTATCTGCAGTCTTGGCTGCCTCAGTTAAAGCGTCTCTTATTTCTTTTAGCTGCTGAGATAGTGGGTCAATGAGTTGGGCGAGATTGTTAGTTAGTTTTTGTTCCAAGGTCGTCATAAACTCGGCTAAATTGCTTTTTGTTACAGCAGCATGCTGTTCAGAGCTTACTGCCTGCTCAGCAGCCATTTTGCCTTCCCTTTGCTTCCTGGGGCCCTATTTCCATTTGACTCACCAGAAGGAAAGAAAGCCTTCACCAATGGGGCCTCGGTCACATTTTGCTTGCTTTTAACTCCTGTAGTCTTTCCCATTGTTATTTTGGCTGTTCTGCTGGCAGATGCCTCAAAATGCTTTTAAGGAGAGGAAAGAGCCCAGGATCTTCAGTTCTATGCGACTGTCTCCATTGCTCATCGCTCTGCCCCCCTGGATCCTAATTTGACACCCTAACCACTATACTATGCCAGCCGTCTAGCCTGGTGGCTCCCAATTATGACCAAGCAAAGCATAGCAAGAGTTGGCAGGGTGATCAGAATCAAGTTGCAGAAACTCTATAGAGGAAGCTTAAGACTGACAATGAATTCAAATACTGTGCTGAAAGTGTGAGCACTAAAATGAGCACCTTCTGAAAAGTATTTGCAAAGCAAAGAACAGGCCAGAGACAGGGCAAGACAGTGAGGGAATGAAGCCTGAATCACCTTCCCATGAGGTTCAGGAATTTTCTTTACCACCCTGCAAATTTGATTTGGGGCAAGCCTTCCAGGTCATTCATGAGCTCCAATCTCTCTTAATATAAGAATTAAGCACTATGGAGCCTCAAGCTCCAGAGAAATTATTGTTTTGGCTACAATAGAAGAGGGATTTAATTTCCACCCCTGCCAATGAACTCTTCCATCCTTGTTGACAAATCTTTTGAGAAAAAGACCACTGGGTCAGCATCTCCAGCTTAGCACTCATGTCCTAAAACACCAGTGAGGCAAATCCTGAATTAACACCTTTTTGAACAAACATGGAACCCTGGTTTGTCGCCATGGTAAAAAAAGAAGCCAATCCCTGAAGTCCTGTATTGGAGGCCAGATTCTGCCTTTGACATTGCAGTGAAATCCACCCAGTTTTGACAGCATCCCAAGAATTAAAATTTGGCTAGAACAGAGCTTGGAGAGTGCCAGGTCCCGTGGCTGTTTTCAAAGTCAAAAATGTCTTAGCAATGTGTTCTGAAACAGAGTTATATCCTTCTAGCCCCATTGATTCAACAGAAGATGCAACTCGACTTAGGATTGCCTATCAGTGACCAGAGGTATGACAAGACACAAGAGCCCAATGCAGGGGGGAAATGACTGGCAGGAAACACAATTAGAGGATTAAAAGATCTCTGAGAGAATTCCAGAGGGAATAGCAAACTTTGTTGCAGCAAGAATAACAAAGTGACAACTTAAATGACAACTTAAAGATGAACAGATTTATTGTGGTATATGTGCGCCAAAACATCTGACCAAGCACGCTCTGGCTTGCAAATCTTTATGCTACAATACATTTGTTTTATTTAGGATATTTGTATGCCCTGTACTCCACAGTGCTGCTGGACTCTTTGTTATTATTGGATGGAAAATATAGAGAAAAATGATTTCCACCCCCCCCCCCATATTTTTAAAAAGACTCTTGGATCCAGCTGTTCAAATGTATAAGCAGCAAGTGAGCTGTAGATAAAACAAAATAGAGACCTTCTAAAAAGTTAAGTGTAATTAACCCATGAAATTCTATTCCACAGAAACCTGAAAGGGCTGCAAGCATCAACAGGTTTAACAAGGATTAAATGAATATTTGGAGGAAAGGGTTACCAGCAGCTAATAACTATGACAGCCAGAAACATGAGTTTGGGGGTATTATCTCTCTGTTTACCAGAAGCTGGAGAACTGAAAGACAATTTCCTCTTTTTAACTATCCCCAGGGTGTTTGACCAGCCATGGTTAGAAGACAGGATGCTGAACTGGTAGGCCACTGATGTGACCCACCATGGCAATGTTCAGCTGGGGACAGAGGCTTCAACCATTTATTTATTTATATCCCACTTCCTTCACTCATGGGACTTGCGATCATATGCCCAAGATTCCCAGGAGGCCTCCCCCAACCCTGACATTAACCAGTTCCAGACTTGCTTAGCTTCATCAAGGTTGCCGTTATGACATACCTTCCAACTATGTCCTGAGACCAGCTGTTTCATGCTTGACAGAGAGTAGAGACATGCCGTGAGAGCAGGGGACTCTCAGTTTGGGATGACTGTAAATTCTGCTCTCATCATGACTTTACACTGAGGTAAAAAAAAGTATGAATATAGCTGAAGGGCTGATTCGCATAAGAGTACCCAGCCTGGGTCTGTGGTCCCCACCTAGGGTTGCCAGCCTCCAGGTAGTGGCTGGAGATCTTCCGGAATTACAACTGGTCTCCAGTCCACAGAGATCAGTTCACCTGGAGAAAATGGCTACTTTGGGGGGTAGACACCATGGAATTATGCCATGCCAAGGACCTTTCCCTCCCCAAACCCCACTTTCTCCAGGTTTCTCCAGGTTTCACTCCCCAGATCTCCAGGAATTTCCCAACTTGGAGCTGGCAACCTTATCCCCACCCTATGTAACAGTCAGGTATAAGTTGCAGGTTTCTTTGCTCATTATCCTTGTCTGGGATCAGGACCATGGTCAAATGGAGAAGGGGCTTCATCTTGTTGGAACAGAAGCTACTCAGCATGCCTAGACACTACAGGGCACAAATTTCCCCTTCACATTAGAAACAGACTGCGTATTTGAATGATGCCACTCTTTGTCTGATCTAGAAACTCTATCTGACCCCTTCTTTTTCTGTGATCTTTGTTATCTCTCTTTAGCTGGTCTTGCAAGAAGCAAGATGCTCTCTGCGGAACTCTCCTGTGAAAACATGCCAAGAGGCACACCCATACATCTTCTCACGTGCAGCCAGATTAGCTGGCCACTTGTAATAGGGAATAGTGTTATTTAGATTTGGTTTCTATGTTTCCTTCTGTCACTACAAGAGTGCAAGTGAATGTGAATCAGCTTCAATAAAATTTAAGTTTTAACTGTTGCAATATACTGGCTTGGAGAGTGTTTAACTGTGCAATTTGCTATATTACCTAAAAATATCCCCAATACATCCTTTCCCTGTGAAATTGAAATAGAGGTTGCTATTTAGCCCACTGGGGAAACTTGTATATCCCAGGAAATGTGTGAATTTCCCCAATAGGCCAAACAGCAACCCCCTCAGACCATTTCGGGTTAGGGAAAAGTACAGGGGGTACTTAAGTCCATTTACCACGTGTGTTGTGGTCCTGATCCAGATCAGGCACTGTGTTTGCAAGAACTGAGGTGAACCTACAGCTCACGGCTGATATTTACACAGGGTGAGGGGTACCTCAGACCCAACCTATGTACACGGTAATGTGTGAATTGGGTATCCCAGCAATGCAATCTGAAGCTGTATGTCACTGGGGAACATTAAAAGTCCCCACTCCCCATGCACAAGGGAAGATCTCGGGATAACTTCTTCCTGTTTCTTTCCACCTAAATAATAATTAGATTCTGAATTAGCATTTACACACATACTGATCTTATTTCAGGCAGCAAAACAGATTTGCTGTGTCAAGTAAGTAAAAAAAAACCCCTCCTGTCATATTAAATTATTCTTTATTAATAGAATTTCCGCGTTATTCCCTAGCACCACCTGGCTAGCCTAAAAAGCGTTCTTTTTGGGACATACAACTAGTTCAGTTCTGTGAAAGCAGTTTTCTCTTTCTCCCCCACTGGAAACTGACAGAACAGTAACTGCCGTGATAGGTCATGGCCCCTGGTCCTTCCCTTGGTTCCTTGTCATGGTCGGCTGAGGTCAGCAGTGGCCTCAGGCATTTGATTTGGGGAGGGGGCAGCAACCTCTGCCATCACTCCTCCCTCCCCTTGCTCTGCGGCTTCATCACTCCCTCCTTCAAGCAGCTAATGCTCCTTATCCATGGTCACAACAACAGGGAAACCTCCACATCCATAGGCATAAACTTCTGAATACCAGTGCTGAGGAGGCAACATCGAAGATGGCCTTGGCCTCTACGGCTTGTCTGTTAGCCCTTTGAGGACAACTGTTTAATTTTTTTCCTGATTTATTAAAAAACTCATTAGTAATCAACAAATAACAAATGTCACAAATAAATATCAAGAACAGAGAAATAAATACCTTGTCAGCTCATTTGCTACAGACCAGAATGCACAGTGCATCAAAAATGAATCACTGAGGCAATTCCATTTCTAAATAATTTGTTAAAGGTCACTGGCTTATAGCTGAATAGTGTATGCATTGCAAGTGCTGTAGAGCTGTTACCTTCACTATAGCCATTGTTTCTTACAGTCTAGTCAGCCATTCTTTCTTATGATGTGAAGATTGTAGTTTCCAGTGATTCAACACTACCTCATGATATGACACATGGGGCTGGATCCAACCAGGGCAGTTTCCACACGGCTCCCCGCTGCTCGTAACAACCCAGAATATCACGAAAAAATGCGGAAGATCGCGTTTTCTCACGCGAGATTTGAGCGACGTCACGCAAATCTCGTGTGAGAAAACACGATCTTCCACGTTTTTTTCACGATATTCCGGGTTGTTACGAGCAGCGGGGAGCCGTGTGGAAACGGCCCAGCTTTTCTACTGGTGAAAAAAGGTGGGGGATCCCCTTTGACCACCAGAAAAAGTCTGTGCTGGGGACCATGAGACTTGCATGCAGAAAAGCCACTTGGGATGGGTGTTGTCATAAGGAGCAGAATTGGGCAAGATTAAATGAAAAAGCTGGCTGGATCCAATCCATGAATTGATACAACGTAATGTTAAAAAAAGTCTTCTGGGTTGAGAGATAATTCATTCTTCCATATAGCGAATATTGCCGTTTTGACCTAATTTCCCAACAAAAATCTGAGCTCTGCAACACATCTACCACAAAATGCTTTTAGTTAAACAAAACCAACAATGTCCAGATAGATTATGATTTATTTTAGACAACCTCTGTGTGGAGAAATGCCAGCATCCCTTTGTTAAGATGCCACTTTTACCATTGTCATTTCAAAATATCGGTTGGCATTCTCATATGTATGGTCATCCATTGATGAATGCAACATCAAATAAACATTTATATCACCTCAGAAACAATAATTATCTGTGGAATCGGTTCAGTTTTTCTGCTGCTAATGATCACAAGTATGGTGATCACGTGGTACATATGCATGGGTGGACTATGCTTGTTCAATTAACATATGAACAAGCTGTAATTTCTGTTCAGTTGTGATCACTGTGTTTTGAAGTGGGGATGGGATTTTGTTGTACAACACAACCACAGAAAGAGAGTATATGCCTGAAACTGGATTGTCCAATAGGGGCCACCAAGGCCTATAGAATCCTGCCCACAGTTTTCACTGAGAATTTGGTATTTATTTATTTGATTTATATACTGCTTCTCTTCAATTAAGAGCTTGAAGAGATTCACAAAAACTTCCTCAGTTAAAAGCAATACAAAACATAATATATACAATAAAATCACAGTAAAACAATAGCAAAATATATATACTTAAAACTGCTCTAGTTCCAGCCCCAGCCTGTAAACTGTAAACTATAGTTCAGTAGCTACCATTTCTGGTTCCTTGTGGATGCAATTAATTCAGTTCTCTTTGTATGTTTTCCATTTTTTTCTCATGTACATAGATAATTACATCCCTAACCTGCCTCATTCTCAGCAGAGATAGTTCCTGAGGAATATGAAAGGTGGTACTCATTCAGTGGTAGTCATTTGGTGGCTCACAGAGAGCCACATTTGCAACTACCACCTACCCTCATTTCATCCCTCACTGTACTCATGCAGTCGGGCCACAGCAAAGGTACTAAGGTCACAGGTAGGTACCAAGGGGTGCAAGTGTGGTCTCATGTGGTCTTTTTTTCTTCACAGGAAGACAACCACAGCTACTACATATCCCGGATTTACAGTCCAGGTGAAGCGCGAGCCAAGGATCTCTGGGTGAACATTGCAAAAGTCAACAGGACCCAAGTCCATGGGATCCTCTCCAATACACACAGACAGGCTGCAGTGAGTCTACCTCTTAATCTACTTCACCATTCCAGGGCTGGGTGCTTGTTCACACCCCTCTAATGTTTTGCCAATCATTTTTGTTTGAGTACTGATTTTCCTCTTCCTTTTGCTAGCAGTAACAGTGATCACTTTCTTGCTAGTAGAAGGTAATCTTTCCAGAAGGTATGAAAGACTAATTACATTTTTAACTCTTCTATCGGGCAGATTGGCCATTAAGGCCAGTCGGAAAAGTCCTGGGCAATTGATGGCCTGGGTGACAGCCCTCCCTGCTGAGACCACCCACCCACATCAGGGCTCCCCAGCCCAAAGAGAGAAGCAGCACAAACTGGAGGTGCAGGGAAGGAGGGTTTGCGTTGGCAAGAGCACAGGACATATCCACCAAGCCTCACCATGGTGAGGGATGGGGGCACGCCTGCCTGGCCTGAGAGGTTGGATGGGATGCACCTGCCTGGCTATGGCAAAGGATGTACCTGCCCAATCTCATGGTGCCCAGTTGCACAACTTGGCTGGGCAGGCTCTCCCTCCCTCCTTTTTTGGGAGGGTTCAGTGTGGCATGGGGGCAAGGCCCTTTTCCACTCCTGCTTTCCATGCTTCGGAAAAGCCCTAATATCAGGGTCAGATAGGCCCCCCAACTAAGTCACAGTTCTTAGATGTATTTGACATTGATTAAAAAAAAATTAAGGGTGTTTCTAGAAAAGAGTTACAGGGTCAGTATTAGGGGCTAATAATTGTGGGGTTTGGGGAGGAGAGGGACTTCAGAGTGATATAATGCCGCACAGTCCACCCGCCAAAGCAGCCATTTTCTCCAGAGAACTGATCTTTGAAGCCTGTAGCTGTAATTCCAGGAGATCTCTAGGGCCCACCTGGAAGCTGGCAGCCCTGCACCGGCTTCTCAAGTCACCTCATCTAGTGGCCTTGAAAGCTGCAGTATTTCCTCTGGCCTTATACAGTGGTAGCACTGTAGAGTAGCAGATATCAGGTCAGTAGTTCCCCTGGGGCATCTGCCTCCCCCAATCAGACTGCTTCCTCTGAGACCCAGTACAGCACCTTGCACAAAGCATGCTACATCCCAAAGCTAATTTGGGTCAAAGTGATCCTAAATTCCAGAAACATTGGCATAGAAATTATACGTAACAATACAGTTGTAACAAAATTTTTAATGGTAATTGTATACTGATAGAAGAAATAATAGCTTCTAACAGGTAAATCACATTATGTAAATCATGGAATGTAGATTATTTCCTTATTTATCCATTATATTAACAATAAATCCTTTTGATACCACTGTCCTAGAGATATTACCTTTCTGGCCACCAGCCCTCCTTTGGTTTGCATTCTCCTGAAGATTCTTTTTAGATACTGCTTTTCAGGAGATTTTACCTTATTGGAGATGTCTTTTCTTTCAATAACTTCTTGAGCCATTGAGAAGAGGTTGAACTTAATTTTTTAAAAATTATTTAAATTGAACACTCTCGCATTCCAGAAAGTGTCTTTCCATTTGGTTGATCTCCTGGTGGTAGCCTCCTCCTTTTTCCTATGATCCCCCTCAAAGGAAAAGAAATGAAAAAACTTTACTGAGATTCCAAGCTATCCTTATTGTTACTACCACATTAACATAACTATTACATCAACATGTCATTTCCCCTCTTAGTTTCTAGAGGTAAAAGTAGCATATCAGTATTGAATCACTTCCCTTTTCTTAATTGCTGGAACGATATAAAACTGCTATCGTGTTGCCAGCTATGTGGTGTCTCACAGGGGTCAAATCCACATTACTCATTCTAAGTCGCATGTTCCCCGCATTCCCCACGCAATTCCGAGTGCCGGTCACATTACCTCATTAAACAGATGCATTTCATTCGCATTTCTCCCGAATATGTGGTCACAGGTTTTCAACGGGAGTTTCACGGTGGCCGTGAACGGGCCAATGCGCAATTTACGTGGTTTTTTTAAAAACCACCCCACTTCCTGTCTCTCCGGCCATTCTGAAAGTTCCTATTGGCTGATTCAACTTGCAAGTGCTCCGTAGTCTGCAAAAGACTGTTTTTGACTTCATAGCATTGGATTTATTGATTATGCTGTTTCTGAATCAAATCTGGTAATTTGAAAAATCATTTTGGGGTGAATCCATCCTCAGAACGGACTCGCGAAACTTCCTTTTTAACTGTTTTTTATTTTTTTTATTTTATATTACTGTAATATCGAAATTATGAAATATCGAAATAATGACACTCCAAGGAAGTGAAACTTCAGTAAAATTCAGGCACTGAACTGTCCTGCATAGGAAATGCCCACGAAAGCTTCCCACATGCTTCCAAATTTCCAAAAAAGAAACGGGAGAGAGCCATCAGTGCTGTCAGTGGGGGAAAGAGGGGCATCATTATCTTCAATGATGTTTCTTTATAAGGCAAGATCGAAATAACGGAAAAGTGCGCTCAAAATTTTTTTTAAAAAAATGAGTGGGGAAAAAAGGTCCTGCCCAAAAAAGCAGTTTTCGAGTAGCCGTGTGACCAGAGGGACACGCAAGAAAGACGGATTGGAAGCAGGAATGTGAACGAAGAGGAAAAAATTGCGGATTGGAGGCAAACGGAAGATATCCAATAAACATGTGGGTAATGGGTGAATGTGGATTTGACCCTGATCTCAATCAGGGATGTTTTTTAAAAAATCATTAGATCCTGAAGAGTTAAACAAAAAGAAAGTTTTGCAAATGTGGTATCACATGTGAGCCCACATTATGATCTTAAATATGTGTTCTCCAGGGTTTTGAGCATGCCATGCTTGCCTCCAGTCAATACCCTTTTAGTGAAACTTTCAAATAAAGAACTACAACATGAGGGTGGCTAAAACACCCCAGTGCAACTGAATCCATTTTTGTATGAGAACACATTGATTATGGAGTGGCACAGGAAAAGGTTTTTCATGTTTTTGTACATCTTTGGTTATAGATCCAAATGTTAAATATCTTCATCAAGGGATCCAAGCTGCAGCCCGTTCTGAGAAGGCGTTCTGTTCCAGTTTTCCACCCACACAATAAAATCTGTACTCAGCTGCGCTTCCACGAATGCATAACACAAGTTTTATGGATCCAAGTTCATGCACAGAATTCAGAACCCTGAGAATCTCAGTTTGTTAGCAAAGATAATCTGAGAAACTGTGCTATGTGTGACAAAGTTTCAAAAGCCAGAGGAAGAGCCTTGCTTGAGGTGGCATTACTGAAGGTCATATGGGATTGGAGCCATTAGCTTCCTTCTGCTATGTCTTCCTGTAGTGGAGATTTCCTTTGACACATGGCTTCCTTCACTGGAAGAGATCTCATTTAGTGGAACAGAAACACAGTACCCCTCCAACCCCTACCATGTGGCTTCGGTATTCTGAATAACTACTTGCCTTTCTTTATGATTAACAGATGTAAGTTCTGCTAATGCACATATATATAGGAATTAATTTGTAAAATTTAGTCCAAACTGATTTGCCTTTGTACAGTATCTAGATTTGTTTTTCAAGCATAGTTTGCCCAGTTCTCTCTCTCTTCGTAATATGTGAATATGAACTTAGTTGACACATCACCCAGCACAATTTCTGCCTTCATGCTGTTATTTCCATCTATCTTCCTACAGAGAGTCACTCTATCATTTGACTTCCCTTTTTATGGGCATCACCTGCGGCAAGTTACCATAGCAACAGGAGGTGAGCCTTACTGGGTACCACAATGGGTTTAGAGAAAACAGGTGGGTGGTTCTAAAGATGGAGCAAAGGCTTCAGAAGCAACATGGCTTTGATGGTTTGGGTGCATGTGCTGTGGTCAGCTTCATTCTTTTCACCTAAACTTGTGGTGTTTAAGTATTATTAGAAATGGGTTACTTTGAAAAAGAGTAGGAAATACTTCCTTCTCTTGCCACCAAGGCCAAGTGGTCCTTCCCACCTTCCTGAAATGAGAGTGAGTGAGAAGAGCAATGAGGGAGACACACTGATGTGAGCCTGCCATGCTAAATCACAACAAGCTCTCAAACCATATATAAAAACAAAGACAATAACAACTCAGCTACTCAAAAACCTCCAAAACCAAAACTTGACCAAATTCAGTATGGAATCTATAAAAAAAACAAATCAGGACAAGCTAAATTAAAATGACAGAATAGCATATGGCTATAAAATAAATAAATACAATTTCCAGAGTAGCTGGGAAATAGTTGGGGAAGACACTCAGATGGTAAAAATTGTCTTAGCCTGGTACCTATCTGCTAGGTGAATGTCCAAGGAGCAAGCATTTCATAGACATGGTGGGAGGTAATCCAATACGCTCTCATCCCATCCTCAAAATTTTACTTTTAGTTCTAAAATCGACTCTATTATGCGTATGGGCTTGTAGCCCAGGCAGGCTCCCTTGGGCCCAGTAAAGAGTACCTATATCCTGGCTCCATGCTTGTGTCCTGGCTAGGGAGCAGACAGCACCTTCAGTGAGAAAGTCCAAGTCAACCTGTGGCCTGCTTACTCCCGCTTACTCCCACTCCCTGCTTACTCCTACTTACTAAGAACGTAAGAAGAACCTTATGGAATCAGACCAGCAATGATCCATCTAGTCTAGCGTTCTGTCTCATACAGTGTCCAATCAGAGGAGTTAGCCATGTTAGTCTGTAGTAGCAAAATAGTAAAGAGTCCAGTGGCACCTTTAAGACTAACCAACTTTACTGTAGCATAAGCTTTTGAGAACTACAGTTCTCTTCGTCAGATGCACAAAGAGAACTGTGCATGTAAGAGAACTGCGGTTCTCAAAAGCTTACGCTACAGTAAAGTTGGTTAGTCTTAAAGGTGCTACTGGACTCTTTATTAGTGTCCAACCAGTTACTTGGGGAGGGCCAACAAGAGGGCATAGAATTCGAGGCCATTCCCTGATGTTGCCTTCTGACCCTGCTATTCAGAGGTTTAATGCTTTTGAATGTGGAGATTCCCCTTAGTCACTGTGGCTATCAGCCACTGATAGACTTATCTTCCATGGATCTGTCTAATCCCCTTTTAAAGATGTCTATGTCTGTGTTCGTATGTAAAAAGAGGGGAGCTAATACCCCATCACTCGAAGCTGAGTGGATAAGAGCAGACCTGATTAGCTCCCACTCTTTATTCTGAAATGTTAGAGTTGTTATCAGAACTAGAGATGGGCACGAAATGGAAAAAAACTGAACCATGCGGTTCATGGTTCATCAAATTTCACAAACCACAAACTTTCACAAACCTGCCCCTAGTTCGCGAACTGGTTCATTTGTTTTGTGAAAACGTCACATCCAGGTCAGAGAAATCATCACTTCCAGGCCAGCAGAAAGTCACTTCCGGGTCAGCAGAAGGTCTTCAGGAAGTTCATCCCCTGTTGCCTAGGAAACTGATTGATTGGCACCAGGCTGTCTGCAGTCACGAACCAAAAAATGAACCAAACGTGCCAGCCTAAAGTTCATGGTGGTTCGTCAGAAACGGGATCTGATGAACTGCGGTTCGCAAACCACGAACCGGCCTGGTTTGTACTTAATTTTGGTTCATATTTTGGTTTGTGTCCATCTCTAGTAATCAGAACTAAAGGCCTTTGATATAGTTTAATCCAGCAACCTCACTGAAGCTAAGAATTTAGACAGTATCTAAATAGACCTCCTGGGAACTCTAAATAAACTGCCTCATCCTGCATGAGAAAGATTAAGTTTTAGATGGGTAGCCGTATTGGTCTGTAGTAAAACAGCAGGATTTGAGTCCAGTGGCACCTTAGAGACCAAGAAGATTTCCAGAGTGTAAGCTTTCAAGAATCAGAGTTCCCTTCTTCAGACACGAGTAGGAATGAAGATCCCTGTGCTGTACATTTGATGTCAGCAAATCCTGAAACATTTATTTTCCTTCTCAGGTATACTGAATGGGACTTGTGAAAGGCCTGATTATTTATTTCCCCAGTACTGCTCTTTGCAGTGGTACCATCATATAGTTGGAAGACACATGATCCAGCCAAGTTGCTGAAGTTAAGCAGAGTCTAGTTAGTGCCTGCATGGGGGAATCCCCTGGAAATCCTTTGTATGCCACTTTGAGTTCTTCAAAGGGATTTCAATGAAATCACTGGACCATAGTTTCAATGGCCTCCATGATTTGCTAGAAAAGTGGATTGTGAGCCCAGCATTTCAAGGGAAGAGGGCAATGGAATTAGTGGACTGGGCTCACCAAATGCCTATAAGAGACAACATTATTGTAATATGGACATAACTTGCTTTGTCGTTTTTGGTTTCCTGCCAGGGTTCATCTTCATGGGCGACGTCATTCACCAGATGCTGACAGCCACACAATATGTTGCCCCTCTTATGGCAAACTTCAACCCTAGCTACTCCCGCAATTCCACTGTCAAATTCTTCGACAATGGTGAGAGATTCTGTGGTCCTTCACATCCATGCAACCCCCTTCTCACACATATAAGCAGATCTGGACCAATCCTTATTCATATTTCTCTCATCACTGGGGCATGGGGGGAGGAGACCTGCACTGGGAACCCAGCCTCTCCTATGGCCATGTTCCACAGAGCTCAGCCCCTAGTCACGGGGCATTGGTTGAGCTGGGACTTTCCCACTCCCCTGGGGACCTTTAAAAGGCAGGATCCAGGGCATCTGACAAGGAAGGGCCAGACCTCTCCCTTGCTGGCAGGGAAGAGGCTTAGGCAAGGGAGAGAGGCCTTGATAAGCTGAAACTTGACTGAGGCATCTCCTATGCCCCCCCATGTCCCCCCATCTCCTATGTCCCTCCCCTCAGAAGGACACCGGAGGGCATGGCAGACCTGGACTCCTACCCTAGGGAGCTGGAACCTGACAGCTGTGTGAGGCAAGGGCTGAAGGAGGAAGAATTGGGTGAAAGTGAATGAAAAAGCAGGCTGGCTCCCACCCAAGATTCAAACAAATTCTCCACATAGATCCTCCCTGGCTATTGCTGGCAATCTAAATAATGAACAGGGAGAAACCATATATTACTTTGTTATCCCTACTCAAGATCTGTTTGGTGGGGATTCAGTACTGGAAGGCAGCCAATGTGTCAGGTCTCTTTTAAGATGACATAGAGGACATAAACATCCTAGTGATAATAATCTCTTGCAGTTGTGTGGGTGGTGTGTGATTTGTAGCCTATATGTTAGAGAGTTGCATCACAATAGCAGGGTGTATGGTTGTGACTTTGTTGTTAGTGCAGGAGGATGGATGAGGACTGGGTAGCACATGAGCATGTGGTTGTAGCAGTGATTAGAATGGTTGTTACCAGGGTTACCATCTCTGTGGGCTGATTTGTATGTACATGTGTGTGTATAATCTATGTAAGGTCTTTTGTTCCCTAGTCTCAAAGGATAGTTGTGATTTTAAAAAATGGAGAGGAGAATGATATAAGCTACTTTGGGTCCCTACTGGGGAGAAAGGTAGAGTACAAATGAGGTAAAATAAAAATAAATAAATAAATAATAAAAAGCTTAATTGAAATGTCCTTGCTGCAAAAGAATAGAATATTTTACAGAATTGATATAATTATGTACAAACATAGAAGTACGAGTAGATGCTTGCAAAATATCATGAGCACCTCTGACCCAAAAGTGCATAGTGCACCATAGCTCACACTGGGACATCTGTGGCTGCCTTTTACAATGAGCCATGTGCAGGATCATGGCTAAGTGGGTTTAGTTGTGGTTCATCAATAATAAGGGGAAACTGCTTAGAATTACTCCCCAGGAAACTAAGAAAAATAGTTCCAACTTCAGTAAAAAAAAAAAAGACCCTCTGTGGATGTGCTATGTTCATATGCAGGGTCTGACCGAGGGTCATCTCTGGAGCTGGGAGGAATCTTCATCCTGGTCAGATCGGCCCATGTTCCAAGGTACATTTTCATGTGCCTTCCCACATAATAGGTTGAATTCAGATTAACTTGACAATATCCACCTATTCCTCTTCCCCACTGCATGTAATTCCTCAGGGTCCCTGATTCCCAGAGAAAAGCATTTCATGGAGATCAGTGAGCTGCAGTGGAAGAGGAGAGGCGGAAAAGTTCCATTCAACCACTAAAAAATTTAGTCTGGATCAAACCCAAAGCCATCTTAGCTCACATCCTTGGGGCATCCGGAGATCCTTTGCTTTGCAGGAAACAAAAGTTTTAAACTAGGAGTTCAACAGCTCCAAAGGCTAAGTGGGCCAGAAAGGACCTTGACCTTAAGTGGTGCATTAACAGCACCAGACCCCACCCCCAGACATCACCAGGCCAAAGGGATTTGAACTGGGATTTCTTCAGTCCAATACAACCACTAGTAAATGCTGCCACTCTAAACTGAATATGTTAATCTGTGAAGGAGTACATGGTCCTGCCCTGTAGTTGTGAGGGATTTATGGGTCTCCAATGTAGTGTCTGTGGGCACCATGACCCCTACTACAACTTTGCTGGTGCCCACCAAGTGTTTTTAGAAAGCAGGCAGGGCTGAGTGGGGTTTTTTCCAGCAGGGCTTCAGATTGGCCATTGGAGGTCTGGTTGGCTTAGCTGCTTCAGCAAGAGTTGCCACTGAAGCGCAAGGATCTTCACTGCATTACTGTGTGCATGTGTAAGAAAATATTTTTAAACAATATGCTTGTTTTAAAAGGCATCCCATTAAACAGAGTTTCTTCCTGAAATATTGAAGAGTTACTATAAGAGTTATGCATAACCTCATTGGCTCCACCTCCTGGGGCAGCCATTTTGCATTCAGCTCCACCTCCTGTGGCAGCCATATTGAAGTTGCACTCACCACCTTCTGTTAGAAATCCAAAGGTGCCTGCAGGCTGAAAAAGTTTGGGAACCCATGTAATTGATAGACTCTGAATTCTTTCCATGATTCTGTGTATAACAAGAGAGATTTTAATTTCCATGTCCCTTCTTTTCTTCCCACAGGGACTGTCTTTGTTGTTCAGTGGGACCAAGTATATCTGGAAGGGAAGGAAGACAGAGGCTGTTTCATCTTCCAAGCAGCTTTGCACACTGATGGCAGAATTGTCTTTGGCTACAAGGAGGTAAGCAGTCCAAATGTGAGGTATAGAATGAAAGAGAATGATGGTTCTTCAAAGTATTCCCACATTCTGCCATCCACATCCAGCCATTGAGAGATGAGAGAGCCTTAAAGTGTGGAAAAGTAGAACATTTCTTGACCTTTATGTAACTCTGCTGTGGGTGTATTCAAAGCCTTTTCACCTTTCCTGGCTCCAGATCCCCATGTCAATCTTGGAAATCAGTGCCACACAACACCCTGTCAAAGCCGGCCTCTCGGATGCTTTCATGATCAGCAACTCCTCCCCTGATATATCTGGTGAGTCCAGCTTGATTTGCAGTGAGGGGGAACAGTGGAGGCAGGCAGGAAGCAGAACTCTAAGATCATTTGAACTCTTGCAAAAATATATTAAATACAAATACAACTGCTTGACTGAGATGCAGAAAGAGATTTTTTTAGTTTCTCCAGGTTCACACAGGAATGCTGCATTCTGCATCATGATCTATTTTTGCAGAGTGAGGTGGAGAGCAAAAGGGATTGCACCACTTCCAACAGCAGGTGGGAAATCACATTTTTAATGCTCGCCTGTGTTAAAAAAATTCCCTGTAAAATTGAAGAACAGCACAAGAAGACATTTATTTCTTGAGAAAACATGTATGGCACCTCCCCAGACCTGTTAGAGGTGGCTCACAGCAATAAAACAAAAACAAGCAGACATTAAAAACAAATTCTAGCAACAAAAATATATCAACAAAACAGTCTGAGTTAATAATGTAAATAAACTGAACCAAGTCCATTAAAAATGCCAATAAAAACAGCTGATAAAAGCAAGCCAGTACATAAAAGCACATAAAACAGAACAGTCTAAAATGGTGTTGATGAAATTGTACTCAGGCCAGTAAGCCAAGTGGAAGTTAAAAGGGGTAAGGATTAAAAGAAAAGAGTTAGTTTCTGATGTCCTAATTTTCTATTTCTGTCATTTCTTTAAACATTTATATCTCACCTTTCCCATGACTCAAGGTAGTGTTTTAGCATGCATAATTAAAATATTGTACAACAATACCCTCTCAATCTAATATAAGCTAGTAAAACCTCATAACGTGTAATAAAATGCCGGCAATCTACACTCCGTTAAAAGCTTTGATTGAAAAAAACAGCATTGCAGAGCCTCCTAAAAATTTCCAAGGATGCTGCTGCCTCCTCAGGGAGCCCGTTCTATAAAGTGGGAGCAACCACAGAAAGAAGCATAGCCCTTCATCGATACCAGGTGGGGCAGCTTTTATCACGGGAACAACCAGAAGGTGGCAAGCTGAGGACTGTAGCTGGCAAATGGGGAAATGTGCTCCCAGTATCAGCCAGCAGAATGCTCCAAGGAATTAAAGGAAGTTTTATATGATTTCTTATCAACCACAAGATAACTCTTCCTGGAAGAGCAACTTAGTCCTGAAATGGAAGTGTGATGTCCAGAGATTAGCTAAACTTGATCCCTGGACAGGTATCCTATCAGCTAGCTTGTTGAACTAGCCTTTATCTTAATAACCACTTCCAGCAAAGAAAAAGGATTAATTTATGGTTGCCTAACAACAGCAGTGACACTGTTTTCAACCACATTGCTCTTCCCCACTTCCAGTAAGGAGAAGATGCTAGAAATCAACCTGCCTGACTGTAAATTACTCAGTGACTGCCTAAACGTTAATACTTTGCTGTGCAAACAAAAAGGTAGGCGTTCCGAGATGACTGCACCCCACAAAACGTGGAGTGAAGCCCTCCCTTGATCTAACACTCTTCCTAATCTGTTTTAGGACCTCAGCGTCGAACCATCTATGAATACCACCGTGTGGAGCTGGATTCCAGCAAGATCACAAGTGCATCTGCGGTGGAGTTTGTGCCTTTGCCCAGTGAGTCATAATGCATAGACGCATGATAAAGCATCCTTTTGCTGCAGAGGGTTCTTGGGTACTTTTGTTATAAGCCTCCATTACTTAAGAAAATATAGATCTGTTTGAATGCCCCCCCAGGGTATTTCTGAAAATAGGTTGTATCGACTAGTGCTTACCCCCCTCCCCCATCTGGGGTAGGGCATTGATTTTTTATTTTACTTCATTGGTATCCTGCCTTTTCCCCAGTGGGGACCCAGAGCAGCTTACGTCATTCTCCTCTCTTTCATTTTATCCTTACGGCAACCCTGTGAGGAAGATTAAGCTAAGAGTGTGTGACTGGCCCATAGTCACTCAGCAAGCTACCATGGCAGACTGGGGATTTGAACCTGGGCCTCCCACATCCTAGTCTGTCATGCTAACCACTATACCACACTGGCACCTTAAAGAGGAACGGCATTTATTTCAATATGAGCATTTGGACTTTTGTTTCATTTAGCAGGACCATCACAGAAACCAAACACCAATTAGGATACATGAGATGCTCATGATTAAAGGTGGTTGGGTGGAGGGAATCTGTATTCATGCAACAAACCTTTGTTTTTAAAGTATATTTCCAACATCTCACTGGCTGATCTTAGAATTAGCTTCTGCCAAACTCATTTGCAAACTAAGATGAAGAACCCACACTGAATAAAAGTCTGCCCACCTTCTTGTGCGTCCTTTTTGAGATGTGTTGTAAAAGGGATGGCCAGAAAGATGATGTTTTCAGCACAAAGATGATGTCAGTGGAAACCAAACACCTCTCCCCCTTCTTGAGTTCATAAACACCCAGCAGAGAATAAACCTGTCCAGAAGATGGCAAACTTATGCATTTTAAACTTATCTCCATTGACTGTATTTTATGACAACTCCAAATAGCAAGCTCTGGCTGCTTTAATACATGCTATAAATCAGTGCTCTGCAAAGGTAGAAAGGAATCCCACTTTTGATGTTTTTTAACTTTCTTATCTGCAGTCAGTCACAGTGGAAATGAGGTCAAAGAAGCAAATGAAAAGATGCTCTTGAAACGTACTTGGCTCACTTGTCTGGCCGACAGTCTCAAATAACGTTTGACTCAATTGCCTGTTCAACCCTAGAGCTGCAGAGGAAGAACGCTCTTTTTAAAAAGAAAATATCAAGCATCTCAATAGAATCCAAGCATGCAACTTAAAACATAACAATGTAAACCCTCAATCACCAGTTGATCAGAAAGGCCTTTGTTATCAAGGGCCAGCACACATGTTACAAAGTCCTTGTATACTCCATATGTCCTGCATGTTGCATCCTTGAGGGGCTCCATAATTGGAATTTAATTCCAGGCATGAGGCTTCATCAGCAGCACCCATTCTCCACACACTGTTGTCCCAGTCTGAATTGGCCCACACATGCCTGGAATTAAGAGAGCCAGTGTGGTGTAGTGGCTAGAGTGTGAGACTAGGATCTGAGAGACCTGGGCCATTTCCAGACGGCTTACCTGCCTCCAGAACGTTGCGCCATCTTGCGGGGAAAACGCGAAATACCGTGTTTTCTCGCGCGAGTTTTGCGTGACATTGTGCGACGTCGCGCAAAACTCGCACGAGAAAACGCGATATTTCGCGTTTTCCCTGCAAGATGGTGCAACGTTCCGGAGGCAGGTAAGCCATCTGGAAACGGCCCCAGTTTTGAATCCTCATTCTGCCATAGAAGCTTGCCAGCTATGTACTCTCAGCCTAAACTCCCTCACAGGGTTGTTATGAGGATAAAATGTAAGCAAGGAGAATGATGTAAGCCACTTTGGGTCCCCATTGGCACAAAAAGCAGGTTATAGTTGAAGTAAATAAATAAATGTGTTCCAAGCACAGAACTCCCAGAACATGTCTGTCGCCAGGACAAAGGGTGAACCTAAGAACTTTGTAACATGTAAATTGCCCCTTAGCGCTTGTTCTGACAAGATGTTAGCAGCTAGCTTACATTAAAAAACAATTATGCACCCAGTCTGTCTACATGTGTAATGTTACATGGGACTCGTGCAGTCATGTGAAATCAATGTTTTTTCTTTCCCGTGAAAAGAAAAAGTGCCCTTTTTTCCTTTTCACGCAAGCAGAGCCCTGATCTCCAATGAGTTCCTAACTCCCACATTGCACTGCTTATGCAAGTAAACCACTTGCATGATCAGTTTTTTCCCCTCAAATCAGCTGCCAACATATTGTCTGCTGAATCCAAGCTTCCAGAAAAGATGCTGAGCCTTTGGCAAGGTTCCAAGGGAAAGAAGTTCCAAAATTGTGGCGAAGCCATTAAGAACACATCTCTCCAAGTCCTTCCTGTCTAAATAAAGCATATAGGTTATGCTCTCAGATTATCTCAGAGATTGTAAAAGGATATGGGAGGAAATGGTCTATTTTTGGCACCCTAATCCCATCGAATGCTGTTCCCCGTCTCCCTGGTGACCACAGAGTCCTTACCTCTTTGCTGCACTGTTCTTTGGTTCTGTCCCTGCTCCCCCCCCCTCCCACAATGCTTTCTCTTTCCCTCAACCCCAGCTCTTATCTTTAGCTACCCTACTCTCTGGCCCTTATGCCTTAGCACTGATTCACACATTACGAAGTTCCCTATTGGCAGATATGTTATGGGAATTCCCTGTTGGTCCCAGGTGCATGGGGGCCCAATTCAGTTCAGGACTATGGAACACAGGGAGAAGGGGCTGTGGCCTTTCCCCCATGATATTTTATTTACCTAAAACTGACTTAGGGAGCTGCTGTTTGCCCCACTGAGGAAACACAGATCTACTACTGTAACGGAGGGTTTCCAGTTCCACCCTCCATGCATCACAGCCAATCCGTGATTTTCTGCTGTATATGCAAACCTCTGATAATAACCAATGGGAAGCTGTGAATTTGTCAGAGAGAGAGAGAGAAGTAGGGTCGCCTACTCCAGGAGATTTGGGGTAGACTCAGGGGAGGGTTGAGTTTGGGGAGGGGAAGGATCTTGGTAGGAGTGTGATGCCATAGATGCTGCCCTCCAAAGTGGCCATATTCTCCAGGGAAACTGATCTCTGTAGTTTGGAGATCAGTTGTAATTCCAGGAGAATACCAGATCCCACCTGGAAGATGGCAACCCTGACTAGGGGTCTAGAATAATACCTGACCTTGAGGCAGCACTTTTAAAAAATTTGCATGGCTCTTCCACTCTGGCATGAGAATGTCCCTACTGATGTCATCATGCCGATCCATTTCCAAGCAGCTGGGCAGGCTGGCCACTCCCAAGGGGCGCCATGCAGCCACAGGAGACTGGGCACCCGAGCGGACAGGCCATTCCCACTAGTGCTGTGCAGGAGGTTGGGCATCCAGGCTGGCCCGCCATTCCCAGGTAGAACCACACAGCTGCAGGACATCAGGCAGGCGGGCTGGCCAGGTGTCTGGTATTTGGAGAACATTTCCCCCAGATGGCCATCAAAAATACCAGATGATCCGGGTGAATTCCAGACACCTGGCAATCCTACACCCCTTTACTTGCCCAACCACTCTTGCATGTGTGATATAGTATTCTAAAGTATGAAGCCCTTTTTCTCTGAGCACCAGGGTCTTGATGATCTGAATCAGGCCCTCATGTTATTTGCCCCATTGGGGAGCTGCATGTGCAAGATGGGGAAGTGTGATTTCCAGCACTGCCTTGACAAGGGCCGTTTTCACACTACTTGCCTTCATCCAGAACGCCGCAGAATGTTGCAAAAAAAAAAAAAGCGTGTTTTTTTCGCAACGTTCTGTGGCGTTCCGGAGGAAGGTAAGTAGTGTGGAAATGGCCAAATATTGGGAGATTTTGATAAATGGCACCCCACAATGACATCACTTTTGGTGCTACACAAAAGAGATGTTGTCACAATGGGGCTGAATCTTTATTCATTTGCCCAAAACATAGCATTTTCACTATGCTGTCACCTCCAGGTCACACTGGAAGTGATGTCATCATATCACATACACCCCATTTCCTGGGCATGCCTCCTTCATGATTGGTGGGTAGAGGCTGGGATTGCTGGGAGATTGCCTGCCATTGGTGGGCAGCTGGTATCTCTATTTCTTGGATATTTTCCTCCTGCTTTTCACTTTCTTGTGGGCAGGGAATTGGGGCCAAGGGTGGGAATTTAACCACTACAGGCAGACAAAAGGCAAACCCAGTGGGAAGGCTGAAAGTACTCCTTCCCCCACGACTGTTCTGATCCAAATCAGATCCCTGTGATGCTTGGGGAGTTCCCCCACAGCTGCTGTTTGACTGAGGAAAAAAAGCATCCGGTCAAGGGAATCCATGCCCAAGTTGTTTAAAAACATAATATTTAGTTTGTACTTGAGTCATCCTGATTAGAAAAATCTGAACATATGTAAATTTCACACACACACACACACACCCAAAAAACCAGGGCCCAAAATGGCTAAGCTGGCTGGATTCGACTAATAAGTGTGGTTTGTCATTATTAGAACAAATTTTGGCAACCCCGATATCTCCCTTTTCCCGTGTCCAGGATGGACAGAGTTGAGATATGATTTCATCCTAGCTTTCATGAGAGAACCCCGCTCCACAGGACACAACATCCAGTACTAACATTAGACCCAGTTCCAGCTTTTGATTGTTGTAAACCCTTTGTAGAGCTTAGCTTGGTTGAAAAGCAGGATGTAAATACAGTGGCTTGGAACCTCAGGTGCTGTTCCACTTGTGCAGCAGCAGCAGCTCTTCCAGTGGAACTGCTTTTCTGGGGGGCGGGGGAAAGGCAGGTTTTTGCTGATTCCCCTTCCTGCTGCCGACTCACTATTTGCTCCCCACATTGTTTGTTCGTGTGCATTAACCTGCAACAGCACAATTCGAGGAGGGGAGGAGAGGCACAGGAGGCTATGGTGAGAGGGGGAGTTGGGGGAACTGTTGCTCTTTTCTCCTGCCTCCCTTTAGCACAATACTGCTCACACTTAGGATGATAGTGAACGAAAAAGCAGCATTGGCTCCTGTGATTGTGGGGAGAGGGGGGGAGTCCTTTCTTTTCCAGCATTTTTTCTGCTCAAAACGCACACACACAGAACAAGGTCATGCACCAAAGAAAGCTCCAAAGGAAGTCTCCCACCAAACCACACACCAAAGCAAATCTCTCAACGTTTTTCTGAAGCGCCTTAAGGTTAGTCATCTGGAATCGGCCCTTGTGGGGGAAAGGAGCTTCAAGATAAGTGATTTTGAGCAGACGGATGGTAGGAAGGGAAAAGGTGAGCTACACCTTCCCTATCATTCCTCTGTTGATTCTGGCAACCTCTTTATAGTATGGGGGAGAACTAGTACACTTTACAAAAGATGGGAGGGGGGAGATCCAGGCTGCAAGCCTATTATCAAAATACAGTTTATTTATGGCACTTTATAAATGAAATAGAAATGTGTATTTCATGGCTTATTAGATTTTTCTGGATGGGATGGGGTTGGAGGGGAGGGAAGCATGTATGCTGGAAGTTGGTACTGGGCCTAGAGAAAATGTGTTTGCCCTGCTTGTAACTGCTTTTCTTTTTGAACCAAAATAATGTCATAAAACTGTCTGTGCATCTCCACATATCATGAAGTTTGGCCCAAAGATCTGGGAGGGATTTGGCAGTCATTTTGATTGAGTCGGAGGAAAATCCAGGATTCAAGCATAAACAGAGTAGTGATTGATTGATAGTATGAAATCAGTATTAAATGCTGAATGCTTCTCCCTGGAGCGAAAGGCTTGTTAAAAATTGTTTCCAAGACAATGGAAGGAGGTTTCGATGCATTTTCCTTGTCTTTAAAAAAATGTTCATGATTATGAATGTCAAGTACAGGCATTTCCAGTTCTTTGCATCTGAGATCACTTCATACCAATTTATACTAAGAAAACGGGTTTTAGTTAAATCAACACTGAAGCCTTCCCTGTCTTTCTGGCACTCTGGAATTTCCCTAAAAGTGAGGGGGGTATTTGGAAATCAGTACTTTTCCTCTTTTCAAAATAACTCTCCTATTCAAGATGTTCATAGTCAAAAGGTGTCAGCAATAAAATAGTAACTGACAATACTGATCCAGGAATTGATAGGAGACCAGCTGGGCTTAATTTGAGCATGGGATTTAGTAGATTTCAGCCCCAGATCCTGTTGTCCAGTGCCAAAGATTAATCCTGGAATGTAAGGAGTGACTAAGTATTTATGCCTGACCCCACACTTCTGGGATACAAGGACACCGTTTCTAGTAAGGCTGCCAAATCTGGCTTGAGAAATTCCTGGAGATTTTGAGGCAGACATTGAGAATGGTGAAGTTTGGGAAGGGGAGGGAGTTCAGAAGGGATGTGATTCCATAAAAACTGCCCTCCAAAGCTGCCAGTTCCTCCAGGGGAACTGATCTCTGTAGTCTGAAGATCAGCTGTAATTCCAGGAGAATTCCAGGTCCCACTTGGAGAATGTCAATCCTAGTTTCTAGAATGAAACAATGCAACTTCCAGGATAGGTGTCAGCCTCATCACCTCTCATTTTAGAAGTTGAGTATTGGTCCTCACTTTTATTTTCTCCATTGCAGCCTGCCTTCAGCATCAGAACTGTGAAATTTGTGTGACCTCAGACCTAACCTTCAACTGCAGTTGGTGCCACGTCCTGCAAAGGTAGTACACATCCAAGTGGGACAGAATGTATGCCCAGGTCATCCTTCAAATGAACCACATTAGTGTTCTCGGACCTTGTTCTGTTTATTCACTGAGCACAGATGTAGCATTTATGCACATTTGTAATAGAACACAAGGCTATGGCAAAGATTTTTGGACCAGTTGAGTTACCATTTTCCTATTTGCATCTTTCAGGGTGTAGGCCAGAAAAGATATGTGAGTACGTGTGTTTTGTGCAGCTCCCATGTTATCCTTCCACAGTGAATTATAAACAGGATTTTGTGGCACCTTAAAGGCATATATGTACATTTTTGTGACCTAGAGCTCACTTCATCAGATACATGTGTCTATCCATCTAGCTATGTGTCTTTCATCCATATATATGAAAACAAGCCCAAGGTTAAAGGCCAAGAGATGCAGAAAGTATAAGAAAAAGTGGTCTTTTGTAAGTTTCAAATGCAAACTAAATATAAAGAATTCAGAATAGTGACCATTACCTTACTGATCATTAACTTACAATTTCCCTTGTTTTGCTGAGCTAGTTAACTTCTGCAATGGCTGAGAAACCCCAACTTCTTGCAAAAGCAAACACAACTTGACAGACCTATAAGTAGGGTGCTAACTCTAGTTTGGGAAATTTCTGGAGATTTGGGGGGGGGGGTGGAAACTGAGGAGGGTGGAGCTTGGGTAGTGGAGGAACCTCAGCAGCGTTAGGTATAATGCCATAGAGTCTGCTGTCTTTCTCCAGGGGAACTGATCTCTGTAGTCTGGAGATCAATTGTAATTCTGGGAGATTTTCAGGTCCCATCTGGAAGTTGGCAACCCTATTAAAGAAGGGGAAAATCAGAACTTCCCAGTTCAAGAACCACTGTTGCAACCAGAAAGAATTCCATCTTGATTGGCAGGATGACTTTACTTGATTTACAGTGCAATCCTAAACAGAGTTAACACTCTTTCAAAACAATTGCAATTAATAGATTTAGACAGCTGTAACTCTGCTTAGAACTAAGCTATTAATAACGCGAAAGGTTTGGCTTTTTTGTGTGGATTCCTTATGAGTCATGCCCTCACAAATTTGCCAGAGGTGATATTATGCCATTCTTTTTAACCACGCAGATGGAGGATTCCACATCTGTGCTAAGTATCATGCTACCATCACTTTATAATTTGTTCCCCACCACTGAATTGGAAAAAATGCAGTCCCACCATCTGCATACAGCTGACGATGCCCAAAGATCAACTATGTTTGCTATGTACCCAAGAATCAAACACATGATTTGTCTTTATATTCCAAGTTTTTAATCTCCAAGATGTCTGGCTAGCCCACATTCCAAGTCTCTTAGAACTAGTCATATTGATCTCTCATTTTTAGATCATTTTCGGGGGGGGGGGGCACAAATGCAACCAGCTGGAAAGTTTGTACATTTCCCTTCATGCAGCACCCAAAGGATGAATACTATTGTTGTAGTTGTTGTTAATAAATACATTTTAATTCCACTGTTTCTCCAAGAAGCTCAGAAAATCTGCCTTTGCAGAGAAAGGTGGATTGATGCTATTTTCCGAGTTTTCTATTTTTGCTAGAAAATCATGAACAGCACCTTTCCAACACACATGCAATCACAACCAGCTAGAAAAAAAAAATTCTTCCGGCCCAGCTGTGTTGGAAGAAATCCTCAGTTTCTTAGGGCAAGTCTTTTTGGTCTCTCATTTGTTACATTTATCCATCCATGTATCTGGTGCACAACACCCATCTGGGAATTTTGATTATAAAATCATACACTTAAAAATAACCCGGCCCTCCCACATAGCATGAGGCCAGATGATCTGGTGCTAGCTCAGTATGCAAGCATTTTGAAGCAAATGTCCTTCACTCAGAATAAGAGCTCATGTATGTTACAGATTGGTCTTCATTTCCCAAAGATGGGAAATTGTAGTTTGGTTTGCTAGGCATCTGTTATCAAAAGACTTTCAGAAAGCTATATTTTGTGGGTTCTTGAAAGAAACCTCAGCAGTCCCCATCCTAAATGTTATTTAGCTTTCTGCTTGTGTGAAGCAACTAAAGATCTCTAAGCATGTCTGCTCTAGATATTTTTACAGATCTTGGGCATGGAATGTTCAGATACTTTCAAGCTAAGCAGCATTCATTCATTCAAATCCTGTGCAGATTTCACCATCTGTCTAAATGGCAGATGTTTACAAGAACTGTAGGCTGTGCATGGGTGAAGCTGTCTCACATAGGAAAGGAGTGCTGTTTCCAAGTGTCTTCTTCCTGCACTGTGTGCAGCAACAGACATGCAAGAAAACTCCTGTGCAGCCATGGGACCTGAGACAATTTCATCACTTCCCAACTATTATTCCCTGGCTTCATTGAGAGATGGTGGGGTGATGGAATTGTCACCAAGCAGGTTTATTTTTGCAGTGTCAGTGCATACTTCCCTTCCTCCATAGGTGTTCCAGTGGATTTGACCGACATCGTGAAGAATGGTTGACATATGACTGTGGCCGAGAGGTACGATTTTAATTAAAGAAACAGAAAGCATGAAAAATGATTGGTTCAGTCCGCAAGCATGATGACTCCCTTCTCTGCCACTTCCACAGAATTGATACAAAAACTCACTGTAATTCCACGAGACATAAGAAAGTCCAGATATGATGTCTTTGGAGGCATTTGAATACATGAAGCTGCCTTATACCAAGTCAGACAGTCTATCAAGCTTGGTCCTGTCTACTCTGACTGGCAGTGATTCTGCAGGGTCTCAGACAGAGGTCTTCCATATCACCTATTACCTTTTAACTGGAGATACCAGGGTTTGAACCTGGGGCCTTTTGCATGTAAAACAGATGCTCTACCAATGAGCTATGGCTCCTCTCTTTCATGGTAATGAGAAACAGCACTGAATACTTACAGTGGTTTTCCAATCACTCCCTCTGTAAGTAAAGTAAATGTCCTATTTTAAATAGAGCGATGACAAGTGACTCACTGCTTAGACCATGGAGATATGCTGTGAAATTTTGAATTTAAGGGGAATGTCCTGCATTGAAGAAAAATAGCACAAAGTGGGAGAAAGTTTGGGTACATGGACAATTGGAGGCTGCTGAAGAGAAGCATAATAGATGAAGACTATGGTACGAGCATAAGAAGAGGGAATAGGAGCAGAATGGGTACTGAATTCACATGCCATTCAGTCATGACAACAGGTCTGAGGGGGACAGAGACAGAGGAATGTTTGGTTTGCATGCATTCTGTTCAGATAACCCCAGTATAAGAGGCTTTCATTTGATAGCGTAAGAGCATCAGGCTTTCATTTGATAATGCTACCTGAAATGTTTGTACTTAAAAAATGGATATGGGCAATTAACATTTTATTCTTTTATTCCTTTAATGTTATTTATAGTCTGCCTGTCTCACTGAGACTCAAGGTACTTTACACAGTGTATGCTAATACAATCAACAGGATGTGACATCCAATAAACAATGCAATAGGATTTGGATTGCAGAAATCTGGGACCAAGCAGAGATCTGAAAACAGAGCTAAAGCATAAACATTAGCAAGACATGTTAAATGATGCAGAAATTATATAGTAGGATCCTACTTACAGCAACAGACAGTATGAACTATATGTAGCGGTATAGTCCACGCAGTCCCTAACCCTTTACCCAGACATCTTTCTGAACCATTTTTGTTGTAGTCCAGCCCTATTACATGTGTAAAAAAAGCCCTCTTGGATAATTCAGTTTTGAATAGAAAACATAAAGTGTACACGTTTGTGTTTTTAATATTACGCGTGTTATTACGAGAATGCCAAATAAGACACTTATAACACCATTCTTACGCAAGCTGCATTGGTTGCCAGTGGAGTACCGGATTAGATTCAAGGTTCTGGTATTGACCTATAAGGCCCTGTGCGGACTGGGACCAGTGTATCTACGGTACTGTCTCTCCCCATATATTCCCCGAAGGACACTCCGATCAGGGGACAAACAGCTGTTGGTAGTCCCTGGCCCCAAGGAAGCCCGCCTAGCCTCGACTAGAGCCAGGGCCTTTCCGATCCTGGCTCCCACCAGGTGGATCGCTCTGTCTGCTGAAATCAGGGCCTGGCAGGACCAACTATCTTTTCGCCGGGCCTGCAAGACAGAGTTGTTCCGCCAGGCGTATGGCTGAGGCTGGGCCTCCGCCTGCCTGAAAAAAGGGGTGTATAAAATCTTAACCCTCCCTGTGAAGGCTGTCCACCATCCTGTTTTAAATGTGTATTAATACACTGTTGTTTTAATGTTTGAATATAGATGAATTTTTATTGTACTTTAATATGTAGTTATCCGCCCTGAGCCCGCTTGTGGGGAGGGCGAAATAGAAATTTGAAATAAATAAATAAAAATAAATAAATAATATACACAGAAGAGATAAATGCAACAGAAACGGGAACTATGAATACATGAACAGGAAAAAGATGATGAATGGAAAGTCTGGGCAAAAATTAAGACATTGGGACAGTGGCAGTTCATCCAACAGGCCTATAAATCCCCCAAAATGCAGCTAACTGTTCACAACCTGTCCTCTAGTCTGTGAGAAAAAGTAAAATAATAGATCTGGTTCAAATTCTTGAGTCTGAGGGGGAAATAAAAACAACAGAATGATGTAAGATAGGCAAGAGGCCATAAGGAAGAAGGGATAATAATACAACTGGAGAAAGACAGTGAATACAAAACTATAAAAGGAAAAAATATAGCCGTGTTATACATCTAAAAAATAAAGCAAGGGAAGAAAATGAAACAGTGGCAGTTAGGAAATGATAGGTAAGACAGCCAAGTTAAGAGAGTAATAACAAGAAATAAATTTTAGGAGACATTTTAAATAAGGGATCAGCTCCGTTTCCAAGGCAGAGCATTTTTTCAGCCTGCTTACAAGGTGCCCTCCTAGTTCTCTTCACAAGATCCCGTGCTTGTCATCAGCTGAAAATATTACAAGTTACAAGAGAGGAGGAAGTCTTTCAACAGCTTATTGCAATATAGTATGTCTGAAGGCAACACTAGTACAAAGAACCTAGCAGAAGTAACTGTGTGTGAAGTGCCATCAAGTCAAAGCCAGCTTATGACAACCCCGTATACTTTTCAAGAGAAGGGAGTTCAGAGGTGGTTTGCCATTGCCTGCCTCTGCGTAGTGACCCTGGACTTCCTTGGAGGTACTAACCAGGGGCCAACCCTGCTTAGCAGTGAAAATCTGGCATGATTAGGCCAGCCTGGGCCATCCAGGTTAGGGTGCAGAAGTAACTGCAGGAGCTCAAAAGGTTCAAACCCAGCATCAGTAGGTTTCCTGGCATCCATTAGCTTCTTGAATTAATTATCTCTTCCCCAAACCAAGAGGCAGTCCTTCCTTACTTCCTCCTCATTGAAGTAGGACATACTTTATAAGAATTCAACAGGCATAGCCTTTGTGTCTTCAAGGATACCCATTCAGAAACAGCTGCCTCCATCATAGGAGGATGCTTTGCATGCAACTTCCCAACATTTTGTGATTGACCTGAGCACCTCATGGAATCCATTTTGCAATTGCCTCCTGTGGCAGCTATTTAATGGTAGTGCCCAGTGCCCACTCCTGGTTCTTAAAATTCCAAAAGTGCCCATATGCTGAATAAGCTTGGAAACCCCACATCTAAGAGTTCAGACATCGTAATGCTATAAGGAACCAAATGATCACTTCAGTGCAAATGAAATTGGTGGTGGTGAGGGTAGTTAACATGCTGCCCTGTGCCCTATTTATTGCGGTTGCCAGAAACTTTGGCCTCCATGTTTCCTTAAGCTAGTGTGCATTTGTATATGCTCTCAAACACATGAGGAAGACAACTGGAACCCAGGACAATGTCACAAGCAGCAGAGTAAAGTGGAGAGACAATGGTGATATTCAGAAGAGGAGTCAGACACTGTACAGACCAGCTGGGGAAATTTGGTAGGGATCTGATATAGCCCCAAAGCCCCCTTATTAAGGAACAGTACTCTAAACAAGGGCAGTGACCAAGTAACAGTTTGATTTGGCTTGTTGTTTCAGTCAGAAGAGAGGACCTGCACAGACTTTGAAGAGAATGAACATTACTACTCATCACCTCCAGACAACAGTCCCTTCACATCATTCAGAGATGTCACTACTACTTCTTCCCATTTTGTTGACAGCCTAACCACTGAAGGTACCTGCTAGGGTCAGAGGTTACAGTTGGAGGCAGAAGGAGAGACTTGTCTACCTCTTATGCCCAAGAAACCCGAGAACGGCAGTTTCATGAACAGAACTGGCATATTGATCTGAGAATTTTCAGCACCCTCACAAAACTTAATTTCCTAGGTTTCCTGGAGGAAACCCCATATTTTTTTATAAACCAGTAATTCTCAAACATTTTGAAGTGGGACCCACTTCTGAACATACGGTACTGTACTTACAAGGACCCACTTGCAAAATGATTCCATGTTACATTCCCCTTTCCCAAAGTAAGAGTCAAGAATCTCATATTGGTTAACAATGAATAAGTTTGTATTATATTTTTCATGTTTTGTATTTTTAAGTATATAGCAAGCTTGAGCAACAGGCTATATTTCATAGCCATTCCACACATTATGCAGAGGCAAACCCAAATCTGTAATCAAGCATTCTGGAGCCTCCTCTCTCAATTCACCCTGTTCCTCCCTCCTTGCTTCATGACTAAGGTTCCTATTTGCCCATTAATGGCAGGTAAAACCCTGCTCACCATCCCCCAACCTTGCTCTATGGAGGGAAAGGGGGAAATGGTGGAGAGGAAATGGGGAGACAATATTGCATAACACAGCAACATCACTTCCAGAAGTACAGTCACAATGTCACACAACTCTCTAGGAATTCCCCTAGTCTCTATGGTCTTTACCATAGAGATGGGAAATTCCTAGAGCATTGCTCAACACAGTGACATCACTTCCAGGTCTTCACCCAGAAGTGACATCACTATTTTCTATTTGCCTATTAATGGCAGGCAAAACCCTGCCCAAGCTCGTCATCCCCCATCCTTGCTCTGTGGACTGGGGGAGGGGAAATTGCTCAATGCAGTGACATCACTTCCAGGTCTTCAACCAGAAGTGACATCACAGAATTGTGCCCCACTTCCCACTTCCCATGCCCTGTCCTTAAACCTTCTGCTATTACCTGGGACGAATCCACACTTCCCTACCTTCCACTTTTCATGTGCATTAATCACACTGGATTCTATCCCGCAATGTCCCAGTCTGTGTTCACATCCCTTCTCTTACTGCTGCTACCTTGCGCTATACTTTGTCCACATCCCTGGTAGAATTGCGCAATACGGGGTGAGTTTAGATCCAACGTTGCCGATGACGACATCGCATTCATTCCCCCCCCCCTTTTTTCATCAGATTTCCGCTATAGCGTTTTTTTGCTAAATTGCTATGGCGAGGCCACACCCCTATGATGCCTGTGATTGGTTAATGTTATTCTATACCTTCTTCTTTGAAATCCATTGGACCATTATTCTGGCGGGCTAATTTGAACTGATATTTAAGGTGGGGGTGATCCAGACTCTCCAAATGGGCAGACTAATTATTTGACGCTTGAATGTAATGTTAGAATGATGGATTTCTGCTATAACGGTAATTTCAACAGTTTTAAAAAAATAATTTTAACAGCCACTGATATTTCCAACTGTTCGGCATCCTAAAAATGACACGGAAATGGAAATGACGCCACCCCTTGATGTCTCCGCGGGGATTTTGGAGCACCCCGATTAAGATTTATGGCTGGGATTGTGCAACAGTGCTGGGAAAGTCCCCTTTTTTTTTAAAAAAAGGGAAAGGGCGGGCAGGCAGGCATGCTGCGGAGAGAGTGGAAAAGCTTGATAATTGCATGGCAAAGAGGGATGGTGTTCCGGAAAGGCTGCAAACACGGAAGTGGGGTGGTTTGAAGGGGGCGGACTCCTTGTGAAACGCTTCTATTTGTCCACATCCACGGTGAGAACCACGCAAGAGAAGCGTTTGAACTCATGACAAATTCGTCTGAGGCGCAACACGAAAGACACGAGAGAATGACGGGATTGAGGTAAGAGTATGTGAACAGCCCTCTGAGAAGCGAATAATGGGTGGGAAAAAAGCGGAAAACTTGAGACGTGTGGATTCGGCCCTGGGGTGCCTCTCATTTTTCTTGTCATTGCCAGGTGCAGACCTGGCAACTCTACTCATGACCCATCTGTGACAGAGTTCTGACCTACTTTGTGGGCTTGATCCCCAGGCTGCAAAACACTGAGTTAAGACAATCGGTAGAAGTGATGATGCATGTGCAAAACACTGAATTGTTCTACTTGAAAGACACATCGCTCTGAAAGTCTGAATTAAAATTTGTTGAAATAATAAAAACAACAACTTATATGAGTAATAATACATATAACAACATCCGGGGAAGAGGGCATTGCTTCAGGTCCTGAGCCCTGTCACTTGTTTTAGAAATTAGCCAGTAAAAATCAAGATGCAGCAACGGTGGCCACTTCTGCCAATAAACAGGACATTATTCCAATCTAACCTAGTTTTCTCCAGCATGAGAAGTTCTGTCTTATTCCCCAGGATCTTATGCATAATAAGCTTCTGTTAGCACCAAAGCTGTATCTCCTCTGAGAATAGTGACAGGTACCAGTTCAATTTTGCTGCTTAATAGTCCCTATCGTAAGCTGCTAATTAAAATAAATAGAAAAGAACATTAGTAATTGCCCTTCAGCAATGAAGGAGGGAGAGGAAAGAATTCTTTTGTGACAGATTTGACTTTGAAAAAAGCTATTAAAAATGAGGGAAGCACCCCTCACACACACGCACACACACACACAGAGCAAGTGTGATGATTTCCCAATTCATTTTTGTTTCATTTGGACGGGGGAAAAGTGTGGAGAGAGAGAGAGAGAGAGAGAGAGAGATATGGTGACAATATATTCAAGCGTGAAGTCAATTTCTACTCTTGGAAGAAGGCTACAACAGCTAGCTGTGGCAAGGCAGGAAACTTTGGGGATTTACACAAGGTTTTTTCCTGTCACTTCTAGCCCCTATTCTGCTTCGATTTATCCCCTGAGTTCTGCATGGATTTTTTTGCAATAAAAGATGCAGCAGGTTCTCTGAATTCCCAGTTTTCATCTAATAAGTAAGTCTCTAGCTGTTTTCCCGGTGGCAATATGCCTTTTCCCTTATATCTCCACAACGGAAGAGGCTAGAGACCTGCTTTTTTTAAAAAAATGAAAGGTGGGGATTCAGGCTGCACAATGTTAGATTCATCCATCAATATAAAATTGACAGTTAAAACAAAATTCAACAGCCCTGGTGGCCAGAGGAGCGGGAGAGTAGTGGCGGCCACATCTGATGCCAGAAAAAGCAGTGCATGTTGAAAAGTTGCTGCTGCTCTGTGCTCCATCCCAACACAGGTCAGTTTGCCCCCCATTGCTGCCAGCCTTTGCCTCCTTGGCAGAGCTTTCCAGTTTGGACCATGTCAGGGAGAAACTTAGGTACAGGTGGTAGAGCTGCTCCCCTTTTAGGCGTCTTCAGCCAAAGACTTCCCCCATTTGTTCATTTTCAATCTTTTAAAAAAATATCAATCTCTTGATGTATCCATGAAAGCATGTGCAAAAAACCAGAAAGGGGCATGCTGCAACATCACCAATGATGACGACAGCATCCTGATGAAAACAGCACCCTTTCCTGAAAATCCTGATTATTTAAAACACATGAAGAACAAAATAAACTGACTCCACAACTGTAAAAATGGAAAGGGAGGGCAGATGTGCAGAAGAACCGTACCCTAATCGATCCCAATGACCCCAATTCTGTGAAGATAATGTCTGGCATCTTCCTCCTGTGTGCAGCTAGGGAAAGTTCGAGGCTGTAAGGTGTGCATTCTTCTACTACTTAGTCCAGCTCAGCTTAGTCAGCTCAGGCTCTCTGACTCCTTTTTTTTCCTAGGGGAGAGTGACTGTGGGGATATTGTTGGTGGAAGGGACCACTTGGGAGGCCTGAAGCTCTGGCTCTTGGATGGAAGCCAGTTATGACAGAGAAAGCTGATCTGGATATTCTGGGATGCAAGTAGCCTAGGATATAATGAGGACTGTAGGGGGCTTCTCTCCCCTCATGGAGTATCCCTCTTCTGAGTCCTCCAACAGCCTGGGGGAAACCCTGACAGGAAGACATACACGAGGTCACTGTATTGCTTTGTAAGGATTCAACAGACAAATCATAACATGTGAACATGCTGTGATGTGAATGTTTATAATGAGTGGGTCAGGGAGTTGTGATGTTGAAACTGGAAAATACGTATTTCTGAACTAACTCTGAAGATATCCTGGGAGTTGCACAAGTCTAGATCCTTAGGCTCATCCTGTGCAGACATTTATAGATGCTTCTGATATTCCTGTTATTTGGATCTCATTTGTGTCTTCCACTGGCACAAAAGAGCCTAAAGTATTACTGCCAGAGGTAGCTTAAGGGTCAAGGAAGACAGAACTCTTTCCTTCCCGCTGACGAATTCCTTCCAGTGGAGGAAACAGTGGTAAAGCAGGAGTGGATTTTATTATCCACCCCCTGGAATGACTTCTGCAAATGAACACGCCATACTTTTCTTGGTCTGAATTAACAGTATAAGCAGATCAGCAGATGACCCAGACTGAAATCAAGGCTTCACAGACCTTTGACCTGTATATTCATGTGCACATGTATAAGAGAGAGAGAAAAATAATATTAATCTTGATTCCTACCTTTGGAATGAAACTTTCTGTTAAAAATTGGGGAGAAGTGGACAATCTTTCTTCAGTTACTAGTATATAGGGGTACCAGGGGTACCATGTAGGGATACCAGAAAGCTACATCACTATATAAGTGTGATTTACAGTCCAATCCTAAACAGAGTTGCTCCCTTCTAAGCCCATTTACTTCTATGGGTTTAAACCAATGTAATTTTGTTTAGGATCGCACTGTTATATGGTGAAAGTGTGGGGTGTGGAAGTGTATTTGAAATATCCTCATGTATTATTCCATAGTACTTCCATGATAAAAGTTGGGCTGTTAGAGTCTCCATCCACCTACCTTTGATTACTGGTAGATAAAGCATATCTGTACCTTTCTAGCATGTTTGAAAAATAATAATTCTTATCTATATTCACACAGAAGTAAGAAGCAGCTTTTTATATGTTTTAAGGCCACAATCCCAAGGACACTTTACTGGGAGTAAGCCTTATTGAATAACCAATAGTTATGCAGATACTGAAATTCTCCATTTGTTTATTACTACTTGGATAAATATCTCAACACAGAAAGTCCAAACTTAAGATGCACAATATATCATCAACTAATTAGAATGCACAATGTTGTATAAATTACATTTTATAAACTGCACGGACCTAGTTGTAACTTTAGTTGTTGATCAATTGGTAGGACATAAGGGCTCAGGGTCTCCATTCCTATTTGCATCTGAAGAAGGGAGCTGACTCTCAAAAATGTATATTCTGAAAATCTTGTTGGTCTTTAGGGTGTCACTGGATTTGAATCTTGCAGTTCTACAAAAAAGAAGGTTCCATTAACAAAGAATTAAGGCACAGACTTAGCATAACAACAACATATAGCAAAGAAAAGCAGTACACAGTGCAATATAATAATAATAATAACAACATTCGATTTATATACTGCCCTTCAGGACAACAATGCCAGCCGGCTTCAAGATGGGTAGCTGTGTTAGTCTATTGGTTGCAGTAGAAAAGAACAAGAGTCCAGTAGCACCTATAAGGCTAACAAGATTTGTGGTAGGGTATGAGCTTTTGTGAGTCACAGCTCATTTCTTTAGATATGACACGTACACATGTGACAATAGAGAGTTCTACCACCTCTTTTCCCAGAAAAAAAGCCCTGGGTATAAATGAAGTAAAGAAATAATACATATAGCTGAAGATGGGTGGCAGATAAAAGTTAGGTTGAATGGTGGATGAGAAGGAGAAGAGGAAGCATGGTAAAGTGAGGACATGAGGATTGCCAGGAAGAGGGAAAAATTGAAATAGTATGGGGAGAGGGATACAGGGGGAAATGAAGACAGCTAAAATATGAGTGGACTCAATAGAATGTGATACAGCTAGAATGTGAGTCCACTCATATTCTAGCTGTATCTGAAGAAGTGAGCTGTGACTCACGAAAGTTCATACCCTACCACAAATTTTGTTGGTCTTACAGGCAGGGCTGGCGCACCCATTGAGGCCAGGTAGGCAGTGGCCTCAAGCGCAGGGTGCTGGAGGGAGTGTCAGAGGATGCGCAGGGGTCGGGCCCCTCCCGCCCCATGCTGCTGCTGCCGCCAGCACAAGCCCCTGGCTGGGCGCAGCTGCCACGGGCAGGCATCTGCGGCGGTGCAGGCAACCAAGCGGGAGAGCTCGGAGGCCACCCACTGCAGCGATTGGGCTGGCGGCGGCGCACACGCTCCTGTGATGATGTCACACATGACATCATCATGCAGGCCAGCGCACGCACACTTGCGTGCATGCGGGGGGGGGCACCCGGTCAGCCGGCTGCGAGTGCGGCAAACCCTTGCGCCACCCCTGCTTATAGGTGCAGCTGGCTTCAAGCAGAGGAGTGGAGAATCAAACTCGGTTCTCCAGATTAGAGTTTTGCCACTTTTACCACTACACCAAACTGGCTCCTAAACAGATTTACTCCCTGCGGAGCCGATTAAATTTAGTGGACTTAGAAGGGGATAGCTCTGCTTTAGAATAGCGCTCTTCGTGGCCAGCAAGTAAAAGACAACTCTGTGCAAGTAGTCAAGTAGTAGTAGTCCTTAAACCATTCATTTATGAAAAACGACATTTACACCATTTCTTGATTCCCTTCCCTATTACCAGGCACTGTGCAGAGATCTCAACATAGTTTACTTAACAACCCCATTGCTGCTTTTTTCCTTTTCTTTCTTTCTCTTAGATGACACAAAGTTAAATCAGAAAGCGGAAGGAGAAGGTAAGAGTCTACTCCTCTCATGGTCATGGGGGGATGTAGAACATGTACGTGTCCTGGCAATTTCTGTCTCAATACTTGCTGCTCTTACAACTTTTGCTGGCAAGTGCCAGGTCTGTGGCTAATAAAAACCACTCTCCTTGGTGATAGTGTTGGAGGAGGCTTCCAACATGGCATGAACCTTCTATGAAGAACACTTTTTTGTGGTGCTGCTAACTCAAGTTGGGGGTTCTGTTCACTGGGCCAGCCCAAGGAGTTCTGGTGCCTTAGGCAGCAATATGACTTCACTGCCCCCTCTCACATGGCAGAGGTTTCCTACCACACCACGGGGAAGCCAACAATCACCCTCCTTGCCCCTGCTCCACAGTGGAGAGAAAGAGGAACAGGACTTGCCGCCTGATGGAGGAAGGGAAGGAGCAAGCTCCTCACAAGCCACCAACCAGAACCTAGGGTTCCTCCTAGGGCTGCCGCTAGTGGTGGCAGACCCCAACGCTGTGGGCAGGCAGGTGGGGGGGCAACAGGGCTGGTTGGCACCCTGGACAATCTCCTAGGTGTGCTTAGTAGACAGGCTGGCCTTGTCAGGACAGCACCTGCCTGTGGGAAAAGGGAGCAGGCAGAGATTGTTATAGTCTACACTGATTCTATTAACTGTGCTTTAGCTGTTAAGCCAACTGAGGTCTTTCCTCTTCCCAGCAGAAGTGGTAACATGGCTCAAACTGCACAAAGAGCCACTTGAGGCTTCATGGTGAGGGGGACAGCACTGTTGCTTCTCAGCCATCCTGTTTGTCCCTTGCCACCTGGCCAGCCATCCTCCCCTCTCCCTTCCTTCCTCCAGTCACCATCAAAGAGGAATTAAGCTATCTTCAGAAATTGTCAACCCACCTCTAACAATCTGGATAGATCAGAGCTATCAGAAGGTAGCGAAGTCCCTCTCTGGTTATGGCTGGGAAGGAGAGAAGGAAGAGACAAAAGCATCAGGAAACAAAGGTTATGTATTTCTTAGCCAGGCAACCTCCCAGCAGCTATTTCTTGCCCCTCTATCTCCCATCCCTAGCCATAATTAGAGCAGGACTCCATAAAACAGGCTTTCTTAATTCTACAAAACCCTTTTTGAAGCAGAGTTGTTCCAATCCAACCTCATCTCAACCAACAGGACTGGAACATATAAGTAAGATTTCATGGAGGTATCACCAATTCCAGAGAAATTAGCGTATCTTTTTTTAAAAAATTAATTCATAAATCTGGAAGAGTGAGGCAACCACACAAGCTCATATATTTAAAGTCCTTGCTACAAAGCAGAAGTACCCACATTTGCCATGTTTTCCCAATACACCAGTCTGTATATAGTCTGATTCCACTGGATTTCTATACACAGATTTGGAGAAAGGAACAGAAATGGGAAATGTTTCTGAATGGTTTTATTACATCCCAAAAAGGAAGCTTCTCAAAACCAGCCATCTCTCAAAAGGCCTAGTCTTGATCAATGGTTGTTTGAAACACCTTGATCTGACCTAAAGGCATTATGGGTAATGGTGTCCAAAATGGTCTCTCAACAGCAAGCCTTCACACTTGCTTATATAAGTCTGAACAGAGTTCACCTCACCAACCCTTACCCCCCTTTCTTTTTTGTGTTGTTATTGCTATTTCTAAAGAAAATGCTAACTATACTGTTCTCTCTTTCATTCTCCCTCCCCATGGAAATTCCTCTTGCAGGTTTAAGAAACGATGACCTTCCTACAGAGAAAGTGGGGTCCCAGATCCACACAGGAACAATTGTGGGAATTGTGCTAGCAGTCCTTCTCATTGCCGCCATCATTCTGGCTGGCATCTACGTCAGCCTCAGCTTCAATCCTACCTCCAGCACTGCTTGGCTCTTCCTTGAGGTGATTTTAAGAGTCAGTTCAACCCTTACAAGTCTGTCTGAAAATGTGGCAACCAAAATTCACCTGTTGAAGCTCAACCAAAGCTTTCCTGCTCTAAAATTTGACATTTTGAAATAGTAAACCTGAAGGGGTTTAACATAGGGGCAGGGGGGAGAAAGTGCAAGCTCTGTTGTTTTTCTTTGAAAATCTGAATTAAGGCCTGCACAGTTGCAATTGCTCCTTTAAAAAATCACTGGGAAAATCCAATAGTGGGTTCTTTATTTGTCCCCTGGTTTTTACCTCTTTCCTCTTCAGTGGCATCATCACCAGTTTTCAGCCTCTGTGGATATAGTTCTGGAAATTAAACTCTGAACATCTGGTTCAGTACCTGCTATATGTGGCACTTTGATTACTCACCTTGCATTTTTAGCACACCATTTGGGCCCCAACAGACACCGCTTAGAGAGCACTGAAGCAACCTCAAAAGTCCCACACCAGAAAGACATTTGCAGATCTATCCAAAAGAAAGGAAACACATTTTAAAAAATAAAATTTATGGGGATATAAAGAAGAATAGAAACTCTCACTTCCACTTGATTGCAGGATAGTGTTGTGAACTCCGAGTTTGGAAATTCCTGGAGATTTGGGGGGGTGGAGCCTAGGAAGGGTGGGATTTAGGGTGGGGAGGGACCTCTGTGGGGTATAATGCCATAGTATCCACCCTCCAAAGCAGCCATTTTCTCTGGGGGAACTGATCTCTGTAATCTGGAGTTCATTTGTAATTCTGGGAGAGCTCCAGGTCCGACCTAAAGTTTCAAAACCAACTAAAGGAGACAACTCCACCAAGAAGAATACAATGTTTTTGAAATTTTAAAATATTTATAAATAAACACCCAATGTTCCTAAAGTGCAAGTGCCTAGAGTGCTCTATAGTTAAACCTATACATGAATAAATGTCAAAATTCAATAAATACAATAATATGATTGATAGAACAACATTGCATTCAACTTCATCCAATCAGTGCTACTTTACATCAAAGGTAAGTCCTCCAATGTAAATAAAGCCCAATATACAATGATGTAATAACTTGCTATTCTTTTTTCCTTTCTACAGAAACAAACTTAATGTTCCGGCGTAGCATTAAGATTGCCTTCGCCAACTCCAATCTTCAAAGTGCCTAGGGGGTTGCCAGCATTTTGATACGCTGTTTTGATATGATCCATCCGAAGCTTTGCCAGTTTGGTGACATGAGACTGTATGTTTGAAGTCCTTTTACATAAGGAATTATGAGCCTTTGAAAAAGTTTGGATTATGAAACGGGATAGTGCTTATGCTGGCAATGCCCGTTAGGCTCCGCCCTACAGCAGAAGGACAGTGGTCTGCAATAGGATTATCATTCCTCTTGAAGAATTCACTCTTCACTGTTAAACTATTACCTGAGATAAGAGGGAACTACTTTCACAATAATGAAGAACAGAATGAATATCATTTACCTCAGTGATTATCTTTAAGGATATTTTTCACCAATTGGATCTTTGGATTTTGTGCCAAATAGGAATTGCATACTCTGAAGTAAATAAATAAATTGTAATATTTATTCATATTTATATATCACTATAGCACTGTGCACTTTAAGAAAAAGAAAAAATACGAAGAAAATGTATAATACTATTAGAGAATCTATAGTTGTGTTTACTCCGAATAGGGGTTTTCCTTGCATTTGTAGTGCCTTCCATATGTAGGCAGCAAAATACATCCACTTAAGATCAGAATTCAGGAGCGTATATCAAGAATAAGGTATAGAAATGTGGAGGCTCCCTTAGTACAGCACTTTAATGAATGCCATGGAAATGCGAAGGAATTCAGCTTTTCGGTATTGCAGGTAATTCAGCCTAGATCTCTTAGTAATTTTCAGAGAGAATTAATGCAAGCAGAAGCACAGTGGATATTTAAATTGGAGTGTGTAGCACCACGAGGTCTTAACAACGAAATAGATTTTAATTGTTTTCTGTAACTTATTGAAGGATTGGCTGTATCTTCTGCTTTAAATTTGACTGGGGACAACAGTAGTTTTTGCTTTAAAAGAAGGAAGGAGCAGTGAATGTATACGGTGTCTTTGCCCATCTGCCTCCAACTTATGCAATTGTGCACCAGCGATAATTGTGATGTAGTAAGTATAAGGAAGACAAGGGAAACGGTTGCATTATTGTTTTTATTGATTGCGAGCATTATTGACATTATTGTATGTGTCATTGCAGTGTATTGCCTTATACCAGGGGTGGGCAAATTGCAGAGTTTTTTGTGGCCCGCCAAGACAGTCAGAAAAAACTGCCCTGAACCGAGATTTCCTTCCCGTGCGCGATATGAAATTAGCACAATAAATAAATTGAATAAAACTACCACTATTTTATTTAATTTATATTTATTGATTTTTATGATACAATTTATACCTTTTCTGAAATGCAAAGTTAACTAATGAATGCAATCATTTTAAAAGGTGCGGCCCTCCGCTAACCTCCACTCCCACAAAGTGGCCCCCGAGCCAAAACAATTGCCCACCCCTGCCTTATACAATAATTTGTTGCCCATGAAGAAGTGTATCGAAATGGGTGATTTCAATATGCTGGCAATCCCATCGGCACTTTGAAGACTGGAGTTGGTGAAGGCAATCTTAAGGCTACATTGGAATATTAAGTTCATTTTTGTGGAAAAGACAAGGAATAGCAAGTTATTACATCATTGCATAAAATAGTGTTTACATCATTGTATATTGGGTTTTATTTTCATTCAAGGACTTACTTTGATGTAAATTAGCACTGATTGGATGAAGTTGAATGAAATGTTCTATCAATCATATTATTGTATTTATTGAATTTTGGTATTTATTCATGTATAGGTTTAACTATAGAGCACTCTAGGCACTTGCACTTTAAGAATATTGGTTGATATTTATTTATAAATATTTTAAAATTTCAAAAACATTGTGTTCATCTTGGTGGAGTTGTCTCCTTTAGTTGGTTTTGATAACTGAAAGAGTCTCTCTGCGGGGAGTGCCCACCTAAAGGTTGGCAACCCTATTCCAAGGGTGTTTTGATCCATTTGGGACCTCAAGCCACAGAGGAACATCCACACAACTAAATATTCACTTCCCCAGTTTGTTCCATTCTTTCTGACAACAGCCTGGTACAATCTTTCCAGAAAGATTGTCCTCAGAGTAGGTTTGCCCACCATGTGGTTTGAAAGGTTCAGATTTTCAAAGCCCACATTGGTGTCATTTCCCTTCATCCCACCCCCACCCCCCCCCGGCACACAATGGAGAATCACCCTCTGAGTGGAAGCAGCCCCAGGTATGCAAGTAAATTCTACAAACTGAATGGAATTTACTTTCATAGATACATCTCAGTGATGTCCCCCGGTGTGCATAAGAGATTTCCTGCACTGGCCAAGCTGCCATATTATTTCTCAATGGATGGGGCAGTTTTATGTACAGCTGATCCCTCTATTGCAATGAATGGGGTAGCCCTTCTGAGCAGGAGAGTTCTGTTTTCACAACAGAGCTGTTTTCATCTGTAAGGAATTACTGGATAGGTTCAAGAGTTCAGAGCAACTGTGTACATTATGTGCTAATGTGCTATTCTCTTTTTTCACATTTCAGCGAAGGCCACATCGATGGCCCGCCATGAAGTTCAGAAACCACACAACATACACTGAAGTGGAGCCAGCCAGTCACGAGAAGGAGGGTTTTGTTGAAGCGGATCAGTGTTGAGCAATACTCCTGTTTCATTTCTTCAGAATCTTTAAAACTTCAAGGATCTCTCCAACTCTCAACGTCTCCAGTTTATTTCATTATGAATCACCACTGCAGGAACAGTAAAATAGGAGAATGAAAAAGAAAGCCCCACCCCTAAACTGAAATGAATACATGAAGATCACAGAAACAAGGATTGGCAGGGAAAATTACAATAGAATCATGACTTTATCCTGTGGGACCCATCAAGTGTAACTGGTGTAGCCATCCTCAGCTGCTTACAGTGCCAGTGAAAAGCAGTCTTTGTCCTTTCTGCTTTTTGTAGGTACTGTAACCAGAAGTTACAGGTGATCAGGAAGGCATGTTTGCACATTTGCCTCAGTGTATTCTGGGTAACACCACACATACTCAAACACTTCCAAAGGTGGAAAAATGTTAAGCTGTTCAAAGAAAAAGTTGGGTGGGGGGAAAAAATCAGCCTTCTAAGTGAGAGATGGAATGTTTACTTTCTAAATACCCCTTGAGATATGATGTTGGGGTTTATGGACTAAAGTATTATGGGTTGGCTGGTCTGACTTGCACTGTTCAAATATCTCAGCATCATCACAGACTTATCAGATGCAGCACCTGCTGTCTGTGGATTGAGAGGCGCTTAAGCTGAGTCTGAAATGGCACCTTCATATTTATCTGTAATGGTGGTATAAATTCAAGCCAGGAGCAGGAAAACATTAATTAAGGAGGCCTTGCTGTTGACAGTAATCGCCCCTCATTGACAGTTGAACCAGCCAGGAGATAAAATATGTTCCAAACATAACATGAAACCCTTTAGAAAAATGCAGTGGATCAACATGTTTCTGCTTTGAATTACTAACTTCACCTCACAATGGATTCTGGGGTTTTGGCTTAGTTTGCTTTCTTTTTTAAATATTAAGAGCCAACTATAGTCATTGGTTTCAGTGGGAAAACAAAATGGAAGACTTTATTACAAGGAAGCAGAAAGGTTTAGTTTATTTTTTAATGAATGAAAAATTATTATGTTGAGAAATTATATGGATAGGTACATAAGTACTACTCTCCATTTTGATGCCATTAACTGTCATCTTTAAATTGGGAATCAGAACACAATCTAGTATCAAGGAATTCTTGTGGCATATCTAGATGTTAAATTTTCTTTAAAGCCTTGAAAACAATAGGGTTCTCTGAGTTTCAATTCTCTCTCTAGCCCTTTCAGTTCTTATATTTACCACATATATGGAGCAAATGCTGTACACATGATCTCTGTTACATACTTGGTTGCCGTTTTGTTTGAAAGGGCACGTGTGTATTTACAGCCTCAGTATGTATATACCAGCGATTGCCCATATCAGGAGGGCTGCAGTGTAATGTATTCCCCATATATGCATGATAAAACATAACAACTGAAAAGGACTTCCCTCTCTCATCTTCTCCTTATTCAGGATCAGCTTCTTACATCTTCCCCAATCTGATAATGTGGTGAAGTCCACCTACAAAATGCAGATCAATATCCTTGTAAATACTATGGAACTATTTTTCATTCTAGTCTGAATTCCCACAATACAAATAACCAGGGCTTTTTTTCTGGGAAAAGAGGTGGTGGAACTCAGTGGGTTGCCCTTGGAGAAAATGGTCACATGACTGGTGGCCCCGCCCCCTGATCTCCAGACAGAGGGGAATTTAGATTGCCCTCTGGCCGCTGAGCGGCGCGGAGGGCTATCTAAACTCCCCTCTATCTGGAGATCAGGGGGCGGGGCCACCAGCCATGTGACCATTTTCAAGAGGTTCCGGAACTCCGTTCCACCACATTCCAGCTGAAAAAAGCCCTGCAAATAACACTCTAGGTGCTAGGCCTTAATTGACAGCCCCAACGTTCATTGGAGGAAGTCTTCTTAGGCTGGAAGGTAGCTTCAGATTGGTAGGATAAAAGGCATGGTTAACATTCCTACATGAGCTACCAAAAAAAAATATGTTCCTGGGCCCGTTGTGTGCATTCCGGAAAGCCAGTCCACACGCTCCCTTAAATATGTAGCTTTCACAAATCCCTATCTCCAGGTAATGTTTAGTTTAGTCAAATATTTAGTAAAAATTTTTCTTCCTGTGCTCCATATCTGAGCTGCCATGTGCAGGGGACAGGAACACACTGGATGCACTGATGTCCTGGCATGCATCTGCTTTAACTAAGGCCGTCATCACACGGGCCCTTATTTCGTCAGTTTTGCACTAGAAATCGTTTCTTCTGTTATCGTTATTAGAACAGATTCTCCCATCTTTTGATGACTGCTTGCGCTTCCAGTCAGTCACATTAAAAGGGAAAAGCGCAATTTGATGGTCAGTCAAAGTGCCTCCGGAAACGGGGCCCTAAAAATCCCGCCCCCTTTAAAAAAATTTGCATATTTGCGCTATATTGCTCTTCTATTATACCAATGTTGTGCTAGGCCAACCCAAAATCCAACCGTGATAGGTAGCAGAGGTTTCTGCCCATGGCAGAATAGTGCTATAGCGCTATAGTGCTATAAGGCTGACGTTTTTTTAAAAAAAATACTTTGAGGCTTAATTGCGGGTCACGTTGGGGCTTGTGGGAGTGTAGGGCAGGAGAATCAGTGTTAGGTGACACATGATCAGGGAGAGTGAGCGTTTTGGTGTTGCAAAGCATTCATAGTCGATCCAGGGCATTCACATGGAAGTGGATAAAGACGACATAAAGAGTCACAAAGCGTGAATTGGGGAGAATGGCGAAATCGCAAGAGAGCCAGAATAAGGTGAGCATTCAGCAGGAGATGGCGCTAGTTTGGCGCTAAATTTATGGCCGTGTGACAACGGCCTAAATGTGAGGAGAAGATGCAAGTCAGCAGCAGCCATATAAAGTTGCATCTCATTTGAGAGTTTAAACCAAAATCTTTATATTATCCCAGGCTGAATTGAGAAGCTGAAGAAAATACCCAAGGCATACCACCACAGCAGTGCTGTCTTGGTTGGGCGGGGGGAATACAAGAAGAGTTAACTTTTAATGATTTATATGGATGCTTCTACACTTAAATGTTTCATTCTCAATCCAGGCTGAGCCTGTCTGCTCCAAAGTTTTCTTCAGGAGCAAATTATATTGTGTACAGTACCAAACTGATTTTACATAATTATATAGATATATAAGAGATGTAGATACAGATCTTTTTATCAAAAAAGTCAGACCTTTGTTGTTGAGCTAGTTTCTTTTAGAAAAAGAAAAAAGGGCAACACGATTTCCCACCCCTGTGTATGTCCCTGTGGACATACATTTACTATGCAGTCCTAAGCAGAGTTAAACCCTTCTAAGTCAATTGAAGTAAATTGATTTAGAAGGCTACAACTCTGTTTAGGGCTGCCCTGTTAGAGACCCAGTGCAGTGCAGTAGTTACAGTGTCAGCCTAGAACCACAAAGATATGGGTTCAAATCCTTCCCCATCAATAAATCTCAATTGAGTAACCTTGGGTTACCCTCTCTTTCAGCATAACCTACCTCACAGGGTTGTTGGGAGAATAAGGGAAACCCTGAGCTCCGTGGAGAGGGTAGGATAAAAATGTAAAAGAAGAGATTTATCACTGGCAGATAAAGCAGCCCTGAGGTTTAAAAATGGAGTTTCCTAATAAAAGGGCAATGTATTCGTTTACTAGCCACTGTTATACAAGAGTGGCAACAGACAAAAATTTAATAATGTGAAGTGAAACATGAGGGTTCAGTTTGTCTGCACTGCAAGGAAGTATTAATACAGGCTCTTGTTCAGGCACTTAATGAAAAGTCTAAAGAAGTTCCATGCTGATGCCATGAATCATATTGCTAACAGTCTCCATCCCCTCCTCTAATGCAATTGCTGAAGGAATGTGGCTGGTTAAAGAGTCAATGCATGGATTTGGATGACGTGACCAGATCTGATCTTGTAAAAGACCCTGTTGGGAAACTCCCTAAATCAATGACCCATTCACTTACTCTCCAGAGGAAGCAGGGTCTGAGTTCCAAATTAATTACTAATTAATTGTTAATTTGTAACAATTCAAGGCCTAATTTCTTTCAATATACTTGAATTTGCAACATAATTCAATGTTGGGTGGGTGGGAAAGCTTGAAGCAACACATTTAGTGTGGACAGTCTGCATGCAGTACAATGTCAACAGTAATATATACTCCAAAAATGTTAATTACTTGCTCTTTTAGGGACTGCTTTGGTTTTCAGAATAAAAAAAAGCAAAGATTGATTTGTGTCAAATGACAACATTTTCTACTTGAGAAAAACGTGGTGGTTTTGACGGTGGAAGAGTGTGTATTACATGCACCCATTGCAGTCCATTATAGCTGACTTCAATGCTGATCCTTTGCCTATTTCTACCTGTCCATGCAGCCTACATGAAAGTCCCAAAATAGATGAATGCTTTTTCAAAGAACATGCTCTGCTCCACTTCCTGCATTTCTCATTTAATGTAAAAGCACAGCCCTAAAGCTGTGGGGACCTCCTACACTGGTGTACCAAAAACAACATTCCTCTCATTAAAAAAAAAAAGAATTTGGGGTAAGGAATGGCCTTTACAAATATTTAGATTTGCTTTTAAAATCTGTTTTGTTTTTGCTTTTCATTAACATTTCAACTCCGTCCTGATTATTAAAGGTCACATTTTTTTAGGCAGTAAAAGGGTTCTATTGTCCTGTGCTTGGGAACAGAGAATAAGTTAAGGACAGCACTAGATGTGGTAGGTGCAGACGTGTGCTTATAAACATGGGTCACCATTGAACAGCTGTAAGCTAGGGGGCAATTTCAAACATGGAAACAGTCAAAAGGACAAGGATGCTGAACTATCCTTCAGTTCCCTTCCCACGTCCTCTCCAACCCTTCTGCACAGGTTGTTTATCTGCTAGACAGGTTGATTTCTGATCTCACGGCTAGGTGAGAGGCAGCTGGGGAAAAGAAACGATGGGGTGGGAGGGAAGAAGCAATTTAATATCCCCCCAAATGGAGTGCAAAGTCATGCAACTTTGCAATCTGTGATTGCTATTCTTGAAGAGCCAGGTGCAATGTTCCATTGTTACTAAGATCCTTTTTCTTTTCATCCTCCCATCTGGGAATACATGCACAAAATCTATCTCAGAGTTGTTTAGATAAGGGGAAATGTGAATGAAAAGGGGGAAATTCTTATCTCTTTAAAACAAACTATTTTCAGAATAAGAGTGGGCATCATAATTTGGACAGGACTGAATGCTAACATGCCTTGTTTTCCAGGCACGAATTTCTTCAGTGGGTCTTGCCTTGCTGTCACAGGAATGGGTCACTCTTGCTAGCTTGTTACTTGGTGTAGTGATAAGAAAACTCAGTGGTGAAAGTGCTCATCATTGCTATCTCTGTCATGTACTCTCCTTTTGCTCAAAAAGGTGAAGAGATTTGGGTTTAGAAAATGGTCTACAAAGATATGCAGAACAGGCTGCAAGACCTGCCATGGAAAGTAAGAGTGCCCCAGTTCCATCTAGGTGGTCTAGCATTAACTTCTGTAAGACTGAAGGGTCTCAGAGATCAGACACTGTTTCCCAGGGACACAGACATGCATGCTGCTAGAAGACTGCTGTGCCATCTGCATAGATTCATTCATTTTTTTACTTCTTTATTTAGGAGAGATTTCTAAGCCCCCTCATCTGAGTACTGCTTGAGTCAGGTTACAAGTTAACAATATAAAAACAACAATAGCCTCTTAAAACAAAACATGGGGCATAAACAGTATAAAAACCATTGGTAAGTTGGTAAGATAAAACATTTAATTAAAAGCCTGTGTAAAAAGATGTTTTGGCCAGGTGCCTAAAAGACAGTAAAGTAGGCACCAGGCAAACCTCAAAGGGGAAGGTATTTCAGAGGCGAAGTGCCTCAGCACCAAATGCCCTGTCTCTAGTCACCACCCTCCTCACCTCTGTGGGGGCACAAAAAACAGGGCTTGAGAGGCAGATCTTAACTGGTGGGCTGAATATAGAATAGGAGGAGGCAGCCTTTCCCTTAAAGGAGGAAGCCTTCTCATTTAGTGGGATCAAGTTCCAAGAGTAGAGTTGCCAGGTCCTCCCTGGCAACCAGCAGGAGGGCAGGGGCAGGGTGGGGTAATGTGCTCCCACTGATGATGTCACTTCAAGTGACATCATTGCACCAGGGCCACCTCTTTAAGAATCAATGCAAAACATCATTATTAGGCTCAGTGTGATAAAGTCACTTCCGGTCACATCAGAAATGATGTAATTGGTGGGAGTATGGGAGCACATGTACAACCATTTCCCTAGCTTGCCCACCAATAGTGGGCACTCTATGGGATTCCTGACTCCTCCTGCCAATTACCAGTAATCAGTGAGCAAAGGCAGGAATCCACAGGAGATTGCTGGCCACCATCAGGCGCCTGAAACCCCTATCCAACAGTGGCATACCAAAATGTTGACAGCTCTTTTCAGATGTTACAGCTTTGCATCCAGGGAGCCTGCTGACCCATGTGTAGATCCTCCTGTTATGTGCAGTCACCACACTGTGTGAACAGGGGCAATATACATATTTACCATGCATGTACAGCCCTGGTTTGTGCAAACTAACTACTGGATTTTTCAGGGTTTACCACAACCACCACTATCCAGGAATAGCTATGCTCCTTTATGACTAAAGGGATCCTCTGTATTCAGAGGCAGTAAGCAGTAAGCCTCAGAATATCAGTGCAAGGAGACAACATCAGGGAAGGCCTTGGCACCTATGTCTATCCTTTGGCCCACCAGGGCAACTGGTTTGGCCACTGTATAAAGCATGACCCTTCTGTTTTCACGTCCTTGCAGAGTACTGCTGCTTTGTAAAGCTACCTTAAGTCAAAATAGATAATCAGGATATTAATGTTTTAAATAAATAAATGCTGGATTAGATCTGGTCCAGTGTGGTGGTTCTTCAGTCCATAGCCACCAATAAAATGGAAACCACACTCGATACAGCTTTCAGTACACAACATAAGACAGAAAGTATGCTAGTAAAGGATGAAAAATATTTAATACAAATTTCAAAGGTCAAGCCACATCCTATGAATGCCCATCATAACTGGAAAGCGGAAAATATCTGAAGAACTTGTTTACGAAATCAAAGAAAACAAAAAATCCTGTTTTGTTCTTTTACAATGGTGAATGAAAGTAATAAAACAATCATTCCTCTCGGGTAGAGGGAGTGCAACTAATTATCTCATGCAAGTTTTCCAGAGGGGTAGCCCTGATAGTCTGTTGTAGCAAAAAATAAACAGCCGTCTCATGGCTATGTAAAGGCTAAGTATTTTTATTTTAGTATACTGTGTCAAACCTTTCTCCCCCTTATTTCAGTCTCTGTCTCAGGTTTAGGATAGGTAAGTCTTGTAACTCTTTCTCCCAGAAGGCAACAGATACATTTTTTCAGGGCTGTTAGCAGCAAGGATATTTTACAGAAAAATAAAGCCACTTGAGATACCAGCAAAATAAGAGTCGAGAATTTCAGAATGTCGGGTATGGGTCTAAGTCAATAGGAAATCTTAGGCATATGTTGGCTGAATTTCTACTGCAAAGGGACACCCTGTCCTTGCAATACCAAATACCATCATTTGCAAAAATTACACCAGATGCCCAACCCATTAAAATCACTCAATTTTAGGTTAGAAGGGACCTCTAGTGGTTTTTTCTAGTCATCCACTTGTAACACAAATTGTTGGAAGCTGTGGGAAATGGTCCATATTAACACTATGTAATTGTTTTAATTAGTTTGGGGTTGGATCCAAAAAGTTGTTTTCCAGTGTAAGTCACTTCCATCAGCAAAAGAGGGAAACAGTTTTTTGCTGACACTACATCCAAAATGTTGCTTCTAAGGGACCACCAAGAAGTATGTGGGGAACAAAGTGGAAAATCACCAATCTTTTCATTTATGAAAAACAACCTTCATATCTAATTCATAGTTTTCCTTCAAGTTATCCTAATAATTGAAGTTCTTTAGGCGGTTATAGATATTTATTAAGTGTCTCAGCACCCTATTATTGCAATCATAAGCAGAGTGACTCCAGTCACAGCCCATTGAAATAAAACTGGAATAATGTGCTTAGTTGCACTGTAAGAGAACCAATTCTGTCTCCTGAATCTGCTCAGGCAACACTTTTATGGGGCATAAGAGCCAGTAATGATTAGTGTCTGACTAGAATCTGGGAGATCCAGTTTGGTATCCCTTCTCTGCTGTGGAAGCTTATTGACCTTGGTCTAGTCACATTCACCCTAAACTACCTCACAGAATTGTTTTTGTGAGGGTAAAATGGAGGAGATGAGAACAAGGTAAGCCACTGGAAAGGCGGCGGGGGTGGGGGGTATTAATGAAGTAAACAAACAAATCAGTCATACCATCAGAGGCAGCCCATCAGCTTATCCTTCAGTATGATCCAGGTTCAAATCCCCATCTGCTATGAAAAACTCACTGGGTGACCTTGGGCCAGTCATTCCCTTTCTCTATCGCATAGCAGTTAATGGGCAATACCTGTTGATCTCATATATAACCATATAACCATATATTAAGCCTACTGTTTGCAATAGTTTCCTATATCTGTTGGTTGTTAAGGTCCCACAAGACTACTTTGTGGTTTGCCAGCAGCAGTCTCCAAAGTAAGTACAATCATCTCTTCTGTGAGATTAACTGTGCGTGTTTTGGGTTGGACTGTAAAGTAACCTATTAAACATTCTTTTGTAAAAAAAGGAAACTGTTATATCTGCCTCAGTGTATGTCTAGCTGGTGGAGAGCCAGAATTGCCAAGTTAATGTAATGCCAGAGTCTGGTGGTCAGGTGAGCATAGTGCTGGCTTGCTAAATCCCTGTAGCTGCTTTGCACAAATGGCAGCTCAGTTTAATGAAGATTCTGGGTGAGTACGAAGTTGCACAGATTGTGTTCCTTTTCCTCACCAGCATCATATGCAAATCTGCTTTTTGCTTAATTTTGAGAGATGAGTGGAGGCCACCTTATCTAAACCAGCAAGTTGATTTTAATAGTGTAGTGATTCCTGTGGCAGATTTTAAAAAATTGTTTGTTAACAATTATTTGTTAACAAGTTCTCTGTGTGTGCATACTGCATGTTTCAAGATGGCAGATGTGGTTCAAACATCTCAGAAAAGACCCCAAAAGAGAAATATAGGGACTCATTTTTGCCACATTGTGTGCTAGGCCTGGTACAAATTTATAAAAATCCCCTCTGCTCCTGTAGTATATCACTTAGGCTTCCCAATTCAGGATGGGAAATTCTTGGAGGTTTGAGGATGGAACATGGAGAGGGCAGGATTTGGGGAAGGGGAGAAGCGTCAGTTATCATGTTATATCATCGAGTCCACGTTCCAAAGCAGCCATTTTCTCCTGAGTCATGGAAGAAAAATATCTGTAATGGACTTGCAGGCTGGGCTGCCCCACCCTCTCCCTAGTCTCTCAGACCTGATTGAAGCATACATATTCCCACCCAGCGTTCTTGCATGGGCCTTGCTTGTGTGAAGGAAGACATAGGTAGTGTGAAACCCTTTCAGCACATTTTGAGAAAGAAGAAATGCAAGATTTAATCCAGTTTAGAAAAAACTCTCTTCCCCTCAGTCAGAATCAGTGTAGGGCAGTGGTTATCATGTTGGATCAAAACATGGGTTCAAAATGTGAATCTTATTGGATGAGCTCAGGCCAGTCATTCTCTGTCAGCCTAATCTGCTTCTCAGAGTTGTTGCGAGGATAAAATGGAAGAGGGGAGACAGGATAACTATGTCCACCACCACCAGCTCCTTGAATAAAAGCTGGATTTCAAAAAAAACCCCCAGGAAATAAATAGTATTTTATCCCTGGAGTTTCTAGTTAGTAGTGACCAAGTTTGACAGCTAACTGGAATCAGTGGTGAGGGAAATGCACTTTGCACCTGCTCAGGAGCACTGTCATCTATGCTTCCTTCACGTATTCTGTGGTAGGATAGGAACTTTGGCATTAGAAACAGCTGCCACCTTTGCGTGCCCCAGCCTCTTCCCTAAAGCCATCCTCTTCTCCAAATACTTTTATATATCTAGGCAATGGAAATCATTTGGCGCCTTTGAGCGGAGTTCGAGCGTCCCCCCTTCGTGCATTATTCATGAGGGGGTGGAGCTGAATGTTCCCGGAGAGCAAAGAAGGCGGTGCTGAGCCAGCGTGGCACAAGAACGTTCTTCTTGGAGAAGCGTAACGAGGGCGAGGGGCGGAGGAGACTCTGTAATTATGCATAAGCAGAGGCGTGGCCAAGTAGGAGGGCGGGAGATTTGTGAACAAGAATACCCCCACGTAGGTGCCTCGAGCAGAAGGGGAGGGGAGGGCGGAAGGCGGGAAATATAAAAGATGTATTTAGCGGTAATTTGGTTGTTATTATTACTGAGGGGGGAAACATTCCTGTGGTAATGCATTGCCCACAACGCAAACACAGGTTTCTGTTTGAAAGTATGAACGTGTGATACGCAAAAAATTTAACGTGATTCACAGAAATATTTATGCGTGCCTAGTCCCTAAAAAGCAACAACAACAACAACAACAACAAAGTAAAATTTTATTAATCACATTCAAACAATTCTGTCCACATTCAATTGCTTTCAAATTAGCCTGGATGATTTACTGGGGCGGGGCGGGGTGGAGGTGTTTGTATGAAGAGTCTTTAATAGCACAATACATTCAGCAGGAAAATATCCGTCTATCCATATGAACTATACATGTGTATACATACACACACATATGTGCTCTGTTTTGACGATTTCCTTTCACTTCCCTGAGAACTTTTTTAAAAAAATCAAAACATAACTCATTATACAAATTACAAAAATGTTATCTCAGCTTGTTCTGTTTCATGCTCTGGGACCAACGTAGCTACTGAGATGCTGCTTTATTATTACTAATATTCCATTAATTCTGAATGTAAAGCTGACAATTTTGTACAGATTTGTTATACAGATTTGTAACTTTGACACAACTAGATAGGCAGACAACACATTTCTTAATTTTCCTCACATGAAGATTGTAAGTGGGAAAACCTAAGATAGCACTAAAGACTCATACATTAATATTCTGAACTGAAATATTTATTTTAAAAAAATTCTCATTAATCCATTTGCATTACTTTAAGCCAATACATATTGCCACAATTTCAAATGGAGACAATGAGCTTGGACTTCCCCTCCCCCACTCCAGTAACCCACTACCATGGTGTTCCCTCACACAAAACGTGATTTTAGTTAAGGGATTGTTCTTTTAAAATTGTTATTACAGTCTGCTTTCTAATCTGAGAGCAGTCTTATGAGAATAATTTAAGGATGACAAATCTTTTCTGTTGTTCTTATGCTCTGACGAGGTTTTTAGTGGCTGGGTTCAATAGAGGGGTTTTTTTTAAATGATTGTATGCTGTTCTGTGATTTTTTTCTTCCCTATGTTTGATTTTGTAAACTGCCTTGAGTAGGTTCTTGGAGAGGCATCATATAAATCTACTAAACTAAATTAAACTAAAGGTTTAATCTTTAGCCACTGGTGAGGGACAATTAAATTGGGTTCAAGTGGAAATTAAAATATATTTACATTTTACTGTAACCTGTAAATCTCATTTTGGTACTTCCTAATCTAGTTTTATCTACCAAACAAATCTTTGAGGGCTGAAAGGAAAAAAAGACTTGCCTATGGACACCTGTGATTTTTCTGACTGACCAGGTATTATGGCATCTCCCATATTCAAATCCACTACTATGGTCTGTGCTAAAAATGAGGTATAAATTTATTTTTAGACATTGCCATTAGTCTTTGCTATCTAACAGCCTCTGAAGCGAGCCTAAATCGCCTCTTGGTTATGTTATGCAAGGCTGAGGTTCATATGCCTCATTTCTAAAATGGTAAATATTATTTTGGCATTGTGATGAACTGAGAACTGAGCATAAACTCTGGTAGTATTTAATAAAGACCAAGTGTTATAGCATTAAACACAGACCAGAACTAGAGCAAGGGTTGAAAGTGGCGCCTTTTAATTTCAACCAAATAGTAGAGCTTTAAAATACAAATTTTAAAGGTTGTTCTCGCCCTAGTTTATTTTGTCATACTTCCTGAATTTCCACTATGCCCCCCCCCACACTTCCAGAACTATATAGGAATAGAAGTAAGATGTAGCTAGATCATTTCAATCATAAGGTACTTTCAATATTTTTGAAAAAAATTATATAATGCATAAGGAAAATAAAGACCTGCCAAAATCTTGAAGTGACTGTCAAAAATGAAGCATAGTTTGCAAAATGATAAATGCAAAGTCCAGACATTAGCTGTATTAGTGGAACAAATGTGCATTCACAGGCTGTATGAGTTTAGAGACAGGAAAGAAGTCTTGCATTTTATTGGTTCCTTTTCTATGAATAAATCAATATGTGTGTATGTGTGTGATTGGTTTGTTGTGGGGTTTTTTTGTATAGATGAAATGTTTGTCTAGCTTTTAAAATTTTTAAAAAATTATTTATATGTAATAGATGTAGATGAGATGATTGAGTTTTTTAAGGTGTTTTTAATGGTGTATATTTGTATTCTGTTATCCGCCCTGAGCCTGCGAAAGCGGGGAGGGCGGAATATAAATACAATAAATTAAATTAAATTAGTCTCTTCCCATCTTGACTAGGCAGGTTTTCATGCTAGAAAGATACATACAAAATGACAAAAGTTGTTAGGGGCCTTGATAATCATTATATTAAAGCCATTCTTTTCATTTTTAAGGTACTACTGCACTCAAATCCCACTGTTCTACTGCAGACCAACACAACTATCCACCTAAAATTATTTTCATTTTTATGTGGTTTATCTATATAAGGCAGATGGTGCCCTACATTAAATCTGTATACATTTGAATGAAGTAAAGCACAGGTGAATGGCACAATTGGAGATAGAATGCTGAGTGCCATGGAGTTGAACCCCAGTAAATTTCCCTTGGAAAGACTTGGTAGATAGACCTTGCTGATGTTCAAGATTTAGAAAGAAATTTCTTCCATTTCAGATTGCTTAACCATCATAGAATTACTTGTTTTTGGCTTTCCCATTTAGTATGTGACATGTCTTGCTTATTTCAATAATCTGGAACTATTTTTGGTCTGCACTGCAGACACCTTCATTGCACATGTTATCAGTTTGTAGCACTTCGAGTTCTAGACTGAGAAGTGCAGAATCAGAAAGTAAGTGTCTTAGACTGGAGTAACTCTGCTTAGGATTTCACAGTCAATCCTGAACTGGAACTATTTTTCACATCTACTGCCTTTTTATCCCACCCTTCTCCTGAGAAATTCAAAGGGGTCTTGATTATGTATTGCAGTATGATTCAGGAAATTAAAGGTACAGGTTTGGATGAGTATTTGATATGTTGTGTATTGTACTAATAAAATGCATATATTCCATTTATGTGGTTTATTTTCATTTTCCTGTGGGTTTAATTTTCTAATCTTTATGCCTTCTGTGTGTTTTCACTGAGGCTGGATTTGATTTTTGTTTTTGTACTTTTCTTCTTTCAGTCTAGATTTATGGGTTGCAAGAGAAAAATGACATCTCCTAAAAGAACCAGCTACACCTTGATTCCCAACCAGAAATATCGGCGTAGCTGCCGCCATTACAACAAATTTAGTAACATTCTGGAAACAGATTCTCCATCTTTGTCAACTCTTGGGAATTTCAAAGCACTTCCCTTAGAGATCTTTCAGATGGTTTTGGAATATCTTCCAGGTAAGAAGCTGAGAATATGTGGCATGTCTGCTAAGATAGTTCTCCTACACCTGCCAAAAATTATGCCAATTTGGGATGTTTACAGATGTATCTAAAAAGAATAAAAATGCTGCAGAATGTTTTGGTCAGATGTCTAATCTTCTAGGGGAAATGGGTCATTTGGTTTGCAACAGAAGCTAGTACTAAACTGCATTGATTGGCTAGTGCCCATACATCACAACCACAAAGCCAGGTGTCACAAGCACAAAGCTAGGCAAGGCAACACAGTCCTTTAATTAATCTGGTGTGGTGGTAGAGACTCTAGAGAGTGCTGTCAAGTCATAGCTGACTCAGGGCAACCCCTGGCAGGGTTTTCATGGCAAGAGATTAACAGAGGTGGTTTGCCATTGCCTGACTCTGCAATCTTGGTCTTCGTTGGAGGTCTCCCATCCAATTACTAACCAAGTTCAATCCTGCTTAGCTTCTGAGATCTGGCGAGATCAGGCTCACCTGGGCTATCTAGGTTAGGGTAATTAACCTGGTAATAACCAGCATATTGAATCATGCTTAGAAGCATATGACTAGCCAGTGTAGCTCTTTAAAAACTGGTGATATATGTTCATTAAAATCTACCTGTGCAATCAGCCTTCCTACAGAATTCTGCACATGTGGAAGCTTTGAAACTGTCTTCAAGGGCAGCCCCATGTAGAACACTCCACAGTAATCCAATCCTGATGTAATCACAGCATGACTAACAATACAATCCTAAGAAAAGTTATACCATTCTGATGTAAATGGGCTTAGAAGTACGTACCTCTGATTAGGGTTAGAGTGTAACTGTTGCTAAAACATTGACATAGTTCGCTGAAGTGCACGGTAAGGAGAGAATGCAGCCAAAGCTTCTGTTGCAATTCATACTATAGAGCAGCAGCACAACCAGTGTGGTAGAAAGAAGTTGAGGAGATGTGGGTCGGGGGGGGGGGGGTTGAGAGGATCAGATAAGAAACCCTTGAAGACTGGATTGGGCCCCTAGGCCACCAATTGTCTATCCTTATAGTAAACTCTGAGCAAACAATCTCCTGTATTTTGGAAGAGAATAAAGACTAACATGAGTATGTTTTCTCTCCTTTTATTCAGTGAAGGATATCAGCATGCTAAGCATGGTCTCAAAGGCTATCAGCAGTCGGCTTATTAACTACATCTCAACTTCAAGAGGAAACAAAAGGCTGCTGCTGCAAGACTTTCATAATCCTGAGCTATCTAGCAGTAGGAAAGGAACTTCTATACTAGAACACTACAGGTCATTAGGTAACTGTTTGTCAAATTTTTCTTCCATTTTGAGGTCCAAAACCCACCAAAAGACCTCAACCAAGTAAAAAGAAGTCAATTTCAATTAAGTAGAGACAGAGGAAGAATGCAGGTACAAACTGCATCCTGTTCAGATAAACAGGAAAAGTTAATAACAGAGGATGGGCAGAGTGCTTCCTTATGGTAATTCGCTTTGCTTCTACACTATCTGTTTAGTCTGGAACAGTCTTAATTTATTCAATCAGGTTTTACAAAAAAATCCAGATGATGTAGTAGTCAGTCTATTGTATTCTTGTGTTTTTCTATGTTTTTGGACCTGTTAACAAAACCTGTGTTTGAACAAAGGTCTGTCATTTGGGGCCTGGTTTGTGCAGAAGAAAAAAAATATCTTAAAACACATTTGCACTGCCAGTCATCCATATCTGAACTGTCAACGCACCATTAGGACTTTTTACAGCTATTTCTCTTTTATATTTTACTCCCTCTTCTTCTGTAGTGTTTATGCTAATTAGGGTCTTCGTGCTTCCTCTTTACTCACTATGGACTGGGTAGAAAAGTGAACTTTCTCCCCCTTCCCCCAAATATTAAAACACAGGGCATCTAATGGAGTTGATGGGCAGTAGATTTAGGATAGACAAAAGGAAATACTTCTTTACTTACTGAGTGAGTTAAAGGTGGAATTCGCAGCCAGAGGATACACAGGCATAGATGGCTTTAATGGGTAATAGGTCTAACAGTGACTACTAGCTATGACAGAGGTCCCCAACGTGGTGCCTATGGGTGCAATTGTGCCTGCCAACACCTGTCCTGGTGTCTGCCAAGTGTTTTTAGAAAGTAGGTGTGGCCAGGTGGGCCTTTTGCAAGGCATGACTCCTAGTGGGCCATTGGACTATTGATTGGCTGTGCAGATTTTAGAAAAAACATTGCTTTGGCAGAAACTGCTTCCACAGCACAAGGATCTTCACTGTGTGACTGTAGCAGCCATTCTGCGGCAGGCTTCATCTCTTGTACCCACCGCACTGTGTCAGAATTCCAGATGTGCCCACAGGCTCAGAAAAGTTGGGGACCCTTGAGCTATGGCAACTAAAGGGAACCTCCACATTCAGAGGCAGTAAACCTCTGAAACGCTGCTAGGAGGCAACTTCAGGGGAAGTCTTTGGCCTCTGTACCCTTTTCTGAGTAACCAGTTGGCTACAGATAGAAGTGCTGAGCTAGTTGGACCAGTGGTCTGATCCAGGAAGGTTTTTCTTATGTTCTTATTAATGCCTGTGCATTAATGAAAAGATCCTGAAAGTGCACTTCTAAACAGAATTGCACTCTTCTAAGTTCATTGAAGTCAATGGGTTTAGACAGGTTTAACTCTGCTTAGGATGGCACTGGTAGTTGGCTTTTCCCCCCATGACTGAGTGACCTGAAATTACTGCTTATCTCTTTGCAGAAAAGGCAATTGATCACTAATTTTTTAAAGATCATTGATGTCTGATTGGAAAATTGCAATAATGCTTTTTTTTTAAGAATGAGTAATAATTTTGCAGAAAAATAGAAAAGCAATTGAAAAATAGTGATCAACAGAATGGAAGGAGAGATGTTTCTGACTTAGGATGGGAGAGATGATTCTGGAAACGGGTGAAAAGGGCCCACGCTTTTGGTTTTTAAGTTTTACCTTCTAAACTCTCCTTTCTCTCATACAGTTGAGTTGACCAATGATGTTGAAACTCTTTGGGACAAATTGGTTTCTTTTTAGCTATCATAAACTGTGCAACCTGTTTTCTCCTCTGAATAGGGCAGGATATGTGTTTAAATAAATACATATTTTGCAGACAGGCTGCTCAACAATCCTGTTCCAGCTATTCATTTTAGGTAAAGGTAGTCCTCTGTGCAAGCACCGAGTCATTACTGACCCATGAGGGGACGTCACATCACAACGTTTTCTTGGCAGACTTTTTTGTTATGGGGTGGTTTGCCATTGCCTTCCCCAGTCAGCTACACCTTACCCCCAGGAAACTGGGTACTTATTTTACCGACCTCGGAAGGATGGAAGGCTGAGTCAACCCGGCTTCTGCCAGGATCAAACTCAGGTTATGAGCAGAGCTTGGGCTGCAGTACTGCAGCTTACCACTCTGCACCACAAGTCTCCTACTCATTTTAATGCCTTCCAAATGTAAATCCAAAACACCTTTTCTGGGCTACCATAGCTACATCTTTCTTATGCTATGTCCTCCATTTACTATTGTCAAACCATTTGTCCTTCGCATCACTTACCCATTACATTACTTCTAGCCAGGGCATGGCATTACTTCCATCTTTAGACTTGCATTCTGTTGACTCTCTTTTTTATGAAGGGCAGTTTCAAAACGTGATTGAAAGGAATTCTGTGTCTTTAGAGACTCCAGATACAACTCTATGCTCCTTTTTTATTGTAACAATTACAATATTATTTATTACATTGCTGGTCCATGTGTTGTTATCGTTCTGTACTTTCAGACCTCAGATGAAATTTATTTATCTACTGATCACATTGGTATGCTGCATTTCCTTCAAGGAACCCTTCCAAGTTTATTCTCATAACAGTCTTGTGAGATAGGCTACTTGGATAAAGAGTGAACACACATGAAGCTGCCTTAAACTGAATCAGATCATTGGTCCATCCATGTCAATGCTGTCTACTGTAACTAGAAACAGCTCTCCAAAGTCTCAGCACCTGAATCTTTTAACTGGAAATGCCAGGAACCGAACATGAGATCATCTGTACACAAAGCAGATGTTCTATCACTGAGCCCCAGTCCAAGGTCACCTGAGTTTTATAACTAAGCTGTAAACTTAAATCTGCCTTGTTAGAGTCCAGCACTCTAGCCAATACTCAGTGGCTGAGCAATCTTCTGCATTTTTTACATTTTTTGCCCCTGCTCCACATATCTTTTGTATCCCTAGTGACAATTCACTCCCATTCTCCATTGGTGACCCAGATCTTTGGGAGGAAGAAGCCTTTAGTCTGTTAAATTTCCACTGGCTAAGAAATACTTGTTTCCTAACACAAACAAGCTGTTCCAAATTCTACAACACCAGAAACCAATTCTGTTTCTCCCTCCCTATGTGCCATTTTACAAGAGTTTGGAACAATATTTCTTCTGACATGGCTTGGAAAAATGTCAGAAGCTCTTTTTTCCATGGTGGACAAGGGTAACTGGGTTTCCCCCAGTGTATATTCAAAATCTATTGAGCTCCTTTTTAATGTGGGTATTTTTAGTGACTGTCATTCAAAGATTGACATAATCTTTCTTCCAAGGCTCCAGATGTTATTTACTTGACCTTTTAAACACAACAACCGTTTCTAATATGCTTTGATGTTCAAGTCTCAGCTCAGAGAGCCAGTGTTGGCAGAAGTGTCAAAGGATTTCAGCTTTATAGACTGATCCATAAACCAATTAATCTGGAGAGATTTAAGCTGATTTTGTTCAACTTGGCTTAAATCCAAACTTTCATTTGAAGTAAACTGGGACAAATCAGTTTAGGACTTAACGGATACAATCAATGAAAATGTATTTAGTACTTGTATTGTGCTAGGTGCTGCATAGGATGTAGAAATGGCATTGTCTTTGCTGAGAAGGTTTTTAACATGGTGAGAAGCAGGGAAGGTAGGGCACAGATTTTCAGTGACATTGGGCTAAGAGGGTCAGGTGGTAGTGAAGAAACAAGTTTGGGATCAAGAAGATATTTGACAAAGTCAGCTTTGCAGAGGTATTGTGGAAATGGTATAATTCATATTAGGGGTGGGACAAATAGATTATAATCTACCATGAGATCCTGGGTTGGGTTGGGTTATGATAGATCAGCTTCACATTACAGAGTACAGAAGTTGGGTCTATGGACTCTACCCTGTTTCCACACAGTGTAACGGTCACACGTGACTTGAAGGCTCCTCTCAGTTCCCATGGTTGTGATGCCCTTTCACCACACACCATTATCCTGACTAGAAATTAGTATACATATGGGTTTTCCCGACAGGCAGAATGGCACACCCAGGACTATGGTTGTTTGGAAAAATAGTACCAGGTAGAAGGGTGAAGCCCTGTTCCATCTGAACCACAGGCTGCCACAAGGGTACCACTGCCATTTAAAAGTCATTTTAAAATGTGGTGAGCAGTGTGGCACCTCATTCTATTCCTTTTCATATGCCAAAACAACTGCATGGTGGGGGGGGGGCTGTTTCAGTAAGGCACTGGGGAGGGGGAGAGAGTGCCTCAGGCCACTGAGCTGCAGAGTCTCATGATGTTTTTAAATTACTTTAAAATGGTGGTGGTATCCTTATGGTTGCCATGAGGACATAGTTACATCTAGTTTGGCCTGCAGCTGAGATCCAAATCAGACACTCTGTGCAAGGGAATCTAGCAGAACCTGCAAGTCACTTATGCCTATTAGTACACAGGGTACTAAGGACCCTGTGAAGTGCGGATCCTCACGGCCTAATGCTCCTGGTCTTAAATCTAGGACAAGCCTAGTCTTCCAATGTGTAGCTAATTTGTACTCCAGGTAATTGTGCCCTCTGGGGAAGCCGTTTTACATCTGGCTCCAATTGATGAACTGCAGAGCTCTGGCAAGCAAAAAGAAGTAGATCTTTCTAAGCCGTCTCACCCCCGTCACATACTATTTGGCAGTTCTTTTAATTTGCTGCTTATAAGCAATATGCAGTCCAGCCCCAGCCCATTAAAATTAATTGGCTTCTTGCTTCTAAATCTGCTCAAGATTGTAGCCTTAGGTATTCATATTCAGAATATTATATTTCAAACATCTCTATTTGCCCTCCTTTTTTGCAGGCCTATTACTAAAAAGGTGTACCTTACTATTGCCCACAAAGGAGAGGCTGAAGTACGTACACAAGATACTTTTGGAAGTAAGCATAATAATAATAACATATTTTTTTAAAGAGGGCTTAACAATATTGCCTTATATCTAATAGCTGTTTTCTGCCATCAGAAGGACCATTCCACCATCGGGGGTGGGGTGGGGGGAATCCCTTGAAATCCAGATATGGTTGCCAACCTATGGTGGGACCTGGAGATCTTCCATAATTACAGTCCCCAAGCCACAGAGATCAGTTCCTCTGTAGGAAATGGCCACTTTGGAGGGTGAACTCAATAGCATTATACCTTACTTGAGTTCCCTCCCCTCCCCAGGCTCCACCCCAAATTTCCAAGAATTCCACAACCTTGAATTGGCAACCCTAGTATTCCAGGGTCATATGGGTGGCTGGCTACAGTGGGAGGCGGAGGTGGGAAAATGCCTCTCCGAGAGCTAAGCTCTGTTTGTGAATTTCACTGGATGCAAACCTTTATCTGTTGCTGAGTTTTAAGGTTACTTAATTGTTATGATACGGAATTTGTTTTTATAGCAACGTTTATATTTTAGCATTAGAATGGGCTCATAACATTTTAAAATTAAGAGTACAGAGTATAACTATATTAAACAAAGAAGCAAAGAAACTATATTAAACTATATTAATAACTATATAAAAACAAAGAAGCAAAGAAATTAATAACTATAGAATATATGAGCATGCTAATTGCATTGTGCAGCCTAAAGTGTATTTGTAAAGTAAGCTTTTTATCTTTATAGATTTCCTGCTTTAAACTCAGCGGCTGCTCCGATCCTTTGCACTGTTCAGGGCTACAATGTTATGGAGTATTTTTACAGGTAAAGCATGCTTCTCAGGAAGACATGAATAATGCATCATTTGTTACTGGAATTGGTCTCCTTGTGAGTAAGAGAATTTGGGGAGGGGGAATAGCCAGCAAGGAAGACAGTTATGTGAAAGGCTGGCAACTATGGGATCTTGTTCACCAATGTTTACAGGGTTCCTTCCAAAATAGCAAATGAGGCTGATGCTTAAGTTCAAATAATCTTTTATTAAAAAAATGCATGCACATACACACAGAAATGTGGGGAGAAATGGTTACACACACAGAGTCCTAGGAAGCTAGCCAGAAGCTGGGATAGAGAGAGGAGAATAAGTATATCTACCTATTCTGAAGAGTAGTCCAGTCCGTGGGAGAAGAGAGTAGCTTCAAACGCCAGCATTCTCAGCCAGGAAAGCAAGAGGCTTAGGGCAAACCTCAAGGGAACAGTGCTTTGGATCCGGTAAGCGTGTACAATTTGAATGAGGCCAGGTAAAGGTAAATGTTTTACCTTTATAGGGTAAAACATGCCCTGAGGTGGGGTAGCCCACTTAGCTGCTAGAACAAAGATTCCAGCAGTCAGTTCCTGGGATTAACAAAAAGTTTGATTACCTTGATTGGTAGCTGCTGGGACGTGTGAAAGAGAATGCAAAATTTGTTCTAGCGCTGCACAAAGAGGCAGTTTGCTAATGAAGTCCACCGGAACTAAGTTGATGACTTTAGTTGGGGAATGTACCTTCCCAGGAATGAGTTATAAATACTTATGAATGTCATTTGATTAGCTCCTCAATCAAGGACAGGAGATCTCATCATAGGAGGGAAAGGAATGTGTTAAGTGGGGATGACTCTGCAAAACCTTTGTTGCGCTGGATTCCTTAGGGGCTGGGGAGCCTATAAATCCAATCACCACTGATCACCCTGCATTCCTATGTGGCATTCCATTCATGCCTGAGTCTCCTGGGCGGGACTCAGCAACTGTTAGCTGGAAGTCCTCTGGCTGCAATACAAGCTGCAGTTTTAAATCCAGAGGCCTGATGATATTTAATATCACACGTAGCCATGTTAAAATGGCTATTAAAGATAGCAGAGGCTGGGCCGACTGCTTACACATTGTCATATACAAAAGTGAAGTTTCTTTTATAATAAATCTGGCACTTCTGAAGCAGGGCCAGACTATATAACACTTTTAGGACTTGCTTTCTATTTGTGGTGACTTTTTCTTTGTAATCACAGATCAGCTGAGATGGTTATTTGAGCTCAGGGTAGCTCCTAGGGTTCTTAGCTTATTAGACCTATAACATTTCCACACAGCATTATTGCTGTGGTTCACCTTCTGAACCGTATTGGTTTTTCCTCAGGCTTACGCACTTTATTGTATACAAACAAGTTGTTTGTATTTCACTTTTTCTCCACCTCTTTGTGGATTTTCCAGGACCACTGTTGCTGCAATGGGTTTTTTTTAATGGGGGGGTTGCAGCTGTGGGGCACATTGGTTGACATGTAGAATATTTAATGTGATTGTGAGGTTTCCACTCACTTTTCTCCCAGCTTCTCCACCCTGTCCTCCTACCCTCTGTAGTAGGTCAGGTGACTCAGTAGTTGAGTTTGCCCATATGATCACACATGTTTTGCCTTCCCAGTACTGTGAACTGTGCCACTGATTTATTTTTTAACGTTTGCACCTGATAACGACATACTGATATAATCATATAAGCAATATCTGTGGGCAGCATTGTCTTTGGGGGAGGAATTGGCCACTATGTAAGACATCGCTTGGGACTGGGGGGGGGGGTAGCTATTGCCTCAGAAGTATCTTTTTAAAAAAATCTCCTCCCTTATTGTGATATATTGCTCTAAGAATAATAAGATTATTTTTATCCAGTTTAGAACATTACAAATGTGGGTGGGATTATTCACTGCAGAGTGTATATCCATTTGTTGCTGCATTCTCTGATAGCTCCTTTTCCTTTTTTTTTAAAAAAAATCATCTTACAGTACTATATTACTACAGTTCTCTCATTTGCTTCCATAACAAGATTGGCAGAAAACTCTTACGAATTGATTTTAATAATTTACATGGGGGAGGAAGGCATGGGGGTAGCACATCAGCAAAAGCACATGCACATTTGTCTCCACCCTCCCACCAGACAATCAGCTGCAGAAAAGTCCAAGTGACGAATCATTGCACCCACCAATCAAATTACCAAAATGAAGGGGCAGCAGTTTTGCTTGTACAAGCATCACATTGAGCATGGTGCCGAGAATCGCCCTTTTATTTTTGTTGCCTTCCTGGTGAATTTCATCAAACTGTCAGCTCAGTTCACGGTGGAACCAACATGAGCAATAATGTACTCAGTGGGACCATGGTGCACCAGTGTCAGTGATGATGCAAAAGAGATTCAAGAATCAAACCAGAGTTTAAAATAACTAAAAGGTGGAAATAGCTTAAAAGAATTCAAAATGAATTTCACAGTGGGTCAGCCAATGAAATCAAAGTTGATATGGCAGCAAGGTGACTGACCAATCCTTACATTGCAAGAGGAGAACCTATACTGTGTGGGGACTAGACACTCACAGTTTATCAATATAGTGCTATACTGCACGCGAAAAATAAATTAAAAGGGCCAGCACTTTGCATCACCACCGGTGATGAAAGTGCCCTCCCCCACATAAAACACAGTTTCTTTGAGCACATCTGGAAGACAAGAAGGGATCTGACAACTACAGGAAAATAGGTGAGCAGATCATATGCAGAACCTGAATTGTTGGAATGACTCAGCTAAACCCTACCCAGCCCCGTATTATTTTCCTCTTTCAAATCAGGCTCCAAGATCAGAAACCCCCAAGGTGCAATGGAAAACAAGGGGGCATTTGCAGAGAGAATCAGTAACCACTGCCATGATTGTTAAATCTCCTCTGCAAATGCCCCCGTCTTGCAGGTGTACATACATTTGCTGGTATAATGGATTGGATGCAATTGTTCCCTTCCTTTAAGTGAGGCAAGTTCTATTGAAGGAAGGTTGTTTTTCACACAGGGATTTCCCCCCATATAGAATTCAGCATGTGAAGGTGTTTGGGGGAGCATCCCACGCGTCTCATGGGCCTCTCTGGGCCTTCTCCTTTGAATCAAATCAGAGGAAAATTTCCTTTGATCCAGCTCAAAGAAGGAAATGTCATGTGGCTGCAGGTGCAATGTTCATGTTGATGCTTGCTGTTATAAGCTACCTCGAGCAGATCTGGAGAGGTGGCATCAAATTTTCTAAACAAGTAATACTTCATCCACAGCCAGTCCAGGGATGGGGTGAAAATAAGCTCCATGTCCCCCGCTCCTTAGCCCTGTAACAAGATTTTTTTCCTGTTCACAGCTGAGCCACAGTGCAGTTTAGAAAACAGGAAAGCGTTGGTTTGTGCACATGCTGGACCCAAAGAGGTCCATCATGATTGCTGTCATATTGGCATTTCTGCACAAACACAATAGAGCAAAAGGGGGAGGGACAGGTGAGAGGCAGTGTCCACAGAAACTGGCACGGGGGTGGGGCGTGCAGGTGCTTTTCCTACCCACTTCCATACCACTTACTCCTGCTTCCATACTGTGGGGCGGGAGGAGTGCTTTTTTCCACCACTGTTTGGAATGGACAAAGACTGTTTTCTTTGGAGGAAGGAATCCTTTGGGAGGAGGATTCCTCCAACAGAAAATTCCCAAATTATTTAAAAGAGAACCGTATGTACAAATCCCCTTCTCACTGTTGCAAGTCTGATACAAATGTTCTCATGGTAACCATGAGGATGTTCTATCATACGTGTACTGTGCATTCCACGCTTCCCAGGAAAGTGGGAGCCATATTCCAATTGCAACCATAATTCCAGTGGAGAAGGGGCTTCAGCCTTCACTCCGCCTTGCACCATTTTCATGAACTGAAATGGACCCAGGGAGCTACTATTTGCATGGCAGGGGAATGTATGAGTAATGACAGCTACATATAATATTCCGAATTGAGCAAATAGCAGCTCCCCTGGCCCGTTTCAATTTGAGAAAAAGTTGCAGTAGAAAGGCAGAAGCTCCTTCTCCATGTGTACGGTGGTCATGATCAGAATACAGCCCCTGCATAGCTAGGAGGCACAGAACTCCTGGCAAGTGTGTGATACAAAGTCCCTACCACAGCCACCAGGGACTTCGTATGGTGTGAATCATCCCTTCAAACTGTTCCCTGTAATAGAGAATTACATTAAAGAGTTTCCATTGTGGCTGTACACTGTTTCCACCCTATCCCTTTCCTGTGCTGATGAAGCCTTTGCTATCTTTCTGGGTCATTTTTTTCTGCCTCTCAGGTCTTTGGGAAACAAGCAGGAAAGTCACTCTGTTGGCTGTCCATTAGTTACTAGACTCAATTCAAGGTTTTGGCTGTCACATACAAAGCCCTTCATGGCCTTGGTCCATCATATCTGGCAGGTCCACCTCTCTCTCTCTGTGCCCTGCCACAGCAGATTCACTAATCTTAGCAGGGTCTTCTGCAGGTGCCACCTCATAAAAAGTCAAATTCAACAGCTGCCCGTACATGCGCATTTCCTGTTGTGACTAACACCTTTATGGAATGGCCTGCTTGATGAGGTTATGAAGGCTCCCTATCTCCTGGTTTTCTGCAAACTGTGCAAAACTGAATTATTCAGAATAGCTTTTTATACAGGTAATAGGGCTGTTCTGTAATGTAATGGTTCAGAAAGATCCTTTGGTAAAGGAATAGGGGCTGTGGACTAAAGTACTGTGTACTGTTTGTTGCTAAAGGTTTGCTCCTACTGTGTAGTTTCTGCTGCAGCAATGAATGTGTCATACCAAAATCCTTATGCTTTGTTTCATCTTTGTTTCATCTATGTTTCAGACTTCCACTTGTTTTCAGATTTCTGCAATCCAAGCCCTATCACATTGTTAATTATATTCTGTTGATTATATTTCACATCCTGTGTAATCCACCTTGAGTCTCAGTGAGAAAGGCGGACTATAAATAACATAAAGTAATATGCAGTGCAATGCTAAGAAGAGTTACTTCAGTCTAAGCCGGTCTAGCAATTGAAATCAATGGGCTTAGACTGGAGTAACTCTTTTTAAGATTGTGCTGATGGTGATTTCTGCATCTACATTGGCTTGCTTTTTCTGTGTGATTTTCAGACGTTAACTGCAGGTTGGGATGAAATAGAATGTCATCGGGTTTACAACTTCCTCTGTGAGCTGAGCAGCTTACCCCGGAAAGTGCAGACAGTTGTCAGCAGCAAACCCGGTAAATACTCCCATATTCACTGATAAGGAGCATGATGTAAGTTTGGACTTTTATGTCCTGCAAACCTCTTCTTCTGAACTATGGAGATGTGGAGACAAAGGTGAGAGTCTTGAAACGGAATGTGACGAATTGACCATCCAAACAATTATAATAGTTATTCCTTGGGGAGGACTCTTTAGATAGAGCTGGGTCTAAGCACAATATAAGGGTGCCTAGCAACTTCCTGCCTCCCAGTTGGAAGCATTGTAACACCTGACTACCTGCACTGATTCTGTAAGGAGATAAGAATATAAGAAGAGCCCTGCTGGATCAGACCAGTAAACCACCTAGACCAGCATTCTGTTTCATTTAGTGGTTAACCAGTTGCCGTCAAGGGCCAAAAAATAGGGCCTAGAGATTAAGGCTTTCCCTTGATGTTACTTCCCACCAGCACTGGCATTCAGCGATTTAGTCTCTCTGAATATGAAGGCTCCCTTTAACTGCCTTGGCCATTGATGGACCTCTCCTCCATGAAGCTGTCTAATCCCCTTTTAAAGCCATTTATGCTTATGGTCTTCATCTCATCCACTGGCAGGGAATCCCACAATTTAATCACTTATTTAGTAAAGAAGGACTTCCTTTTTCCCATCCTGAATCTATTGCCAAGCAACTTCAGCAGGTGCCTCCTAAGTTCTAATCTTATAGGGGAGGGAGAAAAAGTTTTATCTGTCCACCATCTCCACCCACTGCATAATTTTATAAACCTCTATCATGATCCCCCCTCAGAGATATAACTGGGTGCTAATTTTATGTTATTTCCTTTTATGCAAAGGTCCTGATATTCTCCTTTCCATTTTCCATATGTTGTTACAATTTGTCCTAGGAAGTGCGCAAAAACTGGAGCTAAGAATAAGGATATTTTGCCGCAGTGTCCTGTTAAACCACTGGGTCCATCGGAGTGATTCAGCATTTTGGCTGACACGTATTTTAAAACCATGGCCTATGGTCAATCAAGCCCGGCTACTATATATAATTTTTGGGCCTGCCTCTAAACTGGATGGTAAGACTGAACTATATTCCAAATGTTACAAGAAATCTTGCAATCAAAAGTTCCAAGAAAATTCCATTCTTGTTGAAGAATAGGGTTCTAGGAATTCTCTCAGAATTACAAGTGATCTTCAGACCACAGAGACCAGCTCTTTTGAGATTGGATTCTATGGCATACCATAGAGACTAGGAGAAATGGAAGACTGACAGTGCAATCCTAAGAAAAGTTACTCCAGTCTAAGCCCATTGAAACCAAGGTTTGCACTGTTAGAGTGACTTCATGTCTCTGCTGACCTCCCTCCCCTTCCAAATGCCATATGCCCCAGGTACTGCTTCCAAATCTCCAGGAATTTTCTAAGTCATAGTTGGCAAACCTACACTGTAAAGTGGAACAATACATAGAGGCGTCCAGTCCCATTTTTTCTTTCTATGCTGCAGTAAGCAAAGCTAGAATTGGTTTATGTTCCCACCCTTAGGACATAACACACACAATGTGATTAATGACCCCTGATATCCAAGGGCGGAATGAAATTACACAGACTTTTCCTTCCTCAGGCAATGGAGAAGTTGCTTGACAGGTCTCCAACAGCTCAGAGTGAGGAAAGTTTGTTTCCCCCCCCTGTAATTTCACCCCTCCCTCTCATAATTTCATGACTTCTTACACCTTTACTTCATTTTGCAGTAACTCTGGGTAGTTTACAGCAGTGCTTCTCCTCACAATTATACTGAGGAGTCTTGTGATACTATCAGAATTTTATTTCAGCATAAGGAACAAAGGACTTGGGTCCACAAATGGACTTCCTCCTGTTAGTTTTATATTGAGGCCAACGAAACTACCTCTGCCTAGCAGGAAGGTCCTGTTCCTTGAACTTGTGGAAAGCTGGTGACACAATTGTCTCTCTTTTGTTTCAAAGAGTGGGCAGGAGGTAATGCTAACTTTTGTCTCTTCTCGTCAGTAATTCTTGTGTTTAATGTTATTCAGGGCATGTGGTTTGGCAGAAAATGATTGAAGATCCAACCGATGAGACCAGTTTAAAGGGGCTAGCAGGTGCTATTAAACTACTTTACGATCCAGAAGCAAAAGAGTGGACAGCTGATGATGTTATCAGTCTAGTGGATGAACTTGCAGGTACAATACTGCCTCTCTCTCGTAAATTAATAACACTTATTTTTTATCATTTTTACACAGACTATAACCATGTATCAGTTAACTTTCATTTTAACAACTTGTTTATCTGTTAGAACCACTGACCTCTATCACCATCAAGTATGTATAAACTACGAATTCTGTTTGCTTATGATGGGACTCACGTGTAACCTTTCTGTCTCAGCTCCTCCCTTTTGCCCATACACAGAGAATTTATACTTTTAAGGGTCATGATGGAATTCACACCAAACTTCTCTGCCTTAAGAAGAATTCCTAGTATGATGTCCACTTCAGATAACTGAAGTGAGCATGGTTCACAAAAGCTCATATTGAAATAAATGTTGTTAGTCTTTAAGGTGCCATTGTTTTATTTTTCTATAACATACTAATGCAGCTACCTCTTCTCCAGTATAACAGTCCTACCCAGCAAAATTTCATATTTTGCTGCAGAACACATAAAACTCACCCTTGCCTAGCTTTCTTGCTACTCTCTATGGACTGTAAAAATCTAGAAACAGAATGTGACATAAACTCAATTACTGTCTCAGACCATGCATGGTTTTCAGGGGAGCAGGGAGCTAGGACAGGATTCTCTAAAATAGGGTCGTCACCCTCTAGGTGGGCCCTAGAGTTCTCAGGGAATTATGACTAATCTCCACACCACAGAGATCAGTTCTCTTGCAGAAAATGGCAGCTTTGGAGGGGGACTCTATGGCATTATTCTCAGCTTAGATCCCTCCCCTCATCAACCTCTGCCCTCTCCAGGACCCGTCCCCAAATCTCCAGGGATTTCCCAACTCAGAGTGGGCAACCCTTCTCTAAAATCTTATATCTGGATCCAGCCAGCTTTTCCAACTCAATCTCATTCAGTTCTCCTCCTGACTGCAACCACTCTCCAACATGGCTTTTGTATATGCAGGTTCCATGATCTCCAGCTAGGGTTGCCATGCTCCAAGTGGGATGTCCCAGAATTACAACTGGTCTCCAGACTACAGAGATCAATTCCCCTGGAGATGACTGCTTTGGAGGGTGGCCTCTATGGCATTATACCCCACTGAGGTACTCTCCTCCCCAGACTCCACCCCCCCCCCCAAGCTCTACCCCAAATCTCCAGGTTTGGGGTAGAGCCCGGCGCCCACACAGCATTTTGGGGTCCCTTGCTCCCTTTCTCACCAGCGGCAACAAAAATTATAAATTGGTAGCCTGAAAATTAATGGAGAGGATCACAACTAGTTAAATGTTTCAGCGTAAAAATCCATTTAGTCGTTTTACATACTCTTCCCCATGAAATAAGATATAGATTCTTTATTTCATGCTCACAGACTAACAGGTCGTAAGCAAAACAGGTTCAAGAAATCAATAATCAGTGTGCAGAATTCTACAAAAATGTGTGCACCTCTGAACACCCAGAGGGAGAAGCTGAAGCTGATGACAACTCTATACTGATCTCAGCTAAACCAGCCTCTAAGAACATAAGAGCCCTCCTGGATCAGACCAGTGGTCCATCTAGATCATTATCCTGCTTCACACAGCAGCCAACCAGTTCCCTTGGAGAGCCAACAAACGGGGCATTCAGAGACCAGGGCTTTTCCCTGATGTTGCCTCCTAGCACTGGGTTCCAGAGGTTTAAACTGGGAAGTTCCCTTTACTCACCATGGCTAGTATCCATTGATAGACCTCTCCTTCATAAGTATGTCTAACCCTCTTTAAAAACCAAGAAGAAATCAAGTTAATCGTTGAGAAACTGAAAAATAGCATAACTCCTGGACAAGTATGTTCTATAAGCAATATAAATAATTCTTCATCCCTAATATTATTCAGTCACAGATAAAACAAAAGTAAAATATCACTGTCTGAAATTGTCAAGAATTCTTGTATTATCCAAGCCATGTAATGACAAAATCCAAGTCAGGTATAGATGCATCACAGCTATCACTCAGATATTAACAGCTTTAATGACTAAAAAGTTGAACGACATGATAACTAATTGCATAAAATAGATCAAATGGTCTTTATGCCATGAAGGTATAAGGAGAGTTTTGAATGTAATATATTAATGTAAAAGGAGAAACCAAAAGACAATGCTTGTATTTCTGGATGCCTCAAAGGCCTGGAATGTTGTTGGTTCATATTGTTGTTGTTTGATGTATATTTTAATGAACTCATTAAGCCATTCTGAATTTATGGAAATGCTTGAGATATGTAATTTTTAAATAAATGATATTTTTAAATGTTCATTTTCCCCAGAATGGAGGGATTATTTATTTATTTATTTGTTTGTTTATTTATTTATTTATTATGCCGCTTCTCCAGGGAACCTGCTCAATGCAGCTTACAAAATAAAACATTTTTAAAAAGATTTTTTTAATGAAACAGGATATTATCAAAACTGAGAAACTAGTTACATGATCTTTGTGGGGATACAAGCCACAATTCAAAATGAGCCCATGCTATGTGGGCTGGCCAGACGCACTCTACAAACAAACATGTAAAATCCTTGTGATATTTGTATGTTAGTGACATGCCTCCAAAGGTCATTTATTTCAAATCTTTATTACATATTGCAGGAAAGTCAGGCCTACACTTTTGTATACAAGTGAGACATTCTGGAAAGTAATGGAAAAGGAAGCAGCAGTCTGCTAGCTGTCACCAGTTCACAGACCATTAGTTTATATTGGTATTAATGCAAATAATTCTTACCAGTAGCATTCAAGCTCCATTACTCCATACTGCACTGCAAGTGTTTTTAAATATTTTGTCCTTTGACAACATTAAATAGATTTTTGTGGTGCTGACAGTCCAGCAACTTCTGTCCTTCATGGGAGGACATTGCTTTTTCTCAGTGGGGCCTGTGGTTGCCAATTTCAGACTGGGAAATTCCTGGAGGTTTGGAAATGTAGCCTGGGAACAGCAGGATTTGGAAAGGGGCCTCAGTGGGGTATAATGTCATCATCATCAGAGGAACTAATCTCTGTACTCTGGAGAGCCGTTGTAAATCCAGGAGATCCCCCCAGTCCCACCTGGATGTTGACAACCTTAGTTTGCCCCCCACATTGTGGAACACAACCGCACAAGAACTCCATAGAATCTCCACCCACCCATCAGCTTTCTGCAAGCTGTACAAAGCTGCTCTCTTTCAATGGCATTTCTGACTCTAAAATCTGTGGGTTGGATTATCTTTTCTGTTGGCTAAGGGAGGGAAGAAGATGGGCTCATTTTGATCATGGACAACACTTTGTGGGATCTGTGTGGACAAAAACCCTATGGCTGTAGCAAGGAGGGGCACTGGACAAGATTGAGCAGAAAAGTTGGTAGGATCCAACCCTGTCACCTTTCCCATATGGGGCAGCTGAGTTTAACTTTTATTGCTGTTGAGCTGTTAGTTATATTACATTGTTAGTTTTATTCTTATTGTAGCATTTGAATGTTTGCATTGCAAACTACCCCAACCCAAGAGAAGAAGAATACATATTTTTAATAAATAAATAATTATAACCTGATTTTTTTTTTCAACTTTCAAATATTTCTGGGTTTCTGGCCTTGGTCCCTTTTTGAAGCCACCTGCTCAGGTCTTCTTTCCGTGGCCTCTCACTCCACTTGTTCTTTCCTCATTTCATCAGCCCTTCCCTCCCATCACAGCTCCTGCAGCTTCTCCCTCCATCTCTTCTCCCCATTCCTCTTCACTAACCTCCTTTTATTATTAGCAGGGCTTTTTTTCAGCAGGAACGCGGTGGAACAGAGTTCCGGAACCTCTTGAAAATGGTCACATGGCCGGTGGCCCCACCCCCGATCTCCAGACAGAGGGGAGTTTAGATTGCCCTCTGTTTGGAGATCAGGGGGTGGGGCCACCAGCCATGTGACCATTTTTGCCAAGGGCGATTTAAACTTTAAAAAACTCCCCCCTTGTTCCAGCTGACCCAAAGTGACATCATTGTGCGGTCCTGAGTTCCACCACCTCTTTTCCCAGAAACAAGCACTGATTATTTGGCACCATTTTGAGTTGCTAGAGTAAATCAAAATGCCATCTGAACATCCCCCCCTCCCCAGATGCCTATGCATATGCAGTCATCGCTTTTACTGTTTTTGGTATTTCTGTCCTCCTCAATTTAACCCCCCCCCCCTTTTTGGTACTTTTCTGTAAACTTGCTGTGTACTTTTAGTTTGTAGAAACATATATCTCAGCCCTGTATGGCTTCCCCTTGCAGATATTTTGATCTTCATGATAGGGCAACCCATGGCCATTAGATATATGGTGGAAACAAGTTATACACCAGTCAGTGTGTTTATAGAGGGGATTGGAGGAGGACAGAACAGTGAGGGCAAACCAGAACCAGCAGGGACGGAGAAATGCATGAGTGGGGTATTTGGGAATGCCTGCCCTTTTGGTTACTAAGACCTCGGCAGTTTCCACATGCCCTTAAAGAGATAGCACACAAACGGAATGCTGGCAACATCTCCGTTTGCAAAACAGATGGGGGCTGTTTGGCTTCTGTTTCTTCAGCATCTTTTCTGGGACTGCAGAAAGTGCATTCCCAAAAAAGTCACCAAAAAACCAGAAGCCAAATGGAGACATCTGGATTCATGAGGAAAAGCCGCCAGCATTCGGTGAGTTGGCCATCCTTTTAAGGGTGTGTGGAAATGGCCACAGTTCGGCAAATACAGGTGCACCATTTTCAGAAAGTATTCTTACTAGCAGTGTTTAAGAATGGAAAAGTTGTTAGAACTTCAAGAACAATTTCTAATTTTTCCAGTTTTAATGTTTTACAATTTAATAAAGGGAAAAATAGGGCAACAGATTTGTAATTGTAGAAAATGCCTAAAACTGAATCTATTAAATAATTGCAACTAAACAGGCAGAGAAAGTACAGCATTTGCTCAAACGCAAGAGTAGTTTTCCGCCACAGATATGTCATCAGAAAAAAAAAAAGAGGAGGCCGTCTTACATTCGATTGCAAGTTACAGTTATGTCCAATGAGAGAGAGAGAGAGAGAGAGAGAGAGAGTAACATTTTTAAGGAGGTGTTCTTGTCTTCTTCTTCAGTGGTACTGCTAACCTGCCTGGCAGCTAATTTTTGAAATTCCTGTTTGGTTTATGGCTATCACTGTAAATTTTAAGCAGATTTAAAAAAATTAAGCTAGCATTTGAATTATGAGATATTTTATAGCTTTGCTGGCAATATGTTGGTTGGCTGACATTTTATTGTCTATATATTTTATTAATTGTTTCAGTGATGTTTTACTGGAGTTGCATTTGCAAAGGCAACAAACCGGTTTCAGACTCATAATTAACATATATTGCATTATCTAAAACCCTTTCCATATGTTGTTATAGTAGTTCCTCAGGAGTGGCTTTTGGAAAATAGTGCCAGGCTCCTTATCCTGTGTGGAAACAATATCTGTTTCACATTTATGGCCAGTAAAGCTGTGAATGGCAGAGCCATTGAATTGGCAAGGCTGGTGGTTTTCCTGGCTTTGGTGAGTAGAAATAAACAATCAATTTCTCTTTCTGTTTTGTAGCATCTTCTTTCCAGTAATACAGAAGTTATTCTATAATTATTTGCTGTTACAGAATGCAGCTTCTGAGGCTGTGATGCAAATCTTGAAGGAAAGTTACACACTTCTAAGTCCATTTAAGCTACTAGACTTAGAACAATGTATAGTAGACCCCCAGCGTTTGTGGATTTGTGATTTTACTTTTCCAGTCATACAATGTGGTCTCCAACCTGTATTTACTTCCACCCTGCCATCATTGTAATTATTACATCATTAATTTTTATGGGAAATATGATTGTTTTGCAATAGAGAGGCAGCAGCACTCTGTCTTCTGGGGAATGGATCCCCTGCAAATGGAAAGAGTCCATTGTCTCTCTGCTTAGGATTGTACTGTTAAAGATGCAGGCACATCAGCAGGAGAAGGAAAGGAGTTATTGAACTCTTTCCCCTTATACTGTTTTCCTACAAAGTATGTTAGAGTTTTATGCAGTTAACATATGCATAGTATTCCAGCACATAAAACTGTTTAAAGAAGCGATTTCTACAAAATGTGCATGAATGAAAACCCCATTAAATTAACACCACAAATGTCACTTGCTGGAACTCACCTTGATCTTTTATTGTCTGTGTTATCTGTGTCCCCCTCCCCCTCCTTGTTTGCTTACATGCGGCAGATGCAGTAGAATATGTCGATAACATTTGCTTGGGAGAGGGCAAGGGATTGAATGCAATAATCTGAAATAGAATTGCAGTTTATAGGAACCTGATGACCATCTGATCAAACTTTTCACCACCAAACCCAATGAAGCGTACACAGTCTTCTTGGCTGAGATGACAGATAACTGAAGCACCAAGTGCGGTATAATGGTTAGAATGCTGAGTCTGGAAGTCCTGGGTTCGAATCCCTCACCCTGCCATGTAGCTCACTGTGTGGCATGGACCAGTCACTCTCTTTAAGCCTCATGAGGTCAATTCATGTATGCTCTACCTTGGAGGAAGGGTAGAACAAAAATATAATAGATACCTAGGACTGGACAGAGTGTGTTGCACAGAGTTAAAGCACACCCTTTGATTACCCCAAAAGTCTAACATTGGTAATCATGAGAACTTCTTGAACAAAAGCCATGAGGGTCAGGGACTCTTTTGGATAGCTACAAATCAGATAAGAATCCAATCCTCTACTTTGTATTTTTTACCCAACTACTCACATTTAATAGATCTGAGTGAAAGTGGGGGGGGGGAGGGCGGGCAGAAGGGAAGCAAAGATTTGTAACTGCTCTTCCCCACCCTGAGGGAAACTTTGTTTTACAGACATTTCCTGCTTTTGTACCAGGTGTGTGAGAAGGACCTGTACTGCATGGACTGGGCTGTAAAAATGATGCAGAAAGTCTGCAAGGTTTTCAACACATCAGGTGAAATGAACAACTTCCTACAAAGTGTGGAGAATGCCTTTGCACACATTATCATGGATGCGTTGCAGTCAGTGATATCTGGTGAGAAATACAGTAGCTGAAGCACTTGCCCCATCAGTTGTCTTGATCTTGATTGTCTGAAGATGCCAAAATTTTAACTGGGGTTACTCTCTACCTTAAGAGTCACACTGCCAGTAAGTCCGTTTACAGACAGTACTCCTTAAGCATCTCCTTATCCAGAGGTCTGTAGTCAATCATTCTGCAGAGAGAGACAGAGAGAGAGAGCTGGGGCTTAACAGGAGTAGGAACCCTGCTCGAGAATCTATTTTCAATGGCACTCTTCAGGCACAATAGTATGCATCTGATAATGCACAGAGAGTTTTTTCTGTAGAGCCACATAAACACACGCCTGGAAATATAAAGCAGGATGGAGCTTCCAGGCAGCTGTATTCTGCAGGGCTGAACTGCAATTGATCCCATTTTTTAAAAAAATGTGAATTAACTGCCACAGGATGCTGTAATCTTGAGAAGAGGCCTGGGTGGGGCAAGTACTGCCAAGCCATTAGGGTTGCCAGATGCCTGCAGAAAAAAGTCCTGTCCCTTGAATGGGATGTTATTTACCTCCATTCTATGAAAAGGTTCAGCTGCCCATTTCCACTAAGCATCTAAGGTTGAGCATAAAGCTTGAATGAGTTGCGCATGCATCTATTATAAGGTTGCAAATCTCCAGGTGTGGCCTGGATAGGGTTGCCAAGTCCCTCAGGGGGCAAATCAGGGGTAGTGGGGAGGGGGGGTACTTACTCTATGTATTCTGAACACTTACCCAAAACTAAATTTGGGTGGGTGATTTTTAATGAATTGCCACCTGGTGCAGCCCATAGCATCTTTTTCTGGCACAATGGGAGCATACATGCTCCCTCCCAGGTGCCTCCCCCCCTCCCCCTCCCCCGCCAACTGATGGCACCTCTACGCTTGGAGTTCTCCCAGAATTACTCTGATCTCCGGACTACAGAGATCACTCATTCTGGAGGAAATGGCAGTTGTGGAGGGTGGACTGTATGGCACCCCTTTCCTACTGAGCTCCCTGTCCACTCCTCACCAAACTCTGCCCTCCCCAGGCACTGCCCACCAGTCTCCAGAAATTCCCCAATTTGAAGATGGCCACCCTATCAATTAAAGGTATAGGACTTTTTTTTATCCAAGCCTGCCTTTTTCCCCCATAAGGGAAAGATAGTATGGGAATTGCAATTTTTTTAGTGGGAAAATGGACGAAATGCCCTGTTTTTTGCTGCTCTTCTGGTCTCTGCAGTTTCCCCAACACTGTTTTCCACTAAAAAAAATTGCTGGGGGGGAAACATCCAACTATGTTTAAATGTCATTTGGCCTTAAGCCTCTCTCTCTTTTTAGACATTAACTAGTGCAAAGGGTGTGTGTGACAACTCTTGTTTCATTGTCTGCCTAGTGGACTTTAAAAGCAGCACGGCTTTTTTTGTGTTGAAGAAAAGTGAAGTTCTAGTTGTTGCAGAAAGGTTTACTTTTGGTCCCAACATGTTTTGACAGAGTGTCAGACTATTCCTCAGGGTCATTGTTTTAGAATTCCTCGGTTAGCTTGCTACAAAAGGAGCAACTAACACCTTCCGCATCCCTGTACTGGCTTCATTGTAGACCTAGGTTATGTTTCAATAAAACTATGTTTCTTGCACCTATCAGAATATCTTTTTTTTGCCCCTGAGATCTGTGGTGTTTTGACAAAGTGGTCTCATGCACAAAAGTGTATACCACAACAGGCATACAGAAATTTTTTGATGGTGAATGCAGCATGGTCTTAGTAATTCTGGAGTCCAGGATGGAGCCCCAGAATCACTGCCTCCACACCATTGAAGCAAAGCAAGGGGCAGCTCACGGTCAAAACTGGGTGGGCACAAGCAACTGTAAGAGCCCAATTCCTTCCTCCCTTTGTTGGGGAGAAGACCTGTGGGTGGTTGGGTCACTCTCTCCCCCAGCTCAGGGTCCATTGACTAAGACTGTCTTCGGCTCTTCCCCACCCCACACCCAACACATACACAATTTTTGCTAACTAAAATGGCACCTGGGAGATGCAATTTGCTCTGCTGAGAAATGGGCTACATGTAAGTTTTCAAAAAGAGCCAACTAGTAGCTCCTAGGGCCATTTCAAGTTTGCAAAAAGAGCAGAAGCAATGCTAGGAGGGGGAAAGATGAAGCTCCATCTTCAGGTGCATTTTAATATGCCCCCCAACCCCAGGCAAGGACTTCTGTATGCAAAGTATGTGCTCAGCCACTCCTGCGCAACCATTTTAAGCACAAGCTGTGAACAGGTTTCAAACAGCTCTTCCTTTTCTTGAAAAAGAGCAAACGTTCTTATTTATTTTGCTTAGGGGAGCACGATGAGGAAGACAGCAGCTTCCTGAACCTGTTTCATCTGGTGAATGCACAAGCCAACTTTCACAAGGAAATCCTTTACCTGACCATGCGTAACAATACATAAAAATTCTTTGGATCACAAGACTTTGAAGAACACCCCTCCAAGAGCAATAAAACAAGCAATTTTTTTTCTATTAATATTATTTCCCTTCACGTATGTGGCTGCTGATATCCTCACCTGCATTCCAAATTAATTCATATTTTAGTATGCAAGATCAAATGCATTATAGTTGCAACAATTTTTACAGCTACTGAAGCTTGTTATTTAAAGACTGATATTTAATTGTATATATTTATATGACTATATATATTTATACATTGAAAAAACCAGTTGTAATTTAAGAGGAAGATGTGGTGCAGAGAAGACTTTTGTGGAAAGTAGTAGTTAATTGTGTGTAGAAACTACAGAAATATGAACTATATAAAAATAGCCATATAAAAGAATCTATATCTATATCTATAAATTCTTCAGATGGTGCCGCTGTTTCCCGTGTTATATTTTGAAGTCAGTCACTCCCATGAATAACTCACCAAAACACAGTGTGAGAAGGTTTTATACACAAACCTGTTTCTAGAATGATGCCAATGATGTAGAAGCTATCCCACATTTTTAGCATGTGTGGCTTTTGGGTTTAGGCACAAATATAATAATAAAACCCTCCAACATAATTTGAGACTTGTGAGTAAACTAGACATTATGTTGCCAGATGTTTGTAAGAGTTGGGTGGCTAAATTAGAATAAAGAGGGGGAATATCTAAAGCACAGTATGGGTGGGCAGAAGAGAGAATTGAACTTTCCCCTAGCCACTCTTTTTCTTCTGAAACTATCTTTGCTCCAGCTGTTTTCCAAGACTGTGAGTAACCCCCATGAGGGGGAAAAATGACTGGTGGGAGCAAAGCAAGGAGGCTATTGTGTGTGCATGTTCCATTCTGCCCTCCTGCTTACATAAGGTTTCACACACATGCACACCTCCTACATTAGCATATGCCTTGCAGAAATGCTCATCTGTTAAAACTTAGCAGGAGAACATCTACATCTGCATGTGGAAACTGGTTTTCCTTACATGGATAAGTTGCCCCAGGTACACAAAAACATTCTGGGCAGGAGACGAAATACTATACCTACCTAACAGTGCAGTTCTTATCTGTTATGCCACAGGAATTCCTGTTCAGCAACCTCTGCTCCATGGATCAGCAACTCTGTCCTTGTTGGTTTGCCATGTTAGTTTGCAGTGGAACAGCAGGATTTGAGTCCAGTGGCACCCTAGAGACCAACAAGATTATCAGGGTATAAGCTTTCAAGAGCCAAAGCTCCCTTCTTCAGATACAGGACTGGTCTCAAATCCTACTCTTTCCTCCATGGGTTTCCTCTTACTCCATTTTCACAGCTCTCCATACTCGGATCTCATTAAGATGGGGAAAAGGCTTAATTAAAGAGGCCTGATCAGTTTTTTATCTACTGGGCTAGAGTTTCTGCCAGTAACAGAACAGATTACTGGAAGTTGGTGGCTAGACAGTGATACCCAATGATTTCACTATTAAAATAGATGCTTGCCCTGATCCCAAGGTGTGGCAGAAGACAGTAATGCACTTTACTACACCCATGGACACACAGATTGCCACCATGGGATCCCTGGGATAAGGCATGGGGTCAGGCATATGTTCGCACATTCCAGAATATGTTCTGTTGTCACCTGGGCACCAAAGGTTTGTGCACCAAGTACAGCAACTCTTGCGTGTAGAAGTTTGTAGCCACACACAGACAGCATTCATTGAACTGGGAGGGTTAACTTTTCTGACTGTTGAATACTTAATGTATATCCCTCTCTTTTCTTCTTCATAATCTCTGGTGAAATCGGAAACACAAAAGGAAATTATTTTAAATATGCCCTGCTTGCTTTACTCATTCACAAGTAGCTGGTTCCTAACAGGACTTGGCAAAAGCACCCACAGAAACTGTGATGGGTTGCTCTGGTGAATTTTCAGGACAAGTTAGAAATACATGTTAGAACACAAAAGTCACCACATCCTTTAGTGTAATTTGAGTTACTAAGGAAAAAAAGGCCTTTCAGCTAACACTTTCCCATGAGGGAAAGTTCCAGAATATACTTCTCACTTCTTAAAAAAAAAAAACTGTAAAATATTTTTGTACATCTTAGGGAAGTTGAAAGAAATGTATCGAGTCCCCAAATATATTCTAAAATCAACATGTAGTTTAACAAACAAAAACTGTAGCTATATCTTCTTTCTAGAATATTTCTGTTCATAGGACTTAGCAAATAATGAACAAGCACTGTTGTTTCTATAGGAATTATTCATAATTTTAAAAAATGAGAAAACCCAGATGACACAAAAGTTTATTTGTTAAGTCTTCAAAGTGCCACTGGACTCTTGTTTTATTCTGTTGCTACAAACTAACACGGCTTCCCATCTGGCATCTTCTACCTTATGGCCAGTTTATTTATTTATTTATCTATAGTCTGCCTTTCACACTGAGACTCAAGGCGGATTACATAGCGTGAGTTTAGTACAATCGGTAGCAAGGACAAGGGCAGGCATTTCCATGCTGTGTCAAGTACATTTCCATAAACAATGTCATAGGGTAAATAAATACAAGTTTACAAAGACATAGCATTAGCAAGGATCCAATACGGAGTTGAAGAATTGCTGAAAAAGAACATAATCAATTATAAGTGACATTAGACAGTATGAAGCACAGGTAGTATATAGGAGTACATATTTAAAGCAACAGATAATACATAAGGCAACATAGTGGTGAAGTCTATGGTCCCTAACTCATTAGTGAATCATCTGAGACCCCCTCACTACAATACCACCCTCCTATCTGAGTAAAAAAGCCTTTTTGAATAATTTGGTTTTGCATTGTTTGCAGAAAACAGGAGAGGGGGGGGCTCTCCTGACCGCCTCAGGCAGGTCATTCCACAGGGTAGGGGCCACAGGCTGGCACCTGCAAGAGACCCTGTTTGGATGAGAATAGCTGCCGTGGAGGGACATAGGGAGGGAGGCGGTCCCGTTGCCAGGGCAAGGCCGTGAAGAGCTTTGTGTCAGAGACACTGCATGTGTCCAAAGATGCATGAGTTAAAGCTTTTAATAACCTAAGAGTTCAGTACAGAAAGACTTTCTTGATAGGAATAACTTGTCCCTCCCCCTACTAGGCATATTAAACTCTTCAAGCACCACCCACTCTACTCTAACCCCCCCCCCCTTTTTTTTTGCTAGGTTCCCATCTATGCAGAGAAAGAAAGTACAGTGAGAGAAAGTACAACTGTTATGATTAAAAATCCTTGACCATTCTGATAACTGCATTCCTTCTTAGCATCTCACAGCTTCTCAAACTGCATCTCCGGCACTCCCAAAGTATGTCAAAGATCCTAATAGCACTCCCAAAGAAGCCCAAAGATCAGGCCTGTAGCACACCAGTGAACCCCAAACCCCCAGAGTATGGCAGGGGCCATGATCCTGACACTTTGTATGTAATAACCAATACCTTGAATTGAGCGCGGTAACTGATAGGTAGCCAATGGAGTGACTGTAGGATGGGAGTGATGTTCATGCTTCTGCTGGCTCCTGCTAACAGTCGAGCTGCAGCATTTTGCATCAATTGGAGCCTCCTAGTTAACTTAGATAGGAGACCAATGTATAGTGCATTACAATAGTCAAGTTTTGATGTTACCATAGCATGGATCTAGGTGGCCAGGTCGCCTGTGTCGAGGTAAGAAGCCAGTTTCCAGACTAGAGTGAGATTGCAGATAGCATTTTTTTGCAGCTCCCTTAACTTGTTTTTCTAGAAGTAGCGCTGGATCCAGTATAACCCCTAGGCTCTTAACCAAGTCTGCAAGGGTCAGATGAACTCCATTGAAAGTGGGGAGTACAATGTCCTTCAAGATCTCTGCCTTCCCAACAAGCATCACTTAAGGCTTGTCTGAGTGCAATTTCATTTTTTCAGTCATTTCACCACGGCTGTCAGGCAGCAATCTAAGATTTCTACTGCATCCTGCGAGGACCTGGATAGCAAGATACAGAGTTGGGTGTCATCTGCATATTGATGACATCCCACTCCATAGCTGCAAATGAGTTCTCTTAAAGGTTTTACATAGAGGCTGAATAACATGGGAGATAAGATTGTGCTCTGCAGAACCCCACAAGATAGTTCTGGAGATTGCTGATCTCCGATGGCAACAAAGAGTCCATTCCATGAGAAATAATTTAAACCAGTCCAGGGCACATCCTTTGATGCCCACTTGTTTCTAAACGCCTCAACAGGATGGCATGGTCTACTGTGTCAAAGGCTGCATATAGATCCAGGAGGAGCAATAAGGAAGCATGGCCGTTGTCTATGTTCAGAGATCATCCACTAACACTACTAGTGCTGTCTCTGTCCCATGCCCCGGTCTGAATCCAGACTGGAAAGGGTCTAGAGTGCTAGAGTTTTCCAAGATCTAGTGTTGATCAGCTGCTGCTCTTTCTATCACTTTGCCCAGAAATGGTAGGTTAGAGACTGGGCAATAATTGGCCACATGAGTTTTGTCTAGGGATGTTCTTTTAATTAGCAGACAGATAATTGCCTGTTTGAGCGGCTGGGGGATGGTGCCAAGTTAGCAATTGACTTACAATAGATCTCAGTGGTTCACTGATGTGATCTTTACTCGATTTTAACAGCCAAGATAGGCAAGGATCAAGCACACAAGTAGTGGCTTTCATAGATGCCAGGATCCTGTCTGTCATGGTAATTGGTTCAAAGTAGTCCAAATGTAGGCCAGATGGTGTATTAAGCATTTCTTCTCTCTCTTTTGCATTGCAACTAGCGTCTAGATCACAGTGTATTGTATAGCTTTTCCACCTTGGAAATAGCAGAAAACTCATTCATTTGGAAGGTTTGGATGCCAACATCCCATGCAATGAGTTTATAAAGTGATTATCTGAAACTGGTTGATCAACAATTTCTGGTGATGTGTACTCCCGAGATTCTGTTCAGTTTACCACAACCCAGTGAGCATTGATAATTGTGGGAGGGCAGAAATGAATGCTTAGACACAGCAGCATTTCCAACAAGTAGACAGCACAATTCAAGAGTGTGCTTTTTTATTTCTCAGCGTTTGTTGTATTAGTGAGCTTGGTGTAACACAAAAACTACGACTATCTGGTTTGCCACAAGTACATCAGCAAAGCAGCATCGTTTTGAGCGTGCACCCTCCACACCAGTCATTAAAGATCACAAAACAGGTTTTATGTGAACCTTCCCCTACTTCATTGCAAATCTTGTTCCACCATTACAAAACCCCTCTTCCTGATTCAATGAGGTTAAAGGGTTGGATCCAACCAGCTTTTCCACTGGTGGAAATGAAGGAGAGGGTCCTCTGACCACCAGAAATATTATGCTGGGAGTTATGAGATCCTGGACAAAACCCAGGTTGAACGGAGAGTGTAATAAAGGGGGAACTGGGCAAGACTGGGCCCAAAATCTGACTGGCTCCAACCCAGAAAGTGTGTGCATGCTTGACAGTATTACGTATCAGTTAGCATGCTACCTCACTGAGGACCAGTGACCTTTCGGTAGGTAACTGTTATTCCTTTAGAGCAAATACATTTGTTGATAATTTTAAACCATTTTAAACCCTTGTTTAGAACTCCAATACTTTCATCTTTTAAGATATTTTTTACACCTAGGAGACAACAAGGTGCCCTGAAGTTTATTAACAGCAATTATTCTCATATTTCTAATTTTCCAAAAGTTACCACTTATGTGGAAGTCAGAGGATACTTGTCTCTTTTTTTAAAAAAAAACTGCAGACACACATTAATTTTTTATTTACTTCATTTATACCCTACCTTTCTCCTCAATGGGAACTCCATGCAACTGCATTGCATTCTTTTCTCCTTCCATTTTATCTTCACAACTATCCAGTTAGGTAGGTTAGCCTGACAGTGTGTGACCAGCCCACATTCACCCAAGCTAGCTTCCATGGCAGAGTGGGGATTTAGACCCGAGTGTCCCAGATCCTAGTCTGACTCTAAGTACTATTCTATATTGGCTCATATATACTGATCCTTGCACATTTAGGGGTTTGGATGGGAAACAAACAGCTTTTTTCACTTAATCTTACCCAATTTTCTCCTTACTACAGACCCCATCCCACTTTGTTGTCCGTGCAGGTCCCATGATCCCCAGTATAGCATTTTTGGTAGGCAAAGGGGACTTCTCACCCCCTTTTCTCACCAGAGGAAAAGCGGGTCAAATCCCACTAGTTTTGTTTATGGTTCAGCCCTTCTCTCCAGAGTATGCATTTTTTTGAAACACTAATAAGCTAGAGATCTGAAGGTTAATTCAATTTGTTTATCAGTTTTTTAAAAAGTGTACAGATCATTGCTTTTAAAACCATGTATAGTTGACAGCAAAATTTAATACATCTGTAAGAAGAGCAGATCCCTCTACTGAAGTCAACAGTTCAGTCAACGGAATGCAGGGCAAAGCCAAAATACTGAAATTACCTGGGGGATACAGTTTCACTACTGACCAGCATTATGGCCTTGGAAGGAAAAGGAGCTGATCATTTCAGTAATTGAAAGAGAGGTGTCCAAATATTATGATTTTGCTGATCTAACCATAAGTAAGGGGAGATTGTACCATGGCCAGTCCTTTCAAAACACAGTCATCATTTTTGGCGAACAGGACAATGTGCTTATTTTCTAGTTTCAGTACACTGATTGGGAACCCAGATTTTTGAGGGTATGTGAGCTTCTGTACCGAAGCTGGGAAATGTGTGTTGCCTCTAGGTTTGCCAACTTCCAGGTCAGGCCTCCTAGAATTACAACTGATTGTAGTACAGTTCCCCTGGAGGAGACAGCTGTTTTGGCAGGTGGACTCTATGGCATTATACCCTGCTAAGGTCATTCCCCTCCCAAAGGCTGCTCTCCCCAGGCACCATCCCCAAACCCCAGGCAATCCCCAATCTGGATCTGGCAGCTCTATGCACATTTCACACAAAATGGCAACATTTATCAGATGGCTTAGGGTAAGTGCGCTCTCCCATTATTCACGTTTGAAGCACCAAAACTGTAACGACTGAACAAGATTAGTGCTGTCTATCAGTGTTGTCCTTTCCGCATATGGGGCCCATAAGAATTGCCCCACCCTGAAAAATTGGCATATTCTGTAGACATTTGTCAGGAGAAGAGAATTGCATTGTGTCAGATGTCTGTCTGTGTGAGCAGTTGCACTAAACCTGAACAGGCCAGCAATGGTGTGAAACAGAAGGAAGGACTTAGATGGCCTGCAGGGTTCTCCTTATATTTTTATGCATATCCAAGCAATTGCAAGCTCTCACAAACAACCCTCTGGTTTGGGGGGGTGGGTGGGTGGGTTGGCATTCCATTAGTATTGGTAGAAATCAAACTTTTGGCAGTTTGGAGAAAATTTACTGCTGAAGTTTCCTATCAGCCAAAAGGAATTTTCCTTTTTCTACACTGCAGGCAGCTCTTGGCTGCTGCAATCATTTGGTGTAGCTTACAACACATGCAGGGTGAGGAGAGCAACCATGTAAAAATAGTGCTTTCCAAAAAGATTTCTTTAAAAAAAAACCAAGCAAAACCAAAGTTATTCACTTGCCTCAATCCAGAGAGAAACAGCTGACACCCTCTAGCTGCACAGCACACAACCTTCCTCCTGTGATGTAAATATTAATCAGTTAACAGCTCTATTTCCAGTTTGGAAAATTCCTAAAAATTTGGGGACAGTCCCTGGAGAAGGAAGAGTTGGAGAGGGAAGAGAGCTCAGCTGGAATGTGGTGACATAGAATCCACCCTGCAAAGGTTCTGTTTCAGGGGAACAGATTTCTGTAGTCCCGAGAACCACTTTAATTCCAGGAGAACTCCAGTCCCCACTGGGAATCTGGTAAGCCTGTTAAGGCATGGAGTTTCCAATCTATCACCAAACTGCTGGATGCAATCCCACCCTGCAAATTTTGCATGGCTGTTACAGCTGATAGTAGTATATGGAATGCGATTAGCTAATCAGTCCTTTTTTGCCATTTGGCTTGACCCTGTTCTTTAAAAGCCACCCTCCTTTTATTTAAAATATATATATTCTATACTGAAAATGAGGCAAAATACTATCTCTGTTACTCAACGGTTGCATACCCCTGCAACTTTAACAGTTTTGAGGACATAAAGTTTTTCTTATCCCCTTTCCCCAGAGTCATTCTGTAAATATTCTTTCGCTGCCTGATTTTGTCCATCCAGTTTCAGTCGTCCTTGTAAAGCATTTCCAATCCAAATTGGCATTTTGGAAACTTGAGATACATCTTCAGATCCTGCTGGGCTGAATCACTGCTCTGTTTGCCAGCTCATTTTTTGCCAAGAGTTAACCTTTCTCCAGGAAAGCTCTGGAACAGCTCAAAGAGGCCATGCTGGCTGTCCATGAAGTAAACACGGTTTTGAGCCAGGGTGGAGCCTCATATCTGCAAAAAATAAAAATCCATACTATTAAATGTTTAAGGGGAAAACAATCAACTGGAATGTTTAAGGGGAAAACAATCAACTGGAAGACATAGAATGCGCTATCGGTTGCTTAAAAAGAATAGATTCTAACACATTCTCCCACCCACTAAGTCTAAAAGCCAGAATAATGTATCTGTATCTTGATTTTTAAAAAATCCACAGTCTAAACAGGCGTACTCCTACCATCAAAAGGAAAGAATAATTCTTAAACAGGAAAAGCAGTATTGAGACGAATAATCTTTTAAAACATGCATTTAAAACAAAGCAACAGAACAGCTTCCTCTTTCAGAAAGACTGGGGAATAGTATCAATGATGGCTTTAAAAAGATAATCTACATCTTCAACTCCCACCCACCCCATCACAGATTTTTTGCAAAAAGGTGTGGGTTTTAAATACCAGTTCTGCTGCGATCCAGAACCCGGAATTCCCGTCTGAAACACTGCTGGGACCAGCCTTAAGTGGGGGAGGGGGCATACACACCGCTGTCTCCCTGCTTGTCTGGCATCCATCGGTTGCTGGTTGCAGAGCTGGAGATGCTACAGCATATATATGATGTAGGATAAGATAACCAGGCCTATAATGGCAAAAAACATGAGGATGAAAATGTCCAACATGGTGACGGAGGGGGAGAAAAGCGGGGGCAGCGACAGTGCCTTGGTAAGGGAGGCGAGGAGAGAGAGAGGGCTGGATGGTGCAGTGAGGAAGGGAAGGAGGGAGGGGTTTGCAAGCAAGGTGGCGAAGGGATACAGCAGTGCGCGCACACAGCGCGAGCTGCGGCTCCTTGAAGACAGGCAGAGAGACGATTCGGGCTGGAAGAGCGCTGTCGTTTTCTTCCAGGGCCGAGGGGGCAAGGGGACCTGAGCAAAGGCTTCAGATTGTAGCGGGGAGCAGAGATTCACTGGTCGCAGTTCAGCTTGCTGAAGATTATTTGGGAAAGCTGGAGTTTTGTAGAGGAAGATGCGAAGGACAGCATAAGCCAGCAAGGCTTCTCTCCTTTTCCCAGATTCTTACCGTGAATTCTGGGGCATCAGAGACCACTGCACCCAGACGCTGGGCAGCACAGGGCAACCATCTCCTGGAGAAATGAACCTCAGCTAGATGTTTGGGAGCAAGAAGGAATTTGTTCCCAGGTCAGACTAGCTATGCCCCAGGGGATCTCTCCCCCCAGCCTTTCAAGAAGTAGCTTGGTTCATTTGGCGGCATTTACTTCAGTTACCTCTTCTAGAGATCTTTGCCTGTAACACAGAGCAGTCTGTATTGCAAAGTGGTTGTGGGTGGGCCCTTTGGTGGGGGGAGCATGGTAGATAGCCGTTTGGTCCTTTCCAGCACTACAATCTCAATAAAATTTAAGAGTATTATTCTAGACTGCTCCTGTTAGACAAAAATATTCACATAAGCTTTACTAACTGGAACTGTCCCCTATAAAAATGCATCCTGCACCAATTGTATTGCTGAGCACTAAGATTTTTCATCATAAATTATTTCTGTATAGTAGTAGCAATGAGATGTACCCTTAAATGCTACCTTTGGGAGAACTGCCTGATCTTAACTGGTGTCCATAGTTCTCTGCTCCTTTATATTACCCTCATAACAGCCCTGTAAAGTAGGTTAAAGAAGGGGAGGAATCACACTGAGTTTTATGGTTGAATAGCTGTTTCAACTTAGATCTCTGGCCAAGTAACAAACTAGCTCCTCTAACTTGTTGGCAGTTGGATAGCCTCATTAGGCTACTTTTTTGAGATAAATAATCAGTCTACAGTTAACAGATTGGCCATCCTGCAGAAATGGCTGCCACCCAACCTATGCATGTTTTGGAACTATTTCATGGCCCTCCCTGTGTGTGCTGGTTTCTAGCACCAGGGCCAAGATAATCTTGGTTCAACAGATGCATTTTACTCTCTTTTGGGCTACTGTCATGCAGCAGCAGTCACTAGCCTTTTTGCTAGTAGGGACTCATTGTATAGCCTTAGGCAAATCAGACTCGGCTATCCTCCATTGTCCTCGGTAGTATACTCTGGAAATATAGCAGAGGGTGCTTAGGATGTTCAATGCAATACTATAAAATTTACAAATTAAAAATGCTACTACAAGTTAGTAGCAGTCAGAGGTTTGAGATATAGTTTGTAATAGAGATTTGACAACAAAAAAGAGGCCAATCATTCCCTTGCCTTGATGGAAGAGAGAGTTAAACCCAGGATTTATTTAGATTTACAGTTGGTAGGGAAAAGGCAGTGATGAGCAAAAAATAGTAGGATTACACTTGATCTGCACTACTCCTAACAGATTCTGTATCAAATGGATTTTGGAGTCTTCAGGCTCCCAGAGAAAAGCTGCTTTCAAACAAAACTTAAGGGTTCCAGTGGAAAGGACAGGAGCAAAGTGGGGATGGGAAGCATTGCAGCAAGGGCCCAAGGCTGTCTTGACCATATGGCAGTTTTGACATGCATGGAAACTTCAGCCCTTCAGCTCTCGCCTTCCCCAAAAGCCCACACAATCTTGGGTTGTATTCACTACAGCAGAAGAGAGAGACACAGCAGAAGAGAATGGTAAAGATACGTTTATTAGCAAACTCTCTGGGTTGGCTCCAGCCAGCTTTTTTGCTATATCTCACCCAATTCTCCTATGTGATCCAGCCCTTGCCCCTCGTGGCTTTTGTTCATGCAGGCCGTATAGAGCCTTTTCATGATCCAAGTGGACCCCCATCCCCCTGTCTTTTTCACCAGCAGAAAAGTTGGCTGGATCCTACCCTCTAGCCAGCATTAGGTCACACTCATTTGGCCCTACTATGAAGAGATGGCCAATAAAACACAAATAGAAATCACTGCCCCACACACATTTCTACTAGCGTGTCTGATGTTAAGCTACACATAATAAATTGATTGAATTGAAATAGTGACAAACGTTTAAACTGGATTCCCTTTATATTGTCGAAGGCTTTCATGGCCGGAGAACAATAGTTGCTGTGGATTTTCCGGGCTGTATAGCCGTGGTCTTGGCATTGTAGTTCCTGACGTTTCGCCAGCAGCTGTGGCTGGCATCTTCAGAGGTGTAGCACCAAAAGTCTTTTGGTGCTACACCTCTGAAGATGCCAGTCACAGCTGCTGGCGAAACGTCAGGAACTACAATGCCAAGACCACGGCTATACAGCCTGGAAAATCCACAACAACCATGGATTCCCTTTGGTAGCATGTCTAGGAGCAAAAGGAGAGGCAGGAGAACCCGTCCTCCTCCTGCATCAGGATCCTTCTGTGATAAACCCCTGCCAATCCCCACAGCAGCTATTCTATTAAGACATGAGAAGTAACTGCACCAACAGCCGTAGGGTAATTGCTAAGAAAAACATTTATTGTCAGTCTATGAACTTGCCTTAGCCGGACACAGAATTTCTGCACTAGGGCATAGGGTTGAGTTTATACCAGAGTTCCCTTAGTAATCTCAAAGTGGGGTTTTCAGGGAGGTCTGTCATCCATGTCCATACCTGCTTCTTGCCCTTCACTCCTTTAATTTGCTCTATAGCTTTACTAAAGCATTTTACTTATTTTCTGTTGCATGAATGCATCTCTATGCAGCACGTCACACCAGAGGGATGTACCAAGAGTCAGTGTGGTATAGTGGCTCGTGTTGGACTAGGCTCTGAAGGGCCCAAGCCAAAGGGTGACCTTGGCTCAGTTACACACTCGTAGCCTAACTCACCTCATAGGAATGTTGTGAGGATAAAATGAAGGAGAAAGCAATCTATGGTGCTTGGGTCCCCATTGAGAACCAAGTGAAGTGAATAAATACCATGAGTCAGTCTCTTTCATACTCAACCACCTTACAGTATACTTGAATTTTTAGATACCAAAAACAAGGTATCTTCAATTTATAGCCCCCACCACCTCCAATTCTGTAACATTCCCACTCCCCTTCCACTCCTTTTTTCTCAGCCTCACAGGCCACACGTCAGATCCACTGAAAAGTATTTCACCCTTTTTAGATGCTCTGGCCGCAGGAACAGGAGAAAGGCCTGCAGTTTCCATGGGGTTACCCCTACTCAACAGGACTATACTGCAGAGTATACTAGCAAACACCTTGGCAAGTAAAATCTTCAGCCTTTTAGCCTTAGCATAGGCTGCCTTTACACTGAGCCCACAAGACAGAACAGAATATGCTTCTGGCAATGCAATCCTATGAAGAGTTACTCCTGTCTTAAGCCCATTGAAGTCAATGGGCTTAGACCGGAGTAACTCTCCATAGGACTGCACTGCTTGTTAGTTACCCAGGGAAACAAGAGAAAAATATGGCAAAGAGATGGCACCTTTCTGGTAAGTGACAATCCTTCCTTCTGTGCAAAGTGTATTTTCTTCGATGATTAATTCCTTATCAGAAGAGATTAGCCCAGATGTTGGGCTGTTACAGGAATTTGCCTCTTCACAGGGAACACCAGTCTAACCAATTTGGAATACCAGAAATAACCATTATTGGCAGGAACGCTTGTCTAAGGATTTGTGAGTAGAGCCTGCCCCCCACAGCCAAAGCCATCCAGTCTATCTCACTCTCAGTTCATAAAACTTCCCCAATAATCAACCTTTGGATATGCAAATAAATCCAAGGTTAAAAAGATCACAGTCACTATTCCGCTATTCTAGATCACACTGAGACACAAGTCTCCTCTTAGAACATAATGGGTTTATTTTATACATTAATTTCTAGCAAAGGAAAAGTAAAACAATCAATGAAGACCAAAATCAGTCAGCAGGTAAAAATTATACTTTTATTTTCAAATTGGCGTAAACCAGAAGAGAACTGGTACTACGTTTGATTTTATGGTGCCACTGAAAAAGGCCCAAATGACTCTTGGAGAGGGCGTGCAAGCCCATAAAGAAGAAAACATACAGACAACAGGTGAAACCCCCAAAATATACTCCAAACCATTTTTTAAAAATCATTCTAATAGACACTGAAATCTAGCTTGGAAAGCCAAGATGTACAAGACTTTACATTAATAAAAATGGCGACACTGATGCAACTTAGCTGTTTTTGTTGAGTTTTTAAAAACATTTTATTTATTTAAATACAGGTTTAGGTGCTTTTCAGCTATTGGAAAAAATAAAAAGGCAAAAGTGCATAAGTCAAAGAAGGCAGAAAAATAAATCAAGCAGTGAGAAACTTTCTTCCATAGCAGGAGTGAAAAAGCTAGGAGAGAGTCAAAAAGTGAATATCGTAATTTTATTTGGTCCTCTAAAAATATTTATTCACATTATGATATTTTGAATCTTCCTCACAAAAAAGCTGTCCTCAAGGATTGTCTATACATGATTTTGCCTCATCCTAATTAGCTACAAACACCCACCACTAAGCTTGTGCTTCTGTCTTAGCACCAAGAATGTGACTCCCTCATCCCCTTACTAACTGAGTCACTCTTGTTGGCATCTTGAGAAAGGTCACCCCCAAGGATAGAAGGTCCCCAGACACCTGCAGATATCTAAAAGGGTTGAAGAAAAAGCCACTGCCATTACTCTCTCTGCACCAGACTCTAACAAGAGATTTCCCTTTGAAGGTACAGATCTGGTGGAGAGGAGACTGAAAGGTTTCCCCAACCTCCCCACCCATTTTTAAACACATTTATCACTAGTGCAAAGTGTCCAATGGGGGAAAAATGAAAAAAATGTTTGTGCTTCCACAACTGTACGAGTTGATCACTACTTCTGCTGCTGAGATCTGCAAGTAAAGCAGGAGTATTTGAGAGCTTCATAATTTGGTAGTGGTAGGGATGCAGACATAGGTTTAAAACTCTCCTGTCAAGTGAAATTAGAAGGTAACACTCAGGTATTCATGCCCACAAAGTACAAAGAAGAAAATAAAAAGCATCTCATTACTTTTAACTTAAAGGAGGGATGTAAAAACCTAGGGAGAGAGTACTCCTTTAATTTTTACTTCTCTTGCAAAGATATAAAGCAGATGCTTTCTAATATTACCAACATTTATTATCTTTGCACTTGAGTCCACAGAAAGAGTGGAGGGTATATGGGGATGTTAACCCTTGATATACCTCTGGGCACAGAAAGGGAAAAGCAAACCATGAGCATATGCATGCAAGAAGCAGAGGAATGGCACAGAATCTGTGCAGTCAATGCAAGTTTCAGAGTTTGGTCCTTGTGTGGTTCCAGGTTCTGGAGAGGTATTAGATACGCTAGGAACTGGAGGAAATTCAGTGGACCCAACTTCCTCTCCAACATACTATTGAAAGACAGTGTTAAAAAGCAGAAGCTTTAAGAAGCCCACTTCCAGAGATCCACACAGAACAAGAGGCTACTACCAAAGCAAGCGACTTAGAGTTACTCTGCAGGTTACATTTAAAGAGACAAGGATTTCCCACAGGTCCCCCACGTGTGTGGAAGAGGCCTAGCTTCACAATTGTCTGGAAGTAGTTTAGCTGTCAGATCCAAGCCACTTCCAGAGGACTGTGGCTCTGCAGGGGAATACTGAGTTGCCTGTTTCTTTTTCAAATAAAATTTGCCCTTCTTTGCTGACACAGAAGTGACTTTGCTAAGTTTCTGAGGATCTCTAAAAGGTAGTGCAAAAAGCTACTACACAGGGAGAATGAAGACTTTTAAGGATCTAGTTAGGAATGCAAGCGTCCTAACTTGCTCCCCTTTCCTGCCTGTGTCTTCCCATATATGCAGGCTACCCTGGCCTCATGTAATTCCAGTTACAGAGTAGTTCCCTGGCATTCTAAGATGAACACACAAGTTACTTTTGGTCCATGATTCTATCCTAAGCCAGCAACCGCACCAGCCAGCTAGGTACTAAAGAGAGGGTGAGAGGTATATTTCTAGTGCAAGGTATGTGTTCCCCTGACCCTTTCATCCAATTGCCAGGCTGGCTGGAGGGAAGTAGAAAGAAGAGAAAGGGCTGTAAACATTGCTTGGCTCAGAAAAAGTACAAGAGAGGGAGGGGGGTTCAGGAGGAAAGCACTCCGTTGACCTTTGATGGATCCCCACGAACATTCCCAAGAAAAAAGGAAGAACTGGTCCCAAATATAGCATTGCCATAGCAAGCGTGGCTCTTCTTGCCTAAGAATGAAAGGGGCTGCTACAGGTAAAATGGCTCTTAAGGGAAGCACCTGTCTCTTTTCATATGTTAGGTGTCTACAGAATTAAGGTCATAGGGGGAAAAAAGCACATATGTGACGCACCATAGACTTTAAGAGAGGTGGCTATATGCATCATTAGCTGGATGATTCTTGCATAGGCTGGCTCAAAAGTCATTCTAAAGCTTCTTGGGGGAGAGGGGGCAGCAGGAATGGCCAGAAGCATTTGGAATATTGCTGTCCCTCCCTCACAATTCCTCCAGCCCAGAGGTAGAGCACCAAAGCAGAGCTGTACAGACTGATCCTACTCAGTGGCAAGATCTTAGGCTACATGCAGAGCCCTCTCTACTCCGAACTGCTTTTCTCCAGGAGGAGTGTGCATGCTCTCTCCCAACCATGTCTAAGTAGACGTCCACTCTTCCTTAACCCCGGCATCCAGGAGCCAATGCTCGGGTGTATTTGCTACAAGTGCCACTTTCCTTCTCCTATACCCTCTCCTGCCATTCTTTGCATCTAGCACCATCTTCCTTGTAGATGTTACAGAGACACTGACTTGAATATGCAAACAGCAGAGGGCAATTCCACCAAAGGCTTTCCTGCTTTAAAGCAAAGTATGTTTTTCCTTTGATTTCTGTCAAACTGATATATAAATGTTACAAGAAGGAAGAAAGGTGAACCAAGGTTGACATGCAAACACCCTGGGCAAATTTTTCTGAAGTAAAATTGATTATAGGCTCTCCTCAAGTTACTCAAGGCCCTACAGCCTGAAAAGCAAGTATGGCACCAGGTTTATTCCCTTAGGCCTCCCTAGCTCCTGTTCCCATGTAGCAGTCGGGTTAGATCAGGCCCACTTAGTTCAGAATCCAAATCACTTCTCAAAATGGCAGGTCCCTGGGGAGGGAAGAGAGCGCAGTGCCAAGTTCCATGAAAACAGAGGGAGAGGATGGAAGGACAGCTGGTCTTTTCAGAAAAGTCTTACATGGATAGTTTTTAAAAAGAGCAAGAGAGACACCCTAATGTCAAATGCCTCCAAAACAAGGCTATGTTGGCAAAAGAATAAAAAAATGGCCATGCCAGAGGCTCAGAAAAAGGAACTGATGCATGACAAGAGACAGCAGAGAAGGGAAAATGGAATGAGAAGCACACGATGAGAGCCCTTCCCCCTGCTTGCTTCTAGGGCAGCACCCAAGCAGGGCTCATATAGCCTCGACGTAGTTGGCCGGAAGCATGCCTGTGTCGCCGGTCCGCTCAACAGTGCCATACATCCAGCCATCATCAATCTGCTGCACATTGATGATTGTGTCGCCGTCCTGGAAGGAGACTTCATCCTCATCTGCTGCATTGTAATCGTAGACTGCACGGAACCGCTTCTGAGGTTTTGGTGCGGGAAGAAGAAAGAGATGGGTCAGTGCTCAGGATTCCCATGGGGTTTCACAAAAAGAATGCCGGGTACCCAATTCTGCTAACAGCAGCTACCCCACCGTTTGGGCTGGTTCAAGGAAGTCCAATTCGTACAGTGTAGCAGTTAAAAATTGGGGGAAAGGGCTTTGATACACCAGTGACCAATGTATCAAGGGGGTAATGGAAAGTAACCTAATTTCTCTCCTCCTAGGTCTCCACAACCTGGGTGTACTAAATCACAGCAGTGGTATCTGAATTTCTGCCAGAAGGACTTCTGTTTCTACTGCTTAGCAACTGATGTCTCAGATGTAAGTAAAAGAACAATAGCTAAGAACGGGCTCTAGGCACTAGCAGTCACCATAAGCAATGAAGCATGGGACTGCTGGTGGCTGGCTTATCTGGATGACAGTCTCCACCACCTGAGCAACTTCTCTACACCTTGTGCTCCAGTCACATTACCTGCAGGTGACTAAGACTGGAGGGAAAGCCATCTAAATCCACAGACAATTTGGTGCTCTGCTATAATAATGGCATAGAGTGATCTGGGCCCTATGGGTAGATGTGGGGGTGGTGGACAGGAACAGGATTGACTTGAGAGGACTTTATTACTGGGGCTAATAGGACCAAGCCTGGCAATGAAGGCAGGGACAGCCTTAAATCATGACCCAAAAATCAGGGTAATCATGGCCTCCATATGGAGCTGAGAGCAGGATGATACCTTCTTTCAGCCTCTGTTTTCATGGCTCATGCCCGTTCCCAGGTCTGAAATGCAAAGCACCATGAGCACTTAATGCCGTTGATGTGCACTGCATGTGTGCTTTACATTGTCTGCACTGCTGCATGGTGTGTTTCTGGAGTCAGGTGGTTTACTTCAGATCTTCCTTTCCTCCCCAAGCTTAGAAAATTATTACACAATTTAATCCCTTCTTTGGAACAAAGATCTGAAACTTTTGCATGCTTGCATGAAAAGCCACTAACAGGCAAAGGGACACTTGCAATAGGCAAGATGTCATTAAAATGATCCACTTTCCCTGCCACAAAATGGCTAGCTAGCCACCAGCTCCCTTTCTCCCTCCAAGGCTGCACTTACCCCTCCTCCAGATGGGACGTTACGCTGTATGGAGACAGGTGCTGCTGGCTCCTTGTAGCCATAGGACTGAGATGCCGCCTGTTGTGGTGGTTGGTGATGGTAAGCTGGGGAAGACAAGAAAACAGTTAGTCAACTCTTTGATGTTGATGAGATTGCAGTGCATGTCCTGTTCTGCGTCCGATTTCTTGGTGTCTAGTCTAGGAAAGGCTTGAATAACTTATCCCACTGGCTCCCAAAGGAGGCAGTACCACCCCCTGGGGGGCAGTGGAATTATCTAAGGAGGCGCTAAGAGGCAAAGGAGTGGCAGGGGGTGCTGGAGGTGGACCCCTCCGAGAATGCTGTTTGCTTATTTATGATTGACCAGGCTAGAGCATAGAGCAAAACACCTCCTTTGCTTCAAGTTTGTCTCTGCATGGTGCTGAAATCTGGTGGAAATTACTGAAATTTTTTAGTAAATACATGACCAGAGCTCTAGTCAGAACAGCATATCATGTTTTGAGAAACTGTCATCACCACCAGTTTTAACTAGATTTTGAATAAATGTGCAATTAATGTGACAGTTTTGAATTTTATTATCTTCCTTAGTGGGTCATGTAAACTGGTATTCTGAGTAACATTTTTATAGGGTGGGGGCGCTGGGGATGAGTTTATGGAACCAACAGGGCAGAAGCCCAAAAGAGTTTGAGAACCGCTGACTTAGCCCTATAACTGACAAAGGGAACCCGTCCCTCATGATTCTTTCTTCTAGCGTTTTATGTTCTTCTGCAAACTGCTATTCAGTGTTTCATCAAAGAGTTTTCCACATGGCTACAGGTTCACTCACCCAGCCACTTTCTCACACAACACTGACAGGATCTGCCCAAAATAGATGCTTTGTAGTTCATACTTGCAACCCTTGGTCTGCTTTGAACCAGCTGTTAGCCACACTGTCTACACACTGCCAGGGATGCAGAGTCCACCATTCCAGGGGATACCTGCCTATTGTCACCAACGGCTTATTTAGGTAAGTTTCACCTGCCCCTGACCAACTCTTTCCTGTTGCTCCTGTTCTGCCTCACCTTCTGCACAGACTGCCCCCGTCCCCAAACCACCTTCTGCTCTGAGTTGCCTCAGCCACGGAATTCTTACTGCTATTCCAATAAGAACTTACACAGGCCAATGACATTCATGCCTTTATGATCTCTGGGAGTTCACAGAGGTAGACCCATCTAGTAGACAACTGCTGCAAGGGTTCCTACCTCCCTCTGCTTAAGAATGACCATAGCTCATTTACCAGGTGTACTTGGTTGGATATGGTGAGGCTGCTGGTGCGAGGGCGGTGGCTGCTGCTCCACTGGCCTCCTGTAGTTGGCGCCCTCCTGGGAGTTACGGCGTTCCAGTTCCCCTCCCTCTCCACCAGGTGTGCCCATCCGGCTCTTTTCAAACTCTTCATGATACTTTATCTGCAGACCAAGGCCAGGAAATAACATTAGAACAATCCTGATCACAAGCCAGACCACTGCCTTGAAACAAACAGGAAGCCCTTCAGCAGTAATTCCCCCTACATCCTCACTGGGAGCCTCTCCCTCTTGACTCACCATTGCCCTCACCCTGCTTTCTGCTGATCTAGATGAACCTCAGTGGCTGAGACTGGTGGGCTGCCAATCATTAGAAGCTGCCGACAAGTGAACAGATATCAATATAAAGGGTTGGAGGATGAACATAATAACATTTGATATATACTGCCCTTCAGGACAACTTAAGGCCCATTCAGAGTGGTTTATGAAGTATGCTATAATTATCCCTACAACAATCACCCTGTGAGGTGGGTGGGGCTGAGAGAGCTCTAGAAGAGCTGTGACTGACTTAAAGTCACCCAGCTGTTTTCAAGTGGAGGAATGGGGAATCAAATCCAGTTCTCCAGATTAGAGTCCTGCCACTCTTAACTACTACACCAAACTGGCTGTGGTCTATTAATCTGAATACTGGCTCACTCACTCTAACCCCCTACTTTCCTCCTTCCAAATCCAAGAAGGTGCTGAAGTGCAGTACACAAACCAGCAGGTGGCAGCAGGGAACCGTAGTAGGGCCATGTTGATAGGCAGTCTCCATAACCCCTATGTTCTGTGGTGGAAGGTGGGCATGAGACGACATTCTGCACAATTTAATGCCAGCCAGTCCCTCTCTTCAGTCGTTTTGACTTCCCTTTTCTAGCTCACAGCCAAGAATACTAATTACTTCAAATAGAATTTTTGGAAAGACACTTTTAAACTTTTGTTCACTGCAAACCAAAATACTACAACTGGGAAAGCCAAATTCTAGAACTGCTGGTTATTTGATTCAGTCTCTTAAATCATACTTGAGATAGAGACAAGCTGCTTAATACTTACATTAAACGGAGTGCTCTTTTACCCCTCAAAAAACCATAAATGAAATAGTTCACTGAGGCCAAATCTCAAAATTTAAAGAAAATAATGTGTATGGGGCCTAAACCCTAATTAAGAGTGGTGCTTCTGCCCAGAAATCTACCACTATTGATTCCAGAAGTAGACAGTGTAGTTCGGACTACCAGTAGAGAAAGAATGGTTCTCTATGCATGTTTAAGGGTACACTTTTACCAGCCTGTGCCATGGCACTGTAAATAGGTCCTATGGCTCAAAATAAGGCCCGATTGAAGATGGAAAACAAGACTTAGGGACTGGATGGGTGGGCAGGGAACTCAGACATCAGCTGCTCACATTCTGTCATAGCACAGGTAGCTTGTAAATTTTGTACTGCTCTTGAGTATCAAGAAGACTAGAAATCTGCTTTTTAAGTAGATGAGAAAAGTTTAGTCCAGTAGCATCTTAAAGACCAACAAGGGTTTCCAGGGTATAAGCTTTCTAGAGTCAAAGCTTCCTTCATCAAATACATGACTCTAAACTGAGGACACCTTGGGTCAATGGAGGTATATAGGAATCCAGGTGAGAGAAGGCACTGCATAAGGTAGTGCTAGACTCAAGACTTCAGCATATCTCCTACCCATGGGAAAATCTTGTCCTAGTCACCATCCTTTATAATCTGTTTTCCCAACAGTTCAGTGAGAATAGTGACTAATCCTCACAACCACCTTGTGATAGGAAAGCGGCAAGGGTGGTAAAAAAGAATCTATACTGTGCAATCTAAAAGATGAAATCAAGCAATTTGCACAAATTTGATTCTGCTTCTGTCAGAAGTGCTAGGCAAGCTCAAAAATCCTCTTGAAAACTACTGCAAATCCTGCCAGTGCTCCACCCTCATCCACTCTTGCCCTTTGAAGGGCTTTGCTCGCATATTTCAGCTCATCCTTGCACGTAGCTCTGCTTAGGTGCCCCTTTATTTAGTGGTACCCCCTCTCCTCTTTCACCTAACAGGTGATGAAGCCAGTTCTTAAGGTTTCAGGTCATTGAATGTCACTGATCTGAAGGTGGAATGAGTAACAAGATAGATCTTCCGTACCATGCACAGGTGTATTTATGCTGCTCCAGGAAACTGGGGCAAACTGCATTATACCAAGTCATCATTAGAGAGGCCTTTTCTCAAGGCAAACATCCAATTTCAGCCTGGGATGGTTTATAGTCAAGAGGGGAATGAATAGAATCTGTAACTGAAGAGAAAAACAGCAAAGCAAAAGGGCAACTGCTCCATTTAAGAGCTCAAGCGAGGTGAATGACAAACACTGCAGAGCAGAGGGCCAGGGAAGGGACTCTCACTGGGACTGAATTTATCCTGCCAGCTTACACAAAATGGCTACAAGCCAATGATTCAGGACAAATCACGAGGCCTTTAGGAGAGGTTTGTTTGTTTGTTTTTGAAAAAACAGGTAGGGTTATACTGAATGCATGCGTAGAAGTCACCACATATTGATTTTCTTTCACTGGAGTCTTTGATATCCAACTATTTTTGCTAGCTGCACGATGATTACAATTCTGTCACTCTCAATTCTAGAATCCCTTCTCCCTAGTTTAATCGGTGTGATCATCATAACCCAAGCCAGTGTAATCCAATGGAAAGAGTGTCTTGTTTGGCCTTGGGGATCATAGCTAAGCTGAGATTTGAACCCAAGTGTTTACTGACTGACCTTCTGGCAGTAACCTTGGAAACAAACAATTTTACTATGGCATGAAATTTTTACAGCTCAGTCTATTGTAGGACGCATGGCCAGTTCATCCCTCTGAGGAAGTGGACTGCAGCTGATGAATGCCAGAATACATTTGATGACCTCTAAGGTGTCACAACTCTTGTTTTAAGATTAACACAGCTACCATTTTCAGATCCTTGGCTTCCCACATATAAAATGGGAACTAAGTGCTCTTAACTGGACCAGGGGTAGAGATGAGAGAATAGCTACTATAAACCATTCTGGTTATGTCCCAGACAATTCGTAAGTTTACACTTGTGCCTTAGAAAGAGAAACATGTCTAATGCCAACTGTAAGCACTCTGCCCCACGAGCCCTGAAACTTGCTCTTTAATCCTTTGTATTGGTACTTACACTATTCAGAGAACTGAGTTTGGACCCAAGACACCAAGGCTTAAATCTCTAATCAGCCCTGAAGCTTACTGGACACTCTTGGGCGAAGAACACACACACACTCCTCTCCCAGCCTCACTAACAACAGAGCTGTAAAACACTTTACATGATGAAATGTGCCACTGAATTTACCTATGGAAAAGGTGGAAACATACTGTGGTTTGGTTTTGCCATTTTCCTACATCCTAGAGGAAGTCAAGTCTGTCTCCTCTCTCTGGGTCCTTGCAGGCCAGCATCATCTGCTTTTCCTATTCTATTGCAACTTCCAGCAAAATCAGGGACCGGGAAGATTTATCCCCCCTCCCCCCCCCACACACACAATACAAACCCCAGGAAGAAAGGCCAGCAGCAGGTTCAAATCCCACTGTGCCTGGATGCCATAACCCCTGTGTACAATTGGCAGTAGGTCAAGGGGAAATCAACTGAAATCAACTATAGCAGGCAGTTTTAGAGCAGGAGGGCAGGTGTGGTCATTTGGCCATAGGTTCTGGGCATGAGACACTCAGCAGGGTTGAGACAGAGTTGCTCAACCAGCCAATGAGAAGCAGAACTTCTGGATCTTTACAGAAATACTGGCCTGCATGTGGTTCGTTTACAATGTGCTATTCTGGCATCAATCACAAGGTATTATGGTCAAGCACTCATGGACTGTACTCGTCTGAGAAAGTTGAGAGTTTAATGCTTCTATTTACTGCAAATTATTCATATCAGCATAAGAGAGAGAAGAACAAGTATATGGAACAAATCTTCAGGACTATAGTACTCATGTCTCCACTTTCATTTATGAAAAAAACCAGCAAGCTTCCAGCCCTTGTGATAAACACTGAGGCACTTTCCCCCAAATCTTTATAAGCAGTTACAGGGGGAAAGACACAGCTGCTATTCAGGAAGCAGCGATTGGTTCAGCTCCTCCTCACCCCACTAACATGCCTTTTACCCCATGTCCTGTAATTCATAATTCTCAATCTGTGATAACATACAACTATCATAATCTTGAACCAATGAAACTGTGACATGAAATTAGTTTATACAAGTGGTGGACCTGCAAGGGGCATCTCATTTTCCCCTCCCTGAAAGCCCCCATAGCATTCTCCCCCTTTTCCTGCCTCGTCCCCTTTTCAGTTTTCCTTCCTTCCCTGCCCATGGCAGCCTGACTCTGGAAAAAATCTGGCTGAATTGCACAGAGCTAGCTACTGGGCCTGGCCCAGCAGAGAACTTGCAAGGGCTCCTCAGTTTGCCCTGTATCCCTGTCCCCAAACTATTTTCCCTTTACCTCCTCCTGGCAGCTCCTATATCACCCTTCCCTGCTTTGTCTCCTACCCACCCACCAAGCTACCTTTTTTCTGCCTCCCATCCATCTTCAGCTATACTTATTAACTACATTTATACCCCAATCTTTGTCCACACTCTGGACCCAAAGCAGGTTACATAATTCTCTTTTATTTTATCTTCACAACAACCCTGTGAGGTAGGTTAGGCTGGGAGTATGTAACTGGCACAATGGCACACAGCAAAATTCAAACCACTACCCCACACTACACCAAACTCTAACCACTACACTACACTTGATTGCATGGGGATGGCTGCTGTTGAACAGCAGCAAGCAGCCAGTCCTGGGTGAGTCATGCAAGTTGTGTGGTATTAAGTTGCCTAGTGGTTGCTGTCAGGCCTGGCCCCAATAAGTTATCTCTCAAAGGCCAAAACAACCTTGGAAAGATCCCTCCACTATCCCCTGCCTTTTACTGACATAAACCAAGACTTCACCTTGTAATACTGTTGTGATTGCCTATCAAAAGCCACAGAGGGCATTTGTTTCTTAAAGTTAGAGGTGCTGCTTCTATTATTTGAGGAATAACCCTTCAGGATTTTTCTGCAAGCCTGAGGCTTTTCTCAGGATTGTAGAAAGCTCATTCTTGTCTGTTCATGGCTCCAATATCTGGATTTAAATACTCAGAGATCTGGCCACATTCAGCATTAGATGTATTGATGATTTTCTTGCAGATATTCCACCTTCCTCTCTCTTATGCTTTGATAAAACTGTTCACTTCTATTGGACGGAGGAGAGGGGGAGAGTTAAGTTATACCATTTATTCCTTTGGCAAGGTTGGACACTTTAATTAGCGTTTACTATTTCTGGGCTAGCTCCAACTACAGTGACCACTGTGGGATTGGGGCTGATACAGGAGGATGCAGATTATACATTCCCTTACGCTGCTTTAAGGAATTGGTGGCTAGTGCGATGTGAAAGGACTGTTTTGCCCTGCACTGGAGAATGAAAGGCAGAAATGGCTGCTAGATGAACCTTTAACGAAGTAGTGGCCAGGCCCTCTGATTTTAGGCTGCAGAGGTACTTCATAATACTACTCAGAGGGCAGTCTACTGAAGTCAGGTTTCAAGACTGAGCCCAACAACAAAACTGTTTCCATTTGGCCTTTTATGACCTTCTCATTGATAGTCTCCTAGCATACTCTTTGCACCCCTAATGACAATGTTAAATTCCTGTGTGGATGTGCCACGCTGTTAGATGCAAGGAGTTGGGGTTGTGATGGTACAGCTCCCTGTAGGTCAGGATATCCTGTGTCATTGACAGGCGTATGTACCTCTGTTCTGATAGACTCAGTAACTTTGGGAACCAGATCTGTCTGGACCAAAAAGGAGCAATCAGTATATAATCTGTCTTGTCTGACTGGATCTTGCTCATTGCCCTAGGGATTATAGGAATGGGCAGGAACAGGTAGAATAGTTTGCCCAACCATGTAATCTGGAAGGCTTCCCCGAGAGACAGGGGGTCTGGAACAGAAGAAAGGGCATTTGATATTGTATGCCATGGCAAACAGGTATTTTTGCCTCCAGTCTACCCCACTGGGCAAAACTATGACTGAGACAAGTGTCATCCAGGGTCTGCTCATAATTGGTGTTAAGGCCCTGCTCAAAGCAGCCGCTCTGGTGTTGTCTGATCCCACAAGGTGTATGGCATGGAGCAAGACCATGTTGGCAATAGCCCAGTTCCAGACTGCTGCAGCCTCTGCACATAGGACCAGGGAGGCAGTGCCCCTCGTTTGTTTATGCAGTACATGGCCATAGTATTGTCAGTCTGGATCTGGACATTCTTGCCACGCAGAATAGCTGTCAAAGAGACAAGAGCAAAGCGGATGGCCTTGAGTTCCAGTATGTTAATATGCAGTAGTTGGTTCTCTGGGAAACCAGAAATCCTGAATGGAAAAAGACCCACAATGAGCACCCCATCCTCGAGAGGAAGCATCAATGGTCAAAAGTATGTGTTGAGGAGATGTGCCAAAGGGCACACCTCGTGTAAGGTCAGACTCAAGGGACCACCCGACTAACCATCTGAGTACCTGTCTGGGTATAAAAAATTTATGACTAGGAAGAGTGTAAGGTGGCATGATATCTTCTTACAAACCAGTTTTGCAGAGTGCGCATATTCAGGCATGCATAAGGCAACACAGCCATGGAGGTTGCCCTGTGACCCAACAACGTTTGTATTCTCCACACAGGTTGGAAGTGGTTCATAGAAAATTTTAGTCACTAATGTTTTGATGTTATGCACCCTTTCAGGTGGCAAATAATCCCTAGCATCCTCTGAATCGAGGACTGCACCAATGTAGTTCACTCTTTGACATGGTTCCAATTTCTATTTGTCAAAGTTAATAATCAATCCTAATCGTAAACAAGTATTTACCATCAGGGAAACATCCCTTTGCAGTACTTCCCTTGATGATGCTGAAATAAGCCAATCGTCAAGGAATGGAAAAATAGAGCAACCTTGCTCTCTAAGATGGGCCATAACAGGTGCCATACACTTTGTAAATACCCTAGGTGTGGTAGATAGCCAAAATGGTAATACTGTATACTGGTAGACGCTGTTCAAGTATTTGAAAGAAAGGTGCTTCTTGTGATCCTTTGTAATAGCCACGTGAAAGTAAGCGTCCTTAAGATCCAGGGTTGCAAACCACTCACTAGGGTTTAACAGAGCCAAGACAGCTACAAGGGTAACCATTTTGAATTCTGATGTCTTCAGATACCAATTGAAACCTCTTAATTCAAGAACATGTCTAAGACCTCCATCTGGCTTGGGTACCTGAAAGAACTTTGAGGGAAAAGCCCTGGGGAAGGATCTGCTTCATCCAAGGGTACAACTGACCCTTTTTAAAGGAGGGCTTCAATTTCATTTTCAGGTTCAGGCAAAACATTGTTAACAGCTGCATATGGCAGAATGCAATCAGAAGGCACCACAAACTCTAACCTGTAGCCATGTTCAATAATGGCTAAGACCCAAGAGGCGGATGTTATTGACTCCCACTCCAATATGTAGGCAGACAGGTGATCTGCAAAGGAGTAGTCTGGGTTACAGGTGGCAGCAACAAGTTACAGGCATCCTATGACTCTGACATCCTAAAATGCTTGGAAGGGCCTTGGTTGTCCTTCCTCTGTTGTTGTTGTTGTTGCTTAAGTTTATATGGCCTTCTCCTGTTCTGTTGACTGGGCTGGTAAGAGCGCTGATAGGACCTTTGGCACTGTTGTCCCTGTTTGTAGGGTCGGTCATAGAGTTGGTATCGGTGGTACTGCTGGCGAGGAAGATACCAGAGTCTGTAGGATCATTGGTCTGAGGGCAAGATTCCCAAGGACTTTGCTATTTGCCTGTTCTTTTTCTTCTGTGAGAGAATCTCATCAGTGGAGGCAAATAAGGAGATGCCTTCAAATGGCATTTCTTCCACTTTGATCCTCGTCTCCAGTGGTAAACCCATCGAATGAAGCCACAAGTGATGACAAATTAGGATGGCACCGCCCATTCCCTTCGTAGAAGTTTCCACTGAGTGCCTTCCCGCAATCATCTGCTGCTTTGATAATCGAATGGCTTCTGTTTGTAGCAGCTCTATCAAGGTCCTCTTATCTTGGAGAATGTTCTTGATGTACTCACTCAACTTCTCCCAAAGATAGAGTTGGTAGCCTCCCATTATGGTTTGGTAATTGCCAATCCATAAACTGAGTGCTGACATGGAGTATTGTCTCCTCCCTGGGGCATCAATCTTCTTGCCCTCTTTATCAGGTGGCGCTGAGTGTGTGCTCGCTCGATTACACTGAACCTCTTCTGTCACCAGCGATGACGGCTGTGGGTGTTTAAAGAGTGAGGGCCATGTGTCCTGCTTGATTTTATATATGGACTCACTCTTTTGTGTGTAGCCAGTAGTTCTCTGCTGGTCTCTCCCATGCCTTCAGGTTGATTTGATCCAAACCTTCAAGTATAGGGAAGGCCATGGATGCAGTTGTGTCATTGTAGAGTCTGCTTAGTAATTTCCCTTGAGCCACTGGTGTAGATGTAGCTACATCGAGGTCTAGGGCAGTCACCATTCTCGACATCTGTTCTGCATAGATTCGCAGATCCTCAAAGGGAGACCTGGCCGCAGGGGCAACATTCTCATCCGTGGACAGATCCAAGGCTATCTCGGATCCAAACTTCGAAAACGTTGGAACCGGCTCCTTGTCCTCAGAGTCATAGGATGCCTCTAACTGGGCTGGAGACAGTGGGGGCAGCCAGGCCCTTCCTGTTGATGTCAACGGTCTCAGATCCAACAGGTGCAGGGCCCCTGGACCGCCAGGCCAATAGCACTGATAAGGCGACAAGATGCAACAGGTGTGACGGTGCCTGTCCGCTGTTATCTCGGTTCTGGAGGTTGTCTGTTGCTGGATCTGTGTCGACTCTGACCGGGGGATGTTGGGGAGTCGGAACCTGATGGTCTCAGATCTGGACGCGACGTCTGTTCTCTGCTTGACTTATGTCTCGAGTCACTTCAAAAGCCAGGCTGGATGTCCTGGAGCTCCCCTTCTGACATCAATCTCTTGGGTGAGTAAAAGTGCAGAGAAGGTGTTCAGGGAGGAATCAGAATGACATTGTTGGAGTACCCCGGGTGCTGTAGTGGTCGGTCATGGGAAGCCCTTGACTCTGATCCTGCTCTTGAGCCGGAAGGCACAGTTGGCTTCTTTCTGGGCTTAATATAGGTCCTCGACTCTGATAGGCTCTACTCCAAGCGGGACTCTGACAGGGATCTCCCCCCGATTTCAAGTCAAAACGGGAAAGATGTCTTGTCTTTTTCAACTTCTTTGTTAGCAGTTCCAATGGCCTACTGGTATCCAAGGACAGTGACCTGGCCAAGACTACAGACCCTGCTCGAGAGCGGCAATCAGGGGTTGAAGAGGGCCGTGATCCCTGAGCTGCTGACAGAGGGACCTGATCCTTGGGGACTGGTGTTTTTGAGGCAAACATATTTTCACATAAAGAAGCCTTGAGGTGAACTGCTCTCTCATTGCGAGCTTCGGGAGTAAACTGGAGACAAATGGCACATGTTCCCACATTATGTCCCTCACCAAGGCAGAGAAGACAGAGATCATGCTGAACTGAGTGTGTCATCTTAGTAGAACACTGAGTGCGCTTTTTAAACAAGGCCTTTGCCTCAGACATGGCAAAGAAGGGGTACACAGACCCACAGAAAGCCAAAGTTGACAAAGTATAGTCCGCAATCCAAAAAGAGAACTCAAGACAATCTGATATAGCGGATTAATTCAGTCAGATTAATTCAATCAGAAGTGAAAAACTAACGGAGAAACAAGCCAAGATCCTCGCCTCGCAACGGCTCAGAGAGAACTGAGGGGAGAGGGGTTGCTCCTCCTTTATCACCTGCACATTTTGGTGGGAAAATGGGATCCTACGTGATTCAGGAGAAGTGGCCCATAAAGGAGCGTTTTAAAGCTTTAAAGATTTTTTCTGAGCAGCTGGCCTGTGTGCATGCAGTCTTATGTGGGATTGCATGAAAGAATGACGATGAAATCATAGTTTAAACAGCTTTTAACATAATAAACCATACAGATTAGAGATGGGCACGAACTGCAAGACGAACTAAAGTTCGTCACGAACTGAGTCAGTTCGTGCTTCGCGAACCAGCGGTTAGTGGAAGCCCATTTTCCACGAACTGGTCTACCAGTTCATTTGGTTCATGTTAAACCCCAATACCCCTTTCCGTGTTGCTGCTAAATGGCAGAGAAACGGGCATTTCAACCCCTGAATCAGCTGCTTGTCAGGGATCTCCCCGACAAGCAGCTGATCCAAGCCTGCCAGGGTGTAATGCCCCTTTCCATGCCGCTGCGAAGTGGCAGGGAAAGAGGCATTTTAACCCCTGGATCAGCTGCTTGTCGGGGATCTCCCCGACAATTAGCTGATCCAAGCCTGCAGGGGTGAAATGCCCCTTTCCGTGCCACTTCGCAACGGCATGGAAAGGGGCATTTAAACCCCACGAACCACAAACTGGTTCGCAAACTAGGGCAAGTTTGTGGTTCATGAAACAGGACGAACCATGAACTGCACGGTTCAGTTTTTTCCTGGTTTGTGCCCACCTCTAATACAGATACATAGAGATACATAGAAGGTTGTAGGCAGGAGAGCTTACGTTGCTGATTTGATCCTGAGTCTTCTTGATTCGCTGCAATTCAGGGGTATCAGCCACCACACTGAAGCCCTTCCCTTTGTTCTTTTCAAACTCTTCCTTGTAGCGGACCTGCATGATGGGAAAGGTATTATTAATAGGGAGAAATTATCTTCAGCAGCCTCTTTAACATATACAAGTCTTAAGTGTCATGGGCTGGTGATAATGGAATTGTGGGTCTATGACCCACAAGTTTCAGGGCTGGTTCACCTAAAATTCAATACCACTGAGTTGGAATAAATTAATGACTTTTAGCGCAAACACATCCCATGGGATGTTTTTTTTTCCTGGAGCAACTATCTAGCAAGACAAATAATAAAAAAATAGGCCTACTACTGGCCACAGGAAAATCACACACTTATCTTCATTCATTTCATAAGGATGAAGCTGTGGTATTGCCATTTTCAGGGCTTGGTCAAGTGAGGTTGTGTAAAGCTTTGAGAGAGCATGTTAGGCTTAACCTCATAGAACTTTGTATGTTTTGACTTGGAATACACTTAGAAGAGAGCGGGAGGGCGCTAAGGGGAGGTGCGTGAAAGTACCAAAGCTCATTTTGGCAAACCTCTGGGTTCTTCAAAGAGGAAATTTCAAAGGGGAAATGTTTTCTTAGACTTTGATGCAATGATGAGGGCTACAATGTGTTGTTCTTAAGCACAAATTCTGCAATTTATGCAAGTGCAGTCACTTTTTAAAATTTATTTATAACTAGCAACAATGCCCGTTGTATGAAAAAATAGAATGGGCTCTAGAAAACTGATTCGGCAGGCCCCCTCCCGGGGGCAAGCAGGTGCTTCGCAGCGACCTGGAGGCCAGAGCGGGAGGGCGCTGAGGGGAAGTGTGTGGAAGAGTGGTTAGGGCATCGATTCAGTGTGCCCCCTCCCAGCAGCAAGTGGGCGCTTCGCAGCAACCTTGAGGCCAGAGCTGGTGGCAATACACCTGCACAAGGATAAAAAGTGAGTTGTTACCAATACAGCTTGCCTTTTATATAGTAGGATATTAAATTAACAGCACTAGTTACAGGAAATTATTTTATTTATGTACTTCATTTATACCCGCCCCAACCTTTCCCTCCAATGGGGACCCTGGGAGGTTTACATCATTCTCCCTTCCTCCATTTTATTCTCAACACAACCCTGGCAGGTGAGTAAGGCTGAGAGTGTGTGACTGGCCAAAGGTTACCAGCAGATAGAGTGGAGATTCAATCCTAGGTGTTCCGGACCCCCATTCCAACACTCTAAACACTTGACACACACTGGCTAATGAGGAAGGTTGAGTGAACAAAAGCTTTGTCTTAAAAAGCATTTCACTCATTCCAAACCAGAAAATATTTCATAAGAGGATTTCCCCCCTCCCCTTGTGATTGCTCAAAACTTCTAATTTTTGCACTGAAAAAAACAAATAGTCCTTGGGGAACAATTTTTCTGTGCATTCTTCCATGCTTTCGTATCACTGCTACTGCTTCACTGCTTCACTGCTTCAATATGCTTGTCATGGTTTGTAGGTGCACGATAATATGAATGAGTCCCAGTTCCCCTTCTGAACACGGAGGTGGAAAGGGCAAAGAGGGACCATTCCCATAGTTATTGTGTTCCCAAGGCTCAAAAATGCAGTATGACTATAAGGTCTACAATTCCTACCTTCCACCCCTGCTCAGTAGGCAGATAAGGGTCATGACAAGGTGGGAAACTTGATACAGCAAACAAATCTGTTAGTTGTTCCCAAAGTATACTTCTTTGTTGTATATACTGTAGGTTCAGATCATAAGTGGATACTCATGCATTGTTGTATGCTTTCCCCTTAATTTTGCTAGTATAGACTCAACAGACACCACTATATGCTTCTTGCAAACTTCATTTTCAAGTGTTTCAAGTCAGAGCAGAAGTACAATAATCTGTGCACATTCTCCATGATCTTTCAATGCCATCAAAATTGATGGAGGACTATAGCTACCAAGGCCTAAGGGCCAAATATAGCCTCCAACATCCAAGTTGAAGAAAACATTTCTCCATTGTGCAAAACTAAATATACAAAGGTCTACACCAACTTAAGTTGTTTCAGTAAAGATATAATTCTTTACTCAGCAAACCAGTCATTTCAAGCAAGGACCAAAGCCCTCAAACTGGCTGCCTACTGGCTGTAAACACACCCATTGAGAGCCAACAGAGGTGAAGACTGGGGGCCTTGTTCTCAGAGTTGGGAAAGAGACTATCACAGCTGCAGGGAGCTTCCTGGATCTCAAATGGTTGAGAGCCTTCAGTAAATAAAGTATACCAACACAGAGCACTAGTGTGGGGTTAACGAGCACTGAAACTTACTTATCCCATAAGTACCAAGCAACTCCAACAAAAATGTACTCTAGATGTTCTGCAGATGGTGGCTGCCCTGAGAATCTCAAAGGGAGGCTGACTTGGTTTGATGTAAGAGTATGCAAAACTTTATAGTTTTACGTAAGAGAACCAATGTTCAGGTGCATACAGGTCATGCCGTGTTTCCAAGTGACAAACATCTGCATAATGCAAATCTTAACCTCTGCATAGTTCATTATCAGCTATGAATACAGCTATGCTATTCAACCTTTCTACCCCCACACTAAACCACAGCAGCCAAAAGATGAATATTTTACTTACTTTGCATACAAATAGGAGAAAGCCTCTACTTCAGACATGGACTCAAATTTACAAAAGTTAAACAGAAGTGTGTTCTCTAGGTATTGCTATAGATATCCCATCTTTTCATTTTTCATCCTAGTATGGTATAATACAGAAACCGTCAGCTTCTGGTCCATCTCTGAATCTCATGCCAGGTTTAGGAGGCCCCCAGTCCATGTTTCCAAATGCTTTCCTACACTGGGGTACATATCACTACCATCAGTCCTAAGAGAACATTTCCAGAGGCCTGTGTATTACTGCAGAAGCCTCTGGGACAGGGAAGTCTGTCACACTGCATGTGGAACCTGCTGAACAGAAGCTGCTTGCCCTCTCCACCAAATCGGACAGGGCACATAAACTCTCCCTGGGGAAGTTTCATGGGTAGAGGGGGGAAATGAGCAGTGATGTCATGCCAGAAATATCCAACCCCCTGCCCCCACATTGAAGTTGGCATAACACTCTCGACAAGGTGAAAATCCAGCTTCAGGCTAGCACGGCTTAAGGACCGCTTACTCCCATATGAACCTACCCAATCATTATGATAATCTTTGGAGGCCGTACTTTGGGTGCCTCTACTATCTGGGATTAGATGGGTAGCAACACGAGAACGGGCCTCCTCAGTTGTGGCGGTAAAATTATGGAATGCCACCCCCCGCCACCCCCAGGAGATTTGTTTGTCTCCATCTATCAAAGTCTTCTGCCAGCAGAGAAAAGCCTTTTCAATTTTGCTTGGGATTCTCTCAGTTACCCTCTCCTTCCTGTTTATCTGTATATAAGTGTTTGTGTTTTGTTGAACTTTTGTTGTTTTAATATATATGCATTAAAAAATTAAACGTTTTGACTGCTGCCTTGGGGATCCAGAATTGGGTGGAAAGGAAACAAACATTTAAATTATTATTATTAATAATAAGCTAATTGCAGAAGAATAGAAGGTGTGTGAGTGATTGCTGCCATGTTTTTAAATGTTCCTTTTATAAAACTTGTGGAGATTCTCAAATTTAGATCCTCTGTTGGCACTAGCAATGCACTACTGAAAAAAAATTGCCCTACAAATATATCTAGAGTCACATGAAATATTTAGCATTTAGAGAGCACTTTCAGTGTTTGAAGAGCTTCAAACATGTTGTCCCCTAAAGTAGGACAGTATTAATTTCATAATGCAGCAGGGACTGAAGAAGGGAGTGCCCCTAACACTCCCAAATGAATTTGCAGCAGAAGAGAGGTATGAATTGGGGACCTCCCAGATCACAGATCTATCTTAGCTACTTCCAGAAGATGGTGCTGTATCCTAAGGTAGCTACGCATATCTTACTGCAAGTTGACAAAATTAAAAAATTCAATATAAAAACACAAAAGAAAGCTATAGTTGTTGGACTTAATAGTATCAACCAACAAAGGAACTCATACTTCTAAAAATGTTCAGAAATTAATATTCCTTTTGAGATTAGGTAGGTAAAGGTAAAAGTAGTCCCCTGTGCAAGCACTGAGTCATTACTGACCCATGGGGGGACGTTGCATCATGATGTTTTCTTAGCAGACTTTTTATGGGGTGGTTTGCCATTGCCTTCCCCAGTCATCTACACTTTACCCCCAGGAAACTGGGTACTCATTTTACCGACCTCGGAAGGATGGAAGGCTGAGTCAACCTTGAGCCATCTACCTGAACCCGGCTTCTGCCAGGATTGAACTCAGGTTGGGAGCAGAGCTTGGGCTGTAGTACTGCTGCTTACCACTCTGCACCACGGGGCTCTTCCCTTTGGAGATTAGGTAGGTAATTATGAAAAAAATAGGAGTTTCTTATTTTATCCCAGCTTTGATTCCCACCCCCACCCCCCACTGGACCTTTGAGGAAGAAACAGGCCCTGCCCTACTTTTCACTGGGTAGATGGGATACTCCTTTTCTTGTGTCTAAGCCATAAAACCATTGGCTTTGGGCCAGCCACACACTCACAGTAACTCAGTTGCTCTATCTATGAAATGGAACTTCAAATAAACTGCTTCAGGGTTATAAAAATGCATGTCATGGTGCAGTACTATTAACCAAATTATAATAACTGGGGGGAGCCTCAACAAGGAAGCAGGATCCCAGCTACAGTTTTAGAGAATGTGCAAAGGAGGATGTTTCTCCTGCACATTAGAGGCTGAAGCACCAGAGTGCTGCAAGCAGAGGAAGCGCTTCTCAGACAAGGCCAGCTTTCAGTTCCCTCTGTCCTTTTATGGGCACTTAGCTGGAATCAACTCAGCTCTGATCCTCACAGAAGGCCAGAGGAGAGTGAGTCAGGCAAGCTGGCTCCCTCTTTCCCATGTCCCACTCAATGCTTGGCTATTATGAGCTGGTAGAAAGAGGATGGCGGGGGTGGAAGACTAAATGCACTAAATAGGGAAGCTGGAGGGGGGGTGCAAGCCCCTCATTGAGGAAACAATTCCATTCATCAGACTTAACAAAAAAGTTACAGAAGCATTATTTCCCAGCAGTTAAGAAGCCAATAAACAAGATTTTTGACTACTATCCTTTTATCCAAAAAAAACTTGTATACATTTTTCACTTTATTTATACTCAGCCTTTTCTACTCAATCAGGACCCATCATTGTCTCCTCCTCAATTTTATCGTCACAACAACCTGGTGAGGTAGGCTAGGCTGAGAGGGTGTGACTGGTCTGAAGTCCCCCAGCAAGCTTCCATGGCAGAGTGTGAAATCAAACCTGGGTCTCCCTGATCCTAGTCCACCATACTTGCAGTTAATGGGATTATTCTGGAAGCAGTGGATTGCATTTTACCCCCAGAGCTGTGTGCATTCCACATAAGTGCAGAATTGAGTCCTGGACATTATTAATCTTTTCTTTCCCACCAAGCTGCTAGCCCTCAAGAAAACAATGACAGCCATAGGCTTGAAAATGTTTGAGCATTGCCTGGTGAAATCTCAGAAACCAGATGAAGGAAGATGGTCTGAAGAAGATTTACAAGGAAACTATGAACCAGTAAGTAGAAGCAGCAGAATAAGTTACACAAAATCAACATATATAAGCTGCAGGTTTCATCTTTCTCTGGTTCAGGGTTTGTTTGTTTAGCAGCATAGTACACAGATCTCTCCCTAAGTAGAACTATTCCATCATTGAGCCAACTGTGTAATGTTTTACACTAGGTATAAGCCACTCTACTTTTTCTAAAGCAAGGTAAAAGTTTTCAATAAGAAGCCCAAAGTCTGTACTAAAAATTATTACAGTCAAACACAGTAACGGCTACATTCACATGAAGGAAAACAATGACAGGATAGGTCAATCTTTCCTTACTTCTGCATATTCATATTACAAGAATACTTTCCCCACAGTCAAAACCACATAAGTATATCCTAGAACCCTCTTCTGTTTTTCAAGAAATGAACTGGCATTCCAAGCTGAATAGATGTACCACATGAAGGAGTAGGCCTTATCTGAAAAAAAAAAATCACGAGAACTGACTGTTCAGGGTTAAAATCTGAACTTTGGAAACACAAAAGGTATTTTGATAAGAAAACCAATGTGTATTTATTTTGTGGGAAAACGCTGCCAAGCTACACTATATAGCTGCCTCGCACCTTCCTCAGAGTTCAACAAAAATCAGGACCCACATCTTTCAGGGATCCTTCAGTAATAGAACAGCTTATCTTGGAGAAAAGCAACTACAAAACTCCAAGTCCAAGGTCCTGCCCTACTTCAAAGTTCTTCCTGCTCCCCCCAAGATGCTATTTTCATCATTCAGGGAGGTAAAATGACAGGAAGTAAGCCGTCTTATTCCATAGTCAGTTGTGGGCTGCAGGTGTTAAAATTAATCCATCTAGAGGACTTGTTTACTCACACAAAAGATAATTGTATACTTCCAGCAAGCTGTCGGAACTAGCTACGCCTTCTCAACATCTTAAAATAAAAAGCCAGACCTCTGAGGTATGTGGGAGGCCTTTAGCATGGCTACTTCAATCCCAGATGATCCTGGAGATCGTCTAGTTATGAGTTCCAAAAGCTACCAGACGGCACAATGTGCAAGACAAGGTTTGTATTCTGACTCCCTGGGCACAAACAGACCAATGCAGTTTCTAGCATGCCTTGCCTCGAAGATTAAATGCTCTTCCCTCATGCAAAAAACAAATCTGGAGCAATCTATTCCAATGGCCACAATGCCTTGTTATTCCAACTGGAGGCAAAGCCAGCCCTCCAAGACTTCAGGGGCTGTTCATTCTATGCATCTCTTCTCATAGAAACTGCTTGCCTCACAACATGCACATGCATATTACAGAACAAACTATGGAAATGGCGAAAGGGGCTTTAATATCTACCAAGAACAGCAGGAAAAGATATGGGAACCACATGTAATGGAAGGCAAGGAAAAAGGCTCAGAGGGCCAGATATGGCTATGAGCTGGCAGCTGAGAACTGTAATATTGGTTGTGTTGTGTCCTTCTAATAGCTTACTTTTATTATCCTTCTAGTTAGAAAGGATGGGGGGGTTATGTTTGGTGCTTCCCAATCCAAAGCTATGTACCCACCTGAAATGAGTTAGGAGACTTTACAATGTTGTTGACAAAAAATGTTAAGCTTCCCATTAATTTACAAGATTTCACATCTATAGAACAGAACATTAGGATCAGGGTTCACTCATATTTTAATGCCATTTCTGTTCCCACTAGGAATTGGTTTTGGGCATCCAGGGCAGGAGACACTTCTGGATCACTATTAGGCTACCTCCTCCTTAGGACACCTTGGTAATTTGCTTTTTAATGCTCCATCCCGTGAAGCCACCACAATCAGATACAAATACAGAAGTCAAAATCCACATCTCCCAGAATGGCAGAAAGGAGGCATAGCCTTCTTATGAAGAACAGAACGATGCAGATGGCCTCAAATCAGACAGTTTTCCAATCAAGCTGTCTGCTTGTCTCTCAGCCATGTACACAACTACACAACAAGACAAATGAGGATGACTGCACCTCAGTCACCTCCTTTCTCGATGGCAAGGCCAGAGATCCAGGACACATGTATTGGCTCCCATTAATACATTCCTATCCTTGAAAGCAAAAAGATAGCTAACCCTCTGTCTGGGGAAAGAGGATTTGTAGAGGAACCTATGGTAAGCAAAGATGCACAAAACTCAGCCCATTAAGAATTGTGCTTTAAAAAGAAAAATATAGCAAGTTTGCCCTTCAGATTGAAGACATACTTGAAAACAGGTAGGCAGTATGAGCTACCACTAGACTACACAGAATATATGCAGAATCAGGGCCTATTCCCTTTTTCCAGGGTGTGACTAAGTATGCTTAGAAATAGATTCTTTTATAAGTAAAATTTAAGTGACATGCTCCTTCCCCAGAGGGCTTAAATCAAGGTCAAATGTTGAGACATGATGGCCTCAATGTGAAATATGTCTCTCAAAACACTGCAAACAAAAATTTCCTTTCAAATGTGAACTTTAAATTCTTTTTTTCTTCTCTGAACCCCACCTTCACTTAAGCACAGAACCATCTCCCTGACAATATACCAGAAACATTTGTTTTCTGCATTATTCCAACCTCCTAAATTCACCTACACTAAGATGGAGAGTATCACCCTTAATGCACAGGAACTATTTTTGTCTGCTAAATATTATACAGGAACCAGAACAGTGTTGTTAATGATGCAATCTATATCATGAATCTCTTTTCTGGAAAATGAAGCTTTTTCCTATAGCTCATGGGAACCAGTTTTCCCTTACCAGAGGCTACATTCAAGCCTGGATTTTCTTCTGTAGTATTCATATTTCCCCACACAGCACCCCCCGCCCCCGCAATAATTTATCAAGACTGTATGTAGTTGCTTTAGAGTGGGCTCCCAAGCTGATAACAGTGAGATATTTTTGTCATCTGACTGATTTCTTCCCTCTGACAATAATAGCTGATGTGCCAGCACCATCTACTGGATTTTGGAAAAAAGCAAGTAATGAATTCTCACTTGGACTCAAGCCAGTGAGGAATGAGGGAAAGCCCCCTTCCCCACCCTCAAAGAGTAGAAAAAACATGCTCTCAAAATGAAGTTGGAGCACTTCACCCACAGAGAAAGTTCTGTCGTAGAACCAGACTCAGGTGGAGCATTTTTACAGAGACCTGCAGCAGCTATATGCAGAATCAGGGCCTATTCCCTTTTTCCAGGGTGTGACTAAGTATGCTTAGAAATAGATTCTTTTATAAGTAAAATTTAAGTATATGTTGTAAGGCTTACTACATTCATGCAAAACTTACAGATCTTGGTTCTGTCAGTATTCTTGAACAAGTCCAATAAAGTAGCCTAACTGAATTTGCAACTCTAAGGGACTGCTTTCAGTGCCAGAATCTGCACATTCCTGAAGACTTTGGGATATTTCAGAAGATACATTCATAATATTAAAGGAGTTAAGATTATTCCAACCTTCCCACTTCTTGAGCTGTATGCTGTGTCACACTCCTATGTCTATAACCACATGTACGTGTATCGGTAGTTATGAAACTTTGTTAATGAATACCTCTTAAGAAAATACTCCTTGTTTATTCAGAATACTAATATTTATTCCTGGTTTTACTGCCCATACTGTAGGACCCTGTGGATGAATAGTGCAGCACATACCTGGCTTTCTCAAATCTATAGTGTAATCCTACACAGAGTTACTTCAGTCTAAGCCCATTGAAATCAATGGGCTTAGACTGGAGTAACGCCGTTTAGGACTGCACTGCTAGTTTACTAGTCTCAAACTACAAAATCAACTGGTATCTAGGGAGCTTTGACTCTTGAAAGCTTATACTCCATGTTCAAGGAATGGAGTTTCTTGCTCCTGTTATCCTACTGCCTTGCCACCTGATCACTGCCTATATTGCCCCAAACTGATGTTTCATCTCCATTTTTCTACCGTATTCCAGAGTCTGCTTGGTGCTCTTCATCACAAATGATTTGTTCAACTATTTACTGAGTACTTCATAACTTGTGCTCTTTCCCTAAGAAGGTTGTATCTGGTTTATTTAGTCTGTACTGCTTTCCACCCCCGCACGTTTCTCAGCTGCTTTTATGTGCTCTGTTGAGTTGTTGGCCCTCGATTATTGTACCATATACATCATCTGCATGTAGAATTGATGCTTGTCAGAGCTTGTTAAATTCATTTCCTCTACTAATGTTTTAGCAACCTTTTGTCTGCTAAGGAAGCAGCAAGTGTATTTATTTCAAAAGAGATTAAGACGTTACTATTATCCTCTTTGGGGCTATTGTTTGAAGATGTCTAGTTTATCCTATGGAAGTAGCTGTAACTGACAAAATGCAGGCAAAAGAAACAGAAATAGCCTTACTTGACTCTGAAGCTCACTCTGCTGCTTAAGGCGCAAGTTCTCAGGAGTGTCTGCCACCATGGTGAAAGACTGCTTCGGGTAGTGTCTGCAAAGGAAAGAAATGAATGAATGGCTCTGGTTTGGTCAGCAAAAATGCACAATCAGTGGATTAACACCACTTCTGTCCATTCCAATTGTCTACTTGTCAGTATGAACCTGCTCCCAGATTGTTCAAGGCTCCATCCAGCTGCTCTCTAGATGTTTCGTAAGTTTGACAGCATAGATATTTTCTCTCTATGAAGTGTTTCTATAATGGTTACATCCAGGAAATAGAAGTGTACAAGGAATTGCTAGAAAATGCAAAGCAGAACTCTGGTTTTCCTCATGCAACTCCACTGAATTGGATCAGGTAGCTATCCCACACATGGGTAAGATCAACAGCTGCCTGTATCTGCGCATTCTCTGCTGTGGTCCCCACTGGGAGGACTTGTCAGGTAGGCTCCCACTCTTCTTCCATTCTGTAGAATGTGTAAAATGGAATTGTTGGGGATGGGTGTTATAAAGGAAAAAAGATTATAGTTGATATTGGAAATCTTAGACAGCTGTTATTGCATTGTCCACTCTATATAATATACTATTTTACTACATTATTCTGCAACTTTGTAATGCTGCCTTACTGTCTATTATATAGTTTTCTAGTCCATTCTCTCCAGTTTTATTACATGGTTTGTTCTATCACACTGTTCCTATTACATTGTTTTAATTTTGTAATCCACCTTGAGTATCAGCAAGAAATGGGAACTAGAAATGAATGAATAAATCTTGTGGCCAATATAGTTCTAGTAGGTAAATCCCCTCCCCTACCATGTTTAAGGTTTCACTTGTCCCAGAGAAAAGTGGGATAAAAATACCTAAATGAACTAATCATACAGAGACAAAAACAAAGAAGCTGAGTGGCAACTAGGGCCACAACTGCCTAGCAAAGAATATCCAATTTTCCCCCTAGCATTTCTGATTGACACTTAAAAAAATGGAAAGGGGGAGGGAGGTAAGGAAACTTATGCAGTATTCTCTCTTGAAAAGGGTTTCAGTCATCTGTTAATAGTAATGTTGTCTAAACTAATATGGTTACATACAATTACACTGCTGTAAAGTTGTTACATCTAAAATTCAAAGGTGGTACCATTGCAGCTGCAGCTGTTACACTTCTGTACAAGAAACCCTATGGAATTTATATTGGAAAAATATTTTTAAAATTACAGAATACAGAGCAACCAAGCATACATCCCTGCAACATAGTAAGAAAGCCTCTTGCTTCTCACTTGCCAACATTTCTTCCATCTTAGTGAAAAAGTGGTAGAAAATACACGATGTGAGGAACAAAATACCATTTACATCACTGTGCACAATTTATCTTAGTGTGTTTAAGTACATAAAGAGAAGTTTCACTTTCATGAAGTGGTATGTGGAAGTCAAGAAGCTTTTTTGTTCATGCTTAGCTTTTTAAAAAAATTCTGCAAAGTTCAAAAAGTTCAGAATCAGAAACTGACTTTTTCAGAAATTGATTAAAGAAAAAAGATTTTTGAAAGATACTTTATTTACTTAGATAGGATACAGTAAAATAATGACATTTTATTTACTTAGACAGGATACAGTAAAATAAATATCAATTTCAGAATAGCTTGTTCTCTGTATTATGATACTTGTAGGCTGTTCCTATGCATTTGCTTAGATGAAAGCACACTGGATTCAATCAAACTCATTCTCAATTGTCAACAGGACTTCAGCCTTATTGTGCATAATGACGATACACTATATTTAACTAAACACCCAAATTACTGCCACCTCTTCATTATACGAATGTGTTATTTTAAGCTCTTCTGTTTCCAGAGAGTAACAGATCAACACACTGTTTGAGTTTGTATAATAAAGCTTTCTTTTTGTTTATTACAACGTGGGCAATTTCTCTTTCCAAGTTTAAAAACTTTATGTCAAACCAGTTGAAAACTTGAATTGTGTTTTCCCTTCACTAAATGCAGCCCTGGCCCAAGAACTCCAGGTTTACAGACTAAATTAGTGTTACTTTGTCATTCTAAATTAGTCAAATTCAAAGATTAGTTGCAAGAGATTTTCATTTTGCAACTTGAAGCTCTGTTGCAAATCCACTGCATGTTCTTGTGTGGTTGTCCTTAGTTTTGCTACCAAGAGCACTGAAAGTGTAAGGGATCTCTTCTTTTATAAGAGCTTTTCAAAAAAATCAGGCAGGCTTAATGGAGAGCTACCCTTTATCCGGCTGATAAAGGATTCATTACAAGAACTCACACGTTTATCCCACAGACGCCCATACAATCAAAAGTATTGAAAATATTTTCTTAGCATGTTTTGCAGTAGAAACGTATCTTTCAGAAGAAATAACATTTAAACCATTAACCTGCTGTAAAGAATCGATCAAGGATTATCCAGCCTGCTTAACTGAGAAATTTGATACTATAAAGGAAGGGGGCAATCAGAAATAATGAGCATGACAGAAATAAAAGCTTACTTGATCACTGCAAAAAAATAATAAATAAATAAATAAAATAAATAAAGGAAGGGGGCAGAGAGAAGGAAGGGTCATGGCACCAACCAAAACCATTAACATACTCAAAACCTTAGTGGGTGAAAAAATCCATTTTGAGAGAATCTAAGGCAGAGAAGGCACTTGAATCAGGTTCTCCAAAGAAATCCAGAAGCTCATTGGGTAGAACCAAGTTCTGAAAATTCCAAATTTTTACTACTTTGAGGAAGCACAAAGAGGCAGAGGCAATTTCTATGGCAACGGAAATAATTTTCCGTTGCCCCCCCCCCCAATTATGAAGCAAGCTATAACAAATCACAGCAGCATAACTGGGATGAGAAAGCTCCTGCAAAAATAAGGTTGCCAACTTCTAATTGGGAAATACTTGGAGATCTGGGGGGGAGGAGTGTGGGGAGGGTAGGTTTGGGGAGGAGAGGGACCTCAGCAGGGTATAATGCTATATGCACCAAACAATCCAAGGATTAAGGAAGTGTGCTACAAAACATAAGAGGACACAGTGCAATATAAGCAATTTGTATCACCTATAATGTGTTATTCAAAATAATTGCAAAACCTACATGCTTAAGGGACATACACAAGTTAATAATGGTAATAATGAGTGAAAGTCCCGGAAGAGGTCCAATATCAGGGAGAGGAGCAACTTCTAAATGGAAGAAATAAACGGGAAACGCCCCGCTGAATCTTCTGCTGGTGTCCGTAGATTCATTACGGTGCTCTGGACTGCTAGAATAGTCAGCTCCGAGTGAAAGGCAAAGCTGATTGGAAGGCAACGAGCCACGCCGGCCTTATCTCTCTTCACTTGTTTCAGATATTTATATCCTTCTTCAGGCCATAGAATAATCATGATCCAAGCAATTAACATTGTATCCAGTCTCACGTAACAGCGTTTCGGGTAGTTCAGCAGAAGATTCAGCGGGGCGTTTCCCGTTTATTTCTTCCATTTAGAAGTTGCTCCTCTCCCTGATATTGGACCTCTTCCGGGACTTTCACTCATTATTACCATTATTAACTTGTGTATGTCCCTTAAGCATGTGGGTTTTGCAATTATTTTGAATAACACATTATAGGTGATACAAATTGCTTATATTGCACTGTGTCCTCTTATGTTTTGTAGCACACTTCCTTAATCCTTGGATTGTTTTGTGTTTGTATCGGAGGAAGTGGTTTCCATTTCTGTTGTTTTTATAATGCTATAGGAACAACCCTCCAAAGCACCCATTTTCTCTACTGCAACTGGTATATGTTGCCTGGAGATCAGCTGTATTTCCGGGAGATCTCCACTCCACCTGGAAGTCAGCAACCCTATGCAAATAGGATGCCCCCCTACATACCTGTTGTTCCTTGAAAGAGAAGTTGACACATTCCTCTTTACTCAACACTGGAAAAAAAACTCCCACCTTTTCTGTGGTTGGTCCCCTTTAAGGAACTCACTCCCAAATGGGATCTGCCTGGCATATTCAATGTTATCTTTTGGACACCAGGCAGTCTGTTCCATTTGTCTGATGCATGTCTTCCTTCTTTGGTTTCTTCCTTTTTGTGATCCATTCTATGGTAACCCTGTCGTGTTTTCCCTGTTCTGCTTTTAAACTACTCTTAAGTTTTATATTAAAAGTTTAATTAAATTTAATGGTTTGATTTACTGGTGATTTGAAAACTTCCACCTCTCTCCCAACATGGAATGCAGGGCACAGAAATATTTAAAAATAAACTTGTCATGCTTGCATGAGGCTTTGAGTTAAAGTGACTGGACTAGTTACTACAGAAAAAGAAGGAACAGATTTGCCATGTAATTTAAGGTGATTGTGTGGTAAGTGGCAAGTTTAAGAGGAAACAGCTTCCCCGACCTTAACTTGGAGACATTTGTCCATTTAAGTCCCTTCCCTGAAATCCCACTGTTTGCTCTAGCACAAGATGAGAGTTGCTTTCTTGCAAATCTTTAACCTCTCACCAACAAAAAAGAAAGGGAGTCCAGTGCCATCTGTGCATGGCCTGCAGAAGAGCAAAGAGCATTTAATGCAAATTCCTGATCATTTCAGCTTTCTCCCCCACCCCTCCAACATTTCTAGCCTTTATGACTGAGGGTGTGTGTGTTAATGAAGCTAGTGCTTGCTGAACTCAGAACATATGAATGGCTTGGGAAGCAGGGTCTTCATTTGTCTGTCCCTTCCTATAGCTAACGAAATTATGAACAAACACACAGCTACACATTTGTGTAATTCTTTCATGGCACAGAATCTGTGTTATCTTGAATCAAAATTCAGAGTTTTTCAGCACAGTGCATGCAAAGCCTTGACAGGATCTAACAGAATAGCTCTTCAACTCCAAAGCTTGGGAATCTCATTTGTCCTTGGGCTACATCAGTGAAACAGTCAAGCATTTGTCCCCCACCCCCAGGACTGTCAGTGTTGCTTCCTTGGCATGGGAAGAATTTACTGTCTTCTTGAGTGAGTGCCTCTGCTCAAGTATGTCATGCTTAATGAACTAGGGAGCAGTGAAGACTCAGGAAACGCAGGGTGGAAGATGGTTCCCCTCCCCACTTTGTGAGCTTTAAAATTTCCCCATGAAACTGAAGCCTTTCAACTCACTACAGACCAATAAAGAAAATATGAAGCTAGAAATCTATTCTGGACCAGGGAGAACTTGATTCAAAACCCCACTCTGCCATGTACTTGCTAAGAGACTTTGGCCCAGCTGCACTCTTAAGTTTAAATCTACTTCACAATGTGGTTTTAAGAATAAAATGGAGCTCTTACAAGGAAGGATGAGGAAAAAAATTAACATGCCTGTCTTGCTTATGCTGAGCTACCACAAAAACAATTCACAGTGATTTCTTACACTTATACACCCACCTGTTGCAAATACTACAAGGTTACACAACTGTTTTCCAGTTCCCACTAAGCAACAGCTAAAATAAAACATTAAGAAGCTTCAAGTCAATTCAATTGTTGTTAAAGGAGTTAGGTTTCTGTGTCTCAGGGAGGCAATTCTAAAATTTTGCACCTCAAATGTCCAATTTAATTGTAGTACTAGACAGGCAGACAACTTGCACATACAATGCTGTATATACACAACATCTCATTTAAACTAAACAACTTTGCTAAAAGCAGGTAGTTTCAGTGCACCAGGGATCTGCAACACAGGCAGGTGAAAGTAACAATACACTACCACTGCCCACATAGCAGGTAGGGGCCCAGCATAAGCAAGCTAGGCAAATGTATTTTTTCTTCACCCTTCTCTGCCTCCCCCTCCATTTTAGCCTTACATCACACTGTGAAATAGGTTAGGCTAAAAGCAAAACTGGCCCAAAGTTGATCAGTGAGCTATATAGAAGAATGGGGGGGGGGCACTGTTAATAAGCCCAAGTCCCTCATTGCATCTTTATCCAACACTATATTACGCTGGTTCTCAAGTTATTTTGACCTGCACGGCATTGTATTATATATTGTATGCTGGACTATGATCTGGGACATCTGCCATAGAAGATTGGTGGGCAATCTTGGACCACTCATTCACATTCATCCTATCCTACCCCACAATGTTGTTGGAAGGATAAAATGGACACGAAGAGAATAAAGCTAGCCACTTTGGGTCCCCATTGCGGAGGAAAACTGGGCATTAAACAAAAATTCTACTTGAGTGTCGGAGTGGTAACTGTCCCATCTTTATCTGTGCTGTTCTGGCCAACTCTGCTCTATTTTGGCATAAACTGTAAAATGGGAATATAATGACCTATCTCAAAAGATAGTCATGAGAGCAGATTATGAAGGATTTTGTAAATTAAAAGTGCCATTACTTATATCTCCTATAGTGTTTATTCTATGTATGCCAGATGCAGTATTCAGGCTTTTTCACCACTACACAAAGCAAGCATATTGGCAGGGAGAAGATTTATATTCTACAAAGAGATTGGTGGCCATGCACTCATCCCTAACACTGGAGGTAGTCTGCATACCTATAACAACAACATTTGATTTATATACTGCCTTTCAGGATGACTTAATACCCACTCAGAGCAGTTTACAAAGTATATTATTATTATCCCCACAACAATCACCCTGTGAGGTGGGTGAGGCTGAGAGAACTCCTAGAAGCTGTCACTCAGCTGGCTTTCAAGGGGAGGAGTGGGGAATCAAACCCGGTTCTCCAGATTAGAGTCCTGCGCTCTTATCCACTACACCAAACTGGCTCACCGCAGCAGCCATATATGATTGTCCACACACAAGAGCACCTCCCAAAAGCCCCCAAACACCCTAAGTATAAAGTTCTTAGGAATCCAATCTCTTTGCTGAAACCCATATTTACATAAAGTTGCTGAAGAGTGCCTTAAAGGTGAGCCGCAAGCCACTGCAGGAAGAGGGAAAATACCTGCAAGCACAATTTAGCAGAAATGCAGGAAGTGCAAGATTAAAAATATCTCTGATCAAAATAGTGTGTGTCTAGATGTGCTGACTAGGAAGTTTAAAAAAGTAAGCAGCAAAGAGCATGCTTTCAGAACTTCCCACCAACAACGACCTGTACAATGTGATAGTCAGGGACACTTTTTCCATTCCTTCTTAGAAGTGGGGAGAATAAACTTCTTCCTCACCCAGAATGTTTGCAAATCTATCATCATATGACTTCAGCAAAATACAAAAAAACTAAGGGACCACTGAGCAGGACTGGTAGGTCAGTGCACTATATACTAAAAACAGAAGGGAGATTATACTCTAAATACAGAAGCCCCTCAATATCCCAAAACAGCATATATAGAATCACACGGTTGGAAGGGACCTCCGGGGTCATCTAGTCCAACCCCCTGCACAATGCTGGAAATTTACAACTATCTCCCCTCCCCACACCCCCAGTGACCCCTGCTCCATGCCCAGAAGATGGCAAATCACTGTCAGGATCCCTAGCCAAATTGGCCTGGGAAAAATTGCTATCTGACCCCAAGGTGGTGATCAGCCTTAATCTGGGCATGTGAGAAGGAACCACAAGAACTAAGCACTGATGTAACCTCCCTCTCATGATCTGCCTAGTTTCACAGAATCATTATTACTATCAGATGGCCATCTAGCCTCTGCTTAAAAACCTCCAAAGGAGAGGCCACCACCTCCAGAGGAAGCCTGTTCCACTGAGGGAACGCTCTAACTGTCAGAAGTTCTTCCTAAAACTCTTGATTTAGTTTCAACCCGTTGGCTCTGGTCCGACCTATTGGGGCAGCGGAAAACAACTCCCGTGCCATCCTCTATATGATAGCCCTTCAAGTACTTGAAGATGGTTATCATAACATCTCTCAGTCATCTCCTCTCCAGGCTAAACATACCGACTGAGCTCCTTCAACCATTCTTCATAGGGCTTGGTCTCCAGACACCTCACCATCTTTGTTGCCCTCCTCTGGATATGTTCCAGCTTGTCTGTCTCCTTCTGAAGTTGTGGTGCCCAAAACTTAACACAATACTCTAGGTGAGGTCTAACTAGAGCAGAGTGATACCATCTCTTCGCGTGATCAGGACACTATGCTTCTGTTGCTACAGCCCAAAATCGCATTTGCCTTTTTAGCTACCACATCACACTGTTGACTCAAGTTTAGTGTATGGTCTACTAAGACCCCTAAATCCTTTTCACACATACTTCTGCCAAGACAAGCCTCCTCCATCCTATAATTATGATTTTTCTTATCTAAATGCAGAACTTTGCATGTATCTGTTGAAATTCATTTTATTTGTTTTAGCCCAGTTTTCCTGCCTGTCAAGATCATCCTGTATAGTAGACAGAAGTCAATCACCCCAGCTTGACTTTTGCTTCAATGAATGGAAGCATTAAAATCACACAGGAGAATCACACAGGATCACAGAGTTGGAAGGGACCATACGGACCTTCTAGTCCAACCCCCTGCCCAATGCAGGATGAGCCTAATGCATCCCTGACAAATATTCATCCAGCCTCTTCTTGAAAACTGCTAGTGAAGGGGAGCTCACCACCACCCTAGACAGCTGATTCCACCTTTGAACTACTCTGATCATGAAAAAGTTTTTCCTAATATCCACCTTTCTGCATGTAATTTAAGCCCGTTGCTCCGAGTCCTATCCTCTGCTGCCAACTGGAACAGCTCTTGCCCTCCTCTAAATGACAGCCTTTCAAATATTTAAAGACAGCAATCATGTCCCCCCTCAATCTCCTCTTCTCCAAACTAAACATTCCCAAGGCCCTCAGCCTTTCCTCGTAGGGCTCAGTCTCCAGACTGAGCCCTACGATCATTCTCATTGCTCTGTTCTGCACCCTCTTAATTTTGTCCACATCCTTTTTGAAGTGAGGCCTACAGAACTGCACACAGTACTCCAGGTGTGGCTTAACCAAGGTAGTATAGAGAGGGACTATGACCTCCTGCGATTTCAATGCAATGGCTCTTTTGATACAACCCAAGGCGAGTTTGCCACCGCATCACATTGACTGCTCATATTTAGTTTACAGTCCACTCTAACTCCAAGATCTCTTTTGTATACACTACTACCCAGAAGTGTATCCCCCATCCTGTATTTGTGCTTCACATTTTTGTGGCCCAGATGTAATACTGTGGACTTATCTATGTTGAATTGCATCCTGTTCATAACCACCCACTTCTCCAGAGTATTCAGGTCTTGTTGAATTTGAACTCTATCTTCTCGGGTGTTTGCCACTCCTCCCAATTTGGTATCATCAGCAAATTTAATGAGTAGCCCATTTACCCCTTCATCCAGATCACTTATAAAAATATTGAAAAGTACCAGGCCCAAAACCAAGCCCTGCGGCACCCCACTGGACACCTCCCTCCAATCTGATGAAATGCCATTGACCACCATGCTTTAGGTGCGATCCTCAAACCAGTTCCCTATCCACCAAACTGTCCTATAGTCCAGTCCACAGTCTTCCAGTTTACCCATTAGAATGTAATGGGGAACTTTATTAAAAGCTTTACTGAAATCCCGGTAAATCACATTGACAGAGTTCCCACGATCCAGTAAGCTTGTCACTTGATCAAAGAAGGACACCAGGTTGGTCTGACAAGATCTGTTGGGGACAAAACCATGTTGCCTTCCCCAGTTCACTAAGCGGTCCTTCAGATGCTTACAGAGATGGCTCTTTTATCCACTGTTGGTGGTCCTGTTGTAAAATACAAGCCTACTGGAAAAAGGTCACAAATAACATTGAAAAAATAACATGGTATAACATACCACTAAACCCAGAACTCATTTTAATAGATCTTTGGAAAAAATTTCACTGAGAAGAAATCTCATTTCATTACTACTATATGCAGCCAAATCTTTAATTGCACAGAGCTGGAAATCAGATTAAGTTCCCTCAATTACACAGTGGATACAAAAAATATGCTTATGTAATGATAATGGATAAGGTATCTGAACAGCTAATATTGAATGACAACTTCAACTTCCAACCTTGTTTCTTAGAAAAATGGCTCCCTTTTTTGAGTATGAAACTAGTTATGTATCATCATATATTTCTTTACCAAAAAAATACTCAGACTCTTTGTACTTTACTAATAAAGTGTAATTCACCTCTCTACTTCTCCAATACTTTAATGGATATTGTATTTATTATGGCTGATTACTGAATTGTTAGTAAGTTGTTCAAATTGTTGTTTGTATAAATATTTGGAAAATTAAATAAAAAGTATTTTTAAAAAAGAAAGCCTCAGACAGTCATAATACGGCTAACAGTATATTTGGATAAAGTTAACCTTTACAATATGATAAAAAATTTCCAATTCCAAAGACCTTTCAAAGTGTCCTCGTAATATGAACACTGCTGGCATCAACTCCAAAATCACTGAATGCAGCAGCACAATAAGGACAGAAAGCTGCCATTTTGAATCTGTGTCACTTCTCTGTGCTCCAATTACCTTTGACCCAAATGTTATGCTGAATATGCAGCTAGCTCCCCTTGCCTCCATAATTTCTAGTAAAACCTGTACATGTATTCCAAAATTTTATTTTCCCAGCCCCCACTACACAACACAGACTGCTGGTGGTAAGGAAATGCAGAATGTTGTTATATCAAGACAAAGGTAAATCTTAACAGGTAAGCTGGGTGAAATTGAATATGTAGGTGCTATTATGGCATTAACACATTGCAACATTTAGTGCAACATGTAGGCCCTCAGAATTATGAGTTTAGGAATAAGGAAGTGATCCTGAGTACCCCCCTGAATCTAATTTTTGGAGCATGTATTTACCGGGCAGTGACTATGAACAACAGCTATTGGAGCAAAGTTAAGGACTTCTAAAAAACTGTGGACAAATATAGAACTGAAAATATAGGGAAAGTCATCACAGGTTGCAACAAGCTTGCTTTAAATTTCCCTAAAAGCTCAGTAGCTACAAACACAATCAAACCAGTCTTCTGTCCCTTATTGGAATTTGATGCCCATCTCCCCACAAACAGAAATAGAAGCAATTAAAATATGTGATCCACACATGCTCAAAATCAAAAAATTTAGAGCAACATCCTGAGAGAGAAAATCGCACTTACATCAGTAGAACACTTCAAGATGGTTCCCTCTCCCCCCCCCCCCCACACACAGTGGTTCTCTGAGCAACTCCACAACTGCTCCTCGCCGCCCCCATACTCATAAGGCCAGCCAATCTTCAATTAACTTCGAAAGATCCAACTGTGTTTAGGATTCACTGTAAATGAGCATTCTCTGATACAGTTCAAACTACCTATTTGCCCAAAAGGCTGATCAGCAACAGCAATATCCTCACACATCTTTCTAGCCACAAGTCCACTTTCTTGCTAATATTCAGACTATTAATGTGCCACAAGTGAGCTATTAACTATGGTAATCTTACCTGCATTTGCAACAGGTAGAACCAACAGATGGGGCTGAAGCAACATACTAAGTGGGGAGGATGGGACCAAATGTATGTGGGAAGGGTGGCAACTTGAATCTAGTTATCAACAGTTGCTTGATTAACAGGAAGGAGCACAAGCTAACAGAAACTGAGATAAAAGGAGTTGCTGGGGGCAAACAATTGGATAGGGGTGGGGAAATGAGGGTCTACCTTTTGGTTCTTATTTTTCAGTGCAGGCTTTGAAGAGGTTAAAAGCACGGGACCCACAGCATCAGTTTCTGCTGTCTCCACCTCCATTTATGGGGGAGGGGTTGGGGATATGCAGCAGGATGACTTTAATCAGAACATATAATTGCCTACGGACACACATACACACAGTAATTTGCCTGCCAACAGAAATGGATTTTCATGGAAGGAGGCAGCTCCAGTCTTTTACAGGCTCCCAAATATACATAACACTATGGGCAGACATACTGGCACATTTATGGTTCAGTCACGGTTCATGAGTTTTATGCTGCTACTGCAGAGAGAAGGCGCCTTAGTTTGCCATGGCAACCATATCCAGTGTTCATGTTCAAGAAGGGGGTTCCCAGCAGTGGCCTCTGTGTTTCAGTGCAGAGGAAAGACAAGAAAGGAATTATAAAATGTAGAAACCCCCAAAGGGTAACTGCCCCAACTCCAAAGGGACAAAGAATGCAACTTTGGGAGATTATATGAAAAATCCTGATAAACAAATGAACTACAATGCAACAACGCTTATCAAAGCTGGCCCTCTTGTTTTAACAGTCATTGCAACACAATATAGGAGAAGTCTGCACACACAAGGATAAGTAGAATTAGACGTTAAGATTGTGTCCATGTTTGAATTCCACTTTAGATTCCCTTGGTTAACACAGAAGACAACTATTTCTGTATCAGATATACCTGATTCCACACAAATTTAATTACTCCCTGTACACTTCATACTTAAGTACCGATGCTATCTCAAAAGCCAGAGCATAGAAGGAAGGGCAGAACATTACACAGGACACATGAACCATACTGTCCAATCAGTTAGAAGTAGCTACCTTGAATATTTAGATTGTCCATATCTCCAGGGAGCCTTAAAATTAGGGCTTGAATCAAGCAGATAAAACTGGATTTGACAGTGAACTGCCATCAGGGAACTGAATCCCCACAATGGCAAGCAACCAGCTGGGAGGAATCCAGCATCTAGTGTGAATACTCTCAGTTACCACTCCAGCACTTCTGCTGTAAGATACTGGCTGCTTAAAGAGAGTTTATATATTAAAGGGAGCTTATATTTTGGCATCCTTCGTTTATATCCTCCTTTCTCCCCAATGAGAACCTAAAGCAGCTTATACCATTCTCCACTCCTCCCATTTCAGTTAAGTCTTTAGTAGTGAAGAAACTGTAAATGGGTAGACTGTCACTTTGAAACATGCATGACTTTTACACAAGGGGCCTAGGGAAGCATTATCAAGGTATTTTTGCAGGGCCAGCTACAACAACAACAACAACAACAACAACAACAACAACAACAACAACAACAACAACATTCAATTTATATACCGCCCTTCAGGACAACTTAAAGCCCACTCATACTTTACAAAGTATGGGGCTGAGAGAGCTCCAGAGAGCTGTGACTAGCCCAAGGTCACCCAGCTGGCTTCAAGTGGAGGAGTGGGGAACCAAACCTGGCTCTCCAGATTAGTCCCACGCTCTTAACCACTACACCAAACTACTGAATCTATACCCTGGAAAATAAGGAAGATATGCACAGAAAATATGGGGGTCTTATGACTGGAATGAGACTTAACACTCACAGGTTTGACACTGCAATACTAGCACTTGTGCCATGATGCAGAACTAGTAATCAGAGAAGCTATTTAAAGGTTTTAGCATACAGACTGCTGCCACTTCACTGAAGCCATGTACATGACTCAGTTCCATCATAGTCTTGTCTTAATATCATCTATGTTCTTCAAAACACATTTCCATCCTTTCTTTGTTGGCAAATTGCTGTCAGTCATGTACCCATACATCTTCCACCTTCACCATTTCTTAACAATGGGAAGGAGGGAAAACTTGTAGCTCCTTATTTTCTATCACTTTTATTTTATTTACCTAAGCAAGCAATGGTAAAAATACACTTGTATTATTTCACCTTCTGCATGAGGTGAAAAGATGACACAGGCACCAATTGATAGCTTACTCAGAGTAATGAAAAATCTTGTTTTGTTTTTAAAGTGAGGGTCACAAGTTATTTGCCTCACTCTCAGAATACTGAAGAAGGGTTCAAAGTAGAAACAATCTAGAAGAATATTTGGAATTGGAATAAAATATGTTTTTAATGGTGGTTAGGTCTACAACAATAACAATAAAATTTGGACAACAGTGTTTTCCAAAAATCTGTTATGCTTTGGTTACAAAGCTATCAAGATGTTCTTAAAACATTTTGAAAGTTTCTCAAAAACCTCAGAAGCAATATATTATGCACAAGTTCTCCTTTAATGTTCCTTCCTCCTTTATCTTTACTGTGAACACTTGTGATCAGACATTTACAGTTCTGCAGCGCCCTTACCTGTCCTATATCCTTGAGATAAAGCAAGTGATATAGCATGAGAAACAAAACACAGTAACACACAAGAATCATACTGCTAGCTGGACTAAAGGCTCTGGAGACCAAGCATGTGACCCTACTTTGTGGGTACAGGTCTAGCACTTGGCAAACAGATGGCTACAGGTTAGTTTCAGCTTTAAATAGAAAACATAAAAGACAAAACTATATTAACATACCAATTCAGTAGTTTTAAAGCTATATTCAAGCAGCCTCAGAAAGAGGTAAAGTGAAGCTATTTAAAATCTAGCCACTTTTCCAATATTACTGAAAGTCTTTAGTCCAACACATTATAAGAGGTGATATTTTGTGTGAAGTCTGCTATTAGGCAATAGCACCCCCCACCCCCACCCCCAGAACACAAAGTAAGACATAAGCTATAAGAGCACAACTTAGAATAAAGATCCATAAATGGGGACACTGACAAATAGCAATAATATATGAAATTATAAGAGATCTCCTCTAATACCCACACCGCAGCACAGGGGCCAGCCTTTAATAGCCTTCCAAATCACCACTAAAGTTCTCTGCAATTAAAGAAGCAAGTCTGATCCTCTGTTTGAAAAGCATGGTTGCTGTGTTCCAAGATTGGGGGGGGGGATCCTTTAACTGTCAGAAGCTAGAGCATAATTTCTTCATTCATCTCGTACAGAATAACCACAGCCATAATGTGCAGTTTCAGTGATACATCCAGGCTCAAAGGCAGTGACAGAAAAGCTGGTGATTGCATGCAACTACTCATCCATCAACTTTCCCCCAAAGGAAAGAGAAAAAGAGATAAGAGGATACTACCAAGTTGTCCTTCATAAAGGAAGACTGCTAATAAAAAAAAAGAGCCAGACTCACTTTCACTCAAGTAATACTCTGTATTTACTATTTTTCAGATTGTGAAATAAGTGAGTAAAAAGACAATCACTCTTGTAATTCCACGAAGTTCCTTCTCTTTTGGCCTACAACAGTAAGACTGTTTCAGGCAGGTAGCTGTGTTGGTTTCTAGTACAAGAGCAAGATTTGGATCCAGTAGCACCTTAAAGGCTAACTAGATTTCCAGGACATGAGGTTTTGAGAATCAGAGCTCCCTTCATCAGAACCAACAATCCTGAATGGAAACCACACTTGGGGATAAATGAAAAACTACCCAATATTAGTATCTCTAACAAATAAATTCCTCTCTCTATGTGCAAAGTGCTATGTGCAATAAATACAATTAATAAGTCATAAATACAATAAATACAATTCACATATCAATATAACAATCCACTCTTCCGTCCGAGAAGGAAATATATATAACACTCATAAATTTTCAAAACATTCAAAATAGACCGTATCTCTCAGAAAAGGACCTTCAGTGCCGTTTCGTAAGTCTCTTAAGTGAATGGTCGTCCGTTCTTCAGTTTCTGAATGGCTATACCGGCACTGAATACTCCCACATAGCTGCCAATTCAATAAGTACGTGAGTCAAACAAACAAAAATCAAACAAAAAATAAAATAATTAAAAGGAAAGCTGACAGTCAGACTATGAATTTTCAAGATAGCTTTGGAAAGCCCGTAAAACACAGGCTTAAAGTCTGTTAATCTTATTCGGTACCAACTACCACTGTTTGCACCTTCGAGCTTCTTGCCAGTAATGCCGGAAGAGAGGAACAAGAGAGGAAATGTTCTTACTCCAGGGATCAGCCACATCAGCTTCAAAGACACTGAAAATGATAAGGTGTCAGCAGGCAATAAACATCCCAGCTCCAGAACTATTTCAGCACTCACAGAATAGGGAACATGCAAATCTTCCAGCACTAGAATTTGGTGCCCCATTTTAGGCACTGTTAAGGAGCTCCCATACAAACATACCCTGATTGGGCAGGGAATACCTAACACTCTACACTAAGCCATTGTGAACAGCAGGTCTGATTCTGAGCCACTGCAGTTTACACCAACACTGCCCTCAAATTTTCTATCTAGTTCCTGGTATTTTCACAGGACTCATCTGCCACCAGAGCCAAAACAGAACACAGATGAAACCCCCACACCCATGTTAAGTGAGGATTTCCAACCCAGTATTCTTCCTAGAAGGCTTGGTAAGAAGAAAAACTGAACTGCAGCCAGTCAATAGCATCGTATCTTCAGTTCAAATTCCCTCCCCCTGCACACAATTTTTTTTAAACAGCTGTTGTGCAGAAAGTAGTGCTGCATCTTCCTCCTAGGCATGGTGGGGATGAAGGGGAGAGGTAGGAAATGGCTGTGTAAGTAGGCCATTCGCTTCCTGCCAGCCATTCTATGGCATTTCAAGGGAAGAAAAAAGGTCTGTTCAGTGGGGTGTATGCAAAAAAAGACAGCCTCTCTGATTAACCGCATACTCAAGTAGTCACAATCAATACTAGCACTTCCTTCCTTTCATGCTGAAGGAAAATTTGCCTGCTCCAATGCACCTTGTCTAAGATTGCTTATACCTGTATAAGAAACTCTACATGCTAATCAAATTCCAGATCATTTAACAAATTCTGGTCCACCTTGATTCATGTCCATGCCCAGAACCCTTCCTCCTCCCTCCCCAAACTGGAAATGTAGAAAATAAGGTATGCTTTCATGCAATCATATACAACTGTTGCACTATACAGTAGTGGCAGGATATGTGTTCATTTCTAAAAAGAGCAATAGTCCGAGGAACAAGAAATTGACTGAAAACACTGCAACTACCTAGAAAAGACAGGCGGGGAAATGAAAAGATTGTGGTTGTGCTGATAGATAGTGAGGAAGGGCTGGGTGGTGCTATAAAAATGACTGCATTTCACATTTACAATTTTTGATCAAGGATAAGAAATGCATTTACACTAGTGACCAAAATTGTGGAAACCTTTTGGGAAAAGTGTATTTTTGAGGTTTGATGGCTCATAACACCACTTTTTTTTGGAGTAATACCATAAAATTATATATCAATGGAAAGATAATTTAATTAAGAATGTAATGCAATAACTTTTATGAAGGAATTTTTTTTAGAACAGTAGTTATAAAGAAGAAAATTGAAACACATAGAAAAAATGAGTTAAACAACAATTCTCACCATGTCAGTTAATACTTAGTTGGGTAACCTTTTGCTTTAATTACGGCCTTACAATGCCTTCCCATGGAGTGAACCAAGTTTTTTAGTTCTGCAGCTGTTATAATGTGAAACCGCGATTGAGTTATTGCTTCTATTAATTGCGTTTTATTGCTGGGTTGCTTCTCACTAACCAGTTTCTTTAGTCAGCTCCATAGATTTTCGATGGGGTTAAGGTCTGGGCTATTCCCAGGCCATTCTAACAGTGGAATATGATTATCTTGAAACCACTTTTTGTACACAGCAGCAACATGACATGGAGCTGAATCTTGTTGAATATAAATGCTTCTTTATCTTGGAAAAGATCACGTGTGGAAGGCTTCAGTTTGGGCTCAAGTATTTCATTTATGTATTTTTGGGCATTTATATTGCCATTTATCACGCAAATTCTGCCCACACCTTTTGATGTCATACATCCCCATATCATAACACTAACTGGGTGTTTCGCGGTAGGTGTAATGCAATCAGGATGCAAATCTTCTCCGATTCTTCTCACGTATTTTATGCCATCACTACCAAAGAGGGAGATTTGGGTATCATCACTCCAAATAACACTGTCCCATTGTTCCGCTGTCCAGTTAACATGGGTTTTAAGCCCAGTTTAATCTTTTCAACCTTTGTTTGAGAGATAACAATGGTTTTTTTCATGGAATTCTAGCATTAAGACCAAATTCCTCCAGTCTGCGCCGAACAGTCCTTGCACTCAACTTCACATTGAACTGCGCCATTTCGTTCTGCATACACCCCGAAGATTTTCTTCTGTCACCTAGGCTCAGTCTCTCAATTCTTCTATCATCCCTTGCTTGTGTGCACCTTTTCCTGCCTTTACCAATCTGGTTTTGTAGCAACTGAGTTGCCTTATACCTCTTCAAAAATTTAGAAATGCCACCTTTGGTTAAGTTTCCACCAATTTTTCTTCTAATTTCTTCATAACCGAAGCCTTGTTCACTTAATAGTACTATTTTACCTTGCTTTCTAGGTGACCAGTCAACTCTTTGTGCCATTTCTTTAATTGTATTACGTTGAATGGCTACATTCAGATGAAGGAAAGCTACTTCATATCAACCTAAGCAAGTTGTGCTTCCTTTTCCTGGTTATTTGGCTATAACATTTGATAGAATACAGATAATTGAACAAACTTTGTTGCATTACATTCTTGATTAAATTATCTTTCCATTGATATATAATTTTATGGTATTACTCCAAAAAAAAGCGGTGTTATGAGCCATCAAACCTCAAAAATGCACTTTTTCCAAAAGGTTTCCACAATTTTGGCCGCTAGTATACAGAAAGCCAAAGCCAAAAGAGTTTATTGTCTATAGCCATAGGCCGTCACAATTCACCAAACATTGACTAATAAACAATTAAATCCCTTATCACAGTTTGTATAGGTTACTAAAATTAATTAAAACAATACAGTATGTCAAACTAGCCCAGGAGTCATGAAACAGCCTCATTCAGTACCACCTTAGATTTTATCTTTTGGGCTGTGAGTGCAAACTGAGAGACTCTATAGGACACATGATTATCAGTGTCAGGCACTTACACTGTATTTAGCATATTCATTTTGAGGAGTCCTTTTGTATTTTCAGCTGTCCCACTGGCCCTTACCTTGCTCATTTAGAGAACAAAGTTCAACTAAAATAAGCCAAATACAGCTGCACTACATCTTTTATAACCACAAACTAATTATTAAATTGCTATGCTGATTGAACTTTTGCTCATACAATTTCCCCCCTTTCAAGTCTTTTATCCTACTGCAATATATTCCGACAGAAAGCGTATTCATTTACTCTCAGATGGGGCAGAGGGGATTATTTAAAACTCAATGGAAATTCTGCTCACTCATCACTTGACTGTCATCCTCTTTTAATCCTGCATCTAAATAAACTCAGTTCCTGCAACCAGATTATGGTGCAGCTTATGACTGAAATAAAGCTGATGCTATGATTGGTAGATGAACTAAAGCAGCAGGCATCACTTTTAACCAGTAGAATTAAGAGGATATTTTGTTCTGCTGTGTTACTGCAATAGTTAACAGAAAATAAAAAAGACTGGTAAATGATGTTCACTGAAGTGTAAGTTCTAATCTTTTCCTCGACGTCCCTAAAGTCATAGATGACTGGTAAATATGCCAATCAATGGCAGCCTAACTGGACTGACAATGAGGAAGGGAAAATTAAGATTCTTAGAGTACATTTATGCTAGGATCTTGAAATGCAGCTTATGTATGGTCCACAACTTTCCATTTACTAGAAACAAACATCTCTCTGTAAAATAGGTAAATGAAGTATATAACAATATGATGAAAGTGCTTCTACACTAACTAGAAGGCTGAAATTTGTAGATGCAATCTAAGACAATTTGGTTATGAGGAAATTTAAAATGTAACATTTGTACAGTGCTTTCTCACACTGAGGTGTGAAGTATGTCCCAAATTATTAAGGCACTTCCACAACTGCTTTCCTGAAGGTCACTACACTGGAGGCCCACAAATCCACACCTTACTTTATTGGAATCCTTACAACTAACCTTAAAGCAGGTCAATCTTATCCTCTTACTGCAGATGGGAAGAGTATGGCAAGGCTGAGGGCTAGTGACTTGCCTAAAGCCATCTAGTACATCTATGAGAGAGAGAGATATTTCAACCACAGACATTCCAGTTAATAGCTGTAGCAGTACACTGCACCAATTCTCTAAAATTGGGGTTAAAGGGGCAGTTCAGTCTAGTTCATTATTGGAGACTACTGACAGAAGAAACCCTTGAAAAGAGAGCAAACATGCCCTGTTCTCTTAACTTCATCGGTAGGGGAAAGTTTCAGATGACACAATCAAACAGCAAAGGCTCCTATTGGAAGGCTATGTTCAGATTACCGTATGGCATCAAGAAAGCAGAGAGGAAGCCCAGCCTTCTTCCTACTGCTCTTGCTGAGAAATAAGCTTACTGCTTGGCAGGAAGCCAATGCATGGACAGAAGAAAGCCTGTATTAAACATGTTTGGCAAAACAAGCTCACTTCTGCCAGCATAAACGTGGCCTTTTTTTCCTCCACACTCCACAGAGAATGATAAGACATTCATTGTGCAGTTCCAGTTTTTATGGAGACTGTTTAGAAAGGAGGACCTTGTCAGCAACACTAGGAAGCCCTAAAAAGAGACTCTGACAGCACTGATCCTAGCTGCAGCCCCCACTCCCTCCTAGCCAAAATGTTATGGCAAAGTATAAATATGTAGGGGGTTCCTTGTCTTAGCATATTCTGTTTAGCACTTTATAGTAAAGTTGTTGCTTGAAGCTTTTCAGGGTTCCAAGTTTCTGGGACAAGGAGAACAGTGGCCGAAGAGGAGATGGGTCAAGGAAACAAAAGCACAGGCAATAGGACAAGGAACAATTCTTCAGCTCGGGAACTTTTCAGGCACTGCCTGTTAGGTTTTGGAGTACACCCTTCCACCTATAAGCCATTCCAGCTATAATTAATACAGTTAAAGAAATCATATTCAATAGGTAGATTTTAATATATTAAATCTGCATAAGAATAAAGGTACTAGTTCTAGGAGAAAAGCATACATCTCAGCAAGTACTATATTAAAAATGGCATTCCCTGACTGTAAAAGAAAAAAAGGACTACTTCAAACATAGTGGCTACCATTTTTGGTTTTATTTTTAACTGGGAAAAATATTTAATGCTCCTGCTGATTAACAAAAGCACTTTTTAAAAATCAACTAATCATCACAATCTTAGGATTTTTTTCCAAGTTAAATGTTTTGTGTTATTCAGATATAAATAATAAACCAGGTTAGACGTTTATTATCTAAATGAAAAACAAGGTTCTCAGGAATGAAGTTTTTTGCTAGATACGTTGTGTCACAAGTCAAATTCTGCACAGTAACACTGAGTACAGGGTCTGGGAATGGGAAGGCCTGACACAAATATTCCCTTCATGCTTTGAAATTGGACCCTTGTTGTCCTTTAAAATCTCTCTTACAGGAAATGCATGTGCATTTCCTGAATGCCTGTTCAAAGGCAATCCCCAGTCTGTGGCTCTATCCCATTATCTCATGTCTTCCCATCCAACAGTGTCTATATTCTTTGCCTTATGACTAACAGGATATGAACAGAGGCCACAGCATAGCCCATTCTCATAGATAGGACAGAAAACTCAAGCTTAGTAAGGTGGTGGTGCCCTGAAGCCATCACACTATGGTGAGGATACATCCATCTTGGCTACTCGGAAGCTGGGATGATGGTGGCCTACCTTCCTAGATTGCTGTCTCTCTCTCATTAGCAGAGACTACACTTATTCAGGTACACAACCAGAAACACAGAAAGTGCACCAGGAAAGGGCAAGAGCTTTCTCTTTGTCACCACTAAGTTAATCTCACAAAAGCTCCCAGTGGCGCAATATTAAGTCTTCCATTTCCGAGGATGCCATACAGTAGACGTGGATTATGGGCTGCAGTGGCAATCGTTCCTTTCACAGGTTTTGTACAAGCTTGTTTACATCAGCCGACCACAATCAATCCAGTGCTTCTACTCCTTCTCATGTTATTATTTCTTATATTTTTATACCACCACTTATTTCCATCTTCAAAGCAGACCAATGTGAGCTTACTTAATTTTAAGCAAAGAATTTTAAAGCATTTTTAGAATCATAGGGTTGAAAGGGATATCGGGTCATCTAGTCCAACCCCCTGTACAATGCAGGAAATTCACAACTACATCCCCTCCCCACACCTCCAGTGACCCCTGCTCCATGCCCAGAAGATGACAAAACACCGTCAGGATACCTAGCCAAACTGGTCTGGGCTAGTTATGGGCTTTACTTATGTAGCAGATGATATAAACAAGAAGCCTGCAATACCTAAATTAGATTACTAACCTTTTTACTACTAAGAGAATTCATTAGTAGCATTCTGACTTTTTTGAATTGTTTTGACATTTATGAACTGTTTCCAGGTGAAACCCTTTTACCTAGGGCCTTGTGCACCATAACATGGTATTGGGGACATCTGAATTCTAGGCAATCTTGGCTTTTTAAAATACTTCCAAGCTTACAGCTCTGATAGTAGATACATTAGCAAAACTGTAGATGTTTCCAGGGAGCACCAATATTTAAGAAGCAACTATGCCTTGCATGGTCTCCCATCCACAGCTACTGTTTTCTTCATCCCATATATAGTTCTGCCTGTACTTACATGTAACATCTGCTCCTTAAGAAGTCCTAGTCTTTAAAAATATTATTCTGTAAACAAATTTAATATTTTGGATCAGAAATTAAATTAAATTTCGAAATTTTGTAACTCCTAATCTTAACTTTTTTTCAGTTTCTCTCAAGTCCTGTTTTTTCAAAACGCCTCTCTCAAGTTATTCTTGTCCCCATAGCTATGATGTCCTTCTTCCACATATAGTTCTACACTTAAACCACTATTTTTCATAGCACGGATAGCTTTAAGCTTCAATTCGCTACCTTCCAAGCCATCTTCTGCTGGTGCCTCGGTTGTTGTTTTCCTTTCATGCCATGTAACATACAATTTTCTTTGTCTGGAACCTCCCCCCAAAACCTCCAAGCACCTCCTAAAATACGTACTACTCCAAAGCTTTTTCTGAATTGTTGCAACTAGTTCATATCCACACACCCCTATCTGCTGTTCTTTATATCACCCATGTCCTACCTAGAGATGGACTATTTCTAGACATTTTGAAACCATGGAAGAAAAAAGGATTTTTCCCCTACAGAGAGAGAGAGAGAATTTTTAGGAAATGTTTATTATAATAATAATATTCAATTTATATACTGCCCTTCAGGACAACTTAATGCCCACTCAGAGCGGTTTACAAAGTATGGCATTATTATCCCCGTAAAAAAATACCCTGTGAGGTGGGCAGGGCTAAGAGAGCTCCAGAGAGCTGTGACTAGCCCAAGGTCACCCAGCTGGCTTCAAGTGGAGAAGTGGGGAATCAAACCCAGCTCTCCAGATCAGAGTCCCATACTTTTAACCACTACACCAAACTGGCTCTCATATGTTTAAACAAATGCAATACTAAACATATGCAATATTAATCAGTTCTAAACTTATTTTAGTGACAACATAAAATCCATATACAATTGTACTATATTGTTTATGAAATTTGAGAGTATGTCTTAGTTATTTATATGCAAAACTGCAAATATACAATACTATAGAGAGCTGCAGACTGCTATTACCTATGCTACTTTATCATATGTATCATAGGTTTTGCCATCTCAGAGGCAGGAAAAATAAAAGCTGAAAACAGATTAAAGAAAATCTTTTTGGTCAGAAATAATCTAGCAGTTTATTTAGATCCCAATTCAAACTGTGGTGACCAAGCACGTGCAGCGGTTAAGTGTCAGACAAGGATATGGGAGGCCCAGGTTCAAATTCCCATTCTGCCATGGAAGCTTGCTGTTGACCTTAAGCCACTCACGCTCTCAGCCTAGCCTACCCCACAAGGTTGTTGTCAGAATAAGAGGGAGGGGAGGAGAACAATGTAAACTGCTTTGTGTTCCCACTAGAGAGAAAGGCAGAATATAAATTAAGTAAACAGGACTAGCAACCTTTTTAGATACAGATTTAAACTTTATATATTACCACCATCTTAATTGTGGAAGCAGTTAGTTATATCCTGGAATATGTAGCATATGTCTACAGTATATACAGCAATTAATGCTGCTGATTGTCTTACACTATTTTTTTCAAAATATATTTTTTGAGTCAGTAAACTGTCACCTAAAAGCATTTCACTCACTCCAGAAAATAAATATGGATGGTTTTCACCCTAGTGGAAAAAGTCCTGACTGTTTTTTCCCAGGCCTTCACATCTCGTCCTAACCATCTATGCTCCTAACTATCTATGCTTATCAGCACGATATTTTATACTCAAACACACTAGTACCATTAACGATATAAGCCACTAACTATATAATCACTACTACAGAAATACTATCCACATGACTCTTTAGGCTTTGGAAGGATGCTAAAAGTCCAAGTAAGATTAAGGACGCACAGGTATTAGCTCCATTGCCCTGCTTATCTTTCCTCTGCTAAGAAAGTCCAATAACCTAACATTTAAGCCCATGGATCCACAACCCCAGCATTACATTTTTCACAGCATTACATTTCTCACATTTTGGGCTATCAAGAAGGAAAGAGATGGTAGCATTCAACTTACGCGTTGCAGTATGGCTTCTTCTCATAGCCCTTGTAGTTCTTCATGTTGAGGGTCATCTTGCAGACCTCGCAATGGAAACATGCTTTATGCCAGAACTGGGAGAAGATGAGAAACAAGATGATAAATGCAAAAAAGCTTCTAACAGACTGTTACTTCCTACCTAGAATATGCTACTTGCAGAAGTGACTACCAAATTTGTCTAGAAATGGTATTTTAAGGAATAACGGTTGACATTCCAGGCACAATACCACACAATACCTGACTAGACACATACTAAAAGATCTTTCTACTGCGGTTACTCAACCCAAACCAGAGTGTTTGGGGCAAGACTAGGGAATAAATTCCTGAGTGTTCAGCTACAGTGAACTTGTTTGTTTTTAAGAAACAAGCATTACTAGCTTACACAATTTGGTCAACCCCAAGAGAACTGTGTTATAGTGACACAAGCTTGAACCTTAAAAGGAAATATTTGCAACTGTCACCCAGCTGCAACAAGAGGCCTCTCATCAGACAGGAAGTTAGTTGCCTTATGCAGCGCTGCACAGAAACATAATCTGGATCCTCCGAGGAAGATCTCCCTTCACAATTAACTTTGAAACCAACCTAGGCTTCCCATCTGGTCTCAGGAGACAGCTCCCACTCATGTAAGATTGATGTAGGTACAGCCTCAATTTCCAGACACATACTTCAAGGGAATAATATTTTCATTTTGCTAATGTGTCAATGCAGAACAGCCCTTGGTGGCTTGGATCCCCAGAACTAAATGAGTTAGCTGAGAAGCAGTCTCTTCCTGCATACTGCCCTAAGGAAGAAGCAGGCTCTCCTCTGGCAACAGGCAGCATTGCTCTCAACCAGCAACTACATTGAGAGCAAATAGAAAATGCCCATCACGTATATCACTTCACAGTATGAATTGGCAAACTCTGGTAGTCACAGCATATGACACCAAGAGACTTCAAATCACAGTATATGCCACCAAGAGACTTCAACACAGAATAAAGGATACATTGGGCATAATGAGCTAAAATTTACACGTTCAGGAAGGCCCACTGGCAACTGTGTAGAGGGGGCAGAGGCTACCTGGCTATTTGCAGCCAGATATTTACATATTTTGTAAATTCATCATTATTCTTCAGAGCATTTACAATCTAATCATTCAGAAAAGGCAGCGGTTCAAAAATAAAGACTTCCACACAAAAAAGAAAAAAGAGACCACTTATTTCTGCGAAGGAAAACCTAAGAAATGTATAGACACACACATCCCTCAATACCCTTCGAACCCCTCCAGCAATAAGAGAAAGTAACACAGAGATATGGGCATGAACAAAGGATCTGCAGGTCAATTCACCATTTACAAGACCAGAGACCATACAGCAGCATAAATGTTTTATAAGTCACTTCCTACCATAACTTCTCTATATTCATGAGGACTAGAAACTTACTTTAAACAGAAGAGAACAAGGTTCAGTTCAGGGTTCTGGAGAGACAAATGGATGCCATGTCAGAGTCTACACTATCATATGATCACACCAATTTGGGTTTTAGATCCTTTTGTGAATAAACCCAATCAAGAGACTTGTATTTCCTTTATCAAGTACAAATTTGCAAACAAGTTACACCATGCAGCACTTATGTTTGATGTCCAAATGCATGACTGGGTTGAGTATTCCTAAGTCACTCATATTCAGAATACTCAACAGCCACCACTGAAGCAACTATGGAGATTCTGGTGTGAATGCAAGCACCACACCCAATAGTTAAACACCACCACAACCCAATATGGCAGAAGCAGGTAATGACTCAGTATTGGAGCAAAGGGAGTCTTTCTTCACTTTAGCTGCCTAAGGCAACAGATTTGCACCTTCACCAGTGGCTGAGAGCCAATTCCTTTTTTGCAGAAATTTTCTACATTCTTGAACTCAACAGACCCCTCTAGCTTTCAGCAGGAAAAACCTGTTCTCCATTTACCTCTGATATAACTAATTTCATGCTCCTTCATGCACTGTCACGACATCTCATTTAAGATCTGTTGTATTTTTTTTCTTTTTCAAAGTCCACAGCACCCAAAAGTAAAGACAATTCCACTCAAAACCCAAGATGTGACTCGCATGCAAAAGTCCACCTAAAATTTTGGCTTTTGCAGAACAGACCTCATATTGCAGACTTTTTTGTATGCAAAAGTATACAAGAGATTCCTTATGCAGATTTTGTTTTGTTCATGGCAAAAAATCCTAGACATTCAGGCAATAACAAGTCTTCTGCTATCAAGATGCAGATCTGCAGAGACTCATACACGTCTTCAAAACCACAATCTTCCCACCTCCAGTATGTATGTAGACTTCAGGCTGTCTGCAAATTGTATTTCAAAAGCATGCAGCTAAGGCCTGCAATTCGCAATTCTGATGCTGAACCAGACAAGAAACTGCTAATTCAATTCAGTAACAGCAGCAAAATAGTATACCACCAAGTATGTATGGTTAAGAGCCTGCAACCACATAGCTATTGCCTTTGAAGCCCTTTACATATAACAAAATATTGAGAACCTTTAGTCTACACTGTACTCTTCATGATGTTGAAGCACATTTGTTAACCTGTTCATTGTTTTTTTAAAATCTCTGAACTGTTTGAGATCAGAAACATACACCTGCGTTGCTTATCTGTGTAAAAATTAGGATGGACTCCTACTCTTCCCATACTGGAACCACCACTAGCCACCACAGACAATATACGTACACCTATACTGAAGAAAGCATGGGCACAGAAAAGCACCCAATGCGGTCCAAGGAGAAGAAACAAAAGGACGGTACTACACACCGTGCAAGGCTAATACCGAAACCTGGTATCGTCTCTTGGCATATGTATAAGATGTTCCCAACATTGTGTTTGAGTAAATACAGTTGTAAACGTGGTGAAAGCTAAGACAGACATGCGTAAGTTACAGGATGAAACGATCAGTTTTGTCTAGCGGATAGCACAAGGTAATATTATCTCGGAAAAAAACTTAATGATGTCCATTATCATTCACCCTCAGTTTTCTCTTCACAAGGTAAAATACTAATCTACCTCACATGGTCACTAGAAAAAAAAAGAGGAAGAAAAATCATGAAATATTCTATATGTAAAATATAGGTTATTACCACTTTATTTGATCAGCTTCTCACAGCAGATTACAAAGTACAGTGATAAGGTATCACTGAATTAGAACCAACTACCACCACTGAAGGTAGTTTCTGCAAAAATTATGAAGTACCACTTTATATCCTACACTACACACCATTCAAGAGGCTCAATTCTGATTTGTCTTAAGTTTAAAAACACCTCACAGTGGAAGTGAATGCTTACAAGCCAAGTTTCCCCATACCCACATTAAAAAAAACATCCTAAAACGCTACAGTTGGAATTAATCCACCAAAATCACAACACTAATTATGTACAATACCAGGAAGTACAAGTTGCACAAAACATGTTATCTATAAATCTGATGGTACAGGGGCTTATATACTAAGGAGACCTATACGAAACTGAATTTTTACCTAACCTGCCAGTTGGCTCCATATATGGAAGTGACCCATAATATGGTATTACCATTGTCCCATGTAACAACAGTCTGAGCAGTTCTCAATCTAAATGACATAATCTAAGCAACTAGACACAATCACAATCTGAACTGATCAAGAAAGTCTACACTGTTCAAGTTTGGCATTGCTGGAAGTACCAGCAGAGAGATCATCTGAAGCAGCAATGCTCAACCTGGTGCCAAGGCTACTTTCCAAAATAATTCAGTACACATGAACTCAAATCATAAGACTGAGTTCCACATGAATCTCTACTAGAGTTAACTCAACTGCAGCACGAGGGAGGACAAAATACACCTGTCTGGTCTGTGAACTTGGGACAGACCCCTTCTTCTTCCGCACCCCTTTGGAAGTACTTTGAAAACAACTTCAATTCTAACTAAAAATGAACACCAAAACAGCTTGCTTTGCACGCAACTAGGTCAAGGTGGCTACTGTCTATCCTCACTGTTAAATTATAACCCACTTGTTACAACCCCTTTCTTTCTCTCAGACAACATACACAAGCTCAGGCTGCACACAGCTTGCCTGCTAACACCAGACTAAGTATTTTTCTCAAAAATGTTTAAACATGCTAAGCTTGCACACAGCTTGCCTCTCTTGCCCTGACTAAATATTTTCTCTCCACTCTCAGAGCCAAGCTACAAGTGACGCCTGACACAGGTTGGACACTTGTCAGCTTCCCTCAAGTTTTGATGGGAAATGCAGGCGTCCGGTCTTGCAGCTTGGCTCTCCATTTGATTGAAGTTTGCAGAGCAGCAGTCTATGGGAAGGAGAACATGTGGTTGGGAGGGGAGTGCAGGCGTCGGGGTCTTTTCAGGAGCCGCCCTTCCCCTCTGCTGGGTGCGTGGGGGCGGTTTCTGTAAACTTCAATTAAATAGAGAGCCAAGCTGTAAGACCAGGACGTCTACACTTCCCATCAAAACTTGAGGGAAGCTGACAAGTGTCCAACCTGTGTCAGGCATCACTTGTAGATTGGCTCTCAGTCTAAAACTGCATTCACTCCACCCACACTCTCAGTCATCAACCAATCATATCACTCACCCCTCTCTTTCACCCCCCACTCTTCATTCATACCACACCAAGCATTTAAAGACACATACACACATTTATTTAAAATCATTACACCACTACCACATTAAAGGAAAGGGTTCTCGCTGTCTATACCAAAAATCTCTACAACATGCAATACTGGACTGAGACTCCTCCACCTCGTAGGCACAGATATTGCCATTAACATTTCAAACATGGCAACATTTCTGTACTCCTTACCACCTTAAAGAAAAGTATTGCACAGTATACATAGAGCTGAAATCTGCATCGACCTGATTTCAGCCCCAAATGGGCAGAAAGGCCAGTGTGGAGCACAGGAGCACTCCGGGGCCCAATGCGATGCTCTAGCAGTGCTCCTGTGCTCCACAGCAGGACAATTTCAACCCCTCTGAGGCCAAACTGGGCCCATTTGGGACCGAAATCAGACTGCTACAGAGCGCAGAAGCACTCCAGGGCCCATTGCACTGCTCTGGCAGAGTTCCTGCACTCCACAGCAGGCCAATTTCAGCCCCAAACAGGCACAGTTCATCCTCAGACGGGAATGTGGGAGCACTCCGTGCTGGACTGATTTTAGGCCAAACAGGCCTGGTTCATTTTCAAACAGGAGTACGGAAGCGCTGCTGGAGTGGTGCCACAAGCCCTGGAATGCTCCTGTGCTCTGCACCAGCCCGATTTCCGCCCCAAACAGGCCTGGTTTGGCCTCAAACAGGAGCAGGAGCACTGTGGAGTGGTGCCACGAGCCCTGGAGAGCTCCTGTACTCCACAGTGGGCTGCTTTCTAGAGCCCCACCTTTTTAAAAACAGGCTTGGTTGCTAGTGACACATAACTGTGCAACAGGCACATAGAAAAGGGCACCCACAGTACATGCTTTCCGTTTAAAGTCAGAACTTTCTACTCTTTTTCAGGGGGATAAACAACCACATCTACACTTTGAAATGGTCTACCCATGAGATGTTTAAGAGATACTAAACTTAAGCTCCCATTAGATAATGACATCATACCCATTCATTTAAACTCAAGACTGATACTTTTAACAAAAATAGATGAGAGGCTGGACAGGACTCTCACTTCTCTGTAGCTTACCTTTCTGTCCCCAGAGGTTCTTTTTTTTCTCAACCCAGCTCAAATACTGTTACGAGGTGTTAAGTAGCAAGTATAGGAAGGATCCTGTTCTCTCTACAAATCCCTTTCACAATACATGTTTGGAACAACTGGAGTTTAAACAAATTTTGCTGCCATGATCACATTCAACCTTAGCAGCCACCAGAACAGAGCAGGAGGGTAAGTGGAAGCAGCAGAACCTTTTTAATTTGGAATCCTGTGTTGAGATATCTTCATTTTTACTTAAAACAAAAGCCACAGAATTATCTTCCTGGAGGCAACTGCTCCCAAACCCAGCTATTAGCAAACAAGAACCAGAATTGACATTACAAGAACGCAGAACTGACATTTTCACAGGGGCAACAACACAGTGCAATTAATGTTACTGTGATACTGACAAAATACACAACTGCTTTCTCCTAAGCTATCGGTAAATAGGTTAAAATTTAAAATATTTGGTAAACTACCATAACTGCAAAATGAGGAATCAACTCTTACAAGAGATCTATAAAACCAATACTAAGTTTTAAAACTTGGAAACACTGCAGAACAATCAATCTGAAGGGTGGAGGCAGGGGACCAGAATTTAATGTAAAGCAGATGACAGTAAGTTACTCCTTGAGAATCCATCTTTTCATTTTGTCTGTTGAGACACCCAACTGTTTGTAACCGTGGAGGAAAAAAAACACTGGAAAAATTCTGTTAATGGTTCATCAGAAGCAAATTTTAAAGCAATTAAGAAAAAAAATCTTAAAATGTAGCAATCACACAGCTTTTTTTCAAACCAACAGCCGTCAAAAATGTTCAAAAAACTCATGTTTTTGACCTTGGCAGACAAATCTGGAACATCCCCAACACCAATTCAGTTGTTCCATGTTTTTTAAAAATAAAATAGAGGAATTGAGAAGGTCCTGTTCTCTAACAGTCTTTTTACATACAACACCCCTATTGGACAATTTAGAAGAAACACTACCAGAAATATAAGCAGGCTTGTCTCTACTGAACGTTTCAGCAGCTTAACAAAGAAAAGCCACAAATAAAAGAAGCAGAAGAAAGTCAGGTCTGGGGCCTGTTATGTTTATTTAGGTTAGTTCAATTCATACACCCTACCTCAAAGGAGTACACTAATATGGAAGATCAGAGCTGCAAGCCTGCTTTGGTAGCCATCATTCACAGGGAAAGAATAAATCCAAAAGGGTGTCAGATATAAGAACTATACACACAATCTCCTGTAGTCACATGTTCTATTGAGAATACATGCTCATGGACTTCAAAACTATTTTCTGTCCCCTCAAACCAGATCTTTTCCAAAAGGCATTGTTGGGGGACAATGTTTTAATCCCCGTTATTCTAGCTCCTTACTCCCAATTCTGCTGAGAATCTTACCTGCCTAACCTTTTGACTGGAAGTGAAGTTACCTTCCCCCCCCCCTCAACACACACACAGTTTATCAATACCAAATGACATATGTGGGACCAAACATCTACAGCCTACCGAATCTGTTAATCCTCAGAAGCACCAGCTGTTATCACAGATCATCAGTCCTATCAAATTCTGCCTCCATTCTATAATCCTCCCAAGAAGCCAAACACCAAATTGTGTTCCTCAATCAGGCAGGCCACATATAAACCAGTATCTTTCACTAACCTAAACCAGGGCTAATTCTCAGCAGTTCCTTCCTGTTCCCCACTACCACCCTTCAAGCCTTTGCCTCCCTTTCTGTTTAATCCAGCCTGCCTTAGGTACCTTTCCACACCCCACCACCCCTCCTGTTCTGCCAGGTATCAAAGCCGCCTCCCCTTCCCTCCCTTTGTGCCTCCACATACTTCCTTATCCACACTGCCTCCGACTCTCCTTCCGGCAATTCCTCACTTCAGGATCTGCATTCCTCTCCTGCCAAGGAAAATGCCCTAATTCCCTCCCTTCCTTTCCTCAATCTCAACTCATCCCAAAACTGCCCCTTCTCCGACCCACCCCTAAAATGCTCCTTCCCCTCTCCAGCATACGATTTTTGCCCCCTTTCCCCTTCCCCAGCCCCCAATTCACCCCAAAGCTGCCCCTTCTCCAACCTACCCTTAAATTGCCCATTCCTCTCCCTCCACCCACTCCTAAATTGTCTCTTTCCCTTCCTCTCCCAGCCCCTAATTCACCCCAAGACTGCCCTTTCCCCTCCCTCGGTCCACCCTTCACCCTTTCTCACCCAAACCTCAATCCACCCTAAATTACCCCATTCCCTACCCCCCCCACCATCCCAAACTTCCCCTCCCTCCCTTATCCAACCCCTCCTCTCCCTACATAACCCCAGCTGCTCCCAGCCACCGCCCCCTCCTCGTCTTCCTGCCCCCAACCTCACCCGCCCCCTCCCCACAGACAGACTTCACCCTGTCCGGTAACGGTAGTTTCCCGCCCTCCTTCCAACACTTCCCCCTCCCGCCCCCAGGCCTGGCTTGGTCTGCCTCCTCCATGGTAGCACCCACCTTGTCGAGGCAGTTCACCTTCTCGGTCGGGTAAACGATCTTGCTGCAGCGGGCGCAGCTGGGGTTCATGGCTGCCGAAGTGGAGGGGTACTGGGGAAGGGACAAGAAGGCGGAGGAGACAACAAGGGTGCCCGACAAGGTTGTGCCTGAGGGGACTAGGCGGAAGGAGAGAAACCGCCCCGGCAAGGCAACGTCTGGCAGCGACTGAGGGGAGGAAGGGGCGAGGCGGGCGGCGGCGCTGGGCTCCTCGTCCGCCTCCGCCCTCTTCCTCGTCAGCACGCGCGGGCGGGAGGGGGGGAGGGAGAGGGCGGGGCCCAGTCGCGTGCGTGCCCCGCAGCAACGGCCAAGGGGGTAGGTGCGCGCGCAGTAGGAAGAAGAGGCTGGCGGGTGGGGGCGCGCTCTGTCTTCCCCCAACGGGGTTCGCGTCTCCGTAGTCTTACTGCAAGACTTCGGGTTCCCCATCACGGCTCCTTAGGGATCCTCCATGTGCGTGGAAGAAGGCGGAATCGCTTAGAAATCCCAGGTTTAAAAAAAAAAACAGCCCGGCCTTCTGTTGAAAATAACCACGCTTTCTACCTCCGATACAAGGAGAAGGGAGAGAGGCGCAAAGATGTTGCTTCTGCTTTCCTGCTTGCTGACGGCTCCTTTTAAAAGCGTGAGGGGAAACTGGAGTTCGGCGGATTGAAATGGGGGTGGGGTTGGGTTTGAAAAATTGTTGGATTATGACTCTCTCACTCTCAATTTAATTCCGCCCTCCCTCCCCCCGCCCCCGGGAAGCTCTGCGTGACTCGAATGGTTCTCTCGCGCCTCCATTTACCCTCACAACAGCCCTGTAAGAAGGGCTGCCCACCTCCTCGTGGGGCCTGGACATCTCCCTAAATAGCAACTGATCTCCCGGCTATAGAGATCAGTTCCTCTGGAGAAAATGGCTGCTTTGGAAGGGTGGACTTTAGGGCATTTATACCCCGCTAAAGTCCCTTCCTAAATTTCTTTCCTAAACCCTACCCTCCTAAGGTTCTTCCTCCACCAAATCTCCAGGAACTTCCCATCCTAGAGCTGGCAACCCTAGATGGTCGAGATCTGCTAAGGGGTAAAATGGAGGAGAGAGGACTGATGTACGCCGCTTTGAGTCTCCACTGGGGAGAAAAGCAGGATACGAATGAAATAAAGTCTGAGTGGGGATTTGAACGCCAGACTCCTCGAGGGCAGCCATCACGTACTGGTCAGGGTATCAGTTTAGGATCTGGGAGACCTGGGTCTGAATCCCGCCCCGCCCCCCTCCCCGGCTCAGCCGCAGAAGCTCACTTGGCCAGTCAAGCTAACCTGCCCCGCAGGACTGTTGTGAGGATAAATTGAGGAGGAAACCATGTAAGCCACTTGGGTACCATTGGGCTTGATATAATGTACATATATGGGCACTGGATTTGTGGTTTCCATCTTTAACACCATCATGTCCTCTGCCCAAAAAAGTACAAAACAAGCTGCAGGTGGGGAAATGGGGGGAGGGAACCTAGGGCTCCTATGTCTTTCTAAGGTTGTATGATAGACTGGAGTCCACCAGATGTAGAAATTTGCCCACCAGCACAGAAACAATAGAGAAGCGCTACATCTATTGAAATTTTGCCATTTGAAGGAGCAAGAGGTGTCCCTAACCACCCAATGCTGTGTCTGTAATGCCAAAGGGCCCCTCTGGATCTCTTGAATACAGAACTTCCAGTTCAACAGGGGTGACTTTCAGGTGTGGAACCCAACTTTACAATGCTTGTGTTGTATTTACTCAGGAGCAAGTCCTGCTTTGTTCTGTGAGGCTCGTATAAGTGTGCAGAGGGCTGCAACTATGGTTGTCAGCTCAGAGTTAGAAAATACCTGGAGGTTGGGGCGGGGTAGAGCTTTGGGAGTGCAGGGTTCAGGGAGGGGCTGGAGCTCCACAGGTTATAATGCCATAAAGTCCACTTTTCAAAGCAGCCATTTTCTCCAGGGGAACTGGTCACTGTAGTCTGGAGATTTGTTGTAATTCTGGGAGATCTTCAGGCCCCACCTGGTGGTTTGCAAAACAACAAAGGGAACCCCCTGGGTACGCGGACAACTCAAAAATACAGAAACCAGGGTCACAAACGATCAAGCAATCAATGCTAATATGTATTATTATATTGTTCAAAGTGCAATAGTGCAGAAGTGCAAATACATATCAACGCAATTTAAAGTGCATATATACAGGAAGAAGGTAGTCTATCGGATAAACAGTAGATATATTCATATATTACAACAAATTTTTCTGGTGGTGAGAGAGCGCAAACAGATGGAAAGAAAGCATTCCGCCTATGCGTGGAAACTGTCTATATGTCCAAGGATGGAGGTAGGACGTGTCCAAAGACACCTAGCCGACGGGCTTCAGCTTGCTATTCCCAATTCCCGTTTCGGTTTTTCTTCTTCTTGGGCTAGTTGTAACTATCGGTGTTCCTGCAATTGCAATGGTGTGTGGAGTGGAGAGAGATGCTTGTGGACATCCATAGAGTCTAGCCCAAGAAGAAGAAAAACCGAAACGGGAATTGGGAATAGCAAGCTAAAGCCCATCGGCTAGGTGTCTTTGGACACGTCCTACCTCCATCCTTGGACATATGGACAGTTTCCACGCATAGGCGGAATGCTTTCTTTCCATCTGTTTGCGCTCTCTCACCACCAGAAAAATTTGTTGTAATATATGAATATATCTACTGTTTATCCGATAGACTACCTTCTTCCTGTATATATGCACTTTAAATTGCGTTGATATGTATTTGCACTTCCCCACCTGGTGGTTAGCAGTCCTAGCTGAAACCCAGTCATATGAATGTTTATTTGGAAGTATGTCTCACTGTGCAATGTGGCTTATTCCCAAATAAGTAAAGCTCCTGTTTTCCAAAGATTTTCCAAAAAATGCACCTTTCTTTTGTTGGCCAAGTGCCTACTTCTCCAAATAACCACTCCCACCCCCCACCCACCCCAGTTCTAACTGCCCGCATTCAGCCCTTCTCCCTGGTAAATCATGCCATCTGAACAGGGACAGACTAAATAGTTGTTTCAGAGTTGGATAACATTCACTGGATTGGGTTGGAAAGAGGTGAGAACATGGAGTTTCCAAAACGCTTAACCAATAGATTACAGTCTCATACACCAGATGCCCTTCTCTGCTGTCTTCTTCCTAACCACACTTGCCAACAGATCAACCATTGTCTTAATTTTTAAAAATACCTGCTAAATTCTATTCCAGCAAACAATGAGGGAATGTGCAAAAAAAAAAACGCTTAATTTTGAAGGCATAGTAATTCCAAAATATTACAGAGAAATTCTGCAGTCTAATTCTGCCGAGTTTTTGCAGTGATTTCTAATTTCCATCACTCTTCACCCTGGAGACTGAGGATTCTTTTCTTTCTTTCGCAGTGGAAGCCACGTTTAATTTCTATGTAGCCAGGGACTATTAGGACAGTAACCTAGGTGCACTATATAAATCTATCCATCACTACTTTTATTTCCCAGAAATACTACGGTTGCATGTGGTTTCCTCTGCATTAGTGGTGTGACGGAAAGGCTGTCTACACATGCTCACAAGTACATTTCCCTTGAACATTACGATATGCCAAGCACTGGTATTTGAAAGGTTCCAGATTGACTATTCTGGGAGCCCCCCCCCCCAATGTTCGGAAGTTTCCTTCAGTGAGGCCATCTGGGGCCCCTGCTTGCTCCCAAGTGTATAAGTTCTCCCAGTAGGGCAAGACAGGTGTGGGATGGCCAGGTTAAGAATGCTGCTCTTTTAGTGCAGTCCAAGAAGAACAGCAGGATGAAGGTATCTGAAGAAAGGGGCTCTGACTCACAAAAGCTTATGCCCTGATAATTTTGTTGGTCCCAGAGGCGCCGCTAGACAACTCCTGCTGTTTTTCAGCAGACCAACATGGCTACCAACCTGTCCTAAGGAGAGATAATGCCCTTCTAAATCCATTGAAGACTAGATTTAGAAGGGTGTGATCCATTGCCACTTTAGTGGTCACAGTGTTGAACTAGGATATGGGAGACCTCAGTCCCCACTCTGCCATGGAAGCTTACCCAGATAACCATGAGCCACTCACCCACACTCAGCTTCACCTACTGTACAGAGTTGTGACAGTAAAATGGAAGAGAGGGAAATGATGTAGGCCACTTTGAGTCTCAACTACGGAGAAAAACCAGTGAAGAAAATAAAGTTAATAAACATTAAAGCTGTGTAAGAATATTGCATTTTAAATACTAGTTGGTCCAAACAATGGGAAAAGTGTCTTGTTTGGCTAAATCAATATGGGAACTGAGAACTGAACAGAAAAATGTTTCCATCTCTCTACTGGAGATCTTGCAATCTACGAAAGTGAGTCCTGGAGAAATAAACAAGAAAGAACAAAGGAAAAGGTTATAACTCTGTATTTTTTGTCTTATATTATCAGTCTCATAAATGGGCCTATGCACCTTCATTCTAATCCTTCAACCCCTCCTCCCAGCCAGACTCTAAGAAGTCCTACCTCCTTATTCTGGGTGGAAGATGTTTCTTTATATAAATACATATACCTCACTTTTCTCCCAAACAATTATTCAAAGCAGCTTACAAAACAGTGTTCACATCCCAACCACTTAACCACTATGCTATAGCAGTTAGGATGAAAGAGAATGACTGGTCCAAGATCACCCAGTAATCTTCTATGGCAAGGTGGGGATGAAAGAGAATGACTGGTCCAAGATCACCCAGTAATCTTCTATGGCAAGGTGGAGATTTCAGCCTGGCCTTCCTGAATCCTAGCCCAACACTCTAGCCGCCGCCACCACACTGGGAGAGGGGCATTTCCAGCTGGAAGAAAGAGCAACCTACCTGGCAGCCATTGTGATGTCTGCATTGCGGAACATACTCTAGTTACAGGAAGGTAGGAGATTATTTGGGTCCCAATGCCACAATGCTGAATGGAAGATTGTGCCTTGGAGCCTAATGCAGTTTGGAGGGCCACTCCTTTCACTCAGCTATAGCCAGTTTTCTTTCCCCATGCTTACACTGACACAATCACATACAAAGGTACCCTTGCTTTATCTGAAAACTGATCTCTCTCTTCTGCAACAATGGGGACTGAAGAATGGGTCCCATACAATTTCTCATAAATCTGGTTTGGGATTTACTCTGGAGAATACTGTGTGTGGTTGGTGATTAATCCAGCCCAACCCTTCTGTATCAATACTCCTCTCAGGGAAAGAAAGCAAAGAGTCTAGACATGAGCCACTTCATACATTACAAAGAGTGTCTTGTGCTTCTGTTTCCTTCCTTAACAAGGGAAGTGCAGCAGAGATCTTATTTGTAATGAGATCCATGTGCCCTTCCCCCATAGCTCTGGAACGCAGGGGGAATCTCCGAGATCCAGTGCCACTTTAGAAGAGGTGGCCTAAAATCCATCTTTCTGTAAGAATTTTTTTGGGGTAAGGAAAACACGGGTGCTTGGAGTCACATCTGTTTGGAAAAGAGCCTGGGTTGAAAATTTTTTCAAAATTCTCTGGTCGGTTGAGTACTGGATCCAACTTATGTGTGTGTGTTTTGTAATCAAGCAAACAAATGATAAAAGCTACCAACAAATATTGGGCATTAGCGCCCTCTGCTGTTATCTCCTAGAAACAGAAAAAGAAGTTTCTTTATCCCTCCATGGGTTCTCTCTTTAAGACACTTGAAGCAACACACTTAGAAAATTCCACAAATGGATACTAGAGTGACTCTTTGGAAGAGGAGATGGTGATCCAGACATCAGTTGCCTGGCTCAATTCAGGTTTTCGGCTTTCACTTATGAAGCCCTTCATGACCTTGGTATGCAGGACTATTCTCTCCCTATGTTCCACCATGGCAGCTTCCCTCATCTAAAACTGGCCTTCTGCAGATACCACCCCCCCCCCTGCAAAATTGGCTGCTGCCCATACATGCACAATCTCTGTGGTGCCTCTCCCCTTGTGGAATGGCTGCCTGAAGATGTCAAGAGAGCTCCCACTCGGCTTTCTGCAGCCTATACAAAACTGAATTATTCAGTTTTCATTGTGTTTTCGGCTAAGATTCTTTGGCAAAGGTACAGGGTCTGTTGACTATACTACTGAGTTCTGTCTGCTAATGTAGATCTGTTCCTACGGGGTAGTTTCTACATTTTTAATTATGTCAAGTCAAATTACTTGTGTTTTGTTCAGCAATGTTTCACCTCTGTATTCGGAATTATGTCTGTTTTCAAATTTCTGTAGTCCATACCCTACTGTATAGTTTACTGAAAGTTGCAGCGATCAGTCATATAGTCTTGCACTGTGCAATCCGCCTGGAGATTCAGGGAGAAAAGCAGAATCTAAAAAACATATAAGCAAACAAACAAACCTGCTGTGTCTTAACCAGGATGTGGTACGCATATGCAAAATCTATGTGTCACCTCTGTTCAGACCACACAAATACTGCACTTATTGGTAAGACCTATGCGCAGTTGCTGGGGTCCTAGTATGCAGATGGACACAACAACTGCAAAGGGCCCCTTCAAGATTAACAAGATTTTATTCCAGCATAACTGTTCGGGGATCAGAACATTTAAAAAAATGGGCTTTACTTCAGGGTCAGCCTTTAAGGTGGCCACTCCTGTTTATTTTCGACAAAAGTGAACTGCAGAGACATGAAATGCAGCTGTCTTCCCATAGGGCAACCTACACTGCTGTGTCTCTGCTTAACACAAAAGCAAAGCTTTGAAGAGTGCCTTTCAAAAGCACCACACATTAGTGAGCAAGTTTTGGAGTTCCCCTAGATCTCCTAGATGTTAAAGGGGATGGATGGGGGAAGAAAATAATAATTAGAGACGTGATGGCACAGCCTTCAGAGAGAGCACAGGAAACGTTACACAGACTTAATTACATTAAGCCATCTATTCCAGGCACAAAGAACATCTCAGATTAATTAATTCTGCACGACACTTCCTCTGCTCCCTCTTATTTATGCCTTTATATTATACATTTATGCTCCGCTTTTGTCTCCAATGGGGACCCAAAGCAGGGTACAATTTTGTTCCATTTTATCCTCACAACAACCGTGAGCTGGGTTAGCCCGAGAATGTGTGGCTGGCTTGAGGTCGCCCTCAGTGAGCTTCTATGGCAGAGTGAGGATTCGAACCTGGGTCTCCCAGATCCTAGTCCAACAGGACAGCAGTGGTTTTTCCCTGAGGCTGAACAACGTGCTGTGCTTCCCTTTCGCTTTGCTTTACATCCAGCCCGCTCTGCAGAACTCCAGCGCTTACTATTTTGCAAAAATGTGCTCCGTGCTAATAAACGGTGCTCCGCTTCTCTGCGCGGGCTGGTTTTTTAGAGAAACGGCCCCCTTTCCTGCCTTGTAGCAGAATTTCCCTCTGCCAAGGGAACCGCGGGAGGAAGAAGAAAAGGACAGTTCAAATCGCAGAACCGGCAGCACTGAACGCTCGCAAGTCAGGAAAACGAAACCAACTGTTTCGGATCATGTGATCCGAAGGGAGGCCTGTTTTGCGGCGCCGTGGCGAGGAGGAATTTGTCACAAAGATTCCCTTGTCAGGTAGGTCTTGCCTCTGGATGTGCAGGGACGAACCTCCCCTCTCCCAAGAAAAGAGTCCTGCAGGGAGGAGGGAAGAAGATAGACGCAGCCCTTCCAAATCTGCATCCTCCCACCCCAGGAAGAGGAGGGCGGCCAATTCTGTGCTTGGAAATTCATGGAGATTTGGGGGGTTAAGTTCGTGGAAAGGAGGTACCTCAGCATGGTATGATGTCATAGAGTCCACTCTCCAAAGCATCCTTTCCCCCCATGAGAACTGATCTTCGTGGCCATTTCCCCCATGGGAACTGATCTCTGGCCTGTGGTTTGTAATTCCAGGAGACCTCCAGGCCCCACCTGGACATTGGCAACCCTCATTTCTCAACCCTTTCCACAGCTCCTTGGAATTCCCCGAGCGATCAGCTAGCTGGCTTTGGACACGGGGCCTGCCGTGGCCAACCCTGAATCCCCCTGCCTGAATGGAATGCCTCTAGGACAAATGTTTGTCTCCCGAATCTCAGTTAGCCAGCAAGCAGCTGTGAAATGGGCAGCTACGTTTATAATGTAGTGCGATTTGAAGGATGACGGGTGGCAAGGCGTGAATACGTTTTGCAAAGGGGGACAAAGTCCTGTGAATGAAAAGGATCCGAAAAGGGTGTGTGCCGTGCCTTCGCTGGTATTTATCTAAACACAGGCACACCCAGATTATTTCATGCCTTCTCTCTCCCCAGCAAGTTCCACTGTGAGAGCCGATTCCTTGCCCTCCCAGCCAGGCCCTACATCTACGATCTCCCATGGGTACTCAGAGGCCCCTAATTGTGCCTTGGCTGCTGGAGCAGCTGAATGCCCAGCAATTTCCAGGAGTGTCATGGCTGAACCCGGAACGGACCCAGTTCCGAGTACCTTGGAAGCATGGGTCCCGGCACAGCACCATCCCAGAGGATTTTCAGCTATTTGAGGTAAAACAATTCCCTGCATGGAGCACAGATGTGGCCTTACTCTTTTAGGAACCACATAAAAATAATTTGTTTACCGCTGGTGATCTTTCACTTTATAACTGGTGTTAAAAAACCAACAAGCGATAACGTGTTCAAATCTGTAAAGCAAGACTTATTTAATAACATATTTAATATGTTGCTCTACCCACTGACCACAGTAATACCTTATAATAGGGATACCCAACCTTTAAAAAAAAAGTACAATCACTGTAATTAAATCAAAATATGTACACAATAAGTGAGAAAAAAATAAAGATCTTTTAAAAGTTGGTTCCCACAGTACTAAGTATGCCATATATCATGTGTTACTCTCTAATATGATACAATTCTGTGCTGTTATATCAGCAAAGCAACAAATGCCTAAACTTTCACATTGTTTGTTCCATTGGATAAAACTTCTTGCCCTACTGAGTCAGTCTTATCCGTATCTTAATCTGCCATAAAGTTGTTTCTGACTTATGGCAACACTGGGAATTAATGACCTCCAAAACATCATATCATTAACACTCAGATCTTGCAAATTGAAGGCAGAGACTTTCTTTATTGACTCAGTCCATTTCATGCGGGGTCTTCCTCGTTTTCTGGCGCCTTCAACTTTTCCTAGCATTATTGTTTTTTCCAGTGAGTCTTGTCTTCTCGAGATGTGACCAAAGTATGATTGCCTCAGTTTAGTCATTTTAACTTCTAGGAAGAATTCAGGCTTTATTTGATCTAGAAGTCATTTATCATTTTGGTGGTCCTTGGTATCCATAAAACTCTCCTCCTATTATATCCAATTCCCTTTGAGAGCATTTGCCAGTATTTAATTGTTCTAATGCAATTCTACATTATGAGAGCAATCCAAAGCAGGTCTACTCAGTACCGACTCCCATGTTATTCAATGAGGCTTACTCCCAGGAAAGCGTTCTTAGGATTGCAGAGTTAATGTACGAAATCAGTGTTTTATTCATTACAATTCCAACAGTGACTACTAATGCCTCCCTATAAATAATAACAACATTTGATTTATATACCATGCTTCAGGATGACTTAACACCTACTCAGAGCAGGTTATAAAGTATGTTATCCTTATCCCCACAACAACAATCACCCTGTGAGTTTGGTGGGGCTGAGAGAGCTCCTAGAAGCTGTGACTGACCCAAGGTCACACTGCTGGCTACAAGTGGAGGAGTGGGGAATCAAACCCGGTTCTCCAGATTAGAGTCCTGCTCTCTTAACTACCACACCAAACTGCCAATCTAGCTGGAGAGAAATGCCAGTAATGAAAGCTGCATTGCTCTAAGTGAGAAAATGTGGGAGCTGATTGCTTGTGATTTAATAAAAGATGTTTAAAAAGTAGAATACAGTTCTGTGTTTCTACGGAGCAATGGTGGTTCGCTGAGATTTCAGTATTTACAGATTAATTATCTCTTGGTTGCAAGAATTTTTAACAGAGAGCTGGGAAGGGAATTGACCCCCCCCCCTTTGAAGCTACCAATGTGTCAAATGGTAAAAGTTCTCTGTTTGTACTGTATAACATGTTGTGTACATGTGTATGGGATTTAGGTCAAGAATATGTGAAAAAATGGCGACATGCTCTAGGATATGAGATCAATAATAGAGTTTGGAGTTTTCTGATGTCCCTGGGTTTTTTCCCATTAATCTTAGAATAAACGAGAATGCTAATTAAGATGTTATATCACTGGGTCTGAACCTTTCTGAGCCTGTGGACACCTTTGGAATTCTGATAGATGGTGGTGGGCATAACTACGAAAGGACCACCATGGGAGGTGGAGCCACACATAGAGGAAGCCAGGGAAGAAAAGGGGTAGTTTAAAATATATATATTAGAAAAGGGGAGTGAGAGAAAGAATAAAACAAACAGGGTGGTGGCAGCTGCTACCAATACAATGTTATTTTAATCTACACAGCCAATCAGCCCTGCTGGGCAAGAGTCCCACCTGGCTCCACTCACTTTCTAAAAACACTTGGTAGGTACTCTGGTGACCATGGGTGCCACATTGGGGATCCCCGCTTTACAGGGTAGTTATTATAATCCATCTATTGCAGTTTAGTGTCGGTTTTAAATCCTGGTTTATGGAACAGAAATATACTCCTGCAGTTTGGTTAGGACAGCAAGCTGAAAGATTAGTTGAAGCCATTCCAAACCAGTTGCTGTGAATTTATGGAATGTAACAACTGCTGGTTTAGAAGACTTTTTGAAAAGAAAACTGAACACCCAAATTCATGAAGAACAGGTCTATCAACAATTATCATGATAGTTAAACAAAACCTCCATGCTCGGAGGCCGGATATTTCAGTATTTGATGCTGGAAACAAACAATTGGACAAGGCCATCATTTTCATGCCCTGTACTGGAGATTCCAAAGGCTTCCAGTTGGCTCCTGCTGAAAAGGAGCGGGCAGAATTTAAGAGCTGGATTAGACTAATGCTCCATCTGATCTAGTATCCTCTTTCACATAGTGGCCAACCAGATGCCCCCAGAAAGATCTACAACCAGATTGTGGAGGGCAGAGTTTTCTTACTGTGGTTCTCAGAAATGAGTGTTCATAGGGTTACTGCCTCTGAACATGGAGGCTTCATTTAGCATCATGGCTAATAGCCATTGATGGACTTAATCTCCATGAATTTGTTGGCGGACTTGACAGAAGTACCTCTTCTTCTTCTAGGCTTGGGCCATTGCTAGTGGCCGCTACAATCCAAGGTCTGATACCCGGACACCTTCAGAATGGAAAAGAAACTTCCGCAGTGCCCTGAACCGAAAGCCAGAGATCAATCTAATAGCTGATAATAGCACAGATTCTGAAGACCCCCACAAAGTGTTTGAAATTCAACAACCTGATGGTAGGAACAGACTGACCAGATGCCTGGAGAAAGTTTCTGATGGGAGTCTGGAAGGAGGAGGAAATCCTCCTTCCAGACTGAAAGCATCATTTATTTATATATTATTTTCTCTTACAGTTCCAGGTGACCACGTGCAAGCAATGTCTGGGGATGTGCTTGAAAACCTGGGGAAATGTGGAGACAGTCCACCTTCTTGCCAGGTCAGTTTGCCAACCAGGGAATGGTGAAATACAAACAAAAAAGATGAAAGAGTAGCTCAAAGGGGAGGGAATCAATGGAAGCAGGGGAGAGAATGAGGACTAAGCCAAGGAGGACTTTTGAGTCTTCTCCATCCTTTTCTTCAGGATGACTCACTGGAGAATGTACTGAAGACCCTGGTTCTCTCCAGTTCCAAAGAAGGTGAGTGATACAGGGTCCAGTACAAGGTTGGATAGGATGCTGGAGAAATTAGGAACCTGAAGAGGTGGACAAGAAGACTTTTGTATATCAGCTCCAAGATTTATACTCTGAATGGTAATGGTGTAGTGGTTAGTGTGTCAGACTAGGATCAGTAGTTGTTAAAGAGAGTATGAGTAATGGTTAGAATATTGACTGAGGAAACCAGGGCCGTTTTCACACTACTAACCTGCTTCTGTAACGTTGTGAAACGTCGTGCAAAAAACGCGGAAGATAGCGTCTTCTCGCGAGAGTTTTGTACAACATTGCGAGAGTTTTGTGCGACGTTGCACAAAACTCTCGCGAGAAGATGCTATCTTCCGCGGTTTTTGTGCAACGTTTTGCAACGTTACGGAAGCAGGTTAGTAGTGTGAAAACGGCCCTGGGTTTGAAGATGGTTGGGGCACGTAGCTTTGCCCTTCCCCTGCAAACTTTGCAGCCCTTGCAGTATGGATGTTGATTATACATTTTCAACAGATCTCTGTAGTGTTAAAAATATGTGAGCTTAAGAGAAGCCTAGAAATTGAAACTGGAGATTGCTAGACTATCATCGATTGGTATGCAGCCTGAAAGCTTTCCTTTTAAAGTCTGTAATAGAGCATTGGAATGGAGCTTATAGGGAAATTAGTGTTCTGGGTGGCATTTTAAACTGGATTTAACTAATATATTGAATTACTACTTATCCAGAATTTTGGGGATAGTGTGATCTAGAAGTCTGGCTTAGATATGTTCTGTTCCTTGTAGCAGATTCTGTGCATGAGGTATCACAAGAAACTCATACTCTTTGGGAAAACTAGTTGGGGGTAAAGAGAGCAGTAAGTATTGACCTCTGGAAATTCTGGCTTGGATCCTACAAATGGGCTACGTGCGCGCTAGTCTTTCCCACGGAGTGTGCTGCCTCTTGCACTAGCATTTGCATTTGTGCACGGGCTCACTGAAAATCATTCATCTTGCATAAAAGGAAATGCTAGCGGAAGAGAAAGTGTGCTCCTTGGCAGAGGCTATCCAGTGCACGTGAAACCCTTTCATAATGTGCAAGTGCGTGATTTCTGTTCATCTCATAGAATCTACTTTCTTTCCAAAGTGCTGGCAAGATGAGTTGTGCACGCCAGCTCCGCTTTATTCCGTGCCCTTCCAAGGGATCCAGGAATCCTGCCACCATCTGTCCCTTGAGGCACTTTGGAGTGCCCAAGATTCTCATTCCAGAGTTCTCTATATGTTGGTTCTCAAGTGTTCTGTTGTCTTTCTTTGTTCCACGATGTTCCCTATTCAGTGCCAGGAGCAGAAAACCCAGCTTACTGTGTAGGCCTGTCCCCATCTGGTTTGGATCTGGTCTCACCAACAGTCCCAATGATACCGTTGGAACCAGCCTTGGAAGCGAATGAGTTTGGTAGGATTTCGGGATCTGGAGGATATATCAAACCTCGCTCGTGATCAAATAGGCGTTGCATTTAATCATTCTGCCACCCTTTCCCCCCACCAGCGTAAGTGGTGGCATTTCAGGCCCGGGCATTTCAGGCCTTTAGCCTGGGCCTACAGTATTTACAGTTTTTTTTGTTCGTTCTCTCTGGCTCCCCTTTCCCTTCCCATCCCCTGCATCTTGCCATATCACTTCCTAGCAGAGTTGCCAACTCTGGGTCGGGAAACTTGTAGAGATTTTGGGTAGAGCCTGGAGAGAGGTGGAACCAGCAGGGAATAATGCAACAGAGTAGCCAATTTCTCCTAGGGGACTGATCGCTGTAGTCTAGAAATTTGTTGTAATTCTGGGAAGTTTCCAGGCCCCATCTGGAGATTGGCAACTCTGCTATCTAACCAGGACTTAAGTTCTAAGTGGCAGCTATTTTATACCCGACCCCCTATGAATGTTTTTTCCTTTGGCTTTTCTTCCACGCCCCCCCCACTCCCCCACCCGGCAATCATTAGCAAAAAAGGGGAAAAAGAGGTCAGATACCATGGTGGAGGCACCACTTCTGTTTTGATCAAGCCAGCTCCAACAGGCCTGGAGAAAAAATACCTAGTGGAAGGTTTTCACAGTGTGGAGATAAATAACATCCCTTTACACCTCTGTGAAACGGACCAGACATTGTTCTCCAGCCCTGTGGATCTGTGTAGGTTGGTTCACAAGTATTTTGTCTTTTTTATGTTCTTTGTTCAGTGCCAGGAGCAGAAAATGCAGCTTCCTGTGTAAACCTGCCTCCATCTGGTTTGGATCAGGCCCCACCAACAGCCTCAATGATACCATTGGAGCAGATGATGGTAACCAATGTGTTAGGTAAGCTTTTTGAATGCAGGCCCTCTTGTGGCCCAAACTGAGATTGCACCTAACACGAACTCGTTTCCCTCCAAGATGGTGGTTTCAGCTCGGGCCAAGGATCTATCTCTAACCCTAACCTTCAACATAGGACTTGTTGATAATTTTGTAATGCACCCTCTTTCTTCTCCCTTTATCCTCTGGAAGCCAGTGTAGGGGGTAGGGTGTTGGACTAGGATATGGGAGATCTGAGTTCAAATCCTTGCTCTGCCATGGATGCTAACTGGGTAACTTTGGGTCAGCCACACACACTCAGCTTAAAATGAGAATGGTGAAACCATGTGCGCCGCTCTGAGCTCCTCAGCAAAAGAATGGGATAAATAGACCCTCTGCTGCTCACTGCCTTGTTCACCCTAGCTAGGATTTCATCAGGAACTGAGCAGCAGCCATTCCCCCCCCCCCCCCAAATTTTCCTTTTTAAAAAAGATCAAGGCAGTCTTGTGGGCAATATAAAAGGGTAATTGGGACTCTTAGAGGAAAATGACATTGAATTATTTCACTCTCTTTTAACTGAGCATGGGGAAACAGAATGAGCTAGTGACAGAATGCCAGTTTGCAGCCCTTTGTTTCCAAAGCAGTGTTTCCAGTGATTGAACAAGTCAAGGTATGAATAGCATTATCTTGTGGTGGATTAATGAAGGATACCTCTGCAAGTAATGATGCGAGATAGCAGAGGGATTTTCACCTCCCCCATCCCCCCAAAACCCATGTCCCTTCTATTCTTCAGAAACAGATTTTGAAGTGCGGGTCTATTATCGAGGTCGCTTAGTCTTCAACGACACCTTCAGCAACGTGAAGGGCTTGTGCTTTGTGCCCCCCCGGATGCCCTGTCCCTTATCCGGATTTGGCTGCTGTGGTATTGCCCGATACTGCTATCTTGAACGACCAGCGGCAAGCAGCGTACACAAGCCGCCTTCTGAGAGGCGTGGCTCCTGGAGTGCTGCTCCGTATTGAGGGTCCGTTGCTGTGTGGCAGCCGGCTGGGTTCTTGCCATGTTTTCTGGAGCCAGTCTGAGACACCCACTGATCAGACACGTTGTGGAGGGCTCCCGAAGAAACAATTCAGCTGCCTTTATAGCCTGCAGCAGTTTGTGCAAGGTACAACGGTATCGCTTTTAATCTCCAGTGGCTGCAGTAATCTTTTTCTTGCTCTTGCCATTTGTGGTCATTTTTTTGTCTTGAATTTTATTCCCTTCTGGCACCACTGCAGAGAAAGTGAAGTATACACGTAGGAGTTGCCAGTGTGGTACGCGGGTTAGAGTGTCAGACTAGGATCTGGGAGACTCAGGTTCAAATCCCCACTCGGCCATGGAAGCTCACCGGGTGACTTTGGACTGGTCACTCTCAGCCTAACTTAACTGATAAAGTGTTGATTGTGCAGATAAAATGGGAAGCGGAACAGTGATATTGTAAGATGCTTTGGGTAGGGGCTGTGGCTCTGTGGTAGAGCTTCTGATTGCAGGCAGAAGGTCTCAGGTTTAAACCTCTTGACATCTCCAGTTAAAAAAGATCAGGTAGTAGGTAGTAGGAAAGACCTCTTCCCAAGACCTTGGAGAGGCACTGCTATTCTGCATAGGCAAGACTGACCTTGACGGACCAGTGGTCCGATTCTGTATAATGCAGCTTCATGCGTTCATGCAGGTACCCATTGGGAAGAAAAGCAGTAGAGATATCTAAATATGCCTTTTGGAGGTACAGCTCAAATGTATTAAAACTTGGGCCATGTTTCTAAGCTTATTCCTCCTGTCCTTATCCAAACCCAGCACCAATAATCTACTCTTGCAGGATAGCATACAAAGACCCTCACCCAGTGGAACCTTTGGGTGGCAACCAAGAAAGGGCCTTCTTGGTCATGGCACCGAAACATGGATCTCCCTCCCACGGAGATTAGTTTGTCTCGCTCTTTTGTTGTCTTCCACCAGTGGGTGAAGACTTCGTTGTTTCATTTGGCGTTCCCTCACTCACTCTCATTGGCCCTCCTCCCTGTTTGTATGTGTTTTACCTGTTTGTTTTAAATGTTTGATACATATTTATATTTTAAACAATGTAAGTGCACTGCGTTTGGGACTCTTGAGTTCGGTGGAAAGGTGGCATGGAAGAGTTTTAAATCATAATAGCCTGGGGATCAAATCCAACGTTGGCATTAGAAGAGGACTAGAATGGGACATTTCTATTCCCACTTCATGCAAAGGAGAAGAAGATTGTTACTGGAAATCAGGAGTTCTTCCTGATCTCTTACCTTGCCAAGTGATGAGGAAGAAGGAAAGGTCACCTGTCTCGAGGGCATTCAGCTCACTTGGTTCTTGGGTGCTGAGGGGGAAGGCAGTTTTGGAGAGTTTCAGGCTTCTGACCCTCCTTGGACACTCAAACACACTGGGCACCTGACACACTCTCCAGAATCTCCATAGCTTAAAGATGAGAATTTGGGTCTTTGATATTATACATTTGGTTCACTTAAAACCAGGGCTTTTTTTCAGCTAGAATGCGGTGGAATGGAGTTCCGGCACCTGTTGAAAATGGTCACAATGCCGGTGGCCCCGCCCCCTGATCTCCAGACAGAGGGGAGTTGGGATTGTGCGGAGGGCAATCTCAACTCCCCTCTGTCTGATCAGGGGGCGGGGCCACCGGCCATGTGACCATTTTCGCAAAGGGCGATTTAAACTTTTAAAAACTGCCCTTGTTCCAGCTGACCCAAAGTGATGTCATTGTGCGGTCCTGAGTTCCACCACTGAGTTCCACTACCTCTCTTCCCAGAAAAAAATCCCTGCTTAAAACTCATAAAATTGCACATGGTGCTGCCTTATACTGAATCAAGACTTTGGTCCATCAGAGTCAGTATCGCGTACTCAGATTTGCAGTGTCTATCCAGGATCTTTCACATCTATCCTTTTAACTGGAGATGCCAGTGATTGAACCTGAGATCTTCTGCATGCAAAGTAGATCCTCTACAACTGAGCCACTAAGCATTTGCCACACCTCTGAGCAGCCAAAGAAAGCCATGGCCTGATAGCAAGCCTGGTAAGAGGAACACTTTTGATTGCTTTTGCTCCTTTAGAGGTATCTGTGCTGTCAGTTACAGAATCTGGCATGGCTTCTAACAAAACAGGAATTCTCCATAATGCTTTTGCATTATGCTTCGGGGTGGGGGTTAATTACTACATTAGTAAAGAGAAGCCACTCATTTTTTGCAGAAAGTTATCTTTACCCAGCCGCCAATGTAAGTGCAACAAGCATGGTGGAACAATAGGGTGCAGAGAAAAAGCTGTTTTTCTCTCCTACTCCAGAATTGATTGGATACCTGGAAGGAAGCAGGGGCTCCCCTGACTACACCCTGTGGTTATGCTTTGGGGAGGAGTGGCCTGACTCCAGCTGTCTTTGGAAGAAAAAACTCATCCTGGTACAGGTATGTAACCTCAGGTTTATCCCCTTGCCACAATACCCCCCTCCCATATGCTTCTACTTTTCTGACTTGTAAGGACAGATCTCTGAGTGCAGACTCAAGTGCAGATTAATAACTTAGTTGCAGGGGGAATGATCTGAAGGAAAACAAACTGGAGAACAAATTTCTGTTGAGGATGGCCTTGTTCCATTCATGCTCATCTTTCTCACATATCAGACCATTTACTATACTCTTGTGGATATAGTGCTAAAACGGTGGGCCAGATTTTCAGAGCATTCTTCTTGGTATAATTAGGGTTCTGACAGATAAGGCACCAATGGAGAAAGAAAGATACAAGCATCCCTGCGGTCACTGGAAATGGTCTTTGGTTTCATTCTAACTTGGTGTGGAAGAGCATGTATGTACGCTTGGGGAACTGATAAACATCTACGCCACCGTTATTTTCTCAGGTGGAATGAAGAGGTACCAAGTACAGAGGTAACAAATGCAGCTTCTGCTGCAGTTGGCATGGAGAGACTAACCCCGACTGATGTGACACCAGCCGTAGCTATTCCTCTGAGTGTTATCTAGAATGCTTCAGTGGTAGGCATAGTGGCTGTGATATTTACATCTTTCTGTAGAGGTAAAAATTACCTTTCAGGAAGCAAATCCCTGACCCTTCTATGTATTTTACAAAATCATAATGACTAGACACACATGAACCCAGGATAAAACGCATTTCAGATTCCTCCATGAGCAATGGTTTTATGCAGCTTAGAGAGACAGAAAAGCCCTGCAGTTACTTGGATTCTACTCCCAACAGTGGCCAAATCAAACAGGCAGAGGTTTTCTGTTTCTTGTTTTGAATGCTGCTGCTTAACTTGGATGTCTTAAAGTCTGAATGTAGACTAGCAGCAGAACATGGAGAGTTCAAAACATGGTTGTTCCTGTTGAAATGGCAGTCAGTACCAACAATGCTCAACATTCACCAGCTACGGAATCAAAAAACTCATAGTAACACAACATGTATTGCTGCTTAAAATTCCTATAGTACTAGTCAGTTGTTAGGCCTTGTACAAAACATGTAAGTGGCAGAATCATTGCGAAATAGCTTTCATTCAGGCAGGCGGGGGGGGGGGAACCAACTCTTCTGCTGCTGCAGGGGTCTGAGACAGTAACAGAGGATGCAACTGCCAACTCTAATAAGAGCAACAGATTTGCAGATGTTTTCTCTTAGGCCAGAAATTCACAGGCCCCATTTCCACAATCCTATGAGGCCAGTAGCCTTATTTCCAGGACTCCCCCCCAACCCCCCCTTTAGATCTTCTCCATATCCACTTGCACTGAAGCGCAGCTGCTGCTGTCCCACATTCAATCTTACCCATTTGCCTTTGACAATCCGCTCAAAATGTTTCCGAGACAACCCTCCTTTCTCTCCTCTTCACACGTATTTCTGCTGTAACTTGACTACTCTATCAGTCCCTTACTTCCCTCCAGTAGTTTAACCAGTCTGGATAAACCCACAAGAAATCCGTTGGTTTTGCCGATGCCACAAGACTCGCTGTGTTGCACCAAACTAAGACAGCTACCTATTTGGAATGGGACAGAGACTATCGCTTGTGTATGATATGTTAGTAAATAGCCACAGAAAAATGTCTGTCAGCAAGGAATCTCTTTTCAGTGTACAAAGGTCAAAGCTTTCATGGAACTCTGACCTTTGCTTCTAAATTAATTCCCACTAAAGGTCTTACGATGTGGTTTTAATCTTCCAGACCAAAATTGGTCTGCGTAGATTACTACATCAACTTGGGCATTATTGCAAGGAGGAAGCTCATAATATCAACTTTGAAAAGACTAAAATAATGGTCTTTAGGGAAAGGGCAAAACTGTCCTCCTGGAACATTCTTGGTAACCCCATCAGTCAATGCAGTTCTTTTAAATATCTTGGTGTTACTTTTAGAGAGACCTTAAACTGGAACACTCATTTGGAAACAGTAAAATCTTCAGCACTAAGAATGGTAGAGTCTATCTTGAGTTTTTATTACTTAAAGGGCAGGCGTCTTATTGATCCAGTTCTGAAATTATTTCAGAGCAAGGTCATTCCTTGTCTCCTCTACAGAGCTGAAATTTGGGGATGGAGGGAAACCTGTCTAGTATAGAAGTAATCCAGAACCGGGTCTTAAGCCCTCCCTGGGGTGGGGGGGGGGGTCTCTAGCTGCTTTGATGAGAGCAGAATCAGGTCTCCCCTCGCTTAGAGCCTGAGCACATCTGGCCATTATAAAATATTGGGTAAAGAATAAGAAGAGAGCGAACTAGGTTTGGTGTAGTGGTTAAAAGCAGCGGGACACTAATCTGGAGAACTAGGTTTGATTTCCCACTCCTCCACTTGAAGCCAGCTGGGTGACCTTGGGTCAGTCACAGCTTCTAGGGGCTCTCTCAGCCCCACTCACCTCATAGGGTGTTTGTTGTGGGGATCACAACAACATACTTTGTAAACTGCTCTAAGTGAGTGTTTATTTGTCCTGAAAGGCGGTATATAAATCAAATATTAATATTATTAAAAATCCTAGACAAGTTTCACTTAGTCAAATATCCTTCAGTTTTTTGATGGCCAATAACTCGCAGCGTTCTGTTTACCTTAATGAAATATTCTTAAGGTACTCTGTTCTTGATGATCTTATAGGGTCTCTGGCTACTTATCCCCAATTTAGGGATTAGATTTTTAACTCCAATGCATTGATCAATCGCTCTCAAATTCTAAATTCAAAAGCACCACCATGGTTCAAATTTATTAAATTTGAACACGTCCACTCACCTTATCTTGCTAAAATCTCTAATTATAATCTTAAAGCACCCTTCACCCTATTGTGATCAGTCCATGCCCTCAGCAGTATTGTCTGGATGTTACTCTCAAACTCTTATAGCCCAAAGGGTCTGTAATCTGTGGGTCTCATACACTAGAGGATTTACCTCATTTTATCCTCCTTTTGTCCTTTATATTCTGACCCCAGATCAAAATTTCTGGCGGGATTTTTATCTGGTCTAAGATTATAGACATATGCAGAGAAAATCTCATTTTTGCTTTCTGATGTTGACATGTACGTTTCATACTGAGTTTCATTTTGCTTTTGCTGCTATGAAGGTCTATTGCAGCAAAGGAAAAAGGGCATTAAACTCGCAGTTAACTTATTGACGGTTTTAATCAATGTCTGTTTTAATGGAATTTTGGTAAATCTGTATTGTATATAGTTGTATTTTACCTAATTTTATCTTATCTAATGAGGTCTTTGTAATTTTGTGACAGCCTATGACTATATACAAACTCTGAACACTAAAGGTCTTAAGGTACCAAAACAGATTTATTGTAGCATTAAGTTTTCATCGATTTAAGAGTTAACTATCAGATGTAGAATATCCTCTGTTGGCAGCTATGCAGGTCTCAAGAATTTTTTGTATACCAAGGTGCAGGGCGGGGTGGGGGGGGTGGGGACTAGAAAGGTTGAGAGATGCAGCAGGGAGCAGTAGGCCTGTTACCTCTATGCAGAATCAAAACACTGATAGCTTTTCCACTGCCAGTGGATGCAGTGGCGGCCACTACCATCGATATCCTTAAAAGGGGGGTCAAGACAGATTCATGCAGGAGAGGTCCTTCAGTGGTTGCTGGTCATGGTGACTAAAGGAAATTTCTACAGCCCGAGGCAGCAAATCGGAATGCTAGTGCTGGGGTGCATCTTGGGAAGACTTCTATGCCCTGTTTGGTGGCTCTCCGGAGAAGCTGGTTGGCCAGTATGTGAGACAGGCTGCCGGACAAGATGGACCACTGGTCACATCCAATGGGTTGTTTTTTAATTTCATTTTTATTAAAATATTTATACTCCACCTTTCCTAAAAAGTGTATCTGCTGCCTTCTCTCTTCGCCTAAAAATGCCTGCCGTTCTTGTATTTCTATTGTACATTATTTTGGCTGTCCGTGGAAATGACAGACTTGCTCTCCAATCTACAGCCTTTTAAACCCCTCCTCCCTTTTGACAAATCGTGGTTTCCACCATCACGTGATATTTGCACAGGTGATCTGCCAGTAGAAGATATCGTGCATCTGAAGATACTACATTCATCTCATAAAGTGCTTTCCAGTCTATGAAAACTTGTATCACAAACAATTCTTCACAGCAACACTCATTTTTGCTGCAGACTGCTGTTGCTACCATGGAAGACTCCCCCCCCCCCCACCTTTCCTCCCTGTGGGAGAGATACGGACTGAGCATCACAGTGGATGCACACTTGGAGCATCTCTCTCCAGGACATGGCTATGCAATACTAAGAATTAAAAATCAGTTTATATTCAGTTCTTCCCATTTTGTTTCCCTCTGCAGGTCATCCCAAAAGTTTTTGAAATGCTCCACGAACTGAGCAAGGCCAGTGGGGCATCATCATTAAATTGTGCTGAACCAGACCTGAGGATATCGGACTCACTACAGGACTCTCCTCCCTTGTTGGAGCGACTGAAAGACTGGGAGGAGAGGATGGATACGCAGTTTACCAGCCAGCCCTGCTAGCCACAGCTACTTTGGTCATACTCAGTCCTCCTCCTTGGAACAAGGCCATCTGCTCCTATGACGGAATGACACCACCCTTGCCTTTAGGGAGGGCCAGCTGAGCTGCAGCCCCCCCCCCCTTAATGTGATACTTGTCCTTAGTCATTCCTCTAGTGGGGCACCTGATTTTATTCAGCAGAGTGACTCAGACCAACCCTACGTAAATTTACTTTTCACTTTCCAGATTAAGAATACTTACTACAATCTTGTCTGAAGCCTATAACAAGCAAAACCAAATGTACCATTGTCTACAAAAACCACCTCCAGCTATTCCATGTACACTGTTAGTAATTTTTTTTTTTGCAGCGACTTGTATTGTTTTACATTCAGGGTGTGTTCATGGCAGGGAGAAGGTATAGAACTTTGTTTAGGTGATACCTTGATTAGGCTATTTTTGAAATCTATCTCCCAGAATCTCGGCTCTTGTTTATTTCAGTCGTTAATATTGCTGGGTTTTCCCCCAAAATAGAAATCTATATTTCTTACATTTAAGGCTCTTTGTTATGTTGCTGCCTTCTGGTTCTCTGCTTCGATTTTTCCCTGCTGAGTTTGCCATTCTGGTTCAGTTTACCATTTTCTCCGCACTGACTGCTGTTCAGTTCTTGGATTCCCCCCCCCCCTTTTGCTTTCCTCTTTTGAGAAGCTTTAACAAAACCTGCTTGTTCTGTGCTGTATTTTCTTCAGTAAACTCGTTAGATTTGTGACTCAGAAGTCATTTATTTGTATTTTCTTTTGGTTCTTTCCCTCTTCCTTTCCCCATCCTCTTCAAACTGGTGTTGATCAGTTCTAGACTGTGAGCCTGTAGGCAACCACTTTTAAAGTTGTTTATGGGGCCTGGTAATGCTAGAACACTTCATATGTAGAGGCAACCATATGGATTGAGTTTTAACCCATGATTTTGGAGGCAAGAACAAGCCAGGTGGTGAAAGGGTTTGATTGGTGTGAGAACCCCAATAGCAATGGGACATGACATCAAGCTTAAACCACTGCTGCCTTTCTTCTCCATCCTATTGAAATTCATTTCTCCAGGAACCAAAACAATCACCCAGCTGCCTGGAGGTCAGCCTTTTGCTTCTCTGGAATACGCTGGATGCCTGCATAGACGGGTGGTGTGAACTCCCCCTGAAGCCCCAATTTCCTCCCCATCTCTGCTTCTTAAAATGTTGTTTATCTTCCTCCGTTCCCATCAATGCTTGGTTACTCCATTGTCTGCTGCAGAATACTTAGAATTACACTGCCAGACCTACAGCTTCACCTGCCTCCTTGGAGAGACACATTCACTCCTGGGCTGTTTCAAGGCATTTTTGTTATTCCAGGCAAGACACACCCATTGCCTCCAGGCAAGGGTTCCTGGCCAGCAGGTGGTGGCAGCAATCACCTCCAATGCTACTGATGGCCCAGGAGCCAGCTGAGCCCTGCTAGTACATTAGCACCCTCCTTGTGATGCTGCTCCGGCCAGTCGCTTGGGTTATTTAGCCAAAGAACCAAGTTCTGAGCATCTTTGAGGCCACTAATAAACAGGCCTGGGATTGTTTCCCAGCAGTTCACTGCAGATGTGAAAGGAGAGCTGTCCAATTCAGGCCATGAAAACGGGGACAGAAGTTGCCTCTGGCTCATTCTCTCCCTGCTCCCCCCACCCCTACTGCCACCTGATGTTACGTAAGATTCTTGACTCTTTGTACCTATTTCTTGCCTCAAGCCATAAAGTGAACTAAGCAAAAATAAAAGTTGCAAATAATTGTCTGCACTTGCCCCCAAGAATAGCAAGGGTCTTCTGCTACCAGCGATGGGACAAGAACAAAAAACTGAACAATAGTCCATAGAGGGGGTAGGAAGCGGAAGTGTGCAAAAGCAGTCAACTGCAATCAGTTTCTAGGGTGTACCAGAGCTCCCATTTCCACCCATGAAGGGAGATAGCTATGTTGGGGTAGCTGAATTACAGAAGCTTCCATATAGTGTTGAGATTATGCAGCTACCTCTATGATGGGGGGGGGGTGATACTTACAAAACACCCAATACCAAAGTGGAAATGGGGCAGGGTGTGGATTAAAGTAGCAAACACAACCCATCTTTCTGTAATGAATTCTGTATGAGGAAGGGATGTGGAATGATTTCTGCCCACAAAGGCTAAATTCTTCCTCTAAAGCGATACAACACTCTGTTCTAAAAGGATCACAGAGATGAGCACAGTTTTAGATGGCTAAATGCAGTTTTATGAAGAGAAAGGGAAATAAGAAGGGGGGAAGTATGACAGACAAACTTACAACTGGGGGGTACGGTATGGGAAGGTGTTGCCCAACCTCAGCAGGAAGTTGCCATCTATCCGCCGATCATGGTACTGCTGCTGCTTGACTGCTGATGGTGGAGGAGGGAGGGCAAGAATAAAACCATCAAATTAAAAACCATGCTAAATGAGTAAAAACTAGGTCGGGGAAAAGGAACCACATCCACCGATTCATCGAGGGGTTTCAAAGAGGTGAAACTAAAAATTAGTCCCATCCTTTTCCATCTTGTATTTACAGGGTAAAACACACATTGATTTGTGGCTAAAAGCTGAAAGTGTTGGAGGGGGAGAAGGGGGGGGGGTTCTGGGGGCAGGCAGCAGATGCACAAGAATCGCACTCTCCAAATGCCACCCCTCCCCAAAAACAAGTTATCCCAACCCTCCCATCCACACCCCACGGTAACAGAGGGGTTGGGGAGCTCAGCCAAGCCTATTTGCATAAAAGAAGGGCCCCATTTTGATATTTCTTCCTTGTCAGAGGAGATCAGAGAGGGGGCATAGGCAAGCCAGACTTGTCCAAGCCTCCCATTTCCTTGGGGGGGCCTGACTCCTCATCCATCTTGCGTCCGTGTTTTCGAAAGTACTTGTATCGCTGGACATAGGCCTTCACTAGGTTGTTCACCTTGACTGGATTGATTTCTCCACTCTTGCTGTGGCAGATCTAGACAGCAGCAGAAAGGGGGAATTAATGCCTTGCCCTTGTGTCCTCTGCTCCCAAATTTCTCCTCCTCCACACACACCCCTTCTAACCTTGTGGACGGCTTTACGCAGGATGTCCTTATATTCGTCCTTGGTGATTTCCTTTTTCTGGTAATAGGGTTTAATGGCCAGTTTCACCTCCTCCACAGCCCGCTCTTGGGTGTGAAGCTTCTTCAGGTACTGAAGTGGAGCAGAGGCAAAGAAGTTAGCAGAAGCAGGGATATTACCAACAGCAAGTCCCAGATAAGTGGACGGTCCAGGGAGCAGCTCCAGCCCAGCTGAGTCCTGTTTTCTTCCAGCCTTTTCAGGACTTCTGTCTATGCTGCCTTATCCAATTAGTCCTGACACAAAATCATTTCTACTCATAGCTTGGTTTTCACAAACTGCTTGGATTCTTTCACATACAGATTAGAGCATCCTTCTTACTGCAGTATCTGACAAGGGTTCAAAAATAAGTTTCTCAGATAAACGAACACCTGGGTTGTTCCCTGCCCTAAACATGAGTATTATTCTTTTGTGACTTATGGAAATTGCCTATCCTACCTCAGGACCCACACTTACAACACGGATCCTATTGATATCGATATCTAGATGGATAGATACATATATAGGATTTGGTAGATTGAGCTGTCCAGCAAGGGGGAAGTATAGCTGCACTGGCTCGGCTACCCTTTTCTACACGATCTGGTCTCCTGGGGCCCGTTCTGGGGGTGGGGGCTCTGTACAGCACCACCACTGCCCTACCGCCAGCTGGCCCAACCTCTGCCCTGAAGCCCCTGCTGCCAGAGAGACACTGCTGATCCCCTACACTGTCCAAGACACAGGCCAGGGGACAGGCAATCACATGTGGTGGGGTGATCACCCTACTGTTGAACCTGTGCCGCCTCTGTGTATAGGGAGGTATGATTAACAGTAGGGCAGTCAGGGGGGCCACCATCCTACAGCTGATCATCACCACCACCACCCAGCTGCCTGAGTGATTCTGTAGAACCATCCTCAAGTTTTGCCAGGGGCTCGAAAATCATTTAACACTGCCCCAGTACACAATGATTTCAGGAACACACCATCTGCCTCTGGTTGCTCTCCCTCCAGCACTTCGTTAAACTAAATAAAAGGTGGATATGCCACCACAACACCCAACTTTAGATTATGATGCAACCCCCTAGTGTAAAATCTACTGCCACCCACCCTAGCTGAAGACCAATAGGATATAAGGGATAACCCGAAGCAAGCAGCACCCCTGGTGGCTATTTTCCCCATCTGGAGGGATGTGAATCCTTAACCAAAAATCACTTTTTTACCTTATCACTGTCTCCTCGCCCGTCAGAGCTGGTGCTGCCCAGATCGGTACCCGATGAGGAAGCAAAGATGCTGGACGAGGGAGGGCCTACTGGGGTCTGGCTCAAAGACCCTGGCAACACCCCTGTAGGGGTTGGGGGGGTTGAGCCACAGCCTCCCATGGGCAGGGAGCTCTGAAGCAGGTAGGAGACAGGTGGTGTAGCCAGGTGTGACACGGGTGGATGGGTGGGTGGTGCCGGTGGTTGGGGAGGCCCCAAGGATGCTGAAGGTTTCGTGTGGGTCAGGATCTAGGAGGATAAAGAGCAGGAGAACATGATCAGAATGGAAGAAGCAGGAGATCCTTGAGTCATTACTTAGATGCCCGCCATTGTGGCACGTTGTGTATCTCTATTTTCCACTTGTGAGTTCAGTCTGGGAATGCCTGGCCCTAAGTGGGGGCATGTGGATACATGTAATTTCCTATGCAGTCGAAGGGCTAGATGAGTCATGCACTCCTCTCCCCCAGGGGACAAAAGTATCCCCCCCCCGCCAACAAAGCAACAAGCTGAAATGAACAGTAGCCACAGATGGCAGTTCCAAAAATAATTGCACAATGCTGTTTCAGTGTGAAGGAAAGGTCTTACAACCTTGGAGTAGCTGCCATGTTAGTCTATTGTAGCAAAATTAAACAGGAGCCCAGTAGCATCTGAAAGCATCTGTTAAGAACATAAGAGAAGCCATGTTGGATCAACACTCTGTGTCACACAGTGGCCAAAAAACCAGGTGTCCTCAGGAGGTCTGCCAGTGGGGAAGGGACACTAGAAGCCCTCCCACTGATTGCCCCCCAAACACCAAGAATACAGAGCAGCACTGCCCTAGACAGAGAGTTCCATCTATACCTTGTGGCTAATAGCCACTGATGGACCTCTGCTCCATATGTTTCTCCAAACCTCTCTTGAAGCTGTCTATGCTTGAAGCTGCCATCACCTCCTGAGGCAGTGAATTCCATGTGTGAATCCATGTGTGTGTGTTGCAAGCATCTGTTGCAAGCATCATTTTCAACATGGCTTCATTACTAGATGACCAGATACCTGGAGTTTGCCATTATCAGTACAACCCATATCACATGCATGCCAGGCAGTTCCAAATGCTTTTTACTAGAAGACTCAAAAGTTTGGATCTTTTGAACAAGTTCCATATATGCTAGATAGTCTCAGCTGCACAGCATGCTTCCTCTTGTGCTTAGCACTTCCATTTGCATAAGATCAATGGTTTCAAGGGCCTTTGCACAAACAGAAGTGCTAGTAGAAAAGGAAACATTCTGGGTGGAAGAGGCAATCAAGCACACACTGAACTTGTTCATATAACTTGACCAAATGCTGCAACTGATATCCTTGTCTTCTAATTAAAACTCAGTCCTCCAGTAACTAAATAGTGGAATCCACTGCCAGTGGACACAGCAATGGCCACAAGCACAGATATCTTTACAAGAGGGGCCGGATTAATGGAGATGTCCACCGATGGCCCAAAGCCACGGTGATAAAAGGGAACTTCCGCAGTCTGACACAGCAAACGTGTGAAACCCCAAACTAGGAGGCAACATCAGGGGAAGGCCTTGGCTTCTCTGCCCTGCTTGCTGGCCCTTCGAGGGTAGCTGGCTGACTGGCTGACTAATGAGTGTAATAGAATGCCAGACTCAACAGACCACTGGTCCGATCCAGCAAGGCTCTTATGTTCTCGTACTTTTGTCACATCATGAAATGACAAATTCTCTAGGAAAGTCAATAAGGCTAGGAAAAGTTGAAAACAGTAGGAAAAGAGAAAGACTCAAAATGAGATGGTTTGACTCAAAGAAAGCCACATCCTCCAGTTTGAGAGATCTGAGCAAGTCTGTTAATGATAAGACATTCTGGAGGTTTTTCATCCATAGCGTCGCCAAAAGCAACTTGATGGCACATAACACACGACACACGTTCTCTGCATACTTGCTTGTAAGTCCCAAATAATTTAGGAACTTTAACAAGTTAGTAGAGGGCACTGGAAGGGAACAGAGATCAGAGCTAGCTGGCCAGTTTGAGAGATGAGAGAACAAGTCTCAGCATGGAAACAAACCAAGCCCCATTTTCATGGAAACCTTTACCAGTCCAGGGAAATACCCATATATCTCCAAGACTGAACTGCAGTCCATTAGGACCAGAAATATGATTTAACAGATAATTTTTAACAAGCACTGAAATTCGAAGGGTGCCAACAGACACCAAACAGACTCCAGATGGAGAATCCAGGGTTTTTCAGTAAACTCAAGAGCACACAATACTCTGAGTTTTGAAGCAATCACCTTCCTGTAAGTGTAAGCGTGAGCTGTAAGGGCACATTTTTTATGCACACTGCAGACAAACTTTTCGCAGTTCTCCCTCCACTGCATGCCACTGTTCTCTGCACAGGGATCTCCAGTAAGCCTTAGAACCTTCACCCGTGTATTAGCGCTAGAACCGTTTCCACATTTTTTCCTATCCAAATAAATCAGAAAATCAAAGTGGGACAGTCAAAACAAAGGTTTTTCAGCTGAATTTGCAAGTCTGGTGCCTAAAATGTAAGCTGTTGCTGGAATCAGAGTATCAGCACCATCATCACCCTTTCAGCAAGAGAATGAAATCCACACTCTAAACATTCATCCCAACATTCCAAATTTGCATTTGACTTGACCCAATTTGACACCATGAAAGCAATTCCAGAAGTTCTAAAACAGGCTTTCATACCTGATTGGTGGCTTGAATAAGCTCCTGGGCTTTCGCTCGGCTTGCAAGGTTAGCCTCTTCCATCTTGAAGAGCAGGGCAGTCACTAGGTGGAAAACAAAAGCCTCAGGAACAGAAATAGCCCACAAACTGCAGAACTGAATAGACAAGTTGCTAAGGCCCCTCCTGACCAATCATGGGCGCAGGCCTAAAATGTGCAAAGGTTTTCCAGCCCCAACTGGCCCTTGCCTCAGCCTATCCCACAGGCATAGACAGAAACAGAATCCACCTGTTTCAGAGGTAAGTCATCAGGAAAACTTAGCATCTTCGTCCTCCTCATCCAGGCTGGCCACTTGCAGGTAGAGCCATGGCTCAGAGGTGGAGCATCTGCTTGGCATGCAGAAGGTCCCAGGTTCAATCCCAGTCCCTCCAGTTAAAAGAATCAAGCCCTGTGAAAGACCTGAGACCCCAGACAGAACTGCTGACAGACCAAGGGCCCAGCTCAGGATAAAGAAGCCTTGTGAGAGTTTTGCTTGCACAGCTACTTCAAGCGAAGAGTCAGTATGCAGCCTTAAGATAGGTTTGAAGCCTCCATCTCTTTTCTGCTTAGCTCAAAATTTCAAATTAAAGGAGGGGGTGTGTCTTTAACCCTGTAACCACAATGGGACAGATACACATGCCCCCAGCCTTTCACCCCTGCCAATTCTTGGTGCAAGAAGGTGGGCATACTGCCTGTTACACAGCAGTTTGTTATGCTGCATCCCGGCCAACGGAAAAACCTAGCAGAATAGCACACTTCCCCTTACAACTGGCTTGGAAATGCATTATTTGGAAGAAAGAGAGGAGAGGTGACTTCATTATTACACCTAATGACATCTATGAAGGAATGCCCCTTAAACACAGAGACTGTAATGTGCCAGTTCATCTGTGTGAGGCTCCCAGCTAGCAACCATTGTGTGACTTCTAAACATCACAGAAGTCCATATGCATATTACCTCCTCCCATTCACCTTCCCCCCAACCCCGCCACAAAAAAGTGTACTTTTTCCTAAAAGGAGAGACGCTGCAGTTGAAATGTGAAAAATAAGCATATAGAAGAACATGCAGACCAGAGTCTGTGGCTCCTTGGTATCGCAACAGAGACAACTCACAAATGTACGCAAAAATTACACACAAGTGCGTTTGTGTGCCTCCTTCAGCCAATTAACGAGATTTTTAGGATCACAGAGTTTGGTTGGAGGGTGAGTGGGACAGAAAGTACCAGCAACCACCTCTCCCCTCAAGCTATCTTTTGATTTCTTAGACTTTATTTCAGTGCAGATCTTAATGTTTTTATTCACAACTATTGGGGCAAAAATAGCTTTGTCTCCATTTTCAGAAGTGGAAGCTGGGATTTTCCAGAGTTCAAAGATCTGGATTAGATGCAACCATCTTTTCTGCTGTTGAAAAAATATACGGCGGGAGGGGTCCCGTTAATCACCAAAAAAGGCTATACTAGGGCTCATGGGAATTTCCTGGAGAAAAACCATGTGGCATAGAAGCTGTAATAAGAAGGGGAACTGGACGAGACAGAGCAAAATGCTGGCTGGATCCAATTCTCTGTGCCAGGTATACAATTGGGTGCTTTGGCAGTGAACCTTTAGGAGACCTAATTCTAAATTGGAGGTTTTCCCCTACGTGACGGAGGATCTGGCTTCTGAGAAGAGATCCAGCCAGCTGCATAACACAATCTGTTAAAAAAAATTCCCATTCTGGTTTCTTAGAACACCTCTTAGTTGAGTCTGAAGGGCCATCAAATCTGTTGCCAGCAGCTACAACAGCCAACAGGGTTGCACAAAAGTCTACCTTCCATCCCTCCCATCCCATTTCATTCCCTGCCATGATACATACATGCCAACACGCCGCTGGTGCAGTCTACCCCACCCTGTAGGTTCCAAGACATGGGAGCAGATGGCGGAGGCAAGTTGCGTGGAGTGTGAGGCGGCAGCTGTGCTGGCGGTTCCTCTTTGGTCTCGGACAAACTGTCTGCTTCTGGCTCATCTGCTGGTGCTCTGGGCTGCTCAGCCGGGGGGTCTTCAGGAAGGAAGGAGACATCAGGTGTCTTGCAGCTGCTGTCCACTGTCTGGGAATCGGGCGTGAGCTCTTGGCCAGGAGCCAATGGCTGAGGGCTCGGCGGCTTGGCTGTGCCCCCTGACTTCTCCGAGCCAGACCATGAAGGCTCTTCCTTGACCCTCAAAGGGCTGCTTGCACCCTGGCTGCAGCTGTCCGCTTTCGACTTCTTCAGCCCTGTCTTCACCTTGAGCTTTTTCTTTTTCTTGGGCTCTGAGGTGCCTTTTGGTTTGAGTCCCTTCAGCTTCTTCACACCCACCTTGGCCTTTAGTCCTTTGACTTTCTTGGGCTTGAAGCCTGGCTCCTTGACGTCAGCCATCTCGCTCTGGCCTGCTGCTGAAGCCCCAACCATTAGCACCTTCTCTTCTGACTTCAGGAAAGGTGAACGGCTCTCCTTGTCACGGCTAAACTTCACACCGATGGAGCCCACCTCCTTCACTGACGTGGTGCTGCTTACTCCCTCCCGGATCAACACTGCCACCTTAGACTGGAGCTTCACTTTCCGCCCTGAGCCTAGCTTGCTACTCTCCTTGTGGCTTCCAGCTTTAATTTTCTTCCCTGCCTTGTCCCTCTCAGGCCGGGCTTTCTTTTCTGCCTTGGGCAATTCCTGTTGTTCGGAACAGGGAGGCCCCTCTTTGAGCTTCTTTTTGTATTTGTCACGAGCACAGGGGCGGTCCTCAAGGTAGGCCCTCTTGCGCTCTTTCTCCTTGGGCACCTTCTGCTTGGTATCCTCCTCAGGTCGTTTGTCTTTACGGGAGGGGACTGTGTCCTCCTTGGCTGCTAAGCGAGCCCCACTAGATTTGGATTCCTCAGCTGTCTCACGGTCTGAGAAACAAGCATCAAAACTCATCCCCTCGGAATCATACAGCACCTCTCGCTTTGCCCTTTCTGGAGTCTCCAACAGTCCCTCCATTTTCTCTTGCTGGTTAACCGTGATGGTTCTCTTGATGGTGAAGAGGTCATTGTCATTGAGATCTTGGATTGACGGCGGCACCACAGTCCGTGCATCTCTCCGTCTTTCCATCAATACCTTTTCTGACTTGGGTTCCTCGAGCAGGTGGACTTCCCGCTCCTTGTCCTTGGATAACCGACGGGAGGGATGCTTCTCACGTGAGCGAGATCGAGAACGTTTCTTCTTTTTCCTGCTGCTGTCCCCTCGGTGTTTGTCTTTGTGCCGACTACGATGGGCCCGACTACTACTGTGGGATCGGGAATGACGCCCACGCCGCTTCTCCTTTGACTTGGAACGCCTACTCTTGCGTCGCTCGGCAGAGGTATGCGAGGAACCAACAGCAGACAAGCTAGTGCTGATTGATGGTGACCAGGAACGGGAGGTTCGGTGGTGTGAGCGAGACCGTGAGGCCCTGTGGCGTGAGCGTCGGCGTTCCTTGGATTTTGAGCGCGACTTAGATTTCTTCTTCAGGTTCCATGAAGAGGCATATGGTTCCTTGGTTTTTGAGGCCTTGTGCTCTCGTGATCTTTTGCGCTCCCTTTTGGATTTCTTACAGGAGCCAGAGCTAGAACCAGAGTGGGACTTGGAAGCAGGGCGTTTGGGGGCTGGAGGCGGTGGAGGTGGTGGCAAGGGGGATGGGGCACGGTGGTAGCGTTCTCTGCGTTGAGTCAGGATCTTCCGCCTCAAATCCACACCCTTCCAACGTGGATCAGGCTGGCTCTCACTGAAGTCAATCTGCAAGGCTCCTTCATCATCTGAGTCAGCATGTAATGACAGGAAATCATCTCCTTCCACCACCCGCAGGGTACGCTGCTCAGCAGGGCGACATCTGCTTCGGAACAGTCGTATGGGGCTATACCTCTCATCTTCTGGCTGAACAATCTCACCTTCCTCAATTTCTGACTCACCACCTCCACTTCCATCCCAATCCATGGATGACCGGCGCCCACCTCGGTGATGCCCACTTCCCTTGGACGCCTTCTCCCCAGTCCTTAGCTTAGCATTTCCAACAGTGACCACCTCCAGGGACACTTTCCCCTCTAGCTGAGGTTTTGCTTCAGCATCCAAGCGGCCTTTAGGAGCTATGTCTACCACAAAGACTCTTCGGCGCGGCTCAGGAGCTTTAGATTCCAATTGTTCTGGGGGAAGCTCCTCAGGCAGTGTGGAATCAGCACCAGGGGGGTCCTTGCCATCGGGGGGCTCAGTGGGACAGACTGACTCACTTTCATAATCTCTGCCAGGTTCCGCTTCAGGCTCTGAATCTTCTTGACCTTTGTCTGAACTGGGGAAATCTTGGCTCAAGCTATTTTCATCATAGATCCCAGCCAGTGTTTCTGAGATGCGGCTGATGCTGTGGGACATGTCTGGAGGATGCTGGTCACGGTCATCTTCCTCCTCGTCCTCGTCCTCATCTTCATCCTCCTCGGGAGAAGGGGTGCTAGCAGAAGAACTAGGGTTGGATCCTGTGGGGTCAAAGGGGTCATATTTCTGGTCGTGCCGGCCACCCTCTGACTCTTTGTGGGGCGAGTCACCAAAGCCAAAATCACCATTCAGGTTATCCTCATCAGTAGGGTGGAAGGGATCATAAATATCTAAGTCTGGGGAGCGCATTACAGGGCAGGGGTTGATGGAGCCACTGCTACCTCCTTCGCCAGGGAGGCCCTGGTGGCGGGACATGGAAGATGTCGATGAAGAACAGGACGAGGAAGAGGAGGAGGTGCTGCAATCTGCCTTATCCAAGGAATTAGCGGGTGGTTGGGAACGCTGCTGGGATTCAGACTCACGACCTGTGGCACTCTGAGGGCGCTGCTGCCCCCCACTGGATACGCCCATGCCAGTGCCCAGAGTCATGCCCAGACACGGTGAAGGAGAAGTCCTGTCTGCTGTGGGGGACTGCAAAACCTCACTCCCGACTAAAGCAGAAGTCCAAGGGCCCTTGTCCATTACTGGCAGAGTTCTGTGAGGGTCCAGTGGGTAGGGCTGTTCTGGAAGGGAAGGGTGGCCGATGAAGCAGTCTTTCCTTCCTCTCCAGCAAGGTGCTGATGATCCAAGGCAGGCTGTTGGGAGCATTTTAAAAAAGAAGTGGTTAGGTGGTTTGTCGCAGCCCTATTTTGACTTCCTATCCTTTGGGAGGAGACCATTCTTCAGTGCCATCTCCTCTAATCTAAGCTACCCAGCTCTAAATCAAACCTGGTGCTTCTTAGAGGTCAGGTTCTCAGTGTCCCAAAGTCCTTCTCTGTCCATCAACCATGAAGTCATGGAATCACCTAGCCCTGAAGCTGTGGACACCCTTAGCCTTGGGAAAGTTGCTATTTGGTCCCTCAGTCCTGGACTCCTCCTCTGCTGATGACTTGGGACCCTGAGCACCAGCCAGGAATTGAGATATTTTTGGCAAAGAGAGCTGCTGACACCTGTGACTACCAATGTCTTTCAAAGACAAGTATCCTGGGTGAGGAGAGTGCTAAGAAGCCTCTTACACACAGGACCCAAGATCTGGATGCTGCTAAAAATTCCTGCCCAGACTTCTCCCTGTAGTCCCTCAGCAAATCCAATTTGTCATCTACTGTTTTAAGGAACATGCTACATTAATTTCCTGACATTCTCTCTCTAGGGCACTGGTTCTCAGTTTTCCGTATCTTCCGTCCCACTAACCCCCTATCAAAGAACTTGGGTCCCACCAGGTTAAAGCCCACTTTTTCTGAGAACATTTACAGGTTTACAAACATTCTCTTATTAATTTAATGTTTAAGGTAAGTTTTAAAAAGAAAAAAAATGCAGTAGTAAATTTTATTGCTATGGCTTTAAAACAGAAACAAACAAGAATAATAACTCCATTAGTAGACGAAATTATAATACTTTCGAGTATAATTTTTGCTGCTATGGCTGAAATGCATGAGGGAGGGGCAAAAGCACAACAGGCCAAGCGGGAAGTGGCACATCAAAAACACTTTCCTAAGATGGCAGGTCACACATACAGGTAGACAGGGGGATTGAGGGAAAGTGAGTAATTGTTATAAAAATCCTGTGTCCTACCTACATTACTACATGTGCCACCAGGTGAGAACCAATGCTCTAAGGTACACACACAGACACATACCAGACTTCTGCATCCTCCAGGACCGATCTCTTCTAAAGATGCCCGACAAGGCACCAACATCCCCCAGCCGCACTTCAGCCACCAGCTCGACCTCTTCCATACCTTCTTCCTCACTGTTTGGAGAAAAGGAAGCAAAATGGAATCAGGAAACTAACTTGCCTCACAGAATTTCTACCGCACCCAACATTCTTGCCCATAAAGCTTCAAAATGGGACAATTCATGGGGGGAGGGGGGATTTCTCTACATTGTAGTTGCAGAATCCTAATTCCTAGAACTAAATCAGATTGTGAAAACCAGGCATGGAGGGACATAGCGCAAACCAGAGGACATGGATAAGTACGCAGACTACTTTTTAAAAATTTATTTTGAATTTGAATTTATAACAGATTTATAACAAAAATGTGTAGAGTTTATAGTCGGAAGCAGAAAGCTGCAGCCTTGTTTTTCACTTTTAAAAGCTGGGAAGATGTGATATCTGCTCTCCGCCTTGAGAAACATGATGTTCAAAAGCTTCCTAAATGTTCCAAGTATAAAAAGTCCTGGGGATCCTGTGTAGGATACAGAGCTGCCACCAAAATCTGTTTCTTCTTGCTGTTGGTGGTAGTTCTGAACACAGCTGTTCACTGCTCACACTAGGTGAAATGATCTCTCCGCCACTCTGGCATATGCCTTGATCTCCAGAGCAGCAGGTGTAATTGATGGCATTCTACCCTACGTATCTCAGAGATGGTCAACTTCCCTATGGCCCATTGGGAATCCCTAAAGCTCACTGATGCAGTCTGACCTCTTAAGGGGGCTTGTGAACACAGACATATGAGCATCAACGACATGCCAGGAAGTGCTTTCAGCAGTGATTCTCCACTTACTGAATGTCCTTTTCTCTGAGAGGCATAACTACTCTCTCCAGTACCAGAGTCAGTGTGCCTCTTTATATCTGTTCCGGGGGAGCACAGGCAGGAGGATGCTGTTGCAGTGATCCTGCTTGGGGGCTTCCTAGAGGCAGCTGGCTGGCTACTGTGTGAACAGAATGCTGGACTGGATGGGCCTCTGGTCTGATCTGGCATGGCTGTTCTTATGTTCATTAAAAACAGACTAACGTATTTAAGTTGCTACCCTGATCTTGTCAGATCTTAGAAGCTAAGCAGGGTTAGCCCTGGATGGGAGACCAACAACGAAGTCCAGAGTTGCTCTGCAGAAGCAGCAGCCAATGGCAAACCACCTCTGTACATCTCTTGCCTTGAAAACCACATGGGGGGTGTCACCATAAGCACCTCTCTTGCACGCGCACACGCGCACACACATACACCTAATTTGTTAACAGAATTACATTTTTTAAAAGCTGTTATTGTACTGCGTCAATCATGCAAGTTTACTATTCTGCAGGGGTTTTTTTTCATAACTTCTAAGCTGAATTCTATACAGCATCCATAACCAACAGTGTTCACTTCCCCTTGGCAACCGTTGCTCTGTTAAAGAATCCCACTTACTCAACTGCCTGGGTCCCCAAGGAGCTCGCTACTCCCTGGGGCAATCGGCAAGTCCATTCCAGGTAATCCAGGACTCCAGCCAAGGCAGGTACCACAACAGAAGAGGGAGCCTCAAAACCCTGGAGGAAAAGGGAAGTTTGCACAGTTAAGGAATAGGCTTAGACTTGCAATTTCTCCTCCACTAGAGGGGAGGAAAGAAATAAAGGCATACAACACCATGCTATATCCACATTCATAAAACAATGGGTTGTATCTGACCACTCCACTCAGTTGAGGGCAGAGCCCATGGCTGCAAAAAAAGGCTCTGAGCATCACAGAATGGCAGAATGCAACTCAATATTTGCAATGGCTCATCCCAGTGTACCAATTTGATATCTGCACATGCATAGAAATGGTCCCCACCTAGGTGGTGAACACAATGTTCACCAGAACTCATTTGGAAGACCAAACTCCCATACAGATGGCTACAGTATGCTGAGAATCGACATCTCGCTAACTTCCACTTGCCAAGATCTGCAAACTTATTTATGTTCAATGCACCATAAAAGTAACAACTTACAAGCCACAAACACACACACTATGTCACAACATACCTCACGCATTGGGGGATTCCTATCACTGACCAATGCAGGATCCACCATTCCAAGCCAATTGACTCCGAGCCCTTCAGATCTGGAGTTCCGGCACCATTTTCTTCGGCTTGTGCACTTGTATTCAACATCTAAAAATAAAAAACTATCTCAGATCAAACAGAGGCAAGGGCAGGAGTGTGCACTGTGCATTAAGCCTCTACTAAAGGGACATTGTTCCCCAGGCAATTGGTAACCCTATTAAGGGGACAGAATGTGTGGACCCCATTGCTGAATATGCATCACCCACCCCAATCCTGTTTCACCAGTGCTTCTTAAGCCTTAAGGTTAGCCCCTCAGTTCTGAGATACCTTTGTCACTGACTGGGTCTTGCAGTTCAACAGCCAAGCCACTGCCCACAGCTTGCTGCAAAGCTTTCTGTCCAGATAAAAAGGAAATACAGAATTAACATGAGGTGCCCAAAGATCAACAATTGCAACAACTAGAAGCCCGACTACAAACAGACAGCTTCCCCTGCCCTTGATAATTCATCTGCCTAGGCAGAATCGGTGGACCATGTGCCGTGACAGAATGAGCAAAAGAAGGCAGAAACCTCACGCGTGAGCATCTCAAAACGCTATCCCAAGAATGTTTAGGACTTCATTTCAAGCTCCTCTTAAGGGGCACAACGGAACAGCAATCAAAGTCCTATTAAGGTGCAAGAAACATGATCCTTACAGACTACCCATGCAGACTCATAACTTAACAAATATGTTAAGTTCATCATTGTCAATCAAGAGATGAGACTGACAGTAAGTGGAGCAGGTCATTGAAAGGACTCTCTCAAAAAGATAAAGCACTCTTAAAAGTTTTCTGCATTCAAGATCAACCCTCAAATTGCCAGATACCTAGAAGGGAAGTACAACTCGCAGTTAAGGAAGAATCTGCTTGTTGCTGCTTATCCACACATCCACAGAGCTTTTGGTATTTTTAAATCCCTAAGTCCCCTGCTTTGCTGCCACCAGTCACCTTTATATATACTGTATGGTGTACCCAACATAAATCCCATGTTGTGTTATACAGAGAAAGATAATGTGTTCTTTACATATTCTATTAATCGTATATATATATATATATATATATATATATATATATATATATATATATATATATATATATATATATATATATATTAATTGTACAGTGGGCTGAATAGAAACCCTATGTTTTGTTATTTCATGTTATTGTCTACGCTCAAATTATCTGTGCTGACTTTATGCTTTCTTTCTTCTGCATCCCCTGAAGCCAACAAGTTTTATGAATGTTTGCTCTCTCTCTTAGGAGAAAAGACTGAAAATATACTTTCTGGATGAATCTTTCCCAGGATCCCATCTCCTGTGTATGCTGATTTGGAAGTAAATCTCAAGAGAGTTCAAATCAAAGCTTACTTCCAAGCAAGGGAACATATTTCAACCTAACACAACAACCCTATGCTTGCTTGAAAGCATGTTCTACTGCATTCAGCAGGAGTTGCCCACAGGTAAAAGAACACGATGTTACCAAAATCGCCATCCACAAGAGGATCCTGTAAAAAGCAAAGGCATCCCTTTTTCTGGCACAGAACAAGCAAGCGTATAGCGGGTATTTTAAACAGTATTTTAGGTTCTTAAACCAGTGTATACAGAGGTGGCATAAATGTATCAAAAACTCTCCCTTGAAGAGGTTTGGAAAAACAGAACTATCGCTGGGTGATTGACATGGTTAGGAAAGGGGAGAAATCTTCCTGTGCAATCGTTAAGACACGGGAGAACAAGCTGGATTCAGTTTGTCGCTCGTTGTCCTGAGAATCTAGGTTGTTCGTTAGGATAAAATTATTCAGGGAGGAGGCTCCAAGGTCCCTGGGGAGACGGACCTTCAGTTGAATCTCTCTTGGGATGGGCTCTGCATGTTTGATGGAGGAGTTGCCCTGCATTCCATTATGCCCCTGGTGTGACCCACCGCCATTTGATACTGGTTTAATGCAAACTCCATCTTCTAGACCCATTCTGAGACAAAAAGGGTATCAAAAATGGGGGTCCCCATGAAGTGATAATCCTGGGAGCATCACTGGGAGATGCATAGGCACCACTGGGAGTAATGGAGCAGACTTTAGTGTAAACATTTATTGGATCAAGCAGTGCAGTCAAATTTGGGCAACAAAGAGGGATTCATTCATTGTTGTCCAGGTTCGCTAATAATAGAAGAATCCATGACAGAACTTCTAAATATCTGGTGTTTCCTTAAACCTCCAAATCCAGAACAGCTACTCCTATATCATTAACAGTACATCATTAAAGGGTTTTTTTTAAATCAACACGAGAGGCAGGTGAGCTGGCAACTGGTAGGTTTATTTGAAAGGGTGATGAAAGGGCCATTCTATGGATCTGAAATCCTCATAGCTGTGTAAACAGTCTCCCCAGAAAACAATTAGCATGTACTGGGGCAGGGGGAGGGGGGAGGAGTAGTGGAGGATGGAGAATAAATTAAGACATTGTGTTTTAATGAATATCAATCTGGGATAATATGAAACAAAAAAGCTTACTTAAAATAAGGTCTGTGTTGATTTAAGAAAGTATGTGTGCTGTAATGGTGGCAGAGAGTGCCCTCAAGTCATAGCTGGCTTACAATGACCCCTGATGGGGTTTTGATGGCAAGAGACTAACAGAGGTGGTTTGTTGTCGCCTGCCTCTGCAACCCTGGTCTTCACTGCAGGTCTCCCATCCAATTCCAAGGCTGACCCTGCTTAGCTTCTGAGGTCTGATGAGATCAGGCTCACATGGGCTATCCAGGTCACAGAAAAATGTAAATAAGGGGTAAATATGCAAGAACTGGTTTCTGACAAAATGAAGCAGAGAGCTATTAGCAAAGAATCCTAAGTACTGGATAGGGGAAAGAGGGTGGCCATTCCATCCCTGGGCTGCAAAGCCTCCTCTCACACCCCACTACATGCTGTTCCCCCATATCCTTAGGATTGGTTTCTTTGTGAACACAAAGAGTTATGCTAAAAAGAGTAGGAAAAAAGAAGAAGAAGAAACGCCGATGTGAAGAGAGAGCTTGGATCCCAGCCCAGGTAAGGAAGTACCAACATAAAACATTATCCAGAACTTCAGAGAAACCTACAAGTATCTACCTACAAAATATACAGAAGGCAGCTTGTTAAATCCTTTGGATACTCGCAAAAGCCACAGTAAAGACAAAATTTTCCCTGAAGTTTTTCAAGTTATTCCTGCAAGGTTGTCTTGTTTCTGATTTATACACTTGCATATGCCTATGGCAGTGTGTAGCGTACGGCACATTGCCTATGGCTGTATAGATTACCTGAAACTTATTTCTACTGGAGCTCAATTGGTAGTGAGATCTCAATCACGCAATTCATTTATTGTTATAGTAAGGCACTCGGCTTGAAGTCCTTGTTTAACCTACTGGAAGTCTCTTCTCTACATCTATAACATTTCTTTAGTTGTTAGAATTCTAGCATACAAGATAGCCAAACTCTTGATTGCCACCATGTTGGGGGGGGGGGGGGAGAGACTTCAGCTGACTGGCTGATCAATCAGTAAAGTGCATATGAATAAGGTGGGCATTCCTACATTTCATTAAGCTGTTATTTCTATATTTTCCAGTCTTCTGGCTGGGGGTTAGAATGTGCATGTTTTTAATTCCTTGACATTTTATGTACTTACAATTTACTAAATGTATACAATAGACTATAAAATGGGATGTTATGTGACATAAAACAGCTTAACATATACTTAACTTGGCATTTTTAACAGGCTATTATTCCATGGTTCCCCAGAACAGTGAATAATTCCAGTGCAGCAGCTGGATTCATTCCTCACAGCAAAAATAAACAGGAATCTTGTGTGGTATTATAAGGGTGAACAAGTTTATATTCTAGCATGTGCTTTCAGGGACCACAGCTCACTTTGTCAGATGTATTAAAAAGAGTATGCCAGAACAAAAACCTGCTGGGAATTTTTAGGGCCTCAGTCCTACCAAGCATCATGGAGATTGCTTCCAGTGGAGAATTTCAGTTGCATCTGAAGAGAAATTCTGTTTGCACGAGAAAAGGAAACACAAATACGTGACTCTGCAGTCAGTACCAGAAGGCCATGCCACCTGATTGCCAACCTTGTGACCGCCTCCAGATTTTTGCAAGAGTCGTCAGATTTGCAAAAAACTATGATGAAGGTACGTAGCCCGTTACAAGGCTTATAACTATAAAAGAATCAAGGATGGTACATCTACTCTTCACAGCTGTGCCCCTTTCTTTGACTTGCAGGGCTTGCGCCACTATCCTTACAGGCATATCAATTTCCTACAAAGCCAATATCCCTCCCCACCGGGCAAGCCAAAGAGGTCACATATATATGACTTGTGAAATGAGAGTGGGGTTTAATGCTATAAAGATGCACAACTGAGATTCTTAGCAGACAATTTTACACTACCAGCATCAGTTCAGTTGTAGAGAGAAAAGGGGGAAAGAACATCCAGCCCTTAAGGTTAAGGACAGGAATTGTATTGGGGGGATGGTTACCATCCAATCCTGATCCAGCAGCAGGAGGCCATGCACAGTTTTGCCAACCTCCAGATTCTCACAAGAACCCTTATTAAACCATCCTAAAGGTAACACATGATACGTTGTTTAAACATGTTGTATTTACAGGTAGATATTTTTAGGTTTATCTGAACTTCAGAACAATATTTTATGTTGGTACTTAACTCACTGCCCTTTTTAAACACAAGTTTAAAGAAGAGAGTAATGTGCTATATATTGATTAGGGTGGGGGGAGAAAAAGGACTGGCAAACATGCCAGGTTAACCCAGGTAAGAAAGGGGGAGAGGGACATTTCAAAAATTATCTGCTGCCTGTTTTACATATGCAAATAAGCAACCTAGTTTTAGAAGCCTATTTGCATATCCAAAGCAGGCAGGACAAATTGATGCTCCCAGCAATGTCAACTCCATTCTCCCAGAATGGACGCTCCCATTTCCCTCACGTTCAACCACACAAGACAGTTTTCCAGCATGCACTGCATCTGCCAACCACAATCAGAAAACAGAAGTGCAGAAGAATCGCCCATCACCACCACCCCCCTCCGTGAAATAGAGGCAGCCATTACCAAAATGATAACCTGGCCAGCACAGAAGGCACCCGATTGGTCCCAATCCACATCAAGAGATGGTTCGGCGGTCGGCTTCTCCCCACCTCGTGCAGGATCCTCCCTTACTGGGGGGTGTCGATTCTCCTCCTCCTCCTCCTCCATGTCTGCAAGAACTGTAAATCCTGGATGACGAGGAAGGGAGGGAGGCATCAGTGGTATCAGACTGGGATTCTAGTGTTTGACCCCTTCACCTGCTGCACTGTGTGATGCATTTCATTGCCACAGAATTCAAGAATCCTGGCATTCAAGCTTGGAATATCCCTCATACACCACCCACAGACATGACTTGCAGCCTGAATTTCTGTTCGCCAGACCATAGTCCCTTCTCAGGAAACACCCTCCCTTCCCTCGTCTAATACGTGGTCTGTATCACCTGTATCCAAGGGTAAGAGTTTTCGGGAAGAGGAGGAAGGGCTGGGAATGAGCAGCTACCATCTGGCTCTCCTTAAGAGATATTCCAGTGTGTCAGTTATGCATTTCTAATTGTTAGCCAAATATGAACAAGAAAAAATGCCATGATGGAATATTAAGCATTTGCCTTATCTGAAGCCTGCATATTTGAATCAGACACTAACTGCAGACTGAGGCGAAAGACTTCTTATCCCACACTCTTACAATCATCCCCATCTCCTTCGAAAGCAGAAATGTTCCAGGTCACTTTGTAAGCTAGCAGCAGGAAGGGGGACAAGGTGCAAATTAGGATTCAGCCCCAGAAGTTATTTTGTATACTAGGACCCAGTCTTTTAATGTGCAGCAGTAAGAAGAAGAGAAGTACTAACATTTCTTTAAACAAAACTCTTTCCTTTATGAAGACAGCAAGTGCCTATGGCCAGAGCCTCTCTGAACCCTAGGATGAATGCTAGCGATCTACAAGAACCTCTCTCTTGGGCAGAAAGGTTAAATAAGAACACACTTTCAGGCATATATAAGTTTAAATTTAAAAGTCAAAGCCTGATACAAAGCTTATTACTGTTCCACGTCCCCTTCCACTACTAATTTCCTCCTCCGCAGACTGTATAACTAAACCTGCTGAATCAAATTTCCATCACTGAACACTACCCACACATTAGCTCTCCTTCTCAGCTGCTCAGCCCTTTTAACACTCGCAGGCTCCTTGTTCCATCTCCCCACCCCACCCCAAAACCCCAGCAACTTTCTGCCTTTTCTAATATATGTGACTTTTCTCCACTTGATAACTCGACAAAAGGCCTGATGGAACAAGCTAAGATTTAAAAGCAACCAAGCAGATTTGGAAAGACCAACCCCCCCACCCCCACACAAATAGGCAGGAGTGAACTCAAAGGACGTGTTGAAGGTGTCCAAGAGGTGCAATCTTTAGCACCAGAATGACAAAGCAAATGATTGGTTCCTCAAAAGAATGGCTAAATCCCACCTGGGATATGCTGGAATGATTAAGATATTCAATGCAATATTTTTAAGCTTTAAGGAAATAAATAAGGACGGATGAGACTTAGATGTTCACCTATTCTTCCAAAGCTCCCTGTTTATTAAATAATTTGTTTGCTCTGTACCATTGCATATTAGATGCTACACATAGCAGATCCTCAGGATATGCATCATATTGTTATATGTTACAAAATCACAGAGTGGAAATCACCTAGTAGTCCATCCGCCCAACTTTCTTGTCCCAAGGAGGGCCCACATCTAAGCCTTCTATGACAGTTCTTTATCCAACTTTTTCTTTCTTTAAAACCACCAAGTCATTCCACACAAGGCTACATCTTCCCTCTCTTTAGCACATCACCCACCACAGCCCTAACAAACCCACCATCCCATCATTTTCTCATATGGAATTGCAACATCCAGCTGTCATGTCTTTTGGTGAGTGTCATACCTCCAGCTTGCCAAATAGGATCCCCAGAATTCCACATTTTGAAAAGCCTGTTAGCACCTGTAACTATCGCTTCAATGTGTGCTTCCTACTATCAACCAGTTTTGCCTGCTGTTGCTCACATTCACTCTCAGCTCTACCCTAAATTTAGGCAAAGCTGTTCTTCCCCATAACCCGCATCTCAGCCCTACAATTCAACCCGAATCTCAGCCCTACAATACATGCTCTCCGTTCATAACACTCCATTTATATACCATAACTGTTTCCTCCAACACCTCAGAATGTTAAAACCAGCCTCCTCCCCTTAGATTCACAAGCCACTAACTCAAACAATTTCTCAACAATCAGCTTACCTTAAATGTGCAAAGAGAAAGGGGCCTTGATCATCGGTCAAGGCCCACACACACACACACACACCCCAACAACAAAAAGCCTTACTCTGAGCCACATTAAAATGTGCCCACCACTACCAGCTTGCATAGATATGCAGGCCCCCCCAAACTTCCATCTCCAAAATTATTGCTTCTTCTAAGGGTAGCCCCCCCCTTAGGATACACACTGACCCATCAACACCTTTCTCTCCCTTCCAAGACAAACACACACAGTATTCTCCGTATTCCATTGTTTCTCTTCCTCCACAGACCACAGACCACAGTCGTCAGAGCAGCTGCTCCAAAGTCCTCCTCCTCCCCACTGGGGGGGGAGGGAACTGCTGTTGCCAACCTCCAGGTAGTAGCTGGAGATCTACTGGAAGTGCAACTGATCTCCAGGACACCGAGACCCTTTCCCAGGGAGAAAATGGCTGCTTTGGAGGGGAGACTGGATATGGCATTATACCCCGCTGAGGTCCTTCCCCTCCCCAAAGCCTGCCCTCTCCAAGCTCCACCCCCAAACTCAGGAATTCCTCAACCTGGAGATGGCAACCGTATCTCCACTCCAAACGATGCTCCTCAAACCAACCACCCACAGTGCTCTCCCTCCCCACATCATTCCTTCCGTACCTCAGAGACTCCCCCTTTCTCTAATGCCCTCTCGCACACTGACCCTCTGTTGTTTTGGGGCCCTCACTCCTGCATTGCGCACACCTAATACCCCCCCCCCAAATATTAACAACTACCCCACTCCCATCCCAAGCGTCAGCTTCTTCAGAAAATGCTTTCCCTCAAGAGGTTGCCATAATTACCCAGCTCTACCGGGAAGCTAGGCCCTTCCGCCCGCCCCCCTTTAGCACAAGAGGAGGAGGAGTTGCGGCCACTGCCGCCGACACTGCCCGGGCCCGGCCTCTGCGGCAGCCATTTTACTCAGCTCAGCCCTACTGCGGGGAGGGTGGTCGCGAAAGGCGGGGCAACGTGGCACCTTGGCATTCTGGGGGATGTAGTCTTGAAGGCGGTATTCCCTACGCAAAGAGCGGCAGAATGGACTGTAACTCCCGCGATGCCACCAATCGGCGACAGAAGAAACGGCGTGCATTGGATGATGGGAGATGTAGTCGCAAGTGTGTCGTACCATCAGTGGCCTACAGGAGGACGGCCGCTCCCGCAGTTCCGTGCGAGACTAAAGGGTTGCGGTCTTCCTAGTTCTCTAACAGGATTTCGAGTTTACCGATGGCAGTTGCTTAAAGTCCTCCATGTGCGGGGACTGGGGACAGACGGAAATCTGTGAGCACTCAAAGCGGGTGCGGCGGGTTTCGTTGTAAGAAGAGGTTTAAAATAATCACGCCTTCTATCACAAATGGAAGTGAAAAAGATAGATTCCCCTTTTAGGGTCCACTTTTCTTTTAATTTCAAGAATTGCTTTTTTGATGTTAGGGTTAGGTGACTAGGATTAAGAGCAGAAACTTCCATTTCGTTGCATTGCTTTCCAAGCATCATGTCTTCTACCCCACAAAAAAATCTCACTCTTTCACACACATGGATTTTTTTAAAATTAAATGGGGAAACTGCTATGCGTTTAAAGTTATTGAGACATGGAAAGATTTAACAAGTACAATGCAGATACAGTTGTGGAAGTTGCTGAACCTGTTGAATGACTGCCTGTTAGGAAGGCTCTCCAGTTGAAGCTGAAGCTAAATCTGAAACATCACAGGCAGGGCTTTTTTTCTAGGAAAAGAGGTGGTGGAACTCAGTGGGTTGCCTGCACAGAGGGCAACTCTTGGCATGAGCAGTGCAGAGGGTGATCTAAACTCCCCTCTGTCTGGAGATCAGGGGGCAGGGCCACCAACTATGTGATCATTTTCAAGAGGTTCCGGAACTCCGTTCCACCGCGTTCCCACTGAAAAACAGCCCTGGTCACAGGGCTTCTCTATAAACAGAGAAAATTAAATTGATACTTCATATGCTTTTAACTTCTGTGACTCCTTCCTAACCAACAGCCCAACTCACTTTTTCTTTCATTTTGAGAACTCCAGAATTCTGTTCCAAATAGGGTTGTAAAACTAGGGCTTGGAAAACTCCTGGAGATTTTCAGGACAGGCCTGGGGAAGGTGGGGTGTGGAGAGGGGAAGGAGCTCAGTAGAAATGTGATGCTATACAGTCCACCCTCCCAAACTGTCCTTTCCTCCAGGGCATCTTGATATCTGTAGTCTAGGGATCAGTTGTAATTAAAGAACTCCAAGCTCCACCTGGAGGTTCGTAACCATTGTTCCAGACAATGAAGAAGCATGCCCATCCAAGGAGCAAAAAGAACTTTTCTCTAAGGCATGCTAGCACAGTGGTTGCTGTTGAGCTGCAACAGAGGATGGGTGCACGGGTTCAAATCCTCACTCAGCTGGACGTCCTTAGGCCAGTGCTTTTTCTTAGTCTAACCTACCTCAGAGTGTTGTTATGAGAATGGAGGAGAAAACTATAGCAGTTGTATGACAAGGGAGACATGGGTGAATTAAGCCAGTCGTTCTCTCTCAGCCTAGCCTACAGAGCCAGTGTGATCTAGCGGTTAGTGTCAAACTAGGATCTAGGAGATCCAGGTTCGAATCCCCACTCTGCCATGGAAGCTCACTGGATGCCCTTGGGCCAGTCATCTGCCTAACCTACCTCACAGGGTTGTATGGAGGAGAGGGGGGTGGGTGTAAGCGGCTTTGCATCCCATTGTGGAGAAAGGTGGGGTATATATGAAGTAAAATAAAAAGGTTGCAGGATTGTTGTTAGCACGGAATGCAAGAGGAAGAGAAATATGCACTGAGGCCATGGTTCTTCAGGAAAGAGTTAAAAGGTGACTGAAAACACTAACCCTGTTATGCTAGAATAAAATATGCTTGTTTTTAAAGTGCCATGAGAGACAGAATTTTAATCACTTTCTTTCTACTCTTGCCCTGCATATGTAGGCAAGTGTAGACGCCTCTCTTTCTCGCAAATACGTGCAAGGCAAATTGTAACATTCGACGATCTACTGTCAACGCGATGCATGCCCCTAAACAAGATCCAAGCCGCGTACACCTCTCCTATCCCACAGGGCCCTGCAGCGAGTTTTGCCTCTTGAGCATTATGGGAAATGTAGTTTTTGTATGAGTCGGAGTCTTTCAAAGCTGACCCATCCAGCCCCTCCCCAGCAGCAATGTCGTCTCTATAGAGATCAGGAAAAGGTCATCTCGCCTTGCAATCGTCATCGGAGGAAACCGTCACTCCTTGATGGCGTCACCATCGTGCGGGGGAACTCTGAATTTTTATCTCGCTCCCTCAAGTGGATCACAACACGTATATATTTTGAAGATGCACTAAATAAAACAAATCTTTTCAGCAGGGGTGGGTGGGTGGCTGGTGTGCGTGACGTGTGTGCGCAATTGCAAGAGAACTCCAGGTCCCAGTGAGGGATGGCAACCCTATATTCTGCTCCAGATAGGCAGGGAAGTCTTGCAACAAAGCTTAAGGGCAAATGCTGCATTTCAAACGTTGGTGATGCCTTTCCTCATTCCTGGTGTGGATGCACAGCAGTCAGCAGTGGGGCTTAAGATACTGCCCTAGAGGAGGGAATCTGCAATGGCTTTCCAGAACCAGCTGTTGCCATTGCCAAGCCAAGAGCTAAAAAGTGTGTGATGACACTGCTGTGGCGATAGCACTGCATTGGAATGGGGTGCACCCTTTATCGCCAGCATTTCTCAGAGGACAACAGGCACTTACTGGCTAGACGCCCACCGCATTCTTTTACTTAGCATCGCTTTATAAATCTCAGCTCCCCACTCAATATGACATTATTTGCTTGTGTACTGCCGTAGTTTGGATGTAAGAACCAAGAGAATGGTGGTTCTTTGGGTTTAAATGAAGAAAACACAATTGTTCTCCATGATGGTTCCAAAACACACCTCTGCGGCTGAAGCATACAAAATGGGGACTTAGCACTCCTGTGAACTGGGCGCTCCCTGCAGGCAACAATGTGATGATTCCAGGGCTTTTCTGGAGCACCTCCTACTGCAGTGGGGTGGAAGGAGGACTAAGTTGGAATCAGGAATCACATCAATGGGCATGAGGGTCACACCTCAGAACAGAGCTGTAAGTCACAGAGGTGACCCAAGATACATGTGGATTCATCAGGGGTGGCTCAGCCTTTCAACATCCCAGTAGGCTGCTGGTGGCCAGGAGCAAGCAGACCCAAGCCCCAGCAGTGCCTGAATTGCCACAGGGGATGCTCAGTTTGGACTTGGACGACGGCGACGACTAGCATCAGCTCACCCATTGCCTCTGAGGGCAGTGCTGCTAGCTGGGTTCAGCCAGGAAGTTGGTGATGAGTCCTCAGACAGTTGCAGGGAGGGAGGGAGGGATAAATGAGCGCTTTGTATACAGCCAGGGTGGTGTAGTGGTTAGTGAGTCAGACTGGGATCAGGGAGACCCGGGCTTGAATTCCCATTCTGCCATGGAACCTAGCTGGGTGACTAGGTCAGTCACACACTATCAGCCTAATCTACCTCATAGGGTTGTTGTAAAATGGAGATTTAAGCCACTTTAGGTCTCCACTAGGGAGAAAGGTAGGGTATAAATGAAGTACATAAATGAAATTGTGAGCACTGTAGCGCAGTAGAGCTAAGTAACCTTTACTGTCAGCACCACAGGGAACATTAAACTACTTGCTCCCAGGCTGTGTCTCAATCTGCTTTTGAAACACAAAAAAATGCAAACTATTTAGAAGATGCTAGGACACATGTCTCTCCACTGGGTGTGTGGGGGTAGAGAGAATAACAACTGCCCTATTACCTTTCTCCCAAGAATTTTGGTCCAGACTGGAGCCCAAATCCAAATCCCTTCCACAAAAGCCATGTAATTATGATCAAACATTGTGCAAGCGTTTGAATTCTTCAGAACTCTAAATCATCCCACCACAAAAGCTTGAACACTGTTTGTCATTATCTATTTACTTCATTTATATCATCTCTTTGTCCCCAATGGGAATCCAGAATGGTGTACATCATTCTCCTCTTCCATTTTATCCTTGCAACAACCACCCCACAAGGTAGGTTATGCTGAGAGGGGTGATTGGTTCAAGGTCACCCAGAAAGCCTCCATGGCTGTGGGGATTCAAACCTGGGTCACCTAGGTCTTAGTCCAACACTCTAACCATTACACTACACTGGCAATAAATAAAAAGAGGAGAACAATGTTGTAAGCTACTCATCTCACTGGTGGGGTTGCCAGCCTTCAGGTGGCGGTTGGAGAGCTCTCAGAATTACAAATGATCTCCCCTGGAGAAAGCAACTGTTTCAGATGGGAGACTCCATACCTTGCTGAGATCTGTCCATCCCCACCTTCTCCAGGCTCGCCCGCCTGCCCGCCCAACCCGACATCTCCAAGAATTTCCCCGACCTGGAGCTGGCAACCCTATGACCATTGGGAAGAAAAGCAGGGTATAAATATTAAAATAAGTAATGCGTAGCAGTAAATGCCATCATTGAATTGGTGTTGCCATTACTAATCTCCGATTGACCTCTGGAATTCAGAGATACTTCACCTGGAGGAAAGGGCAGGTTTGGAGTGTGAATCTATGGGGCACCTTAGCGATCACATCCCCACTCAGCTCCCTCCCCAAACTCCACCCACCCCAGACTGAGCCTCAAGTTTCCAGGAATTTCCCAGGTTGGAGTAGGCATTGATTAAGGCTTACTCCCAGACAAATGTGCGTTGGATTGCTGCCCGCTGAACTCCTCTCTGAGCATTTTAAGTTCTGGGCCTCCCACTTTCCCTTAACAACGCCTGCCTCGGGTGCCTTCTTTTGGCATTCTTTTCCCAGTTGCCCCATCGCTTGCTCCTGAAATATCGCTGGGCAGGCCGGTCACCTCGCCCTTTTGCACGGTTGCTTGTTTCAGCGATGAGCCACATCTGCAGAACGTCCAGTTGGGCGATTCTCGCGCATTCCATCGGCTCTCCCCTCGGCGTGGCGCGGCAGCCCAGCCCAGCCCAGCCCCAGCAGCCGCCGAAGGGAGGAGCCCAGGGCGGAGGAGCAGCCGCGGCCGGGTGCCTCCGCTTCCCACACATGAAAGGAATGTGCTGGTGGTGAGCTCATGGGCCCCGCCACCCTCAGCCTGCGCTGGGTCCTAGCGCTCCTCCTAGCCCTCAGAAGGCGGTCGGGCCCCCTTCAGCCTCTCCACGTCGTCGAGAAGAAGAATCCGCCCGCGCGCTCTCACCCACGTTTTAAACACGAGTCTTACGGCCCCTGCGAGGCGAACAGCTGTTCACTCCAGCAGACGGTTTCTCTGACCGTTCGAGCCCACTTCTTCAGATGCAACGCGCGGTTTCTTGCTGCGTGCAAACATTTTATGTGGCGGATTGTGCATTAAGATACTGGGATAGTCTGCGTCGTGAGAATCCACTTCTTTTGCATCTAAAGAAGTGGGCTCGAGTGGATCCTGGCGGACCAGTCGTCATTAGGCAGGCAATTTATGTAGGAGGAATGCATGTGCCTGTGTGAAGTGCCCTCAAGTCATGGAGACCCCTGCTGAGGTTTTCAAGGCGAGAGACGAACAGAGGTGGCTTGCCATTGCTCGTCTCTGCACAGCAACCCTGGTCTCCCTTGGTGGTCTCCCATCCGAGTACAAACCAGCGCCAACTCTACTTGGCTTCCGAGATCTGACGGGATCGGGCTAGCCCGGGCCATCAGGATGAATGCGTAGTAGTAATTTACAAAGCGGACTCTAGCCTAGGAGAGCGGATTTGCCTAAACTCTTAACTCTTTAAGCCGGTGCGAGACTCCGTAGACCAGCTGGGATCTACCCCCTGTGGAATGACACCTCTCTTAAACTATACCTGCAATTCGAAACGCTTTTATGGAATGTAGCCTCGAACTCTGTAGTACACACGCTTAAAATCCGGCTGTTTACCCGCTTCCCGACGTCCACCCTGGGCCCCTACTCATCCCAGAAGGCCGGGACCTCAGCACCTCTCTACCCCATTCCGTTCAAACGCAGAATCCACGCGAACTCTCAATCCACGTGTCAAAACAAACTCCCTCGCGGGAGCCCCTTCGAAAACATCAGATCTAGCTGCTGCTCGCGTCGCCCAGGTTTCCCTGCAGCCTCGCCCTTCCTGGCGTTTTCCTTTTCTGCGGGCTATATTAACTTTCCGACGTGCTCTTGTTCATCCCGGGCATGTGGCAGCTGCCCCGACCCGCCTGCCTTGCGCCCTTTGGAACGCAACAGGAGCGCGGCGGCCCGGCCAAGCCTCGACTTGCTGCTGCCTCCCTCCGCCGCTGGTGACTGGGCGGCCCACCCCGGGCCGGGGGCGGAGTATGGGGCCCAAGGAGAGCGAGCCTGTTCCGGACGTGGGACCCGCCCCGCAGCGGCTCCCGCTGGCCAAATAGGGAAGCGGAGAGCGGCCGGGGAGCGCAGCGTTTCGCCTGTTCCCGGCTCTTTGCGCCGAGTCGCATTCCGAGGGCCCACCCCGGATCTCGGCCATATTTTGGGGGGAGGCGGGCGGCGATGGCAGCGGTGAGGGCGCTTGGGGGCTTCTGACTTCCTCGGCCTACTCGCCGTCCCGACCATGATGAATCCCAGCGAAGGCGCGGCGCCCGCGGAGAAGTTTAAGTTGGTGGTGGTCGGGGGAGGCGGCGTGGGGAAAAGTGCCCTGACTATACAGTTCATCCAGGTAGAGCCCGGCGGGAAGGGGAGGGCCGGCAGGGCGGATTCCTGAAGGGTGGGGCGGAGGCCGGGGAGGGGGTCCCAGCTGGAGTCCGGGCTCTGGTGACAGGGCAGGGGGCGCGTGAAAAACCGAAATCGTCGGCGCGATCCCGGGCAGAGGGATGCAAGTTTTCGAAAGTGGAAGTGAACTTCCGCTGGTTTTATTTGGGACGTTCCCCAAGAAGCGCGCACAAGATCGCAGCCTTTCTCGAACAACTTTTGGGTAGGGTTGCCAACTCTGGCCTGGAAATTTCCTGGAGATTTGGGGGCTGTGCCTATAGAAGGGGACGTTTGGTGACGGGTTTCACCAAGAATCTGTACAATACAGGCTGCCATTTCCCCCTGTGGAACTGATCTCTGTAGTCTAGAGATCAGTTGTAATTCCAGGAGAACTCCAGGCCCCACATAGAGGTCGGGAACTCTGCTTTGGGGAACAGACTCTGTCTTAGTCCCATCCTGTCACTTCCCCCATATAGACACAGAGAGAGAAAGAGTGGGCTTGGGTTGCATTTCATCAGGACTCCTCACACCCCCAATGAAATAATATGGTTGGGCTTGCCGTTCCAATCCGATTCTGTGAAACCCCAATCACTTCTCTCAAGATGGTGCCAGGATCTGTTGGGGCACAGATGAAGCCTAAGCACAGAAGGACAGGAGTGGATTGGAGGAAAGAAGGGAGGGGGACCATGGTGGGGGTGTCTCATCATTTCTATGGTGGGGGCAGCTGTCCACTCTTGGAAACAGTATATTGGGCTGCTGGTCTAGATAGACCTTTGGTCAGATTCAGCCAGACATGTTCTTCTTAGGAGCCAAAAGATTGGGGGCTGTGTTGCTTTGGCTGTCAGGAGCTGGGTCTGGGTTCTAGCACTGAGAATAGGAGGGCTTGCTTCTTTCCTCAACCTCCTCTCTCCTACCCCCCTCTTTTCAGTCGTACTTTGTCTCTGACTACGACCCCACAATTGAGGATTCATACACAAAAATCTGCAGCATCGATGGCACCCAGACTCGGCTGGATAGTGAGTATTGGGATGGGAGGGAGCAATGTGCCTCTTTCTACAGAAAATTGTTTCAGGTATAGTGGAGGTGGCGCACACGCATGTGTCAGGACGAGTAAGAGCTTGGCAAACGGGATCACAGCGCATGCTGACCCACCCTTCAGGGATGTATGTTGTGTCATGATTCCAAATGTGGTGGGAGGAAGTGCAGTTACAAAGGTTATCAGCCAAGTGAGGAATTCATTGGCTAATCCTATGAATGTTAGTCTGTATAATCTATCCCTTGATTAAGTCTGCATGCATTTGCCTGTAAGGAAAAAAAATTGCTCTAAAGAGAATTTGATTTCAAAAGGCATCATCATAGAAGAGGCCTTCTCTCTACATGTTCACACAGGAGGGCAGGAAAGCCTCTTTTATATGATGGGCATTTGCCATGGCAGTTTTTATATGTGCTTGCATTCTAAATAATTTACATTTTTTTTAAAAAAAGCTGCTGTCTAATTAATTGTTGCATCCTTTGCAACTAATCAAAATTGATCAATTGATTGACTAACAGTGCCATCCTGAACCAAGTTACACCCTTCGAAGTCCATCAAAGTCAGTGCAATTACAAGGGTGAAATTCTGCCTAGGTGTCACTAAATGTTTTAACTCTACCCTCCCCATCAGTATGTCTCGCCTTTTGGAGGTGAACACGGGAGGTTTGTGTTTTGGGAAGCAGTTCGGGAAGAGCAAACACAATTAGGAAGGGGAAGGAGACTGCTTGAGCAGCTGGACCAGGACAGGGGATCTCAGTGGAGAACAAGCAAATAGGATGATCTGAAAGGATGGAATGTAAAATGGGGGGTGGAGATTCAAGGCGGAATGGTTGGTTGTGGGAATTCCTAGAAAAGGCAATTGATAGAATTTTGGGTGGAAACGTTAAAGGAAAGTAACTACAAGTGGCTAAGGATTGGATGGCCATTGCCAGGGAACTGGTTATGTTAGCAAACTTACAGGCAGACATAAGAGTATTTACAGACTTTGAATGTTCAGTGTACTGTATGCCTTATGTCTGTTTTGAGAAAGGCAGACTGTAAAGCGCTGGAAATATATAAATAAATGTACACAAATGATCTCAGCCTTCCTTACAACAAACCTGTAAGGTAGTTCAGTATTATTGCCAGTAAGGGGCAGAGTTCAAGAGACTGAGGTTTGACTAAGGTAGTGGTTCTTAAACGTTTTAACATGAGATCTATTTCTAAACTTACTGTGCTTTTTGAGATGTACCTGCATAAGAACATAGGAAAAGCCCTGCTGGATCAGACCATCGGGTCTATCCAGCCCAGCACCCTGCTTCACATAGTGGCCAACTAGTTGCTCTGGAGAGGCAACAAACCAGGCATAGAGACCAAGGCCTGCTCCCGATGTTGCCTCCTAGCATTGGGTTTCAGAGGTATGCTGCCGCTGACTATGGAAGCTCCCTTTGTTTCCATGGCTAGTGGCCATTGACAGACCTCTCCTCCATGAATTTGTCTAACTCCCTTTAAAAGCCATCTGTGATAGTGGCCATCACTGCGTCCACTGGCAGTGAATCCCACAATTGAGTTACTGGTCAGGTAAAGGAAGTACTTCCTTTTTCCTGTCCAGGATCTATTGCCCATAAACTTCATTGGGTGTCCCTGAGTTCTAGTATTATGGGAGGAAGAGATAGAGCTCCCTGTATATACTTGCTCCAACCCATGAATAACTTTATACATTTCTTTTAAAAATACTGGACGCATTTTATTTCTATTTTATGTTTCATTTTTCTAAATATATGACATGACTGAGCAACAGGCTGTATTCCATGTCAGTTTGCACATTATGTAGAGGTAGACCCCTGGGGCAGCTGAATCTCTGCTGTGTGAAACAGAATACTGGACTAGAGGAACCACTGGGCTAATCCAGTGGGGCTTGTGTTCTGAAACCCAAATTTGCCATTGAGCCTCCCACAACTTCATCTCCTGGCTTCCCTGGTTCTTCTTCCTCTTTTCCGGCCTCACAAGTCACCCACAATTGTGTTAGGTTCACTTTTGGGTTCCAGCCCATAGTTTGAGAATGAAGGCAAACTCAGATGAGTTTGTTGCTAAAGGCCTTGCCAGTTCACACTTTTAGCCACTGCACAATGTCACTTCACCATAACCATGTGTTGACTTCTAAAGCACCTTATGTCCTGTCCAATTCTCTGTTTGTCTTGTCAGTTCTGGATACTGCAGGACAGGAAGAATTTGGGGCCATGCGAGAACAATATATGCGCACAGGGGAAGGCTTTCTTCTCATCTATGCCATCAATGATCGTGGCAGGTAAGACTGAAGCCATGGCATTCACACTTGAGAATCCCATACCAGTGAGCAAGAAAAGGAATCTTAAGCAGAGGATGTGAATAACTTTCAGTAGCTTCTGGTTTTGCTTCTTGTTCTTTTTCATATTCAAAAATCAGACATTCTGTGAATACTTGAAACTGTCCTGAGGGAATTCCTGGTGAACAATGATTGTTTAATTTGCAGTTAGCTCTGTTACATTATTTGACACCTTGCTATGTTAGCAAGTCCTGTTTACAGCTTAGTGTCTGGCACAGCACCACACCATGTCTAATAACGATATTTGCTGTTGTGATCTGAATGGGAAAAACACTTTTTTATTGCTAATTTTGTCCGGATGCTAAGCATGACCCTTACAGGCTAAGGAAGGCATTGTACTTTAAATGTGCTTTAAAGATTCAGTTTGATTTTGAAAGCAAATAACTGTGTAAGATGGCATAGATGGCTGATAGAGTTGATACACTGTTACTTTTCATAGGAGTGAAGTATGTCATTCTCATTTCTATTTTATACATGGGAAAAACTGAGGCAGGTGTTACTGGACTCTTTTCTGTTTTTGCTACTACTGAATAACATGGCGAACTCCTCTGGATCTGTTGTCCTTTAGTCCTTAACCAAGTCTATAAGAGTGTTTTCACAGGATGTGTCTGGTTGTGGGAAGGGTGTCCATCTGTCTCCTCTCTTTCTCAATCCTAGTTTCAATGAGATCAGCAAGTTCCATACGCAGATACTTCGGGTGAAAGATCGGGATGAATTTCCCATGATCCTTGTGGGCAATAAGGCAGACCTGGATCCCTATCGGCAGGTGAGGGGATTGTGGGGTTTGACTGTGTGTACATCATATGCTGTTATTGTGAATTAGATTAGGATAGATTTAATTGGCATAGCTACTTTGCAGTGGTCTGCTTCACCTAGATCCCCTCCTACTGTCCAAGCAATTAGCAAAAGCTGATGATGGATCTGAGAGATTCAGGTTCAAATCCGTACTCTACCATTCAAGTGTACTGGGTGAGTCACTATCAGCTATAGTTTCCAGCAGGCCTGAAAAAAATGCCCTGTCCCTTTACTGTCATTACTTTTGCTGGGCATTTTTTTTTTGCAATTTTTTTCCAAGTTCCAATTTGAGGCCTGAATGTGTCATGAGTACTTCACATTTAAGTACTCCCAATAAAACATAAATATGCTGGCAGGTGCCCAAAGAGGAGGCCGTCAGCTTTGCCCGGGAGAATCGAATCCCATACATGGAAGCCTCTGCCAAAATCCGCCTCAACGTGGATGAATCATTCTACGAGCTGGTTCGGGCCATCAGGTAAGAAGGCAGGAATTGTGTTCAGCTTGCGTTTGAGGGAAACCACTTCCTTTGCCAACCCCTTTCAATAGTGAGAGAAGTTTCTGATTATGTCTTCCCCTGTACAAACTGGGAAAGATAACCACCTCTGTTTCAGGCACGCAGTTTCTGTGACCTGCCTCTCCTTTCAGCCAATTATGGCTCATCAGCCATGATTGGTAACCAGTCAGCTGCTGGGTAAACCTTCAGATTTTCCTGCCTCCCTTGGACTATCAAAACCAGGGTTGGTGTATTTTGCAGGCCATGAAGCATCAGGGTGCAGGTTAGAAGTACATATGAAGCTACTGTATACCAAGTCAGAACATTGGTTCATGTCAGAGGCTTTCTGGGGTCTCAGGCAGAGAAAGGACTTGCAGTACCTGTTACCAGAGTTCCTTTAACTGGAGATATGAGGGATCGAGCCAGGGATCTTTGGCATCCAAAGCAGATGCTCTACCACTAAGCCACAGCTTGTTTGCTTTCTTTAGCCACCTGTCATGAAAACTGGACACATTAGCAACTCGCATGACACTTCAGTGCTCATTTCCCCTTTTTTTTTACCCCAGTGGTTTCCTAGACCACATCCTGAGGTTGTCTGAAGGAGGGAAGTCTGACTTTCGAAAGCTTAGACCCGGAAAATCTTGTTGGTCTCTTAAGGAACCACTGGACTCAAATCCTTCTAGCCTGAGGTGGTAGCATTATTTCCTCCTAGGGAGGTAGATCATATAGAGGGAAAGAGTCACCTTCTTCAGATAGCTTTCTTGTCATCAAGAACCTGGTGAAATGGCTCCAGGAGCTCGCAATGAGGACCTGAAGGTGAAATGTCCTTCCTCTGTTGTCATTTCTCCTGGTAGGTGCATCTGGCAGGGATATTCTTGACCAACAGATGCTCTGCAACCTAGCATCCATGAATTTGTCTAGTCATTTAGAGGAGGGTGGTGGTCATTTTGATCAGGTTATTTGTGTGTGTTATATGCTGTCAAGTCACTTCCAACTTAGGGCAAGCCTATAAATTAATGGCCGCCGCAACACCCTGTCATTGACAGCCTTCTTCCGGTCTTGTAAACAAAAAGCTTTGACTTCCTTTATCGAGTCAATCCATCTATGTTAGGTCTTCCTCTTTTCCTACTGCTTTCCACTTCTCCTGCCTTTATTGTCTTTTCCAGTGATAGAACAGGTAACACAATAAGCAATATATTGTGTTCTCCTCTTCCTCTGTTCCCCTTTCCCACATTTTCTTTTTTTCTCCCCTCCAGGAGGTTTCATGAACTTGAGTCTCCCCCCGCCCCAGCTGTCAGCCCGAAGAAGAAAGAAACCAAAGGCTGTCCTTGTTCTATTCTGTAGACCACCGTCCCACTCCAAGCCACACATTCTGGAAGGGAATGAACAGCTGTCCTGGTTATCTCGAACCAGCATTTTTCCCTTGCTCAACCAGCCTGCCCACCCCCCACTGCAACAAGGGCTGTCCGTGTGTGTTCCGCGGTTGTTTCTAAAATACTTTGTTTCTCTAGTATTGCAGAGAACTCTGCAAGCCAGAATGGGGCAGGGGACAGATCTTTGTCTTAACTCCCCTTCAATGACCCTGTAAACTACCAAGGAAAGAGGTTGTGTGTGCTTAAAGGAAGGTGCAGGAAGGGGGAATGCAAACCAGCATATCCTACCTCGTCACCTTCAGCTGCTAAATACTGCCCCAATTCTTTGGAAGAAGTCTCCCCTCCCTGCTGAGGGATAGAAAGCAGGATCATTTTCAGAAATGTGGGCTGCTGGGTGTAAATTCGGCAGAGATGAGCAAGTATAGGACAGTTGGTTATCCTGTGTGTCAGGGAGTGGGCAACTGTAGCAAGAAGTCAAACAGCAAGATTCAGTGATCTTGTGCGTACAGCTACACACACATATTGAAAAATGCTTTGTATGACTGGGAGCGGGGAAGAGGTGTAATCAAACGCATTTGTCAACAAGATATATGCCCAACTGTTTTCCGCTATTCAGAGAGGGAAACAGTAGCTGGTACAAAGTTACAACTCCTTCCCACAGCTGGTGTTACCTCCTTTTTTGGGAAAAAGGGAGGAGCTGGAATTACACACCCTTTTTGTGGAGAGTGTGGAGCATGCCCACCTCCTGCAAACTAATTAAGTGTGGTTGCATCATAGCAGATAAATGGACTGAAAAACAAGCCCCTTGTTTCTCTTGGAGATGTAAGAAGAAAATAGTTAAAATCAAAGGATTGCCTTCCTTCCCCCACCACCCCTAAATCAGGGACAGATGGAGTTAAAAACAGCCCCTACTCTCAGCTGCTGAGAACCAGCCCTGACCTGATGCAGTGAACTTTTTAACATAGTTTTTAATTATTAGAAACAAAACTGCAATGCCAGTTACAGTAGACTGAAGATGCAAGTTGTTCGGCCCTTCCCAAGAATGGAAAGATTTGCCTTGAATCTTTAAACACACTTCCAGTTTTTTGTTTACCTTCTGCAACATATTTTGCTATCATTGCTACGCAGGCTGTTTACAGTCTATCAGTTTTCTTAGACACCCCTCCATGGCAAGTGAATTTTTTCATGGCAATGGCCCTCTCAACTCCAATTATGTTTCAATACCGAGTCTTACCAGCAATTTTATTGAGTAAACCTTATTGAAGCTCTTAACAATTGAATCCCAAAACCTCCTTAAGGCTCAACCAGCTATGAAGTCCCAACCAACCCAAGAAAATACCGTTCTTCTACTCACTTCTTACCTCACCATGAAGCAAAATGATGTATTTAATCCTGGTCAAATGCAAACTATATTTTTCAGCAGCTGAGAGAAGTGTGTATGAATCAGATTTCTGTCCATCCCCCCCACCCCCTGCATGCTGTATAAACTTGCAGAGCATTCCAGCTTGTACATGCCAAAGAGTTATCACTTATCCAAAAAAAAGACTTGTGGTACTTTAAAGATTTAACCAATTTAGCTTTCATGGACATTACCCACTTGATCAGTGGCATAAAGTTCTTCGCAATCAGCCGATATGTTATATGAATATAAATATATATTATATATATATATATATATATATATAAAACCACGTGCACACACACACACACACACACACACACACACAGAGGTACAAAGAACTTTTTATAAATAATGCAGCCAAAAGGCCATGAAATGCAAGGGTAGTCATAGGTCTGTGAATTTGTCACATAGCCAAAAACTATTTTAACAGAATAAAAGGGGAGGATTCCCAGAGAATGTGTTCACTTTGTGATCATTGGGGTAGGAATCCTTAGTGGGGCAGGGGGTTGATGCTTGCTGGATTTGATAGTGTTACAAGGGCGGGTGGGAGATCGACTGCAGATGTGTTCCTATGTGACAAGAGGGTATCTACAACATGAATTCAAATACGGCAACTCAGTAATAGGATTACCTGGAACATTCCCTGAATCTCAACTGGTTGCCAGACTAGAGAGAGTAGTTCTCCTACAGGAAATGACAGCTATAGAGGATAGACTGTATAGAATCACATACCTGCTTATCTCCCTCCCCTCCCCTGGCTCCACCCCCAAATCTTCAGGAATTTCCCAAGCTGGATTTGGCAACCCTTCTTAGTAGTGACTCAGCAAATTATATATTGGCCCGTATAGCTGCTCAAGATAGGTTCATAGAGCACCTAACATCAGCTCAAATACGACCCCTAACACTAATTTAGCACTGCACTGATCACACTAGTTCACAAATCAGGATAGAGCCCTTGCTTCAAAACATACTCCATTTCATTTTTTTAACGTGCTTTTTTAATGGCCCTGGCACAATATTCGCCTTTGTACTGAACCGACCAGGGAGAGGGGGCTGGATGTGTGCTGCTGTTTACCTTTGCATTTTTCCCAAAGTTAAATAAGCACTTCATCTAGGGCAGGGGCCTCCCAACAGGTAGCTTGGAAGCTACATGTAGCTCAACAGCTGTTGCAGAGTAGCTCAGATGTCCCCTAGAAGGCCCAGAAAAAGATCTGTTCTATGCTGTTTTCAAGAAAAGCTTTTTATTTCTTGGGATTTTTCTCTGCAGATTATCTAGAAACTTCATTTCTGGTCGTCTTAGTCCATGTTTTGTTTCTAGGACATAACAAATCTTGATAATGTTGGGATATTTTTCATTATTTAAAAGTAGTCCTTATTTTTAAAAAGTTGGCAACCCCTGATCTAGAGGATGCATCACATTTTGCCAGGTACAGATGACACTTTTGAGCACTTGGCAAAATGTTCCATTCATCTAACAAGTGCACACTGAAAGAAAGCACAAGGACCATTGTAACAAATGAAAAAGAAATGCATGTTTACCATGCAGCAGAAAGATGTTATGAAGAAGCTCTTGAAAGAGCTAAACTTGGGGAAGATCTAGAGTGAACATATTTTTTATTCAAACTACTTAGAAAAATCCGCTGCTTACTTCTGAACCTACAAGCACAGATGCTCCATCACTATGTCTTGATCTGAGCTGCTGTAGCATAGTTGTTAAGTGGTTGGGTTACAAGTCAGCACTCTGCTGATTCAACTCCCATGAGCTCAAGCAGCTGGCTTTGGGTAAGCCACTCCTCTCAGCCCCAGCTCCTCAGTTTTTGTGGAGATAATAAAAAGACTTTGTTCACCACTCTGAGTTGGGCACTCATCTGTCTAGAAGGGTGGTATATAAACACACTGTTACTGTTATTATAGATGAGCTGCTGCCAAGGAAAATGCACCATGCGCTCACAGTGACTCTCATTCAAATTGGGCTGCTATCTGGGCAAAACAGCTTTGCACCACAGGTAAATGCTCTGCATTGGGTAGTAGCCTAGTTTAAACAAAGCAATCTGGGATTGCAGAGCCCCATAGGAGACAGAGACAGACTTCTGCCTCGGCCAGCTCCACATTTAAATTCATACCTAAGAGTCTCTCCCTGGGGCACTTTAGCTGTAAAGCTAAGCCACTGCCACTTAAAGCTGCAGCAGATGTGAGCAGCTGGGCCAAGCAAGCTGTAAGGAAGATTCTTCCAGATTCCAGTTACTTCCTTCCCAAGAGAAACAGCTCTCCCAATTGCACATCATGATAGTGCCATATTTTACTGGATACCATAGGTAAAACATGGACATATCAACAGAACATGCACAAGATGTTCTATGCACCAAATAGCTAATTGCAAAGTTTCCACAGAAACAGAGTGGGAAGCAAGTGACATAAGGAAATGAACAGAAAACATGAGTTTTAAAATCAAGTTGGATGCAGTGACCTTTTTAAAACTTTGTGGAAGTCCATCCTTTCACATATTCAACTGATGGCCTTGAATCCCATCTCTTCTTCCTTTTGAATAGTCTAACTCCTGACAAAATTTCCATATGGTTGCAAAAAGTCAATACAACTCAAGCAAGGGAAAGGCTGCCCTCTATTTACAATGATCTGTGTTCCATCCAGTGAACAAAAGCATCAAAGATAAGTATTAGAGATTTGGCGGGAAGCCATTGGAATCAAGACTGGTGTTCCTAGGACAACAGGTGATTGAAATGCAAGTTCGTTTTGGAATCCAAGCCAGAGATCCTGGGTTTATCCAGCTGAGAAAGGATGAGTCAGAGTATTAAGGCCTTGGGGCTGAGAGACAGGACTTCGGACCTGACTGAGGGGAAAGATCTTGGACACTGTTAGCCAGGACTCCTGGTTTCCCTGCATCGTAAGAGCATAACAAGTACTCTGCTGGATTAGACCATTGGTCCATCTAGTCTAGTACCTTGTTTCTCACAGTGCCCAACTAGCTGCCATAGAGGGCCAACAAATACAGCATAAAGGCCAAGTTCGTCCCATTGGCATAGAGCCAGACTACAGAAGACGAATTACACACGTATGACACAGGAATGCACTTACATGAGTTAACTCGTTGCTTTCCTGTTCACTTGCACACTGTGGCCACACTGCACTCGATCCTGCGCTTGGATTGGCACGTTTCTTCCCCATTCCTCCCAGACGAGAGATGTATCCCTTATTGCACCTTCATGCATGCTCAAACCTTCCTCTGCAGCTTTTCTGAGAGGGAGGCATTTTTACTCATTTGGATATATTGGGGAGGGGGACCCGCTGGGTTTCCTAGGGTGGGGGGCTGAAAATGGGTTCCACACCTCTGCTGAGATTTTGCACCTCAGCCCGCCAGGAAGAGGGGGCATCTATGCAAAGGGGGGTGGGCAATCCCATGGCAGCATTTCTTGCTGTCCGCCAGAATCAACTCTCTCCTGCCTGTTTGTCCCCAGCCACCTCCAATCTCCATTATCATCTATGGGGAAAACTATGGGAGTTATCCAGGGAGATGGGGGTGGCATTTTGCAAAATCTACAAAATTTTCAGGGGACCTACTGCTAACTGTCCTCTAAAGACCCCCCCCCCCCGTTTCATGGAGATTGGACCTTGGGGAGCCATTTGAGCCCCCCCCCTCAAAGAAGGTGCCATCTGCCACCCCATTTTTACTATTGTGGAGAAAAAATGACAGCAACTGGGGAAACCCATTGATTATGCCTTTCCCAAGGTTCAATCTCCCTGAAACTTGGGTGGTCTTTAGAGGAGTAGGTCTCCTGGAAATTTGGTGGATTTTGGACCTTGGGGAGGTCATTTTAGAGGCCCCCAAAGTAGGTGGCGTCAGCCACCCCGTTTTTTATTATTGTGGAGAGAAAATGACAGCAACTGGGGAAACCCATCGATCATGCCTTTCCCAGCGTTCAATCTCCCTGAAACATGGGGGGTATTTAGAGGACAGTGAGTAGGTCTCCTGGAAATTTGGAGGATTTTGCTGGCAAAATGCCACTCCAGCCCCCAAGAGAGCTTCCCTAGTTTTCCCCATAGGGAAGAATGGCGATTGGAGGTGACTGTGGGCACCTTCCTTCGGGGCCCATAAAGGGGCCCCCCAAAGTCCAATCTTTGTGAAACTTGGGGAGTCTTTAGAGAACTGCTAGAATTTGGTCCCCACCAAATTTGCTAGAATTTGGTCCCCACCAAATTTTACCAAATTTGGTAAATTCGGTAAAATTTGGTCCTAAAATGCTCCCTCCCCACCCCCGGAAAGTCCCGAATCACATTTCCCATTGGAAATAATGGCCAAATTTTACCCAATTTGCTCTTTATTGCCGAGCCAAACTGGAGAACAAGTACCCTCCACTCTTTTCAGGTTCATGTTTCAGACATGTTTCTGAACTTTTGCTCCAATGCTCAATTATGTTGCCATGATCTTTATTCCAGCCTCCTCCTTATCCTGACCGAAGATGCTGCATGAAGAGGAGGAGGAGTAGGGAGGCGGTGGCATCAACTAGAAAACGGGAGAATTTAAAACATGCCATATTAAAAGGAAAACAGTTTGGGTGTAAGCTGGATCTAAGGGCAAAAAGAGGGAAGAGGGAAGTGGAAGCCACTCAAAATCAACACTCTACAATAGAGATGGGCACGGACTGGGAGGCGGCCACGGACTGCCGGTTTGTGGTCCGTGGACTTTCACGGACCACGAACTTTTAAACGGACCGGCCCGGTTCGAGAACCGGTTCGATTCAGAAAGGCCTTGTTTTCCCCACAGATTTTCACTTGAGTACTTTCCCCACCAAAGGTTCTCATGTAACACTTCTCAATTATTACTTTTCCAAAGACTTAGACAAACAACTTCCCCTCCCCTATTCTGACTGACCCTTACCCGCCCTTGGTGGAAGGAGGGAGATTTTGAACCAGGGTGCAAAATGATGCAGTGCCCGGCGAAAGCCCACACCCTCCAACACAGACAAAGAGAGTCCATCCAGGGCTATCATCTCAGCCGGTACACGAGTTCCCACCTCCTGAGCCTTCCCCCTGAATCTTTTGCTTGGCAGGGACGAGCCTGAGGGAACAAGTTCCTGAAGGGTAGCCTTCCTAGAATTTCCACTACCACCCACAGCACTCTCAGGGGTGTGAGCCTTCTTACTAGGGGTGGACTCCCATTCCACTTGCCCTTCTCCCTGCTCAGCAGCCCTCTTGATACCACTGCTTGATGGTTTTTCTTGAGACAGCAGGCTCGGGTGATGTCTCTGCAGATGCCTGCAGAGGACACCGGATGTCAGGTGTTTGGGGTCCATACCCCTACGCACCATGGCATTGCAGACCTGGCAACGCACCAAATGGGTCGTTTGGGAGGGTTCGGAAGTGCCGCCAAAGTGTGGGATTAAAGCGGCAACCAGGAATCTGTGGCTCAGGAGGAGGACAAAACCTTAATGGTTGAGGTGTGGGGCTGGGCCAGGGGGGGTGGAGTGCAGGCAGGGGAAGCCACAGAAGGTTGGGATGGGAAGGAGCTGGATGTTTCTGCTGGACCCTCTGGTGCCCCGAGATCGCTCCATAGAGAGTGTTAGCAGCTGATCTTCCACAGGCAACGCTAAGAGCTCTCCTGCCTGCTCCTCGATCCCCAAAAGCGAATCTGTAGAACGAGGTGCTGCCTCTGAGGTTTCCCTGTCCCTGGTACCACTGGTACTGGGCACCGATGGGCACCCAGGACAACCTTTGCAATTCTTCCCACCACGGCCACTCTTATTCCTCTTTCCAACCCTCATGGTGCTATGAGAAAAGATCTCTACAAGCAAGTAAGAATTTTAAATGAAGCACAGAGCCCCAAAAGCTTGGAGCAGGGTAGGGCAGAGCCAAGTGGCACCCAGCTGGACCCCAGAAGAGAGGGAAGAATGCACCACAAAAGACACTCTAGAGAGGTGTTGAAAGAACTCAGAGAGCCCCCAAAGCGTGCTGCCAGTCGTCAGAGTGGGTGTTTCACAGAGGCCAGTAGCAGCCCACCCTTGTACCTCAAAAAGCCAGGCAGGAAAGCTCCCCCAAAGTCACCCACTATTTAGGGAGAGAAAGGCTTTGAAAGAAGTCAAGCAGAGAGCCCCCAAAGCGAGCTGCCAGTCGTCAAAGAGTGGGTGTTTCACAGAGCCCAATAGCAGTCTCCCCTTGCACCTCAGCAGCCAAGAAAGAAAGTGGGGGAAAGAAGGAAAGAACTCAGACAGCGCTCAAAGCTGCCCTACACCCACTGCGGGTCTGTGAGTGGGTGGGGTCAGAGCACAATAGAACCCACCGGCAACCTAGAAATAAGGAAGAGTTTGGGGAGGGGGGGAATTGAGCCCCAGAACCCAAGGATTTGAAAGCGGAAAGAAATCAGAGTAACTCGATAGTACAGTAAAAGGATTTTAAAAAAAAGTGCTCTCAAGAAAACCAGAATTGAAAGGCGAAAAAAATTAAACAGGAATGGAGAATAGAGTAAGCTCTCTTGCAACTGAAGCCCCAAAGCCCTTCCTAAGGCACAAGCCTCTCTCTCGCAAAAAGAAAAACTTCCCCGCAGCAAGCAGTTGCTAAGCTAACTCGCATCCCAGCGCCAGCAAAATGAAGCGGGGCTTCGCGTGCTTTGTCTTTTATACAGAAACGCTAGGCGCTCTCTGTTTGGCTGACAGAGCTGCCAATCAAGGTTTCCGGGGTTGAGATTGGTGTGTTCCAAATGGGGAAGGTGGCTTCACACCATTGCCTAGGACATTGTTTGAGTGGGGATGGCAGGAATCCTGGCATGACGGGCCAACAGACAGACAGAACGCCCCAAAGTTGGGCACTTTCATGAAAAGAACACGCGCCCATGGCCCGCGTGTTCGCGAATGACGAACTAGGTAAATTCGTGGGGAAATTAGGTCCGTTATGCAGTCCGTGCCCACCTCTACTCTGCGATGACGACTCACTGATTATGACCATGGACACTCACAACCACGACTACACCATTTACCTGACATGTGCACGGACTAGAACTACAGGACACTTGTTCACCCAGGGTAAAATGGATGTGGGCAGGTAGGAGCAGACATGATTATAGACACTCGCATAGCCTCGTGTAATTCATCTTGTGTAGTTTGGCTCATAGCCTCCTGGCTATGGTATTCAGACTGACTACTGCTGCATGTGGAAGCAAGTTCATTTTAGCCTCCAAAGCCAGTGATGGACCAATCCTCCGTGAATATGTCTAGTCCCCTTTTGAAGCCATCCATGTTCATCATGATGTCCTCTGGCTGTGAATTCCACAATTTATTTGCTGTAAAGAAAGTCCTTCCTTTGGTCTGTCCTGAATCTAGTGTTTAGATCGGATGTCTCTGAGTTCTAATATAATGGGAAAGGGAGAAGCTTTCTATTCCTTTTCCATTCCATGGATAATTTTATAAATGATTATTTTATAAACCATCCCCCCCTTATCATTTCTTCACAGCACACTCTACCAAATGGCTATTGTCTCTGACTCCTACTTTCGTAAGACTGTTGCCACCCCCCACCCCTCGATTCCAGCAAAATGAACAGAGCAGGGCATCAGGCATTTCATTTTTGCAAAGAAAAGTGTTTTTTGTCATTTTGTTGTGTACACAGTATACAATGTGAGTTTTACATATTGAGAGAAAAAAACGTCTCAGACACTAATAATAAACAATAAAAATATATAGGAACATCCAATAATACAGAACACAAATCCCATATCTCAGAACAATACCCTTGAGGCGCGAACAAGATACACAGAAATACACGTCGTAAAAAAGGGGGCCTTCCAAGATCCAAATAGAGGGGAGAAGGAGAGAAGAGTCTTTTTTTTCCCTGTCACAGGAAGCAGGTGTGTGTGTGTGTGTTTTTATTAACTTGAAGCTGGGCCCCTCAAATTCTGAGAACTTGGGGATTTGGCCACCCTGCCCCTCCCAACCCAGGGGCAATGCTTATTTAAGGTTTCATATAGAATTGATGGTACAGACCTGTTGTCCCATAAGGTGTAATGGTTCTTGTGTCCCTCAAAAATTAACCCTGTACTGTGAAACACTCCCCCCAACCCCTCGTTTCCCAAACCCCTTGTCTTCAAACTAACCCCACCCTGATGTATAGGTTCAAGCTACAGTACTCTCCCACTATAAGGCCCAAAAGCAACCAGTAGCCAGGTTTGTAGGGAAAGCGGTTAAAAACTAATTGCAAGCTCTAAAACATCCAAAAGGAATTCCAGTCAACCCTCCCTTCCCCCTTAAAATACTCCATTTTGAGGGCCTTGTATACACCAAATTTCACACACGCACACACACACCTTCCACACATACTCACATACACACTTGCCAACCTCTATTCACCCACAATAAATAGTTAGGGGAGGAAAATGAGATCTAGAGGGATATGGGGAGTTGTGTGTATGCATATATAAAAAGGACCCTCCCTAAAATTCTGGGGAGGGGGCTGAGGGTCACCAAACACATTTCTGGTGCTCTTCAGAGATGTGTTGAAAGTAATCCTGATACAGAAAAAAAGACCACTCCTTCAGAGGTGAGATTCTCCTCCCCCACCGCAAGTACCTTTTCGCACCCTCCCCTAAATGAAAAGGGGTGTGTGTGGTGGGGAACTTTCATACACTCCTGTTCATTTGGCCTCGTGGAAAGGAATGAGATATCTTTATGAAGCTGAGACAGCTGTGATTGGGAACCAGGAGAAGAACGCAGAGGGGTGGAATCAACAGAGTGTGCTCAGGCCGGGCGGGGGAGAGGAAAATGAATTGGAAAAGTAACAAAGCTGAACTTGTCTGAAGAAATCCTACTGGGAAATTTACGGTAAGGAGAAAAGGTCAGGAAAAGGAATGAGGTAGACATTGGCTGGGAAGTGGGAATCTGCTGTGTTCCGTATGGGATTGGTTTGGGACATTAATGGGTTGATCTCAGGAAGAAAGAGCTGAGATGGAAACAGGCTGCTAAATAATGCGTGCATGTGGTTTGTAGAAGTAGGGACTAGTTCAATGACATGGCAGGGGGCAGGGAGTTGTGAACTGAAGACGGGAATTCTGGGCTTGGACCTAATTCCTCTAAATCTAAAAAAAAAATTTAGCATTTCAGGGTTAGAAAGAGAGAGGGCTCTTGGCTTAGGAGGGCTAAGGGGTAGGAGGCAACACAGAATCTCCTTTCCCCCTCGACAACAACAACGATAAAAAAATAACCTCCTAATGAAAAGTTTCAGTCCAAACCAAAGAACGTCACAGCTACAGGTGAGAGAGGAAATAGAGAGAGGAAAGAGAAAAAGTCCTGCGCGTCGTTAAGTTCAAGTTAGTCAAATACAATATGATACATAGACTTTTTATCCTATACATTATATACAACTGAGGGGAAGAGGGGGAGTAGAATCCTGCCTTATTAAAGACCATAATAAAAAGAGGGGAATCACCATCCCCCCTCAAAGGAGATCAGATGAACAGGCGCAAGGGGACCTATCTGTAACCTGCTGTTTCAACCCTCGCTTTACCCATGTTGGGCTATTCAGGAAAAAAATTTAGACAGTCTTGGGTAGGGATAGCACACCTAGGAAGTCTTGGTACAGGCAAGTTTGCTTGGGGTATCGCTGTGCTTCCTCCCCTAATTTACTGGTCAGAAGGGTACCAGGAAAGGCGGGAGATTCTCCATGTGTCACTAAGAGCTAGGATCCCAAGGCTGGAGGGGCGGAGACAAACAACAGTGGCTAATGTCAGGCTCCACCAGCAGCAATTGCCCTGCCCCCCCCCAAAAAAAAGATAAGAAAAAAGGATATCCTAGAGAGAAGGGCTCCCTATAACAAACTGTTGATGGGACAAGGGTGGGAAGAACTTGGCAATAAATATTTTCTGTTGGAAGCAAGAGTAGAAAATGATTGCTGTCAGCCTGTGGGCAAGTGCCTTTCCCCCCCTGACACCAAACAACAATGGATTTGGCAGAGATGGAATTTGAGTTGTTTGTGGAGGGGGAGGGAAGAGAGGTTATATTGCCTGATCAAACTGCGGGTAATGGAGAGAGCTGACACCATATAAAGGGGAGGGGTCACTGCACTCTCCCCCCCCCCCATGCTCCACTCACCTCTGGGAGAATTTAAAGGGCCTTGATGGAAGAGATGCAAGATAGAACCCTGAACCTGGATCCTCCCCTTAGTTATTTTCTCACTGTTCACCCATAGAACCCAAGAGACCCAGGACCCAAGCTCCCAGCTCTTGAAAAAAAATCACACATCACCACTCCTCTCTGACCTTCCTATGGGTTCTCCTATGCTCACCCCACCACAGCAGGGAGGGGGCAAGGCTGCTCAAATTAGACATTTATACATTTATATATAAATAATATTTCTCTGTACAGCCAGGGCAAAAGGGAAAAGGGGGGCAGGGCATCCAACCATTCTAATATTTGATGAGAACCTTCCCTACACATGTCCTTCTCTGCCATAACAAACCATCCCACATCCCACCACCAAAACAGAAGATCCATCCCAGGTCCCTGCTTTTTTTTAAAAAAGGAAAAACAAACAAAAAAGGGCAGGGGTGGTGGTGGTATTGAGCAGAATCAGAATTCGTTGCCTGCAATGGTACCCCTCGACCTTCCTCTCCCCACTTCCTGCTCTGGCTCTGCAGAGGGGTGGGTTTTAGGCGGCCCCTCCTGGGGCGTGGCTCTGGGCGGCTGCATGCACGCATGTCACGCACATTTGCTTTGCGCCTGAGTCAGCAACTCGCTGAAGGAGTCAAACAGTTTCTCGAGCCATGGCTGGTTGCGCATGCACTGTTGCACCACCTCCTCTTGGCCCAGGTCTTCATCCTCGCCCTCAATCGCTGTCGTCTGGAAGAGAGCAAAAGGAAAATGTTAGGTGTGTGCTCTGAGAAAGCAGCAGACCATGTGCGGTGGACACATCAATTCCAGCTCACACTCGCTCACTCCACATCTTTATAATTTAATAGGCAAGTAAAGTCTATCTAGTCCAGCATCCTGTAATCATACAGTGGCCAATCCGCTGCCCTGGAGGTCCACAAACATGATGTTTCCTCCCACATAGCACTAGTATTCAGAATGTTACAGGACACAAAGATTCTCTTTAGTCATTTTGGCTAGTAGCTACTGATGGACCTGTCCCACCACGAATCTGTCTGTGAGAATATAAACAGAAACTAATACATGCGAAAGAAGATCCCTGCAAGAAGAAGCAAAAGGGTTTAGGGTCTCACTTACCTCATCCTTACAACGCAGAAAGGTGTGGTACTTGTAGTGGTGAAGGGAATGGTACAGAGTGTAGAAAAAGGACTTCTCCACTTCCACGCTGAATTCCTGTCAGCAACCAGATGACAGAGATGAGGAGGGAGGGGGAACCAATCACACAAGGAGATCACAGGCAACTTCTTTCCTCGATCCTAAATCTACAACCTCTCATTTCTATGTTCTTGAAATATCCCAGAATCATACTGTTCCTTCCCCCAAATTACTGTCATCTTGAAACAAAAATGATTTTTAAAAAGTCCTGCTAAAACTCCATCCACTTTTGCACACTGCAACCTCATCCCTGCTTCCCTCCTCCATTTTGCCACTGCTTGCTCTTCTTTCAGTTTATAATGCCTCTGCAAAATTAATCTCTAAAATAGTCTGACCCCTTCAGGTGAATGATCTACAAATACACCCCCAATCACGTGCTTTTAAAAAATCCTGTGCAGCTAGAAATCTAGCACTCCAGGAAGGAAGCTTCTAAGACCGGCCACCTCCTTGATGTGCTAAGTTTTTATTTTCAGAGAACGGCACTGACTTAAAACTCCATCTTCTACCAGCAGTTGCAGAATCGTAGAGCTGGAAAACACCCTAGGGTCATCTAGTCCAACCTCCTGTACAATACTGGAAATTCACAGCTACCCTACTCCTCCCCCAGTGACCCCTGCTCAATGCCCAGAGGAAGGCAAACAAACAAACAACCTCCAGGATCCTTGGCCAGTATGGCCTGGAGGAAAATTCCTGACCCCAAAGTGACAACTGGCATTACTTTTATTCTTGTTTTTCAACAACTCTCATTTGCAAAATGAGAATATTTTTAATAAATTTGGGATCCCAGAACAAACAAACAAAACTCCAAAACAAAGCATTTAAGCTATTCTTCTCTCAAATGTCTCGAACAATTTTGATCCTTCTGAAATAACAGTTTGCAGATGACGCTTCAATTTCCAAAAGCTGAAATTATTAGGATAATAAATTGCCAGTCTTCCTCCTTTCTCTCAAAAAAGTGGCAATTGCTGAGGTTTAATATCTCTACAACATTATGGCTATTATACTACTGCTGAAGATATATGTCCAGGACTCATTTTCTCCAATCTAGGATTCCTGCTCCCCATCTCAACTCCCTCAAACCCTCCAGAAGCTGCAATTCTGCAGGGGTGCTCAGCACCTCAGAGAATTTAAATTAGACTGTTTTTAATCTGCAGTCAAACAAATTAGTTTGAAAGGTATTCAATTAAGGCTGCACGCCTATGTTATGAATTGATTTTAAATGGGTTTTCATTCATTTCATGGTTTTTCCCTAGGAGCTCCAAAGAAAGGCAAACATCATTTTCTGTCAATTTCCATGTGCATTTGGTGCTAGTAGAGCCTATCTGGCAATGGTTGCTCTTCCTTCTCAAATCAAAAGATGGACCACAAAATGACAGCAATATCCACAGAACAGCAGCCTATCCCAGAATGGACCTGCTTTTGACCATGTAAACTCCGTGTCTAACCATCAGGGAATCTGGGCTGTGAAAACATCAGTATGTTTGGCAAGACTCACTGGACCTTGTGAAGTGCTTGTACAGTCCCTGGTTCACCTAGGGGTGAATACAGACACACATAGCTCAGCAAAAAATGTACCGGTCAGCAACGAAACAACTGAAGACCATTCAAGGATCAAAACAGACACCGGGACTGCAAGGAAACAAACCTGGATTTCTTGGCTCATTTGGGCTTCACGATTAGCTTTTAATTCCTGGAGAACAGTTTCAGATTCACATTTGCCATGGCACCTTCTTCTACTTTTTTAACAGAGGTGTTCAAAAGATAACTGTTTCCTGCTGATTCCACCATCCTGAGTAGTCAAGGACACCAGCCTAGCTCAAATGAATCCACCAACTCCTTAAAGAGGACCGTAAAGCCACCTTACAAAATGGTGCTTCAGAGCTGGCGGCTTAAGGCCATATAATGACGAGGAAGAAAAAATAAGGGGAATGTGAGATCTCAAGTCAATGTACAATCGAGACCCTGGAATGAGCAGAACTCCAGCTGCTCTCCATCACAGTGCTGAATGGGAAAGCCAACAGGCTCAGTAGACAAAACAAAGCGCCATACAGTTAACATTCAGCCTCGTCTCCAGAGTCACAGGATCAACAATCCAAGCTAGCTTTTTTCTGCCTTCTTTGCCAACAACAAGATGACTTGCTCGTTCACTTGGTTCTCAGGAGCAGAAGATTATCAATGCCCATGAATGCTGCCTTCACCAACAGCGGCTCGTCACTTGAATCCTGTGATCACTGATATGTTTATATACAGAGAGCTTCCTCTCTCCATAACCAGTATTGTACAATGAATTTGGACTACAAAGACCAGGCTCTCAATGGTCCTGGGAGTTCATTAAGACAAGGAGCATCTCAGGGACCAACTCCTTGAAAGAGCAGAAGAGCACCAAGTCCCACAAACAGCACAGGATACAGAACTTTAGTCCCATCCTCCTCACAAAAGGCTTCTGAAAGTGCTAATCAATCCATGGAGCTTAATATGGTGCTCAAGGGTTAATGGACTCTTCCTGGTGTTGATGATCTTGCTGTCAGAACTGGGAACGTGGATGATGAAGAACACTGCAATTCCCTTATGGACACAGGAGTCTGGGCACTTTCATTCTTCCAGATATGTTCTCGATGTATCAGAGGTTGAAGATTCCATTACTTTGGTGCCCCCAACTTAGTAAATCACAAGGAAAAGGAATGGAATGCCATGCTCTGAAATATTACCTCAACAGATCACGGTAAGAAACAGATCACGGTAAGAAGCAGATAAGAAGCAAAAGTTTGAGTTTTCATCTTTCATTAACCTTTTCTAGTGAGGTAAATCTCCAAAAACCTGGGTGCTGAAGACCCACATTTTGAGAGTTTACTGGTGGGGTAGAACTGACAGTGACTTAAACTGACAGAATACCAGCCATGATGGCCGCTTTGTGGAGCAAAGCACTGTGAGAAAATAATTCCTGCATGCCTACTGTATGGACGTGGTTTCTAATACCCACCTGCGGTTTGGATACATTCTTCTTGAGTTTGTTGAGTGTCTTGCGGTTGTAAGGTTCACCGCTTGGACGCAACTTGACCGTGGTGTCGCATGTTTCGGCGTGGAGTTGAGGGAACGTATGGAGTGCCTCCTGAATAGGAAACAAAGCAGTAATCATGAGACCATAGTTTTCACATCACTTCCAGACCTACCAGGTAAGGGACATGGGGGGAGGGGGAGCTAAACAACTTCAACTAAAGTCCTCGAGGATCAGAAACAAATTCCCTATTTCCTGACAACCACTGACTGGAAGATTAAACTTCAGGTAACTCAGCCAACAACACCACAGACCAAAAGCCTCCTCATTGTGGGAAACAGGTGATTCCTGAGAGCCAACTGCATGCCACTGCCTGCCATATAGCTCCAAGATAGCTGAAGGATTCTCTAGTCCCATGCAGGCCAGCCTGTCCACAGGGATCATTGTCTGAGGTCCAGCTCTGCTCTGGATGCCTTTGCCAACTGAGTTAAGATGGTTGGCAACCAGGAAAAACGGACTTTTCTGCAGTAGCACCAGCTAGCTCCCCTGCAATCACTTGGCACCCTCTTTACGGTCATTTGGATGGCAGCAAAGATTTTTTTTAAGTCAGCTTTGGTATCACTGCCCCTTACCTTGGGTGACACTGTTTTACTTACCCCTTATATGGTGGCTTTTATCCATTGCTATGAAATTTGAAGCCTAGCTGATTTATCTTCTGCTATTTATAGAGGTATGGTGCTTGTGAAATTTATTATATGTTTGCTGTTTTAATCTATCATCTTGCAATTGGCATATTTTATTTGAATGGCTTAATTTTTTTATTGCCGTGAACTGCATGGGACATTTTTGGAAAGATCTGTTGCTCTCCCTCAGTCTGTGGAAATCGTTCACTGAGGTGATGCTACCATGCTATACCGCTATGCTTCCAAGACTGTGTTCCTGCCTGCCATCCCTTCTGTTACAGGAGTTGTGGGCTGTCTGCTCGGGGAAAGGTCCAGGATTAGGCAGAAGGATATGGCCTTTTCCTCCACGCAGACAATGATACAGAAAAACTGAACTCGCTCTGAGCTTATGGGGAACAGAACACACACAGAGAACATCCCAAGCTATCTTCCTCTGGCACATTAGAGTTCCTGTATAAACACGGCAATCTAGAATCCCCTTCCTAGCAACAAGACGTGCAAAACTGAAGCAGATTCTCACTACAAAGTGGTAGCACAAAACGCAGAGAGAACCAAGTTAAGACAGCTACCCAGGTGGTAGAACTTCCTGTTCTGAGATGATGATCTGATAGAGTTCTTTGGCCCCAAGAGTAGAGGAATAACTACTGGGAGCATAGGGAGAAGACAAGACTCACGCCATGTAGCAATTTACCTTGGAAGCAGATAGAGGAAGAGGCTGTTCCATTCTTTGCACTCAAGCAGAATTTTTTAAAAAAAATTCTTGCACAGTTTATTGTATATATTATGCTGTATATATCACAGTTTTCTAATTTTGTAATCTAGTTTCTATAGCATCGTTTGCATGCATGGTGTTTTTTATTGCGTCTTATTCTGTAATACGCCTTCAGTCCCAATAACAAAGGAGGAGTATAAATGAAGTAAGTATAAAGTCCCCAAAGGAACTCATTTACAGAGGTAGAAAATCTTATTGGTGAGAAACAGAAGGAAATCTGCATTCCAATACGATCAGGACCAGGGTCCCAGTTAAGCCCCAGAAGTCTCAAATTTTGCACACATTCTCCCTTCCTCCCAACCCCATTCTGCTCCTTCACCTTGACACAGCCGTCGTGAAGGTGAACAAGGAGGAAATATCTACCCCCCAGCCTCTGTGACCAAACAAACCGACTAAAACAAACATCTGAGAACAATTCAATTTCTGGGAGGATAACACAATTTCCCCTCCTGCCCTATTCCCATACCTGTAGCGAGGGATTAAGGGACACTCTCTTCAGCACCTTTTTCTTGTGATCATTCAATATCCCATCAATCTTCCTCATGGGTGGGAGATAAAGTTCATCTGTGGAAGATTGTCAAAATAGATTAAGGAGCCAAAATTAGTCATGAGAAGAAGGGACAGGGCCTGAGGTTAATACTGTAGAGAACCAGCATTCTGCACTGAAGAAATCCAATATTTAAGTCTAGTAACACCTTAAAGACCAACAAGATTTCCAGGGCATAAGGTTTTGAGAGTCAAGGCCCTTTCATTAGCTACAACTAGGAATGGAGATCCCTGAGCCTTTATAATCCCAGTCTGAAAGTGTAAGTACAAAGAAGAGAGAGTCTTGATGAAAGGTACAATGCAAAATGTATTCAGCTTTACTGCAGCAGGGGAGGAAATGCAGAAAATTAACATCTATAGTGAGATAAAAATTCTATGACCCTATTCAGCCCTGGGATTCCACTGTTCTGAATCTGTGAATGAACTCAACTTTCATTCATTCATTTAAGTTAATGTGCTACTGGACTCTTCTACTGCAGACCAATACAGCTACTCACCTAAAGAAATCCAGTTTTCTATGCCTGACGCTCAGCAACAATAATGGAAATAAGCATAACAATTTTTAAATGCCGCATTTTTGCCCCTCAAGAGGCTATTTCTTGCATGGGAACTTATTTTCTTAAAAAGATCTGCTTGTGCTATTCATTAAAATAATCTGCTCACTTTCAAGGCAAATGCTAATTTACTTAACTTCAGATTAATGGTTTGCAATGCTCAACAACATGCCCTTATTTCCCCACTAAACTGCACAATGAAAAATGCCACAGTATTCTATAAGCAAAAAAGCCCAAACTAGAATTACACTGTACAGAAAAAATCTCACACCTTCAAAATGTTCTCTTTCTGTTTTTAAAAGAAGAGCAACTTTCTAGGTCCTCAAAAAAAGGAAAGACTGGTGGTTTCTGCCTCAGGATTTTTCTAGCAACTACGTGGGTTCCCCAAAGATGTGATCAGGGACTGGATGCTATTTAATTTCCCCATAACAGATTCAGAGGGGAGTCTAGTAGCCAGCTTTGCAAACTGACACCTCATGATTTCAGATGAAACCGGCCAATAAAAAGCTCTCCAAAAGCATCTCTACAAACTGGGTGAATGGGAAACAAAACAGCAACTCAGACTGAGTGCCATTTAAAAAAAGGACTGGGCCAAAAACCCAAATATCTGAACACTGCATAAAGATGATGACATGGGGACCGAACCAACAGAGACTAATGAGGAAAGAGATCAGATAGCTGTGAATGAATAAAACAGCAAGTCAGTGCATGGTGGTAAATTCCATACATATGTTTATTAGGAATGGGTCTGAAAACAATGTCCTTTCGTAAGTGTACTGTGCAACCACAATTGGAATACTAAGTACAATCCTGATACCCCCACTCCCAACACTATCAGAGCCCCAAAAGAGGCAGACAAAATTATCAAGGGATTGCAGCACCTGCCCTAACAGAAAATACTTTTTGGTTTAGGAAAAAAGACAGCTAAGGAGTGAGCACAAGGCAGACTTGTAATATTGTACATGGAGAAAGCGAGGAGAGTTTTTCCTCCCTTTTCTATAACACCAAAACCAAATACATTGACTGGCAACAGAGATTCAAAAGGTTCTAATTCATCTAACGTACATTTCACAATTATGGTATTCACCATCACAAGTTGAAGTGATTGTCATTAGTATAGATGGTTTTAAAATGGAATCAGGCAAATATGGGGATACCTATAATTAACGTAATATTCTACAGAATGTGCAAAACATTATTATTCAAGAAGACATTTTTTACTCACATCAGAGGGCGGTATTATTGGGAGGGGTTCTCAGATGTTTCACCAATGAGCTGGGAACCATGGGCTCCACCATTATGTTGCTTTACATATTATCTGTTGCTTTTAATACGGGCTCGTATACATTGCTTGTGCTTCATGTTGTCTAATGTCAATCCTAGAATGGATTATGTTCTGTTTCAGCAATCCTTCAACCCTGAACTGGATCCTTGCTAATGCTAGGTCTCTGTAAACTTGTATTCATCTACCCTATGACATTGTTTATGGAAATGTCCTTGACACTGTGTGGAAATGCCTAACCTTGTCCTTGCTACTGATTGTACTGATCTCACACTATGTAATCCGCCTTGAGTCCCAGTGAGAAAGGCGGACTATAAATAACATAAATAAAATTTTAAAAAATTAAATAGAGATTAGAACTGCAGTAGAATGGAACAGCTCAGACAGGCAACTTTATAATGGAACAAGATTGTAATCTGCTGCAAAGATTATTGTAGGTATCACCTACTTTTACTGCATTCTCTTGCAATCTGATTTCTTTATTGATGTAGTATACCTTGTCTTAAACAGGTTGCTGTGCACATTATTCTCTAATTCTGTAGTCCTAGTCTAGTGTATTGTTTATTGGTTGTCTTATTCTGTCTTTCTGCACTGTTTTATATCCTGTAATCCACTTTGCGACTCAGAAAGACAGATTATAAACAATGTAAATAAATGAAACCACCTGGTTCAGAAGCAACCTTTCTCTGAATATGAGCTTCTGGGAAGGCAATAAACAGGGAAGTATTGTTGACTACGTTCCCTACTGACAGAGCTCCTGGAAGCATTTGGCTGTGCACTATGGGAAACAGGACGCTGACCCCTATCTATTCTTATCTCTTGGGGACAAAAAAGTCTTTGAACCTCTGCCACCAAGGCTAACAATGAAAGAAAAAATGGGGTCGGAGACAGGAGGAAAAGATGGAAAAGAACAAGACTTGAAAGGAATGAGTTTATAGGAGCAAAAAGCCTCTGAATCAGAGAGGCAAAAAGCCTCCCCTACTGCCCCACACCACAGTTAGTATTATCACCAGCACAGAAGAATGCTCACCGTTGGTATCCTCGAGAGCTTGGATCATGTCTGGGTCAAGGGCAGTGCTGACCAGCATTTCCACGTAACTGCGGTACATCTCCTTCATGGCTCGTGTATTTAAAATACGGCCTGTCGGCACACGCTCTGGGTGGAAAAAGGGACATTGAGAGAGAAGGAGAAAAATACCACCACCACGCAGATTTCCCTGATACCTCTCATGTTATTATTCTGATTAAACTGGAAAAGTTTCCCAACTGGCGCAGCATTGTGGTAAAGAGAATGAGCTGTGATCTAGGAAACGGCTGGCTCAGATCTCAACCAGAAACTCAGTAGATGGTCCAGTTCCCCTACCGCCAGCCTATTTTACAGGGCTGCTGTTAGGATTACTGCAGGGGCATTGCTTTGAACACAGATAAAGCATTATACAAAGACTGTCGTATTGATATTGCCCCACCCTGGCTCTTAAAATATAAGCCCCTCATAGACAAGGCAAGCTCCTACCTTTAACAACCCCTCCCCCATCAACTTTTAGCCCTCAATCTGGCACAGTGGTCCTTGTGAAATCCATCTCACCTCGGCTGTCTATATTCTGCTCCATTTTAGAAATCTCACCTTTAAATCAGGGGCTCCTTTGAAGCTATGACAAAACACTTCCTTTCATATCTTAGTATGGACCATTTCCTCCACACAGGCTGGATCCAGTCTAAACTTTCCACAACTTTATTTACACCTCACATTTCTCAATGGAAACCCAAAGCAGTCTTCTCCATTTTATCTTGACAACAACCCTGAAGGGTAGGCTGAGTGTGTGTGACTGGCCCAAGGTCACCCAGCAAGCTTCCATGGAACAGTGAGGATTCAAACCTGTGTCTCCCAGATACTAGTCCAGCACTCTAACCACTGGCTCTTTGCCTCTCTCACTGGCTTTCCTGCCTCTGCCCTTCCACTGCAGCCCACGTAGCTCCACAAAATGCTACTCCTGGAGGATAGGGGACCCTAAGGAATGACATGAAGAGAGTCTGCAGCTGCAAGGGGAAAATCAGTGGAAATTGCCAATTTCCTCTGGATCCAATCCCATGATGCTCTGGGTCTCTTCCATTCCATTTCCAGGATACTTAGTAGAGTGCTGAGTTGCTTCATGCACCATCATCACATATCCTCTTGGCATTGGAGATCCAATTCTACTCACCTTCCTCGCTCTGCTGGTCAGGGCTGGAATCCGAATCGGAGGAGGATGCTGCCTCCTTAAGCCATTTTTTCCTCTTCTTGGGGGGTGGCTCCGCCTTCACCTTGGCTGGCTTGGGTTTGGGTTTAGAAGTCCCGCTGGCTGGAGCAGCTTTGGGGGGAACAGGCACAGGGGGGTCGGTTTTCTCTACTTTGGGGGGTTTCTCTGCCTTGGCCACTTTTTCCGCCTTGGGGGGCTTTTCAGGCTTCTCAACCTTGGGAGGCTTTTCCAGCTTAGGCCCTTTCTCTGCCTTGGGGGGCTTCTCAGTTTTGTCTGCTTTTTCTGCCTTGGGGGGTTTCTCTGTCTTGGCGGGCTTGTCTGGTTTTTCAACCCTCTCTGGGGCTTCCGGCTTCTCGAGTTTCTCCACTTTGGGTGTCACTGGAGCCTTGGGGCCAGAGGCCTTGGGTTGGCTCTGTCTCCTGTACCAGAGAAGACATAAATGTTAGACTACCACGATCCAAAAACTGGTTGTGCTCCTGCCTTAGAGACAAGCTCTGGTATGAAGGGGGGAGGGGAGCTGAGCTGAGAGGCAATGCCTGCTAAGATGGGGAGGGGGGTTGTTGATGCAAGGCAGGCTGAGTATAGGCTTGCTGTATTCCCCAAATCTGGACACAGCCTGATTTGTATATTATGCATGGTTAGGTGATTATGCAAATCAAGCACATTTAATTGTTGGACCCGTCTGCTGGTTGCTTTTGACCCCAGCTCCTGGCAACCACCACCAAAAGTAGGGGGAAAGGATCCAAGTGAGCACCTTTTAACCTGATCTTTTCCACGGAAAAGATTTCTAGGAACAACTGCTCAGCTGGCAATTTATTGTATGTAATTTTGGAGATTGGTGACAAAGGGCAGGCTGATATTAGCTAAAAAGGGAAATCCCAGAGTCAAAGAAATTCAACTATCACAGAAGAGATGTCTGGAGAAGATTTATGTAAAAACAGGAAGATTTCAAGATGCTTGTATGGACACTTGTATATGATACTGTACATTTGCAATTGATACCTTCTTTGGTAGTTAATACTCACAGGCCAATTTTTTTTGTCACTTCACTTGCACCATATAAAATTATTCTCCAATATAAAAAGAGCTTGGATCCTATGAACAAGTTCATCACATGCTAGACAGCCTTTGCCATGGAGCATGCTTCGTCTTCTGCTAGCACTTCCATCACAGCATGATTAGTTTTGTTTAAATGGAAGTGCTACTGGAAGAGAAAGCATGCTCCATCACAGAAGCCATCTAACGCATGTGAAATTCATTTACAGGGCCACAGACTACAACATTTTTCCTTTGGTCTCAGCCTTTTGAAGGACTTACGGGTTCCATCTGGCATCTGAGCAATATCTGATCAGCTACCTGATGGCTTCCATTACTGCTACTTCTTCCCAGCATGCCAGGGGTGCTATTGCATCAAGTATGTCAACTGTAGCTATGACTTCCCTCATTGGTTAGAACAACAGGAGGCAGGCTCATTTTTCATAGAACGAACAGGTAGAATACTGCCTGACCTTTTTGCCTTGTTTCTCTGCATCCATGAGAGCTAGAGACTTTTTAAAATATGAAGGCTGAGAATCTGGACCACTAAAAGAACATGCCTAAAATCTGAGTAAAACACAGACAAGTGGGCCACAGGGCAACCTTTGCTGAGGGGTGCTTCAATGGAGACAATCTTTAAGAGGCTGAGGGGACAATAAAAGCTGTCAGTCTGGGAGAACAAGACAAGCTTAGGCAGGTGGCCCTCAGACATAGAACAAGCCAAGTTCAAGGCTCAGGGTGCACAGAAAAAGCCCAGAGGAGAGGCAAAGATTGTTAGTCCCTTACACAATCAAGTTCCCTGAAAGGTATGTGGGGTTGGGGAAAGGGAATCTACTAAATAGCTACATAGGTGGGAAGCGAAGAGTCTGAGCTCTATGCTCTTTTGGATGGAGAGAGGATAAACAAAAGACCTCATACTTGAGGTGAATCAACAGAAACCAGAAGAAACTGGGACCAGACAGTGGTAGGGAGGTAATTAACAAGAGGTTTCTTTTACAGAACTTGACATACCAATAACAGATTTTGTTTCATAGAATCATAGAACTAGAAGGGGTCTTACAGACCATTTAGTTCAACCCTCTGTCCAATGCAGGAACAGCCTAAAGCATCCTTGACAAGTATTTGTCCACACACACCTTGAAGACTGCCAATTAAGCAACCTGTCCCCTACAAACAGCTTCTCAACCCATTGGGTGGGATCCAGCCAGCTATTTCACTCAATCTCACCCAGTTACTACAGCTTCCATTTTTATGGGATTTTGCCATGCAGATTCCATGATCCACAGCATAGCCTCATCTGACAGTCAAAAGGAACCCCCCTTTACTTCCTTCACCAGAAGAAAAGGTGGTAAGATCCAACCCATTAGTCCTACCCCCCCCCCCTTTCTCACATTACCTGACAGCCTGTAGGGGCCGGTGCCAAGGCTTCTTGGAGCAGACACGAACATAATCCTTCTTGTTGATGTTTTCCAGGAACTTGACGTACAGCCGTTGGTACCGGTTCTTGGCATCACCAAAATAGCCCAAATACTGAGGGGTAAAATCAAGGAAGGAAGGAACTGAATATCAACAGTGTGGAGAAGGAAAAATCCCTTTTTTAGAATCAAAGAAGACAAGGAGCTAAAAATACCCAATCCTTTCTATAAAGATACTCATTGGGCCCAGCTGAACAATCAGAAAGAGCAAGACATGCCCCAAAGTGGCTGAGGGGAGGGTGATGCACATATCTCACAGGTCACCCCCCATAAAAAGTCTCTCTGTATTTGGCTTGACTTCTCATCATAACCATGGCACAAAGGTGGAAAAACTGCTATTTTCTCAGCAGCAGGAAGAGAAGAAACCAATTCAAATCCCATCACACCAAACACAGTTGAGCAAGCCCTGGATGTCTCTCATATCTGAGACCTGAACTTCTCTGCCTGTGCTGGCTGACTTCACAGATCTGCACAATTTGTAGAAGCGTAACATATGAGTAGCAGTAAATTGGGACAGGCCAGATGGCAGGGACACTTACATTGCTGGTGGCGCAAAACTGACGCTGCCCATCCTTGATTTCAGGGGTGAACTTCTGAAGCAAAGCCTTCTGTACTCGCCAGATGGGGGGTGGCTCTCGCCCAGTCTGAAGGGCAAGCTGCAGGAAAACAGAAAAAGCAATGCTGGTCACAGACATGTCAACCCGCCCCCCCCCCTTACTATCTACAAGCCCTACTGTAATACTGTGACAAGCTTGCAGCAAAGCAAAAATGAAACACAGGACAATCCTAAGCACAGTTACACAATTCTAAGTCCACTGAAGTCCACAGGCTTAGGTGGATGTAACTCTGCTCAAGACTGCACTGAGAGAGACCCAAAACGCACTCTTCTCCTCCACTGCTTGTTTGTCCTCTTTAAACTATTAGGCTGTTACTAACAAGTTGGATTTCCCATAGTTAGCTACAGAACAGAGTCCACAGAAACAAAAAGCTGGTTTCTCTATGATAATTTATACTGATTAGAATGCTTTCATGATCACCGTAATAACATCAGATTTGCAAACGGTATCTTTTTTGCTCTGTTCTAGAGGAACTCTCTGGTTTCACAATTAAGACGGATACTGAAATTGTTGGAAAAAAACCTCACCGGGCTCTAGCTCAGTGACAACTGCATGATAAACTTCTCTAAGGGAATCCACCTTGTTAAGAACACTGTAATGTGGGCCCTTGCAATGCGGTGGTGAAAGTGTGGGACTAGGACCACAGAAACCCAGATTCAAATTCTCACTTTGAACCAAGGTCCTCTAATGAGCTTCAAAGCCACACACACCCCCGGCTTATCAACAGATGGGGATTCACATCCGTTCCGAGTTCCTCAGGAGAAGGGAAGAATAAAAGCTCAGTTAAGTCAGAAATAGTTTCAGCTACAAAACATCAATAACAACCCGATACAATTTAATGAAGATTTTTTTAAAAAAAATCTCAAGTTGTAAAGCATATTTAGAGGACATTGTACTCAGTAACAACAGATTTTCATTTTGGTATATGTGAATTTCTTTTTCATCTTGTTAATTTTTCCTATTTCTCACTGTTAGTCCCCTTTTTTCTTCTGGTTCATATTTGAGGTACCCCCCACCTCACTCACACATACTAAAATTTTCTACAAGATGGAAGTTAATTTCTTCTTAAGATAGATTGACAGATACGAAATTCTGAGAAATTCTAAAACTCATTTTTTTCTAGATGCAATAATTTTGGGTTTGGTAAAATTAAGTATTTCAAATACTGTTAAAGAAAGCACAAATCTGGAAGCATCAGGGATTGAATCATCACTGAAACTGGGCAAATATGAAACTGATGTCTCCTTGGTTAGAAGACTGCTTTGATACAAGAATGGGACTTGAAGTTTTTTTTTTAAAAAGCACAGATTTGCCTTACCCCAAGATTCGAACACTGAAATATGCAAAGCACCTTTGAAAATGCCTTTCAAAACTTTGTTTGAAATACATTTCTGCTAAACCACAGTCTTAAAAGGACACATCCAGGCAGCGCATAGGTCTCCTGACTCACCTTGAGGGCCTGAACATCCTCAACTCGTATGACAAACTCATCTCGCTCTCGGAAGATTCCCTCCCCACCACTCTCCACCTCCTCTTCATCCGTCTCCCCGCAAATGGCAGCTGTCTCCTGCTTCTTGGCGAGGTGAAGGGGCCGTGTGTCCTCTGGATCCTCGGGCTCGGGGGATGCTTGAGCTGGTGGCTCTTCAGGGACTGGAGGGGGCTCCTTGGGTGAGGGAGCTGGGGAGATGGGTGGTGGGGGCAGTTCTGGTTGCGTTTCTGCCTCCACTGATGGAGATGGGCTCGGGGGCTTCTCCTCCACTGGTGGCACATCTTTGATGGGAGAGAAGTGGGAGGAAGGGAGAGTGTCAATGAGTTAGCAGTCAAGAGGTACAGAAAATTGGGAGAGGGATGATTTAGTGGAAGATCTGAGCTGACAGAAGAACAGAACGTAAGAACAGTCCTACTAGATCATACCAATGGCCCATGTAATCCAGCACCTGTTTCCTAGTAGCCAACTAGTATGGCCCCAGAAAGCCTACAAGCAGGGCATGGAAGCCAAATCACCTATTCTTGCCCCTCAACTATGAGTATTCAGAGGTACACTGCCTCTGAACATGGAATGCCAGATCTATGAATCTGTCTAGTCACTCTTTTAAAGAAGTCTAAGCTAGCAGCCACCGATGCATTCTGTGACAAGTTGTACAGGCCACACTGATAATGCCTCTGACCTCTCTCCAGACATGAGATGCTGTTGCCAGCTGGGTAGTAAGTTTCCTAATCTTCCTAAGAACATTAGTGATAGATATTTTTGCCAGCTCTGGGACCCACCCTAAAGGTGAACATGGATGCATGCACACATGTACCATTTCCACTGCTCCACAGCCCCAATTCCAAACATAAACTGCAAGGCTCAGGAGGAACCATGTGATTATTTTTGACAACAATCACATCCCCTGATTTGCAGGGGAAGATGAAAGTTCTGAAGAGACAGGTGTAGGAATGATAGAAAGGTATGGAAGAACCTGTTGTATCTGGAAGCATATGAATCCATGAGGAAAGGGGAGATTCATATATTAATTCTCTATTTTTGTATTGGTAATGCAGCCTCCACTCCACTTTTCAAGTGGGCCCCCAGCAAAGGAAAAGGGATTCTCCCCCCCACACACACACACAATTTCTCCAACCTCAAACAACACCCTAGAACTGCTATTCAACACATGCCTTTACATCCATAAGAGGACAGAACAGCAGATTCAGGGCACAGCCTGTGATTGAGAAAACCTTGTCTTTGGAGTAAAGGGTTACCACTCACCTCCATTGATTAGATACAAAGGAGGGAGGGGGGCAAGCTCCGCTGCTCACACAAAAAAATGCTCCAGAGATCCATTCTCAGATCTGTCAGCATTGTGTCAAATTGCTGACTTTTCCTCTCGATTCTAAGGGTCAAAAGCACGGGATGAGTAGAAAACTCCAGAGAGCAGGAAGAGGAATGTAAGAGGAACTAGAGCTGCCACTGGAAGCATTTGCTTTTCAAAACACTCATTCCCTTGCAGAGAAAAGAGTTGGACTTCCTTTAACTTAAAAAACCCTTTCTAAAATCTTCTCCATCTGGTGTCTGTATGCCATGAAAGATGAAAACACTTGTAGACAAGAGCTCCAGTCCTTACTAAGAGTAATTGGCAAAAAAAGAGGAAAATGAACAGGGGAAAAAATTAACTGCAATGAAAAAAGAGTGGATCATTAAGAATGTTTTATGTATAGGAGCTAAGAGAACGTAGACAAAATCTAAAACAAACCCCAAAAACCATGAAATATTGTTTTAACAAAAGGTATTAACTGGATTTTGTTTAGTCAAAAGCAAGATGTTTAACAGTCATATAAGGAAAGACTGGATAACCTAGGCGAGCCTGATCTCATCTAATCTTGGCTGCTAAGCAGGGTCAGCCCTGGTTAGTACTTGGATGAGGGACCACCAAGAAAGTCCAGGGTCATTACACAGAGGCAGGCAACGGCAAACCACCTCTGAGTTACCATAAGTCAGCTGCAACTTGACAGCACATTACCCACACACAAGGAAAGAAAACATCAGGGTGACAAGTCTACTCAGGCTGTTGGTGTGGACAGGTATTCCCAGTACTCACCACTAGGTTCCCCCTCCTTGCGGTCTGTGGGATCATAGAGCGCCGAGATAGCCGAGGAGATGCTCTTCTGGAGATCCTGGTTCTTGCTGACTGAGTCCTCCTCATCAGAGGAGAATGAAGGCAGAGTCTCCAGGTTACGTTTTAGCTCCTCATCCAGCCGCTTGCAGGGGCTGGTACAGCTCATGACAAGTCCAGCTGGATCCCCTTCGGGCCCATCCAAGCCCCCCGGCAGCATCGGGGGTGCCATGCTGAAGGGAGGTGGAGGCTGGGAAGATGACGACGAAGAAGTAGCTGATGGGGGACGTGGTGTCTTGGAGGGGCTGCCTGAAGAGGAGGCCACTGCAACTGCCGCCCCAGGAGCCCCCACTGTGGCTGCCGAAGAGGATGAAGATGAAGGCAACGTCTGACGTTTGCCCGACTTGAGGAAGTCCAAGAAGGATGCCATAAACCCTGACTTCATCTCAGGCTGCTTCTCTTCCACTTCCTTGATCTTCTGTTTGATTTTCTCCCGGGTCTGGCTACTGTCCAAACTGCTCTCTTGAGTTGGCTGATGAGACGGAGTGGGAGTCTCCAACCGAGATGCCTCCAGACCCTTGGGGACTGGCAGCTTGATCTGAAGGAAAGAGAAGGGAAAGGAATGGGAGGGAGAGACTGAGAAGATCCCTGGCACAGTTCCCCCAAATCCATCTTCCAATTTTTACTTAGACACCTCCTTTTCAGAGCTTCACCATGCATCAGCCCTCCAGAACAACAAAACCTAGACATAAAAATTAAGAATATTTGCACTTTATTTTGCTTCCCAGAAAGTTAGGATTTTCAAGCATTCAGATGCTTGTGTTTTCCCTGCAGCCCAAGGAACTGGACGGCAGGTGAAAAGGGGGCAAAGTGACCAAAGTCCTCTTGACCTAGTGCCCGTTTTCTAGGATCAGGCAGAACAACAGACCAGCTCTGTACGGCACAGATAGCAACTGGAAGATCTGCCTTAGTTCAACCTCTCAGCGCACATGTCAAACAGCAGAACAGATTCTTTTGCTCAGCACATGGGGCCAGTTCTCAGCTAATGGGACACTGGAAAGCCCCTGAGGAGCTGGTAGCATTGCTCATGGGTTGGCCATGTATAATCCTTGCCACTCTCCCCCAGTCAATGGCTTTGGCAGACGAAGGCACCAGGCCATCATAGTCTGGGTAAAAATTTCTATTCCAAGTCATGGGGGGGGGGGGGAGGCGGGTCACTGTCAGATATGGAGAAAAGAGCACAGAACAATTGTTACTGTTTATTCTCCAATGGCTGGTTCAAAGTACTGCATACACACTCCCTGGGGAAGATAAATCTACTCCCTTGGTCCATGCCCAGAAGAAGTTACTTCACTCCTTTTCATCTGGCTCTAACCATATCTCCTGGCGGGCCACCCTTTTAAGGTCCCTCCTGGGCATGCTGGGTCTTCCTGCAGCATGCGCGCCTGCCCCTCTTGCCCCCGCTGCACTCCACAGCACAACATTTTAGCCAACAAGAGTATAATCCAGCATATCTAGAGGTACCCTCCAGGCTAACCACTCCTACTCTAGGTATCCAGTGCATGGCTGGGCTGTCGCTACCAGGTTTCCCTTCTTTCTCTGAGGCCTGCTTGATCTGGACCTCTGCCTTCCCACCTGTCTGTTCTTTGGTCTCATATGGCACCTGGCTATGTGGTGAGGTCATCCCACCCCACACATCCCTTTTGTTTGCCAACACAGCAACATCTTCACAGTTAGATGCTGCAGTCTTTTTGGAAATGTGGCCCCAAAGGCTGCCTCCCCCTGGCCAGCTCTGCTCTCGTTTTCACCCTCAAGCAGACTCAAGTCCTCCCATGATTATCATAAGGACTAGAAATCTCACCTTTTGAAAATCAGAAATTCTAGGATACTTGTCAGGCAGAAAGATTTTGTGCTTATGTGGAAAGGGTAGCACACATACAAACGCAAGTCTATTAATCATGCACCATCTCTTCTTCTCATTCACTGCTCTCAAATTGTCATCTTTTACTTCTTTATTTTCCACTTGCTCCCCAGAGATCACAAGGGACTCCTGCTGTCTACAAAACCTGCCATGCAGGCTTGTTCATTATGTACACCTAAGAAACCCAAGCTCTATGCCAAGAAAAATGATGCTAATTCCATATTTAAAAAGCTTAAAGACTGCAAATCTTAGGAGTTTTAATTGTGCACTTTTAATGTTTAAAAAGAAACTGCCTAGTCAAAGAATTTGTGGTCAAAACGTTGTGCTTCGATAGGAACACTTCCTTTCTGCACTGAAGCAGAGAAAATTCTTCAGAAAGGAAACAAATTCTATGTTCCAAACAAAATATGCAGTTTAAGGCAACCTTGCAGGTTCATCTTGTATAACTCCAATTTTGCACGCTGTCTCCCCCCGACCCTTTCAAAAAACATTTCATAGGCTCTTTCAAAACATGCTAACAACATGGTGGCAGAATTAGACAAATTCTGGGAGGACAGGTCCATCAACAGATATTAGCTAAGATGGCCAGGTGGATCCTCCATGTTTAGAGGCAGCGTAACCCTGAAAACCAGACAGCAGAGGGGAAATCAGATAAGAAGGTTTTGGCCTTGTGTCCTGATTGTAGACCTTACAGCGACATGTGGCTGGCTCTCTTTTTACATGTTGCAAGCCCTATCTTCGAATGTTAGAACCATTCAAACACTGTGTGTATATATATTCAAACTTATCTCTGCAACCATTTTCCTTGTAAAACTCCATGGCCACAGAAGAATTTGGTCCCAATTATAACCAGAATTTCTCCAACAGTGAGAGGCGCTTCTGGTTTAAATAGCAGTAAAGGGCCAGAAATATGCCATTCTGTTGAGTCATCTAGAGACAGAAGTGGTCATCAAACAATGTGCCTTAGACTAGTTTAAATCGTTTCTCATGGGACGGACGCAAAGGGTTGCTGTTGGAGATCAGCTGTCTCCAGAATGGGAGCTATCTTGTGGGGTTCCACAGGGAGCACTCTTATCTCTCATGTTATTCATTTAGGAGAACTCATTCACAGCTATGGAGTTGGATATTACCAATATGCAGATGACACCCAACTCTATATCTCGCTATCCAGGTCCCCTCAGGATGCAATAGAAATCTTAGATTGCTGCCTGACAGTTGTGGTGAAATGGCTGAAAATGAACAGATTGAAACTGAACCCAGACAAGACTGAAATAATGCTTGTTGGGAAGGCAGAGATCTTGAAAGACACTGTACTCCCCACTTTTGATGGAGTTTGTCTGACCCTTGCAGGCAGGGTTAAAAGCTTAGGGGTTATACTGGATCCAGTGCTACTACTAGAACAACAAGTTAAGGCAGCTGCAAAAAACACCTTTTACAACCTCACTGTAGCCTGGAAGATGGCTTCTTACTTTGACATGGCTGACCTGGACACCTGGATCCATACTACGATAACATCAAGATTTGATTATACATAGGTCTCCCATCCAAATTAACTAGGAGACTCCAACTGGTGCAAAACACTGCAGCTCGACTGCTATCAGGAGCGAGCAGGATCATTAACATCACCCCCATTCTGCAGTCACTCCATTGGCTACCTATCAGCTACCATGCTCAGTTCAAGGTATTGGTTATCACAAACAAAGCTCTTCATGGCCTTGGCTTGGCATACCTACAGGACCACCTCCCTCCCTATGTTCCTCCATGGCAGCTTCACTCATCTGAACAGGGTCACTTGCAGGTGCCAGCCTGCACTCGGGCGAAATCAACAGAAGCCCATACATGGGCTTTCTATGTGGTGGCCCTTACCCTGTGGAATGGCCTGCCTGAGGAAGTCAGGAGAGCCCCCACTCTCCTAGATTTCCACAAATGATACAAAACCGGATTATTCAAAAAGGCTTTTGTACTGTAGGGAGGGGCTCTCAGACGCTTCGCTAATGAGTTAAGGAGCATAGACTTCACCACTAAGTTGCCTTACGTACTACCTGTTGTCTTAAATATGTGCTCCTATGAGCTCCTTGTGCTTCATGTAGTCTAATTTCAGCCCTAGAATTGCTTATGTTCTGTTTCAATATTTCTTCAGCTCTGTATGGGATTCTTATTAATGCTATGTCTTTGTAGATTTTGTTTATTTACCCTATGGCATTGATGGAAATGTCCTTGAAATTGACTGTACTAATCTCATACTGTGTAATCTGCCTTGAGTCTCAGTGAGAAAGGCAGACTATAAATGACATGAATAAAATAAATAAATAAATAAATATGACACAGCAAGGTGACCTGGGAACTTCCAATGGCAGATGCCAAGGGGGATGGAGTAGGTTATCCCACCTCCAACCAAAAACGAGTAAGAGAGGAATGGGCATATAGGTTTTGTGTTTCAGGTACAACACTGTCTACAGCCAGCACTGTGATTGCGACCACATAGATTACTAATTTCCATGGTTTTATTTTGAGCACAGATGCTGAGTTTTTCTCAAGGTGTGCTCTCAGAACAGCCTTGGATGCTACCATCTTGCTCTCACATACCCTCCTGTAACTCAGAGCCTTAGCTGCAGCCAAAATTAGTGTTGGAAATAAAGACGTGAAGACCCAGTGAAAAAACTGGGGAGATGTACACCCACAATGAGTTTTTTGGATTGTTTTATTTTTCTGAAATTTGGAGAGGACTGAAAAAACCTATGAAATATTTTTTTCCTTTTGAAATGAGTGAAACACTTTAAAACCAGGTTTTTACTCACTCAATATGAGTAGCATTAAAATGTTTTAAGTAAGCTACTTAAAGCATTAGAGAATAATTCCTATGTATACCATAGGCACCTACAATATATTTCAAGGATGTGTTTCTTGCTTGAATGTGAATAAACTTTGGTGACAGTTCATATACTATAATGGGTTGGATCCCACCTAGCTTCCCACTGGCATGGGGCAGTTTTCACCTATTCTCACCTCTCACAGCAGCACAAAACTGCCCCACCCAAATCCTGTTCCAGTTTTTTCCAATGGCTTCAAAATTTCCAAAAACTTTACATCTCCAGATAGATATACCAAAATTAGTGCAAATCTCCATAGGGTCAGTGGTACTGTTGCAATAATAACCATGTGTTCAAGTTAAGCCACATGGGAAACAGATTCAAACATCCCTGCAGCTATGTGGTTCACTGATAAAGGATTTGCAATTTGAGACACTATAGTCACTAGTGCGCATGAATTTACTTTACAAAGCTAAAGATTACACCATAAACTGACCTCCATCTCCTCAGAACCAACCACTTCAGAAGTCTTGCCCACTCTACAGTACAATCAATCTACTAAGACAGATGTCATAGTTGCAACAGTTTGTTCATTACCCATTAACCATGACACCACCATCCTTTTAAAATCATCTTTCTCAGTGCAAACCCTGATACTTTAATAACAAGTCCACCACCTCACAATCCCAGCTTACCTTGAGAGGTTTGAGGGACTCCAAGCCTGGTCCTGGTTCAACCCCCTCCTCCCCAGCTTTCTTTCCCCTCCCTCTCCCTCTGCCACGGGGTTTCTTGGTTCCATCATGAGCCACACCATGGGGCGGTTCAGTCAGGGGCCGGATGCGGGGTCTCCCACGAGGGCGAGGTGGGCCTTCTCGTTTAGGCTTGGTAGGTTTGCGCCCTCGACGTTTGGGCCCTTCCATGAGACCACTGTTAGGTGGGCAGAAGTCTATGTCACCCATAGGGCTGAGGCTGGTCCGGTTGGTCCGGCAGCTGGAAATGAGGTCAGGAAGCAGGTCAGGCAGGCGGCGACTATTGAGGCGGATGTCAGCCGGAACATCCTCCTTATCCTCATCATCTTCAAACTCATACTCCTGGGCATAGTTCTTTTTGGGTGGCTGGAAAGGCGGCTCCCGTTTCTTGAGCAAATGGAAGGATGAGGTCTTGAGTAGCTTCTTGGGCTTGGACGAGCAAAAAATGGGAGATGTCAGACCCGACTTGGATTCAGAAACCGGTGCTGTTCCATGCTGCCCAGATTGAATTAGCCCCAGCTGTTCTGTGTTGACAGTCGAGGGCAACTCATGTTTTACTGACACAGAATCCAATCCCAAATGCTGCCCATCCCCGCTTTCTGATGGGCAGTAGCTCTGGTACCCTTGGCCTCCTGGCATCATGTCATAACCTCCCCCTTTCATCCCCTCTCCCCTCTCCATGCCCTGTGTGCCATCATCCGGCTTTGGAAACTCATCCCCAGCACAAGGTGGAGGCCCAAACATGTCCTCCATGCCCGGGAAGAAGCTACGGTCTTCATCCTGTAACAAAGAGTCTGGGAAGCAGATGGAGGTAAGGGGCACAAAACGTTGTTTGGCCCCTTGTGGGCTGGGGCTTTCAAACTGGTCCTTGCCTTCCAATTGACCTTGAGGGACTTGCTGAGAAGAGTCTGGGTCCAAGCTGGCATCCGGAAGGAGATGCTGTTGCGTCTGGACTGCCCCGCCTTGTCCCAGGTGGGACTCCAAGCTCAGCTCCGGTTCCAAGAAGTCCTGGATCTCCTGCGACTGGGAGAGGTTGCCTTGGGGCATCACCTCCATGCCCTCAGATTGCATTCTTTCTGACTGCAGCTGGCCCTGGAGTTGCGGTGACTGCTGTGGCTCAAGCAGCTGTGCTTCCATGCTCTGGGAGCGCACATGGGCTTGGTGCAGGTGGGCTTCCAAAGAATGCATCTGAAGTTGTGGCGATGGAGCTTCAGCCTGATGCATGCGCTGAGGCTCCATCAAGTGGACATCCAGCGGGGTGCGGACCTTCCCGCGAGGGTGCAGCTGGCTCTGAGTGTGAGTGAGCACCGACTGGAGCAGCTGGGATTGCTGCTGCTGTTGCTGCTGCTGCGAAAGGGCAAGGGGGGGTAGGTCAGGAGGAGAGTCCAGCATCAATGTGGCCCCTTGCTGCCCAGGCATCAACCCATGGGGCTCCATGGGGTGTGGCTGAGGGGCATGCTCAGGAGTCTTCTGTAAATACGAATGCGCTTGGGATATCTCCTTGCTGCCTGTGTCCATGTGGCCACCCTGGAGGTGCTGCTCCACTGACTTCTTTATGTCTTGCCCGTAGGAGTCCATGGAGCCAGCTTGATGGCTGTAATGGACAACAGAGGTGGCTAAGGACTCTGGCGTTGAACGTGTGTGTGGGTACTCCTTGGGCCTCTCCCCTTTCTTCTTGTCCTTCAGGCTCTGCAAGGACATCTCAAGGCCTTGGTTGTCTAAATTCGAGTTGGTCCGGATAACACTCTGCAGGTGATAACGCTCCTCGGTCTTGCTCAGCTCATACCCCATCCCTTTCCCAGCCCTCTCTTCACACTCCACCATGCCCTCGGTGGGTACCCTCGGCGGGCTCTGCGATTGCAGTAGGTGTTGGATCAAGAATTCCTCATCTTCCGTCCGCTCGGATGACAGCAGGTCCGAGTCAGCCTTGGTTTTGCCGTAAGATGCTGCTCTCTCTAATCCTCCTTGGGAACTCTGGTAGCTCTGGGTGTGAGCGGTCTGCATGAAGGAAGGCGACAACACAGAGGTCAGATATTTCTGAGACTGGCCAGGTGACGCCACGCTCTGGGGACGATTAGTCGTGGGCGATTGGAGTGGCCGAATGATCTGGGAAGGGCTCGAGTCTGGAAGGTTCTGGCTGTGCGAATAGCCAATGGATTGGCTGTGCCCCGGCATAGCTGGCGAATGGCCTGTGCTGTAACTCAGCGATGGGCTGGCTGTGGGCATCCCCTGTGAATGAGCTGGTACATAATTCGGCGTCTGGCTCACAGAAACATGGGGCTCAGCCTGGACACTGTACCCAACGGAGGACAAGCCCTGCAGCTGCTCGGGAGAGTAAGTCTGATTCTGACATGTCTGCAGCCCTTGCCCACCTTGTTGGGCCTGGCCTTGTTGGGCCTGACCTGCTGTTGAGTAACTCTGAGCCTTGCTCACGCTCGTAAGGTCCTGGGCCTGGCTACTGCTGAAGCCTTGTGAGGCCTGGCTGACCGAAGACAGGTTCTGTGGCTGGCTGACCGAGTAGCTCTGTGTTTGGCTCATGGAAAGCAGACTCTGGGGCTGCCCCGGCGAATAGGCCTGTGACTGGCTTGCAATGACAGAGCTGGGCTTGGGCGTGGATGAGCTGTAGTTGCTTTGGCACTTGGGCGTGGCTGTGGAACGGGGCGGCTGGCGGGAAGCTGAGTAGCTCTTGGATTTTGAAGAGGAAGCTGTGCTGGAATAGCCGGGGGACTGAATGATAGGACGGTAGCTTTGGGAGGGCTCCTGCCGTGTGGCCTGGGGGGTTTTCTGCTGTTGGGAACCTTCACTGCTGGCAGGGGACTGTTCGCCCAAGGGGCTGCAAGAAAGACTGGACCGATGGGGCATCTGCTGGTAGCTGCCCCCACAGCTCAAGTAATGCTGGAGGGAATGGGCGGCCGGCAGCTGGGGCTGGGCACTCGAGGGCCGCTGGTAATGTTTGATGACGCTGTCCTGCCGGGGGATGGCCCGCTCAATGGAGGAGGCAGGTGAACTGGAAAAGACGGAGGTGTTGTAGAGCTGGGATGTCTGGTCGGATGGCCCCAGTGAGGACGACAGGAGGTTGAACTGGGAGGGGAGATGGCGGGAAGCTGACTCTTGGGCACTGCGGTAGGCGGAGCTCTGAGAGGGTAAGCCTGTGCCCAGCACTGCGCTGCCCAGCCGGTCAAAGCTGAGGGATGAAGGGACACTGGGCTGAGAGGACTTGATGTGGAGCAGAGGGTCATGGGGGGACAGGAGGCCATTGGAGGTTGGACTGAAGGTTGCGTCCTGCAGCGTGAGCGAAGAGGTGACTGGGAAGCTGCGCCCACTAAAGGAGGCTGGGTGCTGGTATGCAGAGAGCGCCGATGATGAGGGGAAGGTGCCAGAGCCTGGGAGGGCCCCCGAGATGAAGAGCTCGGCAGGGGCTGGAGTGTGCATGGCTGCAAGGAGGAAGAGAAAGAAAGGATCAGGTTAGGTGCTTTTGGACAAAGCCACAGAAACAACAGGCTATCTGCACAAGGAAACCCCCACATTTTTTATGCCTGCTGTTTCTATGAATCTCAAGCTGCAACTTATTCAGCAAAAAATTAAATTTAGGACATTTAAATTTTTAAATTTACTTTATTTATACCCCCCTTCCTCCCCAATGAGGATCCAAGGTGACTTACGTCATTCTCCTCTCCTCCATTTCCCCCCCACAACAACCATGAGGGAGGTTAGGCTGAATGTGTGTGACTGGCCCAAGGTCTCCCAGCAAGCTTTCATGGCAGAGCGGGTATTCAAACCTGGTTTTCCCAGAACCTAGTCCGACACTTTAACCACTATACCACAGTGCCTTTTTAGTAAAGGATTAAATGTCCAGTTGCTGGCATTGTAACTTACAGGCTGTCTCTCTTAAACATATGCTTTAGGCATGTCTAATTATTAGATCTTTGGGGGGAGGTAGTCATTACTCATTAATTCTGTATTAGAATATCCATCGAGTTTTGAGGATGTTTATTTCTCCTAAACTATTTGCCTGTCTCCTGGAGGCTAACTGATGATTAATGAAAATAGACCCTGTGTGCCATTACTATAGCCAAAAGACTTGTATTACAACACGAGAGGCAAATGTCCACTTCCTATAATTCAACAGATTGAGGACCTTACAGTCTTAACAACATCTGAACATAAGGCACATAGATGACAACTGCATATGGATTTATTTTTAGATATTTGGAAACCTTTCACACATCTGTAGAACTACTACCACTATCCTATATGAGGCTTGTATCTTCTATAAAAATAAAAAGTAAGACCACACATTTTACTTATTTAAAGAGGGCAGTAATGTTCAAAGGGTAAAAAAAAAGCAGATAAAATCATGGCAAGCCACGTCCCAGCCTAAAGGTCATCATGGCTCAGGAGCAACAACTATTCCCATCGAAGCGCAGAGATGCTAGCATAGCATAGCATGTTGATTATATGTTATCATGTCACCAAAATCTCTCCCCATGAAAGCTAAGCTTACTCACGCCCCAAGTGAACGTTCTCCATCTTCTTTCCTGGAGCAATAGGGTAGTTACCTGTTTGCCAGGATGGAGTACGGAACTGGGAGAGGAGAGAGGAGGCAGAAGGGCCTGGCTGTGGTGCCCGTGACTCCAATGCCGAGATGAGGTTCATGACAGAGGCGTCCGGTGTGGCACTGCTGGGATGATGGAGCCCTGTCTCGAACAGGCCAGAGAGACCTGGAAGAGGAGAAAGGAGATGCCGAAAGCCAGTAAGGGCAAAGAAGACAGAGGCACTCATCAAAAGGGTAGGGGAGAAGACCAGTATGGGGAATAGATAATGGAGTTTGAAAATAAGGAGGCTGGAGCAAGCTGTGTGCGCGCATGCACAATGAGGAACTAAGCAGTCACATGAACACATGAAGCTGCCTTGTACAGAATTAGAGCATCGGTCTACTCAAGTCTGTATTATCTTCTCTTACTGGCAGCAGCTCTCCAAGGTCTTAGGCAGATGTCTTCCACATCACCTGCTACCTGATCTTTTTAACTGGAGATGCCAGGGATTGAAACTGCAACTTTCTGCACGCAAAGCAGATGCTCTATCACTGAGCCTTAGCTCCACCCCCACACAGATCTTAAGAGGACAAACCAGCCAAATTGGGAGGAGGGAAGAATCAGCCAAGGGACATGCACACACAGACAAAGAAGGGGGATGGAATGATAAGTCAGTGGCTGGACAGATGGTTGGCACAGGAGAGAGACAGAAAGGCAGAAAAAGCAGGAAATGAAGGACAGATGAAAAACTGGAGGCAAGGGGAGACCCGTTAGGGTTCAGAGAAACCAAATGAAAGTAAATGAAGCAAAACTGGCATTTAGACAAGATGGCATTCACATGTGCAGAGGAAGGGCATATAAAAATGTGGTATAGAGCAGATGGAGGGTGCTCGGTTAAATCATATATGCATAGAAAAGAGGGAAAGGGGGAAGAGAGAGTACATTACCTGCCGGGTGGTGGTTTGTGGCGTAGCCCTGGAGAGGATGGGGGGTGGCGTATGCTTGACGATGCAAAATATCTGTGTCTGGGTGTGAGCTCCGGGATCCGCCGTACACCAAGCTAAATAAGACAGACAGACAACAGAGAGACAATCAGCTTGGTAGACTTGCCAGGACATGCAAGTCAGGATCATCAAATGCACTTTAAGCATCCCAACTGCGTCCACAAAAGGGGTGGTTAAGGAATCCCTTCAGAGTTTACTAGTACTAAGCTGATTTGTGCTAGTGGTAGCAATTATTTTGGATCAATTAAATTTATGTGAAAGGGAGCAGAGGATCTTGCCTACATGCCCAGTGATCAAAAATCCTACTCAGTCACACTCCCTGAGTGGCCTTGGACAATCATCAGCATCAGCTCCTCTTCTGTAAAATGGGGATATCAATGCCCTTCTTTAGTACGAGTGAGATAATTACTATAAGCAAAAAACACTGCATGCTAAAAAGTGATACAGAGAAGAAACAGAACAATGAAGACCATTCTCTTCTCCTCTCAATCAACAGACTCAGCAAGAATAGTAAGACCCCCTGGACATACTTTTCCTCTTCTACCCACATCCTCTTCCGTCAGTAACCCGCCTATGCAGGAAAGAAGATTGGAATGTGGAACCAGTGGTGCATGATGGGAAATGTAGTCCCCACAACCTTCTTTCCCACAGCCTCTGCGCCTGACCTGTATCCCTCCCCCCTCCCCTTACAGGAAGACGCAGCTGTCTAGCCCAGCGGCCAAAACACAGCTCTTGCAAAAGACCGCCCCTCCGTCTTGACCTGCTTCCTCAGCCGTGGACGCTGCTGAGATCCCTCTCTCCTTATTTGCAGCCATCTCTGGTCATCTGGAAGCCTCTCCTCCCAAGCATGGCTAACCTACCCTCCTCTTCTACCTCCCCCCCCCCACCCCACAAAATGGGGCAAAGATTTATTTGTATAGATAAATATTCCCCCAATTCCTCCCCACGACCTCACTCCCAAAGTCAGTTATCCAGCTATTGTAAGCACCCAGGAATCCATGCTCTAAGCTATGAAGACCCCTCCCTATGTGGCAATCTGCAGGGACCTGGCTTCCAGCTACCTGAGCTAGCTACTAGGTCTTGTGCTTTCAAGGGAAACCACAAGTCCTGGTTTTGAATGTCCACTTACCATGCACCCCTCCCCACTTCAATATATACTAAGCCAGTGCTTCTGTCACTCTTACAAGGAATAAAACCCCAAAGAGTTCTGGCTCCCGGCCAAACCTCAATTTAATACATAAAAAGTAACCTTTTTGCCAGGTTTAACAAAAAAAAAATTGGTAAAGATCAGTAGAAACAGCTCTATACAGAGCTGTGCTATCACACCCTACCCTCCATGCCCAGCTTTCTTTACGGAACACCCCACATTCATTCCTCGCTCCCACACACTGTGCTGTGCTCTGTTCTTCCAGACTCCTTTTGGGATCCACACAAGGTACATAATTATGCAAGGCTGCCACTCCCCTCCTTCCAGCACCACACCAACCTGACACCGTTATTTATTCTCTGAATGTGTGTGTTGAGGCATGTGCCACAATTATGCACGTGCCATGCAGGAAATTCAAGCACAGCCCAGGGACAGGAGAAGAGAAGCTGCACAGGATGCAGAGAAGAATCCAAGTGTACCTGACTTACAAGCAGTTCACTGAAATCAGAGGCACTTGCCCTGAGGAATGTCACTAGCTGCAGAAAACCTGCACAGGCTACCAAAGATTCAGCAATCTTGTTCATCTAAAGGGGGGGGGGGGCACAGAACAGATGCAGACAACCTTCTAAGTAAGAGTGGTATAGCATAGCCTGCAGAGCAGCAACCACATGAGGGCCATTCTATGAAGGGTTACCGGAAACAGGAAATAAGAGACTCTTTCATTCACCCTCCCTTGCTATAGTGTACTGTGTCAACAGCTGAATGGAAACCATCCTAACCCAGAAAGAGAAGCACTTATACATTCCTCCAATCTCCACCATGCCCTAGCTGCTCACTTAACCTTTCTATAGCTGATGGGAAAACCCTTCTAAAAAAACCCCTCATACACACAATGTGTAAATCAACTCTGTGACCACTAGTACCAGAAATATAGGATTCAGATTACCATTCTTGTACTAGATCTTTGGCGGCACCTCAAAGGGACACACGCTGTCCAAGTCAAAAGGTTTGCTGAGGAAGACATTTCACACATTATTTTCATTGTCTGGCACTTTTAATTTGCAAAAGCCTTTGTTAATATTCACCCTTGCAAAGATCCTGCATAGTAGATCACTACTATTAGACTGTATAAATGGTAGGTTGAGACTGTCAGCCCACAATCACTCCAAGGCCATGTAGGAAACCTTGTTTCAAGGAAAGTATATAACATAAAGAAAAGCCCCATTGGATCAAACCAGTGGTCGACCTAATTCAGTATCCTGCTTCAAACAGCAGCCAAACAACTGCCATGGAGGGCCAACAGACAGGGCACAGAAGCCATGGCCTTTCCCTGATACTGCCTCCAAGCAGTGAGGTTTACTGCCTCTGAATGCGGAGGCTCCCTTTAGTAATCCTGGCTAGTAGCCATTGTTGGACCTCTCATCCATGAATCTGTCTAAGCCCCTTGGAAAGCCATCTATGCTTGCAGACATTGCAACCTCAACCAGCAGTCCTTGGGCACTGGTCCTAAGAATCAGATCTCTTGCCCTCCTCCCTGGTTGGCAGCTGAGCTACCTACAGGGCCTATAACATACATCCAACTACATATCGCTGCCTTGAGCCAAGAAAAAGGCAGGGCATATTTATTTATTTATTTATTAAAAAATAAATAAACAAAACAATAGGCAAGGAAAGCCTCATAGAATCCTCAGGGGGCCACAGGGCATGTGAGCAACAGCTGATAGACTACTTGACTTGGATATTACAACAGGACATTGAACAAGTTACTACCTCTGTGACCCCCTCCCAAAAGTAAATTAAGAAGAGGAGTAACTGATCTCCCTGGGTGGAATAGGCATGAAGGATTAATTTGCTTATGAAAAATATCTGACATTTTCTAATGCTCAAAGTGGTTTTACAACCAGCTATCAAGTACTTAAAAATATAACTTAGAACAGCCAAGCACACTTTGTTCACTAAAAGGTAAAAAAAACCCTTCTGAGGCCTCTATGAAAAGGCTAAGAGAGACATAGCTTTCCCCAGATCCTCAAGAAGATTTCCAAAGAAGAGCTGCCACCAAAAAGGCCCTGCTTGTTCTTACCTGCTGGATCAATAGCTATACCCACATGCCCTGCTGCCCCAAGGACTACTCTTACAACCAATGTAAAACCTTCTGGGTGGGGAGATCTTTAAATCTGAAACAGTCTAAAGGGGGAAATGCATCATAAAGGAAGTGAACCCTGTATGCTGCCCCAAGCTCCTGGGAGGAAGGGCAAGACTGAGTTGTAACAGACAGACAGAGATGGCTCTAAGCATCATTTTACACAGACAGCATTATTTCAGTTTAAGAAATTGTCATTATGCTTTAGCTTCTCCGTATTCTCACTGAGACAGGAACTCAAGGGAGGAAAGAGACAATATAGGGTATGTTAAGTACATAGTCAGGAAAGCTACCCAAGCAGGACTCTTGAAACTTCTTCTTAAAATGCCCTGGCCCACAACAATAAACTGATTCCTTCCTCTTTTACCCATTTGCAGCACTGTATCGATACAGTGTGATTACTGAAGGTTTGCATGAAATTATGTGAGGAAGCAAAATCTAAGGCCCAGTTCACACATCCAAGAGAATGAGGTGGTTGTGAGGACTACAAACACTTCAGACTGCAGGTGGAAGATCCCATTTTAAAAAGCTCCCCTACATTAAAAATTCCTTGAAGATGGATAACCAGTGCAAAAAGGAAGGAAAGGGGGAAGAATCTTTCTCTCTGCTGTTGTTAGCATTCTATACACATGGACTTTTTCTTATGCGAAAGAACATCCAAAGCTGGAATCGACCGAGTACAGTCTGAGGTGCTGCCCTCCATTCTCCCAACTCAGGGATCTGCCACCTCATTCTTCCACATACATGAACCAGTCCTTAGATATGCATAGAATTACTTAGGGGAAAGAAAGGAGAAATAAGAATCATGGTACTCTCTGTAAAGATGTAGATGTCTGCAAACTTATTTAAATCAGGAAAGTTTGCATCATTTGAACATTTCCCTTATTCCAGTTTTTCCCCCCGAAAGATTTTGGTGTGTTGGGGATCAGGAAAGGGAAACGAAAATAATAAATTACACAGGAGATTTTTTTAAAAAGACAGAAAGAAGTATGCCACAGAGATTCCAGGAACTTCAAACAGAATGTGACTGTTTGAGAGTCCCACCCAAAAAATATGAAGCCCATGAGGATCAGAAACATGCTATAACTGAAACAAAATTTAAAAACCTGAACACACTCAGATTTCTGTGCAAGCTACTAGAATGCACACCAGAGCATTCTTCTGTGCAAAGAAAGCCATGTAGTTTCCTATATTTCCTAGACATAAAAGTGTGCACATATGCCGCAATTTGTTTACAAGGAATTCCGGGCACCAAAACCATATGACATGCAAAGCGAACCCCTTGCACTTGGAAAAGTATCACACAAAGAATACACTCACAACTTGACACAAGTAAAAAAACATAAGCACATCTGCTTGTCCAAAAGGCACAGCACAACCACTCATGAAATATGCAAACAGTATCCCCTCAATGCATGCCTTGTACATGAACCTACATACAGAGCAGCATGCATGCAGCACAACCAATGCCAAATGTGTCCAAATACCTGCAGAACAAGGTGCATAATCCATGCAAAATGATGCACAGAATAAGCAGACCACAGATACAAAAAGCAGATGCAACTGGAACAGAAGGGTATGGTAGAATGAAATAAAACAGAAGTCCTGTACCACCTTAAAGACTAACATTTCTTCTAGTATGGGCTTTCTTGAGTCACAGCTCACTTCTTCAGAATGAGTCTCACAGAGGACAGGCACAAGAAACATTTAAGTGCAGCCAAGAGCCACAGCAAGAACCTAACAGTGTGTATGTCATTGGAATTGTAAACATAGCCCAAAGATTTCCAGCATTTTGAAGTGCTATGAGCCTGCTATAGGCTGTGCTGCATATTGTTTTCCTTACTCTATGTAGTTTCCAACATTGTGAAAGCACAGGGTTTAATATTGGGTGCAGGACACAGATTCCCAAGTAGTTTATAACACTGGCGGATGTGCAAAGAGTCAATGCCTGGTAAAGTCCCATCATGAGGCTGAGTTGGAAATGTGGGGTCTGGATGGGCTTCAGTAGCTTGTGTAGATCATTGTCATTTCTTTAAATTATCTGACTTATGCAAATTATACAAAAATATGAAATCTATATTGTTTATTCGGGTTTCAGAGTTCAATATAACACGACCCGAAATTTTGGATTAGCTCTACAGATTATGCATATTCCTGAAAAGAGGCTAACCCTCTCATGCAATTTCAGGCGCAACCTTACAATGCATGCCATGTGCAACTGCAACAGAAAACACTCACATGCACATTTAAGTAATAAATGCTGTATGTATAACCATACTGTGATACGGGATGCATAACGCTCACATGCAAGCACTGTTGCAAACCCATGAGCTATGGTGGAAAGAAGCCTCACTGTAAAACCTCTCTACAGAAGAATGCCAAAGCATGCACACAACATCACTACCCCATGGCACAAAAGCAGCAAAGGCGGGTATGAGATTTCCTAAGTCCACTGGCAGAGACGGGAGGGGCGTGTGTGTGGTATAAACAGGGAGGAACAACTGGGAGAAAGCTGGTTCTTCTTTCAGGCTGTTGATGTGCCTGGAATGATTTTAACGTACAGGTAGGTGGGCTAATACAGATTTTAGTGGATTATCAACTTGTGCAGATTTATTTCCAAGGTGGGGTCAAATCCATTTGCACAGCCAGAGAACTAAGCTACGTTATACTCCACAAGTAAAGGGAGAACTGCATATCTGGACCATGCCTCCACCTCAACCGGAAGACCAATCACCAATCTAGGATGGATACAGTTTACTCTCTACCTTTGTGACAGAGGAGGCATAGTGGCAGAAATGTATTCTGCACACATGCAGATCCATGGCTCACTGCTGCTTCCTCCAAACTGGAAATGGTGCTTAGACACCACTCAGCACCACACCCCATGCCCAGCTTTTCAAAAGGAATTCCCAGTCCTCTTCATACACAGATATGCCACGGTCGCTTCCTTTTGAAGGTAGCAGGTAAAAAGAAGAACAGAATGAGGAAAATGCTACACAACAGAATGGCACTAATTTAATTCACTAGGCCTGGAGTTCCCAAACTTTGTCACACTGCCACTGAGCTTCCCAAAGCCACAAAGATAATGTAATTAAAATCAAAGTCAAAAAGTGGATAATTCCTCAACAGTCCATATCCCAGGGGCAGAAAAACTGAGGGAAAGGATGCTTTAGGGATACAAGCCTAGGAAAAGCAAAATGTTTATAACCACTCTGGAGGATTAGTCCTTTGGGGGAGATATACAAAATCAACAGGAGAGGTAGAGAACACAAATTCCTGTTTTGCTTTGCATGTGTCTGCAAATGTCTATATTAATATGGTTTCTCTCAGCCTCCTGGTCCATTTAAGACACATATACTTATGAGCATGTCTATCTAAATTCACATGTCCTATGATAACCACTGAGACATAGACTGATACCAAGAACCTTTGCCCTGGCCTACCTTGAATCTGCTTCCCAATTTCTTCATATTCACTTGAATCAGCCGCCCCCACTCAGTTCTCCCTCCCAGAGAACCCAGGAGCCCTACCTCCAAGAATTCCCTGCTCTAACTACTAGACTCGATATAGCTCCTAGAGAACCAAAGTGTCCTCCATCACAGCCACAACACTCCCGTGGTTCTTCAAGGGAAATCTACTAAACATGCTCTAGAACAACACTAACCATAGGCAAATCATTTACCCTTGTCAGTACTCCATGCAGTCAACGTCTCGTTTCAATGCGCACATGCTGACCCTACAAATGCAGGACTATCATGCCAGGAACACCAGGCCTTCCATAGCATGCCCTTCCATATCAGAGACTGCTGGTACACTAGCTGCTATACACATTTAGGCCAGTACACATGGTGAGTGTATTAAAGTTGAATGCTTATGCAGGTAAGCATTTTTGCCTATGGCCAGCATCACCTTTAAATCAAGCCTCCAATTAATGTCTTTTCCTCAAAGGATAACAAGTGAAGGGCTAGCTGAAGTAGTTTTCGCAAGATTCCCTTGCTCACTGTTAAGACGCATCTTTGGGGGAAGGAGGTGTGATTGTTTTTTTACACAGATTCAGTAGTGGAATATAATGCTTAACAGCTACACACAAGGCGCAGGACAAGGGGAGTAATTTGGCACATCTCTCTGCTCCCTCATCTGTAAAAACAACAAGATCAGAGCAAGAGATGATAACATAATCTGGCCACTGATGCCAAAATATGAGATCGCTAGATAGTAGTAACAACAACAACAACATTCGATTTATATACTGCCCTTCAGGATGACTTAACAGCCACTCAGAGTGGTTTACAAAGTATGTTATCCTTATCCCCAAAACAACAATGAACCCATGAGGTGGGTGGGGCTGAGAGAGCTCCTAGAAGCTGTGACTGACCCAAGGTCACCCAGCTTGCTACAAGTGGAGGAGTGGGGAATCAAACCCGGTTCTCCAAATTAGGGTCCCGCGCTCTTAATCACTACACCAAACTACTAGCTACTGAGGGAAAGCAGTGGTGTCTTGCAAATGACTCTCCTGGGGTGTCTATGCTCCGGGGGCGGGGGGTTTGGGGGTGGATTGGCAATCCAAAATTCCTGGCTCCTGTTAAGAAGGATGCAGGAGCTAATCGGTTAAAGGAATCCATCATTTCTGAGTTCTCCAGAAGGGAAGCAAGACAAGCCTGGTTTGTTTGTACAGAAGTCTTTCAGCAACCAGCATTTCTGGTTGACCTGCAGGAGGGGAGCAGGGATACTGGCATTAAGAGGGTTCTCTGGTGCACGAGTGCAACTAGTGTGAGATGAAGAGCAGAAGACACCTGTAAGATAAAACTAGGTCTCCAGGCTTGAGAAGATGGCCAACAATGCCGTAAGACGAGTAAGAAGCCAGCCTTCAGTCACAAGAACAGCCAATCCTCTCCCACCTTTCTAGCTGAATGGGGTGGATCTGATCTGTACTTGAGTGAGTCCTCGAAAGTTCTCTTCTTCCACATTAACAGACAGCCACAGTCTCAGGGACTGTCAGCTTATAAGGTTTAATTTTGGAAATCAAGAGGTCCCATGCTCCACAGCTAAGTCCACAGGATGCTTGGTGTCAACTCCCCTCCCCCTTTGTGATCCCCCTTGACATACAAGTGAGGAATGACAACTTTTCAGGTGTAAACCACCAAACATAACAGTGACTTTTCCTCTCTGTTTGTAAATACAACATAAAGGAAATTGCAGGGCTTGAAGTCTCCATCACACCTTATTTTCTCAGAGAAAATGATGGGAATAACAGGTTTCCCAAGGCTCTGTCATTTGGAAAAAAACCATTAACCCCATCTCTTCATCATCACACCCATACAGAAAGGGCCACCCTAAACTCCACAATATCAAGATCACACATGGAGAACAAGCGTTTCAACCAGCATCCCTGTGACCCTGTACAGGGGGACACATACAAGCATAATGACCCAAATGGGAAACCCCTAACTTACTTCTCCCACGCCTTGTGAAATTGGAAGAGGATAGCTGCTGCCCTGCCAAGACTACCACTTACAGTTGTCTAAGGTCTGCAAAACTCTGTGAACACCAAAATGCAGGAAGGGGTCTCCAAGATGCACAGCCTCCTGGAATACTTATATTAATCCTCCTCCTGCTCCTCCCTCCCACCCAGCACAAGACCTTGAAGAGGTGTTGATTTATTCCTGTACAGAGAGGTGCTTCCTTGTACCCACAGCATGGAACCAAGGCCTTCTGCTTCATCCTATAGGATGGCGGAAACAGAACTTAAGGGATAAGGGGTGCTTCTGCTGCATGCCTCTCCATGCATGCCTGGGGGGGGGGAGGAGGAAAAATGAGAAATCCCAAAGCCTCCACAATCCCTCACCTGCATGGAAAAACAAAACAAACCCCTGTCTCCATGCATAGGTTCGGGCGCAGGGATTATTGTGTACCCCTGCTAGAGTAGCCCAGGAAGGTCTGAGTTGCCTCTTCTCCTTGCAAAGGTTGGTTTGTGGGGATGGCTGCGCACCCTTGCTTGAATGAGCAACAGCGGAGCCACTCAGGACCAGGCACTTTCCTTCCATCCCATGCCTTTTGTACACACATTTCCTTTCCCTCCTTCTCCCGCTCTCCCCCCCCCCCCCAGGCCCCAATGCCCAAGGGATCCGTGTGCCCCCTTTGCTCCCCTCCACCTCCCTACATGGCCTAGAGGCACAGGCCGCCCTCCCACTGCACAAGGCGACAAGAGACGCCGTCCCCCTCGCCGCGGCACCCCCAAAACGCCCTGCCTGGGGGAGAGGCGGAAAGGGTGTCCTTCGGCATTCTTCTCTGCAAGGGGGCCGCCCCGGCTTGCGCTCCCCCCTTTCCCCGGGCCCGGAGGAGGAGGAGGCCTTGCTCCGAAGCCGAGGGACGGCTGCAAGCAAGGCTCCCCACCGTCGCTCCCCGGCCTGGGGAGGGGTCTCTTTCGTCCCCTCTGCCCCCCCCACCTTCCTCCCCTCCCTCGCCTCCCCGGCGGCCTGACCTGGCCTTGGCCGAGCGCTCGTAGCTCCATCCCGGGCCGGCGCCCAGCGGATCCCCGAAGCCGGTGCTGGGGTAGTTCCTATCCATGGGGAGGGGGCGCCGGGGAGCGGGCCGGCCTGGGTCCGTCGGCTGGGGCTGGGTCCCCCCCCGCGCCTCCCCCCGCGGCGTCGGTCGAGGGGGGGGATCGGGGAGGGGATCGGGGGGCTCCCTCCTCCTCCTTCCCCCCCTCGGCCGCCGCTCGGCCTGGGCTCAAGCCGCGGGCTGGCGCTGGCGCTGGGGCGGCTGGAGGAGGCGGCGGCGACGGCGAGAGCAGCGGCGGCAGCGGCGACGGCGAGCCTCTGGGAGGCGGCTCATGGTGCAGCCATGTTCGCTGGGCGTCTGTCTGCGCTCCGCTCCGCTTCCTCCCACAATCCCGTGCTGGGGAGAGGAGGAGGAGGGAGAGGGAAGGTGGCGGACGGAGGAAGGGACGGGGGCGCGGAGCGAGAGGCAGATTCTCCTCACTCTCGCGCGCAGACATGCAGGCGCTCGGAGGGGGGAGAGGGACGCAGGAAATGGAGCCCGGCTAGGGGAGGAAGAAGGAGGACATGGGGTGGCGCTGAGGGGAGAAGGGAGGGAAAGCTGAGGGAACCAGGGATGGACGGAGAAGACGGCGAAAGGGGACAAAGGGGGCGAGGAAGGATGGAGAGGGCATCTCTCTCCCCCTTTCTCCGAGTCCGGCCAGGAGGAGAGAAGGAAGGAGAGGGGAAAGGCCTGCTGAGGAGAATATGGAGGGGATGTGCCGAAGAAGCGGGAAAGGAGGGATGAGTGGAGGGGTCGGAGGAAAGGTGGAGAGGAACCGGCTACGGCTGGAATAAAATGTATCGGTCTTTCAAAATGCCGCTGGACTCCTGTTTTTTTGGCTTGCTGGAGTGGGGGAAAGAAGATCTGAGGGAACTTGGGGGGGGGGTGTCAGCTGGGCTGTGAGTGTGTTTAGTTCATTCCCACCACCACCCCCGGTCGGGGTATTCGTTTCCATCCGTAAATAAGCCTACGCAGAGAAGGTGCAGGGTTGAAGGGCTTCACGCCGTTACGCCGCGGCTTCTTGTTCGTCACGTTAGAAGGGCTTTTGCGTGAAGGAGTCCAACTCGGGGTTACAGCGCGCCCTTTGGGAGCTCCTGTGTTTTCAGTCAGGCGAATGCCCTTTCTGTGTTGGGGGTGGGGGGGCTTTGGTGTAACAGTAACACTCTCAGGGTCCCTTTTCTTACGTAAGTGTACAATGGTGTTGGGGAAAAAGGTGTGTGTGTGTGTCTGTGTTGGAAAATGAAGTGTTTGTTTTGCCACGTGCACGTGGCGGGAGGTTCCCTCTTACTTAAAGACTGTCAGTGAATGACTTCAGACTTCACAGTTTTAAGCATTTAACGTTTGTAGGTTATAGCCGGCCCCAATTTGCATGTATGCGCGTTGGAGGGAATGTGCATATCTGTCTAACACGTTACAGGATATACTAACAGTACATAGTAAATTCGGATCCCTCCTTTGGGAGGGATCTGTTCCCAAGATCATCTAGAATGGCAAAAAAAAATTATTTATACCCCACCTTTCCCCCCCAAGGGGATCCACGGCAGCTTACATCATTTTCTCCTCCATTTTATCCACACATTAGGACTCTGTGGGGTAGGCAAGACAGAGTGTGTGACTGACCAAGGTCACCCAGCAAGCTTCCATGGCAGAGTGAGGATTCCAACCTGGCCATCCAAGATCCTCATCCAACACTAACCACTATACCATGTTGGGTCTCTTGGCAGGGGGTCTGCTGACTGCATAGGAAAACAATTACATTTCCCACAAAATGTAACAATGTAATGCTTATGATGCGGGAGAAAAAAAGTCTGGAGGCCGTTGCCACAGGAGGTGGTGGCAGCTACAAGCATTGCCAGCTTCAAGAGGGGACTGGACAAATATATGGAGCAGAGGTCCATCAGTGGCTATTAGCCACAGGAGATAGATGGTATTCTCTTTGTGGGGAGGTGGTGCTCTGTTGTCTTGGTGCTGGAAGGAAGGCAGTGGGAGGGCATCTGGTGTCCTGGCCTCACTGACAGTCCTTTAGATGGCACTGGATTTCTAGCCACTGTGTGTGACAGAATGTTGGACTGGATGGGCCACTGGCCTGATCCAACATGGCTTTGCTTATGTTCTTATGTTCTTATGTACAGTAATACCAACAATGTTCTAACTAGCATTTTATTCCCGCCTGTCACCTCCCCCCACCCCTCCTCTTTACCTCATGCTCCATCACTCGCTTTTCTTTCTGGCCCCATAATTAAGGGAGTGTGAAAAAGTATCACACTGCATCCTGGGTCGGACTGTGGCCCATGAATATGTGAAATCTTGAGTCATGATGAATCCACAAAATGCAAGGAGCTCCCATGTAAGAAAAAGCTATGTTTGCTGCTCTTCTAAACATCAGGTACAGAAGAATAAACACTTGCACCTTTTCCAATCAGTTTTGCCAGTGAAGGAAACATGCCTCATGCGAAGTCTCCTCTGCTCTCAGTGCATCCTTTCCAGTTCACCCATGGTTTATGTCTCGGCTGAACTGACAGCAACCACATCATCTGACAATGAAACCTTGTTGTAGAGAGAGCAAGTTGTATGAATGCACAGTAAGTTCTCTCTGAGGGCGAATTGATTTTGAAGGCCTGGAGGTTAACAGGCTAGAGGCAACTTTCTGTCTCAGCCTGCACTACCGGGTCATTTGAAAGGCTTCAGCCCAAGATAAATAAAAGCAGGTCTCAGGTCTGAAATAAAACAGGCCACAGGTCTTTTGAGTCCAAGCTTGAGGTGAAAGTGCCCAGCTTGGACTGTGATATGAAAAAGGCCCAAATCCTGCCTTCTAACTGCAAACTGGAGAAGCAAGCTTATGAATAGCTTAGTTGTCACAGGATAAGAATTTGAATTTACTGCTGGTTGCAAATACGATACACCCCAATCCTCCAGGATTCTTGTGCTGTGATTAGTGAGGGGTAGGAGGAATCTCTGTTATCAGCAATTGTTGAGGATGCCAGGACTTTAACTAGGGATCTTATGGTCTGATGTTCAAGCTAACTTACTACCTGGGATGTGCAACATAAGCCCCTGTGACTAGCCAGCAATATGAATTCTCTGGACCGGCCAAGCCTGGTGTAAATATTGGGCATTTAACCATTTGTTGCCTCCTTGTGCTTTCTGTATTCAGGGATCTCTGTATCCAGGGATCCTAAGCTGGCAAACACCCCTTTGCTGGTGTTAGCCCAGATTTAACTCTAACACACAAAACTGGGTAAACTATCAATGTTCTGGAGTTTTAATTTGCTTATTTTTTAACTGATTGAGGTTGTATAAGCCACTTATTAAGCAGGAAAACCCATCTGTACAGAATATTTTAAATAAAGAAAATAACACTCCATAGTGAACAGCTGCAATACAGTGGAAAAGGAGTTAGTGTTCATGGACAATCGTTATTTTGTGGAAGCAACTTATGTCTTTGGAGACAGTCAGTGTAAATAAGCTCTGCTCACACCTACCTGGGGTTCTGTCCTTTAACCTCACAATCATATAGACTTGGCTGAGATGAACCAGCTGCAGAAGAAAAGCCATCCTGCATATGCTCAAAAGAACTGTCTCCTCCAGTCATGAAAGTCACTTTGCACTTATAACCACAAGACATGCCTTTAAGTGAGAACTGACTTGTAGGGCAGGGAGATTATCTATATTATTGTTATAGTAAGTGAAGGTTTGTATGCTGCAAACACAAGATACATGTTCCTGGCTGCTAATGGGAGTGTCCTGAAATCCTAGCCTGAACAGACAGTTGAAGCTGTGGTTGGAGAGGAGGAGCATTCCAGGATATGGGAGTGAAGTTCTAACTTCCTCATGGGCAGAGCTCCAAAGACACTACTATACCTCAGACTGGGCTCTGCTTCCCCCATCCCCCATCTTCTACTCTGCAGCCCCTCTGCAACCAATATTCATTTAACAGGCAACAGATGACCCTACACTTTTGATGGCTGTTGGGTGGTTAGTTATGGCATGAACAAGAACAAAATTCATGTAATACGGTGTGTTAAGATTTTTATTAGGATTTTTATGTGGATTATGTTCTTGATTTTGGATTTTGAGTGCACTGTTCATAACTATTTATGATGTGGCATGGATGTTTGTTGCGGTATGTATGGGGTTGTGTATTTATTTTTAATTATGGCCGTTTTCACACTGCTTACCAGCCACGGAACATTGCACCAAGCTCCCGGAACGACAGAGTCTTCCTGGCGTGATTTTGCGCGAGGAAGACACTGTCGATCCGGGAGCTTGGTGCGATGTTCCGTGGCCAGTAAGCAGTGTGAAAACGGCCTGTTTCTGGTCTCTAAAACATTGTTTTTTATTTCATTTGTCATCTTTTATCCTCCAAACTATTTAATTTTTTTGAATTGAAAGCGTTGGATACAGCAATATTGCATTGAGGGGGAGACTGCTATAAACTGTTCTAAGTCCAGGGAATAGAACAGAATATAAATTTAACAAATTAATGGATAAATACCGCCTCCCAATGTCTCCATGCTCCCCTGCAAGGAGTAGCCAATACTGAATACAATTCATATTGTATTGAAATGTTGAATACAATTTGTTTCTTTTACTAAATATTGCCGAAGGTACTAGAAAGTATAAGATTTGATACAAAACTAGCCCAAGACATTCTGATTGCTGATAACCTGTTTGTACATCGTTTCCTCCAAATGAGAGACTCAAAATATACCCACATAGTTCAGACCGCTCAGGAACTTCACATTCGGAGCAATCATAACCCAAAGAATATAAGAGCACTGGTGGATGAGACCAGCAGACCATCCAGTCCAGCCATCTCTTTCACACAGCAGCCGACCAATTGTCCCGAAGGGCCAACAAAACAGGGCAGATAGTCAAGTCTTTCCCTTGATGCTGCCTCCCAGCTCTGGTATGCAGACATTTCTACCTCCTTGTATTCAGGTTCCATTAACTTGCCATGACTACTACGTCCACTAGCAGAGAATTCCACAATTTAATTACTCATTGCGTAAAGAAACATTTCCTTTCGTCAGTCATGAATCTATTGTTCAACTTCATAGGATGCCCAGAATTATTGAAGAGGGAGAACAAGCTCTCTCTACCCACTTTCTCCAGCCACTGCATCCTTTTATAAACCTTTATTGTGCTCCCTCATACTCATTCTTTTAAAAGACTGAAAAGTCCGCGTCTTCAGCCTTTTTCTCATAGGAAAGGTGCTTCAACCCCTTAAACATCTTGGTTGACTTCTTCTGTAACCAAAGACAACCAACGGACTGCTTAGCTTAAAAATTTAACTCAGGATGTGCAGGTTACCTCCTGATGGATGATTATATTGTAGCACCAAACAAGCTATACCTTATAGAAGATGAAATGTTATATTTGAACTAAGCTCCCAAGATGGGGGATTTCCAGTAAAGGAATTGTGTGCTTCTCGGCCACCCAAAAGCTGAAATTGAATATGCATATAACTCAAGAAACACTGCTTACCAGGGAAGTCTGAAGGGGAGGGTAATTTTTACACCTAAGTAACAAAACGAGGGACTCATTTTTCTCGCCAGAGAGGACAAAGCTTCACAAAGCAAGCTATACTACATAAGGAATGGAAGGCAAGATGTGGCAGTACCGTTACTTCTTCAGATTTAAGAAATATACACATCCCAACATATGTATCTCAACATTATTAGTTTTACAGTAGAAAGAAAAATTAAAACAGGACCACACATAATCCAAATTATCTTATTTTAAAAAGTTGTAAGAGGAGATATTTTACTTCTGTCCCACAAAACATGAGACATGCAATCTGCTCCATAACAATTTCCAGTGCTCCACACTCAGGAAGTCAAGCATAGATGAACAATGAAGCTGCCTGATACTAGCTCCGTTCACATGTTACAGAGAACACATGTATGTCCTCCATCTGTCTATGCAAAAGAGCCAAAATGTGTTCACTTTACAAATTAAACCAGGGACCAGTATACAGATAAATGTGGAGTTTAAATCACAGCTGTACATGCATTGAACGTAACATGAGAATTACTCAACACGCATATAAAGAAAAATCAAGTGTACACAGCACACAGATTGTATATGCTTTCACTGTAACTTGTGAACAGGATTTCTTCTCTGACTGACAGTGGCTCCCTGGTTGAAGCCTTTCACATCACATACTACTCAATCCTTTTTATGGGAAATGTTGGGTATTGGACCCGAGACCTTCTACACTGAACCCCTCCCAGATATGGGACAGTGGGCTGCAGGAGTTTTAGCTTCACATGCTTTAACTATCCTCATGTTATGGGAGGAGAGTTGCAGTAGCAGTCAGGAATATTTATGCTTATTGAATGGAAAAGATACTATTTCTATTTTTATTTTACAAAATGTATTAAGTGCCATGTAAGCCACTCTGGCTGCTCTTGCATATAAAATCTTGGCCTGACTAGACTCAAACAATGTCCTGGCTACCAGTTGTGGCAATCTGGAGCCAGTTGGTATCCCATCTATAATATCTTCTCAAGGATCTCGTAAGTGAACCTGCCCCTGAGAAAACTGGAACAAAGAATGATGCCCACAGCAAGGACAAAGACATAAGAAATAACTCAGATTTTATTTACATGGGCACACACAAAAATCATAATAAACGTTCACGGATGATTCAAGTTGTTAAGGTTCTTCCTTGCTAGGGGTGATCTTGTCCACCTGCATGATGGCCCCCCTCTGCTGTGTCCTCCATTGCCCTCACCCCTAGCGCTACAAAGTCCTGTTGGCTCTATTGTGTTCAAAGCCAAACAAAAATTCTTCACATCACATGGATACAAAAGCTGGACAGATAGAACATATGTACCATTTCATATTCACTCCACACCATGCAGATCTCTATGACATATCTGCTGGAAGGATGTTTTCTGTAGCTGAGGAGCCTTGAGATTCTTGGTTGTAGCTGATGTGACACAGGCAGAAGGTTCTGCTGAGCTGAACATGCAGGAGGGAACTCGAGGCTAAGCTACCAGAATGTATCCTCAGCCCAGAAAATACAAAGGCTTCATATTGTCTGACAATTCCAGGGACTGATATTTATTTTACTGTATTTTTACCCCTGTATTTAACCCCCTAAAATGCTTACTAGCAATTAGTGTTAGTTTTTAATTACTGTAAGCTACTTTTGGATATCAATTCCAATGTAAGTTTTTGTGAGGTATTGGTCCTGGCATGACGAAGGAATGCCTGGCTGTAGCTTTTTCTTCCAATGGCCTCACTCATAGCAATTTGTAGCTGGTAGGAGGATGCTCTCCCCTGGAAATGAAGCCAGGCATGATGGAGGGGGTACCTGGCTGCTGCCCTCTTCTCTTTGGCCTTGCAGATGGCAGTTAAATTACATGTCTTGGTTCCTTCCATGCCTGATGATCTTGGAGCACACACAGTCCATAATAGTTCACTTGACTAGATCCTTATCTTAGGCCGTGAGATTCTCAGTTCAGACTCTGGAATCCTGGATAGTTATTTTATTAGGCATAAACAAGGATGTCTATCCTATACACTTCCTACCCACACTTGGTCCAGTTCTTGCATGCTCAAGACATTACAGAAAACACAGATGTAACCAGTCTTAGTTGCAAGGAAAGCAATAGGAAGAGGAAAATGATGTTGTCTGGTTAGAAATCCATGCACATTTTGGATTTGTAGCTGTAAATCTGGCACTTTGTTTTCTTGCAAATTTAATAAATATGCAATTTCAGGTTTTCATATGTCGAACATCTTGCTTAATATTGCATATGCATAACTTTGCCAGACATCATTTTCTCTCTTGCACACAAGCCCTTCCCACACTCAGACACATTTAGAGTTTCCCTATTGTACAAACTCAGATCAGATAATTTTCGTCAGACCTTCCATGCCTTCCCAACAAACATGCTCAATCACTCACATTGTCACATGTTCACATATGTACCATTCCCCCCAAACTGTGTTCCATGTGCAAATATAATGTCTTCTATGTGCTTCATTGAGGAGGGTTGCATCTCTTCCAGGGATGTTGATTCGGCTGTTGGCAACTCAGGTTGGTGGAGCTGTGTTAGTACTATTCCTGGAGAAAGAAAGAAAAACAGCATCAGTAGAAACAGGCCTCTGACTGAAGGAGCTGGATAAAGATGAGAAGCAAAGGGTTAAATATGGTTAAAATTTTTGTGCACACTTGGCTCCCAGTGTGTTATCTCCCCCTTGCAACTAATCATGCCACCATGCTTCAACCTCTTCCATTCCAACCCCTCATGTGCATACACACATACACTCTACCTATAAGTCCAGCATGCAACTATAGTGGTGCCTCCTATGAAGTCCCTCACCTCTCCACCCTGATCCTGTCGATCAGACATGCTCTGGGTTACCAAGTTACCCGGTGTTCCCCCTGCCTGTTTATCCATGAAACTACATGTTACCTAGTCCTTGTGTTCTCCACCTGTTCACCTTAGTCCTATTGATCAGATATGCTCTGGGAATTCCAAGCATGAAACTCGTACAGAATGTCTGGTTAGCAGGACTAAAGTGGACAGGCATGATGGTGGTGGGGATGCAGGGACTTTGTAACATACAGATAGGTTATCCATTCTACGATGATCTCACAAGTCGTCTTCTGCACTATTGCTTGCGTGTCCATGCGCTTAAACATTTAACAGACAGTGCTGCTGAGGTTTTGATTTATGTACTTGAATACACAAATAAAGAAAGATAAAAACAAATGATATGGTTCTGAGATTTCAGCTAAAAGAGCCATAGCCAACGTAGAATACAAAGTTACATTTTGTCCTAAGGCTGCTGTATCTCCCAAGCATCCTCTCCCAGTAATCACCAAACACGTGACCTTCGCTTCCTACTCTTCTTCCTCAGACCTTAGGTGGCATATATGGAATTACTGCATTTATATTCTCACAACCATCTTGGGAGTTACATTATGCTGATGTGAAGAGCAAACTGAGAGGTGAGAGATCTTTTGCTCTTCTGCTCCCTTCACTGTTCTTCCATCCCTCGATTAAAGGGGATCTTGCTTTATCCCTCTGCTAATCAATCCCTCAATCCCAGCTGCTAATTCTATCTGACTAGGAATCTCTGGATGCTGCTGGAACAAGAGACATTGCAGCTAGAATCTAATGGTTGACATACCTGTTGTAAGGTGGGGGTGGTGCATCATGCACGCCTGAAGATGCCAATGCTTGCTCGTAAGATGGAAGTCCAGGTGCGGTTTCCGGCTTGGGCATCTCACTGAAACAGGCTAGGGGCGTCTCATGGTTTTCCTGAGTCGTGCTGGGGGAAAGAGAAAGGGAGACCATAGTTTACTTCATGCTTCCCCAGAGTGTTTTGGTGCTTCTGGTTTTTGAACATTTTTGCCAAACATGATTTGCTGTGATGTTTTGGGAAAGTGCAGCAAAATGGGGGGTGGCATCCACTTGGATGGAAAGTCCGGATCTTCCCAGTTCCACCTACATTAATGCCATTTCTCCTTTCCCAGTCAACCACAGCAGCCGCCCCACCTGCCACTGGGAGACTTTATGAAAAATCAACCATTGGCATATTGTTATAGCATTTTAATGATATAACAATCTGGCCGCTTCCACACATCCTTAATGGGACAGCCTGCCAACGGAACTCTGGCAGATTATCTCACCCATTACACACGTCATCGTTTCCCATGTGCGAGCGGGTCATGATGATCCCAGTTTTTAACTATTTTTTGTGAGACCTGTTTTGGTCTGTGTTTATTTTTGATGCAGGTTTTCCACACCCCTCCTTTAAACATCACACACGTGTCTGGCTTACATGCGTGATTGTGTAATTCCCCCCCCCCTTTTAACTTTTTTTAACATTCCTTGTGCTATTATGATATCTACATATACAAAGGGAATCATACTGCAGTGCTTGCTACATCAGCAATTGGACTATCAGTCTAGGAACAACAGAATACCAGTTCTGATTTTATTTTAAATATGGAATCATGTGATCACACTACTCCACTGTTCGCATATTTATTAAACACTTTTGCATTTAAAACTTTGAGCAGGAAATCAACGGTAGAGAACAGAGTACTACACATGCGCAGTTTCTACAGAAGCTGAAAGACAGGACAATGGTATAGCACAATCCCGCATGCACTCAAAAAAGAAAAGGAAAGTTGGGCGGGAATGCACCAACGTCATTTGGGACGAGGCGCAGATAAAGAATGTGTTTTCTGTTTTGGTACCTTTTTTCCCCACAACAAACACCCACAAAACACATATGAGGATAATGCATGTGAAAGGTAAATTCTCAAAGGGAATCAGGAAGACACGGCTTTGGGACGGGGAAAATCCGAAAAAATTGGAACACGGGGAAGCGGCCTCTGTCTTGTCAGGTTTCTAAATTCTCAGTTTTCATTTCTAAAAAATAAGTTTCTATCCTCTTTCATTGCAAAGTTGTAAGGGGAAAGGCAAATCTTAGCAATGAAATAAGCTAGATACTTGCTTTTTTAAAAGGAAAGCTATTTATTCAAAGAACCTGACAGATGGCTATAACATTATAATGCTGCAACCATATGTCAATTGCCAATTTTCAAAACTTTTCTGGTGGCAGGAGGAGTGGCTGGCACAAGGAACTGGGGCTAGGAAAATGCAGGGACACTGCCACAGAGAAGCAGTGGGGAAACTACTGAAACTGTCTCAGATTAACCTACTCCACGTAGTTGTTGTGTGTATAAAATGAGACATAGTAAGATATAAAATAAATGCTGTTACAGCCAAAACCAGAAAGGTAATATTCTACCATTATATGATGGTGTATATACAAGGTACATGGTTAGTTGTACACAGGGCTTTTTTCTGGGAAAAGAGGCGGCGGAACTCAGTGGTGGAACTCAGGACTGCACAATGACGTCACTTTGGGTCAGCTGGAACAAGGGGGGAGTTTTTTAAAGTTTAAATCACCTTTGGTGAGAATGGTCACATGGCTGGTGGCCCTGCCCCAGGATCTCCAGACAGAGGGGAGTTTAGATTGCCCTCTGTGCCAGCGGCGCGGAGGGCAATCTAAACTCCTCTCAGTCTGGAGATCCGGGGGCGGGGCCACCAGCCATGTGACCATTTTCAAGAGGTGCCGGAACTCCGTTCCACCGCATTCCCGCTGAAAAAAAGCTCTGGTCGTACATGCCAACAGCTTGTACACACAGTGAGGAAACAGTTATTGTACCTGTTAAGTAGATACAGGCTTGGTTCCAACATCTTACAAAGCCAAGTGTCTAATTTCACTATGGTTAGAGTAATGGTCCAAACATGAGCTACTCCACCAGCTATGGTTAATGACGATAATTCAAATAAGGAGCTGAAGCCATAGTTTGAGGCTGGTTTATTAACCATGGTCTTAAGTATATAGTCTTTTATATACAAATGCAGGCCCCCTTGTTTGCTCCCCTGTGCCACTCTCTCTGCAATGCAGGCCAGGATACCAGCCAGGTCTCAACAAAGGAAACAACAAAGATGATGAAACAAGCATTTGTTGAGGCAAACTAGGATTTGAATGATCTTTTGCAAAACTAATCTGGGTTTTACAAACCCACCACAGTGATGGGTTTGTAAAACCCAGATTGTTTGTAAAACAATGGCTTCATACAACGTCTTAACCAAGCTTCAGTTGGAGCATCGGCACTATTTGTTTCCCAAATTGTCCCCAGAGAAGATAGAGAAGTTAATATTTTTGGCAACGTGATCTGCCACCTCTGATCTGGGAATGACTTCCTCCCTCCCCAAAGGGACACAATCACAACTTCTCCTAGTTACTTCTACTTTAGACCAAAATGTATGGACCATTCCCATTATTTTTTGCTAATAAGGAAGCCATGTATCGTCTTGCTTTTATTTCACTGTCTTGTACCTTTGTGATCCACTCTCAGAATGGTCACGCTTTAGACAATTTTCTGTTTGTATTGTTTCCTAATTTCTGTAATCCTAGTGCTGTTGCAGGGTAACTGAATGCCTTCTGCTGTCTGATTGAAGTGTTGTCTATATTTTGTAACCCACCTTGCATTTCAGTGAGAAAGGCTATAAATGAAGTAAGAGAGCAATCCAAAGCAGGTCTATTCAGGATCTTACTCAGGCCTATTCGGTGGGACTAACTCCCTAGCAAGTGTTCATAGGATTGCACTGTCAGTCAGTCGTGTCAACCACTATAGGTTGGAATAATAACAATAATAACAATAACACTCGATTTATATACTGCCCTTTTTTGATATAACAAGCACCAAAAGATTAACTTCTTAGACAAAAAGACAAATTAAGATGTTTTAGGGTAAACACAACTATTGTATGAGAGAAAGGTATTATTGTTTTATTAAGCAAAAAAAAAGAAAAGAAAGAATACTGGTGGATTAATTTTAAATATTGCAGATTGTGTGGATACTTCATTAGCCTCTGGGTGATTCTGCCTAAGGAATCCCTTGAATTTAATACTGTTTTGTATTTTTAATGAAAAAACCATATGGAGACAAGCTACTTTGTTAAAATACGAAGAAGAAAGAAGAAACTGAGAGGCGCATCAGGTATAACATAACTGACCTAATATAAAGAATTGAAGAGATTGCTTCTTAGATGAATGATAGAAGGCGTCCATTGCTCACATCATTGTAATGTAATTATTATTTTGCTCCCTACTCAGACAGCCTCATTTTGGCTAGTAAGCAAGTGACGATGAGCTGAATCTTGTGTGTGTGCGCGCGCTCAATCTTGTCCAGTTCTCCTCCATCCTACAACTGCCATCACACATTTTGTCCATGAGGGCCCATGATCCCCAATATACTCTTTTTAAGTGCTCAGAGGAGACTCCCTTCTCCTTTATTCGTAGAAAAACTAGTTGAAGACTTTCCCATTTGGAGGCTGCATCCATCTGGGACTGGATATACAGGAATGGTGGGGGACCTTTTCTTAGGGGGCACAGGTATCACTCTGCAACACATTTCACTCAGCTAGAAACAGGACACTTCATGCTTCCAGTACCGCAACAAGTGCCACCTCCAGAGTGCCCACAAAACTTGGGTCTCATATTGTGCAACATTCTTCCTATTTGTGCTCCCTTCCATTACAAATTCTCTACTCACCTCTAAGCTATTCAGCCCTGCCAGCTCCTACCACCAGGCAGGGGCTATCTTTTATGTACTCTTCACAGTACTTAGTGCACACATGCTCAGGAGGAATGGTTATGGTAGAAAATCATTCAGTGGCCTGGTTTGTACCTGCAGCAGACATGGTAAAGGGTTCAGATGGTAGAATGGACAGCACCACTTCAGACTGCAGGTGGAGGTTACATATTTAAAAATTAATCTACATTAAAATTGAAAAAAACCTCTTCTTATAGCTACATAGCTGATTAATGGTTGTGTTTTCACCTCCATCCATTGTGTTAGTTTTATATATTTGGAGAGTTTTATTATATGAGAGGGCAGTCAAATCTGTTATCCCTCCCTCTCAGCCTGAAGTGGTACATCTCAATCTACCGCCTCAATCTGCTTAACTACAGAGAATGTGGTGGCAGAAACCTGAGGTAACAAAATGGACAACAACAGGGCTGACTGGATGTCCGCCTGCAAAAAAATCAAAAGGGTCACATAAATAGAAAACTAATGTGGCAAGGAGAACAATTTTATTCCCCATTTTTGTTTGCTCTGTTTTTCTATTTACAGGGAATAATTTGGCATTCCAAAACATGATCATCTACCAGCAGCCTGAAGTGGTCCAAACAATTCTAACACCTCATTCTCCTCTATGTGTGAACCTGGTCTCATTCAGTTGCCTCCAAACAATTCTAACACCTCATTCTCCTCTATGTGTGAACCTGGTCTCATTCAGTTGCCTGTATAGACCAGCTGAGGCTTTTAACACCAAGGTAAGAGGCACAGCATCCTCTGAGGTACATACATCATGGGTACTTCGGTGACACTGGTATTGGTTTTGTTATGGATGTGGTATGCACTCAATACACTTATGAAGCTGCCTGAAATTCTGTTCCACCTTCCCTCTCCTTCTTATACATACATTCCAGACAGTAGTTTCCTGTGGACACTTTAGCCATACCTGGATCGGCTTCTCTCCTTAGCTCGGTATTTAAGACAGTACAGAGCCACAATCACAAACATGACTGTAGCTACCAACGCTGCAATGAGACCTGCTACCAAGCCAGCCACATCCACACCAGGAGATCCTATGGAGAGATTGCAAGAAGAGTTAATAGTAATGTCTGCCTGCCTTTGCAAAAAGCTCAAATAGGAACTTCTAATTAGGGCCCTGACAGAGATGTGATTCAGTCACCAAGCATCAGCTTTGCATACAGAAGGTTCCAGGTTCAATCCCCAGCATCTCTAGTTAAAAGAATCAGGTAGCAGATAATGTGGAAAATCTCTAGCTAAAATCCTGGAGAGCCACTGCCAGTCAGAGTAGATGATACTGACTCTGATGGACCAATAGGATGTGTACCTTATGGGGGATATTGCTTCTCTGAGTCAGAAGGGCCCAACAGAAGAGACTAGAGCAGCCAACTCTAGAAATAAAAGAAATTGGATCCTGAGGGCAGGTCTGGGGTTGAAAGAAGGGGTCCGTGCCTGCAGTAGGGATCCTCTTCCTCATATTCTAAATTTATAGCGGCCAGTTGTAGTTCTTTAGCGATAAAGGGGAAGATACTCTGTGCATATTTAAAAGCACCCTTACCTGCATTATTATTTCTAGAGTCAAAACCTGGTACTGAAAATACTCATCAGCCATGGCTCAAACCCCATCTTGTCTGCCTTCGTAATTATTATAAAAAGCAGATACTGGGAGTTTCAAAGGGTTATTTGCCCCAGGCTCTACCTGTGGTTTAATTACAAATGGGATTCATTGCCCATGAGGCAGGGTGGACACTGCCTCTGATCAAAGAATGGGTAGTGAAAATGAAATAGGGGTACCATTTTTTAAAAAAAGGTCTCCCAGCTGGTTTTTAGCTCAAATTTCTTAATATTAAGTTTGCACACACTTAAATGAATGAATATATGCAAATGAGGAGCAATCCTTTCTTTCTTTATCTTTGGTAACCTCTGGAAGACAGAACAACCACATTGTGTCCTACAAAGAGTACTTTGGTCAAAAATGGGGATAATCATTCCTTTGTAGCAGATTTTTTAAAAAAACTAAAGGTGGGTTCCTTTAATTCCCCCCCCCTTCAACGTCATCCTCTGCCCCCTGGCAAAATAAAACGATATTGGGAAATAGAACAGAGTATGTAGTGGGAGCATCAGGAAAATAGATGTGAGGCTTGGCAGACATTTTGTACCCTGATACTCACTTGCTCCTCCTCTTCCATTGTGTGGGTAGGTCTCCCAGAATTCATTCTGCAGAAGAAAAGGTGGAGAGAAAAAGAAACAGATGTGGCAACGTTAAAATAGCATGATGCGAAGGAAGAGCTCAAACTCCAATTTGATATTCAATTCTTGAGCTCTGAGGGCAGCCACTGAATTTTTGTCCCCATTGCACTAGGCTTTCCATAAATCCAGCCTGACTTGCCTTCAACAGGGGCATGATATACAGAATAAAGCATGTGAAGCAGTTACATTGTGGCTCACTTCTGCCACTCCAATGGCTTTCAAAGGGACAACAAGCAAGGGTGGTTTAAACCTTGGCAACTCTACACAAGAGGAACAGATTCTTGTTCTTAAATCCCCATCCTGTTTTAGCTTACTAAACCTAATTTATTCTACAATAAAATCAAGGAATCCTGGCTCCTGGTCCTGACAATGCTCAGGCGAAAACTTGAACTGAGACCAAGAGCTGACCAGTCCTCTGATAACCTGGTCCTGGGTCCTGCTCCCCATTATCCAATGAGGCTTGTTCCCCAAAAAGTGTACATATTATTGCAAGCTAAATAAATCCCCTTTCAGACATGGTCATCAACCATGTGTAAAGAGAGATTGTATATAGTGCCATCCCAACCTGTGGATATATGTGGTCACCATGTTGTGTGAACAAGGTAATGTATTTTCCTGCTTCATTATGTATAAACAGAAATCAGGAACAACCATTGTCTGGGCTGCAAAAACTGTACGGATTATTAATCAACATGTCAATAATGTTAAATTGTAAATTCGCAGTTAGGCAAACCTATACAGCCACAACAACAACAACAACAACATTCAATTTATATACCGCCCTTCAGGACAACTTAATGCCCACTCTTAGCGGTTTACAAAGTATGCCATTATTATCCCCACAACAAAACACCCTGTGAGGTGGGTGGGGCTGAGAGAGCTCCAGAGAGCTGTGAGTAGCCCAAGGTCACCCAGGTGGCTTCAAGTGGAGGAGTGGGGAATCAAATCCGGCTCTCCAGATTAGAGTCTCACACTCTTAACCACTATACCAAACTGGCTCTCTTGCTCTGAATTTTGGATCTTTAATTATAAAAAAATTCTGGCTGCAGTATTAGATGTTCAGAAACATTCTCTCCTCCAGCCAGCCTAAACATGCTGGAAAAAAATAATAAACCCAGCTAATATGTGACACCTGCCAGTAATTTCAGTAGCAGAGTCTAGAACTTGGCAGAGTTGAGATCAACCCCCAAGTAAGCATGCACCTTAAAGACACCATAGCTTATATGAATCAGAGAGGTGCTTTCATAAGGAAATCCCCATCACTTTTCACTGGGTTCCCTCTCTAAAGCAGTTTCCTAGAAAGCTGTTTCTACCTGCATGTTTGTGGCAAGCTGACATGAGACCAGGCACAGCCGCTTCCCTTAAGAGCCAAGCTAAAAGTGATGAATTACACTTGCCTGGCAAGTGAACAGACTCACGTGTATTCTTCCCTGTTCACTTGCCATTCACTTGCGCTCCACTTGACTTGCTTTCTTCTCTAGCAGTTCAAGCTATGGACACCAGAGGGCAACAGCCCCTGGGAAAAGAAATCTGAAGATTGCTGGAGGAAAGCCTCCTGAGCACTTTATTCCTTGGACACTCACACAGAAAAGAACCTACTTTGTCATCTGTACCAGATTCATTTTGCATTTCATGAAGTGAGCTCTTACTAATGACAGTGAAGGTTGCACTGTGGCTCTGGCTCAGTGGTACAGTGCCTGGCTTTGCACAAAGAAGATCCCCCAGGTCAATCCTTGGAATCTCCAGTTAAAAGGATAAGGTAGTAGGAGAGGTGAAAGAGCTCTGCATGAAACCTTGGAAAGCCACTGCCAGTCAGAATAGACAAGAATGACTTTGATAGACACAGAGGAGTTAGCCATGTTAGTCTGTAGTAGTAAGAATAGAAAAGAGTCCAGTAGCACCTTTAAGACTAACCAACCTTACTGTAGCATAAGCTTTCAAGAGCCACAGCTCTTCATGCATCTGAAGAAGAGAACAGTGATTCTGGAAAGCTTATGCTACAGTAAAGTTGGTTAGTCTTAAAGGTGCTACTGGACTCTTTTCTATTTTAACCATTGCTGCAACAGTCTTATGTAGAGTATCAGGCTAGGATCTGGGAGAGCAGTTCAAATCCCTGCTCTGACATGGAAATTTGCTGGCTGACCTTGGTCCAGTCACACCCTCTTAGCCTAACCCAACTTACAGAGTTGTTGTGAGGATAAAATGGAGGAGAGAAGAACAGCATAAGCAGTTTTAGGTCCCCACTGAGGAGGAAGTTGGGGTATAAATGAATAAATAAAACTGAATTGACACAACTGCTCCTCTGGAATCTCTTCCTCAAAAGTCAACTGTTGAATGAGGGGTTCACCTTTAGCACAAAGGAATAAACTGTGCAGCTATGGGAAAGGACCATCTTGCTAAAGGACTGTTCCTCCCCATAAGCCCATGTGCCAGCTACAGTCCTTAGGTTGGTTGTTCCCCCACCTGGCATCTACCAGCGCCTGTGATTTTTTCTATAGTGAGTCCCACCATATGAAATGGGCTCCCTAAGGTGCCATCTTCAGATATTTTTAGGAGTTGCTGCAAAGCCGTTTTATTCACAAGGGCTTTTGATGGGGTGAGGCTGCAGACTTTCACTTTTGGGGGCATGAGGATGAGTTATTTTTATTGTACTCTGTATGTTTGTACTCTGTATGTTTTTATATATATATAATATATATATATTATATATATATTGGGAGACTGTAGGGAGGAGAATTAAATGGATTTCTCACTTTCTGTAAGGAACACAGTAGATGTCTCCTGGATAACTGTGCGATGGGAGAAAGAATTTTAGTAGGTGTTTTTCCTTGTGAAAGTCTCATTTCTGTAGAACTTTAAAGCCCTGTTCAGACAAGCAGGATTGAGGTATTAGGCCCTGCCTCGACTTGCTCTTCTTTTGTTGAACGTCTGCCCTGTACAGATATTATGTAACATGCAAATATAATCTCTGTACAGAATACATATTCAGTCTACCTAATTATGCTGATGAAAGCAAATTCCTGGGTGATACCCCACCTGGTATCCAGGGCCGGCGCGCCCGTTGAGGCCAGGTAGGCGGTGGCCTCAGGCGCAGGGTGCCGGAGGGAGCGCCAGAGGAGGCGTGGGGGGCGGGAGCGCGCACCACAAAGCAGCAGCTTCCGATCCCTCCCACCCCGCGCCGCCGCCACTGCCAGCACAAGCCCCGGCCGGGCACAGCCGCCATGGGCAGGCATCTGCAGCGGTGCAGGCTACCGAGCAGGAGAGCTCGGAGGCCACCTGCCGCAGTGATCGGCTGGTGGCAGCGCACGAGCTCCCGCGATGACAGAATCGGAGGCTGCTGCTTTGTGGTACGCACTCCCGCCCTTGCGCCACCCCTGCTGGTATCACAGCACGGAAAAGAGAGGAAATACGTATGCAAGATATGATACAAAACATTAGCGATCAATAATTTAACCTGGGTAGATAAACTGCACTGCACTACATTGCTGCCTCTGTGGTTTGGAAGGCAACCTGTGTAGTCCTAAGGAGAGTTGCACCCTTCTGAGGCCATTGGTTTTAAGGGACTTAGAAGGGAATGACTCTGCTTAAAATTGCACTAGATTTCATACACAGATCCCACACACTGAATAGTCCACACAACCATAGGTATGTCTAATGCATGTGCAGCTTCAGCACTGAACTGATTCTTGCATGCATGAGCATACACTCATTCTTGTGACCACCTGTATTGTACACATATAGCAAGATCATGTACAATGTGAGATCTGCTCTGGGGTGGGGGCAGGTGAGTTCCACGTACACTGTAGGGCTCTCTTTGGGGGAATGCTGAATTTTAGATTGTGTGGGAAGAGCTCTATGCATATAACATTAGATGTGTGTAGGCTACAGGCAGACATTCAAATGAACATACCCAGCCCTCCTCTTGTGTATTGTCTCACCACAGTTGTGCAGCTTGAATGGGGCTATACACACACTCCAAAATGGGCATGCATCATAAAGGAGCTTACATAAGCAGGCCAGAACCAGCCTTTGCAAATTGTGGCTGATTATGATAGCTAACCACTTGCCTACAATATTCAAAGGTTACACATATTAGTGGTTTCCTTGGTTTCTAACCACAGACAGCCCCCCTTCCCGTTTTCCAGGGCTGCAAGTATTTTGAACCTTACCACTCTGCATTTAAGGATATGAAGGCATAAATTGAAAAAGACAATGCAATAGGAAAAAAGAACAAAACAGCATTACTTAGAAATAATCATGATTGCTCTAACCACAAGGATAACGTGGAAACAGACTACTTGGACGGTGTAAGGCTATGTGTTTTGTAACGCCTGTCTGAGTGAATGAAAAAGGGGTACGCCTCACCCACTGAAGCCTTTTCTCTGCCTTGGGTAGCACAAAAAGATTGATTTGTGTGAGTATTTTGATCATGGGGGGGGGTTGAATTTTGGATCTGATCTTGTGAGTGCTCTGATAGATCCAGATTTTCAATTGGCATAAATCCCACTGTGTTCAGTGGAGCTTATTTTCAATAAGATTGCAGTTTTGACTCCCAGCTTCCCAGGAAAGCCCTATTTTTTTTTCAAGTTTCAGCTTGTGGTCCTGGCATAGTGGAGTGCTCATAAAACAAATTCGACATTTTTCCCAGGGACTAGCTACCCTTACAGTACTTCTGGTATGGGAAAGTGAAAGGAAGGGGTTGCAGGGCTGTGGAGGCTGCAGTTGGGTACACACAGGACAGAAGAAAGCAGGAGCAGGGGTGCAGATGGCAACAGCAGGTAGCTGAGCAAGAATGGCTGTGTGTGGGCCTGATCTCAATGGCTCTTCCCTGCTTGCTGTTGCTGCCATAATGGAGGTGAGTTTCGCACCCCTGCTTAGATGCAAACCCTGATACTCTTCTTTACTAGAGAGTGGTGGGGGATAAGGAGCAGGGAAAGGGCTTTCAGTTGGAGAGGATGGAAATCACTGAAGATGGGGGAGGACTCTCAGGGAAGAAATGGAGCACTGGGCATGGAGATTAATGCTGGGTACCTGGTGCGGGAAAATGTCTTTTTGTAGCTTTCCATTATATTGGACATCTTGTGATCTGCCAGGAAAGGGAAATCAACAAAAACTAACTCTAATAAGTAAATACCATGCCAGAATCCACTGAAAAAATCAAACCAAGGCAAAAAAGGGTTGTGCAAACCCTTTTGTTGTACAAAAAAACCTCCAGTTCAACCTCTTTGTTCCAGAAAATTGGCGCACAAACAAACCCTGACCTAGCTCTAGCCACTAACTACTCTGACCTGGCCATCTCAGGGTGCTGCTGGTTTCACTCCCCGCCTCTCCAAGCCAGAGACTTCCAGACACAGTTCTGTACCAAGAAGCCCTGAGGCCTTGCACGAGACTCTCAACTATGCTAGGAATCTACCTGCTCTCAAGTTCCCAGACTTGTCCTGGCACAGATCATTCTACTTAGGCTAAGGCTCGGAATCAGCAGTGTGTATGCACTTTCTCAGATAAGCCTGGAATGTTGTGTCCTTCCCCCCCCCCCAACACACACATGGATTCCACACATCCATAGGCTTGCCAAAGAGACACCTGGTAATGTATCCAGCATGCACTGCGAGCCTTACTCCACACAGTACATTTTTCCATAGGTTATGTTTGAGTTCCCCACTCTGACTTTCAGTCCAAATTCAGCTGCGAGTTCCCCACTGAGAATGTGCGCTGGGGCCCAATTTGGATCAGACCCATGATGAATAAGGAGAAGGAGCTTCAGCATCCTCCCCACATACACACCATTTTCCCAACCAGAAACGGTCCTGGATGGGGCTTCTTGTCCCACTAGGGAAAGCGACCTCATCAGTGTATGTTTGGCCCCCAACAGAGCAAATATAATGCTTCAGGGCACCTTGGGAAAATGGCGCAGGTGAGATAAGCCATTTCTTCTCATATGCTGTGGTCCCAATCCAAATCTGAATTGAGTCCCCAGCAGGGAACTCACAGCTGATGTCTAACTGAAAATCCTCTGTCCGAAAACCCTCAGAACCAACCCAGGGAGGATATGTCGAAAATGCCACGTGCAGGTAGGCTCTGAGAATTCCATTCACATTTTTTTCTCAAGAGCATATGTTGATGATAAAATCAATAGAAAGTTTATTGCTATTGTGTCCTAATATAGCCATATACCTACTACCAACAACAACAATAATGGCAAAAAGCTCCAGGAAAGGCTGCAGGGCAATACCAGGCGTAAGAAGAAATGGCACCAGATGTGGGCAAGGAAGTGCAGAGATCTGTCCCTTCCCATCCGTTCTTTCCCCAAACCCACTTTGGGTATGATCTTCCCAGAAAGTTCATAGCAAAGAAGTTTTGGGCAGATCCACCAGAGACTGGGGAAAACCTGGAAGGGTGTATATGACTGCACAACGGTGTCCCAAAAGGGACAGCTGCAGTTAGGAGGCAAGGCAGAACAACAGCTCCTAGAAGTAGTTAAGAAAAAAGAAAACCAAAGGATGACATGATAGAGATCTACAAAATGATGCACAGTGTTAAGAAAGTGAATAGAGATAAGCTTTTCTTTCTCTCTCAGAATACTAGAACTCAGAGCCATCTTGAGAAACTGACTGGTGGCAGACAAAAAGAAGTACTAATTTCACATAACATGTAGTTGATCTGTGGGACTCATTGCCACAAGATGAACTGATGGCCACTGATTTTAAAGGGGGTTAGTGAGGCCAGATCTATCGTTAGCTGTTAGCTGTGACAGATACAGAGAGCTGAATAGGACCACTGAGTCCTCAGGAAGAATGGTCAGATGCTGGGGTGGTCCGCTGATCAAGGCTGTGGCAGACAGACCCTTCTTGTGGGATTCCTGTGGCATCTTACCAGTTACTGTTGGAAACAAGGGGTTGGATCCCATGGAGCATTTCTGCAGATGGGAGGAATTTCCAGCCTTGTGGCCTCCCCTCCAATCACAGCCCAAAATGCCCTCTGAAATGCCGCTGTAGAAGGACAAGGAACCACCCGCCCCCCAGGAACAGCACACGGAGGGAGTCAAACGGGAGGGAATTAGCAAAAATTAATCCCCCCTTTGATCCACAGAAATCCTCCATGGGATCCAACCTAGGAAGCTGGATCAAATGGACTGATTCAATATAGCTATTCTTATGTTCCTATCTTATGGGAAGTTGCTTGAAAGATATTCTAATGTCCCAAACAGGAAGCACTGCAATGGTTTCATGTACACCCATGCCATCACAAGATTTGTCTACAAATACAGTATCACTGAATGTTCCCCTTTAACTTTGTGGAGGCTGGACAGCTGCACAGGAGTACAGAAGGAGTTGCATGCCAATGTGCTGTTTGTTACTTTCAGCTCATAACTGTTTGTTTGGAAATGACCTAAAAGAGCAGTTTTAAGAATAACAACAACAACAACAACAACATTCAATTTATATACTGCCCTTCAGGACAACTTAACACCCACTCAGAGCAGTTTACAAAGTATGTTATTATTATCCCCACAACAAAACACCCTGTGAGGTGGCTGGGGCTGAGAGAGCTTCTAGAAGCTGTGACCGACCAAAGGTCACCCAGCTGGCTTCAAGTGAAGGAATGGGGAATCAAACCTGGTTCTCCAGATTACAGTCCCACTGCTCTTACCACTACACCAAACTGGCTCTCATTAGACATTAGAGCCCATGACACTCCCAGTCCCAGGCCCTGCTCCGCTCCCACCATACTCAACTGTTTTGAAGTCATCCTCAAAGACTTCATGGGCCTCCTCATAGTTGCAGACTTCCTCTATGCACTCACGTTCCAGGTTATCTGGGACAATCAGCTCAAAATCCCAGTGGTTATAAAGGAGTTTACGGCCCAGGAATTTGTGCGCAGTAGACTCATCCAGGAACACTAAGGAAAGAGACCATCAAACGTTATTCTGGGCTTTAGAATAGGCAAGGAACTTTAGGGTCAAGACTCCAAGAAAGAAATGTGGAGGCCAGAGCTGAGACCTAGTTTAGTAAAGGGGCACAATGGACCCATATGTGCCCACAAGACAGTTGCAATCACCAGACCAGGGAACTACAAGTAGTTTCTCTGCTCAGGTCAGAGCAGACCTTGGGCTGCACCCAAGCTGTGGAATGGGTTCCCCAAGAATGAGAAAACCTTCAACCTTGCACAGAATGTGGAGCCTCTATAAAGCTGAGCTTTTCCAGTGTATATTTGGTGGCCATGTGTATGTACGTGTTGCTTCCTTTTATTTATATTTCGGTCGATGTGAATTTGTGTTTTTAAATTGGTTGTGAGCCACTTTGAGTCCTATTGACTCAAGTGGGATAGAAATATATTTTAAATAAACAAGCAAGCATGCAGGTTTGGGTAGGGTAGGATGACCTTCAGTGACCCTTCCACTAAGCATGCTACCCCCTAGGAATGGAATAACACACAGGCACTAGTGCACTGGTTAGAGTACTGAATGAGGATCTAGGAGACCCAGATTCTAATCCCCAGCCTGCCACGGAGGCTCTCTGGGTGACCATGGGCCAGCCACTCACTTTCTGCCTAACATACCTTGCAGAGTTATTGTTCTGAGAAGAAAAGGGAGGTGAAGAGAAGGATATTGCAAGTTGCTTTGGGGACTCCACTGGGGAGTAAAAGTGGGACATAAAGAAATAAATATTGTGTGCACATGCAGGCACACATGCTCCTGGAGGAAGGAGCACAGTGTGACCCTTCATGCTCCTATGCAAGGCAAAAAGGAGCACAAAAGAGTTATGCTCTGAGTCTGTCCAGGTGCAGAAATTGTCTGGAGGCCCCTGAGACATTGCAGGAGCTCCTGGGCCCATTTCCCATTCTTGAAGGGAGCAGAAAGACCCAGCATCTCCAGTTCTGGCCCTCCACTGGGCCAGGGCCAGCCCTGCTGGTTTGGTCTAAAAGGGGTAAAGCAGAGACATCTTGGCTGTTTTCACACTGCTTACCGGCCATGGAACATCGCGCCGAGCTCCCGGGTGTTCTCGTGCAAAATCGCACCAGGAAGACGCTGTCATTCCGGGAGCTTGGTGCGATGTTCCATGGCTGGTAAGCAGTGTGAAAACGGCCCGAGTTGGTTCAGAGAGGATACAGAACTGAGCAGAGGCTGTTGGGTCCTGTTCCTTTCTCTGACTCTTATCACTTGTTTGTTATCTTTCCAAACGGTAGCACCAAAAAATATACATTCTTTGGTCCCCACGTCTTTCCTATAAGGCAGTGTTCCTGTGTGTTATTCCAGTATTAAGAAGCTCAGTATTTTTTTTCTGGACAATATAATGCTTCCCCTCTCCTGCCACCATATAAAGCATTAATTATGACATGTGGAATGCGGTTCAGCAAGTGTCAGGTGTCTCAATTGGCTATTACTTGTGATGAGCAAGGCAATTAACTGTGGAAGGGGCCGTAGAGGGCAGTTCGTGCGGCTCTTGGTTGCAATTAGTGGGAGAGGCAGCTGAAGAAACCCCTCCTTGGTTTTCATCAGAACTTCCTGCATAAGAGGAGCTGAAACAAAAAAGGGGCTCCTGTAAGGGAGCCTGTCCCACCCTCACATGCAAGCCTGTGGTTTTCCTCATTGTGAAAAATCCCCCCAGCAGCACGTGGCTTCCCATTTCCAGAATCTTTAGAGGTTGTGAGTTCCCCAATATCTGCACTAGAGCACACATCAATCTACAGAAGAACATGGGTACCCCCAATCTATTGCATGCAGCAGGTGAGATATGCTATTTGCAGCTGGACTTCATAAAGAATGGCATGCTTTGGCCGGAGTATACTTTCCTTGTGGGGCTGAATAAGCACCACCACAATACCATCCTAAGCATAATAAAAAAGAGTCAAGTAGCACCTTTAAGACTAACCAATTTTATTGTAGCATAAGCTTTTGAGAATCACATTCTCTTTGTCAGAAGCTTCCTTCTGCCCTCCATGCATCTGACGAAGAGAACGTGATTCTCGAAAGCTTATGCTACAATAAAATTGGTTAGTCTTAAAGGTGCTACTGGACTCTTTTTTATTTTGCTATTACAGACTAACACGGCTAACTCCTCTGGATCCTAAGCATAGTTACTCTTCTAAAGTCCTTTGAGGTCAGTTGGCCCAAGTCCATTGAAGTAAGTGGGTTCAGGAGGCTGTATTTCTCCTGAGGGTGGCACTGCAAAACTCTCCCCCCACCAACATAAATCCAAATATGTTGGACAGTAATACTGAAGAAGCAGAACTTTGCATCCCTGGGAAGGTTAGAGTTAGTGGTAGAATGCATGCTTTGCATGCAGAGTATTCCAGGTTCAGTTCCTGGCATCTCCAGTTACCAGATAGGAGGCGGTCAAGGGGGACTTCCATGCTGTGACACTTTCTTATGGAAGGCCCATTTTTGCTGCGCATGTCAAAGTGGTGCTGAGGCAAAGGGGCTTCCAGATGGTGGGTTACCCCTGCATTCTCCCTGACACAGTCCCTGTGGTGGCCATTTTCTCTCCCCCCACACCACTGGAGGGCTTTTTCAAGATTTTTTAAAACCTGTAATTTACATAGTGATATACCATTATATCCATATATTGATAAGACACACACATACACGTTGCATGAGGAGGGGCTGGTCACTGAGAAATAGGGAAATAAAAACAGCTGCCATGAGAGCAGGATTAGGGAAATCCAGACTTTTATATCCACACAGCAGCCACCCAGACCTTGCTGTGAGCTTTCACAAAAGATTTTGGTTTGGAAAAGATCAGAGAAGAGCTGGGGGAAACCAAGAGCTGCAAGAATACATCATGATGACATGGGAGGGGGGGAACACTTCCCACCAGCTCTTCACCCAGGTCAAATAACCCGACTGTAACAGGCCAGGCTCTCCTGAGATCATGGTGAGCCACTGCTAGTCAGAATAGGCAGCAGTGACCTTGATAAACCAGTAGTCTGATTCAGAATCTCTCTACATGAGACACCTCAGCACGTGTTTGTCAAGTGTAGGAAGATGCAATGTTAGCAGGGAAGTGTAGTTTAAAAAGACAAAGCTGGTGAAGATTGCTCCTCAGGGGGCTCGTTAATTTCATCTTCACCTCCCAGAAGGCTCCGTCAATTTCACCTCTCCAGTCTAAAACTGTGTGGGATCGCAACCAGAGGGCAGCGAGGAATGGAAATGGGCTGGAGCTGCCTTCCAGAGATGGCCTTGGGCCTGGAGAGGTTATAATGGGCTGAAGTTTCCCTTCTGGCATTTCACAGCCCCTTCACACAGCTCCAGTGTATAGCAAAGCCTTTGCCCTGCCACCGGTTCTGTCTTTTTAAACTACCCTTCCCAAATAACATTGCATCTCCCGACACATGTTCTTCAAGTGTCAGATGTCTTGTGTAGAGAGACTTTTATTTTCTGTGTGGTCTTATATACAAATGTACTCTGTCTCTCTAGCAATGGATCCACAATGGGAGAACAATTGTAAGATCTTTCACTTGAGCATCCCCATGTAAGGCAGTTTCCTGTGTTCATTTAAGACAACTCAGGGGGAAAAAAAGAAAACCTGATTAACTGGGTAATCAGCTGGCATCTCAAATCAATTCCTAAATTGCCCTGATCAGCCATTGGCAGAGCTGGTCTGTCCACTGGGTTGACCTTGGCAATTGGGGAGGGTGCCAGTCTCTCCCAGAGCTGGGGAGGGAGCCAAGCCAGCCCTCTCGCAGCACAGCAAGATATGCTTCAGTGGGTGACACCATGCCAAGACACCTGGCAGGTGTGGCCTTCCGTTTCCACTGCAACAAATGGGTCCTGTCACTGGGTTCAGTGGGTTTGTGGCAAGCCCTAGCCCTGGCTCCAGTGAAGGTAGCCTAAGTGGAGGTGGCTCCCCCATGGGGCAGGGAGGTGGGCAAAATTATGCGCCTAGGGCACCAAAAATTCTTAGGCTGGTCCTGAATACTGAAAGCAAGGGCCTCCCTCCCTTCTTGATTCTGGCGTTTGACAACTCCCCCTTGTTTGTGATGCTTCCTAAAGTTACCTTGATCCCGCTGGTCCTTAGATTGCCTCCAGAGGGAGCCGGCGAGACTAGGGGCCAGAGCTTGCAACAACAAGAGAAGCCCTGGAGGGTACCACATAGCAGCCCCTGAAAGTAGAAAACATACTTGATAAAGGGCAGGATTAAAGGGTGAACCTAGGCACACATAGAACTTAGAAATCACTTCCCCCTTATAAAGCATACTTTCTTTTCTGCCTGCATTTGCTTTTAAAAATGAATTGGATAGAACTTAACTCCTAGTAAGCGTGTTTACAATCAGAATCAACTATCCAATTGAGACTTTCCTTGACACTGGACATAAGAAGAGACCCAGAATACATTTCATTTGAAATCAGTAATGTTTGTTTCTCTTTGCTGTAGGTGTCAAAATTTAGTAAAATTGCAGATATTTCTTCATGTGGAAACAAAATCCCTGGATTTTATAGGCTGTATCCCACAAAAACAAGAAATCTGTTAGCTTGTAAGACTCATTTTTTTAGTGGATTCCAACAGAGCAGGATAAAATTTATGAAAGCTGTATTGGGATTTCTATCCTGATATGAGGTAAAGGGTACTAGAAAGGGTGTGGCCTCTTCAGTCATATCCCAAAGTTGATTACCTCCAGATATTTCCTCCCTTAAAAATCTGGTCAGTCCTTCTGTTAATCATCTGACACTGCACAGCTCCAGCCCATGCTGCACCAATACCCACACACAGAAGTAGCAGAAAGCTCAGCTGTCTCTGTCCTTACGGGAGCCAACCACTGCCTGGAGATTTTTCACCAGCCACCTTCTTTATAGACAGAGGAAGCAGCCTGAGATCAGAGTCAGGGCTCCAGGACAAGAGCAAAGCAATTGAAAGTCTAAATTCTTGGATTTGCTGGAAGGAACATTGAATAGAGTGCGTTATAGCAGAGGTCCGGAGCCAGAAGTTCCAAGTACAGAGTTCAGACAGAAGCAGGGTGAATATAGAACAAGAAGTGTCCCTGCATAGCTCAGTAGATATGGGGCTAGGATACAGAAAAGGAAGTCTGGATTTTGAGCTCTTCATAAGGAACTGAAAACAAATTCCTGTAAGACACTATAAACCATAACTGCGTTGTCATAATGCGGCCATTGTTAAAGATTAGCTGTTTATTTAAGAGGTCAGAAGCCAAGGCATTCTTCAGCTATTTCTAGAAATCTACCTCTTGGAATGCCAGTCACCAGGTTACCACCCCCTCCCCCATGGATTTACTGAGCAAGTTAATGATTTATAGCACAATCCTACGCATGTTTACTCAGAATTGTCTTATTGTGCTCAACAGGGCTTACTCAGGGCTGGCCCAAGATACTGTGTGAACCCAAGAGTTGCTCTTCCAGGATCCTTTGCAATGGGATAGAGAATGGCATAATGCCCTTCTCATATTGTGTACTGTGTAATTGGCTCCTCTTAAAAATTGCCAACTGGGCAGATCCACTCTGGGATCACTTGTAAAGAATTTAAGAGTGCAGCCTTACAGTGCAGTCCTAAGCACAGACACACCCTGCTGAACCCATTGATTTCAGTGGGCTTAGAAGGGTGTAACTCTGTTTAGGATGGTGCTGTAAGAAACATCCGTAGCATAGTTAAAACTGAAAGCGAACAAACTATTTTTCTCTATCCTTATCCTGAAAAACCTTCGTGGTTCACTTCAAACTGATTACAGCATCAGCGAAATTTTCTAGAATATTACTGATATACAAGATAAGGGACATTTCATTAAAGGTCACAATAATGATAATAAGCATTTTCTATCAAGTGATGAAAACGCGTACATTATCTTGTACCCCTTACAACAACATTGCAAGGTAGGCTAGTATTATCATCTTTATATCAGAGACTGAGATGAATATAAACCTGCCGTCTTTCTCTTTTCTGTTTCAGTGCTTCAGTTTCAGAAAGCAGAAACTAAATTTCCAGGCAATGGGTCAGATCCATTAGATCCAGCCCTCTTTTTCAGTCTCGCCCAATTCCTTTTCTTACTACTGCCCCACATGGCTTTTGCCCATGTGGGTCCCATGAGCTCCAGCATAGCCTTTTTGTGCTGTTAAAGGGGACCCCACTTTCCTTTTTCACCAGCAGAAAAAATATTTAGACCAATTTAATTTGAAGGAGTGGGGACTCCTGGAAAACAAAGAGTTAAAAGGAAAGCCAGTTTGGTTATGGAGCTACCTGTGTGCTAAGCTGCCAACTCACCTGTGCGGAAATCGTAGGTGTAAAACACGTATGCTGGACAAGAGCACCGGGCTGCTTTCAATAGCTCCTTTTTTCCCCTCTAGAAAGCCAGATGTGAACCACTGGAAGAGAATCCACACATTGATGAGTTGGAAAGAAAAAAAATATATATCCTCAGTCCTTGGTGTTTCAGTGAAACTGCTGGAAAGAAAGCAAATGCCTGCCGGGCTGAAACAGAAGCTGCCTGAGCACCAGATGCAGGTAGGTGGGTCTGAAGGTCATATGGAGTCGGAGAGGCAGGTGAAGTTAAGGGAGGATAGTCTGTAGGAGGAGTCTGTATGTGGGCAGGTAGACTTTGGTTTGCAAACGTCCAGGCGGCTTCTCTAGTGACACTCACACACAGATCGAGAGAGTTGGCACTCAGAAACATTCTCCATCTTCCTTATCACTCCCCACGTCCCAGGGCTTCATATTCAAAGAACAGGTTCTACAGCTCCTGGCCAGAGAAAAATGGCTCAAAGCCGCCCCTATTTCCTCCAGATTCTCCAGTTCTCTTTGTCTAATGCCAATTTAGTTGGGGTGATCACATAGGTACAAATTCCAGAGCCTTGAGAAAAAGCCTTCATGACTAAGGAATTTATGGGGGCATGAGCTTTCCTAACCACCAGTCCACTTTATCACAGTCATGGATCACATATGTATCACGCAGGCAGCAATAAATTCCAATTCTGCTAATTTTCTAAGAGGATACAACAGGAGGTCATATATAGTAGAAAAGTTACAACAGTTGAAGTCAGTGTACAAATATTCTATAGGAGTAAAATTAGGGGCTGGAAACCATGGCTATATTCTTCCTTCCTTGGACATTGCATTATCATCCCATGTTTGCTACTAGATTGCCCTATATAGGCAAGGCAATCCAGTTACAAATTACTGCGACAGCAGGAGAGCACAGTGTCCAGTGACGTGCAGGTGCCGCCCTGAAATAATAAGTTTCTGAGAACTCTTCTTGGGCTTTTCCCGCTCCATTCCCCTGTCATATCGACCACAAATGCAGAGATATTTGCATTGGCAACAGAATCCACACGAGGATGTGCACTTTGCTTTTTCAGCTACCATTTCCTCTCGACTTTGCCATTGGAGGGATTTTTCAGGCTTTTAAAAGAATCGGTAAGTGCTATTGTGCTGTAGCATTATCATATATCTGTTTCCAAACTGGGCCACAGAGTGTGAATTAATATACTGCAAAATGGAGTTGGGGGGTTTCTCTACAGACCTGCAGAAAGTTCCAAGTTTGCAAAAAAATCTGAAAAAAAGAAAACGCAAAATACACATTCAGGGGATTAAAACTCTCCAAAATAATACAAACACCACCTGTAGCTTTAAAAAAAGACTATCCACTGAGCTATCAGTGGCCAGTTTGGAAGTTATTAGGCAACCACAACACTATTGCTAAGCATTCCGAGCTTTGGTTTCTGTAAAGTGAAGCCATGGGGACGGGGCATGAATGGACTTGAACCAAACAGCCTTTGAAAGGGTTCCATCCCCTTCAACTGTCATGTCCTGTGTTAGAGGAAGACAAGCCTGGCAGCAACCACCAGGCACTCACTACCCACACTACTCAGCCTGGAGGAAGAGAGACCCCCAGACAACAGAGCTTGACAGATCCTAGAGAGAGGCTGTCAGGGGGATGGAAAGAGAGAAAGCTGAAGACAGTGGAACCAATAAAGGTAAGTTGGTTGGCAGATGAAAAAAAGAGAAGAAAACAGGAAAAGGAGAGAAGCAAATGGAGGCTACCAAAAAAGAGAAAGAGGAAATTGTGGTGGAAGGGATACAAAGGAAAATGAGATGGATCTTGCTAGTCCTTGTGGATTCTCCACTAGTAAAGACCTGTTGCCATGATCGCCTAGTTCCTCTGAATTCCTGATTTTCATTTTTTAAAGAGTCTCTATATCTCATTGCGGAGATATAAGGGGAAAGGTATGTCTCCAGACTGAAAAGAGCTTAAATGTAAAGCCAGAAACCCAGTAGAGCTAGTAAGTCATGGGAACAGATTATGCTAATGTTATAAAATTATATTGATTTAGCAATTACTGATTTTTTTAAAACTCCACCCCCCAAGGCTTCCAATGGCATGGGAAGAAATGGTGGTTGCAAGGGGCAGAGGCAAAGAAAATGGAGCCAATGTGGATGGGACCTTAAAAAGCACTCCTCTTTCTGTTCACTTGGCATGCAAACATGCTTGGACCATAAGACTGTATCAAGCCAGATTTGGGAATGATCTTAACATAGTGGAGAAAAGTGGGCAATTAGGGGACAGTGTCATATGGACACTCCAAAAAGTCCTGCTCCAGTTTAGGTGTCAAACTGAAGCAAAATCTCTACATGTAAGCAACTGGTTTCTCGTTCTTCGTGAAAGAGGCTTTTGGCAGCTCAGGAATGGCTCTGTTTTCTGCCATGCCAGAGTCTTGCAATTTTATTTACTTACTGAATGTAAATCCATTTGTTTGGATTACAAGTTGTTGTTTATAAACATTAAATCATTTATTTATATTTGGCTTGCCATCTTTTTTATTATAAGGATCTGCTCTTTATTAAGGCTTAAAAGGTAGTGTTCGTACCTTTGGTGTGACACATCACACCAAAATCAATTTAATTTTTGCGAGAGTAGTCTATTCTAATAACATAAGAGTAATGTTTTTTTACATGTGAGAGGTCTCTGGCCTATGGGGCCCCCCAAAGTTCTATCTTGTCCCACATGCTTTTAAACATCTGTGTAAAGATGGAGACTTCCGGTTTGGGATTCATGGAGGTCTAACGCAGCTCCATTTGCGGAGCTGACCGGACTGCCGTTTTAAGCGGCCGGCGGGGTGAAAATAGCCCGCGGCCGACTGCTCTCAGGTGGAGAGCAGGCAAAGAACGCTCGAGACCCTAGGGCGCGTTGATCTCGGACGAGGGGGGGCTCTACACAACGGGTCCCCTCCCGATCCTTGAGGTCCCACCCTGAGACGGGTCGGCTACAATCTCTGCGGCAGTTTTGGGGCCAATTCGGCTGGCATAAGACCTACATACCCAAGCTTCGATTGGGGGAAGAAGTGGAAAGGAGAATTTGAAATCGAAACAGCGATTACAACCCGAGAAAAGTGAAGGGAAGGTAAAGATCACTATCTTCCGATACGGGACAGATTGATAAAAACAGAGAGGAAAAAAAAGTAGACTTTTAAACTGCAACAGACTAGTGAAAAGGAGGGGAAGCTTCGGCAGGAGTTGTATTAGAAAAGAGACTAAGTTTAAAGAAGTTATTAAAGAAATCGGACTATTGTTTTGAATACCTGTGGCTTTGGAGCTGTGAGAAAAAGACACCATCGCGAGATCTGCTGTGGGAAGACGGGAGACAGGAAGTGCGTAACAACAATAGAGCGGCTGGAGAGAAGCGGCCCTGGCTGGAGGGCAGGAAGAAGGGAATCGCCATCTTTGAGAGGGGAAGGGCCGCGGCCTCAGCGGAAAAGGAAGTAGGCCATATTGGATTATAAAATCATAGAGAGACCATAGAGAAAAGACGCCCGACATTTTGGACCCTTTAAAATTAATTTATGCAAGAAGACCGGGACATTTGAAATAAAAAAGGTACTAAATTTAACGCCACGGAGTTAAGGAAGAGAGCAGACTCGTGGGAGCGAGCTAAAGCAAGCCCCACGATGTCGAAGAAAGAGTGGCAATCGGCAATAGAAAACCTGGATAAAAAACTTTTGGAGGTGATTAAAGAATTTAAAGACATGAAATTGGAGCTGATTAAAGAGGTTAAACGGACAGTAAAATCGGAGCTGTCAGAAGTAAAATCGGAGCTGTCAGAAGTGAAGAAAGGTATGGAAACAATACAAAGTGAATTACAAGGGACGCAGCAGAGAGTTAAAACAGTAGAAGGAGCGATGGAGAACCTAGCAGACACGCAACAAACAGAGATGAGGCTGATGAGGGGAAGGATGGCGGTTGCGGAAAGCAGAAATATGGAGAAGCAGCTCAGATTTCGCGGCCTGCCGGAAGTGGAAGGAAAGACAGCGCAAGAACAGATGACGGAGGTGTTAGCTGAATACCTGGGGAAGGAGGAGGAGGATGTTGTGGCTATCCTAGATGTGGCATATCGTGTGAACTCGAGAATTGCAACCCAGAGGAAACTACCAAGAGACGTGATTGTACAATTTACAACAAGAAACATGAAAGAGAAGATTGTGACTAAACAGTTTCAAGATCCATTGGAGATCGATGGCAAGACAATTATCATAATGAAGGAACTACCCAGATCAGTGTTACTAGATCGGAAAAAATATAAAGGGCTAATCCAGATGTTGAAGGACATGAAAATCAGGTACAGATGGGAGCTTCCAGAGGGTTTGTCCTTCGAATTTGGAGGCGCTAAAAAGCGTATCAGATCTGAGCGGGAGATGGAGCGATTTATAAGGGACAATGAAAAAGACTTACCAACAAGATTATGAATATGGAGTGTAAAGTATTATCTTGGAATGTAAATGGACTAAACTCACCGAACAAGAGAAAAAATATTTTTCACTGGCTATTAAAACAAAAATGTGATATTGTTTGTTTGCAAGAGACTCATATTCGAAAACAGGATGTAAAATATCTAAAACTGGGAAAATTGGGCAAAGACTTTGTAGCGGCCTCAAGTAAAAAAAAAAGAGGAGTGGTGTTGTATGTAAAAGAGGAGCTACAACCAAAATTTATAATGAAAGATGTGGAAGCCAGATTTGTAGCAGTGGAATGTACTTGGAATCTAAAGAGAGTGTTGGTAGTCGGAATCTATGCACCCAACGGTGCAAAAGAGAGCTTCTTTGAGGATTTGAGGAAGCATTTAGATGATCTTTCATATGACCAAATAATTCTTGCTGGAGACTTCAATGGAGTGACAGACTTGGAACTGGATAAAAAGACTACTATGACACAAAAGAAAAGAGGACTATTACCAAAGCTCTTTTTTGAGTTGATTCAACAAGAGACTCTTGAAGATGTATGGAGGAGAGAATATCCTAAAAGTAGGCAGTTTACTTTTTACTCTGCAAGGCATTCCACGCTATCAAGAATTGACATGATCTGGGCCTCAAAAGATTTGGCGTTATGGACTAAAGATGTAGAAATAATGCCGATGGTAGGCTCAGATCACAACCCAATTATGTGGAAGCTGGGGAAAAGGAGGAAAAGGAAAGCATGGAGAATAAATGAGGATTTGTTACAGGAAAAAGAGAATATGGAAATATTGAGAAGAGAGACAAAGTTTTTCATTCAATACAACGTGAATAAAGAAGTACCAACTGATAAAGTTTGGGATGCTTATAAGGCGGTTATAAGGGGCATACTAATGGACTTAAATGGTAGAGCAAGGAAGAAGAAAGAGGAGAAGAGACATGAGATTGAGGAGAAAATAAAAACTAAGGAAATACAGTTAAAAAAGAGACCAGGGAAAAAGAAATTATACCAGGAAATTAAAATATTGCAAGAACAGCTAACAGCAATGAGTAATAAAGCCTTCGACAATACATCGAGTAATAAAGAATTGGAGTGGAATCTTAAAAGGCTGAATCAAAAAGTATTTGAGGGTGCAAACAAACCTGGGAAGTACCTGGCATGGCAACTGAAGAAAAGAAGGGAAAAGAAAATAATAAATAAAATTTGTGAAGATGACAAAACGTATTTGGAACAAAATACCATTAGTAGAGCCTTTTATAAATTCTACGCTAAACTGTATAATAAGAAAGAAGTAAATAAAGACTCAATAGCATCATATTTGGAGAAAATGACACTTCCAGAAATCTCGGACGCTTGGAGAAATAAACTGAACAGTGAAGTAACGGATGAGGAAATAAGTAAGGCAATACAATCTGCAAATCTAGGAAAGGCGCCAGGGCCAGACGGACTTACAGCTAAATTTTATAAGACTATGGCCAATGAGCTGGCACCATTCCTAAAGGAGGTGATCAATGGAGTTTTAAGGGATCAAAGGATTCCAGACACTTGGTCTGAAGCGAACATATCATTGATCCCAAAAGAGGGTCAAGACTTGACTAGTGTGAAAAATTACAGACCTATATCGTTACTCAACAATGACTATAAAATCTTTGCGAAGATTCTGGCGGAGAGACTGAAGGGGTGGCTTTCGGAAGTTATAGAGGAGGAGCAAGCAGGCTTTCTACCAGACAGACAAATAAGAGACAATTTAAGGAAAGTGATTGATGCTATTGAATACTATGATAAGCGTTGTGATAAAGAGGTTGGCTTCTTCTTTGTTGACGCTGAAAAGGCATTTGACAACTTAAACTGGGACTTTATGTTTGCCACTATGGAAAAGCTACAATTAGGAGAAAGATTCATCAGAGCAATTAAGGAAATCTATAGGGACCAGACTGCAGCAATTGTGGTAAATGATGAATTGACCAAGAAATTGACTATAAGCAAAGGAACAAGACAAGGTTGCCCGTTGTCTCCACTGTTGTTCATTTTAGTATTGGAGATTCTGATGATACAAATACGACAAGATGAGGAAATTCGAGGAATAAAAATAAAGGACTATTCATACAAGGTCAGAGCATTTGCGGATGACATAATGTTAATTGTAGAGGACCCACTGGAGAACATGCCAAAAGTGATAGATAAGATCAAGGAGTTTGGAGACTTGGCAGGTTTCTTCATTAATAAAAAAAAGTCAAAGATATTATGCAAAAACATGACTAAGCAGAAACAACAATTGTTAATGGAAACAACGGATTGTGAAGTAACAAGTAAGGTGAAATATCTGGGAATTGAACTGACTGCAAAGAATATAGATTTGTTCAAGAATAATTATGAAAAATTGTGGATTCAGATTGAGAGAGACTTGATTAAATGGAATAGGCTCAATCTGTCATGGTTGGGTAGGATTGCAGCGGTTAAGATGAATGTGTTACCAAGAGTGATGTTTTTGCTACAGACAATACCAATCATCAGAGACTCTAAACAATTTGAAAAATGGCAGAGGAAAATATCAGATTTTGTATGGGCAGGCAAGAAGCCTCGAGTGAAAATGAAAGTTTTACAAGATGCAAAAGAAAGAGGCGGAATGCAACTGCCCAATCTGAGACTTTATCACGATGCAATCTGCCTAGTTTGGCTGAAAGAGTGGATGACATTAAAGAACAAGAAACTATTAGCCCTAGAGGGATATAAAAAAATATTTGGATGGCATGCATACCTATGGCATGACAAAGTAAAGGTCAACTCGATGTTCCTGCACCATTTTGTACGGAGAAGTCTATACATAATCTGGAAGAAATATAGAATTTACCTACAAGAAGGAACTCCTTGGTGGGTGGTTCCATATGAGGTGATAGACCCGAGAGCTGTTGACAATGAACGGCAATGTTTGACATACAAAGAAATAACCAAAATAGAAGCATCTAAACTCAGAATAAAGACGCAAGAGGAACTATCACCGAACTATGATTGGTTCCAGTATAGACAGATCAGAGATTTGTATAATTCGGACTCTGTGAAGGGAGGTATACGAATAGAGAATTCGGAACTAGAGCAGACCCTTTTCAAAGAGGACAAGAAAAGAATATCCAAGGTATACCAATTACTGTTGAAATGGTATACTGAGGATGAGACAGTCAAAACACAAATGGTGAAATGGGCTATAAATTTTAATAAAGAGATAACAATGGAGGCATGGGAATACTTGTGGAAGACTACAATGAAGACAACGACATGTACAAATATTAAAGAGAATATTTACAAAATGATTTATCGTTGGTACATGACACCAAAGAAGATTGCGCTAGGGAACTTGAACACTTCTAATAAATGCTGGAAATGTAGGAAACATGAGGGGTCCCTCTATCACATGTGGTGGTCGTGTGATGTAGCTAGGCAGTACTGGGGGGAAATAATAAGAGAAATGAGCGAAATTTTACAATTTCAAATAAATAAGAACCCAGAACTCCTGCTACTAAACTTGGGAATGGAGGGAATTCCAGCCCATCATAGGACGTTGATATTTTATATGACAGCAGCAGCCAGACTTTTGTATGCGCAAAAATGGAAAGTACAAGAAGTGCCAACTATTGAAGATTGGATTTACAAATTGCTGTACATGGCAGAAATGGACAAGATGACAAGAAAACTGAGAAATCTGGACTCAGGGCAGTTTAACACAGATTGGGAGAAGCTGAAACAATATCTGGAGAAGAAATGGGAGGTGGGAGGAAAACTGTGGCAGTTTGAGAACTACTGAAGTATAATAGAATGTAGAGGGGGGTGACTTTACCGGGGGGAGAAGAGATAAATGTGAATTTATAAGCAGTTAGATTAATAGATTGAGATATATATAGATATATATAGGTTAATAGATAGAATATTGATGGAAAATAATTAATGATAAGGTTTAAATATAAGTAATGAGTAACCAACAATATTTTCTTTCTTTGATAAGATTTGATAAGATTTTGCACCAAACTGAAGAGTTAAATTGATGTGATGAGTTATATAGAATTACCATAAAAAGATACAATGAGTAATATATAGAGAATAAGTCAAATTGTTTGATTTAAATGTAAGAGTTTTATGGTTTATGATATATAGATTTATGATATATATAGAAATATTTAAAACTGGAAATGGGATAAATTGTTTATCCAAGATGGAAACAAAGACTTACAGTTTGGGTATATAACAAGAAAAGTAGTTAAGGATGTACTGCTTAGTATAATGAAGAATGTATATTTGTTTTAGATAGAGGAATTTAACAGAAGTAAGGGAAAAGGGACAAAGGGTGGGAAAGCTGTTGGAAGTCAACAAAAGGGGGGGAAAGGGAGGGGGTTAGAAGTGAAAAATTTGGGGAAAATTGAATGTAATGTAAAAAAAAAATAACGGATTCTAACCCAATAAAAATTTTTTCAAAAAAAACCAAAAAACATCTGTGTAAAGATGCTGGGAGAAGTCATCTAGAGATGTGGGCTGAGTTGCCATCAAGATGCAGATGACACTCAGCTCTGTCTTGCTCTTCTAGCACATAGGGAGGCTGTGGAAACCATGAACAGGTGCCTGGAGGCAGTTTTAGAATGTCTGAGAGCTAACAAACTGAAACTTGATCCTGACAAAACAGAAGTTCTACTGGTGAGGGGAAGGTTTGGTCCAAGAAATGGGATATATCTTGTTCTGGTTGGGGTTGCACTCCCTCTAAAGCTGCAGATTCATATATTGGGGAGGGCTGCTGGACCCGTGCCTCCTGTTTAGGGTTCCCAGTTGCCCTCCAGTGGTGGGCAAATTTCCAGTGGTTTGCCCCATTGCCTGCCAATTGCTGGCTATTGGTGGGAGGTGGCAAGCTGCCTGGCAATTGCCTGCCACTGGCAGGTCACCCAAGCAAGCACACAGTGGGTGTGCTCCCAGGGGGATGCAACGGCATCACTTCCTTGAAGTGACATCACTGAAGTGATGTCATTGCACAGGCTGCAGGAGTGCTCCCGCTCTCCGCAGGGGCCAATTTTGGCCCCAAATGGGCTGGATTAGCCCTGTATAAAGCATGGAAACACTCCTGTGCTAGGGAGATGATGTAACTTCTGGAAGTGACGTCGTCACATCGTCATCAGGAGTGTGCGCATTGTGCGTGTGCAAGGATCACCATCCTGGTGAATACCGGCCCCTGCCCCTCCTGCTGGGAGGGTATAGGGATCTGGCAATCCTACTTCTGTGGCAGTAATAGAGGTGGCAGCAATAACCAGGTGTGCCTTTGCCCACTTCAGCTGGTGTATCAGCTGCATGCCCTGGAAACATCTAGATTACTGCAATGTGCTCTATATGAGGTTGCCCTTGGAGACTGTCTAGAAGGTACAGTTGGTAGAGAATGCTACAACCAGAATGTTGACTGGAGTGAGTTGTAGGGAGTCGGACCATTTCACTCTAGTCTTGTTCCATCTACACTGGCTCCCAGACTTCTTCTGAGCCCAATTCAAGATGCTGGTATTAACTTTTAAAGCTCTATATGGCTTGAGGTCAGCATATCTTAAGGACCACCTTCTCCCATATGAAACTACCCATCCACTCCAGTCATCTTTGGAGGCCCTGCTTCAGGTGCCCCCACCATGAGCCTAAATAGGTGGGAACCCAAGAAAGGGCCTTCTCATTCATGGCACCAAAATTTTGGAACTCTCTCCCCATAGAGATTTATCTGTCTCCTTCTATTGTTGTCTTTCATCAGCAGATGAAAACTTTTTTGTTTTGTTTGTCATTCCACCAGTAACTGTTATTGGCTCTCCTCCCTGGTTGTGTTATGATGTGTGTCTGTGTGTTTATATATTTTTATCAAATTGTTTATTTTACATATACTTTATTTTAAATGCTGTTTTAATGTTGAAATGTCTTAATATTTTGATGTTTGCCACGGGGGGACTATATTTGGGCGGGAAGGTGGTATAAAAATGTTTTAAACAACTAACTAACATGCCTCTTATTTTGGGAGTTCTTGAAATAGCCGTTCTAATTTATTAATTGATTAAAACACTGTTGTCCTGCTTAAAATGCCCTTTCAGTTGTGCCATGCTCCCAGTTTGCAGCAAAAACAAGGAATAAATTCCTTAATTCACTTGTGATGCTGAGTCACGGGTCTGAGATACTGACGTAAGAAATTTTTTTAGCAGCATGAAAGTAAGCTGCACGGTCCAATGGCTGGAGGGAAAAGACTTTCCTGTCACGATGACGCACTCTTTTCTTATAGGTTTATGCATGGTTTCAATCTTCTTTCTCTTTTCAGTAACATACCTTTTAGGGTCATAACCTGACCTAAAATATATATAAACCAATCCCACTTCCTCATATCTGTGTCACTGAAACCAAGAATTGCTCTTTAGTTTCCTGCCCAGTCTATTTGCAAAGCAAGGCTGGACCTCCCCTGTTATCACCACTAATTTTCATATCACCAGTCCTTGATTTGCTTTGGCTTGGTTTTTTACATACTTTAGTATTGTTGCTCCAGTGCTGATACAATCTCAGAGGCAAAGAATCTCAGTTCGGCATGAAATGGTGCCTCCTGGTTTCCATTCCTAACTTGCCGCACATTTGATGAGGGTCTTCATTAACACATTTCCCTCCTGGAACAGAATCCCTCCAAACGGCCATCTCTCCTAAAATGAATCTGTGCAGTGTGCACCAACTTAAATCCTCCCAGGAGTTCCTCTTTTCTACATCCTCACCCATGGTGGTTAGCAGCAGACCTATCTCAACCCAATCAGTACAGTTATCGGAAGGAAGCCAGTTTGTGCTCCCTTAAGGCTATTTTTCTCAGGTGCTCAGTTTACAATGTGGTTGGCTGACATTTTTGGTGCAACCTGTTTGGTAAATCGGTTTAACACTCCCCCCCCCCACTATGGAGGATAGGGAAAACAGCAGGATATATTTCAAATGCAAAAAGAATGTGGGGCTGAACTGAACTGAACTTTCCAACAGTGCAGTAGTTTTCAGGCAGTCCCGGGGGAAACTATTCCAGGGGTTTTCAACAACAACAATAAAAATCAATAATAGCAGGCCTGCAAAACAGCTTACTTTCCACTTCTGCAATGCACATGAGCTTGATGAGCACTGAGCACATTGAACACACTCACACCCTGGCCTACATAAAGCAAGTAGTACACAGTCACACCTTAAACATGGCCCAAGATCCTCTAGAATGTGCAGGGGGTTGTTACAGATCCTTGACAGGTGAGTCAATGTGGAAAGAGTTCCCTGAAGGTAGAGACTACTAGAGAGTCTGAAAACCACTGAACTAAATTATCATCACATTGGCCAGGATTTAACGTAAGAAGAACATAAGAAGGGCCCTGATGGATCAGACCATTAATCCATCTAATCCAATTTGTCTACTTTATTGGTTAATGTTACAGGTTGGAGTTTAGTGTTGGAATGTTTGTATTACAAAAAAGTTAAAAATATAAATAAAACTGTAAATTGAAAAAAAAAAGTCAGTTTCCACACATCCCAGTATAGCGCTAAACTCATGCAAAGAAGGCGTCTTCCTGGTGTGATTTCTGACGTCATTGCGCTACGATCCCATTTTCGTGGCGTGATGACGTCAGAAATCCTGCCAGGAAGGCGCCTTTGTTGCGTGAGTTTAGCGCTATGCTGGGACGTGTGGAAATGGCCCATTGGTCCATCTAGTCCAGCATCCTGTCTCACACAGTGGCCAGCCAGTTACTCTGGAGGGCCAACAACAAGACATAGAGGCTGAGCTGAGGCCTTCCCCTGAAGTTGCCTCCTGGCACTGGAATTTAGAAGTTCACTGCCTCTGAATATGGAGATTACAGCTTTAACCACAACCCTCCTTAGTAGGGTTAGGTAGATCCTCAGTTTTGTATTCTGGGAACCTTTTGCAGAAGAATACACTATATTCACTATTGGCGTGCCACTGAAAGCTGCCTCCCTGTGACAAATAGCCTAACCACAACTGAGCATAGCTGGCTTTATAAGACTTTCATGATGATGTTGGGAATCCCATATTCCCACCAGACATCCCTGGCAATCAATAGTGGAGAGACGAGACAGTCTCTTCATAAGAATGATGACGTAAGCAGTTCTAAATGTTATAGGTAGGATGGAAAGATCATTCACAATGGGGTGGATGTTTTCGGCAACCAACCTATGCTGAATATAACATGTACCCACATCAATGTTAGGGTTGCCAACCTTCAGCGGTGGCTGCAGAGCTCCTGGAATTACAACGGGTCTCCAGGCCACAGAGATCAGTTCACCTGGAGAAAATGGCTACTTTGGGGGGTGGACTCTATGGAATTATGCCATGCCAAGGTCCTTTCCCTCCCCAAACCCCACTTTCTCTAGGTTTCACCTCCCCCCCCCCCAGATCTCCAGGAATTTCCCAACTTGGAGCTGGCAACCCTAGTCAGTGTGGTGAGAAACTGTTATTTGGCAAGGATCCAACTTGTAGCTTTTCTGTATTACTGATGCATATTGTGTTGTATTAACAGTTGTTTGTTTAGAAGGATCAACACTTTCCAGTTTTGATTGCATGGTTGTTCAGCAGGTTTTTTAGCTTGGGGGAAGAGTGAGCCACAGAAATGAACTGTGCTTCTGTTTGCTCAGAGTTCAAAATTCTCTTCTGTTTTGCTGTGGCAGGAACACAGGTTGAAATAAAAGTGGGATTTTTTTTTTAACCAGTGTTTTGAGTAGCACATACCTACCAAGGTATGAGATCTGAAATTAGGTTGGGTGTGTGTGCTTCATATGACTGCACAAGATGCTTGGTTACTGTAAATCTGATAATCATCTGAAGCTGAATGCATGAATTGACACCAGTGAAAAGCATGTTTAAGGTGACCTGTGATACAGAAGTTTTTAAAATTTACTTCATTTATACCCAGCCTCTCTCTCCAATGTGGACCCAAAGTGGTTTATACTGTTATCCCCCTTTTATCCTCACAACAAAATGGTAAGGTAGCTTAGGCTGAGTGTGTATGACTGGTCATCCAGCAAACTTTAATGGCAGAGTAGGGATCTGAGCCTGGGTCTCCAGATCTTACAGCGCAATCCTAAAACGAGTTACTCCAGTTTAAACCTACTGAAAGCAATGGGCCGAGACTGGAGTAACTCTGTTTAGGATTGTACTGTTAGTCCGACACACTAACCGCTAAACCACACTATGGTGGCCCATTCAGACAGACAAATAATCACCTGATAATGCAACTCTTCCGAGATTTCTCCCCAGGACTGCAGGGGTTAAAGTGAAAGATTAGGCTCTGGGAGTCCCAAGTTCAAACCCACACTTCCAAGGAAACTCACTGGATGACCTTGAGCCAGTCACACGCTCAGCCTAACCTACCTCACAGGGTCGTTGTTTTAAGGAGAAAATGGGGATGGGGGGGAAACAATATTGTATGAGAAGTAGATTATTTTATTTACTTTGTTTATAGCCCAAATTTCTTGCTGAGATTCAAGGCGAATTACAAAATATATTTTTAAAAACTGATCAGACAGCAAATAAACAATGCAGCTGGACTAGGATTACAGAACTGGAAAAGATGCAAAAAAAAAACCCTATCAAAGGCATGCTGTGCCATAATGTAGAAAGTGGGTTACAAAGGTAGAGAACAATGCAGTAAATTAACGTGATACATACAGTAAGCATGTGTCACAAATATTGTAGTAAATAGAATTGCTAAGTCCAGAACAGCAAGCCAAATCAGCTTGAAGGGTCCAGCTGGTGCAGAATGGTCCAGCTTGATTATTCTCAGAAGCTAGGTAACACATGCCTATTGCTGCCATTCCATAGTCAAGCCATTGGCTGCCCATCAGTAACCAGGTTCAATTCAAGGTTCTGGCTATCATGTACAAAGCCCTTCATGGCCTTGGCCTCTCATATCTACAGGACAGCCTCTCTTCCTATGCCCCATTATGGCCGTTTCACTCATCTGAACAGGACCTTCTGCAGGTGCCAGCCTGCACTTAGGCAAAATCAACAGCTGCCCATACATGTGCATTTTCTGCCTGAAGCGGTCAGAAAAGCTCCCACTCTCCTGGTGGTGTCCCTGTGGGGGTGTGGTGGACATTAAAGCCATAAGATAACTTGCTGCTTGTGCTTTGGGCAAATCTGACGTCATTCCCTCTTTGCTAAATGACAGAGTTACACCAAGCTTACACAGAAATTCCCTGCTCCAAAGTAGGGACAGCAGGGAATTAACAGTCAGGAGAGAGTAACTCAATTGCTATTTAAAATCAAAGTTACAGTCTGTAAAATTGAGAGTTTGGAGGGAATCTCATCTACTTTTATAATTCTTGCAGTTTGAGCAGTGAGTCTGCTCCCTGGGGACAGCTTGTTCTAGAATACACTAAAAATGAAACAGTTTCTCTTATAAAATAACGACTGCATGTCCTGTATGTGTTCTATTTTTATAATCCAACTGGACCCATCCACAAAAGGTCTGATAATGCTAAAGCAGGTGCAGACACTAAAGAGCCTTGGCTTCGAGAGGGGGGGGGGTAACAATGGAGCTGAAGGCTTTTGGAGCGGAAGGTTGTTTTTTTTTTAACATTTGAACTTTCAATGGTTAAATTACTATTATAGGGAGGTATAGTTTCCAAGTCCGATTGGGTTTTCTTTCTGAGAAAGGGGAACACTATCAGTTTTGCCCTCTTTGGGTTCCACCCAGAACTTCTGTACTCAGGTCTATTACATCTTCAGTCCATTCTCTAACTTCTGCCAACATCACAGTCTGTACCATACGCACTGGTTGGTTTTGTTCACTTCACACAGTTATTCTCAGGAGATTTCTGCAAGAATTGGGTAGCTTATATTGCTAAATTGCATCTTTTTTGGTTTAACACCAACTCCTTTTCCAACATCACGATCTACACAGTGCCAAACACGTATCTTTCAAGAGAGAAGGGGGTGTATGCTCATCTCTTATCACTTCTGGAGAGAAAGTCAACCTTGGAATGTTTTTATCTGCTCCTCTATGTGGCAAAGTAGAGAACTTTCTATTGTAACCATGAAAGAAGCTGGAAGGAAGGCGGGGGGGGGGGGACCACTTTACACATAGGCCGCTTATGATTCCTTTTATGCTGGTTCCACACTGGCTTTCTGCAAACTATGCAAAATTGAATTATTCAGGAGGGCTTTTTACACAGGGAACAGGACTGGGCTGTAAGGAAATGGTTTGAAGAGATATGTTGGAAAGGAACCGGCAATGCAGACTGCACTACTGTATACTGTATATTGCTGTATGTTCCTACTGGATAGTTCCATGTTGTGTAATATGTGGTGTCAGTTTGCTTATGTGTTGTCTCAGCATCATTTTCAGCTCTGTATCAGATTTCTGCTTGTCTCCAAATTTCTGTAATCTTTACCCCCATTTTATTGCTTGCTTATTGAATGTCCGCACCATTGATTGTATTAACCTGCACTGTGTAATTTGCCTTTTGTCTCAGTGAGGAAGGTGGACTATACATAGCATAAATAAAACTCTTTGCAGTATGGAGATCAGTTTTGATTCAGTTTTAATCCCCAGGCCCTACTTGGAGGCTGGTAATCCTAGGACTCTATGACTCTACATCCCTGCTGAGCTCCCTCCCCTCACCAAAGTCTATCCTCAAATCTCCAGGAATTTCATAACTTAGAGTTAGCATTAGCAACCCTGCTGACTCATGGGCTGTGGACCACCGTTCTGCAACGTTATCATACGTAACATGCTAACATAACATATTAGATATATTAAATACATACTTTAAAAATGAATCTTATTAGCATCCTCCTGTGAAATGGCTGACTGGGTCCTAGATGAGCAATTAGGGGTCACAGAGGTAAGAAGAGTAGAATTACCCTAATGTGCACACTAAACATTTTTTTCTTTAAAAGTGCACCCCACCCCCAACTTTCTGCCCACAAAACACAGAGGCAGTGATTTACCAGGAACATATACCAGCAAACAGGAATTGCCCCTGGTAAAATCGAACAGCTGGAACATACACTCTGTACCATCCTCCTTTTGCGTGGTTAGGGTTGCCAGCTCCAAGTTGGGAAATTCCTGGAGATCTGGGGGAGACACCTGGAGAAAGTGGGGTTTGGGGAGGGAAAAGACCTTGGCATGGCATAATTCCATACAGTCCACTCCCCAAAGTAGCCATTTTCTCCAGGTGAACTGATCTCTGTGGCCTGGAGACCAGTTGTAATTCCGGGAGATCTCCAGCCACTACCTGGAGGCTGGCAACCCTATGTGTGTTTAGTGTAGAGCTTACCTATCCTGTTTCCAGTTCACTCCTTCAGTCTTATTCTGAAGCCAACACAAAGGAGACGCTGGTAGCTTCAGCACTAGTGCTTCCAACTGGTAGAGAACATTTACCTAATGGAGAGCATGAGGAGCGCCCACTGAAAGACGCCACATCCTCACACCAAAAAGAGGGCCAAGCTCAAGCCCCTCCTTTACAGACCTCAAAGGAGAAACATTCAGCTTTTCCAACTCATTTAGAATTTTTATTCATGTAAACAGGATTTTCAAGACCAGCATATTGTCATCCTAGCATAAGTTTTGAGTGGGCTCAATTCCATGAAAGCTCATACTAGAGTAAAAACTTGTTTGCCTTTGTTTTTGCTGCAACATAGCTGCTACTCTGGATTTGTTTATGTAGAAACTTTTATTCAGGAAAAAGATCCACGCAGACTTCTATTTTTCCCCAACTCTTCCATCCCCAAATCCAGGGACGAAAACGAAGGATTATTAGGACTTGAAGGAAAGTCTGACGCGAGTTTTCTTTGAACATCGAAGCGGAAACCCTCCTTTTTTGCATAGGAACCTCAGTGCCACAGGCCCACTGTCGCTAGCTCGTTGCTTCCAAGGCAACGGGAGACGCTTTAATTGAGGCACAACTGTAGCTTACTTCCGGACATTGGACTTCCTGCTTCCGGTTCTCTAGGAAGAAGAGGAATTTTTGTTTGGGTAAGGGGTTAAACTGTTTCTCGCGCCAGAAACGCTGGGGAAGGAGCTTGGGAAGGAAGTTCTAAAGCAGGGAGGAGCAGGAAAGCAGCTGCGTCCAAGGGAAGGATTGGTAATAGCTGTGCCTTTCTCCGCAATTTGATTTGCCGTAGTTATCAACCGGTAATACTTAATATCTCCGTGGAAAGATTTTCCTGTTGATTTTCGCATATTAGGTAGCTATTAAAGACACAAGATCAGAGCAGGCTGCTCCCCTCTATCCTGCTCCAGCACAGTTGGCAGCCTTACTTGAGAAAATGATTCCTGGCTCAGTGTTAGCATCCGGGGCAACTTTAGAAAACCTAGTGTGAAGAAGTGAATGACTAAAAGTAAGTATCAGTATTGTATAGAGGTTAGAGTGCTGGGCTTGGAGTAGGGAGACCTGGGTTCACATCCTTGATAACCACAAAACTGCTGTCTGAAGAAGGATGCTCTGGCTTTTGAAAATTTACACGCTAAAAATTTTGTTGATCTCTGAGGTGCCTCTGGAGTCAAATCCTGCAGTTCTACTGCAGACCAGCACAGCTACCCACCTAAAACTTACCAGGGGCCTTTAGCCATTTATTCTCTGTTAGCCTAACCTATTTTATAGGGTTCTTGTGAGAATAAAGGGGGATGGGGAATGGAGAACCATGTATTCCTTCCTGAACTTGAAAGAGGAAGGGTGGGATTTAAAAAGCACCAAATAAATATGACCTTTAATTCAGGGAACACTTTTTTTTTGCTATAAAGATTTACAGTTAAATCCTAAGCAGAGTTACTCACGTCTAAGCCAATTGATTCTGGGTTTTGTTTCTTGCTTCTAGCTCACGTATGGGTTATGAGCTATAAAATAGCTGCTATGGCTATTTTATAGCTCACAACCCATGGTGACTGCCATTGGATTAAATGGACTGCCATTGGTGGTGACTGCCATTGGATTAAATGGATTTAAAAGGTTATTAGATTTTATGGAGGTCTGTCACAGGCTACTAGCCATTGCAGCTGAATAAGACCTGTGGGTTCAGATGCAGAATACCTCTGATTGACAGAAGGTGGAGAAGAGTAAGCCCTCACGGGCTCTTGCCAGCAGGCCCTACTTGTGGGCTTTCCTGTGACATCCAGCTGTCTACCGTTGAAAACAGGATGTTGGACTAGATAATCTCTCTTAAATTCTTATGATGCTGTAGGGATAGATCTGTTTTTAGTGTCTTCAAAAAGTAGATTTAATCATCACTGTTTTTTCCCTGGAGAGTACTCTGCAAGGAGAAAATGGGACAGTGATAATGTGTTTCTTGTGGGCTTACGGGTGAACATTTGACTTTTTAAGTGCTGAACTTCTACACACATCTCCAGTGCCCGTTTTAGTGCTTAAAAAGTTGCGGGGAGGGAGGAACAAAAGGATCTTTTCCTGCTTTTCTGCGGGCCTGATAGGGTTGTCAGATCCAGGTTGGGAAATTCCTGGAGTTTTTGGGGGGTGCAGCCTGGAGAGGGTGGGGTTTGAGAAAAAGAGGGGCCTCACTGGGGCCTCACCCTTCAGAGCAGCCATTTTCTCCAGGGGAACTGGTCTCTGTGGCCTGGAGGTCAATTGCAATTCCGGGAGATCTCCAGCTACCACCTAAAGCCTGGCATCCCTAGGGCCTACCTATGCAGCATTTTAAAACCCCTTTAAAATGACATATCTAACCAGTTTCTTCATACCATCCATGCATCTGACGAAGAGAACTGTGGTTCTCGAAAGCTTATGCTACAGTAAAGTTGGTTAGTCTTAAAGGTGCTACTGGACTCTTTTCTATTTTAAAACGGCAGTGTCCACTGGCTGGACCTGTGGATTCTGTCATATCTAGTTTGGCCCTAAATGATAGTGTATAGATCTGCATGATTAGCTAATCTTCCAGTAGATGGCAGTCACAGAGCCTGATGTCCTTAAATAACAGAAGAAGATTTCTGTTGTAGATTTCTCCTTTAACAGAACACAAAAAGGGGTCTTGTGGCACCTTAACAACAAACAGATTCATTATGGCACAAGCTTATGTGAACTTTAACTGCCATGTCACCAGATGCATAAAGTAGATCCTCATTTATGCATTTGATGACTCTTATGTCACAATAAATCTTTTGGTCTTAAGGTGCTGTTAGACACCTCTTGGTGTTTTTCTGCTGTGACGTGAAGCCTGTCCGCCCTCTGAAACTTCTTGTTGGATGTCTGTCCCCTTAGATAGGAACACAGACAATCAATGCTGTGACCACTCCCTCCCTGTATGAAATGAGACAAATCCTAGTGGAAATCAAAATCTACCTCCCCTCCCCACACCACCAGTGACCCTTGCTCCATGCCCAGAAGGTGGCAAAACACCATCAGGATCCCTAGCTAAACTGGCCTGGGGAAAATTGCTACCTGATCCCAAGGTAGCAATCAGCATGTAAGAAGGGGCCGTAAGAACTAAGCACTGATGTAACCCTTCCTGCCTGGGCACGTAAGAAGGGGCCGTGAGAACTAAGCACTGATGTAACCCTTCCTGCCTTCCCCTCTCATGATCTGCCTAGGTTCACAGAATCATCATTACTGTCAGATGGCCATCTTTCCTCTGCTTAAAAACCTCCCAAGAAGGAGAGCCCACCCCCTCCTGAGGAAGCCTGAAGGACCACTCTAACTGAGGGACCACTTTGTCAGGAAGTTCTTCCTAATGTTTAGCTGCAAACTCTTTTGATTTAATTTCAACCCGTTGGTTCTGGTCCAAACTTCTGGGACAATGGAAAACAACTCTGTGCCATCCTGTATATGACAGCCCTTCAAGTACTTGAAGATGGTTATCATATCACTTCTAGTCGTCTCTTCTCTAAGCTAAACATACTGAGCTCCTTCAACCTTTCCTCATAGGACTTGGTCTACAGACCCCTCACCATCTTTGTTGCCCTCCTCTGGACATATTCTAGCTTGTCTATATCATTCTGAAATTGTGGTTCCCCAAACTGAGCACAATACTGTAGGTGAGGTCTAACCAGAGCAGAGTAGAGCGATACCATCACTTTGCACGATCTAGACACTATGCTTCTGTTGTTACAGCCCCAAATGACATTTGCCTTTTTAGCTACCACATCACACTGCTTACTCAAGTTCAGTGTATGGTCTACTAAGACCCCTAGATCCTTTTTGCACATACTACTGCCAAGACCCCTATATCCTTTTCACACATACTACTGCCAAGACAAGTCTCCCTCATTCTATGATTATGCCTTTGATTTTTCTTACCTAAATGCAGAACTTTGCTTTTATCTCTGTTGAAATTCATTTTGTTTGTGTTTTAGCCCAGTTTTCCAGCTGTCAAGATCATCCTGTATCCTGACTCAGAGTGATTCCACACACGTTGGATAATGCACTTCCAATCCTCTTTATAGATCATTTGGAACGGATTTTTTTGTGTGCGGAACAAAAAATCCACCTCAAATGATTGATAAAGTGCATTAAAGTGCATTATCCAACATGTGCGGAATCAGCTTCTGTCTTCCACCGTATTTGCTACCCCTTCCATTTTAGTTTCATCCGCAAATTTAATAAGCTTTCCCTCTATTCCTTCATCCAAATCATTTATAAAAATGTTGAACAGAACAGGTCCCAGGACCGATCCCTGAAGCACTCCACTTGTCACTCTTCTCCAAGATGAGGAACCATTAACAAGCACTCTTTGGGTGTGATCTGTCAACCAATTACAGATCCACCTAACAGTAATAGGATCCAAACCACGTCTTACCATAAAATGAAGTATATCAGAAAAACTAGATATGGTAATGGTCCATTTAATAGATGGCTCTTTGCTGTGGTAATAAAAGAGTCCGTACGTATCTAGGATGAAGAGAGGCTTCTTGCAACTTTAGTGTTGTGCGAAAGAGAGAGTTTCAGGTGGTTCTGTTTTTCATACAGAGGCAATAAAGCTATATCAATTGACATTCCTTATTTTACACAACTGTTTTAAAAGGCAGTGTTGTATAGTGGTTAATGTCAGATCAGGATCTAGGAGACTCGGGTTCTGATTCCTCCTCTTTTATGGAAGCATGCTGGATGACCTTGGGCAAGTCGCACACTCTCTGGCTAACCTAATTTACAGGGTTGTTGTGAAGATAAAATGGAGGAGACAAGAACAGTGTAAGGCGCTTTGGGTCCCCATTGGGGAAAAAGGTAGGGGGTATAAATGAAGAAAGCAAATAAATATTCCCGTCACCCTGGAATAGGAATATGTCCTTATATTTCTGCCTGTCTACTTCATGTGTGTCTCCTGATTTCTTCACTTGCGGCCATGAGGATTCTATAACCTGTGTTCCCCTCTCCCATTTTAGCATGCTCCAGCAGCTTTTTTGTGCCTAGCACTGTATTAGGTCAGGCCCTGAAGAACGTGGTTAACTAAAGCATTTCATTCTTTGAAGAAAGTAAGCTGGGACTCTTTCTGGATTGTCTTGCTGAACCCACATGACGCGCCATGGCAAGAACTGCACCGCAGGGGCTGTCTACACCTACCACGAAAAGAAAAAAGACACAGGTAAGGAGGCCACGCACTACAAGGCCATGGGCTGAAACTTAGAGGTGCTGCTCTGGAGAGCCATGAACTAAGTGGCAGGGCTATAGGTATAGAGGACGTGCACCAAGGGGAGGCTTTGGCTGGGATTGGGATGCAAGGGTAGAGAAAAGAGCAGTCATTTGAGTTGAGTAGCAGCAGACCACTTAGAAAGAGAAATCAAGGGCTAGTATTGCAAAGAAACGAGAGTCAGGGTTGGTAGGTAATGGTTGGTAATGTCCAGAGGTGGACTGGTGGAAGCTCTGGGCTAGTTAAGAGCTCAGATACACCCAGGGGTGTGAGCGACACCACCCTGGTGTCTCATGGAAACTCCATTTGGAAATTGACGGAAGCCACTCCCAGCCAGCCTAATTATTTGTTCTTTTTCTCCCTGCCCTGGGAGAGAGCGGCAGGCAGCCCATAAATTCTTCAGAAGAGTAAGCAGTGTTGTCCCAGGAAAGACCAGCAACAGTCTGGGGTTTTCTGGCCTGGTGTTCTACTAACTGCTTCCCTTTGTATGGGTTTGAGGAAAGCTCCAGGGCAGCTGATCTGACAGGTTCTTTTCCCTGACATGACCTTCCTGTGTGACTGTTCCTTTCCCAGCTGCTTCCGGCTACGGGACGCAGAATGTCCGCCTTAGCAAGGATGCTGTTAAGGACTTCGACTGCTGCTGCCTCTCCCTGCAGCCCTGCAAGGATCCCGTTGTGAGGTAAGCCCTCAGATGGTGATTCGTTGAATTGAACCAAAGATTGACAGTACTCCTTAACTGCAGGCCTCTTTTTATTCTTTCCAGCAAAGAAACGGACATCTAACTCCATTGTAGAGCAAAAAGAGCTGCCTGTTTCAGTGACTCACAAGCCAAGTGCAGTCTGTTCACTAGCCCTGTATGCCTCCAGAGCTAATTACCGTTAATGTCCTTTTTTGCACAGTACTGTTTTCTTTATCTTGTCCCCCCCACCCAACAGTTAATTCCCATTTCACCAATGATTAACTTGAACCTTGAGAGACCTTGGTGCATGGCTGAGCAAGAGCTTGAACCCAGGCCAGGATCTAATACTTTTTCACTAGACTGTGGTGTTCCCTTTCACTATAGAAGGAAGTCTTGACTCTGCAGAGATGGTTGCAGTTTACGATAACCTCCTTGTTTTTATTTACTTGACTTGTTCGGTCAGTGCTCTTTCTCTGAGCTTCCTAACAATCAGTTCTTCCTAATGATCAGATCAGGGGAGTGTGGGGAAGGGAAAGGGGAAAAAAAAGAGTAAAGAGAGAGAGTGTTAGTAGCAGGGGAGTATCAATGACAGCACTGTGGACCTTGGGTCTCAGCATATTCTAGGCCCAGACAGCACCGCAAAGGATGCTGTCCTCTAACAAACCTTTGCATATCTGTTCACAGGGATATGGGCATTCTGAGTCTCGGGGTGCATCTCTTTCCTTTTCAGGTCTTTGAAGTAAGACAATAGACAAACTCTCCTCCCATTCTGGAGGTAGCTTTCTAGGTCCAGGCTGCTATATAGAAAACACTTTCTTTGCTCTGGATGGAAGGTTATATAGCCCATATTGCAAAGCTTTGCATTATGATATTCCTGGTGCAGCCCTGAGCCATTCCCACAGTGTCCTGAAATTCTCACTGTAGTTAGAGATCTCAGCTGGTTTGTTTGCGGTTTCTAGAGTTATTTTCAGTTTGCCTGAAGTGTCTCTCTTGTCCATAGCCCTGATGGATATTTATATGAGAAAGAAGCCATTCTGGAGTATATCCTGCACCAGAAAAAGGAGATCGCCCGGCAAATGAAGGTAAAGGGATGGTTCATATGTTAGCCTGGAAAGTGCCATCCCCGTATTCCTACCCATTTTTGCTAGTTTTAAAGATGGAGGGGAGAGACCTCCCACTCTGATAGAACGGAGTGGTACTCAAGAGAAAGCTGATAAGAAACAATTTTAGGGTTACGGGTGAAGATAACATGTAAAAGAGAGCCTGTCTGAAGTGAGATTTTCTTTTTTTATTTCAAAAAGAGTCCAGTAGCACCTTTAAGACTAACCAATTTTATTGTAGCATAAGCTTTTGAGAATCAAGTTCTCTTCGTCAGATGCTACCACAGACTAACACGGCTAACTCCTCTGCATCTTTTTTTATTTGTTTGCTTGTATTTTACCCGCCATCCAAGGAGCTGAGTCTGCGAGAGGCAGCATAGTGTAAGGCTAGAACATCGACTGGAGAGAACCAGGTTCAAATCCCCACTCTGCCATGAAGCTCACTAGATGATCTTATTCCAGTCCTCCCCCTCCTTCACAGGTTGTTTTTGTGATGATCAGATTGTACGGGGAGGAGGGGGTCCCATGTATACTGCCCTAATTTCCATGGAGAGTGAGGGGATGCAAATGTAATCTCTGCTTAATAAAGCTAAGAAAAAAAATCCCCAAAAGACAACACAACAGAGGCAAAACCAAGACACAGCAAGTATGAAAGTCAGAATAAATAACAATCTGTACCTGGCACCAATGGCACTTTAAAGATTAACGAACTTCAGACACTTCAGGAGTCTGAGACATGAGACAGGTTGTTTCTCAATCAATTTGGACCCAGGGATACTAGGAATGTGGAACCACTGCCTCTGTCACCATGCTCTTACCCTCTCTAGATTATCAATGGGAATAGCTAAGGAAGAAGCTATTCCTAATATCCATTCATAATAGTTGTAGTGGGACGGCATAGGTAGACACAGTGCCTGTAAAGCTCAGCATCTTTGCCCTGCCACAGATTAGGTTTATGTGCAGCTATTGCACTGCCAACTGATCAGCCCATCTTCCTTCTAACCCAACAACCATACTTGTCTTCAGGTGGGCAGCTGATGAATCAGGATTCTCTCAAGGCCAGTTGTATGCATCCTTCTGTCCTGTGCCTAAAGTGCATCCTTCACAACTGCCATCCTTCAAGCTCCCACTTCCTCCACAAATAATTTCCTGGATCTCTCTAGTCTCATCTTTTCTGTGTATATTCCTTTGTAGCATTATTCCCTGTGGTTTTATCCAGCCCTGTTTTCTTCACCTTTTATCCCCCTTTATAGATTGTAATAAGGGATGTGCTGCCTTCTGTATTCAGGAAAGCACTTTTATAAAGGGAATAGGATTGTAGTCTATGCCACCTTTTATATTATGTGTGTTATCTTGCTCTTATTGCATTGTTTTCTACTTTTGTAATTCCATTTTTTTGCATTGTTCAACATGTCTCTTACTTGTTCCTTTCTCAATCCCATTGCATTGTTTATTGGATGAATCATACTATGTGAATTCATTGTTTTTTACTATCTAAGCCTCCCTGAGTCTCAGTGAGAAAGGTGGGCTATAAATAAAGTAAATAAATATTTTCTGCTGTATTCAGCACTGCATTGGCTTCAGAGGTTGGAAACTCGACTGGGAGGGTTTGATAAGTAAGAAATGTGTTTGCTCCTGAATCTGTAGGCTTATGAAAAGCAGAAAAATGAGAAGAAGGCAGAGATGGTGGAACTAACCAAGGCTGCCAAAGAGTCCAAGGTGAAGAGTTTCCTGGACAAAGAGCTAAGCATTGTGAGCAAACCTCTCAACCCCTTTGATCGCAAGGAAGGTGAGTGTAACCGAGTGGATAATTAATGATCCCACAAAAGTCGTTGTTTTAGATTAAGACTTCACGTGTTCCTGGATTTTATATCCCATCAACTGGATATGTGGAGGAAGACTCTCATTGCTTGCATCACAGGACCTCTCAAGATTTTTCCATGCTGACTTCAAATTTCTGACCTTCACTTGCAAAGTTTTGTACCCCAAATTAACCTCCTCCCTTGTTTCCACAGTCTCCCCACACTTTTCTTAGAGGCTTGTCTGCTATGGCCCTCTTTTGTTTTCTATTCTCAATTCCATCACTTGCTGTCTGTGCAGAGGAACTTCCTAGAGAAATATGGGTATTTACTACAGGGGATGTCCATGTCCCAAGCCATGGAACAAAGATGGCCGCACAGAATGTGTGTCAATGAGTTTTTTCTGTGCTGGTTAATATTATGGAGACAAAATTCCATCCCTGGGGAGGCAGTGTGGAGTATGGAATCTCCCTCCCCAGGGGGAGCCAGTTTGTTGTATTGGTTAAGAGCAGCAGGTCTCTAATCTGGAGAACTGGACTTGATTCCCCACTCCTCCAGTTGAAGCCAGCTAGGTGACCTTGTGTCCGTCGCAGCTCTCTTGGAGCTCTCTCATTCCCACCCACCTCACAGGGTGATTGTCGTGAGGATAATAATAACATACTTGGTAAACCGCTCTGAGTGGGCATTAAGTTGTCCTGAACGGTGGTATATAAATTGAATATTGTTGTTATTATCCTCCTTGATCACTGTTGTCTTTTAGCTGCTGAAAGCTTTTCTGTTTCCTCTGTCATTCCCTTAGTGATGTTCCCCCTTGTTTGTTTTTAATTGTTTGTTTTATGCACATTTACTGTTTTTAAAGCTGATTTCAATGTCTTTAATTGCTGCCTTGAGGGCCCTAATTGGGTGAAAAGATGGGATACAAATGTTTTAAATAAAAATAAATGTTGTGGACCAGAGGTGGGAGGGGGTCGGATCCTGGGATGCACAGGTGATGCTTTGCTGGATCCTGCCAGTGGTTCAGCAGGACAAGGCCCTAATGTTGCTGCCTGTTTCTCCTCCAATCTCTGTCTTGGAGAGTTGTGCACCTAACCCAGCAGCCCTCCTCTGTGAATTGCAGGGGACTCCCAGCCTGGGCCCAGTAATGAAGACAAAGCCAAGCAATTGCCCAGTTTTTGGATCCCTTCACTGACCCCGGAAGCCAAGACCAAAGTGATTCAGAAGCCAGTGAGTGTGAACCTATTTTTTCTTTTGTCTGCTCATTTTCATGTTTTACAGACTGCCCCACTCATAGCAGGGCATGTCTGTATGCTTAACATGATAAACATAACTCCTGAGAATTATAGCTTCAAATGCAGGATTTGTATCATGTGCTCAAAATTGCAGAGTTCCAGGGAGAAGCCCTTGTTCTTAAACCATATGTGTAGTTGCTGTATTTGGGGCTAGGAAAGGCTGGTTGACCTTCCTTGCAGACTGTGGCCTGGCTTGCTTCTCCTTGTTGTAATTTATGTATTAGTTGAAACATGCCCAGAGTTAATCTTGTGCAGGGGTCCTCAGCCTTTTTGAACCTGCAAGCACATTTGAAATTCTGACAGAGTTTGGTAGGTGCATCCTCAAATGGCTGCTATGCCAGAGGAGGCATCGGTCACAAAATCATTGACGCAGTTTACCTTCAGTCACAGTGGAAATCCATGTGCTGTGGTATTAGCTGCTTGCCAAAGCAGTGTTTTAAAAAAATCTGCACAGCCAATCAGAAGCCTTGCTGGGTCAAAAGCCCCACCTGGCCCCACTCAATTTCTAAAAACAGGAAAGGTGTCAGCAGATGCTGTGGTGCCCCACAGGCATCACATTTGGAACTCCTGATCTAGTGCATTCTGCTGGTGCAAGCATGCTATTGAGTTAACCTATTGGGGGAAGAAAGGGGATGTGGGTGGGTGAGCGTGTGAGCTTGGGAGGAGATATAGATTGGATCCAGATTCAGGTTTTTTTCACACAGGGTCCTTTTTTTAGTGGAACAGAGTATTCCTCCCCCCCCCCCACTGCAGACCACTGAAATCCCCAACATGCTTCTCCTGGGGGACAGAGCAAGAAGTGGGAATTGATAGAAATGACCCCATCCGTTCTGTTTGCACAACATGTAGCCTGGGCCAACCTATACAAAGGTTAGGCCTCCATATGTTTATCTTTCAAATATGCTGCGGGGGTTCTTATGACCAGTCTTACCCAGACCTGGTCCCTTACAACCTCCATGTAAAGAATTCAGAAGTTTTGGCTCTGTAGCTCCGTCTCTCTTACCATTCTTTGGTAGAGTTTGAATTAACCCCTTTAAAAATGTCACATTTAGTATGTTTTCCCCCTTCAAAAAGTTTGCACGACTTACTATATTCAATGCCCTCTGCATTTTTCTGTTTTGTTTCCTGATTAAATAATGTGTGCTAGCATGCCTTTTTTATATCTCAGATTTTGACTGGCATCAGTTTTGATTTAGGCTATAATTGGTTGGTAGGTTTCCAGCTTTGTTATCCACTAATCCATATTTCCTTCTGGAGAACTTTGCAGTCCTGCCTCCTCATTCTGCCTTGTTCTTACCATTTTAGGACAAGTGTGTTTATTGTCCCATGAGTGGGAAACCTCTGAAACTGAAGGATCTGGTCCCAGTGCATTTCACCCCTGTAGACCCTAACGTGGATCGAGTTGGGCTGATCAACCGGCAGGATCGCTATGTGTGTGCTGTCACACGAGACATGCTTGGAAACTCAGTCCCTTGTGCTGTGCTCCGACCTTCGTGAGTACAGGGCTGGGGGACAGCCAGATTGAGGAACAAGGAGCATTTAATGCAGTAACTGGGTGGTGGTGTTATCCAGGCTACAGAGAGAAGAGGGTGGAAGTCTTCAAGGGTTACTTGCCCTCAAACTAACGAGCATCCTTTCTCAAAGGGGCTCTGTGGTGACTCTGGAATGTGTGGAGAAACTCATCAAGAAGGACATGGTTGACCCAATGAATGGAGAGAAACTAACAGACAAGGATATCATTGTCCTACAGCGGGTGAGAGTGACTATCCAATTCTTACTTCTGAACCTAGGCACCACAGCCCTTCTCAAACTCTGTGCTGCATCAGCCTATTGCTCATTCATGGTTAAGACTTTGGTTTGGGTTAGAGCTGCTAGGTCTCCCCAGCTATGGCGGGAAACCTACTATCAGTAGCCCCCACTACTACTTGGTAAGGCAGCAGGGGAAAAATGGTGAGGGGAGGAAACAGCGTTGTTGGGACACCATGATGCCATTTCCTTGGCAAACCCAGAAGTGGCATCATGGCGCTCTAGGATTCACCCACAACTATGGTAAAGCCATAGAGTTTTGTTTGAGTCCTATTTTGTTTGCACTTTCAGGGCAAAGCCAGAAATGACATCAAGGTATTACCACAATACAGCCTCATAAGTCTTCCGTCTAGTTTGGATCCAGCTAACTAAATTCTGCCCAGTTCCCCTCCTTACTACAGCCCCCCCCCCCATGGCTTGTGTACATGCAGGTCCTGTAATCACCCATTTCACCTCCAGAAAATCTTGGTTTAACTTATCATCCATTGTATTGTGCTAGGTATCCCCTAATGTAGACCAGATATGACTTCAGAATCCTTTCTCCTGGGTCTCAAAGTTCTATGCCATGCAATTAGAGGCTGCATTCTAGGGATTGTCAACACAGCCAAGTTGTCTTAGCATTGCTAATCTTTTTAGTGCTTGTTACGGTAACTAAAGAGATCCCTTCAACTTTATCTTACACAGCAGTGTCAATTTACTTTGGTCAAGTATTTGTTTACCCATTCAATACGTTTCTTTAGAAGGCAAAATAACTAAAAGAGCCCGGGATAATTAGGGGTTCACAACTGCTGTTTTATTTGGCAGGCAGGCACATGTACACGTTAGCGTGGCTTTGTCTTGGGTACACAGAATAAGGCAGGAGTTAATGCTAGCAATTTCTGGCCTGAGAGTAACCGGAAACGAGAAGACATTGGGTGTGGCAAAAACTCCCCAGGTTCCCCTGCCTGTGTCAAAACAAGGTGATTAATTGAAAAATAATGCCTGCATCACACCACTCACAAGGCTTGAAGACACATTAAATTGGATTTCTTCTGGAGTTACTTCCAGTATGATGGTTTTGCAGCAGTTCAAGATAAAATGTCTCAAGGTTGGGGAGGAAATGGCCTCAAGAGGTGTATGTGGTGTGGGAAGGTTAAGCATTCCTTGCAAATGCACCTCCCCTCTGCGTTAGCATTGTGAGGCAAAGACAAGACTGAGATCCTTGTTTGGTTCTGAAAATGTAGTTTCTTTACACAGCTAAAACAGCAAGAGCTCTGCTTGAGTTCAGCTGATGTAATTAGAAGGTAGGACATGCTTGAAAGCACGGACTAGCTGGAACTTTTCTTTGCACTTGCAAGTAGACTAAAACTGAGAACACCTCTGAACATGCAGAGATTTACTTTGCGCTCCACCCATAACCGGGGTTTAGGGAACAGAACTAGCTTTGTGGCTGCAAATGAGCTTGCTCTCCAGCACCTATTTGCCTGCTGAGCCCTCCAAGTAGAAACAGAATTCTTCAAGCGTTCTAGGCAAGTAAATTCCAAGTCTGAGGCTATTCTGCCCCCCCCTCCCCGCCCCTGCCGGCCGCCTGTGCTTACGAGCCTTCTCTTCTAGGGTGGCACTGGATTTGCAGGGTCAGGCGTGGAGCTGGAGGCCAAGAAGTCCCGCCCTGTTATGCAAGCTTAATGTGCCCAGAAGCATGGCCCAGCTGCAGAACCGCTCAGGGCTGCCTACCAGAGAAGTGTGCTGTGAAGGAGTGGCAACAGCTTTCTGTACTTTTGTAAATAAAGTTGTGGAGGTTTTGTGTGTCTATTTGTGGTTTTTTTTGTCAGATTGGAAACGGCTGGTCAGTAAATTGCCTTTCCTTTAGGGGAGTCCTGAGTGCAGGCTTTTCCATCCATTTTGCCATATTTTGCTCTTAAGCTTTGATAGACTTAAAAGAAAATGAAAGGGGGGTGGGTGCATCTGAGAAACTCTTCTTGTCTTCTTGATGGAGATAATGTTTGCGACTTGTGGAACACTTACCTATAGCTGCATTTCAGTCACGACTGGAGTTATACCAATAGCTTCCCCTCGTCTCCTAACAGTATCAAAGAAGGTCACTGGCAGGCCAGGTTTTGCTGTTAATTTGTATTGCTTTGGACACTTGAAATCACTTATAAGGCTGCACTTACACTGGACTAATTCACAATGAATGTTACTTCTGAGTAAGCATGATAGTGCTATATGGTGGTGCATCCCACATTAAAACTTGCCAAAATAAAACATGCCCAAAGCACAAAGAGTAGGGGAAACTGCATTTGGAGAAGCAGATGCTAAAGGCAAAGTGTGATGATGGAGCCACTGAGAGCAGCTGCGGCTCAGTGGAAGAGCAGCTGCTTGGCATGCGGATGGTCCCAGGTTCAATCCCCAGCACCTTCAGTTAAAGGGAGCAGCTGATGCACAAGACTTCTGCCCACGATGCTGGAGGGGTGCTGCCAACCAGAACAGACACATTTGACCTTGCTAGATCAGAGGTCTCTTTCTGTATCAGGCAGCTTCAAGTGTATGTGCTCAAGCCAGAAAACTCTGCCCTCTACTGCACCAGCCTGCCTTAACACAGGTGGATCATTTAAGCTGCAGTGTAAGCTACATGAAGTCCTGTGAGATTGCTTAGGGTTGCCCTGTGAACCTGTTGTCATTTGGAAATGCTCAGAATGCCCATTAGCCATCAGGTTCTAATTGGAGATGATGGAGTGCAGGATATTCCTCTTACCACCACGAGCTTCAGTTTGTTTGGTAGGAGGGGAGCCGGGGTAGGAATGACTGCCTTATCCTAGGGAGAGAAATCAACCCTCCCAGACACAGGAGCTAGTAGCTAATCTAATAACAACATTCGTTTTTGTGTATTGTGTGTCCCTTTCTATGCAAGGCAAGTTGATAATAGTACAGGAACTAATATAGCAACAATTAATATTTTTTGTAAGGACTATGCAAGATGGACTAAATGGCCGTTTCCTATTGACACAAGCTGCCTGCCTGCAGTGTCTTTATCCTTCCTTTTTTCCAAAGGGTTCAGGGTGACCAAGGTGGATTTTCCCTTTGTCTCTTTTACTTTCATAACAACTCCAGCCAGACAGTCCCAGTCATCAAGCAAGCTTTACAAGTACCTTTTCAGTTCAGTACCCTGGAACCTTTTGCCCTTCATTTTGCTGTACTTTGCGCTTAAGCTTTGATGAAGCCTTTATGTGTGCCTTCTGGTGAAAATCACACAGGTGGGGTATTGGACTAGTTCCACAAGCACTTCCCAAGGCTGGCAGGCCTGGAGTAAGGCCTCTGCATTCTGGCTCAACATTGTTAGCAGAAGCTACACATGGCTTGATCTAGAAAACATCTCTAGTAAGAGAGGGCCTGTCTCCTGTTGGAATTAGAGCTGGAGGCCAAATTCAGTTAGCCACCTGTCTTCTGGCTTCTTGTTTGCTCTTTTGCAATCCAGACAGCAAAAGGGTGGGGGGAGAGAAGAATAATTTTATTACTAATCCAAAGTGTTACAGGCATGAAGTCAGAGCTCTTGATGAGTCCGCAGTTGCTTCATTATTTCGTCATAATTTTTGGCACTGTCAAGGAAACTCTGGTAAGTCTCTATGAATTCCTCCTGCGATACCTTGCCATCCTGGAGAGGAAGGAGGACAGAAGCCCGTGGGAGCAACAGTTGCAGGAGTTAACGGCATGTCACTTGGAAATGCGTATCATGAAGCCCCCTTGGACTTTTAATGAAAACTGGCCTGGGACAAGGGAGATTATGAACCTGGTGGCTGTTTTCATTTTTTGGACTCCCAGTTGCTTTCCCTCTCCCCATAGGGACTTTGTAAGAGGAAATCTACCTCTTAAAGCTGAAGAGGAAGAAAAGGGAAGGGAAGGTGATGTTAATTTCCCCTTGAAGAAGCAGTTTGGGATTCACTCAGGCTGCTTCCACACAGCATTTGCAATAGCAACTGAATGTCCAGATGGTGGTGTCTCCCCTACTTTCTTTACCACAGCCCACCATTTCCCCCAATGCCATTGAAAGGCTTTTTAAAATTGCAATTGATAGATTATTATAATATTATTGCAATATAGTGATCTACTGCCACAAATTCCTCTGCAATCTCAGCTTGCTTTTACAAAAGGCTCTAGGCCTTTTATTTCAGAGATTTGCATCTTTCCGTTTATATCTCTGAAGTGAAAAGAGCTGTGCACAATAAACAGTAAAAGTTTTATGCTATAACTCAAGTGCTTGCTGATTTTAGAAGAGGTTTGGAGGGCTGAGGTAAAGAAAATGTTGCCAATGTAGTTTGGACCTTAACAAACATGCACTTTTCCATATGGTATACAAAGGTTGCAATCTTTCCAGACCCTCCCTCCCTCCCAAACAAGTTCCAGTTTGGATGCCAAACTGGTGTAAAACCTCCGTGTGGAAGCAACCTTAGGAAATGTGGCTGCCTTATGATTCACAGAACTAATGAAGCCACACCAGCCTTTGCAGGCTAGGTTGAATGCTTTTGAGGAGAAAATAGGATGCCTTGGAAGTGGTTTCCTCTTCTGCTACTCTGTTGGCAGGTAGAGAACTTGATAGTGCAGAATGTTTCACAGTGCATTGGGGAGATGGGAGTGGAGAGTTGAGCAGAATGGATCAAGGGGACAATTTTTGAGAGAATTGTACCAGCCACCTTCCCTTCAACAATCCAGGTACGCCAGCCACCGTAGCTTCTCAGAAAACTTAAGCAGGCCCTTGCACCAATAAATAAGTCAATAATTCTATACTGGACTGTTCTCTCTCCCCCCCCCCCCAATTAAGGAAGGATGTTCTAATGTACTCCCCTCCACACATACAACCCAACCCACTCAGATCACAACTCGTCATGTTCCTTTGTCAAATCTTCGCCATAATTGGTGGCCTGGCTGCCCACAAACATGTTCCAATTGTCCAAAATCTCCTGCTTGGTTATTTTGTCATCCTGCAGTTATTTGGGAGAGGGAAAAAGACGAAACGAAAGAAGAGGGAAAACAAAACAAGGAAAGAAGAACAAAATTATATGTCAATTACACCACAAATAATTGCTTTGAAACTCCCCAACCCACCTCAAAATTGTTCCTGTACCCTGTTAGTCGATTACATATTAATTAACAGATGATTGGAGAAATTTCAGAAGTGAAGGGAGGAATAGAGAAACTAAGAATGACACACACACCCCCAAACACACACACACACACACAAAGAGTTCCTGGGGCTACATATCTGGTACTCTTTCTCCCTCTCCTCCACCATGTAACATTCAAAATTAGGACGGACCATTTAAAAGAGGCATGTGCCACAATCTTAAGAACTCCATCCTGGGAATAAGTTCTGTTGAATTAAATGGACTTACTTCTGAGTACACACACTTAAAATGGTTTCATTTTTGTAAGACACGGGCTGCTGTTTTGTTCTAGAAAGAGGCAGGGGGAAGAACCTGTGGTTGCCAACTATTTCCTCTTCCCTCCTACTGTTTCATCCAAACAAAACTGGCAGCTGAAGCAAAAAAGCTTGGCAATCATGTGGCTAGAGCCAGGGCAGAGACTTGGGCAAAACACCCATTATAGCCAATAGCCGGAACTGAGTTCCTGATGTTCTATTTTAAGTTCTAAGAAGAAGGGGGGAAATAATCTCTGAATCAGCCTGTTGAGGAAATCAACTTTTGACTCATCCCCTGGCAAGGGAAAGAGGAAGGTTATCAGCAGAAGAGAATCAAAGGACTTTCCAAAGCAGGTTTTGTCCTAGCTTTAATAAGGTCGTTTGATAGCAAATTGAAATTTTCCTCCTTCAGATGAAATCTGTTTCTTATCTGACATTAGGGAATGGAAGAGAACTTCAGGCATCACTGATCTAGATTTCTTGTCCCAGAAAACTTTATGGCATTGTGCCAAACAGGTAGGCTGTCCAAAAAGAGTTGAAAATGGAGCTAGGCCCACACCCGTTGATGAAGTTTGACTCTCTGTGCAGCAACCCTGCCCATTTTACCTCAGGACTTGGTTGCTTAGCATTGGCTTCCCAAAGAAGAAGAAAAATTTCAGGAGAATTTACAGTGGAGAAGGGAACAGAGAGGGTGCTCTACTCTTTCTTCACTGTTTTGATGGCCTCCAAAGCAGCTCACCTCTGCTGCAGGGTTCAAAACATAGGCATGCATGTCAAGCCCAGCAGATAAGAGTGCCACAAAGGGAGGGAGGCCAGTTTGGAATTGAGAAATGGCACGCAAGGAAAGATTAAACACTATCATTCCCACAACTGCTTTCTAAAAGATAGGACTGGGAGCTCCGTTCTTTTGGATTGCACAAGCAACTGACCCAAGAAGGTGGTCTGCAGAGAATGCATTTAAGGGGAGGGGGGAACAATTAAAACTCAGGAGTGTCAGAGAGAAGATCAAAGTACATCAGATCAGGTTTCATTTCCAGATCTTGGAATTAATGTTACCCTACCACTGTTAGGAGCTTTAAAACACTCAAGAACTTATCCTGAACTCCTGGTCTGACCTTCCACATTCTAGTTCCTCACTGCAAATGCTTGCAGCTCACATTTCACTCTCTCTTATTTTGATCCCCTCCTCAAAGAAAAAAAACCCCCTTTTCCCGAGTTTCCTTTCCAGGGCACTGGCTGCAGCTTCTCTACCCCCTTCCCCAGATTGATCCTCACCTTATCCTTGTCTGACTCAAAGAGGAGGTGCTTTGACTCCACCTCAGCATGGTCGTAGTCTGGTGGCAGGATCCAGTGCCCTATTTCCTCCCGATCCATTTTCCCATCTTTGTTCAGGTCCCGGAAATCCAAGAACTGTTGACGCTCCGTCTTCACCCAGTCAGGCTCTGGCTCCCCTGATTCAGGAGAATACATGTCACCTGTGGAAGAGAGAGGAAGTCTGATGAGGTTTTTGAAAACGGAAACTGAGTCTGGTGCAGAGTGCAGACAGCTTGCCCCAGCTGAGACACCGGTAGTTTCGTCTGAGCATTTTGGGATGGTTGCTGGAGGGTCTGGGAAATTCTTACCACCTTTTGGCTGTCACCCTGAAAAAGGCTGCAACCTTGTCCTAAGAAAAAGGCCATTATGTCAGAATTTAGTTTCAGACCTGCCTTTTCAATTCTTTGAATTTTAAAAGAAGAGCCTTTAAACAAACAAACAAACAAACAGGTGGGGGGGGGGGAAATCAAGGAACCCATGAGTCCACAAAGTCTTAAAACCTTTTTCCTAGTGTTGGCCTTGCATGACAATATCAGGGCCCCAGAAAACGGTGCGGGGCCCAATATTAAAATGACTGACACTCCAAAAAGAATAGTCCCCTTCTCAGTATGGATGGACTCGACACAGGATGCCAACCAACAGCAGGCATCACAAAGCTTTTTCTTACCAAGATATTCTTCCACTCCTACAAAGCCATCCCCGTTCTTGTCTATGTCCTCGATGGTTTCCTGGAAAACAGAAAAGACCCAGCAAACAGTTTGGTGAGTCTCCATAAAGGGGGACAGGCCCATCTTCCTTTGGAGACCTGCGCAAGAAGGACATCGACATCTTGCAAAACATGAGAAAGGTGCCCACAGAGTCCTAGCAATACAAATTAGCTTTGTAGAAGTTTAGAAGGGCTCCCCAAAACAGGTTTGCAGGTACAGGCAGCACTGAGACTTTGGGGTTGGATACTATCCACCTCACCCAATTCCCCTCCTAAATACATCCTCACCCCACATGCATCTGGCCCGTGCAGGAGCCATCAGCCTCAAGTACAGTCATTTTTGGTGGGCAAATGTGACTCCCTCCTCCCTTGTTCCAACCTTGGGTTGGATGTGGGGAGGGGGGCACAAACTGCCTCTGTGCTTTGGAGCCTTTGGAATTCTCCCACTTGCAGAACATGCCTTGCTTTGCTTTTTTTCCTAATCTAGACACACAGCAGAATGAGGCCACAGAATTCTAGAATGGTAGAATGGACCATACATGTTAGATGCCAGGTGAAGGATACTGGTTTTTTTAATGCTTCCCCATGCAAAGAATTCCTGCAAGTTGAACAAAAAGCCCTAGCACATCAGCTAAAAGTGGTTGTGTGTGTGTGTTTTTACTTTCAATTTTTATGTACATATTCAAAATGGCACCTCCTAGTAACCACCTGAAATGTTACCCAGCTTGGCCTGTGTAAACCAAGCTGCTGCTACATCCCTTCTAAGCTGGAGACATTGCAAATGGGCTGTTTTTGCAGGGGTGCCTCTAAAAGAACCGAAACCTGCAAAAAGGCTACCTTGGACCTCCCTTTGTGGGGTGTGGGAAGAGTGCAAAACATTTCTAAAGGTGAAGCTAGCAAAGTGGCAGATACGGACTTAGCAAGGGAGCAGACATGGATTTAGCTATTTGTGAGCTCTTCCTGATTAATCAATGTGGCAGTGAAAAATAGCAAGAAAGTGGACCCCCCCCCAAAACCCAAAACCAGCCAGCGCCAGAGAGAAGCGAGCTGGACTTTAAAGTAAAGGTTTTAGATAAAATTAAGCTTTGGATAGCAGCTAAATAGATCCTCTAACTACTTAACGGAAATCCCTAGGTTCTACAAGCTGACAAGGAATCCAGTGTGGTTCAGAGGAATTCTTTTCAATTTTTTGGTTCAGTGCAGAGTCAAACATTTTCCCTCTCTCCTAATGACCTTTTTGTCTTTAATACATTCCTGGTTTTGATTCAGCATGGTGTAGTAAAGTGTCTGACTGGGATCTGGGGATTTAAACCTGGGTCTCCCACTCTGCAATGGAAAATTGCTGGGTGACCTTGGGCCAGTCACTCACTCTCAGCCTAACCTACCTCACAGGGTTGTTGCAAGGATAAACTGCAGAAAGGCAGAATGTTCTAAGCCGCTTTGGATCCCCAGGGGGAAGAAAAGCGGGGTATAAATGTGGGTACAGGTCAATCAGTTATCCTTGAAGAATTTGTTTTCCACCCATGACAAAAAAGCACAGGATATGTAACCTCAAATTTAGTATATGAAAGGCAGTTTGGCAGAGAACGGAAATCATCCCTATTTTATCCTATTGGAGTTGCCTTCTCTCCTAAGAGTCCAGCATTCCCATTCTTACCGTCACTACCACATCTTTCATGTAGTCAAATTCCTCAGGGTGAAGGAAGGCTGTGAACTCTTCTCTTGTTGCGATCATGTCCCCGTCTTTGTCAGCTGCCTTGAATCGCCTCTCATCACGGGCCAGCATCTTTCGGTATGTCTCTTTGTTTTCAACATCACCAAATGCCTCACCTAAAAGGAAAAGACAACAGGGTGGTCTGCAGTGGACTTCCTCACACAGTGGAAGAGTCATTCACAGGACAGAAGGGCATTGGACTAAAGGAGAAGGAAACAATTCCCTTAAAATGGACCTGTTTTTTGAGCAACAAATTGACTATCTTCCTGATCCAAAGATACACTTCTAGGTTTGGAGTAGATTCCTTGTAGTGGGTGATTCTTTAGCTAGAAACAATACAAGGATGTAAGCAGTAATGTTCCCCAAGGATCTCTCCGTTGGGACTACTGCTATTTAATTCATTTATAAATGATCCAGTCAGTGGTAGGAAGTGAGGCATCCAAGTCTAATGTGATGCACACTGGGGCAAAGAGAATGAGACTCTCCATCTCTCTAAATTGGCTGCTGGTGGATAGGTCACTAAGGCCTAACTATATGATATGTCTTTCCCAGGTAAGTCACAGGATCTGTGGTTGGAACTTGATTCCCAGGTGCACAGGGGTCCAGTTCAGATTGGGACCACAGCATGGAGGGAGAGGAGGCTTAAATACCACCCCTCTGCCAGGGTGCTGCTATTTGCCCCATCAGGAAATTTGGAGGTACTGAGGATATACAAGCTAATAGGCAGATAGCAGCTCTACTGTGCTGTTTCAGATCAAGAACATGACATGAGACCACCAAGGTGCTGATCTGAATAGAGTCCTCATGCACCTAAGAATTAAGTTCTGAACTCAGACTTGCCATTGTTGATGAGAACTGGAGACTTACCTGGAAAATGAGTATTGTATAGTTAGGCCTTGCAAATATCAACTCAAGCAGCTTATTGCAGCAATAAAAGAGACTAATTCCACATTAGAGATTGATCCAAATGGATTGGATACAAGGGGGCTGATATCATAATGCCTTTATGCAAATCTACAATGCTGCCACATTTGGAATATGAAATGTATAGGTCTTGTTGCACCATCTCACAAAAGGCTGAAAAAGGGCAGCCTAAATTATCAAGGCATTTCAGCAGTTAGTTGGTATGGAAAAAAATATGATCAAGGGAAGACACAACTGAAGTTTATGAAATGATGAAGGGTATGAAGAGTGGGGGGAGAGAGATTTTTTTTTTTGCTCACTTATAGAAACACTAGAATTCAGCATCTCCAAATGAAACTGATTGGCAGGTGATTCAGGAAAAGCGTAATAATATTTAGCAGAGTGCATCTTACAGAACTCACTACCTGGCACTGACCCCTAGACAATTTTAAAAGCAGGTCAGATAAACTCTTGGAGGAGATATCTGTAATGGCTATTAATGATTGTAGGTTAGTGGAGCCTCCACATTCAGAGGCAACACACCTCTGCATATCAGATTCTAGGGACAAACTACAGGGGACCGCTGTTGCCTTTATGCCTTGCCTGTGAACGTCTCTGGAGCATCTAGGAGGCCACTGACATAAACAGGACACTGGATGAGATAAAACCAGTGTGGTGTAGTGGCTAGAATGATGGACTAGAATCTGAGAGACCCAGGTTGGATTCCCCTCTCTGCCATGGAAGTTTGCTGGGTGACGTTGGGCCAGTCACACCCTCTCAACCTTACCTACCTTACAGGGTTGTTGTGAGGGGAGAAATGGAAGAAAAGAGAATGATGTTAACCACTTTGAGTCCCCACTGGGGAGAAAGGCAAGATACAAATGAAGCAACATAAAATAAATAAAAAATTTGAAATATGTAGGAAAGAACCTGCAGAGTTCATATGTATAGGTCATTGTGTTTCTGCCATTCAACTATTATTGTATACAAAGAAAAAATGACTTTACTGTTTTCTGCTTATGCAAGGACAGAGCAATTGTATCTATTCCCCTGAACCAGTAACTGCCGGTTCACAGGTTTCTGGCAACTAACAATCAGCCCATATATTCTTGTTCTGTCCCTGTGGCTGACACTGGCTTCTCAGACCCAGCCAACTCCTTCAAAGCTGGCTCCAGGAGGAGGCAGTAATGCCAGAAACACAAAGGCCACAAAGGTCTCTCTCCCTTCCCAGGTAAGGCAGCATGCCAGACGGCAGCTTTCAACCCCAGCCAACAACAACAACGCTACTCCTAGCAACGAGTAAGTGGTGGGAAGGGGAGTAATTTGGATGCTCACTTCCGTGTCCATCAGCCAACCTTTGTGCAGGACTTAACGGGTGTCATCTCTGAAAACAGTTGTAAGTTCAGAGGCTTAGGTCACTGTGCCTGCAAACAGGCATGAAGCGGAATCATCCCTGGCTTCTCTAAATCCACAACAATTTGCTTCAACTTCTAAGACTACTTTAATTTCCAACTCCAGGACTGTGCTCCAGAGGCATGTACAAGTCCTCTCAGCTTCCAAATGGAATTAATCTTTCACCACCCTGCTTGGAAAAGCCCTTGATCTCAGCCCCTATTCTAAGTGATCACATTTTCTATCCCATCTTTCCCCCGCAGAAGCTCAAGGTCGCTCACATGATTCTCCCCTCTTCCCATTCACTCTCACAACAATCCTGTAAGGTAGGCAAGGCTGAGACAGAGTGACCAGCCTACAGTCAACCTGTGACTTCTATGGTGTGCAAAGATTTGATCCTGGGTCTCCAGGTAATAGCCTGATACTCTAACCACTATACTGCACTTTACTAGACCCTGTAAACAGGATTCTGCCCCCTTCAGACCACCGCCCCCCCGGTTCCTTAGCTGGTCTCCAGGTAGGTCTCAGATCCCTTCTCCATCACCCACATCTGTCCCCACCTTCATAGTAACCATAAGTGGTATTCTTGAACTCCTCCCAGGCAATGCGTCCATCATCATTCTTGTCATAATCTTTCCAGTTCTTGTCCACGTTCTCATAGATGTAGCGGTTCTGCGTGTGCTTGATCCAATCCTTCAACTCAGGCTGAGTCACAAAGCCATCCCCATCCCGGTCAATTCGCTCTACAATCTTCCTGCAAGGCATAACATGGTTGCAAATAAATAAATAAGCAAACAAAAAAAGGAGATTTGAGAAGGGGTTCCAAGATGCACTGCAGGCTCAAGGATACAGGATGCTCATCCTATACAGTTCTAAGGAATATACGGGAAATTGTCTTCATGGTGACAGAGATGGATGCTACCCCATTTTACTTTCACAACAACCCTGGAAGGTAGGTTAGGTTGAGAAAAGGATTTGCTCAGGACCGCCCAGACAGTTTCATAAAGCCAAAAGAGGATTTGAACCCAGTTTTGTTAGAACTCCAACTCAAGCTCCCCATTAGCATGCAACCCCTAGATCAGGGACTAGAAACTTGTTTTTTTCTCTGCATGCCAGGATGCAGAATTCCTCATCCAACTACTCAGGTCCATGCTCAAGCAACACTGTGAAATTATAGGCTCGCTCTCCCCTTACCCGAGTCGCTCTTTGCTCTCTTCAGGAGTCAGCTGATCAAATGTCTTGGCCTCCTCTTTGCCCAAGAAGGCTTCATGATCGTATTGGAAATCCTGGCTGTCGTCATGAAGGTGGTCACTGAGGTCTTGGCCATGGTGGACACGGTCCTTCTTGTCAGGGGGTGGCTTGGCCAAGATATAAGTGAGGCACACAGTCACAAGGCAGCAGGAATAGAGCATCTTTTGCCCAGCCATAGCTCACACCTTGGGGCACGGGAAAAGAAACACATTAGCAAGGAAAGCCACACACCTACACACACCAGAAGCCAGCCCATTCACTTGGACACCTCCACCCAAATCAGGGGCTTAAAATCAAAGCCATTTGACTTGAGAATTCAAACCACCCTCCCTGTTTACACTCAATCTTTTCTCTACCATTGTTGCAAGAAAAATGCCGCAATCCTGCCTAGTTTATAAAATCTGGGTTTTAAATTTTGTTTAAATTTTGTTTTACTTCATTTATACCTCACCTCAAAGGGGACCCCGAGTGATTTACATCATTCTTCTCTCCTCCATATTTTCTTCACAACCCTGCCAGGTAGGTTAGGCTAACAGTATGTGTGAGGTCACCCAGCAAGCTTCCATGGCAGAGTGGGGAATCAAACCTCGGTCACCCAGATCCTAGTCTATCACTCTAACCACTACACCACACTGATTCTCCACTGGGTTGGATCCAACCACCTTTCCTGCTGGTGAAAAAAGGAAGAGTCTCTTTATCCTAAAAGGGCTTTGCTGGGGATCATGGGAACTTCATGGACAGAAGCCATGTGGGACAGGGACTGCAGGAAGGAGAAGAATTGCATGAGAGTGAGTGAAAAAGCTGGCTGGAGTCCACCTTCTGACCTCTACCTTTAACTCTATATCTCCCCCATTGGTCAGGAAACCAGCAGTCCTGATGGCTCCTTCTCCCAACAGGACTTATCTCACTTCTCCCCTTTTAAAAATGCAAAATGCCTTGCAGAGAGTCTGACCATCAACACGTGTAACTCATTAGTTTTATCCTGACTGGCAGCCACTCTCCAGGGTCTCGAGAAGAGACCCTGGCCACAATCAGCTAAGTGAGATCTTGGAGATTCCAGGGACTGTGCAGCATCTTCTCTATGCAAGTACTACCCCCCCCCCAAAACACCACCTGTTTCTCCTCCCAAGGTCTTCTTCTCCCAGGCCAAAGAAGACAGTGCCTTGGTTCTTAAGCACCTTTTTTGGTCACATTGTTTCATTTACTTTGACCCTCTTCCACTGTCCTGTAACACACACACACACATCAAGCCATGTTTCAGAGAACTAGAGCTCTGACTGACCTTTCTTGGAGAACTGAGAAATTCGCCTACTCCTCTCTTCTCCTACACAACTTTAATCCGCACCAGCCAGACTTCAGTCTTGATCTCTAAGGAGCTTTAGGGAAAGATGGGGAAGGGGGGGCAGTGGTGGGAGACCACAGGAGGGGAAAACAAGTTTTTGAAATCAGGACTGTTCCAAAGGCAAACCTAAGAATGTCACTAATCCCAGCAGCACAGAAGTAGGCCAGTTCCCAAATGTGCTGCCCAAAATACAGAACATTCAATTCCTGGAGGCATCTCAATTAAAGCTGTCCCCACTCAGTTCTGAACAAAGCCAGGGAGGATGAAAGCAGCAGGCCAAGGAGAACACCACATCACTGCATGGGCTTGCGGTACAGAGAGTGCCCAGCCCCTGCCAAATCGCTTGGACCACTAGCAAAGTTTGACCGAAGTGGACTTTTCACGGCCCCTGCACAAAAGTAAACACACTTGCAGGTTGCTTGGCTACAGTGAAATGTCCAAAACGAAGACGGGCTCCCAACAAATGCAGAAGGGGTCCCCCTCCCGGAAAGCGTCATCTTTAGGCGCCAGAGCCCGAGAAAACTAGGATTGGTCCTCCCAACATCCCAGACACTTCAGACGCCTCAAAGATGTCCTCAGGCCAGAAGGCGCCCCAGGACCGGCCACGCCAAAGACAAAGAGATGCAGGAAAGCAAATATAACCAGAAAACAAAGGGCAGAAACGGCGCGAGGGGCACCCCGCCCCAGCAGCTGAGCCGCGATGGAGACTGGAATGCCGTTCCGGAGCGAAGACCGGCGCTTGCCGCTGCAACCCCTTCTTTGCCCTGTTTGTGGTTTTGGAAGGAGTCCCGGCAACTCACCCGCCGCTTCTCAACCCATCCCGCTCTTTCCCGTAGCCCTTCCAAGCAGCAACCCACACCGATCCACTGCGTCTGCACGCCAGCTCGGCACTCGTAGCCCGTAGCCAATTCCCCCCAAAGAAAGCGTCGCAATCATTCCTAAGCGCCCAAGGCGGCGTGGGGGGTGGGGTGGGACCGCTTCCCACTATAACTCTTCTCCCCTTTACGAATTAAAATTCCTAGGACCAGGACAGCCTCTCCTCCTCCTCCTCCTTACCACCGGAACAATGCATCCCCCGGCCTCCTCCAGTGCACGCCTGGAGTCCTTTCCCACCAATTCTCTCTTCCTGGCGCAGCGCGTCCCTTCCAAAAAACCTATATTACTGTAGATCATTCTCTCTTCCCAAAATGCTTCCTAGCGCCCCTCATCAGCCACGACAGATAGATAGATAGATCTGGAATCGGTGTATACATAACATATACCTACCCTTTCCCCCTAGCAGACACCGCAATCCGCGTGGCGCCCCCACTCAAAATGCAGCCCCGGCTCATCCGCAGCCCCTCCTGCTGTCTCTCCCGGCCTCGCCCCTCATCCCTGCGGAGGCCAATCGGAGGGCGCCGCCAAGTGAGGGGCGTGGCCGCAGGGCTCTCGGACTGGTCGAGGGGCGCCACGTTGACACAAAGTTTCATCCTTCCCAAAGTTTTCTTTCCCAGCGCCTTACTAGGCAAAGCGGGGAGTGCGGCGGGGCTCCGCGGGTGGCCCTCGCCAACTAGAGCGCGCACAGACCCTCCCCCCCACATCCTCGAAGAGAGATTCCGCCCCTTCCGTGATCAATCACGCCGTGATTAAGCAGAGTGGAGGAGGGAGGGAAGGGGGCACGCTCCTTGAAAGCTGAAATTGTTATTATTTGTTTTGGGCTCCTCCAAATAGCTCTCCACGCTAGCCTGTAGCGAGTAGACTTTTGGTTCATATCTCCAAATCTGCCCAACCTCTTGGCCACAGCCACATGCTAGGCAGGGGACTTGCAAGCACTTATTCATTACTATAGTACATGTTTATCCCGCCGCGACCCCCTTTCGGTCACATCGGTGGCCATCCTTCCATTTTATCCGCATAACAACCCTGTGAGGTTGAGAAAGTGGCCCGTGCTCACCCAACAAGCTTCGAGGGCGTAGTGGGTTAGGGTCTCCAGTCCACCCTCAATCCCTTTCCCCCTTCTGGTATTCCAGCTCTCCTCTCCCCGTTCAGTTTGTGCCCTTTTCGTGAGGATGGGGCATTACCAGATTTCATTGTACCTATATATTGAAGTGCAGTTTAAGCACTCCGTTCAGTTCAGACCAAAGACGCCCCCCTTAGCTCCCATGCCTGGATCCCCCAGTAGACAATGGAAGCACGGAAGTTTGCGGAAATAAACTGTAGCTGTAGACCACCTGACAGCGTGCAGTCTTTATACAAGTAGATTTAGAGTTGGGGGCAGGTGCCCCTCCCCCCCCACGGAACCCATCAATGGAGGAGATTTAATTTTAGGATTGGCTAACTGCACAGGATCAAGCTGCTATAAGGCTTGTGAGGGGGGGGGGGGGGAGTGATTTCCAGTGAGACAGACATGACCGGCATATCAAAGAGGAAGAGACAGAGGAAAAGGCAAGGAATTAGGACACATTTGTGCTTACTGTCTCTTGCTTGCTATATCCCCCATTTGTACAGAGTATTTTGGGCTCATCAGCAAGGGAACAGTGGCACTCCAGTAGGGTGAAGGCGATGGGGGGTTGTGAACAAGAACAGAACTGCTTGGCTGGAAGATCTGAGTGTAAGAGATGGGCAAGGGCAGAAGTCTTGAGTTCTCCTTCCACTTTGTGGAAAGAAATGATCACGAGGGGGGCAGAAAACCACAAGCGTAAGTAACACCATGCAGGGGTGCCTTGAACTCACTTGAAAACCAGTGTTGTCTAGTGGTTACAGCACTGGATTAGGGTGTAGGAGTTTTGGATTCCAGTCCTCACTTAGTCACGAAGCTTGCTAGATATCCTCAGACCTATCACACTCACCTTACCTTGCAACCTATGCTGGACAATGATATCCCTCTCTCACAGGCATTGGGAGGCAAACATTTTCTTGCTCCCAGATAACCCTTAATCTTAAACAATTTTTTACTCACAATAATGCACTTCCTAACATGGACACAGAGGCTAGGAGTTGGGACCAGGGACTGCAACAAACCAAGATGCCAATTTTGTCCTCATATTTACCCTAACAGCACAATCACTGAGCCTAACAACACCAGGCACACCATCTCGGGGTTCATTCACTTGCTCATCTTCCAACATTATATATGCCATTAAGTGCCAACAATACCCCACCAAGCCTACATCGGACAAACAGGCCAGTCCTTACACAAAAGAATAAAGGAACATACATTTGACATTAAAAACCACAGCACTCAAAAAAACAGTGGGAGAATATTTTAATCTTCCAGGACATCCCTAACAGTGGTAGTCCTCAAACAAAGAAACATCAAGAGACGACCACAATGTGAAATTGCTGAACCTGAGTTCATTCACAAATTTAGAACAATGGACACCTCCCCCCCCCAGCTGAATATGGATGTAGGATTCTTCTCTCACTACAAAACAGAAGAGTCCAGTAGTACCTTTAAGACTAATCAACTTTACTGTAGCATAAGCTTTCGAGAACCACAGTTCTCTTCATCAGATGCACGAAGAGAACTGTGGTTCTCAAAAGCTTATGCTACAGTAAAGTTGGTTAGTCTTAAAGGTGCTACTGGACTCTTTTCTTTTTTGCTACTGCAGACTAACACGGCTAACTCCTCTGGGTCTCTCACTACAGATGCTTATTTTTTGCATTTCCTCCCCTGCTCTAATCAAGCTAATTATATTTCGCATTGTACCTCTACATCCTATTTTACTTCTTTGCATCACCTCTCTCACCTTCTGATTGGGATATAAGGACTCAGAGATCTCAATTCCTACTCATATCTGATATCTTGACTTTTGAAAGCCTGGAAAATCTTGTTGGTCTTTAAGGTGCTACTGGACTCTAAACTTGTTCACCGAAACTACCTCACAGGGTTGTTGTAAGGATAAAATAGGGGCTGGGAGAAACGTGTGCATGTCCCTGAGCTTCTGCTGGGGAAGGGTGAGATAAAAATGTACTGAATAGATCAGGTGTTTGCTCTCATTTGAAAGTGGGAAGGAACCGAAAAGGTGGTTGGGAGACATTTTGGTACCTGAGGCTGTCCAAAATGGCAATCTTCACTCAACATGTGGTCAAAATACAAAATTTATCACTGTTTAATAATACCTTAAATCTGCTACCTAAAGCAGATGCCTCTGTCCATTTGATGGTTCTGATAAATCAGACCTGGACATGTTTTTCCTGGGACACGCAAGAGATGGTACAACCAGTGCTGGGTTTAGGATTGCCCCTCCCAGCAGAACTGAGATCACCTAAGCCAGCACTCAGACGTAAGCCTGGTTTGCCCATACAGCAGCATCCAGTAGTCATAAGGTAGTAGACTGGGCAAATGGACTATACCACTTCAACTGCAGGGGAATTATGTCTTTATTTATTTATTGAACTTTATTAATCCCCTGCCTTTTCTCCCCAATGGAGACCCACATTATTCTCGTCTCCTCCATTTTATCCTCAGAACAAGCCCATGAGGTAGGTTAGGCTGAGAGTGTGTGACTGGCCCAAGGTCATTCAGCAAGCTGCTGGAGTAGAGCAGAGATTCAAAGTTGGGTATCCCAGATCCTAGTCTGATAGTCTAACCATTGCACCACACTTATTTCAATGTGAACATTTCTCTGTTAAGTGGTAAACTAGCACATGATGCAAAGAGCTAGGGTAGAACCTTTCCCTTAGGTGCAAATTTTTTACTTGTAGAGAATTTTGGACCCTAAAAGCCTGATCCTCCCCAACTACTGTCTGAAGTGTTAGAGGCCATCCAACCAAACCACCTCAAGGTTCCACCACTTAACTTAGCTGCAAGTGTTAGGCCAGGCTGAAGGAAGAATCATTATGTTTCCAGTAGAAAAATCTGCCCTGAATTGGATAGCCCAGGCTAGCCCAATCTTGTTAGATCTTGGAAGATAAACAGGGTCAGCCCTGGTTAGTACATAGATGGGAAATCACCAGGGAAATCTTCGGTTGCTACACAGATGTAGACAATGGAAAACCACCTCTGAATGTCCCTTGCATTGAAAACCATCTGGGGTCACTGTAAGTCAGCTGCAACTTGACAGCAAAATAAAGAAAGAAAAAGAAAGGTTTGCCTGCCCCAATGGTTTACCCAGGTGAACCGGGAGTAACGGGAAGAGCTAGCTGTGCATCCAAGGCTACGTGGCTGCAGAAGCATTTTTCATTTCTCCCTTCTCTGTTTTTTGCTGGGAAATGGAGGTGTCCTGAGATGGAGGCTGAATGTTCAACTAGCTTGGTGGGGTTCCAAAGCACTCTCAGTGGCCACAGCCAGAAGAGAAACCTGACTGGGCCTCCTTCCAACTGCTCAGTGACCTGAGCCAGAGTGACCTTTGGCAGGAAGCATCAGCGGGAGGGAAGGCTTTTCCCTTCTCAATAGCACCACCTTGTTGCATGCACATCTGCTGCTCTGCAGGAGCTCACCAAAGGGTGGGAGGCACCTTAATCCTTGCAGGCAAGAGGATCCCAGCAGAGCCTCCTGAAGAAGGTCAAAGCAGACCAGAGCGGGAAGCAGCAAGCTGTTAGGATCTAGCAAGAGTCTTGGAAGGGAGGGAGAAAGCCAAGCTGGGGACAAAAGAATGGAGAGCTGCAGACATTGAGAATGAGAGTGAGGTTGCTGAAAAGTGGAACTTGGTCTGGCTCTTTAATATAATAAATATTTATTTATTTATTTAGATATTTAAAAGGTAAAGGTAGTCCCCTGTGCAAGCACCGAGTCATTGCTGACCCATGGGGGGGGGGACGTCGCATCATGATGTTTTCTTGGCAGACTTTTTGTTACGGGGTGGTTTGCCATTGCCTTCCCCAGTCATCTTCTACACTTTACCCCCAGGAAACTGGGTACTCATTTTACCGACCTCTGAAGGATGGAAGGCTGAATCAACCTTGAACCAGCTATCTGAACCTGGCTTCCTCCGGAATTGAACTCAGATTGTAAGCAAAGCTTGGGCTGCAGTACTGCAGCTTACCACTCTGTGCCACGGGGCTCCTAGTATTTAGATATTTATGTCCTGCTTTTCTCCTTAATGGGGACTAGAAGTGGCATACATCATTCTCCCCCTCTCCATTTAATCCTCACAACAACAATCCTGTGAGGTAGGTTAGGCTGAGTGTGGGTCTGGCTTTAGGTCACACAGCAAGCTTCCATGGCAGAATGGGGATTCAAACCTCAGTCTTCCAGATCTTAGTCCAACACTCTGACTACTACACCTTGTTAGTATACTTTACATCTAGCATTTTTCACTATTTCTTTTTTCCTTTCCATTTCATAAATATTCCAAATTCCTTCCTTCCTTCCTTCCTTCCTTCCTTCCTTCCTTCCTTCCTTCCTTCCTTCCTACCACCATCTCTTCCCCCCAGTTCTGCCTTCTGTATGCGCATGAAAATTCATGTGGGCAGCCATTTTGTCATTATTTTCTGCTCCAATTTGTACCAGCTTCTCTTTCCCACCACCTGAAAACATTTATCAGTGTTTCAGGGCACACAATTCTGGACATAAGAAGGATGATAGGGTAGAGAAAACCACAAGGTTTTCCTTTCTCCCTGAAGTAGGCCCTGTAGGACATGTTCTTAGGGAACTGGGTCAGAGAAGGAAAGACAAGCTGGGTGTCAGAAACAGATTCCATTTTGCTTCATATATATTAAAAATGTTATTAGTTTACTGGGCAACCAACTATTTTAGAGTGCACACATCTGTAATTCTATATCCCTTTCCTTTAAGGAGTGATATGCATGGTTTTCATCTCTTCCATTTTATCCTTGCAATAACCCTTTGTGGCAGGTTAGGCTGAGAAAGAATTACTTTCCCAGGATCACCTGGTGAACTTAATGGCTGAGCAGGAATTTGAACCTCAGAGCCAAGCTACAAGTAATGCCTGACACAGGTTGGACACTTGTCAGCTTCCCTCAAGTTTTGATGGGAAATGTAGGTGTCCTGGTCTTACAGCTTGGCTCTCCATTTAATTGAAGTTTACAGAACCCCCCACACACACCCAGCGGAGGGGAAGGGGGGCGCCCGACAAGAGCCCAACGCTTTTACTCCCCTTCCGACCACATGTTCTCCCTCCCATAGACTGCCGCTCTGTAAATTTCAATTAAATGGACAGCCAAGCTGCAAGACCAGGACGCCTACATTTCCCATCAAAACTTGAAGGAAGCTGACAAGTGTCCAACCTGTGTCAGGTGTCACTTGTAGCTTGGCTCTGAGAGGTCTCCCAGATCCTAATCGGACAATCTAACCACTGTGCTGCATTGATTTTCAACACAGACATGTAACAAGCTGTAGAATGTCCTCAAGTCAGAATTGACTTATGGTGATCCCTGGTCGGGTTTTCATGGCAAAAGACTAACAGAGGTGGTTTGCCATTGCCTGCCTCCGCAACCCTGGTCTTTGTTGGAGGTCTCCCATCCAATTACTAACTAAGGCCAACCCTGCTCAGCTTCAGAGATCTGATGAGATCAGGCTCATCTGGGCTATCCAAGGTCAGAGGTCTTACCCAAACAGTGACTAGCTTTAAAGCATGAGTCTAAATGTTCTAAACTGTACTATGGATAGGGTTTTGATGGCCATCAATATTGGGTAGTGTTTCCATCCTACCATTTCCTGGCACACCTTGGAGGCAGTCCTCTTTCCAACAACTATATCTCTGGCTAGTTGCATCGGGAGGGTTTGGGGTTCAGTGGCAGAGCATCTGCTTGGCATGCAGAAGGTTCCAGGTTCAATACCCAGCATCTCCAGCTAAAAAAGTCAGGTAGTAGATAATGTGAAAGACCTCTGAGAACAGCCACCAGTCAGAGTAGACAATACTGACCCTGATAGACCAATGGTCTGATGCAGTAGAAAGCGGCTTCACGTATTCATGGGTTTCAACTGTGCCTCTGTAGTAACAATTGCTTCCACATGGTGTCAGCCTAGCACCATCTTCTCCCCCCTCCCTTGAAAATTGAAAGCTTGCACCCATTACCCAGTGTTCCTCTACAGCCGTTAAATAGCTGGGCTCCTTTGTCTTTTAAATGCTTTTGAAATTTCCCTCTGTACTCCATTCTTGAAACTGCAGGCATCAATGCCCTTCCACAGCACTGTCCTTAACAGCAGCCATCTCCATATCTAGTTCCATTATTTAGTTCATAATACTTTAAAGACTCTAAAGTTGTATTACAGATGCAAGGTCTGAATCCCTTACTCTGGTCCATTGACCTGGATATGGATAACTGGTTTTTGGAAGCCTTCAGGCCTTTGGAAGTGCAAACATGCCAACTGGATTTGGTAACTATGGTATTTATGGTCTCCTTTCATATATGTCAGGATTTGGACTCACGCAGGGCCTCTGGATCAGAATCTGAGCACAGAAGTATGCTGTGACATAGAATTATTTTTAGAGGTTATTGACTCAGGGTGGTTACTTAAACTAACAGCTTCCGTGTGAACTAACTGGAAGCTCCCAAAATATTTGAGTTTCTTGGGTCGGTCACAGGCCACGCCTGTTTATAGACAGTTCTGTGGCACCAGAGGTACCTCTTCCTCCCCGCTATTTGTTTCTTCTTTTCAGGGCTGATTCTCCAGCTAAGCCACTTAAGCAACTATTTGGAGTGACACAGCAAGGGTGTTGGTGCAACTTTGTTCACTCCTAACCATCAGTGGAAGGATAACTGGCAACCCTTCCTGGGCTTGAACTGCCAGTAGCTGGATCTAAGCCATTCTTAGGATGTAGGATTTACCCTAAATGGAATTTCACAACTCTGCAGGACCTCACTGCATCATGGGATGATCTAGGATTCACTTGAAACACCATAGAGTTTCCAGTGAATCCTTGAACGTCTTACAACATGCTGATGCCACTTTTTGGTTCTGTCGCGAGATGTGGCACTGTGAGATGTCATCTCCCCCATTTTTCCCATGCCACCACATAGAATGCCAGTGGGGTACAGGGGAGCACTAGAAGGAGATTCCCCTCTAGTAGCAGGCAAATGGCAACCCTAGCCGTTCTCCTGAGGGGTTGCCATAGAAGCTCAGGCCCAGAAGGGGATGGATGTACCTTGCTTGGGATGGCAAAATATTTTGAACCAGCCTTGCCTCCTTTTCAAGATGAGTTAACAGGCCATTAACCAAAGGCACCAGCAACTATACTCAATGTATAAAGCAGTCTTATACTGAGGCCAGATTCAAACATTACCGAGTACACAGGCTGGGTCTGGATGAACGCACTCCATGAACAATTCCCATGTGCACATTGCCGGATTCAGATCAGGGCTCCAGCAGGAGAAGGGGCTTTAGACTTTCCAATTGTGCCAGTCTCTCAGTCCTAAATAATCCCAGGAAATGCTGTTTGTTGTGTTGGGGGATGCCATGTATATCTTAGGGAATTTGTGGCTTTCCCCAGATAACACTTTCAGGACTGGGAAAATGGCCCAGTACAAAATTAGAACTGGTTCCTTCTGTCACTAAGCTGTGTCCCCTCTTTATTCAGAACAGAGGGTAAGAAGAAAAGGCAGCTGCTCTGATGCCTGCTCTGACATCCCTCTTCCTTTGTCTGAATATCCCTTAGGTCTTATTGCTAACTCCCCTGATCATCCCACCCTATCTCCTGGTTCTCAGGATTTTACATCTTAAATCTCTTTCCTGCTCCCATCCTATTGCTAGTCCCTCCTCTCCATCTGGTTCTTTCTGCCTGTTCCATTCCTCTGGGGAGTGAAGACATGGAAGGGGCACCATCTGGCACACTCCTGCCACATCCTCCCAAGAGGTCCTCAACACCGGCTGATAGCATCCATTTCAGCCTGGAAAGATATACCTCCCTTTCTCCCCCTGCCCCACATTCCCTGCCTTCAGCGGCATTTTCTGGGTCGGCCCCAGGCGGGACAAGCCCATAGGGCAGGCATGGGATTTGTAGGCCACAGAGATGCCTTGGGGCATCGCTCCATGTGTGTGATGGAGGAGTAAAAAATAGGTTGCCTGGAACACAAGTGGGACAAAGTCTAAATACCTGTTCGGAGATCATTGTTGGGAGGTAGGGGTCAGACTGTGGCAGTCTTGGTTGAGATGTGTGTGAGGCAGGTAACAGAAAAATGTGGGTCAAGGAATTTGGCAGGCTTGCGGGGCTGTCCAGGGTAGTGGGTGGCTGTGGGTCAAAATTAAGGGCCTTGACAGTGTTGCAGTTTAAGGCTTGGATATTGGAGGGTTTTGAGAAAAGTGGCAGAGTTGAGGCAGGAGACAAGATTGAGGTGAAGGATGGGAAACAGGCATAGCAGCTGTGCCAATACAGAAAACCTTCTGCTGGGAGACATGTCATGGCTGCTTATAGCTGGAGATGGAGTGGGGGGACAATTGGGGTAGAAAGGTAGCAGGCCAGGTCTGAGATATGGGGCAGTTATGGCTGGAGATGAGAGGGCTGCTTGCAGAATGGCAGAGAGAGAAAAGAGCATTTTTCCAATCCCTTCAATGTGATGTGTTGGGCACCCCCCAGGACCCCAAGAGACAGTTGGGGAAGGGAAACGGCAGTCCGCTCCGCCGCACTGGATTGCCCCAACCCAGTCTCTGCCTCACATCGAAGTGACATGTGCTGGGGATCTAGTTTGAGGGGAGGGCTTGAGCCATGTGAGAGAAAGCAATGAGTGCCACCTCACTTAGACTTCTGCTTGGAGGTTGCCTGACATGGGGAGAGGTGGGGGACAGCTGTAGAGGCCACCAGACTCCTCAGTAAGACCTCTTCAATATCTTCCAGCTCCATGGCCCTCCTGAAACACACATACACCCCTCCCGGCCCACAGTATGAGAAACACGCGTGGACACACACACCATGTCTAGTCACATCTCCCATTTCATGCTGCAGAAACTCTGAAGCTGCATCTGGGCCTATGAAATCACTGGTTACTGTTGAACTTCCTTATCTGTCTGGCCTCAAGGGATGTGGCTGTGAATCTCAGTCTCCTCCGCCCCTTGAACTATTTCTGGGGCAGCCTTGAGAGAGGAGCATTCGCTGGGGTGGGGGAGGGATGGGTAAAGACAGAGCTTGGAATGGAATCACCTTAAAGTCGCAATTAACAAAATCAGGGCCCTGTCAGTGGCAGGAGATAATCCAAAGCGATAGAGCGGGAGGGGGGGCACACAGGAGGGCAGGGAAGGACATGGTGCTGAGATGGGGATGAGGGGCTCCCAATTTCCATATGTGGGCAGATTTGGGGCTTCTCAGGGAGAAGGCTGTTCTTGATCGAAGTGTATGGGTTGGGGGTCCAGGAAGTAGTCCTGACATTATTATTCATAACTAGATGAGAAAGGACCCAGTTGCTGATGGATTTGGAGGTTGTTTCATTTTGCTTTCCCCCCTTCAGGTGCCGGAGAAACACTAAGGAATTATGTGCTCTAAACCTCCACAGCAATCCATCCCCTCCAGGCATCGCCCACTCCTTTGCCATGCTACCCCACCCCTCAATCCTGTGTTGCCGGGCAGATAGAGGGCAGATAGATTGGGCCTGACAGTCTTTGAGTCCCCCCAGGCCCCCTTCACACATGAGTCAATCTGCTTTGCATTTTTAATTGACGGCATGTCGCAGCAACAGAAATTTGTACTTAGCTCCCCCCCCTCCTAGACCACATGGACAACCCCCCCCCACTTTTTATAATGTTGCTTCCAACTACTAGGCCCCTTGAGATCCTGAAGAAGATATTTTGCCCCTCCATCTGCAAATTCCATCTGCAAGATGACCAGTTCACCCAGGCGCTTTTAAAATTATTATTATTATTCAGGGCCATTTGGTCCTGACTCCATCCTGTTTTTTCCCTCTCTCCCTGGTTGCTATATGATCCTGATCGTATGAAACTGGCCCACCTACTTTTTCCGCTTCTACGCAAAACCCTGATTTCTGTCCTACATGCTTTTCTTTTCTGATATGCTGTCTAGACCTGACTTCCCCCTCCTGACTGCTTTTCCCATCTTCGCCCTGACCTGATACCACGGTTCTGTTTCCTTTTGTGCCCTTTGGTCCTCCCCCGTTGCCACCATGATGCTTGCTTTTCTCTGTCCCTCTTGGGCCAGTCAGTCCCAATCTGATGTTCCTGTCTTATCCTTTCTTTTTCTCTTGCCAATTAGTTCTGACTTGTGCTGTCTTTTCCCTTGCAACAAAGGGTATTGAATCAAGCCAGGTGATTGCTGGTGAACTTGTAGACACTTGTAGAATTTTGAGAACAAGTCGTGGGCAGGCGTCACCACCAAATGGCTGTCATGTGGGCTGGGTCCAATCACAAAATGCTGGGAGAGTCCACAAAAATGTTAGGAGGCTTCAAACCAAGGCAGTTGTTTCCCTGCAGTCGCCACCTGGGGTGTTCTGAATAGGTTTGCCAACTGCAGGTGGGGCCTAGAGTTCTGGAATTACAATTGATCTCCAGATTATAGAGATCCCCTGGAGAAAATGACATCTTCAGAGGGTGGATTCTATGGCATCACATCCCTGCTGAGCCCCACCCCTGCCTTCCCCAGGCACTCTCCCCAAGTCTGTAGGAATTTCCCGGACTGGAGTGAGCAACCTTTCTTCTGAAGCATCTTCTACTTAAATGAAATACCAGGAAGCCAAACTTCGTTCTTTGCCTTGGAAAAGAAGCAAGTGGCTATAGCAATGCCAATACCAAACTATCAACCGTCATAAGTCTATGTTTATGATTCAACTGTGCCAAATGCCAAAATCAATAGGTATATGCTACAATATTCAACAATTGCTCAACAACATTCAATAATCTGTACTTTACAAATTCCAGGATGCATACATATACATAACTTCAAAGTTCATTTACAAAAACATTCACAAACATCATTTATCTCCCAGAGCTGACTCATAATCAAGAATTGTAAACATTGGAAATAAAGTGCAGATAGTTGAGGATCACTGACTCTTCAGTCCACACCTACTAGGAGGCTGGAAAGGCAACCAGATCCTCCTAATATGCACAATCACCATATTGTCTGAAAGATACAATGCATGCTAGGCTAGTTGATTCCAACTCCACACTCTCACCCTTTTCTCTTGTCAGATCCAAAAGTTTTAACCAAGGGCCCCTTCTTGCCCATTTCCCCCCTCTCTCTTGGAATGGCTTGTCATAAGAACACAAGAAGAGCCCTTCTGGTCCATCTAGTCCAGCACACAGTGGCCAACCAGTTATTCACAACAGGGTATAGAGGCCGAGGTCTTCTCCTGATGTTGGCACTGGCATCCAGAGTTTCACTGCCTCTGACTGAGGAAGTTCTCTTTAGTCACCATGGCTTGGTCCAGATCAGCTCTAGTGTTTTGCCTTTCAAGCTGTTCAGTCTTGACCCACTTCCCTTCACCCCCTCATCCTGTCTACATTTTCTCTCAGGCAGGTCAGCTGGACCCCTTGCTTTCTGTTTCCATCTCAGTAGGTCCCAATCCAATGCTCCAACTCAACTTGTTTTTTGCTTTCCTTCAGCTGATCACAGATGCCCAGCTGCTTCGGCTGAATCCATTAGACCTCACTACATTCCACAGAAGTCTTAAAATGTCTGATTTGTTTGTTTGTTTGTTGAATTTATAGCCTGCCCTCCCTGCAAGCGGGCTCAGGGCAGGTCACAACATCACAAAACCACAATTTCTAGAGGATATAAATACAATAAGTACAATAAATTACAGTATAAAATCATATAAAACAATAGAATCATGTAAAACAATAAAATATCAATACATATCATTCAGAGTAAGCATAATAGATCTCATTAGACAGTGGAGTGGAACAAAGGCAAGGGACTAGCAGGATAGTTCACCAGCCCCTCAACCCCTCTCATCTATTCTCAAAGGCCTGGTGGAAGACCTCCGTTTTACAGGCCTGGCAGAACTGTAATAAGTCCCTTAGGGCCTGGGCCTCAGCTGGGAGAGTGTTCCACCAGGCTGGAACATGATTCTCACCCTGCTCAGAAGTGGGACCTGGTGATTTGTGTTTGGGCCAAGCCAGGGCTCCTTGGGGTTGTGATTGGGATGGAACAGGGTTGCCAACCTCCAAGTGGCAGCTGGATATCTTCCAGAATTACAATTGGTATTCAGAAACAGAGACAAGTTCCCCTGGAGCAAATGACTGCTTTGGAGGGTGGACTCTATGGCATTATACCTCACTGAGGTCCTTCTCCTCCCCAAATCTCACCCTCCCCAGGTTCCATCTCCAAATTTCCCGGAATTTCTTAACCCAGAGTTAGCATCCCTAGGATGAAACCTGACTTAGAGTGTGTTGTATTAAGTAGCCTGCCAGAACATTTTTTGGGGGGGACAGGGACTTAGAATTAGGATTCCTGGCTCCTTTGACTAGGGGGACATTGTTCATAGGGAGTTTGAGAACTAGGGTTCTTAGATTTTTGTGAGAATGGATTCTCTGGGGCCTATATGACCAAAGTGAACTTGCACCTACGGTCCTCAGAGGCAGCAGAGGTTTGCAGCTTGGAGCCCAAAATCCTGGCTTCTCATTTTTCCATCCCTGTAGCCTTTGATGACAAGGTGCATGCCTCTTTCTCTGCACCGTCTGTGCTGTTTCCCCCCTCCCTATCCCCTCCATACCCTGTAGCCCTGACTGGCTATGACAGGCTCCTTCTCTATGATTTCTGCAAGCAACGGTGCATGGGTGTATAGCTGGGGACTTCTCTCTCTCTCTGCTCTCCCCGCCACCACCACCCCAGATCCATTGGAGGGAATTAAGTTCAAATCTGACACGACAACTTAGCACAAATGTCACAGCAGCATTGCGTTCGCCCCCTAAGCACATCCCAGCCTCCCCCACCCCCAGTCACAGTGCCCAGGAATGATATTTATTCTTGTACTATGCCTGCCCAAGAACCACTCACAGAGCCAAAACAAGAGAGTGTGGGTATGGGCAGCAGGAGCTGCACGGGAGATAGAATCCATTGTTGGAAGACCAAGTAGGGTGGGCATCAAGAAACGGTGGGTAAAGGGTAGACAGCAGGATCTCCTAATAGTGAAACACTGAATAAGGGCAGAAGGACAGGCATTTGAGAAGGCACACAGCAAGTGCAGGGAGTCAAAGGAGAGAAAAGCAGTGGAAGTATTGGGAACGGAGGGAGATGTATAGGCTGGGCACAAGGTGAAACTGGGCAGAGAAAACGGGCATCTACCAAGGACAGTCTGGTGGGAGTTGCTTAGAGAAGGAGAACATAGGTATCAGATATCAGAAGCAGGTTGATGGGAGCCCTGGAAATCAGATGCTGGGAAAAGAATTATAAAAGCCAGGGATACCCCAGGAAACAAGACTGGGGCAGTGGGATTAAAACTGGGTGGCAGGGAAACAAAGGAGGAACTGGAGAACTTGTGCCCACAAGACTGCTTGGCTTCTGACAAACAGGTAGGCACTGGGCAGGGTGCTGGAGTATAAAGTGGGGAAGGGGGAGGTTGTTTGTGGACAAAAAAAGGCACTGGGACTGAGACTGTTGCCCTGGAACTGCTTTTCTTATCTCCGAGCACAGACAACACAGTGCCCGTTGGTGTTTGTTCTGGAGTGTGCTTCCATTCATCTTTCTCCTCTTTTTTTCCCATACCCCCAAAGGATGAACCCCCAAGTTAGGCATGAGTGTTGCAGATCCTGAGTGCAGTTCACTTCCCTAAATCCTATAGATTTATTTAAGCAAGCTATCTGTGTGCAGGATTGCAGCTGTTGAGACTATAGCTCCCCAACTAACAAATGTGCTCTTTTATTGCAGATGGACCGAACCCCTCTTTATAAATAACTAACTGGTATGGACCCAAATATTGCCTGCCGCTGATTGCTTACAGCCGGGTTCTGCTCCCTTGCCTGCTCCAGTTTTGCTTGTTCAGTTTTCAGAACCAGAGGATTTCAGGTATTAATGATTGTATTATTTATGATAGGATAGACTGTGTATACAATAATAAATATACCCAGCTAAGGGAGAAGAATATCAGTAAACACTCTACTAAAGAATTCTTGGGAGAAGGCAGATGGTTTGCATTTGGAGTTTTTCTGTTGGGGCTAAAACAACAAACACACCAAAGATATGTGGCAGATCCAACCAAGCATTTGGGAATGGATTATGGAGGAATGGGGCATAGTTTCTACAGGCTTCTGATGAAAAGGCAAGAATGAATGCCTGTCCTGACTGGAGCCTGATACAAGGGGCTGGGGCTGGGTGGTGGATTTGAGGGAAACACTCTTCCATATGGAACCTGTGGGGAATACATATTTGTGGAGGTATGGTGTTACATAACATCAAATCCCACATTTCATTTCCATTCAGAATTGTACTTTTGTGTGATTTCCCCCAAACTTTACTTTTGTTCCATTAGTTCTTTTTGTTGTTCAGAATATAGATTTTCCTTTCCCTCCCAAATTTCTTCATCTTAGGTCAGAAAGACTTCTTGCGCCTATTTTATTATGTAGTGGGCTAGGCAGGGCGGCCATTTTGGGGTGTGTATTTAAGGGGCTGGGAGCAACATGCTCCCTTTCTACTGTGAGGACTGACCTACAGGTTGAGAGGGAAGGCTGGTGTTGGAGGACAGAAAGAAAGAAAGCTTAACAGCTGTAAACAAAATGCCACTTATTAATGATGTCCATGGGATAGAAATGCATCAGGAGGGTGTTTTCATGTATCTTTCTGTACACATACAATAAAAGTGATGGATACATACGTTCCACAGATATGGTGTGTTTCCAAGAATGTAATATTTGTCAGGGTACACTGTGCTTGGCTGACTTCAGGATGGGTTTCAAGACTATATTTGTGAGTAGTGGCTGCTGTGTGTTTGTAGATATATATGTGTGTGACAGAATGATGCAATATTTTCATGTCTGTCTTTGGAGGATCATTATAGAGATTGTATTCAGAGCAGGGCAGATTTGTAGCAAGCCTATTGCGTGTATTGGTGGCTCTGGGTTTATGCTTCTATATTGGTATAAGACATTGATTTTATATTGCTTTGTGTGTCATGAGTAAAGCTGTGATGGTGCTTAGGGGGTGCGGCCAGTGCCAGAGTAGGTGTGGCCAATACATTCTGGGATACCCCCATCTCTTGGTGCCCCAAAAATAAGGGTTCCAGAATTTGTCAAGCGGAATGGGAAAAATGGATCCTTCAGCTGTACGTAAAGATCCTACTGAGGAACTGTATGATGACTCTAAAATCAGTATTTAAATTCTGTTGAGGAATTAGAATAAAACTATTAAAAAGTATATCAGCATCAGCAGTATAGAAGATTTGGGGGAAGAAATATTGCTGTTAAATAAAGACAGAGTAAAAGGAGAGGAGTCTTACTGAAGGGAGGGCCTGGGATCGTCGGATGGGCAGATACTCAAAAAGGGGGTTTTGCTAAGCAAGGTTGACCATACTTTTCCAGGTATCAGAGGTACAGAAGGACAGAATCAGCTCCTTCTGTCACACTGTGAGTACCCCAGAGAAATTACTTAGACCCAAACTTACCCCAGCCTCAATGCTCTTTGGCTGGCTTCTTTTATCTCAAACTGATGGTGTTGGCTGTGAGTGTGGTGGCTTGCATTGCTCTGATGTTGAATAAAGCAGCTTACTCTGGATGTGTTTTCAAGGCTGTTGCTTATGCTGGAGACAGGAGGAGAGGATGTGTGATTCCAAAGCGTTTTGAAAAACCTGTGTTTTCATAATAAAAAATAAGACATTCGTCGAGTCTTCAACCTAACGAGATTTTAACCATTCTTAAATATGGCACAGGCAGAAACAGAAGAGTTCTATTTATCAAAGAAAAAAGTTCAGGCTAATTTGGACATATATTTCAGCTGGGAGAGTGTCTAATTTACACTAGGTGTGTTTGTATCTCCCTGTCTGCTCTCCATTGAGTTACAGTTTGCTGTACTATTCCAAATGGGTAGCGATGTTAGTCTGAAGCAGCAGAATACACCAGGAATCTAGTGGCCCTTTATTCCAGCATAAGCTTGTGTGAGTCACTTCATCAGATGCACGCAATACATCAGGCTGATTTATATACGCAACAGAAATGTGTGTGTGGGGGGGGGTCTTACAATGAGAGCCTGATTCTAATGTACCATTTTGATCTTTCCTTATTTCTGCATGCTTTCTGTCGCGCGCTGTTTGTTTTGTATTTGTTTGTGGGGGTCATGCACATTTCTTGAGATGTAGCATGACTGTGTTGGCCTGCTGTTGTGTGAGTAAACCGGTGCCTCTCTGTATTTGTGGTGGTGATCTTAGAAAATTGCACTTTGTAGGCATTCTACCTGTATAGAGCATATTTGAGCAGTCTCCCACTAGCTGCTTTGTGTATTGCTAATGTTGCCAGGACAAACAATCAGTTCCAAATTCAGAATTCTCATTCGAATAGTCCCCTCTCCTCGCCCCATTTGAATCTGCCCAGGTGTTTTTATTTCACCCCACTACTCTATTATTTACCTTTTAAAAAGCTTCACTTTGGTGTAGTGGTTAAGAGCGCGGGATTCTAATCTGGAGAACTGGGTTTGATTCCCATCCCTACTCCTCCACTTGAAACCAGCTGGGTAGACTCGGGTCAGTCACAGCTTCTAGGAGCTCTCTCAGCCCCACCCACCTCACAGGGTGTTTTGTTGTGGGGATGATAACAACATACTTTGTAAACTGCTCTGAGTGCGCATTAAGTTGTCCTGAAGGGCGGTATATAAATCGAATTTTGTTGTTGTTGTTGTTGTTGTTATTACAGATAGGACGACTAAGTACAAATTTGCTTGCATGAATTGAGTTCAAATGAAAGCAGGGATAATTTGCCTTTTCTTATCCTGAATTTAGACTCCCATTTTCCTAATCCTTGATCAAGAGTTTTATTTAAATTAATTATATGATCACAGATAATAATTTGATGCCTTTTATTATCATTTGATATTTTGCAATTGCATAATTCAATTGCATAAAGTAAATTAAATAATGCACAATAAACTGGCCCCAAAAATCCCAGTTTCTGTTAATCCTGCAAGATAAATATCCTGAATTTCTATTTTATAAGAAACAAGACTGAGCTACATTGTTCTTTAATGTACTTGAAAGGCTATAGATCTGCTTAGGATTGCATTGTAAAGCTTTGGCAGATTTCAAATTCAGGCTCACAATGCTTGGATCTTTTAAAAAAACTAATTATTGTGGATTATTATGTTTGGGGTTTGTGGAGAGTGCTTGCTCTGATGCCCAAAGCCTCCTACAGAACCTCCACGCTGGTTTGAATCTGGGATTCCTACGGCTATGATTGCCATTTTAAACAGGGCAAACTTGTTATATAGAAGAGAGAATTACAGCAAGTTCTCTTTCTCCTACAAGGTGATACAATGGAGTATGAAGCTACCTTTGTCCAAATTTTCCCTTCTGTACAACTACACTCTGATCAGTATTCTAATTAGTATGAGTGTGTGCATCAAGTGTTTGTAGGGCTGTGCATGCTGGCAATGCATCCTTTGGTTTAAATTCATGGTGATGTTTGCAAACATGATGTGAATCTGTAATACCTGGGTGTGCATACCATGACCTGTGCATTGGTGTACAATTCTTAAATTTCTGTTCTGCAGATGTTGTTGTGGGGGAAATTCTGTTGCAATGTTTTTTTTCCTTTGTGTGTGCACACGTGCGTACGTATGGACCTCTTCTAAAGGGTTTCCAGTCCTTGCTCTTTCCTCCATATTACTGCTAAACAGATTCCATTTGGATTTGCTCCACAAGCAGCAAAACTCTATGGGTTAGATCCATCAATTCTTTCAAGTGTATATTAATTTAAAATAATGTATAAAGTAGTACTGGGAGTAATTTTGAAAAACAGGAGGAATTGCCTGGTTTGTTTAAGAGCCCTGCTCAGAAGAGTTAAAACAGGTCAGAGTACACTTCTTTTGGTATTGCTATGTATTATGCATTGCTCTGCTGTAGCATTGCAGATTGAAATCTTTGCCCAGAGGCAAAAACACACACACATGTTGAACTTGGCTACAAGTGTGAAGCCATCAAGGAAACAAACCTCTGCAAAGAAAATGCTATTTTAAAATAAACTGCTCAGCATAGTTCTAGTCATACAGAAGCTATCCAGGGTCTCTGTCTTTTAGAAATGTGCTTTTTTGAACCACGTGCATTTCTTGTGAATTCCAGTGCAGACAATATGTATCTTTCAGGCTGTGCAATGGATATTAGTAATCTGCATGCTGTGATACTTGTGTAGTTCATATTATTGTGCTTTTTATTTAGCAAAGTGTTTAGGGGCTAGGGTTGTCAATCTCCAGGTAGTGGGTGGAGATCTCCTCAGGGAATTATAACTGATCTCCAGGCCGCAGAGATCAGTTTCCCTGGAGAAAATGGCTGCTTTGGAAGATGGACTCTATTGGCATTATACTCCACCAAATTCCCTCCCCAAACCCTGCCATCCCCAGGCTCCATCTACAAAATCTCCAGGAATTTCCCAACCTGGAGCTGGTAAACCTATTAAGGGTGCTCAGTATGCTTGTGTGGCCACATCTTAGAGAGCACTGAATTTTATTCTGCATGCCATATGGCTGTGATACATGTTGGTCCATGATCATGGTGTTAGTGTGGCTGTGAGCTTTCTGTTGTGATAGGACTGGTTATTAGGACTTGATGTGTATAAGCACCTGTGTGGCTTATGGCCCTGCATAGCCCATTGCCTACAGACACAAGGTTGATTTCCCAGTTCATAACAGAAGAGGTGCCTTGGGGCAGTGGTGTAAGCAGAGAGTGAGAGAATGACACATTGCTGTTCATTCCAGGTGCCTTCCTATCATGCAACGGAGATTTCCCCAGAGGTCCCTGTGACATTGTAGGGCCTCTTGGGCAATCTCCCATTTAATGGCGGGAGGGGGTGGTAAGCCTGATTTATTTCTTTATTTGGAACATTTATATGCTTCCTCTCCAAAGAAGCTGCTTGAGGTGGTTTAGAAAACAAAGTACAATAAAGTTATTAAACAGGAAAATAATTTTTAAAATTAACAACCATTGCAAACCCAGCCATAGCCTAACAGTTCCATCCTAGTTTCAGGTGAATAGCCATGTTAGTCTGCAGTAGATGAGCAAGATTCGAATCCTTTGTTAGTTCCATCCTAAGCGGAGTTACGCCCTTCTAAGCGCACTGAATTTAAGGCCTCCTCCTCCTCCTCCGTATCTCTTGCATGGGGATAGGGCAGAAAAAATGTTCTTGAAATAATTCCAAATGTTTACTTATCGCATTTGGAGAACTATAGCAGCAAGAATGTATGTGTTTAGTTGAGGGAAACACAGGTTCATATCCCTTGGGTATATTATTCTTCCTCAGACTAATTTACTCAGAACAGTTTGGGAAAGGGGGAAAAGTCTCTCTGAGCTGCTGGAAAGCAGCATGAAATAAAAACATAATTAACAAAAGAGTATTAGACAGGGCAAGTTCTATTTACAGACCTCAGATTTGTTTAAATTTCTATCTCAAAATCTTGACGTCCATATCCTATAAAACAAAACAATAACAAATAAACACCAAGTTAAAATAATTCCTATTGGGTCAACAACCAGATGTTGCAGAAAGAGACGTGGATTGTACACCCTTCAAAACAGGAAGCAAAAAGTCTGAGCATGAAGAATTGTTGTGAGCAGTGGTGCAGCTGGCCCAGAACTCTGCCTCCAGCGAGGAGGGGAAAAAATCACACACAGAGCAAAGTGAAACACAGTGTGGTGTAGCAATATGATGGGGTTGCCAGCTCTAGGTTGGGAAATTCCTGGAAATTTTGTAAGTAGAGCCTGGGGAGGTAGCTATAATGTTATACCGCCCACCGTTCAAAGCAGCCATTATCTTCAGGAGAACTGATCTCTGTAGTCTGGAGATCAGTTGCAATTCTAGGTGATCTCTGGGTCCCTCCTAATGGTTGGCAACCCGACAATCTGATTGGGAAGCCTTGGATTTGAATCCTTGCTAGAATTATGAAGTTTACCTTGGGCCAGATACTTACCTGAGCCTTACCTGATTTATAAGATGGCATCGGCCATTTCCCCACACAACTCAACAATAAAATTGGTTAGTCTTAAAGGTGCTACTGGACCCTTTTTGATTTTGCTACTACAGACTAACACGGCTAACTCCTCTGGATCTACAACTCAACCTGGCGCTGTACACCAGAGTACTCTCTTCCATATATATTCATTCACACGCCCTCTTGGCCTTCTCCATTCCTTGCAGCCTCCCCATAGCTCCCAGTCAACCTTTTTCTCCATCCCGCCAGATCGGCCCAATGTGTGACCTGAAGTGTAACTAGGGTTACCTACTGCAGGTTGGAAAATTCCTAGAAATTTGGGGGCGGGGGGTGGCACCTGGGAAGGGTGGAGTTTGGGGAGGGGAGGGACTTCAGCTGGGTATAGTGTCATAGAGTCCACCCTCCAAAGCAGCCATTTTCTCCAAGGGAACGGATCTTTGTCGCTTGGAGACTAATTGTAATTCTGGGACATCTTCAGGCCCCACCTGGAAGATGGCAACCCTATGTGTGACCATGTGGCTGCAGCCCCCCCCCCCCCCTCCAGCTCTGCCTGGTGACTGCTTTACTTTCAACTCCAGCTCCCAACCTGAGCCAGGTCTACACATTCAGCAGAATGAAGGTGGTAGAATATGGAGGCAGTAAAACAGGCTGTACTATTTCAGACTGCTGATGGGAGATTCACAGTTAAAGATAAATGCTCCCGGAAAATAGAAACAAACAAGCAAGCAACAGGCAAAGGTTTGGGCTAGATCTGGAGCATCTCTCCTGGAGGGTTTTGATATTTTTACATAGGAAAGAATTCAAAGAGTGATATACACCCCCCACCTCCGTAGTCTAAAGTGATACAGTCCATTGCACTGCCTCATTTTCCAGCACCAGGAAGGGTATCCAAGCATCGTCCAGTCCAACCCCTGCACAATGCAGGAAATCTGTAGTTATCTCCCCAGTGACCCCTGTTCAATGCCCAGAGGAAGGCAAAAAATCTCCAGGATCCCTGGCCAATCTGGCCTTGAGGAAAATTCCTTCCTGACCTCGAAGTGGCAATCAGCATTACACTGGGCATATAAGAAAGGGCCCCGAGAGCTGAGCACAGGCTTGTCCCTTCCTGTCCTCTCTCTTATAATCTGGCTAAATTCATACTGAGTCTGATAAACTCAGTCATAAACCCAGTCTTCAAGGCCAAACTACATGTGATTTTATTAACACAAATCTAAGTGTAAATTGGCTCCAAGAAGCATCTGAGGTGGGAGGGGGAAAGTATGCAATCTGGACTGGACTTGTGGTACTGTGGGAGAAAGATTTGGTTCTTCATTCCCCAGCTCCATTTACCTGATCGATAATTGCGTCTTCCTTGAACTACATTAAACACAAATAAGGAAAAAAGACTGGCACAATATGAGTACCTGTCTTTTTCCCTACTGGGGCTTAAAGTAGCAGGGGGTGATGGGTTGTCTGATGAAGGGAAAGAGCTAACCCTCCTTCTGTACTACTCCCAGTCTATATTAGGACCCTCCCCAGGCTACTTTTTTGGGTCAGCAGTATCATTTTGTCCTTATTTAGAAAGAAAAAGGGTCTGCCTTCAGAACTTCAGCTATTCTGGAATTGTGCAGGAGCTGTTTCAAGTCTCTGAGCCATATTCTAGCTATGTACACTTCAAATCCCCAAAAGCAAGACAGTAAATAAAAGAAACACACACACACACACACAAGTTTAAACATCTCACAGTGGAGAAAGCTAAGAGTTATAGATGCTGGGTTTCAAGGAATTGGTTGTTAGGCCCTATTTAGATTCGTGCAGATAGTTGGCAAGAAAAAGCCTGAGGCAGGAAGGTACCCTGTCAACACTTCCATGCAATGTATGTCTGTCCCCTGTATTCACCATCAGGGAATGTTTCATCTATCCATTCGCATGTAGCTTCTGTTTGTTGGTCTGTTCATCCTTATTTATCCACCTGTGTACACGGTCCATCTTCTTGTGGCTGCTTCCCTATATTCTTCCTTATTTCCATGCCAAGTACCCAGTTTTCACTCTCTTTTTTTTTCTGCCAGTGCTAAATATTCAGGTATGATTTAAATGCAATGCTGGTGAGGCAGAAGTTCTTGTATACAACTTTGCATAAACTGGGCAACCACCTGTGCAAAGCAGCTATTTAAACAGGACGCCACACAAGTACAAAGTGTGGAGTAGTGGTCAGAGTGCCCAACTAGGATTTACAAGACTGAGGTTGGAATCCCCACTCTGCCATGGAAGCATGCTAGTTTGTGAAATTGCACAAAACTCCTAGATAACAGCATCTTCCTGGCGCGATTTCGCATGAGAAGACAGTGTCTTCCGGGTCTTTTGCGCGATGTTCCGCAGGCAGGTAAGACATGTGGAAACGGCCAACAAGATAAACTGCTTTGGTTCCCCACTAGGAAGAAAGGTGGGGTATAAATAGGGTTGCCAATTTCTGGGTGCAGCCTGGAGATCTCCCAGAATTACAGCTGATCTCCAGGCTACAGAGATCACTTCCCCTGGAGAAAATGGCTGATTTGGAAGATGGACTCTATGGAATCACATCCTTGCTGAGTTCCCTCCTCAAATCCTGCCCTCCCAACACACCACCCTCAAATCTCCAGGAATTTCCCTGCCCACAGCTGGCAACCTTTGATATATGAAATAAATTAAATAAAGAAACTTCTGTGGGTGAGATCTGCCTTGCCAGCATCATGTTTAAATCTATTTAGCTGGGGGACAGGACAGGATGCATGGGGCGGGCGGGCCATGAGAGCCACCCAGAGGAAAGAAGATCCTTCAGTGCTACAAAAATTGAAAGACTGTAACTGGGACTGAAGACTGGCAAATCAAGACCATTGTGCTTCCAAGGTCTTTGAAAAGTTTCATGTCAAATACTGGGGTACTGCAGGGGGGGGGGCAATAAGACAAAGCCCAGGCTGCCCCCTCCCTATTCACACACACAAACATACACACACACACACACACTATCTTTCAAGGATGAAGCAAACAGTCCTTGACATGTTGGGAGAACCGCAGGTACTTGCACTGCAAGACTTGTAGTGGAGTTTTCCTCTGGCTGTAGCGTGGGCATAAACATGCAGAAAGCAGGGGGCTGAACATTCCTGACCCCCCCTCCCCAATGTACAGTAGTTATACACAAAAGTCAGGGTAGGGAAAGGAATCAGAACGAGAAGAAAGATGGCAGGGGCTCTTCTCATTTCATAATTCAAATAGCTGAAGATCTCAGTTCAGTCCATATGACTGCTATGATAGCATACATCATCATCATTATTATTAATTGGACTTCTATCCCACCCTCCCCACAAATGGGCTCAGGGTGGGTTACAGCAATAAAATATATAATTTACATTAGAATTTCCAATAAAACCACAGAATTTCCATAAAACACCACCCCCAGACAGCAACCTTACAACCCATCCCTGCCAGTAATACACAGAAGGGTCGGGAAAGGAAGGGGGAACAGGCCATTCAGTTCAAGCTGTAACTCATATAGAGGGGCAGATGGTCACATAGCCCCCCTTGACAATTTGGGTTGCCAACAAGCCTGAAGAAAAATGCCCTGTCCTTTTAATAGAGGCTTAACGGGATGTTATTTACCAGGTGATGTTATTTCCAGGCCATTCAGCAAAACTAGCTCAGGAGAACAGGAAGCCAAATATTACCTAAAACTTTCCCCCCAGAAACTGGTTTAAAATAAAACATCTCTATGCTTCTGGTATTGAACACAACTAACTGTGTATTCTGTGAACACTGCAAAGTAGGTTTAAAGGCTTCTTTTGATTTATGAAGACGACTGAGTCCACTTACATTTTCACATACAAAGCCCTTCATGGCTTTGGTCCCTCATATCTATGGGGCCACCTCTGTCCCTATGCTCCACCATGGCAGCTTTGGCCATCTGAACCTTCTGCAGGTATCACCCTGCAAATGGGCAAAATCAACAGCTACCCACACATGGGCATTCTCTGTAGTGGCCCCCACCTTGTGGAATGGCTTGCCTGAAGAGGCCAGGAAAGCTCTCACTCTCCTTGCTTTCTGCAAACTGCAAAACCAAATCATTCGGGAGGGCTTTCTTAAATAGGTAACAGGGCGCTATGCTGTAAGGAAATGGTTAAAAAATGTGTTGGTATAGGAATAGGGTCTGTAGAATATACTACTGTGTACCGTCTGTTGCTGAAAGTATACTCCTACTTGATAGTTCCCATTTGACAGCCAGTTTGGTGTAGTGGTTAAGAGCGCAGGACTGTAATCCGGAGAACTGGTTTTGATTCCTCACTCCTCCACTTGGAGCCAGCTGGGTGACCTTGGGTCAGTCACAGCTTCTAGCTCTCTCAGCCCCACCCACCTCACAGGGTGTTTTGTTGTGGGGATAATAATGACATACTTTGTAAACCGCCCTGAGTGGGTGTTAAGTCATCCTGAAGGTCGGTATATAAATTGAATGTTATTATTATTATTATGTTATTATTGTTTAATATGTCATATCAGTCTGTTTGTGTGACAGCATTGTTTTTTTTTAAGTACCGAACTGGATTTCTGCTTGCTTTGTATTGTTTTCAGCTCAGTATCAGATTTCTGCTTGTTCTGAAATTCCTGCTATCCTTACCTTATGGTATTTTTATTGATTTATTCTTTGAAATCTTCCTTGATTCTCATTGAGAAAAGCAGACTATAAATAATGCAAATTAGAAAAATAAAATAAATTGTCCTCCACAGAGGAAAGACGTGGGCCCAACGTGATTTGCTAACTGTTCAGTAAGGAAAGGATAAAAACTAAGGAACGTGGTGTACCATTTGTCATGTTAAATTTAGAATTTTGGAGAACAAAACCAAAGTCCAATGGCACCTTAAAGACTCACAACATTTATTCCAACATGAGCTTTTGTGAGATGTGAAAGAAGAAAATAGTTTTGTAGATTTTAATACGAAAAAGCACAGAATAAGGGGAGAGAAAGAGAAGACTCCGTAACAGAGGAAGGATTGGTGTGAATCCTGTCGTAAATCTTTCAGGTGTGATTCCCTGAATAAGGCGACTGGAAAGGATTTGGTTGTTACTTATTACGGATGGTGAGAAAGAGGTCCGAAGTTCCAGCCTCTCATGGGGTGCAAATAAACAAGATTTGGGTTCAAATTCTCATTCCACTTTAAGCTCACAGGGTGACCATGGGCTAGTCTTTCTCTCAGCTTCATCTACCTCACAGGGCAAATACTGTATGCTGCCCTTAGTTGCTCAGAGGAAGGGTGGGATAAAATTCACCAGACAGATAGATAAAGGAGGCACTTTTTCTTTATAGTGAGCTCAGCTGGATTTGAATCTGGTACTGTTCTGTTTAAGTCTCCCTTCATGGGTGAAGTGTTCTTTTCCAGCTCTGGTTCCTTGTCTGTAAAAGAGGCACAATGGAGACTATGGCTGCAATCCTAATGCAATGAAACTATGTGGGATTTACTTCCAAGTAAACCTGTGCAGGAATGGGCTCTATGAGTCACAAGACTAATGCAAACATTGAGGGAAACTTCTAAAAAGAGTTCTAAAACTCTTTTATCTGTTAATCAATTAACTAATTGTATTTTGGTCATTGTAACCTGCTTTCCTCGCCAATAGGGACCCAAAGCATCTTGCAGCATGATTGTCCCCACTTCCTTTTTATTCTCACAACAACCTTGTGAGGTAGGTTAGGCTGAGAGACACCTAGTCACCTAGAGAGCTTCCATGGCAGACTGGAGATTTGAACCTGGGTCTCCCAGATCCTAGTCAGACATTCTAACCGCTATACCCCATTGATAATATACGCAGCTGATCACAGGGGTGGGGGCTGTGCTTTTAACATTCTACTTCAGAGCTGTACACACCCTTTAGCTATATCCAGCTTCTCTTGATTGATCATTTCTCTCTTTGCCATGTTTTTCAGGTTCATCTGGGGCAGAGCTTGTGCCCTGCAGCTCATTGTCCTTTGGGTAGGAATCATCCACCCATCAGCCCCTCTTCCCTTCTCCTTACCCCTCTGGTCTTCAGCTCCATTCCATGGGGGTGAATGGCATGTATGAGAAGAGCAGAATGCTGAACATCCAGAATAGCGCATGGGGCAGTCGCCAGGAGTGGTACCAAGACAGCTTGGTGACAGGGCCACCCAACCCAGGTATGAAATGTAGACACAAACACACTGTCTCCCACAGACACGTACAGTCGTACAAATCTTCATGGAACTCAGAATGTGAGGCAGGCCTTCTTAGGGTCTAGCTACATGTTGTGTGAAAAATAAACATAAAAGAGCTCTGAGAATAAAAGTGGGCTTGGGAGGGGGGAATCTAAGGCACAAAAGCCACAGTATGTGCATGTGCATTTAACCCTTTCCCTGATTGCTGTTCTTCTAATTATTCACATTGCCTCTTCCCCCACTGGCTTTCCCCCTTATTGGGCTGCAAACACTCTGATTAGGGTTCTGTTATCCCTTTTAATGTGTCGCTAGCCCTTTACAGAGATCCAAAAAGTAGTCAAATGATGTGTGGGTTCCTTCATGCTGCTCTCCATTGCATGCCTCGACTGGGCTGAGGTGGTCCATCCACTCTGTCATAGCCTCCTATTTGGGGTTGCCTCCCCCAGGTTTTGACTCCCCCCACACTCCGAAACTCTGGATTTCCCAAAGGTTCCAGCTTATAGGAAGGCCCATTTTAACTTACAGAAACTGGTCAATTTTGCTGGTTCAGTTCCCATACTGCAGCGTTTTTTTCATGATCAGCTGTACCCAATTTGCAGGCATGAGCAGTCACTTTGGCTACTATGCAGTTTTTCCACAGCTTTCCTGGAAGCACTTATACCCTGACTTTTATTTAAAATCCCTTTTCCAATCTACTGTTTCCCCGTGCACACTCTTTATCCTGTCTTTTAGCGTTCCATGCTCTTCTGCCCCCCTCCCTCCTTCTGCCAGCCCACTTTATTACGATTGGCCACTGTTGTCTATCCAGCCACTCCTTCCCTCTCCTTTCCATTCCTCCCTGCTCCCCTCTTTCCTCTCTATTTTCCTTTCCACTTGTTTAAAAAAAAATAAGCCAGCAGGGAATTGATGCACTGATGGGTTGAGAAGGAGAAAACCAGGAAACAGATTGATCCAGGATTCCAGAGCTGCATCATTCATTGCATGTGCAAAAAAAAGGGGAAGGGAAGGGCTGGCACTGTGACGTTAATGATGATGGCATCGGTAACGAAAGTGCCAGCACTCATCAGTCCCAACACTTTTTGTCACGGTGCAGACTAAAAGAATAGCATAACACTGACGAAACATGAGAGGGGCAAAAGGTCCCAGACAAGCCAATTCCATGCCTTTCGGCTTGACTTCTGGGATAGTGAGGAGTTATGTCCCTGGTGCAGAAGGGGCTATAATATCTTTATTCATAAGCTTTGGCTTTCCCTAAGTGCCTAGAGGAGAATCACTTTTACCTAACTTCCTTGGAGTCTGAAGATGAGGGGTCAGCTTTCTTCTTCAGGAGGCCACACTTGCTGCTTGTGGAGTTCAGGGAGCTCCACAAAATCCTTGTTTATAAGACAAACTTATGTGTGGGATGAGGCAGTAAAATGGGATATTCCTATGTTCCTAGGCCCAACCCATAATGTGGCACATTCACACACAGGAGCTATTACATGTATGCCCAATAATCTACCCTCCTTCCATTTGTGTTTTGTTTTCACAGGGATAGTAAGTTAATTGATCATGCAGCATTTGGAGCAGCACTTACACATAACATCTAATGTGTAGAGGAGAGCCTGGATCATGTGCCCCACTTCACACAGGCTTGGATCCACCAGATCTTTTCTACAGACTCTTTCCACAAACTGTTCACCTCCCACTGCCATTGCAGCTCCAAATTCTCCCCAGAATGCAAGGTGGCATTTGGGGCTGCAGCAGGATGTAGGTTTGCCAACTCTGGGAAATTCCTGGAGATTTGGGGGATGGAGCTTGAGGATGGCAGGGTTTGAGAAGGGGAGGTTCCTCAGCTGGTAGGGTTGGCAGCCTCCAGGTGGGGGCTGGAGCTCTCCCAGAATCACAACTTTATTTATTTATTTAACTCCATTTTATACTGCTTCTTTTCAGTTAAGATCTTGAAGCAGTTCACAACAATTACAATGGTTAAAAAATACAAAAATATATTCAATAAGATCAAAATATAGCAGTCTAATACAATAATTAAAAACCACTATAGTCCCAACCCCGCCAGAGATCAGTTCCCCTGGAAACAATGGCTGCTTTATGGCATTATATCCTACTGAGGTCCCTCCCCTCTGCAAACCCCACCCTCTCCAGGCTCCACTCCCAAATCTTCAGGTATTTCCCAAGCATGAGTTGGTAACTCTATCAGTGGGGTATAATGTGATACAGTCCAGCCCCCAAAGCAGTAATTTCCCCCAAGGGAAGTGATCTCTGTAGTTGAAAGATCAGTTTTATCCAGGGTTTTTTTTCTGGGAAAAGAGGTGGCGGAACTCTCAAGAGGGAAATGAGGAAGAAACACATGGGATTCTTTGAAATAATATTGTTTTCAAGCACTATTGTCGAGTATTTTCAAGAGGTGCTGGAACTCCTTTCCACCACATTCCCCCTGAAAAAAAGCCCTGGTTTTATCTCTGGGAGATCTCCAGGCCCCACTTGGAGGTTGGCAAGCCTAGGGAAGGTGTGAAAGTCATGCTCCATGGATGAATACCCTTCCATTTGCAGAAATGCTCCGGCAGATCAAAGCCACTTCCCCCCATGGCACGTTTGACATGTGAACAAATGCATTTTTCAGATGGGAGCAGAACTAGACACAACCTCTATACATCGGTTTGGGGAGCCCCATGGCATACAAGAGACAGGAGGATCCAGCTTCGGAGTGCTACCACCTAGAGATCTTCCACCATCGCCCCAGCATTCAATTTTACACCATGAACAATGGAAGGAAATTTCTTTTAGCAAGCCAGAAAAAAATAGCCCCCTAATTTACAACGTGATCTTTATATGACCTTAGCTCAGTTGTAGAGCAATGCATTTGACTGTGTGCAGAACGTCCAACATTCATGCCCTTGCATCTCCGTTGGGGGGCTGGGTTAGGAAGGACCTCCTACTTAGACCCAACAGAACTATAGCCAGTCACAGCAGGGGTTAAATGGCTCAAAAGGTTTGACTCAGCATAAGGCGGCTTCGTATATTCATATGATTATTGCCTATGTACAGTCTCTCAGTTAATATTAAAAAGCAAACAAGACTATTGAGCTTGTATATATGTGTGGCTACAACATCACAGATGCTTCCTCCTCTATGGGGTGGGGGGGTGGGGGGAGGCAGCTATGATGTGTAGCCCTAGGGTTGCCAACCTCTAGGTGGAGGCTGAAGATCTTCCAGAATTACAACTGATCTCCAGGCCACAGCGATCAGTTCCCCTGGAGAAAATGGCAACTTTGGAGGGTACAGCCTATGGCATGATACCCTGGTGAGGCCCTTCCACTCCCCAAACCCCCACCTTCTGCAGGCTCCACCCCCCCAATCTCCAGAAATTTCCCAACTTGGAGTTGGTGACCCTACATGGCCCTTTGGTGTCCTTCTAGGACTGAATCTGTTTTTTAAAAAATGCTTTCAGCTAACTAATACTTTTAAAAGGATGATAATAGGATTTAATATATTTTAAGCACATTTAATGGCAGCCTTCAAATTATTACTCGATAAATGGTAGTTCATTGAATTCAATAAGGAAAAAAAGTGGGGTAGTTATCCCGTAGGTAGATCTTATTTTTTCATGGGATAGACAAATATTCCCATCCTGCGACTGTATGGGAACGAGGATAGGTAGATGTCATTATTCCTACCCACTCACATGCTGTTTGCTGCTGTTGCTATGGCAAGGTCACGTTTTCATGCTAGTCAGTGGAATATATTTCGCTGTGTTAAGCTGCAAATGATAAATAAATAAACTGTAATAGTGCTGGTGCCATAACATCTAGCCTGTTGCCCTTACTAAGCCTCCCAGAAAAGAGGCCACTTTCTGGCTTTTTGTCTGTTATTTTGAAAACATGTCCAATTATTTCAAACAGCTGAATAATTTAAAAACTATAATATTATTTTAACAGTAAAAATGCATAACATTTGAGAATCCATTTTGTGTTCCCACCCAAATAGGTTTGTGTCCTTGTTGACTGATCTGGTTCTGCTACAGACCAGACCTCCATTCCTCTGCTGGGATTCTGGGTTCTGATGTTGGGCATTCATCCAGGAAGCTGGGCCTGGCTGGTGCGGCAACCCAGGAATCATGCTTGCTGTTTCTCTATTTCTCTCTCTATCTGCGCTGTTTTTAGATACTGTGCAGGGCCTCCCCTCCCCACACTTCCCTTCTCTTTTCTCATCAACTTCTTCCCCACCCCATTTCCCCTCTGGGCTTATGCAAGTGTGTTTCCTCCCTCTGCATTCTGCAAAGATCTCTCAGCAAAACAGAGCTGATGGGGATGTGGGGAGAGAGAGAGCAGGGCTGGGGGTTGGGCAAGCAAGCTGGCTTTTGTAGGGGGGAACGTGACAACACTACTGTCTGGGCTGAGGCCAAGCAGAGACACTCTTCACCAAGGGGGCCTTTTGGATCTCATTGCTTCAGGGGCTGCAAAGGATTTGGGGAGGTGGGGGGAGGGAGCTGGCAGTGTCGCCTCGCATTAGGGCACTGCAGCTGACGCCGTGGCTTTGCGTCGCCTGCGGAGAGATCCGAGTGCCTGGCTTTGTAGAAGCAAAGAAAGGTCACTGTTCAGACCACAGCTCCCCTGGGATAAAAGGTTAAACCCTCTTGGGCTCCCCAAATCCCCTGTTATCACCCACTTCGTTGCTCTCCTACAAAATCCTAGTCCCTAGTCCTAAGGTAGCCAGCATTCCTCCTTCAGTTTTGTGCCAACCACTCGGATTCCCTCCCATCTCAGAAAACCTCTACTAACACTTGAAGAACTCCCAGAGATTTCAGATGTCTTTTCGGACTCTTAAGACTAATCAGCTCAACATCACCCTCATTCAGAGAACCCAGGTGTCCTGGCTCCCAGTTTGTGTTCTGTCCCTGTTTCTTGACCCGCATAGGCCTCAGTATCATGGCAGGCCCTCCTGTGCCCCACCAACTGCGTCAGGCAGCAAGAGTCTAAACATTGGGTGTGCAGTGATGGATTAACAATTTTTTAACACTTTCTAATTAATCATTCATTAACTCTTTATATAAACTATTAATAAATGGCTGTCACTGTGAACAAACTCCATACAATCAGCCAGGAGGAAGAGAAGGCCTGAGAGAATTGGAGGGGGTGGTGTGGAAAAGGAGTATCTGTGGTCTGTGAGGAATGGGCTGAGGGCAGAACTACACATGATGCTGGAGCTCCGTTACTGGGATGCCAGATGTGTAATTTGATCCTAGAATGCAGTTGGGGAGCCCTTCCTCTGAATCTTATTGGGGGAGAGGGGGGGGGGACAGGTCCCAGACAGCAGGTCTAGGGTCAGTAGTATAAATTTGGGGTCAGCAGCGTAAGCAGAGCTTTAAGGATTTGCCACCAGCTCATACTTCCATACCCACCAAAAGTTTCCCTTTACTGCTTTTGTAATTTTGCATTAAATTCTGTGTTTGGAATGAGAGATGCAGATTGGATTTGTGACTGAAGTTTCGAGTCCAGTAGCAGACATCTGACAAAGGGAGTTTTTACTTTTGAAAGCTTAGACCCTGGAAATCTTGTAGGTTGTTAAGGTGCTGTTGGACTCAAATCTTGCTTTTCTGCTGCAGACCAACTTGGCCACTCACCTGAAACTTTTTGAAGTTTAATTTCTGTCTCTTTATTTTCAACCTACTGTTGCTAGCCATTTATTTATTTACTTACTTCATTTATACCCTACCTTTCTCCCCAAAGTGGACCTAAGGTCGCTTACATTGTTATTTTTTCCTCCATTTTATCCTCACAACTTGTGAGATAGGTTAAGCTGAGTGTGTGTGACTGGCCCAAGGTCACCCAGTGAGCTTTCGTGGCAGAGTAGGGATTAGAACCTGGTTCTCCCAGCTACTAGTCCAACCCTCTGACCGCTAAGCTACACATCCAGAGGATGTGATGCATCTGACAAAGAGAACTGTGGTTCCCGAAAGCTTCTGCTACAGTTAAGTTGGTTATTTATTTATTTCAAATTTCTATTCCACCCTCCCCACGAGCGGGCTCAGGGCAGATAACATATTAAAATACAATAAAAAATTCATCTACATTAAAACAGCAGTGTATTAATACACATTTAAAACAGGATGGTGGACAGCCTTAAAGGGTTAGTCTTAAAGATGCTACTGGACTCTTTACTATTAAGCTACACAGGCTCTCTTTTAGGTGAAGAGGAACAAACATGTGGGTATTCCATGTTGCTCCTCCCACCAATGCCCTGTCGGGCAGGCTTGCAGTCACCTGTCCCTCCCCTGGGGGCAAGGCAAGCAGCCTTCTCCTGGCTAATGAGCAGAGAGGGCAGTTGTTTGAGTTTCAAAATCACTGGCTTTCTACTTTTAGGAATAGGAGGAGCCACCACCTAATGGTTAACGAAATCCATATATTAATGAAATTTAGGTGAGGTAGACATGGAGAAATGTGTGGGATAGACAGGACAAAGCAAGGGGAGACGGATGGAAGGGAATCTGGAAAAGGCTGAGAATGAGGTATTCAGCAGGGAAGGATTCAGTGGCCATTGACTGGAGAGTTCCTGTGGTCCAAGCACTGGAACATTGCCTGTGGTCTCGGGGAGCTGGATTCATGTCTGTATTCACTGTTGCTTAATCTCAGTTTCCACATTTCTAAAATGGACACAGTGGCCAGTGTCTGAGGAGTGTTATGGGGAGAGTAAGGTAGTCACTGCAAATATCTGGCACACTGAAAATCATGCAGAATGTATAAACATAATTGTATCTTTGTCCCACCTAGCTCAGTATTGTTTACTGGGGCTGGCAGCAGTCAGAGAAAGGTCAGATGTTTCTTGACAGCCCGGGAATTGAATCTAGGATTTCCATCTATGTTTTGCTGCTGAGCTACAACCATGCCCCTGAGGCCTGATATGCCCAGTGAGGGAATCAAACCTGTAACCTTGGAATTATTAGCTCTGATTAATGGAACTAGCAGGTCAAACAGGATGGAAAATAGATGATGACAAAGGTTGCAGAGGGTTCTTCTTTGTATCACATCCTTGTTTCCCATCCCAACCCCAGACAGCTGCCAGCAACTGGACAGTGGGCTGGACCCTGAGCACCCGCAAGGTGCAAGCAGCCAAGACCTAGATGAGTCCCAAATCCGGTTGCAACTGAAGCGCAAATTGCAAAGGAACCGGACATCTTTTACCCAGGAGCAGATAGAAGCACTGGAGAAAGGTGAGAAAAGGATGAAGGCATCAATGGTGACATGGTGGGATGCTGGGATGGGGTTGTCAGCAGGGTTGATTTTCCTCTGTCAAGTATGGAAGGAAACTAGGAAGACTCAGTATAAAAAATGAGTGTCAGTGTTCTCATAGTTATGCACAGTATGTTAGTTTGTGCGCGTGCATTAATATGCTGTTGGGATGAGTTGAAGCATGTGGTGCATTAACACAGATACATGCTACACCAACGAAAAAGGAGAGCCGAGGTGGCTAGTGCCCCTTTCTGTTGTACCATCTCAGCATGCCGGCATGTGCTGCTTGCTTTGTGGTTACACAGCTAATCCAGCACTTCCGCAGCCTTGGAGCTCAAGCCTGCTTGCCTTCATCCTGAGTGGCTTTCCCATGAGACACTGCAAAGCTTCTGAGGCTGGCTGGCAGACAATTATGTTCCATTCCCCTGGACACTCAGTCATGCATGTGTGCAAATGTGAATTAGAGAGGAGGCCAAGAAAGGGGTTGGATTTGTTGGTATGTTTGTATGCTGCTGATATAAAACTTCATGACTGGTTCCAAGCCCTCTCAGAGGTCTAGAGAGGCCCCCAAAATCTGAGCCCCCTTTTGAGCTTGTGGCCCTCCTGCCCGGCCTAAGATCCACTTTCTGTGTATGGTCTCACAGACTTGGTTTACATAAGCAACAGAAAGTAGGGTTGCCAGCCATAGATAGCAACCCACCATGAGAATTCAGGGGGTGGGGACAGGTGTGCCGACATCACAATGTCACTTTGGGCAAAAAAGGAAGTGATGGCATGACATTAGGGGGAGAGGTGATACAATAGTATTCGCCCCCAACTCTATTCTTAAATTACAGCGTTTGGGGTGAGTTCTAGAGAGTCATCTCAACATCATGACATTGCTTCCGTTTTTTTTTTGCAGGAAGTGACATAATGTGCGAGTACAACTTTACTGTGACTCCCATTTGTCCCTACCACCAGCCTTTGGAAACACTGGTGGAAAATGGGGACCTGGCCCCTGTAGCAGAAAGAGATGTTGTAATCCTGAGATGGTAGAGTGGACTGTACCTCGTGAGGCTGCAGGGATGCCACTTTTGAATTTTTCCTCATATGCTAAAAAAATCTTACCCACAATTTAAAAATTAGCACATCAGATCAACAAGTTGTAGTCCAGCCACCTTTCTTGAGTGAGAATTTAAGTCTGAAGTGGTACAGTCCCTTCTGCCTTCTTGGAACATTACTGCCTATCTCCCCTCACTCTATAAAATGCAGCTATCTCCAAATGTGATTCCCCCTACCCCCTTGTAGAATTCATACATTGACTCCTGTGGTCTGTTCTCCTCCTGTTACACACACTGCCTTGTTATCTCGTACCATCTATAGAAGCAGATGAAACTTCAACCTGTTTTTTAAAAAAGGTGGGGCAAAGATTTCCACTCTTTGATGCAATCTTAAGGATGCAGATTTCCTGTCCAACAGAAATTGCATCTAAGAGCAAATGTCCCCAGGTGCCCCCTTTGGAAAGATGGCAAGTGGATGGTGGGAGAAGCGACATTTGCAGGAATTCTCCTTTTGATGTAGCTTTTCTGGGACAGTCATTATATTCAGTAGGAGGAACAGAGATATTCTGAGTAATAAAAGACATGGGCCATTTCCAGATGGCTTACCTGAAGCCGCTCCATGTCGCAATGTTGTGGATCGTGTCGGGAAAAATGCGAAATATCGCGTTTTCTCACGTGAGTTTTGCATGACGTCGCGCAAAACTCGCGCAAGAAAACGCGGTATTTCGCATTTTCCCCAGCACGATCCACAACATTGCGGCATGGAGCGGCTTCAGGTAAGCCATCTAGAAACAGCCATGGTGATGGATCCAGCAGCAGCTTTTTCACTCAGTTTTGCCCGATTCCCTTCGATACTGAAGCTCCCATCCCACATGGATTTTGCCCTAGCAAATCCCTAGCATAGCTTTTTGGGGTGTGTATGTGATCAAAGGGGACCGCCCCATTCTCCCTTTTCACCAGAAGAAAAGCTGGTTGGATTCAACCCATCTTTGCATTACACCTTCCTTTCCCTCTGTTGGACATTAATGCAGCACGGGCAGTGCGTCCTCTGGATTCTTCACTGTCTTTCACTGGACTTGGAGAGCCAGTAAGATGGATTTCCTTACTCTGAGAGCCAAGCTACAAGTGACAAATTACACTTGCCTGGCAAGTGAACAGACTCACGTGTATTCCTCCCTGTTCACTTGCCATTCACTTGCGCTCCACTTGATCAAGTGGAGAGCAAGTGAATGGCAAGTGAACAGGAAGGAATACACGTGAGTCTGTTCACTTGCCAGGGAAGTGTAATTCGTCACTTGTAGCTTGGCTCTGAGTATCTTCTTTTATTAGGATGGTACTGAGAGAGTTTAGCTAATGCTTAGGTCTAATTTCTTTTTAAAAGAAACAGAAATTGGTTCCTTTTACAAAGGAAAATCTCTTCGTACATATTTGGAGGCACTCTATGGACAATGCTTGATCATCCTACGCCAGCACGACCTACAGAAAAGAGTGACTTCCATCATTCCCTGATAATTCCAACGGGGTAACCAGGGCCGATTCCAGACGGCCCTCCCCATCGCGAAACGTTGCGTGTCGTCGCGCAGAAAACGCGAGTTTCGCGTGTTTTCTGCGCGACGACGCGCGGCGTTTCGCGATGGGGAGGGCCGTCTGGAATCTGCCCAGTTTAGCCTGTTAGCTGGCAAAAGGTGTGTATGGCCATCTAGTGGATTTTAACAGCATTGCAGCTTTGACGCATTCCCCCCCCCCCTATAACTATGCTTTTTGCACAAGCACAACTCTGCCAAATTTCAGCCCCATTTTCTGTCAGAGGCATGGCACCTATAGTGTTCAGTAAAGAGTTGTATTGTTTCCATATGACATGTATCCTGCAAGCCAGGTGGAAAAAGTTAGAGTATCTGAACAAATTTGTTAGATACACCTAGGGGAGAGGGTAAAATCAGTGATAAAGAACACAAGGCCTGCAAGTTCTGTAGAATCCCAAACATCAGCATAAGGTTTACTTTATTTATTTAGTTTACTTCATGTATATCCTGCATTTCTCCCCAATGGGGACCCAAAGCAGATTGTATTGTTCTCCTCTCCTCCACTTAACCTCAAAACAACCCTGTGAGGTAGGTTAGGCTGAATGAGTATGACTGGCCACAGATCATCCAACGAGCTTCCATGGCTGAGCGGGGGTTTAAACCTGGGTCGCTCTGTTCCTAGTCCGATATTCTAACCACTACACCATACTGGCTCTCCAAGTCCAGTGAAAGGCAGTGAAGAATCCAGGGGACGCACATTTTGTTATATTCTTGTTGGCGTTATATGGAACATGAGGATTAATAAAAGCGATACAGGAAATACAGCACCCCAAAGATAGCTGCTGGGTTGTCTCCAGGTATTTGTCAGGTTGTGGGAGACTGAAATGGATGCCTTTCAGGCAAAGGATATGAACAGGGGGGGATTTGTTTCCTGATCTTCTCCCACCTCAAATGTTTTACAGAGTTTGAACGCACTCATTACCCCGATGTCTTTGCCCGTGAACGTCTGGCAGCAAAAATCGATCTCCCTGAGGCCCGAATCCAGGTAATGGAAGGAGGACTGCATGATTGGGGTAGGGGCAGAGGGAATTTGTAAAACTTCTCTTTCCTCCTTCTCTCCCTCGGCAATTGGTTTCTTTCCATTTTTCCTCCAGGTCTGGTTCTCCAACCGCCGTGCCAAGTGGCGTCGGGAGGAGAAACTGCGGAACCAGAGGCGCCAAGCAGGGGGCAGTGGGGGGCACCTGACCATAAACAGCAGTTTTGGCACTGGGGGCAGCAATGTCTACCAGTCCCTCCCTCAGCCTACTGGATCAGGTAGGGCCCATGGACGTAGCTCAGTCAGTTCCCATCGACCACCCCATATCTATTTCAAAGGTTATATTCAGCAGGGCATTGTATCCAGTGCTGGAATAAGACATTCTGGGACCCTAAACTATGTTAAGTTCAAGAAGTCGCATAGCACTATACAAAAAATGGTAATGTAGTCACTTTTCTGTATTTAGAGACCCCTCATGATTTGAGACCATGGCCGTTTCCACACTACTCACTTTCATCCGGAACGCTGCGGAACGTCGCAAAAAACCCACGGAAGATAGCGTTTTCTCGCGCAAGTTTTGCGCGGTCGCAATGTTCCACAGCGTTCTGGATGAAGGTGAGCAGTGTGGAAAGGGCCCCTGTGTTGTAGCTTACTTAGCTTGTTCTGACTGTATTCCCCAGAAGGGTCCTCGCCTGTTGGGAGATCAGCAGCTTTTCTCCCTCTCCCTGGGACCTCAGCAGGTTTCTACCCTATGCCCCATGTCCCTTCTCTTCATTCTTTCCAGGCACTATGTTGAGCCGTACAGAAAGTGCTCTCACCAACAACTATGGTGCACTTCCTCCCTTACCTACCTTCTCCATGGCCAACAGCCTCCCTATTCAGGTGAGTTCTAAAAGGATGAGCAAAGGTTAAAACAGGCTTGGGGGGGGGGGAGGACTGCTGTTCTGCTTTTGTTAACCTCCCTGTCCTTTCTGTGTCACATTTCATTCTGCCCTCAACAGCAGGCAGTGCCCCCTGTGGCTAGCCAGACCTCGTCTTATTCCTGCATGCTGCCTGGAAGTTCGTCGGTGCGAAGCTATGATTCTTACACGCCTTCCCAGATCCCCTCTCATAACCTGGGATCCAACAACGGGGCCTCGACCGGTAATGAAAGAGTGGAGGCTACTATAAAATGGGAAGTGGCTCGAATGGGGGTGAGGGGGTGAGCTGTGAGCACCAACTGGGATGGGCAGCTTGGGACGGGAAGAATCCTACTCCTGTGAAGTGGAGAAAAGCTAGAATAGGCTCTTTGCTTTGGGAAAGAGGTATTTTGGGGGGAAAGGAAGTGGGCACCAGGAAAAACAGCACGGGCACCATGGCTCCCATGGATACCACGCTGAGGAGCTCTGCCATAGAATCCGTCCTCTAAAGCAGCCGTATCTCCAGGGAAATTGATCTCTGTAGTCTGGAAATCAGTTTTAATTCTGGGAGAACTCCAAGCCACATCTTGAGACTGGTAACTAGTATCTCTACTGTGGAAGTCTAGGAACACAGAGGGAGCCCAAAGTCTAGGAACACAGAGGGTGTGTGTGCGTGTGTGTGTGTGAGTGAGTGAGTGAGAAAAAGAACGTTCTCTTCAGCAATAAATTGCCCAGACTAAGAACATTCAGTGAGTCAGTAAGTCTTTATGTCCTTCATTGGCACTTGACTGGCCCTCCACCAAGCCAAAAGGATTATGGGTTCTAATAGAACGGCTTGTAATTCCTTCCTCCAGCCTGTAGGCTTGGCAGTGCAGGAGCCAGTGCTAGATTCGAAGCACCTGGAACCCCTCCAATGCTTGACAGGGCTTTTAGGAATAATGGTATAATTCACAATATTTTCAAGGTCTTGAGAACCGCCATGGGGCCTTGCACCCACCACAGCCTCTGCTCTGCTACCAGTTCCATTGTTGGTTCGCCTTGACAGCATTCAGGATATTTTTGTTGGGGCGAACTTAGAGCAGCGCTGACGTGCAAAGAACCTTGAAATTTATTGGTAACACCCTCCTCTCTTGACACAAACACCACTTCTGGAACTGGCTTAAATTATTTAAACTATATTGAACAGATTTTACTGCTCTTGTCTTGCTTTTTTATAATATAGATTTGCTACCTTTAGAAGCCTGTGTTCTGTTTTTTGTTATTTTTATGGGCCCAGAGTCTGATTTGAAGGCTTATGGTCTAGCATCTTTACCTAAGCTAAGTAGGTCTAGATCTAGGGTTGCCAACTCCAGGCTGGGAAATTCCTGGAGATTTGGGGGAGGGCTGAAGAGGGCAGAGGGAACTAAGGCAGGATATAGGGTTGGATCCAACCAGCTTTTCCACTCAATCTCACCCAGTTTGTCTCAATATGCCAGCCCTGTGCCCCTGTCCCACATGGTTTTTGTCCATGCAGGCTTCATGACCACCCAGTGGTTTTGGATGGTCAAAGAGGACCCCTCTCTCAATTTTTCACCAACAAAAAACCATAATGCACAATAACATATCACTTTGGGATTCCTGACATCTCCGTTTCTCTCTTTCTAGGGTTAATCTCTCCAGGGGTGTCAGTTCCTGTACAAGTCCCAGGTGGGGACCCCGATCTTTCCCAGTATTGGCCAAGGCTGCAGTGAAGGACAACATGAAGGCAGAAAGCGGAAGGCAGAAGGAAAGCAGGAAAGGGAGTGAAGAAGGAGCTTTTTCTCCACAGGGGAAAAATTACAATGGTCATAATATCTGGGGATAGGGTACAGTAGAGGGAATAGCCTTCCTCAGCTTCATGTAACTATGTTAAAGCAGCCACATCATTGTGGGGGCCGAGCCTCCCTCTTCCTTCAATGTGCGTGCTCAAGCGCCATGGGGGGATGGGGGAAAGTTCCTCGCTTGTTTATCCCTTTCCCATTTCCCATCCTGTCCTATGACTTTCTTCTTCCCTTCCTTGCCAACCTTTCCTTTCCTATCCTTTAAAGAAGGCGGCAAGGACTGGAAAAAGCTGCCACATATGATGGGAAGAGAAAGAAAGCCAACTTCTTTAGGGAGCTAGCACAAAGGAATTGTGGGAGGACAAAAAAAAAGAAGAACATCTCCCCTCCCTTGGGGAACTAAATACAAATGACAATGGGAGCTTAAAACAACAACAAAAATGGAAAGCTGAAAGCTAGCCTAAAGCACATATTGGGAAGGAAAAAACCCAGCAAATACATTAGAATTCTTTGGAAAGGTTGTCAGAAAGAGGGGGGAGGGGAATATCAGCAAAAGATTCTGTGAACGAACCTGACGCACTAGTCCCCTTTCATGCAGTAGGAAAGGTGTAAGAAAAAAGATATCACCATGGCCCCTGGTGCAAAGGATTGTGGGAAGAAAGCACTAACCTTTCCCATCTTTCACCCTTCTAGAGCATCATGGGATAGATAGTGTTTGAACATGGCTTCTTGTGCCCACCTGCAGTTTGGGGAGGGTGCTAGTGTCACTTCCTGGGTATGTGATGTTTGGTGGGAGTTCTCCCTGCAAGTTTGCCCTTTAACCAATCCACCTTGGCCACTCTCACTCACTTTAACCCACCTCTTTACTTCCCTGCATGAAATTCACTTAGCTGGGCTTCACTTGGATCCCAGAGGGCTAGTGACCTCTGATCTACACAATGGCCCCTCAGCACACGCACACATGCGTGTGTACACACACACACACCACTTGTTGTTTCAAACTGTGTTTTCATGTGTGTTAATAAAGGACCTGTGTAAATAATAAGAGTACCTCTTCATCTTGAGTGTGTTATGCAAGTAGAACATAAAAAGAGCCCTGCTGAATTAGACCAGTCATCCATCTAGTCCAACATCCTGCTTGTCACAGTAGTCAACTGGCTGTCCTGAGGGCTAAGAAACAGGGCATAAAGGTTAAGGTCTACCCCTGAAATTGCCTCCTAGCACTGGTATTCAGAGGTTTACTGCCTGACTATGGTGATTTTCTTTAGTTACCATGGCTAGATGCCATTTATAAGCCTGATCTCTATGAATCTGTCTAACCTCCTTTGAAAACTATCTATGCTTATGGCCATCACTACATCCACTAGTATTGATTTCTACAATTTAATTGTTAAGTAAAGAATCATTCCTTCAGTCCCTCCTGAATCTACTGACCATCAACCAATTAAGCACTCTCAGGGCCAGTTCATACATGACACAGTCCATGTGGTGGACAACAGATATTGGCCATTTCCACACACGTTGAATAATGCACTTTCAATGCACTTTTGCAATCCTTTTGAAGTGGATTTTTTGTTCCACACATGGAAAATCAGTTTCAAATGTTCACTAAAGAGTATTGAAAGTGGATTATCCAATGTGTGTGGAAGCAGCCATTGTCTAGGAGTTCCATGCTGAGAACTAAATTCCCAGGCATTCATGGGCCCAAACCAGATTGGGAACATGGCACATAAGAAGAGGGGCTTAAGCTATGCCATTTTCCCTATCTGAAATTGCCCTGTGGAACCACTATTTGCTTTGCTGTGGAGCCTTTAGTACATGTGGCCAACAATGAGAGCCCAGGAGGAAAGGGACAGCAAGCAGTTTCAAAGTACAGGTTGAAGGAAGTAGTAGAAATGGTGGTTGTTGGGTGGGGTGGAGAAAGAGAAGACTGTTGAGGAGGGGAAAACCCCACAGAAGAAAAGCACTTAAGATACAAGGATCTTCCCCAAAGTATGGGTATGGGGACTGATCCCGCCCCAAATGTAACCTACATCTTAGGAACAGCACATCACCTTTATGTACATCATAAAACACACAAAAGAGAAATCTGGATTAGCAGCCTTTAGATGTCCTGGAAAACCTTTACAAAACGAAGGACGTATCCAAGCTTCTGAAATGGCGTACAGTGCGAGTATACCTAAAGAGTATTGGTCTATCAAGGTCAGTATCATCTACAGTGGCTCTTCAGAGTCTTATATGGATGTCTTCCCCATCACCTACTTCCTGAACCTTTTAACTGGAGATGCTGATGACTGAACCTGGGACCTTCTGCATGCAAAGGAAATACTCTACCCCTTGACTGTGGCTGGTAAAGGTTACACCTTTGTGTTGAACGAACTTTACTGCTCTGTTAGTTGTTTGTCATTTTACAGATCTTTCGGTCCCCCCCACCCATGCCTTGTTGTACGTCAACACATTTATATATGTTATACTTTGCTTAGTGAGTCCCCAACCCCCATTTTGTGGGTTTTTTCCTTATGCGCATGAGAAGGAAAAACAGCAGAGCCTGTGGTTTAGGGTGTTGAGCGGCAAAGAGGGCTGTGTGGTTCTTGGCTATGTATGTCCTGTGCTGTGCTGCTGGTAGAATCTACCCTAAATAAATTAGATTAAAAAAGAGGGAGTGGGGACTGAAATTAGGAAAATAGTCTTTGTTTAGATCCTGGATTCAGAATCTGGACATTCTTGGGGACATGCATCATAAAATACCCCAAATCTTTGTATCTGAATTTCTGCTTGTTTTCAAATTTCCGCAACCCATACTTTATTGTACTGTTTATTGAACGTCCCCGCTGTTTTACTGCATTGACTTGCACTGGGTAATCTGTCTTGAGTCTCAGTGAGAAAAGCGGATTATAAATAACTTAAATAATAAATAATAAATAATTGGCCCCTTAAAGACTAACAAAATTTATTCCAGTATACTTTTTAGATGAAACTGAACTTCTGTTTTATTCTGCAGCTATGGGTTAAACTGGCTACCCATTTTATAAATAAAGCAGGAGCTACTGCAGTGTCTTTCTTAGGTTTAAGAGCTGGATCAGAGTTCCTTCTTTCCCTCATTCCCCCTTGACAATTTTCCCTATTAAAATGTGCAATATGATTTCCATAGCATCTGAAGAAGTGTGCTCTGACTCATGAAAGTTCATGCTGGAATAAATGTTATTTTTTAAGGGGTCACTGGACTTCTGTTTTACTGAAAGCGGCATCCATCTCAATTTTCCTGCATGAAGTGCAAAATGATTGGATGAGAAATCCATGCCTTCCACAAGCAGCAGGTTAAAAGTAGGCAAAAGGAAGTACTTCACACTCTGTATAATGACTGTATATAGAAGCTGCTAGCTTAAACAGGTTTAAAAGTGGATTAGTGAGATTTATGGAGGTTTGGCCCATCAACGGCTGTCAGCTGAGATGGTGAAATGTAACATCCATCTTGAAGGCAGTGTGCCTTTACTATTGCCGGGGCGGGGGGGGGGTGGACCACAGGGGGCAGCTCCGGCCTCTGTGCCTTGTATCATCGTCTTCTGGAGGCACCTTGTTGGCCACTGTAGGAAACTGGTTGGTGGATATGATGAAACATTGATCTTATCCATTACTGACGCAGGGCTGGGCTGGGCTTTTAATTCCATAGCTATCAAGTCTTCAGAGCTTCCCTTCCGGCTAACAGGATGGCAAGATGGCGTGTGGGTCAGGTCACATACCTCCCCTCCCCCCAATTTAAAATATCCCACAGAGAGGGCAGAAACTGCTTATTTGTATGCACCTCACACATCACAGGGGAAAGAATTTTTATCATGATGAAAGAAGGAAATCCGGATAAGATGGCGGGGGTGGGGAGGATACAATAAGATGATGAAGTGTTGATCTCCCCCTTTAATCCTTCATTGGTTTGGTTTGGAAGGTTATCATTTGCTACGTCCTTAACAGTCCCACAGCAGGCAGAAATCCAACAAGCAAAGCTGTTGCACCTACTGCACCTCCATTTTGAAGGAAAAGCTGCAGCGGTTAAATTTCTATCTGACTCAAGCTTGTTCAAGGCACATGAGCTGTGCTAAAAAAAAGGTACTATTCTAAAATTAATAGGAACTAGAATTGCCAGGGAGAGGGAGAGTATTCTTCCAAAATTTTAAGCCTTTAATCCAAGTGCAAAGTCCTTTCCCGTCCCCCTCGGTAACAAAACTGTTGAACAATTTTCTGCCAAAGGTAATTTGTATATGTTTTCTAAAGCTTTCTTCTCTTGGTTGGATCTATTCTTGGTTCCTGTTTATTCACAACCCCCACTCCCAATAACAAGTTGTGAGAACCACAAAACACCACACCCTCCTGAGATTGGAGCACCTGCATGAAGGAAGCGGTTGGAGGCAGTTGGCCAAGGGTGTGGGACCACTTTTTAATGTGTGTTTTGAGTGCCAAGATTGGCAGCGGGGGGAATAAATTAATATCAACTCTCAAAGAGTATCAACTTCATTCAGAGCAAAGAATTGTAGGAGAAAGCTGCCATCTCTTGTAGGAACTGATTTTAAGGAATAAAAATTTTCATTACCTGAGAGCTGGTGCAGTGATTGTGGGGGGAAACCTGCCATCCTTTTAAGGAACTGATTTCAAAGAATACAAACCTGAGAGCTGGTATGGTGACTTCTGCAGAAAATGTTCTTTAAGAGCTGATAATTGTTTTAAAGGATTATAGGAAGAATGTATGCCAGCCTCCCTGGGAATGGAAGCAAAGGACTGTGGGAGAATGTGTGCCAACCCTCTGGGGACCTACTGCAAAGCATCATTTTTAGAGGACACCTGATCTGCTCTCCCACAATCTGCAGCCAGGAATGTTTCCCATGTCATAATTATCCATCCCGTCTGTGCCCACATGCCATGTCTCTGACAGAAATGACGGGAAAGGAGCCCTGTAACTCAGCTTGCACAATCCCATTACTCATTCTCAGGGGCCTTCATAGAAAAAGAGCTGGAGGAACTCATTAGCATAACTCATTAGCATAACTCATTAGCATATGCCACGCCTCTTGCCATCATTGTAAGTGTGTCATTGGTATAACTGATTTGCATATGCCACACACCCTGACATAACCTATTCTGGCTGTTTTGGACCCAATCCTGGCCATTCAGGGCTGAAATTGGGCCCAAAATGGCAAAAAGGGGCTGAAAATGGCTGAAAAGGGGCACAAAATGGTCAGGATTGGCCCGCTGCTGAGTGGGAGAGTGATCCACCACCTGTCAGAGGCCTGATCCAGGCCGTTTTGGCCCCAATCCAGGTCAAAATGGGCCCCAAATGGCCAAGAGTCAAATGGGCGGGGCCACCTGACATGTGACCTCTTTGGGGAACTGCCGGAACTACGTTCCTGTGCATTCCCCCTCGAAATGAGCCCTGTTCATTCTCATTCCATGAAGGAATTGAATATAGGCCCTCTATATGCAACTAGTTACACCTCCTTCTTGCCCAGGTGTGTGCCACATACATGGATGTGTAGCTTTCTTGGTCACCATTTAACAAGAGTATAACATTGTGAAGACTTGCATTTGGAAACTGGCCATTGCAAGCACTTAGATTGGGAGGGAGTTCTATGAATGTTCCTTCTCATGGCACCCTGTGACAATGCCATTTTTAATTTTGGCAGGGAGATGTGAACAAAGCTTTTCACAAAATCATCTTAACATCCAAATTTAATGTCTGTTAAGACTTTTAAGCCTTAAAAAATTGAAAGGAAAAAAATACCTTAGGTACACTTGCAAAATGCAGCACTCCAGCACATGAAATTCTGTCATCTGCAGTGGGATTTGGACCTGAAATGAGTGGAATTCTGAAAAGAAAAAGATGACAATACTGCCTATTAGGAACTTGAGCAGAGCCAATAAATATTCCTTTCTGCTATTGGTTGGGCTCTACATTATAGCTAAACTATTGTACAGTCAGTAGTATTGGACAGCCTGAGGGTGTAAAAACAAGGCCAAGAGAAGGAGTTATTGGGTTATATCAAGCTAGGCATATGTGCTGAACAGCTGCACAACAAACCACTTTGTTCAACACCTGCAGGACAGGTTCTGTCTCCTAAAACTATTGGCAGGTGGGGCCACTGGTGTGGGAGAAGTTAATAGTTATGGCTTATGCCCATAATCACTTCCCAAACCTGCATAGCCACCATTAGCCGCAAGGACAGCCCAACACATTTTCTCTTACTGCGTGTGGTCAAGTACCACTTCATTTTCAATCCCTACCCCCCGAGCTGGCTAGCACACCAACATCTTCAAGCTTGGATGTTGTGTTTGACACTCAAGCCAGAAAAGTTGTCTATCCCCAGGGTCAAATGTTCATTAAACCTGCAGGCTCCCAGTTAAAGTCAATAGCCCAGTACTTTTAATTTTGGGATTACATTTTGACTGTCCAAATTTACAATCTTGGGAGAAAAAGGATCTGAAGCAGATCATTTCAAAACACTGACTGTTTGAAAATGTTTTGCCGATCCTGAGGAAATGGCTCCCACCCTCCTTTTAAAAGGGCATTGGCAGACATACCAGTTAGAACATTCACCTCCTTGCCTAAAACTCAGCGGTTTCCAACAGAATTGCTTCACACATTCAGCCACCACGTGTCAAGCATACAGCAACCAAGTGAGGCACATAGATGTGTGAATTGTGCCATACCAAGATATAGTCATAATCACTCTATTAATGTTTTCTAGGAATTACATGGTCACAGCTGCTGTAAAGCATGTTACCATGCTGTATCTATCTACAACCCAGTTCACAGTCACATTTCCACGACATGACTGAGAAGGGGCTGGAGCTGTTTGTGGGTGATGGAAAAATATATTTGCTTTATTTTTTACATGTATCCCCCTTATCTCCCTGTGGGGGCTCAAAGTGGCTTATCACACTGTTTTCTCTTCCTCCTCTCTATTCTCCCAATAGCAACCCTGTGAGGTAGTTTAGGCTGAGAGAATATGATGCACCCAAGGTCACCTGACAGGCTTCCAAAGCAAAGTGGGGATCTGAAACTGGTTGGCCTTGGTCCTGTTTTGATGCCGTAACTATGTCACGCTGGCTCTCTGACTGACTGTGTAAGCCCTAAACCCTTTTGGGTCAGAAGCAAAGAGGTTAAAGTGCCTCCCCCCCCCAATATTGTCCCTTGGAAGAAAAATGGGAACATAATAGCATTGTTAATTCTGGATTGGAAAATTCCTGGAGATTTGGGGATGGAGTCTGAGGAGAAGAGGGGAGGGAGCTCAGCAGGGTATAAAGCCATAGGATGTAACCTCTAAAACAGCCATTTTCTTCAGAGAATTGACCTCTGTAGTTTGGAGATCAGTTGTAATTACAGGACATCTCCAGGCCACATCTGGAGGTTGGAAACCTTAGTACATAATAACCAGATGTGCACAGACATAGGCCCCTAAAGGCACATTTATAGCTGAAACCAACCAGGGCTCTTTTAAAATGTATGCTGGCATTAAAAAAATCAATAAATACAACTTTCTTTTTGCTTGTGACTTGCACTATATGTGCATCCCCATTAGCACACTCAAATTCCAATTTGCAATGTGTATTTATTTACACGTGCACAAATTTAATTTATTATTATTATTATATTTATATTCCGCCCTCCCCGCTTTCGCAGGCTCAGGGCAGATAACAAAATACAAATATCACATAACATTAAAAGCACTATGTCCTATCATATATGATGTCATCTATTTACATATAAATATAAACTAACAGTTTAGAAATTAAATTAGCTTGTACAACAGCTGCAATATTAAAAACACTTTACTAAGAAGAGCACTGCCAAATAAAATGGTGTTTACTTCTGAGTAGACCCACATTGGGCAGATCCCACAATCTGACTGAATTAAGCACCATTTATTGGTTTCTTTTTTCTGGGAGGAAGGCATAGGTGGCCATCCAGAGTTTGGAGGAGCAGGCTCACTCCCATTAGAAATCTCTAGCGGTTTTGAAAGCTAGGACTCCTGGGTTCTCTATACCTCTGTTCCTCCAGCAATGTGCACTGTTGTCCAGGACTCCTGGGTTCCCTGTACCTCTATTCCCCCAGCAATGAACACTGTTGTCCATTGCTTGCCCTGCCCTGCCCTGCCCTTGACTTGCCTCCCAGGACCCCCCCAACCTCCCCCCAGCTGCTGTTTCCTGTTTACAAGCCGGAGCGGGAGCTTTCATCAGTGGGTTCTGAGCTCACTTCCCCCCCAACAGGAAGCCTTGCAGAACTCGAAGCTTCCCGCCACACCCCATCGGCTGGGGTGGGGTAGAGGGCAGAGAAGCCCGGGCGGACTTTAAAGGGCTGAGCGTGGGGACGCTCGGTGTTACGCGGGGTGAAGTGCTGCAAAAGGCAGGAGCCAGCAAGGGTAAGATTAGGGGCGGGAGGGATGGAGAATGAGGGGAAAGGAATCTTGCAGCGTCCTCCTACTTGCAGGGGGCGTCCTTGGTGTTGGGGATCTCTGCTGGAATCTACTGGATCCCGGTGCTTGGTCGCGGAATCTGCGATCATTCGGTAGCTTTGCACTAAGAGCCTGCTTCTTTTCTTCAGTAACCCCTGAAAAGCCCCAAGATCTTGCTTCTCCCAAGTTTGCTGGAATCCGCCCCATTCTATAAATCCTGTTTCTCTTCCTATAAAACCTGCTCCTATGCTAGAGAATGCAGGAGTCTCCCCTTTTCAGGCTGGGCCCAGCTCCCAGTTTCCCACCAGAGCAGTAAATTTATTTATTTATTCACATTTCTATTCCGCCCTCCCCGCAAGTAGGGCGATCCCTTAGAGGCAAGCACCCAGGTGCCCAGAGAATGGACGTTCCTGCTTTTGCTTTTTGTTCAAGGATAGGTGTTAGACTCCCAGGGGTTTATCTCTCCTGCAGAGTTACTGCGACGAACTGCAGGCAAGGTTGCCACCCCTTTTTCTAGCTTTGCTCTTTTGCTTTTGAACAGAAGCCTGCGGCCCCAATTTTTAGTACAGTAGCTAATGTCTCTTTCATTGCTTCTGTCCAGAATTTAGTAGCTTCTGTCTGTTAAGAACAGTGGAGCAGGGTCTCCCTGCCCACCCCACCCCACCCCACAGTTGTCCATTTCTGCACCCGCCCCTGTTGCTTTCACAGAGACAGCACTGATCACCTGTTAATATTCAATGCCATGCCAGACAATGCTTCATCTGCTGGCTTCTGCTTATTGAACTTTGGTTGAACAGGGAGTGTTTCTATTATTATTATTATTATTATTATTATTATTATTATTATTATTATTATTATTATTATTATTATTATTATTTCTTCCCTTGGCCAGTTGGTAGCCCAAGAGTTGATCCTAGTTACAGGTTCCCAAGCTTCCATTTATGTGAAGATGTTTCTGTCATTCATTGAAATGTGGAAAGGGTTTCAAGATGTAACCCTTTAGAGCCATGGTCCCTATTTCTACTAGCCAACTGTATATTATTTCCCTGGTAGAACTCTGTTCCCCTTCTTGTATCCCATATACTTTAGCATAATGCATTTTCCTGCTACATTAAAAAAAGGATTGCACGAAGCAAAGAGATCGTTTAACACCCAACTCCCCTGATATAGAAATTCCAAGATCAGTTTCTCTGTAAGGAGACAGTGTTGAAAGTTTGTAGTGTTTTTGCAGTATAATGGTAGAGAAGGTGGGAAGCAAGCAGGAGGTCCTGCAGCAGTGGCGGCAGCGGCGGCAGTGGCAACACCCCTGCAGGAATCCACTAAAGATGTCTTTTGACATATAACAGCAGCATCTTCAACTTTTTCTGCTGTGATGTAACTAAGTAAAATATAAAGCTTGTAAATGAGACTCTCTCAAAGCATAGTATAAGTACAATTTACAGTTAAAGTCAATATGTATACACTGCATCCTTCTTTATTGTAGGAAGAAAAGCTAATCAAATAACAGATAAAGAGAAATGAGAATACGATAAGCAGGAGTATAATGGGTGGATGGACCATTAATAGCAGTCAACTATAAACTTCCTTTTCCAGAAATCTGTAGGGAGTTTTTAGTTCTTTGTGAACTCTATCAGTGGTACTATCTCTTTATTTGGCAATTTTGTGACCTGAAATACTTGATCCAATCTTTAATAGTTTCTGGCCTGCTCCAGTTGTTTGCAATAGAATGAAGAAGACTTAATACACAATCATAAAAACCCTGAAACATTTTAAGTATAATACGTCATTTGTTATTCTTGTATGATCCCGCTCTCCAAAATTATTCTTTGGAAATTCCCACCATATGTGTAAAACATTGTTTTTCCAGATGGCTGATCTCCTGCTTTTGTGATGGATGGTGTTGCAAATCCTATACAACTTATTTAGAATCTAATACACGTCGCACTGGATCTTGTTGTCATTTTGATTCCTGTTAATTTGATTTGTTTTTACGGCTGTTAAAATTTAGTTCAATCTGAATTTTTAACTGATAAACCAACCATTATCTCTTGACCTCTTCTATAGCTGCTTCCCACATCAGTTACAATGGCAAAGTATCATTAGTTTCCAGTAATCATTTTGAGCTTAAAGTGATCTTGTTCACCTCCTAAAATACTTCTTTCAGTCCCTGCCACATAGGTAGGTATGTTGTAAAGCTCATTCCAGTCTTTATACTGTGCTTTTCTCTCCACTGGGGATTGAATATATCTTACAGCATCTTTCTCCCTCCATTTTATCCCTTGCAACAACTCTGTGAGGTAGGTTAGGCTGAGAGACAGCAAGTGCTGCAAGATCACCCAGTGAGCTTCCATGGCAGAGTGGGGATTTGATCCTAGATCTCCCAGATCTTTGTCTTGTACAGGAGAATTTGGGTCCATTGGAATCTTAGAGACCCACAAGATTTTCAGAGAATAAGCTTTGGAGAGTCAAAGTTCCCTTTTTCAGATTTTCACTCCTGAAGAAGTATTTGAAGAAGGAAACTTTGACTCTTGAAAGCGAATACGCTGAAAACCATGTTGGTCTCTAAGGTGCCCCTGGACTGACATCCTGCTATTCTGCTGTAGACTAACACGGCTTCCTGCTTGAAACAGATCCTTGACTGAGACTTTAACCACTATACCATACTGGCTTCTGTAATGAGTTTTTAAATAAAAGGTTAATATGATGGACTAGAACTGATCATTTGTAAAAAAAAAAACCTTCTTCCTCACCTTCAAATAACAGGGTATGCAGGATAAGTTATCTCTTTGCTTGGCACGGTAGAATGACATGATCAGTCTATTATTGGAACATTGCTTTGTGTGCTGTGGATAATCTCTGACATGTCCCACCTCATCCTTTCTTTTCCTTCTTTTTAAATTTTGGCCTTTCAGTGCTGTGTGCTCTCCCATGTCAATGCATTTGCACATTTACCCCCCCCCCCCCCATTTTCTTTTTTTCTTTTTTACAAGCAGGAACAGTCATTCCCGGCAACTAACCACACCCATCCACCCATTACACTGAGATGGGAATCTTTCTGGAGGTACTGTAATGGGGCTGTAATGGCAAGAACAAAATGTGGGTTGTGTTCTCCTTACCCTCTCTAACCAGCGCAGAAGTAACTGCTCTTGAGTGGGTGGAGACTGGGAAACCAAAATAGCCAAGGTGCCAGCCAAGCTGAATGGTCCCTGCAGCGTTAGAAGCCAGCTGTGCAGAAGCCACTCAGCTTAGGACTGATCAGTGATGCTAGCAGTGAGTATTGGCTCGCCCAGTGCCTCCTCCCGCGAACTGGCACCAGTCTTGCAGGAGACAGTTGGTCAGCTGGCACCAACTTATCGTTGCCACGGAGGCATCTGAATCAAGTGGTCTGGCAAGTGCGGGCAGACTTTCCAAGCCTTGGCTCTGCTTGCTCTTGGCTACCAGTGGTCCTTTGGCACAATGGCCTACTAGGACATTTCCCTGATGGTTAAATGGTCAATCCGCCCCTGCTGTCAAGTGGGTTGCAAAATAGACTAAGTATTCTCTTGGTGGAGGATTATATCTAAGCAAGCCATTCATGATACGGCAACACCATTTTCATCTCTAGTGTCCAGAGTGGTCCAGTAAAGACTACTTTTGCCTTTACTTTGCCATGCTCTTGTATATAAGTTATCTTGGTCTATCCACCTATTTACCACTTTTGTATCCTGCCTGTCTACTCTGAAGGGGAGCTGGTGGCTTGCAACCAAAGGATAATTGCAATAACATCTTAACTGCAACAAATAATATATTAAAACACAAATGCAAATAAATCTGTTAAGAGAATTTATTTATCCATCATAAGCAGGAAGAAAACAAGAGGGTGGCATTAATCACAGAAGAATGAAAATAGCCGAATGCCAGTGGTGCAAATGAAGAAGTGTATTTATTATCCAAATAAAAATTTCCTACACATTTTGTTACAAAGCTTCGTCAGAGGAATCTGTAAGTCTTTCTTTTTTCTTGCAGCAAAAATGCCCTAGGGAATTTTTACTTGAATAATAAATACTCTTCTTCATTTGCACCGTTGACTTTTGCCTATTTTCATTCTTCTGTATCCTTCATGGGAAGAGGGAAGGCGGCACGGCATAGCTTGATCTCATCAGATCTTGGAAGCTAAGTAGGGTCAGTACTTGGATGGTTAACCACCAAAGAAGACTCTGCAGAGGAGGGCAATGGCAAACCACCTCTGCTTCTCACTTGCCTTGAAAGCCCCTTGCTGGGGTTGCGATAAGTCAGTTGTGGCTCAACAGCACATATGCACGCATGGATCCATCCTGCTATGTCCCTTCATTCCATCCTTTCTAGTCCTTCCCTGCCCTCCTCTCTCCCCCCGCCCCTGCCCCATGTCACACATGCATTGCATCTCTTAATATAAGTTGTAGTACCTTGCCATCTGGTAATCTGTTGGTTTCTCTGGGACTACCTGTGAACCAGAGACCACTTCATGTGTTAATGATTTTTGTGCTTTGTTACAAGCCCAAATTTTGGGCCTTTTTGTATCCATATGATACCAGGGCAAAGTAGATTCCTGACACAGGATAAATGAGTGGTTAAGGAACTGGTTCCTTGTGACAGGGAGCATGTAATAGTTCTGAGGGGGTAGGGGTGGGTAGGATGTCATTTGTTTATATAAATACCCCTCTTTTATTACGCTATGAATCTTAAAGAGGCTTACATAAAGTTCCTGTGAGTCTTCCCTTCCAAGTACTGACCAGACCCAGAGCTGCTTGCCTTCAGCTAAGAGGCTGGATCTTATGAACCTTCTAGTCAAACCCTGGGACCCATCTTGCCTCCTGTTGTGCAATCTGTATTTGAAGAACACATACATCTTGTTTCTCTCTTGTGTGCGTCTAAAAATAAGCTGTGGGGAGCCGCAAAACATTGAAGAAGAGCAGCACTGTGCATTCTGTCTTCCCTATCAGAAGGCTGTATGATACCAGCTGCCTCGAGAGAGAGAGAGAAGGGCTAGAGTGGGTGGCAGGTGAAGTTTCCAACCCCTCCCCGCCTTGACTAGGACTGACCTTGACCACACACACGAAGCTGCCTTCATAAGCTATTGGTATTTCAAGGTCAGTGTTGTCTACTCAGACTGGCAAGAGCTCTCCAGGGTCTCAGGTAGAGATCTTTGCATCAATTACTACATTTAGGGCCGTCTTCAGCAGAGTTGCACCCTTCCAAGCCTATGGACTTGGAAGAGTGTAACTCTGCTTAGGATGGCGATGTTAATCCTTTAAACTGGAGGTGGCAGGGATTGAACTTAGGTTCTTTTGCATGATCAGCAGATGCTTTACCATTGAGATATGACCCTACCTTCTTCTCCCTTCTCCTTCTTCCTACATCTAAAAAAAATACCTGACCTGCATCTATGCATTTTTTAAAGATCAGCCTAAGCCTGACACCTGAGGCAGAAAATCCAGAGAGTGCTGCCCTCTCCCACTACAGTAAAGTCTCAACATTTGCCACTTGAGCCTTCTTAAATCTGCCTTATAGCAGCTCCAGTCATGGTTAGGCTTGCTCTTGAAAGTTTCGGTCTTTCCTTGTTTTCACACTTGCTTTCTCATTTCTAGAATCTGTTTGTACTTCTTTTATTGCGAGTCCTTTTTGTGTCTAAAAACCTGTCTCTGTCCATCCCGAGTTCTCAGAATAAAAATCTTTCCCGTCAGCAATGATCCAGTGCAGAGAATCACAACCCGACAAATGGCTGCCTTTAGCCTGCATCCAGTTCTTAACGTTGTTCTCCTAAGTACAGTTACATCTGTCAAAATCAGTGGGCTTAGAAAGGTATAACTCCTCTGAGGATGACACAGTTGGTCAACCTGGACTATGCTGCTGAATTCACAGGTTTAGCGGAAAACTCTTGCCATTAATACTTGACATTAATATTTGCGCACACAAAGCGTTTTCACCCTCAAAGCTGGCGTAGCAAAAAAGCTGAGCTGAGAAGTCCCCATTACAAACCTCACCTTAGCCACAAGCAAACTAGAGGGCCTTAAGTAAGCCTTTGCATCTCTCTCAGATGTTATTTGTGAATATGTGTTGATGTGAGCTAGAAAGCAGAGCGATTTAAAAAAAAAGCATCCTGAGTATAGATTCTAGCCAATGTAGGTTTTACATTTGCAAGACAAATGTGGTAGATGGCAAGAATTGATTTAAATGTGAAACTGCCGGCAGGCAGAACATTCTGAAATGATTTCTTGACCCTGAGAGGTGTTGCCTCCTTGATACGGCTGACTTGCTGGGCATGATTTAATTAAAGTCTGTCCTGCGTCAGGGCAGGATGGTAGATTAAAAGGTAACCTGTGTGGAAATAATAATCAATGTTCTAATCTTATGAGGTAAGTGTAATGACTGTGCTATATTTCTTGTACAAATGTGAATGTTTGGTAAAAATACATGGTAGAACGGTAGGGTATTATCCTCTGCTGTTGTGTTCAGAGTTGAATTTCTTGGACCTTAGCATGATTGTTACAGGAAATTCTGCTGGTTTCAGGAAGAGGCCTTTGTAGGATCCTGAATTTCCTGAGTTGGATTGAAAGATGGCATAGAAATGTTTTAAATAGTTTTTTCCCCAAAAGGATGTTTGAGTTTTAGTGTCCTGATCCTAATAGAACTTGGCACACTCTGGTACTGGTGGAATCCATTTTCTCAGTCAGAAGAGACCAATGTTTTTCTCGGTATGGCTGAGTCCTATACCCCTGAACCATCCCTGTGACTTAGGGCCATTCCTCTCTCAATCTAACCTATCTCATAGGGTTGTTGTGAGGACCACACGAAGGGTGGGTGGAGAACTATGTATGCTGCCCTGAATTTCTTGGAAGAAGGGTGGATTAAAAAGTACAGACAGAAACGAAAAGGAAGGTTTTAATTCTAAAGTGGATTCTGTACCATCCCCTTACAGTATCACAAGCTATCTAAAAATAATGGCTGGGACAGGGAAAGATGATTTCAAGATAGGAGGCTGCAGACAGACCTACTCTGAGAGTGCCTGAGGAGATTAATGGGAGAAGCTGCCAAATTATGGGGAGAAACAATATCTCCTTGGGAGCTCATAAAAAGAACTATGGGAGAAAAAGTTCCATTCTGTTTGTCAGATGCTGGAGCAAAGCTTGATGAAAAAAGAATTATTAGTTAATGGGGAGCAGCAATTTCCCTCAGTTTATGATTTCATGTTGACCTGAGAGGCTGGAAGATTTTAGAAGGGATCTGTAGATTGTTTCCTTTGAGAGAGAGTACTGGAGACTTAAAAGGGTGCCTTTGTAATATTTATTGATGTACACACATAAAGGCTGAACAGGTAATAAGCAAGTTAGCAGTGTTTACACTACAGGAATACCTAGGGTGCCTCAAGATAAAAGAGTTGCCTTCTTCTGTGTCAAATTCAAATCATGCAACCTGTCCTTATCTTGTAACAAAGTGAGGCTTTAGGTATCTTCCACAGTGGGTATAAATTAAAATATTAGCACAATGGATCACTGGTGACTCTCTTATAGGTGTTATTCATAAGGTTTCTGGTGGCTTTTTAAACTATTGGTTTGATGTTTCAAAGTTTCTGTGATTGATTTGGTGTTTAACTTGCCATCACCTTGGTCCCAAGCACCTGGTAGAAAAGTGGGCTGATAAATGTGTTAAATAAAATCCCGGAAGCACCTGGTGCTTAATCAAGTGTCAGTTTATACAAAAATCTCAGAGAGAGAGAGGTGCCCATTTTGCATAACGGAAGAGTAGGTCTATAGCCATATCACTGCAGACTCAAGGTTTCCCTGCTACATAGGCACATACAACTTTGATATACTTATGAGGCTTGAAGTTGTGTGAGTTGTTTTGTGGATCTCACAGCAAAAACAATTTCTTAACTGAAGACTTCCCAAATAATTCTCCCTCTTGATACTTGGCTCACTAACCCTGAAAATACATGAAATAACAAACCATGGCCCTTGAGAGAAAACACAACAAATTCAAAAGCAGTAGCCATGTGATACTTTCTGTTAGGACCAACTAAAATTTCATGAAGTAATTAGCAGGTTTTCAGTTTCCTCAGAATTGTTTAAGGCAGGGTGTTAAAATACACACACGAACATACATTGGGCAGAGGAGCGATGTTATTGGAATATTTTAGTATCTACCTGAAGAAGAATTTAGAGGAATTAAAAGCTTGATGATGTTTTATTTGATCCCATACAAGGTCTGTATTGTATAGTGGTTAGAGTCACTGACTAGGATCTGGAAAACTTGGATTCGGATCTTCACATGGCCACAAATTTTGCTGGGTGACCCTGGGCCAGTCACTCCCTCTCAGGTCAACCTACCTACTTCACAGAGTGGTTATGAGGCTAAAAAGCGATAACCACATGTGCTGTCCTGAGCTATCTGAAGGAAGATTGGGATAAAAATTTACTAGATAGATGGATTATGCTACAGTTCCTTTTGGATCCTCATTTTCTGTAATGGACCAGTATATTTTTTCTCCCAGTTATCCTATTTACTCTGCTTTATATGTTGCTTTACGCCAAAGTAATCAGCATGTTCAATCTCAAAATAATAGGAATGCTAACATCCGTAAAATCATATTTGAAGAAGCAATTATATTCATAGGAAAGAACAATCCACCATCAAAGCTGCAGGACCCTGGGCATTGTAAGCAAGAAGAGCACATCAAACACTCAAAAAAACCAAAGTGTTTAAATGTTGTCTCTTAAAACAAAGCAAGCCAAGTAGAAATTGTAAATGGAATTTCAGTTTCTATTCATTGCAAGAGCTCTATTGTTAGTGAAGCCCTGAGGTTCCTTTGTGGTATGACCACACTAGATCTGCAGCCAAGTTCACAGTTCTTTAAACTTCCTTAGACTTCGCTGTTTCTGTTTAGAACTGTGCCGTGGAGAGCACTTGCGCTCATTTTTTGAATGTGCAAACATTGTGGCTGTGAGATTTGGTACCACTCACAGGTGTATCAGGTGTGGCATCTAACCACTAACTGAGATGAAGTCCAGGTTCCTGAAACACAAGTTTGGTTGTGCAGTTGTTCTACTGAATTGGTTAAATGGCAAATCTGTCTTGCTGTTAAAAAACATTGTCAAGCCTAGATCTTCTGTCTACTCCTAATTTTCTGTTTTCATGTGACTTCTACAGGCACAAGGAAGGACATCTCTTCCCACCTACTGAGTCAGATTTGAGCATACACTCCTCTCCTGCTGTCTCCCAACTCACTCCTCCTCTCCTGCTCTCTCTCCCAACCCTTGTACCAGTGCTAATTGGACCTCACTGGTACAGAGGATGGAGGGTAGAGTGGTGCAGAGACAAGACTGCCTCCTTCCCCTCATCTCAGATGACATCTAAACTAGGAAGCAAATCCATCTGCAGCTACCTTCTTCCTTCAACCAGTATTGAAAACCAACTACATGTTTCTGCTTGGTGGTGACTGGTAGACTGGGCTGCTTCCCCAAGCTTGGTTCTTCCTCATTCACTTGAGGAATACCCTCTGTTCCTGCCTTCATACTCCTTTCAGAAGTACCCCTTCATACTCCTTTCAGATTGTATCTGTGAGCAGAACGGAATGTCTAAGGCTGAATCCACACACTCGCAGAGCGTCCCGGCGTTGCGCTAAACGTTCGCTAAACACCCAAAAGGGTAGCGTCTTTCTAGCGCGATTCCGAAATCGCACTAGAAAGATGCCAAACTTCCGGGTGTTTATCGAACATTTAGCGCAACGCCGGGATGCTCTGCAGGCGTGTGGATTCAGCCCAGGTTTGACCCAATGAAATTAGTAGAATTCTACTTGTTGGAAGTACAGAGAAATGCCTAGTTTGGGGTGCAGAGATGTGGGTCGTGCTTAGGAGGACCAGCGTGGCTAGAACAGACTGACCCTCTCATTTAGTGAGAAAGTTCCTGTTGGGCCCTTGACCTGGAAGGCCTCTGGCAGCCAGGAACAAGGAACATTGGGCCATATTTCCTTCTCAGGCCGCTGTCTTGCCCTGGGACTATTGTGTACAACAGATACCTGAAGTGACAGCATAGGAAAATGAATTTGGAAGTGCTTCTAATGTTCTAGCTCTGCACAGGTGAGAAGAGTTCCCTCTCTTATTTAGGTGTTAGAAGATATAGAGAATCTGCATTTTATTGTACCTGGTCACTCTAGATCTAGTACATTTGCCCTGAATGTATGTGGGTGTGCAGACTCTGAATAATTCACATTGCAATTATAGGCTGATATAAACAGATCTTAGGGCAGAGTGCCACATATTCCATGGCTAAGCCTTGATGAATCTTGGCTAAATTAAGCTCTGTTTTCATCTGAAAAACGGAGCTTGCTTTTTCATGGCTTGGCTATTTCAGTCCATTGTTATCTACTGCCACCCAGGGGCCTCTTCTGTGAACTGTATCAGAATAATTTCAGAATTGGAAATTCCAGATGGGTAGCTGTGTTAGTCTGTAGCAGCAGAACCAAATGAGTCTGGTAGCACCAGAAAAATTACATAGTTTTTTCTAGCATAAGCTACAATGGATGGGGGGATGCTATAAAAAGCCCAGTCCGAAGAGTTTGCTGATAGTGGGTGCAAGGCCTTCTAACTGTTGTTTGATTGTCAGGTATTTAAAGGATGAAATGAGGTAAGTGGATACAACAAGAAGTTACAGAGGTATAGCTGAAGTGTTTCACATCTGTTGGAGGTAGGATATGCAAGATATTAGCACTTGTACTGAGGCCTTTTTTGCACAGTCAGTTTTTGCCACTTTTTGTCCCCACACATCTTTGGGTTTTCTTCCAGATTCCTGACACTTAACTCCCCCTTCAAATTTCAATGTGGCATTTCAAGGGTTCTCTTCTGATTTTTCTTTTTTTATATATAATAAATGTATTTAATAAATGTATTAGTTATTAAATAATAAATTTATTTAATACATTTATTTCTGTTTCTTCTGAATTTTCTGCCTGCACAGGAAAAGCATAAGCAGAAAATTCGGAAGAGAACCCTTGAAACACCACATTGAAATCTGAAGGGGCAGTTAAGCATCCAGAATTCACAAAAGAAACTCCGAAGAGGTTTGAGGCCAAAAGCAGCAAAAATCACCCTTGCAAAAAAGGCCCGAATTAGGAATCCCAGGCCCTTATTCCCTGGGGGTAACAATGTCTTTTTAATTTGGCAATTTCCCATTGGATTTTCCCTTTGAAGTTTATCAGTTTGTGGACAGTAACTGCCCAGGTTTCTGTTCTTGTAGTAATTGTTTGGGCTGTGTTTCATCTCTGTGTTGTAGTTTTTCTTTGTTCACACAATTTTCTTCTTTCCATAGCAGGGAATTTTTTAATTTATTTACATTGTTTATCATCTCATTGAGACTTGTTGGACATCGATGTTATCGTTGTACATCAATATTATCAATGGCTGGGATATCAATAAACTTGACATTAAATACACTGGGCATAGAATGTATACATGGGAATGGCTTAAACATATTCATGGACGATTACATTTTATGTACTAGCTAATACTTTCTTTCTAAGAGAACCGTGCTGGCTGATACCCCAGTTCCAGTTAGCTCTGCTGTTCCTGCTCCCTCTCTTCCCTTAAGCTCTTGGAATGACAGACAAGGACCTGGAAGATCCAGGTTCAAATTCTCACTTTGCTATAGAAGCTTGCAGGGTGGCGTTGGGCTGGTCACACTCAGCCTCACAGACCTGTGATGATAAAACAGTAGAGGAGAATGATGTGAACTGCTTTGGAGAGAAAAATGGTGTACAAATAAACAAATAAATGAATTCATCCACACATGAACCTCAAAAGTGCCTTCCTTATGTCAAGAGCTACAGAAAGAGAACCTGTGCTAAATATAGTTGGGCACCTCCCTCCCCAAACTTTGTAACAGAAAACATAGCATTATTATGCACATAGAGTATCAGAATAATAAATTTATTACATTGTATTTATGATAAATGTATCAATAATTCTTAATGCTGATACACTAGATAGGAAATAGGTTTTTAACACTGTAAAGCACTGCCCTGAAGGCTGGGGAGGGGCTGTGACTTGGCAGCAGATCGGCTGCTTGGCATGCAGCAGGTCCTGGGTTCAATCCGTGGCATCTCCTATTAAAAGGACCAGGCAGCAGCTGGTGTGAAAGACTGAGACGCTGAAGAACTGCTGCCCGTCTGAGTACAGCACAGGCCTTTATAAAGCAACTTCATGTATTCATGTCAAAGGTCAAGACCAGCCTTCTTCATCCAATAACCTTGTGGGCTTATTAAGAGTTGCCAGCTCCAGCATAGGGAATTCTTGGAGATTTGGGGGTGGAATCTGAGGTGGGCAGAGTTTAGGGAAGGGAGAGGCTTCAGCGGGGTATAATACTCTAGACTACACCCTCCAAATTCACTGTTTTCTCCAGGGGGGACTGACCTTTGTGGCCCAGAGGTTTCAGAGAACTTCAGTTACCACCTGGAGGTTGGCAACCATAAGGCAAATATGTTGGCCTGAGTCTTGTGAGGCACCAGGACAGTTTGTTTCCTTTGGCCTCCCTCTCTGTACTTTCTTTGTCTTTGAAGGCACAAAAGAATCCCCCAGCTCCCCAACTGGACTGGCTCCCCAACTACCCAACTGGACTGGCTTACTACTGTTCCTATCTGTTGAAACCACAATATCCAATTATAGTAAACCAAAGAGTAAATTAGGAATCTTGAAGGTACTGGTTATTTACACCCACTCTTCTAAATAATTGTGCATGTTCAGTCTCTGAGACCTTCAGTTTGTAAGGTCTAAGGTAGGGCATATGTTTTATTTTCATCTACGTACACAGTCTGTTACCAGTGTTATTTGTTGCATCCTAATGGCCATCCGTTGCTTTCAGAGTCTGCTTTAGTCTGGAAAGCAGCATAAAAATGATGAAAGGGTATCACACTCTGGCTCTCCTGAGACACACTAAATCAGGCTTAACAGTGCTGGAAAAGGATGAGATCATTCATCAGAGAACTACGTCCAGAAGTGAAATAGCAACGAACAGTGCTAAAAGACTCGAATCTGAGAGGGGCTCTCTAGTCTCCACTTACTGCACAAACTAATAAAAATCTTCAGAATGGCCACTGGAGGGCAGCAGTTTCTACAAAAAGTAATCGCTTTCAATGATCCTGTTTTTCCCTGTAACCCACTTCATTCTCTTTAGCATCTGATTCCCTGTCTAGCTCTTGCCTATGAAGGTTCATACCACAGTTTGGTTTGGTTCACACATGCAAGCAAATTAGCGTCAAAATAGGCTGTACCACTTGGCGGGGTGTGTGTGTCCTAGTTTTGAATTAATAAAGCAAGTAGAAGAATATTGAGCAGGGAGAAAGTTTGTTGCTGCTCTTTTTGCTTGCTGTGCTGGTTTTCTCCTTGCAAGAAATTTTTTATCAGAGGTGCATCCCAAAATGTGACCCTCCTCCTCCTTGCAGTCTGAAGTGATGCACTCCATTCAGCTGCCTTCAGAAGCCCAACCTTAACGACTGATAAAATTTACTCTGCTGTAAGCTTCTGTGAGTCAGTGATCCCTTCCTCAGGTGCCCTGAGGCATTCATCTGTTCAGCACGAATATTTATACTCCAAACTGCTGGCAAGGTGGGAACTATGAAGAAAAGGGTTTAAAACAATAGCCATTCAAAGAGTAATCGCTACACTCAAGAGTGGGTTAGGAAGGATGATCCTCTACTACTGATTATAGATAGTCTGTAGCAGCAAAATAAGCATTTTGCCTAACATGGCTGCTCATCTGAAATTATAATTCTCTGCATGCGTGAAAGCGGGCCTTAGTCTTTAAAAATGTTGTTCAGATTAGTGTGAAGGTCAGATTTATGTGCCATTTGAAATGAGGTAGCATGATGTGTAGTTTGACAAGTGTGATTTTTTTGCCCCAACTAGAGTTGCTAGCCTCCAGGTGGGTCCAGTTCTAGAATTATGACTGACTACAGACTACAGAGATTAGTTCCCCTGAAGGAAATGGGAGCTTCAGAAGGCATGCTCTGTGGCATCACATCCTTGCTGAACTCCCTCCTCTTCCCAAATTCTGCCCTCCCCAGGTTCCAGAAATCTCCCAACTCAGGTTGGCAGCCCTAACCCCAACCACCTGACTGACAGGCCAATTACTGTGAAAGCAGTAACTCTGGGCGAGGTTTGCGGTAATCAGGGGTGTTGGGTGTGTGAGGACACTAATCTTTCTTAACTATTTTGGATAGAATGAATTTGTTCAATAAAGAGGCTTGAAACTATATAGAAGTAAACCATATAGCATTTGCTAAATTAATACAGTTGTAATGTTTCAGTAACAAGGTAGATGTTATCAACCAACCTTTTGATTCCTGAGGTGAATATTTGGTCTTTCCTCAGCGCTAGGAATCTCACATACACACTTTTAATGTTGTCCTAATATAGGGGTGACTATAGAATAATTAATTTTGAGGGCATAGTGGAATGACAAAAGTTATTAATTGGGGGGGGTGTTCTTTTGCACTGGTGGGAGGTAGTGTTGTCAACTCCGCTTTGGGAAATTCCTGCAGATTTGAAAGTGGTGCCTGAGGAAGTTGGAGTTTGGGAAGGGGAGGGAGCTCTGTGGGGATGGGATGCCACAGTCTACCCTCCAAAGCGGCCATTTCCAGATGAACTGATGTTTATAGGTGTGGAAGTCAGTCACAATTCTAGGGAAACTCCAGGCCACATCCTGAGGTTGGTAACCCTCATGGTAGGGGGGCAATATGGCCTCAGCCCTTCTGTCTGGAAAATCATGAATAGTGACCCTCCTAGCTAGCTTCACTGGCTTCTAGAACAGCATTTGAGGGAGGGTGGGTTTTAAACATTTAAAACTATCTGCAGTCTTTAAAAATGTTTTATTCAAACCTGGACATTAATCCATCAAGATTGTTTGAAAATTTCATGAAGCAATTATACTTTTCTGTAGAAGAGATGATGGCGAATATTTAGGGAGGGGAACCCCTATATCCCTCACCACTGTCTCAATTTATCCCTGTCCTAATATCTAGTTGTACATTGTGGCCACTTTCTACCTAGCAGGCCAATTCATACATTACAAAATGTATGTGTCCCTTATTGTGGATTTTCAAAAGCAGAATTCTGGGAATTACTTGATAGGAACTTAATTCCCAGGCAGGTGATGTGGGCCCAATTCAAATGAGGGCTGCAGTGCATGGGAGTCTGGGGAAGGACCTGACACCCCTCCCCTGTGCACCATTTTTCTGACTGGAAACAGCCCTAAGGAGCCACATTTTTCCTTACTGGGAAAACCTGCATGTATTGTGCCTGTGTGTTTTTTTCTTATGGGGCAAACAGTGGCTCTTCAAGGCCATTTCAGATTGGGAAAATAATGCAGGGGAAGGCTTATGCCTTTTCTCCCTGCATGCTGCACTCCTGATTTGAACCTGGGAATTAAGTTCTAAGTGAAGAACTTAGACTGGCCATATGGCAGTCATGACATGAGGACTTTGTAACAGGTGAATTGGCCCTACATTGGCAATATGTGTATAGGATATATATGGTTCTGTTCAGAATCTGAGTTAAAGAGTTGAGCTGGGAGCTCGGGATGGAGCCTGGCAGGGTAGGAGGTGGGGCCAAGTAAGACAGTTTGCTATCTAGTAGTGCCCTGCAGAGCCAGAAGGTTGCACCTAGTGAGTCAGGGCGCACAGCTGGACATGGCACAGCAAGTCAGGGTGGATGAGGAAGTGGAGTTGCATTCTGAGAGAGAGGTGATTTGTTTGCATTAACATAAGGGGAAATAGCATGCTGCACACAATGAGATTTTACTTTCTTTTGCTTGGAGACTTTTGAGAAGTTAAGCCTCTGAGAAGTGCAATCCTTAGCAAATTTCCATCTTTGTAAATCCACTGATATCAGTGAACTTAAAAGGGTGTAACTTCTGCTTAGCATTGCACTGTTAGATCTTTACATTTCAGGTGAAAACCTGAGAAGAGGCATCTCTAAATTGGGGCAGGTTAAGACATGCAGAGGTTTTAAACTATGTCAAATTTACGAGTTGCATAAAATGGTAATTTGATAATTTTAGTTTTTATAAATTGTATTTAGAGGAACCTCATAATTGGAGGCTTCAAACAATAGTTTATTTAGCTTGTGCATAAACCCAACTGTGTACCTAAGTATCTTGTTTGGGCTTCAACTACAGCAGAAGTTTCTGAGTTTATTTATTATCTTGTTAAAATGAGAAGCTTGGCTTCCACAGGAACTAATAATATCCTGTCCCTCTCCCTCTAAAAGGAAGGAACAACCTGGACATTTCTGAGGAAGTCTGGATAGTGCTACTGAAGTATTTTATGGATTAATGCTATCTACAGTTTTAGCCTACCTTCTCTGGCACCCTTTGTCTTTCCCCTCATTATATCTCCCTTCCCTGTCCTTTATTTTTTTTCTATTTCCCCCTCTTTGTTTCTTTGGTTTTATATCCATTTGATAGCTACTTGAGCACTCATCAGATGATTAAATCTATTGCAAAAAGATCAAATATCCCTTGAGGAAATTTATGTTGTATTTCAATTGGTTTTGCATGTATGCCAAAGGCACAAATCCTTTCATTAGGGAAAAAGAGGGACATGGGGACCCAAACATATGATAACATTGCTTTAATTAGAATTTATTATAAATTAATCATAATAAATTCTGTTATTTTTTTAAAAAAACCAGTGCATTTTTAATGTATCCAAAGACAGGACTTTGGTCCCTGACCAATCTCTTTCATCCCTACCTGAAATGATCAGAACACAAACAGTGTAGGGATCAGTGGAGGTGCTTTGAGAAAATGGTGAATTGGGGATGAATTTGTTCAGGAAACACTTCAATATTTTAGCAAGGTTGAAATTGCCGGTGAGATGAGGGGAAGGTGTGTTTGAAGATATTTTCTAATGCCATGAGGAATGAGGATTTAGTAGTGGGAGGAGACACAAGGCATTTATTTAAAGATCACTTCCTTACCACCTTTCTGGGAATCGAGAACATTTGCTTCTGAGTTCATTTCTGTTCTGAAGGGGCTTTCCAAGTCAAGCAAACATGAGGACAGCGATTGGTGAGGAAGGATATGGGATGTCCTTCCTTTCCCATCAAAAATAGTCAAGTAGCAATAAAGTTCTGCTTATTTCCCAGTATGACAGTATTATGCCACCATTAAGGCTAGACTTTCCCTTGGTTCCAAGGACTTTAACCATGGAAGCTACATTCCTAAATGCACATACTATAATCAAGCACAGCCCATAGAAATCACTAGGAGAGTGGGATAAAGATATTTCAGACTGGAAGTTGCTACATCACAAGTCTCCCTCATATAGCCTCTGTATTTCAGATATTACTGGAGGAGCATCAGATGCAACAACACCATTTAAGTAATCTAACAACCAGCCCAAAGCAAGGTGGTTGGGGTAGGATTTTTCTCTGGAAACTCACAAAGTATATTTTTCTCCAGAACTCCGTAATTCCTGATTCAAGTGCCTTTAACCTCAACAACTGCTCCACCTGTTTTACCACACAGGAATCTTGCACGCTCACACAACACAGACATACACAGCAGCTTACAACATCTTCCCTCTTCTGTTTTATCCTCATAACAACGGTACATTGGTAAGGCAGTGAGAGAGTGTGACTGGCTGAAATTCAACCTTCCATGGCACAGCAGGGATTCAAACTAGTGTCTCTGCTAATTCGACGCTCTAACCGCCATACCACACTCGATCTCTGTGGTCTCTAAACAAAGAGATTCCATTTTAGCTAACTATAACAAATAGATCATATAACAAAGTGCAAAGCAGTTTTTGGCACTCAATCTAACAAAATCAGCTTCTTAAATCACCCCCTCCCACACACACAATTATGGCTATTAAATGCAATCGGTGTAATCTCTGGACGCATTTTAACCAACCACTTCGGCCTTTATGGTAAACATTCAAAATACCAAAAGTTCAACTCTTCACAGTACTCAGAGTGTCTTGACATTGTTTTTATATTAAGACTTCCTTCAGAAGGAAAATACTTCCTCATCTCAGAGTGACCAGAATGGAGTGTTTTTGCCATACATACATGTCTGTGAGCATCCTGTGACTCAAAAGATTTTGGGTTTTACACCAAGAATAAATATTTATCCACTGATGTCTGATGTTGTGCTTTGTTTCCTCATTGTTCTGGGAAGTGCCACGGGAACGTGCAGTCATACAGAATACGAAAAGGATGCAGGAAGCATGCCTGGGAGCAAAGCACTAAGGGCTGATGTTGTGCTTAAAGTGAGCAGGAATTCCTTGGTTTGAATATCACTTCTGCCATGAATTCACCAGGGGGCCTTAGGCAACCCCCTCCCCTCCTCACTTACACACATAGAGCTTCAGCATCTTACATGCAATATGAGGTTATAATAGGAATGCCAACTCTCGCTTGGTAAATTCCTGGATATTTGGGGTGGTGTCTAGGGAGGTGAAATTTGGGGAGGGGAGGAAGCTCAGCTGTAATGCCATAGAGGCCACCCTCCTGACCTGCTATTTTCTCCAGGAGAACTGACCTCTGGAGATCAGTTGTGATTCCAGGAGAACTCTAGGCTCCACCTGTAGGCTGGCAATCCTATAATAATAATGACCTATCTTACAGGATTACTGTAAGGTTGACAAGTATGTGTGTGAAGCACTCAAAACTACTATAGAACTCTTAAGTATTGTTAAAGATAGTACTCTGATAGAGACCAGTGGTGAGCACGAAGAAGAGTCCATCTGGATCAGACACCTGTTTCACCAAGTATCTAGTCCAACATTCTGCTTCACATGGTGACCAGCCAGTTGTCCTAGAGGGCCAACAAACAAGGCATAGATACAGTTTTCTCCTGTTGTTGTTTCCTAGCACTAGACCTGTCCTGTCTCTCAATATAGAAGTTCAACATGGCTAGTAGCCATTGATGGACTATTCTTCTATGACGCACCCCAACCTCTTTCCCTTCTTTTCTCCCCACAATGGAGATGCACTGCCTTTTCTTCTTCTTTGAACTCACACTATCATCTAAATTAAACAGCAGCGAACCCTTAAAGACTTGATTTAATGTTTTCCAGCATAAGCTTTTGTGACTCAGAGTTCACGTCACCAGATGTATCAGCCTTGAAAATCCTTTTCTGAGAAAGTGGCACAGGATTACAGGGAGGTAACAGAGAGTCTGGGGCAAAACACAGTCTTGAGTTCCTTTTTCTGCACTTCTTCAAGTGCTGTCAATAGATAATATTTAAGCACATGGAATGGTGAAATAACAGTATGGTTTGGTATATAGTATTAAATTATGATTAATTCATTAATAATCATGGGATTATGATTATTATAGGAAAATTTTATTTTTATTCATTTATTTTAAAATTTTATTTACATTATTTTAGTGAGGCCAGTGTAAAACAAGAAATGCAGCTTTGATGATAAAACTATTGATTGTATGCAAAAATGTGTAAAAAAATTTTATACTTTCCCAGCAAAATATCAAAATTATTCCTCTAACAATCCGGTATAGTTCTACCTCAAGCCAAATTCTGGTTGATCTTGGGGTAAAAAAATCTCCAACAAAGACAGATTTTTTATGGTGACAGGTATCATTGTATTCCACAATACTAAAACATACAGAACTTGAAAGTGCACTTTGACACGAGGCAGACTGTTTCTTTTATGTAGATTCACCCCTCCCCCTTTGTATATTGAATAAATCACTCCAATAGTGTTCCTTTACAAAGCTATAATTTTTTTTAAGTTAGATGAGCAAAAACTATAGTTGAGAACTAAAGCATTATACACCTAACATAAATTTTCATGAATTTTAAAGGGAAACGTTTAAAAACATCTAAATTTAATAATTTGTAATATTTTTAATCTTTTAATATTTTAAATTTAATATTTTAAATTTCTCTCTCTGTAGTGAAGTAAACATTCTCCAGGTTCAGGAAGAGTCTTCCAATTGTCATGAAGGGCTATATCTCCAGAGCACTTAAAATGGCTCCCTTGATCTGAGTTTTTTAAATGAAATTGTGAGGTTATTTTTTTACTACAATACATTAAATGGCTTTGGGGTAGAAAAACTACTTCACATGGCAATGCAGAGTAGCTGCCAGGGCCTGTAGCTTCTGGTGGGGCTCACTGCTGACTGTCTGCTCATGCTTCTCTGATACCTGCACACACACCCTTCCACTGCTTGCTTGTGAGTGCTTTGTTACCTCGGCTGCTGGCTTCATATACTGCCTAGCACTGCTGGAGAGCAGTACGTGGGTGGTGCACAAAGCATCGGCATTCCTGGTGGCAGTGGCACTCCTGGCTGCATTTGTCACACAGCACCAGCAGGGAAAGGGTGTGCCGACAGTGTGGGCAGCTGTGACTACAAGTGGTGAGAGGGCAAAGGAAGGATGCACAGGCAGGTGGGGGCATGTGGGTAAATGGGCAAGAGGGGGAGCCTAGTAGTGGGCAGTCTCTGTCCAAGGCCCCCCAACACCTGAAACCCGCTCTGAGTGGAGGTTTGGACACTGATGCACACCGGTCACCCAGCAAAATATTCCCCAAGGCTGGTCCTACTAGAGTCTCCCACTCCTGGTTTCTCACATGCACTTTTTCTCCAGTGTACCCTCTTTCTGACCTGTTGAAGTTATTTTCCTTTCTTCACATTTGTAGTTTGTTTTAGATGGTTTTTACTTTTGTTCTATATTTTCTGGAGCAATTTCTCTCTTTGGAGACCTGACATGGAATAGAAAGATTCACTGCTGTAGGAGTACCTCTTATGCACCACTGATACTATCCTTGTACATTTGCTAAAGGTTAATGTAAAGGTAGTCCCCTGTGCAAGCACGGAGTTATTACTGACCCATGGGGGGGATGTTACATCATGACATGTTCTTGGCAGACTTTTTGTTACAGGGTGATTTGCCATTGCCTTCCCCAGTCATCTTCTACACTTTACCCCAGGGAAACTGCGTACTCATTTTACTGACCTCAGAAGGATGGAAGGTTGAGTCAACCTTGAGCCAGCTACCTGAACCTGGCTTCTGCCGGGATCATACTCAGGTCATGAGCAGAGCTTGGGCTGCAGTACTGCAGCTTACCACTCTGCACCATGACAAAGGAAATATTACAATGACCCCATACATCTCTAGAACTTTCTAATATCAAAGGAAACTGAACATGGGTACTACTGCCCCTGAATCTTTGCATAGCTTGGGGAAGAGAGAAGCATGCAATAGTTTCCTCCTTCATCTTGGACAATATGGTCAGAGAGAGATGTGAAATGATGTTGCTACTGGAGAAGGTAGCGGATGCTAGCTTTTAGGGCCAATTCACACATTACAATATCTTCATGTTTCATATGTGTCATGTCTCTTTGATTAGATGGGAGTTGGGTGTTCAAGAATTCCCAGGTACTTGGGAGCCTATTTGGACTGAGACAGTGAGGAATGGGGACAGGGAGCTTAAGCCTCCCGCCCCACCAATTTCTTGATTTGCAATGGTCCCTGGAAACAGCTCTTTGCCCAGCTGGGGGGAAATGTACATGTTCTGGTGGACTACATGTAAGGCAAATAATGGCTCCAGGTCAGTGTGTTCCAGGTCTGGAAAATGGCACTGGGAGGAGCGGTGTTAAACCCGCTGTCCCCACCTACCATAGTCCTGATGTGAATCTGGTTCATGTATGCCAAGTTGTAAGTGCAAAATTCCCAGAACTTAACTGTCAATAGGACACATGGGAGACATAAGGAGTTTGTAATATGTGAGTCGGCCTTTTACAGTGACAAAACTGGTGTCCCATCTGTCTGGTGTTCCATCTGCATGGTGTGTGCAACTGCATGATGGCTAGGATTGCCCTTCAGTTTATCTACCACTTCCATACTTTTGACATTTATCTACTATTCTGCCGAAACTCTAGGATTGCTGACTCTCCCCGATAAAAAGGCAAAACTAGCACATTTGTTTTGGGTTAAGAACACACACTTTGAAGGGGCCAATGTCTAGTTCTGAGACTGATGCCATTGGGTTTTTTAAAAAATCATGAAGTCAGGGAAGACTGATTTTTGTGTTTTTAAATTATTGTCCATTCTAAAAGCTGAGAACTGAAACAAACTGAACTAAACTGAAAACAGGTAACAAATTTATCAAACCCCCACGACGTCTCTTTTCCCCAACCCCACAAATCCACACATTCATGGCTGGAATACCATAGGAGAAATCCCCCTCCCCAGTTACGAGAATCTGCCCTGAATACAATTGGCCCTCCCTTGACGTGTTCTTTTAGCTTCCTCATCCGTTTCCGCTCCTTTGTCCATCCAAACATGCATTTTTAAAGTTCAAGGAACACTCAGAATCAACACAAATATAGACAAGGTCCCGAGCTCTGGAAATAGCCACCACAATGCTATTGCTGGCAAAATACGCAGGTGGTTTCTAAATGGAGGATGCAGAGAGGGAACCGCAGCTTCCTTTCTGGAGGCTGTAGTGCAACGTGTCACTGTAGCACGTGAGCAGGGCCTGGAATGATAGTGTACATGGAAATAGATGCAGAGGAGTTAGCCATGTTAGTCTGTAGTAGCAAAATCAAAAAGAGTCCAGTAGCACCTTTAAGACTAACCAACTTTATTGTAGCATAAGCTTTCGAGAACCACAGTTCTCTTCGTCAGATGCATGGAGGGCAAGAAGAAACTGGTCAGATATATAGGTGGAGAGGGGAGGGAGGAGTAGATGCAAACAGTGGCTTCTGATCAGAAGCCACTGTTTGCATCTACTCCTCCCTCCCCTCTCCACCTATATATCTGACCAGTTTCTTCTTGCCCTCCATGCATCTGTACATGGAAAGGCAGCCTCTGAAGTAAAAGCTATAGCCAGGTGTGTGCCTCTGAACCCATGTTGCACCCCCTAGTCCTCCCAGCCCTGACCAGCCTCCGCCAGTACACTGCCCCTTTCATTTCGGACCAAATATTTACTTTTTCTCTAGTTTACTTTTCTGTGATTCTGAATTTTGAGGGGTGCCATCTAGGTAATGCTAAGGCTGCCCTTTTGCAGTTTCACAAATCCAGACAACTAAATTGGCAAACAGTTGGTCAGTTACACAAATCAAGTATAGGAATTGGTATAACAACAACATTCGATTTATATACCGCCCTTCAGGACAACTTAATGTGCACTCAAAGCGGTTAACAAAGTATGCCATTATTATCCCCACAACAAACACCCTGTGAGGTGGGTGGGGCTGAGAGAGCTCCAGAGAGCTGTGACTAGCCCAAGGTCACCCAGCTGGCTTTAAGTGGAGGAGTGGGGAATCAAACCCAGCTCTCCAAATTAGAGTCCCGCACTCTTAACCGCTACACCAAACTGGCTCTGTAGAAGTTTGTTTTATGTCTGCTCTTGGCAAGAATGACCAAATGCTGGGAAGGAATGACAGAAAAGTTTTCTTATAGCCAGAAACGTGGTCTCTCTCATCTATTTTGCTTGCTTTTCTTCTCAGAGGATCAAAGTAGATGTTACCCAGGAGATTGATGATTTATAGGATCTTCTACCATTTTTTAAAAGGCAAAAAGCAGTAGTGTTGCATGGAGGGGGAGATTTCAATCAGAATGGCAGTTCTAGAGCACAGGATTTAATCATCCCTCCCCATTTAATTTTCTCAGTCTTCCTCTACCATGAAGCTCTTATTTTCCCGATGGAGGGAAAAAATACTGATACTGTTACGTAGTCTGGTATAAAGCAAATACCAGTTTCAAGCTCAGATTTGCACTGGCACAAGGGGAAGGGTTAAATGCCCCCTCTACCAGTATCACAGGCCGAATCATACTGAGAACCCAATTTCTGCTTTTAGCTTTGTAAAACAAAAATAATGGCAAATCCTAATTGTGGATTTCTCCTAGGTCACATCTAGTTTGGCCTGAGTACAACTGGTTCATGTGCTTTACCTTTACTGCTTCTATCATTCCAGAAAGGCATGCTTCTGTAGCTGTTCTTCAATTCATGCGAAAGCAGAATGTTCCAAATAAGACAGGGAGCTCCTAGTTTGTCTTCCAAGTCTTGAACCCCATTGCATTCTACTAGGGCAAGGTGGCCTCTTCCCCACAATGTGTTTCCTGTGGGTTTACTGTCTTATTCATGATGAATTTTGAAGTTTCGTTTTCATTCTTGACCCTATTGCCAATTTAGGGTTTCCTGGTCAGGGAAGATTCAGCCAAACATGACTAAACTGAATATATGTATGAGGCATGAGGGTTGTCATGACTTCTGGTAATGGCACTATTTGTAAACACTCAGGACTATTGGTCCTACTCCAGCTGTTCAGAAATTATCGCTTCCCAATAATCCATCTCCCTCTAGCCATTTAGCCTTCATTTCCGGTATTTCTACCCCTTGACTTTTCTTGCTTGAAATGAAGAAATACTCCACTGGCCCTATCTGAAGGCCCTTCTTAAGCCTTTCCCATTACCGACCTCCCCCTGTTTGGTCTTTCACCCCCACCAATGCCGAAGACCAGCTGTTTCCTTCTCAACACCCTCTTTAAGCCCCACATTGTCACTGCTGCATAAACGTCATATTTTTTCCGGCTCCTTCCAGCTGCTGAAGAGAATCATAAACAGCCAAGGACAGGACAAAAAACAAGCTCCCCTAGTCTCCCCTTCCCTTCCATGGAGAAGAAATTAATGGGTCATTTCATCCCATGAAAGGAGCCTAGAGAGATCTAATTCTTCACCTCTGAAACTACCAGGGTTCTTTCAGGGCCATTCCACACATTACATGACATCAAGCCCAAGTTTGCCACAAACAGTTCGCATGACAGGAAACTGCAGTCATTCTTGCCTCATTGATGACAGTAATTGTAGGTCTTTCATCTCCAGATCTCCAGTCTCATTCACCTGTTATATTGTGCAGTAAAGGAAAACTTAGATGTATGCCTAAAAAATGCCCTGACATGGATAGCCCAGGTGATCCTGATCTTATCAAATCTCAGAAGCTAAGCAGGGTTGGCCCTGGATAGTAATTGGATGGGAAACCTCCAATGAAGACCCAGGTTGCAGAAGCAGGCAATGGCAAACCACGTCAGTTAGTCTCTTGCCTTGAAAACTCCACCAAGGGTTGCCATAAGTCAGCTATGACTTGAGGGCACTCTCCACCATCACCACACCTAAAAAATAGTAATGTGTGAAGGAGAGTTTGGGCAGAAGACAAGTGGAGCTGCCCAAGCTTCTGACTGTGCAATCCTATGCAGAGTTACTCCAGTGAAATGGGTACTCTAGTGGATTTCCCCAGGGATTACAATGGGTTTAAACTGAAGTAACTCTGATAAGATTGCACTGTGATTCACTGCAGGAGACCCATTTATTCCAAGGGCAGGGCTGTTGCTCTGCTTTGCATACAGAAGGTTCCAAGTTCACACCTTGGCACTACCAGTTAAAAGGGCCCACCCTTTTAACTGGTAGTGCCTGGGTTTGAACTTGGATGTGAAATACCCCTACCTGAGATCCTGGGGAGCATCTGCCAGTCTGAGTAGACACTACTGACCTTAATAGGCCAATGGTCTGATTCGGCATCAGACAGTTTCATGCATTCAGTACTCTGGCTAAGCTTTCTGTGGTCTTTTCTTGGAAAAGGATCTAATGCACAAGAGAGTAGGGAGGTCACATTTAATAGTCAGCTTGGCTGTCGAGTGGGGTTTCTGTGAATTAATCTACCTAACGTCGTCCCGTAATCATGATCAGTCCTCACCAAAGCTCAGGACCTATTCTCGATGCTGGAGAAAGGGCCTAGAATGGTCCCAAAGGATGGTTAGGAACTGGATGATTAGCAACCTGGCCGAAGCCAGTGGGAAACCTCAAGGGAACCCTATAAATGCTGCCTTAATTTCCACGATGGAAGAAAGGTGGGATATAAATGTCATAAATAAATCTATGTAGTAATTAGAGTTTTGTTTTTTGTTTTTAAAAAGAGATGTCTGGGTGTGTGCAGAGTGCATTTCCCTTCCCTATTGAGTAACCCATCCCTAAATACCTGAGGTTAGTACACATCCAAGTGTAGCTTCCAGATATTCTTGCAGTCTTCCCACTCCGCTTTTTAAAAAATGGTAACTGAAATTGAAGGTGGCTGTAAATGAACTTTTGAAGAGCTTTTAGTAATAGACTGAGACCTGTGATCGTCATCTTGTCCAGTTTGACCCTTAGTGTCTCCTTACATGCTTCCCACATCCTGATTAACTTTATCCCATTTCCCTGATTCTCACTCTTCCCACCCCCACCCCATTACTATAGCCCTGCTCCCTCCTGTTACTCCCAGCTGTGAGTCTTGTGTTTTCAGGCACATCCCTTGCCAAATCTCCCACCAACTAAAGAAGTGAGTCAGCCCTTGAAACGTGAGCAGCTGGCCAACAAGGCCGCATCTTTAGCACGTCCCCACAACTAAGAATAAGCCAGACTGGAAGGGGGGAGGGGAGGGTGTACCTACATATCCTGGCTTTCAAATTATATTTGGTTTCTTCCAGAAGAACCTCAGCAGTCTGATCTAAAAAGGCTTCATCCTGGCTACGCTTTAAAAACGTTGGTGGGGGTAGCGGGTATGCCTGGGGCCACTGCTGTGTGAGGTGAGAAGTTGCAGAGGAATCTGGCGACTGTGTTCTATACACTGTCTGAAGGGATACAATCCATTCTAGCTACTCAAGAGTTACCATCTACACATTATAGAGTACTTGTGTATATGAGGACTTTATATTACATATGCGATGGGCATTTTGTACCTCCAGACAGAAACACAATGGCTCTTCTTTGTTTGTGACCACTGCACACAAGGACAGTAGCCTCCTCCCTTGCTGTTTTCAAGTCACCACACTGTCCCACGGAACCACTATTTGTCCCATTGTGAAACTTACCTATAGTAAGTAACATGACTTTTACAATGGAGCCAATAGTGGCTCCATGGGGTGGTTTGAGAATGTGAAAACAATGGGGAGGGGCCCCGTACAACCTCAATAACCTGCCATCTTATTCCTACCTCATTCTGCTGCATGTGTGAACTAGGCCTGAGAAGGCCCGAAGCCCATCCCCCACTGTCCGTTGCTGTAAGTGCAGTGGCTGAAGGTAGAAGTAACACATTCTCTTTTCCTTGTCAAAGAACCCTTAATTGGCACAATAGCATTAGATCCAAGAAAGACGCATGTATGTGCACATGCACACACATTCATTCAGTGTTCTGTCTCACTCAACTATTGCATGGTGCTTGTTGAGAGACCATGGCTCAATAGCAGAGCAGAAGGTCCCAAGTTCCTTCCCCGGCATCTCCAATTAAAAGGATCGAGTAATAGGTGACATGGAAGAACTCTTCCCAAGACCCCAGAGAACTGCTGTCAGTCTGAGTGAACCATACTCACCATTATAGATAAACTGTCTCATAAGGTAGCTCTGTAGATTGAAATGCTACCACATGTGTACATTACTGTGCATACCTCACATGGATAACCTTAATTCTCATAAATACATATACCACAATTCTCATATGTCTAGAAACTGCATTGGAGAAAGGGCTGATGAGAAGTAATGCCACCTGTTTTACCAAACAGCCCTCATGTTCTGGTTTCATTTCTTCTTGGCCTCAGCGCCAATCAAAGGGGCATCGGTTTACAAAAATAAATATTGGAGCAAGAAGCTACACGCATGAATCCAGAAGTGTGTGCAAGGGTCTGCATATGCTCAAAGAGCTGTAGACCCACTGTCCTTTGCGACATTATAAGGGGTTCTGGGTAGGTTCCACATGGGGATTTTACTCAGTGTAGGCAGCAAGATGGCCCTCTTGTTTACAGTTTCTTTGACAAACCTACCCTGACTAACCATAAACAAATATGCAGTGCAGGTTGGGGTCATAGCTAGGAATACCCACTTTTGCAGTAGATTCTGCCAATGTGATGCATAGAGCATTTGATCATGGATTGTTCGAATAAAGTTCTTGCTCAGCCATGATGTTCTCAAGGCAATCTGAGGCCTGTGAGTATTGTTCAGTCTACCCTACCTCTTAAGGTTATTGTGAAGTTCAAATGGATTACTGTCTCACATACCTTCCTTCCCCCTATGGAAGACTATGGAGTGCCAGTCTATTTTTAAAAACAAGATGAGGGCCTGTGAGGAATTACTGAAGGAGGGAGCAGTTTGGAAGTCCCCACAAATTCCCACCTCAAGGATTCTCTGAACTCCCCACTCCTTTCCTTTAACTGCCTCAACTTTCTGGAACATTTTCAGCCTGCATCAGGCTGAGTTTTTTTTAAAAAAAGAGGTGTTTATTTTTCTTTTGGTTTATTTACAACCCGCCCCCCCCCACTATCTCCAGACTGATTTTGCTGTTTTCATTATCATGTAACTGGGGCCAGCCAGTGTTAGATTTAGCAGAAGGCTTGGGGCTTACAAAGAATTGCAGGAAGGGAGAACAATTTGGAAATCCCATCCATCAAAATCCCCGCACATCTTATGGGCTGATTTCTCCTTCCTGCTTTTTCCCCTTTCACTGTCACTCAAAATTTCAACTTGTATTTATGTCAGTTTCTATTGAAAGCAATGGGTGAGAGTCTACTAAGGGGAGCCAATCTCTGCTCTGTCCTCCCATCTTACTAGCTGTGTTTAAGGCTCTGCCCTCTCCAGTCCAGTTCCAATACCAGTAGCAAACTGAGCTGAAAGAAAAACTTTAAAGCAGTGGGGTGGAGTTGCCAGTAAAGATAGGATGTAGCTTCTCTTGTGTTTTGTTTTTTTTGCACAGAGGGGATTCCCTGCACCCACTTTATATTAGAATAAATAGACATAAATCACACACCTGCATCTAGTTTGGCCCTCAGACACCACAGCAAGTAGAACTATGTGGATCTGGGTGGATTTGGGGGTGGAATTCATCACTTTTTGCCTGATCAGCAGCAGAGCCCAGAGTAAAAGCTGTCTATCCACCTACAATTTTCCAGAAAACACTACAAACATCCCAGCCTCATCTTTGTTTTTCTTGCAATGTGCATGTAAACAAATAGATTTAAAAAAATAAAGAAAAAGTGACCATTTCCACTTCTGAATAACTCATAATTCTAGCTGCATTTTGGGAAATCTTTGGAACAGGATTTTTGTGCATCTGTGGAGAAGGAGAGATTGGAGAGAATAAGCTTGTATGTCAAAGTGGGCGAGAAGTCAGAATTAAGGACGGCCGGGTTTTGTGTTTGTGTGCACGTGTGTATTGGAGTTCCATGAGAGGCAGGTGCACATAACAGAGATGGGGGGCGGGGGTGGGGGAGACCCAAGTGGTGTCAGACCGGATGCCTGGGATCATTATGAGTCAGCATGATCTCGAGTGCATGGCAGAAAACATGCAAGGCAGCTGGGGGTGGGGTGGGGAAAAGACACAGGCATTGCTTATTCTACTGAACAAGGAGGAAAGACCCCCCCCCATCCTGTCTGGTTGTGAAGGCTTCCTTCTATAGCTCCGCCTCCAGATTAGAGAGATATAAACCACACTTCAGAGCCTGGCTTGACACAGAGACTCGGCTACTGCTGGACAGAGACATTTACTGAAGAGAACTGAATTTGAACTGAACCTCTGGGGGAATATCAGGTGGGTCCATCTCTCCAGGATTCCTGGGTTTTCTGGGAAATACAGAAGGTGATATTGACTTCTTGGTGGGCTGATGGGCTTTCTCTCAAAGGCTTTTGAGTATCACTCAGGTTTTCTAGGCTAAAAACCGCGATTACCTGACTTAAGTCCTTGGATGAAGTAATTATAAATATATATCAATAACTATGGCAAGAGAGAAGGGATAAACACATACACATGAAACTGGCTTATAGTAATTTAGATTTTTGATCCATTAAGGCCAGTCTTGTCCACTCTGACTGGAAGCAGGTTGCTGGGCTCTCCCACAAAACTCTTTCTCATCACCTACTACACAATTGTTTTTTTTTTAAGGAGAGTGGTCAAGGATTGAACTCAGGGCTTTTTGCATGTAAAGCAGACACTCTACCAATGAGCCATGAAATACAATAAGCACATAGTCTAGATTTGGTCATCAAATGCCCACTACTGAATGAGAGGCAAAGGTTCAAGCTTCCTAAATGCTATGTGGCACAGAGGCTGCTAGGCTTTTATTAATCTATTAGAGATACCACCACACCAACTCTTTCAAAGCCTTCTTATGCCCTGAAGTGTTGTGTTTATTAAGCAATGAGAAGGAAAGGCAATCTGCCCATGTTCAGAGACAGTCTTTATCATTCAGATGCTCTGTGAGCCTTGATATCGAAAGCTGTAATGCAATCAATCTCAGATTAATCTGTACCTCTTCTTCTCCCTCAGGATCATGGATTCCAGAAGTGTCCTTATGTTGCTCTGTTTGCTGACAACATCCTCATGTCAGCCTTGGAGGGCATGGTGGATGCCAGACAGGTAAGAGTAGTGGGCAGAAGGAGATTCGGGAGGAGATATGATAAAGGAGGAGGAGGAGGAGGAGGAGGAGAGAAAGGGATCAAAAGGAAAAAGGAAAGTGAGAGATTCTTCCCCAATTCCCTAATTATATGGCTTTCTCACAGTTCTAACTGAGGCTCCCCCTTCCCTGCTTCCTCTTTTCCAGGAGGCAGCCTCCTCCTGTTGTCTCCTTGGAACACCTCCAAAAGATCCATGGAGGAGAAGATGTCAGAGCGCCTCAGAAGCCTGGATTGGAGGCAGGGGAAAGACCCCCTTGGTGGGCATCATCAGAGGGAGCAAGGAACCAGCTCAGCCTGTTTAGGAGGTAAGTGGCATTGTGAGGTGGTACGTGCGAGAGAGTGGGTATGTGATAAATGGGTGTCTTTCTCTCAGAGAAGTCCAACAGTGCTAAAGACCAAACAAGACAAGATCCATAATCAGACTAAGCTGGGAGACAAACAGCTGTGGGAAGGAGAGGATGTAGTTTAGAGCTGGAGTGGGGTGATTTGCTCCTGCATGGTTTTCCAGGCTGGAAATCTGTATCTCCCTGCTGTTTTAAGCTGGGGTGGCAGAGGGGACAGGCACAATATGTATCTGTCTTTTCCACCTGCCACTGCTTAAAGCAGCTAGGGGACCTTTACGTTTGGGTTAGTGGCAAGGGGTGGTAAAAATAACCTCTGCTTCCTCAGCATTGTGGCACTGATCCATATTCACTATGAGTTAAGTTACTTGTCTGGGGATCTGCTTAGCTATACCCAGCATCACTGTGTAGTCTGGCCCTTTCAATCATTAGACCTCACTCCTCTTCCAGAGAACATTTCCTACCTTTTCTTTAATCTGCTAGATTCTCTACAGCTCTAGAAACATTCTAGTTTGGGAGAACTTCTCAGGGAATCCAGGAGTGCAGACTAATTCCTAATTTCGTGGCTTTATGCCCATAAGATTTCTGTGGCACAGATCTAGGATATAAAATGGATTGAAGTCAAGATTTTGCTTGATTGATACTTCTTAAAACCATTTTTGGAATGTAAATCTCCCTTTACTTTAGAGCAAAATGGTGAGAAATACCGGACTAGCCAGTTGGATATTAAAGTCACACAACACTTACTTATGCCCCCCCCAATTATAAATACTTCCAGATCCTAAGACTCAGTATGACTTTAGGCAGATGGTGAGAGGGAGGGCAGAAAGAGATGAGTCAGTGCATGGCTTTTGTGACCTTTTTTATGTGCCCAGGGTAATGCCAATCACCACTTTGGGGACAGGAAGGAATTTTCCTCCAGGTCCGATTCCCTGGAGGCTTTTTGCCTTCTTCTGGGCATTGAGCAGGGGTCACTGGGGGAGATGGGGAGACTAGATGACCCTTGGTGTCTGTTCCAGCTCTATGATTCCTGCCATTCTTACCCACAGGCTGTTGTGCTTTTAATCACTCCCTGACAGGGAGAAAGTTTGCTGGCAAAAGTTTTTCTGGGATGAAGTGATTTGTTAGGAGTCTTCCTAACAAAATTGTTAGTGAACTCTTCTTAAGTTATCTACCCTCTGCCTTTGGCCTTTGGCCGGACTTAAATGGTAAATGAAACAATCTTTGGGTTAGATCCTACCAGCTTTTCCACGGGTGCAGGAGGGAGAAGGGGCCCCTTTTGACCCAACCAAAAAAGGTAATGCTGGAGTTTCTGAGACCCGTGTGGACAACGAGGCTTCAATGAGCAGTGGAAATGGATGAGCTCATTCTTTCTCCCTTCTGTGTCAGCCGAAAAGCTGGTCGGATCCAAGCCTATTATTTGTTTATGGCTGATGTCCTTGTTTAAACTGTAGTCCTATGAGCAAGTGCAATTGAATGCATCTTGGTAATAGTAGTTACTATCTATTCCACCTCCCTGGATTTGAATAATGGCAGCAGCCCTAAGTTTAGGGGATGATCAAAAAATCAGTTAGGTTCCCGATGTTCTTGTTTATTTAAAGTCACCCCAGAACTAAACCTGTTGAGTCATGCAGACTCACCTGTTATCTAAACATTAAGACTGTTACTCCATTTTCTCTCAAATTCATCTCTGAGAATATTTCTCAGACAACCCCCCCCCCCCCCGCAAGACTCCAGAGTTTCTCAAAGTCTGTTTCCCCCCCACAGCTCTGTACCTGGACACCGTTTTCCCCGTCATCTACTGGCTTCACCTCCTGTGCGTGGATGCCACCTTGGTACTTGCCAGATCCAGAACCTTGCCAATCTGCTCTATCGTTACGGGGGCAACAACCAGAAAGATGAATCCAGCAAGAACAACAAGGGCGCTACTGGTCCCATGGGCTACGGCCGCAGGAAACGTCGGGCAGTCAGCGTGCCCACTTAAGAGCCCCTGTGCAGATGAAGGAAATACTGGCATTAACAAAACTGGGTCCCCAGCATCCGCAAGGGCCTGCAGAACTGGTTGGATGGCCAACAGCATTTGGCGGTTCTGCTCCAAATAGCAATGGGCATCTACAGAAGCTTTCTTGGCAAAGTGGGAAGCTGGGAGCTTGACCTGAGAGTGGGGGTGGCTCCAATTTGGGCCACTGATGTTCACCCCAAACTCCAAAAGCAAGCAGACTCCAGAGTGCATGCCTGGTAGGAATCATCCTTGGCTCTGCACTGCTCCTGTGCACCTTCCCATCTGTTCCTGTGCAATGGAGTTGTGTTTGTTGTGGTCAAGCCTGTCCTCCACTGGGGCAGTGGTCAAGACATAACAATCGAGAAAGAGAGGAAGAGAGAAGGTGGCAGAATTCCTGGAAAAGACAGTGGAACATCTCAGCATTGTGGACAACTCCTCTACAAAATGGAAGTTGATATTACCCACTAAAGACATTGTAGGCAGAGTGGATGAGTGGAGGGGCAGAAACAAGAGAGCCTAAAGCCATTCTCTGACTGTGGGGCTGTTTACTTCATTTGTGCACATGGATTTGTTTGAGAGATAATTGTTAGTAAAGAGATCTGCAATCTTTAATGGTGTATGTGTGTTGCTCTCTCATGAGTGTGTCTGTTCTTTGTGCAAGAGAAGGGAACGGATTGTTTCTCTTCCCTGCTCCTACCCATTTTATTTCAAAACAACACCTTCCCCAGGCAATCTAGATTTCTTGATGCCAGCCCTGCCTCGTGTCTAAACAGGCGCCAGTGTGGCATAGTTGCTCTCATGGTGAATGTGGAGCTAAAGGGTATGTGTAAATAGTAGGCTTTTAGGTAAAATTGTGCCACTTTTTTGATTGAGCATGTTGCTGCAACTGGAAGAGATTCTTTCTCAAGTCTTGGGTGTTTCAAACAAACTCAGAATGGAAATCTAGAACAGGAGCCATATAGTCTACTTCAGCCAAACAACGAAGAGTCTTGTGACATCTGAAAGACTAACACCTTTATTGTGGTATCAGAATTCACAAGTCTACTTTGTCAGAAACATGAGGGTTATATGCAGTTGGCAGAGATATGTATACACAAAACGACAAACATCAGAAGAGCAGGGAGAGGATAGGAAGTTATTATGAACAGAGAGGCCCAAAGTTTGTTACATTGCAGAGAGTTGATGAAGAAAATATGATCCGGTAAAAAATATAAATGATACAGAGTAGGTGTGGACCATTTCTACCTGTTGATGAAATAGCAAAGTGGGATGAATCTGAATAGTGTACCTAAACCTGCCCTGCATTGTTTGTTTCCAGCAACATATGTTAATAAAGCTTGCCTTTAGAAACTGGGCCTTGTGGCCTTCCATCATAATAGTTTCCCCCTCCCATCTTCTGTTTTTTGTAGCTCTGCTTATCAATCTGTCTGCTAATATACATCTGATGAAGTGGGCTCTGGCTCATGAAAACACCACAATAAATTTGCTAGCCAGGAGACTGTATTATTTTGACAAAATGGAATGAAATCTTGCACATCTGAGCTTAGCTGTTTGATACTTTAATTGTCTAAATGATATTTATACAGAATACACAGATAAGGCTCAACAAACATAACTTACCTAGATTGGTCTAATAACCAGGAGCACATGATTACAGTTGCCAACTGGCCTGGAGAAAAAGGTCCTGTCTCTTTAATAGAGACTTTGCGGGATGTTCCTTATTAGGTGATGTTATTTACCTGCATGCCATTAAAAGCTTCAACTGCCCATTTGTACACATTAAGAACATCGTGACGACTGTTTAGTAGAGATTAAAGGGACAGAATATTTTTCTCCAGGCAACCGTATGCATCATGTGTGTGTCACTTTGTTGATCAGCACAGTTCCCTCCAAGCAGCCTGAGCTTCTGTATTTTCACACTCATCACAATAACACCAGTCCCCCACCACCAGCAAGCACCACTAGGAGTGGGCAGTGGGAGGAGACGGGTCATTGCAAAGCTTGGCAGGAACTCCAGATGTTATCAGCTTTCACCTACTACTTTTTAAACATTTCATTACTGTAAACAGGACACTGGGCAGTGTGTGGGCAGAAAATGCAAGCCTTACACTGACTCCCATGTTGTAAGTATTAGACTGGGAAAAGGAATGAAAAAGGAAAGGAAATCGGTTGAATGGACACTTTCAATGCTAAAATCCCAAATATGGGAAAAGGGGAGAAAGAGGATAATGGAATTCTTCATGGCTTATCGTTAGTATTAGAGAGCTGTGGGAGGCTGCAAACCATCCAGGGCAGTCTCCTGCCTCGTGGCAGGGTATTATATTCCCAAATCAGCCACCCTCTTAAGGAATTTTGCAAAAACAGAAAGAGGTTGAAGGAAGTTCAAGCAAATCCAGAAACAAAAGCCACTTAATACCTTTTATTAGGACCAATCAAAAAGTCACAAAACAGTGTGTGAAGTTTCAGCTTCTCCAAAGCTCTTCATCCGACTGGATGATAAAAGCAAAATAAAAAAGTGAGGGGGGGGGGAAACATTTGTCAGTCCATGGTCCTTGCCTTCATCTCACAGGATGGCTGTAGGATGCTTAGCTGACTTCAATGGGCACAGGTTGTGGCTAGCTGGTATTGTGTCCCTGGAATGTTGTAGCTAGCTGGCTTTAGACTGCGCCCCTGGAATGCTGGCAAGAAGAAACAAGGATAGAATCTGCAACTTCTCTGGCCATTTCCCCCACTGCTTTCCCTCCTGTAATATTCAGCTAATTAATCTATGCATGAAATAAGTCATTGATGTCAGACATACTGCAGGTAGCAGTGTTGTTCCAAAGCAACTCCCCCCCCCCCGCCTGCCCCAAATGTAATGCCTTTAATTGGGATCTGCTACAATAACACAATACGTTCTTTACCTACTCCACCATCTATTGTATATCAACTGCAATGGAATTTATTTCTCAGTAAGCCTGCAAAGTGCTGCCACATGGACACCAACCTTCCTGTCATTTAAGCCCATTGCTCCATGTCCTGTCCTCGGCAGAGACAGTGAACCATTGCTCCTTCTTTGCTTTCCAACCCAGTAAACCGATGGGTGAGATCCAACCAACTTTTCTGCTAGTAAAAGAGGAGGGGGTCCCCTGAGACCACCCAGAAAGACTCTACTGAGGATCATGGGACCTGCATGGATGGAAGCCATGTGGCAGCACGAGGAATTCTGGGCAAGGCTGAGCAAAACAGCGGGCTGGATCCCACCCATTGCCCCCTTTTCTTTCCAATACACTTTGAAATTATTGGAAATAATCAACATACCCCAAAACGTGTAGTCCAAGCAGCCATTGCCTTCAACTTCCATAGTCTACTCTCCAAGTGTGATAGGGAGAAGCAATCTACAATTTGGGGAGGGGAAGCATGACTGTAGGGAAACCTGAGGACTGTATCCCTTGTGAAATCTAGTGGTCATCTCACAAGGGAAGGCACAAGGATTTTAACCAGCTGGGGTCATCTGCCCACGCCCTGGTCAGTGCATTTCCTGGCATAGCCTTTCTCCAATCTCACTCCTACCTAGGCAAGCCAATACATTATTTGACTAAAATTCAGGGATTAGAATGAGTCAGAGAAGACTAGGATGTCACATCCTAGTAAAATGATGCAACAAGTTAGAGCACTACACCTGTAAACCTGGATTCCTGGGAGGATGAATGTGGTCTAATAAACCAGGAGGTTGAAGAATTATGGCTAGTAGGGACAGCTTCTTAGGGTAATGACTAAAGATAAGTGTAATGCGGAGCCTCATGCCAGAACTCCTGGATTCGTAGTTTAGGTGGCTAGCTGTGTTGATTTGAGCCCAGTGGGACCAAGAAAATTGTTCAGGGTATAAGCTTTTGATACACAGCCCTCCCTGATATCTGAAGACGGGAGCTCTGACTACTGAAGGCTCATACTATGAACATCTGGTTAGTCTCTAAGGTACCATTGGACTCAAATCCTGGATTCTTAGGGAGTGAAATCCAGAGCACCAGAATACACCCCAAATTTATGCAGGTTACTCATATATGTATATAATCCCATTAAATGGATTATGTCTCTCTGGGAACCAAGATCAAGATAATCCAAACTATGGTATTCCCCATTACTATTTATGGATGTGAAAGTTGGACAGTGAAGAAAGATGACAGGAAGAACATTGATTAATTTGAAATGTGATGCTGGAGGAGAGTTTTGTAGATACCATGGATGGCCAAAAAAACAAATAAGTGAGGACTAGATCAAATCAAGCCTGAATTCTCTCTAGAAGCTAAACTGAAAAAACTAAGGCTATTGAATTTTGGTCACATCATGGGAAGAGAAGATTATCAGGAAAAGTCAATAATGCTAGGAAAAGTGGAAGGCAGTAGAAAAAGAGGAAGACCTGATGGCTTGACTCAATAAAAGAAGCCATGTCCTCCAGTTTGCAGGATCTGAGCAAGATTGTTAATGATAGGATGTTTTGGAGGTCTTTCATTCAGAGGCAATTTGACAATATATAACAGATACAAATGCATTATATTCACAATGTATAGGACTTCCAGAGGGAAAGAGGCATAGTATAGCCTGATCTTGTGAGATCAGGGTCAGAATGTGGATGGGTGACCACTAAGGAAGACTATAGAGGAAGGCACTGGCAAGCCGCCTCTGCTTCTTACTTGACTTGAAAGCTCCTTGCTGGGGTCACCGTAAGTTGATTGCACCTTGACACATAGGATTTCCAGAGACATAGATGTATGATTCTATTGCTGAACAAACGCAACCTGGGCTTTTAAAAATATTGAACTAGGTAGTGGTGTGTGATTGTAAATCATACACATTGCTCCTGCAGCTCTTACACACTTGCGCATTTTCCTTGTGCGCGTGTGTGCATATTTGTGTATATCTGCTTTGTTGCTTACAGGTACATTCTTTGATGTTTAAAGTGCCATTCTAAGTAGAGTCCATTGATGTAGATGAATTAAAAGGGCCTGGCTGTTTAGGTGGCACTGTGAATTTTTGAACTGCACAAATGTTCTTTTGGATCTGTAGAGTTTCCCCCAAACATTTTGTGTCTAATTGAACACATGGATGGATGGACTGATAGACAGACAGATAATCTGCCATAATAAATGTGTTAGACCTTTAAAGGTGCTACATGCATTTTAAAAAATATATAATGTTGCCTTCAAAATTCAGCAGTGAAACTTTGGACTGCCAATCAGCACTTTGCAGGTTTAAATCCCACTACTGCCCTGAGATCAGTAGGTGGCTTTGGGTAAGCCACTCCTCTCAGCCCCAGCTCCCCTGCTGTATTGTGGGGATGATAATAATACTGTTCTCTGCTCTTAGTGGAGCACTAATTTGTCTAGAAAAGTGGTATATAAGCACAGTTGTACTATTACTATCTATTGCCCAGTTTTTTGGGGGGGGGGGCGCAAATAGTTTTTGACTTGCTTTTCCTTTAATCCCAACAAACTCTTGATCTAAGTCAACGGGGCTGTGTGTGTCTTCCAGATCAGAAAGTGGGACTTTCTCATAGCCTTGATGTCCCCTTGCGCACCTGTTTTTGGAAATCTGCCACTAATTGCACCTCGGCCTGGAGAAGGGAGGGAGGGAGTCCGGCACGGTGGGGGGTGTCTCTGGCTTCCTAGGCGATGGCGCCTACCGAACTAGATGAAAGGGAGCTGGAAGTTTGAGCGCCTAGCCGGTGGGGAGGCCGGGCCAGGGTTCGGGGGCGCATTTCCAGGCGCTCCGGAAGCTGCGACCATCAGCAGCGGTAAGGAAGCATAAAGCGGCGCGGGGGCTTTTGGGAAAATCATTGTAGGATCTGAGCCGGCATGGCCGTCTGGAGGATGCGAGATGCTCGAGGCCAGCGAGCCGGAGGGAAGGAGAGGAAAGAAAGAGAGCCTGATCACTAGGGGGTAGAGGAGCAGCTGGTCCAGCACAGCGAGCCAGGCAAGGGCGAGGGGAACCAGGAGGAAAGAAAACCGAGGGAAGGAAGATGGAGAAGAGGAGGAGGAGGACCAAAAGGGAGGAAGGGTGCTACTGACTCCCCCCCCCCCAACCTCAAAAGGCGGGCTGGCAGTGAGGGAGGGGTTGGGGAGATTGGGGGGAGCGCTCAGCCCGAGCAAGGGGTCAGGATGCTCTTGACTGGGGGATGCCCCTAAAGCAGCTACAAGGTGAGTACTTCTTTGCATGAAGAAGGGAGCCAGGGCGTCTGGCTATCTGGGTGGGCCTAGAACAGATTGGTACCACTTGGAACCCGGGGCTGGTGTGGGCCCTAGTGGGTTAGAATGAGCTGGAGGGTACCACAGAAAAAGGGAGGTGGCTGAAATCAGGGCTGGCGGGGTGGGGGGCTGTAGGGGAAGTGAATTACTGGTTGGGGGAATACATGTCCAGCTGAGGCAGGAAAGGATTTCCTCTGCCCAAGACCCTGGAGAGCTCCTTCCTGTTGGAAAAGATGTCTCTCACTTTTCTATTCCTTCCTTCCTCAAAGTACCTCAGGGCATACACGGTTCTCCCTTCCCCCATTTTCTCCTCACAACAACCCTGTGAGATAGGTTAGACTGAGAATGGACTGTACAAATCTTGCACTGTGTAATCCACCTTGAGTCTCAGTGAGAAAGGCAGACTATAAATGACATCAATAAAAATAATCATAATAAAATAAAATTATCCAGTGAGCTTCCATAACAGTGTGAAGTTTTGAACCCAGTTTCTGTTCTATTTACACTAACCACATGAGTGAAAAATGTTTGGAGTCCATGGATTAGTAGCGATGGGTGCCAGGAATTTTGGGTCTTAAGGAGGGAAACGCCCTGTCCTGGATGGCCCGGGCTTGCTTGTTCTTGTCACAACTCAGAAACTAAGTAGGATAGCCCTGGTTAGTACTTGGATAGGAAACCACCAAGGAAGTCCAAGGTTGTTACACAGAGACAGGCAATGGCGAGCCACTGAATGACTTGAAAAACTCTTGCTGTGGTTGCCATAAGCTGGCTACAACTTGACAGCACCTTCCACCAAAGAGGGGAACAGCATTTAGAAGGAGCAGAAGGGTCCTGGTGTGACTAGGATGGGTATGACTCTATCTATCTGACTTTTTTTTTTTGAGGGAGAGTATATATTTTATTTTCCCAGAGCTGACTGCCTGACACCCCTCAAGAGCATTCCCAATGAACCTCATCCTTGCTTTGCTTGTGGAACAGGTAAGGCAGGGCTGGAGAATCCTGTTTGGGTGGGTGGGGGCAGCTGTTTGGGAGGGGGAAGAGGAATTGATTTCTGTACAGCTTGCTTACCACTGGTCCTTAAGGGCACCACTGCACTAGATACTATTTATAAACTGATCTCTAGTGCTTCTGCTGAGGCAGGAGTGATCAATGCTTCACAGACATGAGGGAGATTTATTTAGGGATGGAATTGGGAGACTGGGTGGACAAGTGGCTTTGTTCAGCAGACATTGGTTTTCTGAGGTATTCCTTTTTTGTTTGTCTTAACACTATAATGATTACAATGTGGTAGGTGAATCTGTGCTATGGCTTGGATATCTTTCTCTTTTGGCTCTTAACTTTGGAAAACCACACCTCTTTACTGTACTATATGTTTGAGTTACAGGAATACATCCCATTGGAGACTGTGTGGTATAGTTACAGTGTTGGACTAGGATCTGGGAGACCCAAGTTCAAATCCCCAATCTGCCATGGAAGCTTGCTTGGCCAGTCACACACTCTCAGCCTGACATACCTCACAGGGTTGTTATGAGGATACAATGAAGGAATGATATAAGCTGCTTTGGGTCTCCTTTGAGGGAGAAAATCGGCATATAAATGAAGTAAAAAAACATTTCTGCATTTAAAAAAATCAGGCTTGAAGAAGTCCAAAAAAATTGCAAGTCCATTCGTCCATACATCCATAGGGTACAATGCAATCTTAAGAATTATTGTATAGACTTGAATAGGATTCTGAATAGCCCTATTTAAATTGCTCTGTTTGTCATTTTTGTCATAATGATAGCCTTAAAGGACAGGGCTCTGTTCTAATGTACACATGTTTCCTTGTGTGGTTGTTTAGAGGCAATTTAACAATCACATATGGCAACTCTCTTAACCTTTAAAAATAAGAAGTACCAAGTGGAGGGAAAGCTCATTTAATCCTTTCACAGAGAACTATTTTTTTAAAAAATTAAGCTATTTTTTTAAAATCTCCTTCCTTAGACTGCTAGGGACAACAAAGGGAGAACTATTTGATTTATTTACTTGCATTTATACTCCATCTTTACTCCTCCAACAGGGACTTAAAGCAGCTTACATCTGTCTCCTCTCTTCCCTTTTATCCTCACAACAACTCTGTGAGGTAGGTTAGGTTGAATGTACATAAGACTGGCTAAAGGTCACCCAGCAAACTTCCATGGTAGAGTGGGGATTCAAACTTGGGTCTCCCAGATCCTAGTCTGACACTATAACCATTATACCACACTGGTTCATTAAAAAAAAATCTCAAAACTATTACAGACATCTGCCATGCAGCATCAGCTTTAGTCTTTACTTGTTTCAGACAAGTGGATATATATAAGTCTGTATCAAACAAGAAAGTTATCCACAACTCGGTAGTGTGAGAGCTTAACCGAATGTGACATTTCTTTATTGCTGCAACAAAGAACTTTTGAAATATCAATTTCAAAATGTTCATTTCCTGATATCTCAGGGCCTTTTCACATCTGGCTGACATACATGTGTACATTTTTGTTGCTTCCCATCTTCTTCCTAGAATCAGCATTTCAAAGTCTAAGTGGTAAATATTTGCTCACAGAGTCTTAGGTAAGACAGATGAACTTGTACCTTGCAAACAGGTACTGCTGGCACTTTTGCAAGTTCAGAACAGGCCAGCAATGTACAGCAGGCAGTGTTTTTAACAGGCTAAGCAGTGGTGTTGGGTGTTATAATGAATAGGTGTAGAATGTGTGGTGGTTAATTCTGAGCATGGATCTGGAGGCAGTGAGTATTCCAGACTGGTTATTCAGCATTAAAAACAAACAAACAATTAAAAGCAAACAAACAAAGGGTTGTAGCTGGATGATCTCAGTTCTAGGATAAAGCAGGCATGACTTTAAGATGGTGGGGAGGATGCTGGACTCCTTTCTGTCACTGTATACTAAACTGGGCAAAGCTCCTGCCTGCTGCACATCTGTCCTACCCGCTCTGGAGTTTCCTCCCACCCTCTTCCTTATCCTCCTTTCATGGGCAGGGTGTGTGTTGAGTGGGTATTTTACCAGCCACAGCCTCAGCCCTACAAGTAGAAACAAGTTCAACTTGTTTTGAGATGAGAAGGTATTTGAGGAAGAGGAGTTCTGAGAAGACAGTCCCTAGTGGAGGCTGCAGGGAGCAGGTGAGGCTTCCCTTGATGTAGAGGAAATCCAAACCCTTGCCCAGGTGGGTACAGGAGTGGAGCTGAAGGAGATCCTGAGGGGTGCCCAGGAGCTGATGATTGTGGTGAGGGTTGTATTCAGTGGGATCTTAGGGGTATCCTGACAATTTTTGCCAGAAGGAATTAAGAAGGATGTAAGGACCAGATAGAGTAAGGCTGCAATTCAAGATTTTGGGATCTGTAGAAGAGGTGTGAGTGGGAGTCTGTTCAGTAGCTTGGATGGGGAAGTGACTATGAGCCAAGATTTTGGAGTAATTTCTACAAAAAAGCAGTCTGTGGGTGGGATTAAGGACTCCTGTGTTTTGGGTTTAGCTGAGAGGGTGGGTTAGAGGAGATTTAACTTTCTGCCTAGACTTTTGGATTCTCTTGCAGGGGAACAGACAATCACAAGGGGCTGGTTTCCAGGATTTCTGGGTCCCACAGTTCAGAACCTTTGGGCACAGCCCATCTCTTCCCTTGTTTCCTCCTCTGATTTTGTAATTTTTTTCTTGGAAAATGCTTGTGTCTCTTCATTAGTTTGCTTCATGTTCCTGACTAAGAAAATGGGATTCATGAGTGAGAGGTGGACAGGAAGGTATCTCAAGGGAAGAAATCTCCATGATTTCAAAATTTAATTAATGGGGAGGTTTTTCAGTCTGTTGACTTTGGAGCTTTCTCCACATAGATGCTTTCTCAGTGACAATCTTAAAATGCTTTAGATACCAAGTACAAACATCCTCCCTCCCCTCAAGCTTTTGGTTAATTCCCCTTCTAGGATCTATTATGTTAAGGTTTTTTTTCTTGCTGTCATTTTCATTGTTATTTCTCTGCTTTTACTGCTTTTGGCTTTTGTGAAGTAACTGCTTTTTTTTGTTAAGTTATTTAAAATTGGAAACCTGGAGACTAACTGAAGAAAATACATTTTATAAGCATTTAAAATAAGTAAGTGAGGGTGGGCTGGCCTACTAGGGGAGGGAGAGAGCATCAACATGGGAGTCTTTTGCTCACATCTCAGTGACTTGTTAATATTAAGCATCACTCCTTTTCAAGAGAATTCGGTTTCTAGTCCTTTTCTTCATCCATGGCTGACCCCCTCCCTCTCTATAGACAGAGGAGAGACAGAAAGGACATAGCATGTTGACGGTCTAGGGATCTTGGTGCTGGTGAGAGGATCACTCCTCCTGGAACCAAAATAAAATCTTGTTCCTTTTCCTGATCACCAAGCACTCTTGAAAGACGCTGGCTTCCTCATTCTCAAGTGAGCAAGTGAGAGAATTACACCTGGGCTTTTTCTTTCCTTGAATGAAATGCTGAACATAAGTTACTGAGAAAGTTTCTGGCTGTTGTGGCTACACAAAAAATGTGAGGAAAAATGTTAACTCAAGTTGGACTGAAAGCAAAGACAGAGTTTCTGGTGACCGAGGAGCTGTAGCTTAGTTACCCCACTGCTGTCTGTAGCCCTTTTCTTCCTTTAGTGATCCTGTCCAGGCACAAAATATTCTTCAATTTTTCAGGGATTGGGCATAGGACAGGCCAATTTCATTGAAACAAACAAAGGAGAGCAGTATTTGGGGGACTGCAGATTTGCAGACTTTATTCTGAGCATTGAATCTGGGCTGTTTGGTGCCGGATGCAATATTTAAACTGATAGTTGTTCCCTGCTTGCATCACTCTTTTTAGGACTGCAATTGTGCAGCAAGTTACAGGTTTTGCAGGCTTTGTGGCAAGAATCGTAAGATTCAGTGGACTAGAAGATGAGATTGGGGGGAATCTGGTGCTCCAGGGTTCTTGGGGTTCTTGGAAAGGAAAGTGGAAGTCTGGTTGGTTAAAGAGATCAGGAACTAGAAGATTGGAACCCAATGAGTTTGGGTTCATTTGGTAGGGGAAATGCCACTTTTGTGACTTGAGGTGCTGTAAGCCAGTCTTTTCTGAGCTCTCTGTGTACTGAGCTTTCCAAACCTTCTGTCTGGGTTACTCCTCGGCTTGCAAGCTTTCTCTCTTCTACCAGTGGAAGGTCTGGAGGCGGGAGAACAAGAGCTTGTGAAATCTAGCTACAGTAGCTTGACATTTCACCTATATACCTATGTTCCTCCCTTCCCTAATGATTATGGAAGGCCTGGGGGTGTCAGCAAAGACAGGATGTGTTATTCTCCTCAGTGCTTCTGGGATATGACAGCTTCCTATTATGTTTCATGTCACACGAGACTTTTGTAGAGTCTTCACCAGAGAAAGGCCATCAGTGGAGGGCTACTAGATATTCTCCAGAGCATGGTCCTGGGACCAGAATATTCTGATACCTTCATAAACTGGGCTGTGTGATAAACTTGATGTGCTTCTAACAAGTTCCCCTCAGGGGCTGTGTTCTAATAAGCTAACCACTACACCCTGGCAAATTCTACCCTCCTGGCACAACCCAGATCTAACCCAAACATCATTTGAAAGCAAATCACATGACTTTCCTAACTGCATTGGCCCAAGGTGATCTGGGTACCTAAGGTTCTCTCTGCATGACTCTGAGCTCCCTTCCCTGAAGTGGGCCCATATCTTTCTCCTTTGGGCAAGCAGCAAAATGTATTTGTTTGGCATTACATGATGGTATGGGGCTATTATGATTTTCCCAGGTTGGGTCCCATACCAAACCTGGTGGTCTGGGCTCTTTATCTGCCATTAGGAATGAGATTGACACCGGCACCTTCTGAGATTCCCCTCCTGGGGCATCTCTGTTCTAGTTCTGCCTTCTTCTATGGCATCTTGAACTCAGAGGAAAATTCTGCAACTCAAGGAAAAATTGTGCAATGAAAACATAAAATCTATATGAAGGGAGTAGCTCAGGTGAAGCCCTACCTGTCAGCCCCTGCCCCGGTCACTTAGGAAATCAGCCCCTGGTGTCTGGGTGGATCAGCACTAGCTGTCTATGGACAGCATTCCTTGTAAAAGATTCAGTTGTCTGCTGAAAGGCCAAACTCCAATGTCGCCAGCAGCTCTGTGGACAGATCACACACTTTTTAAAGCAGGTGTCTTATGGAATGGGTATTTTAAAATTTTTTCCCTCTTCTGCCAGTCTCAGTCAGTTCCCTGGAACTATCTGCCCATCAGGGGTAGGGGACAGCTCTAATACTATCCCATTTAGATAGTCCAAAGGGCCTAGAAAATTAAGGGGGTAAGGAAGGATGTATTTGGTTTAGAGGGATTTTGCTTGAAATCATAACAATGTGCCTTACATAGTTTTATGTCATTATTTATTTGTATAAGTAAACACCATAGTTCAGCCTATCTGTTAACAAGCAATTATCCCTGCTTCTAATGCCTTTCAAAAAATCCTGGTATCTGGTCTCTTTAAAGTATATGGGAATTAATTACCTGAATAACCTGCCATATGCCTTTGACTATTGTTGCCTTAAGGAATAACCTACTGGAAGCTTTTAGAACAGATCCAACTTCTATATCTCATGGAGGAGAGGTCCATCAAGGGCTACTAGCCATGGTGACTAAAGGGAACATTAATATCCAGAGACAGTAAATCTATGAAGGCCACTGCTGGGAGGCAACATGGGGGAAGGGCCGTGGCCTCTGTGCCCCATTTGTTGCCCTCCAGAGCAATTGGTTAGTCACTGCATGAAATAGGATGCAGGGGTAGATGTTATGTTCTGTTGCTTTGTTATGTTCTGTTGCTTCGTTATGTTCTGTTGCTTCGTTATGTTCTGTTGCTTTGTTATTATCTGAGTGCACATTCTCCATTCTTCTAAGGTAGCAGCAGCTCTACTATGGAATTTGAATTAGAACAACAGGGGATCATATGGAGTGAAATAAAGACTAGAGAAGTGGTCTGGAGAAGAAAAGAACTGGGCTGTCCCTTTCAGGGTTAGAGAAGGAAGAACTTGCACCAGAGACTTTAAGAAACCTTGCTCAATTTCCTTTGGCTTTTGATCGTTTTATAATTATTTTAAGTGAGGAATAGACATGTGCCATTAAAAAATCATCACTGCTGTAGAATTTAGGACATCAAACTCCCGCCTTGATTTCAGATTCAGTGGGCTACTGCCCACATAAAGATCTCCTTGCAGGATGAAACATGTATGCCATGTGCTAAACTGGCACATGACTTAATATTGTGTGCCTTGGCTTACGTACTATCCTATATATTAATATCAGAGGGAAAAAATGGATTTTTGCACATAAAAGTATATTTGATTTCCTTCAATGAAACAAACCCTTTATAGGAAAACACCATGTGTGAAAGGGCCTACAGTTTCATCCGTACAGACAGCATGCTAACAGACCTGATTTCATAAATGCAAGAGTTTACTGAATGTTCAGAATTTTTGCAGACTTTTTAAGGATTTTGTGGACATGCATTGGATTTGTGGACATGCTAAGGATTACATGACATGCATTGGTCTTGAGAAGTTCTTACATAAATAGCTTACCTGAATCAGAGTTTTGGTTACTCATAATCTGCAAGGAGGGAAATCCCAGTTGGAGTAGCAAGATTGATATTGGAAGGAATCCTGTCTCTGAGCCAATATGGTGATTTGTGTCTCTAAACCCTGCAGCGATAACTCCCATCCCTCCCCCATTTAAGGTGGGTTGCTATGTTGGTCTGCAGTAGAAGAGCAAGATTTGAGTCCAGTAGCACCTTAAAGATCAACAAGATTTTTAGGATATAAGCTTTTGATAGTCAAGCTCCCTTCATCAGATACAAGTTCACAAGAGAGCTTGACTCTTGAAAGTCTGTAAATCTTGTTGGTCTTTAAGGAGCTACTGGACTTGAGTCTTCCCCCCCCCCCCTACATTATGCTTCCTGGCCAGCTAGCTGATCATAATGCTTTCCAAAAGAACTCTCAGAGTGTTGGAGAGGTGACTTGTTTATTTAGGTATTTATACTTTGTTTTTCTCCCCAACAGGATCCCAAAGTGACTTACGACATTGTTTTTCCCTCCCCTATTTTATCCTCACAATCCTACAAGGTAGGTTAGGATGAGAGAGCATGACTGGTCCAAGGTCATCCAGCGAGCTTCCATGGCATAGCGGGGATTTGAACCTGTCAAAAATCTAAAACAGAATCTCCTTCTGCCCTTGTCAGTGGATAAGAGTTAATCCAGGTCATAAGAAGGTCTTGCCAAAGTTATGAACAATATAAATCCTGAAGGCATTTTCTGTGGAGGGGACCAAGTGAGCAGCCATCCCAAGCAACAGGTATGCGGATCTCTCTCGTACCCTTATGCTTCATTCCCCTCCCAGAAAGCCCAGGAGTTCTGGCTTACAGTTTTCATTCACCTTAACCCCATAGTCATGCAGCTAATCTTAACTATTTTTAAATCTTCCGGTGGTGCAGTCTGAGCCCAAGGCAACAATATTTGCTTATGTCAGAGGAAAAAAACCATGAGTTTCTTCCTTTATATTCAAGCCCAGCTGCATCCGGTCCTTGGCAGGCAGAGCACGGCAGATGTTAACCAATTACCATCCCTCTTTTACGCTCTTGTAGTTTTTACAGCCCATGTTGAGATGCATCTGCTTCTGAGGTGGAGAGCATCAAAGCATACAAGAATGAGGACTAAGAAAGGATTGTGGTTAATTCTTTGCATAGCACTCGCTGCTCCTTACAATAACCCTATAAAGCAGATTCTTATTTATTTCTGCTTTTTACATTGATCTGCTTTTCTCCTTCACGGCAACCCAATGCAGTTTATTACATCGTTCTCCCTTCATTCACCCTATCCTCACAATAACAAACCTGTGGAGTAGGTTGGACTGAGAGTGTGGGACTGACCCTAGGTTACCCGATGAACTTTGTGGTAGTGCAAGGATTTGAACCCGGTTGTGCCAGGTCCTCGTTTACAATTATGATCACTGAAGATAGTTACGTGGGTAGCCATGTTGGTTTGCAGTAGAACAGCAAGATTTGAGTCCAGTGGCACCTTAGAAACCAATGAGCTTTTCAGAGTGTAAGCTTTTGAGAGTCAGAGCTTTCTTCTTCAGACCGATGTTTTCTTCTTCAGGTATCTAAAGAAGCTCTGGCTCTCGAAAGTTTACCCTCTGAAAATCTTGTTGGTCTCTAGGGTGCCACTGGACTCAGTCCTACTATAACCACTGTGACACACCGGCTCTCTTACTGTTCTTACTATTTCCATTTACAGATAGGGGCGGGGAGAGGCTGAAAGACAACAAACTTCCCTGGAAGTGAACAGAGATTTGAGGTCAAGTTTTCTAAAACTGGTGTCTGGTAAGCTATCTGCTCTACCAGGACAGACCCCCACCCCCAGGGCTTGCTTCTCTAGGGCTGTGGTTTTCAATTCATGTATCAAGACATTCAAGTGGATGGTGAGTGCAGCTACTGTAGCTGTTCAGAGAGAGCTGCAACCGAGATGCGGGGGGTGGGGGGGGGAGAAGACCTGATCCTGACTGTAGTTCGTATTTTATAAGATCTACCAATCTAATAGCATATTAGAAAGTTTAACTTTAAATAATTGTAGTATGAAGGGAATGCAATGCTTGTAGATGTAGTGTGTGTTTTTATATGTTGTTTCTTCCCTTTCCCCCGGTTCCCCTTTTCCCTTTTTTGTAGTGTTAGTAATTAAAAATAAAAAAATATAAAAAAAAGACATTCAAGTGGATTGCAGAGTATCATTTGCTGGGTCATGATCCCCTACGGAGTCACCATTTTTTTTGCTGTTTTTTTAGAAGGATCTGCTGCTAGTGTGCATACATAGAGCTAAAGTGCCCTACAGGAGGAGCAGTCAAACAGCAAGAAGTGATGCAGCCATGAAAAGGATTTTTCCATATTACTGCCCTTGTTCCTCTTTAGAGTACACCTCTGTTGCTTGGCTTGTGTTTTGTCCTTGACTCTTTTGATTTGCTGCCCATGGTCCTAGCCTTGACCCCACTGAGGTCATAGTTCTGGCGCCTCCTTTTCCTGTCACATGACTCTCACAACAATGATGCTGTGTGACATGTCATATGCTCCAATGGGTCCGATGCAGGACCCCAGGTCTGGAAAGGTAACTGTTCTAAGGGGGTATAGACATGTACCTGGAAGATACCCCATCCATTCCTCTCCCTTCACCAATTCCAAAAGGAAGGGGAAAGAGACCATAGTTCTTGCTTGCTACAATGTCTTCTTGGGCTTCATTCTACAGGCAGGAAATCCTGTTTGTCTTTGGGGGTCGGTGTCAGGATTTTCACACCCAAAACCAGATCCTGGCTGAGGAACAGTGGCTTTACAAGCCCTGCCTTTGTTAGAACATGAAACTCTAATTACTGAGGCAAGCATCTGTGAACTTGTTGATTAGGCACCTGGATGTGTGAGAATAACAACAAGGTTGCGTCAGACCTGGAAGGATCCAGGTCAGAGGGCATCAACTTTTACCCAGTTGGGATCTGGCCAGGACACATTTCACACCCTGTCTTGTAGGGGAATATACATTTTATCTCATGAAAACTTGGTCATTTGGCCTACCCTCATGTCTTGCTGGATTTAGAGGTCACTTTGTGCCTTGCAGCGGCTATGTGGTAGCAAGACCCTCCTGTGACTTCTTCAGGGTCTACAGCATTCGCTACTGGGGATTTCCCTTCTAAAGGTAGCACACCACCACTCAGCTTAAGTAGACCACCAGACAGATGTAAGGTTTTTGGCACAAGCGGGGATTTCCAGGGGGAACATGCCAGAACACAGTTCCGGCAGTTCCCCCAACAGTCAGGTGGCCCCACCCACCTGACTTTTGGACATTTTGGGTTGTTTAGGCCGTGATTGGAGCCAAAACAGCCCATATTGGGGCCAAAACAACCAGGATCAGGTTGGTGTCGTGTTGGGGAACCCTCCCCTGCCTGGCACCGACACAATCCCAGCCATTTCGGCCAGGATCGGGTTGGTGCCAGGCAGGGTAGTGTTTAGGGTTGCCAGCTCCAAGTTGGGAAATTCCTGGAGATCTGGGGGGTGAAACCTGGAGAAACCTGGAGAAAGTGTGGTTTGGAGAGGGAAAGGAACTTGGCGTGGTATAATTCCATACAGCCTACCCCCAAAAGTAGCCATTTTCTCCAGGTGAACTGATCTCTGTGGCCTGGAGACCAGTTGTAATTCTGGGAGCTCTCCAGCCACTACTTGGAGGCTGACAACCCTAGTAGCATTCCCTTACCTGGCACCAACCTGATTCAGGCCGTTTCGGCCCCGATCTGGGCCCAAAAGGGCCCAAAAGGGCAGCTTTCGGCCATTTTGGGACATTTTCTGCCTGGATATGGGCTGAAACGGCCAGGATCAGGTCAGTGCCTCCCCTGCCTGGCACTGACCTGGTCTGGGCTGTTTTGGCCCTGATCCTGGCCCAAACAGGCCTCAAATGGCCATTTGGGGCCCGTTTTGGCCAGGTCAGGGCCAAATCCACCAGGATTGGGTCAATGGCTGGTAGGGAACCCCTCCCCTGCCTGGCACCAACCTGATCTGGGCCATTTGGGGCCTGATCCAGGCCAAAACATGCCCAAAATGGCTATTTTGAGCCCTTTTGGTCCTGTTTCGGCCTGTATTGGGGCCAAAACGGCTCTGATCGGGCCACTGTCAGGTGAGGGAACACTCCTGCATCTGGCAGCAGCTGAATGCTGGCTATTTCTGCCCAGTCAAGGGGCGTGGCATATGCTACTGATTTATGCTAATGAGTTCCTGCAGCACTTTTTCTATGGAATGACCCCTGGGCACAAGTATGTGCTACTGTGGGAAGAATTCCCTTGAAATGTTTTTACAAAAGCAAAGTCAAGAGGAGAACCAGACCCAGAGTCCCCCAACAGAATTTACTCCAAGCAGGGAGGTCAGGCCAACCTCTTACCCATCCCAAAGTGTTTGGCTAAAAGGAAAAAACAACCCTTTGCTTCCTGACGCAGTGGCAATTTCAGCGGGTTAAAACTGGCCCTCTTTCATGCATGGACATGCATATCATGACCATTAATGCAGACAGCAGGGAGAACAGGACATGCTTCCCTTAGGTTCCTCAAGGAGGGAGATTCTGTGGTTGCTGTGCCAAGACAATTAAAGTGGGCTTCTGAGCTGGTTGGCTACTTCATATTGCACCCAGTGGCTGCTAGGAAGATTGAGCTGGTATTGGACTCAGTGAGGCTTTTGGTCCTTGGGGTGTTCACCATCCACACCAAGGCCCATTTCTTAGGGATGGCCCAAGATTTCATGGCTGCCATGATAGCCCTGGGGCTGTCCTGCAATATCACGGTCCCTATGAAGTCAGCCTGTCATACCATCTGGCTTTGCTTGGAGTTAAATGGTTTAGTGGGGAACATTTCTGTGACCACTCTTCATTTACCATGGACTAATCATGGCTTGGTGAGGTTTAGACTGATGCTATTTTGTCATCTTGACTAGGAATGGTGAGTCTGTTAAAATGCTCTGGCCCCGTAGGCTATTGGATGCAGATGGATTCTTGATATCCTTTGGAGCAGTTTCCTACTACATGAGTTGATGCTCATGTAAAGGCCTTGGCCAATCAGAAATGAGTAGTTAACGTGGTTGCTTCTATGCATCATCTTCAGAACCATGGAGCTCATTTAGCTTCATGGAAGAAGAAGGCAAATCCAGAATGTTCACTCATGCAGAGACGCAATCTGCATCCTCCTCAGAGACTCGGCTGTCCTTCTGTGCTTCTGCATTGGAATTGGTTCCTTGATTCATTGAGCCAGTCAAACATGAGGCAGCAAAGCCAATTAGCCTGTTATTTAGATGGAAGGTTGGACTTTTTGATTTGGAACTCTGGATTTGAATCCCCCTTTCAGCCATTGGTGACTGTGAGCCAATTATACTGTTGTTCAGTTGCCCCACCTTACAAAGTTGTTATGAGTATCAGTTGAGGTGTGATTAGCCATGTACACCACCCTGAACTCCTTGAGAGAAAGGCAAGATAAATAAGATACCAGAACAGTGAATCATATGTGTGTATGCCAAACTTATGTGCTTTCAATTAATAAATTGGCTTGCTGTACACTGTCAAGACACCTGGAGTAGAGGAATAAGCCACACAAAGTACTTCTAGCACTTTAAAAAAATCCCATATATCCCAACCGATATTGTCTTTCAAAGAAGCTTATGAAATACAAAACATCTTATATAATAACAACATAAACCACCCTATCTAATAGCAAAGTGGCTGGCCTTTGTGTGGATGATGAAAGCAGCAAAACCAATCCAATCACAGAAAAGAGTTCCCAACTAATCATACAACTCCCCAAGTATGCAGAAAGGCATGACTTTGAAAATTAGCCAAAAAGTGGGTGGGGGGGGAAGAGATATGGTCCCAAACTTGTGTTGGATCAGAATGTTCTCTTATTCTTCTACTTTAAACAGAATTCCAGTGGCACTTTAAAGACTAGCACATTTATTTCAGCATAAGCTTTCATGAGTCAGAGAGCTCACTTCCTCAGATGCATTGATCTTTCGCAGAGGATTCATGAGTCTAATGAAATGAGCTCTGACATATGAAAGTTTCAGGATGGAATAAATTTGTCAGTCTTCAAGGTGCCACTGGACTCCTTTGCTGCAACAGTCTAACACAGTTACCCCTCTGGAAGTCTCTCGTTTGCATGCTTTTTGTCTAATGACCCATTTGATTGTTCAAGGCCATCCAGTCAATTTCATGGGTGAGTGGAGATTTGAACCTGGTGTCTCCTGGATCTTAACTCTTTAACCATTACATCACACTGACTGCCTTACAGATTTTTTGAGTCAATGACTAAATAGAGTTCTTTGAGAGGGTTTAAAATGGCAAGAAGAACTAGGACTGAAGGCTTCTGACTTTTCCTAATTGGTGGTTGGTCATCACAGGTAACTGACATGCTTTCTTTCCCAGCACATCAATTGCTTCAGTTGTGTGGGAGGCCTTCCAGACGTGTTCTCTTCTTTATTGGAATCTGGTGCGAAGCATTGCAATCTAGTTTGGGGGTCCCCTTAGCAACTCCATGCAAAGAACTATCAGAATCTTGGGATTCCTTGTGATAATTCTCTGCAGGTGGAGAGCCACGTAGCATAGAATGCTGGGAAGTAGTCGGGAGGAAGATCTGCGAACAGGGAGAAGACAGAAAGTAGTCGGGGAGGAAGATCTGCGAACAGGGAGAGGACTGAATCATGCCTCTTACCAGCTTTTAATTCAGTGTTCTCCAGTTGGCTTCCATATGTGGAGGAGGAAGCGGCCTGAATCACATACCCGGATGTTCCCCAGAGACAGCTTGAGCACCAGTTCCATCACCCTTTCCTATTCCATAGATATTATGACTATGGAATCTTTACTGCAACCTTTTTCAATCCTCTTCACCCACACCTAATATTGTGACCTCACACTGGCATTAGCAATGAAGTCAGCACAGTCTTAGGGGGAGGTGCAGGTTTGCTTAGAGCTGGGGAAGTGAGCCCAGGAACAGCATCTGCAAGATCTCAAGGATTTGAAGTATTCCAGAGGATGGTAAAGATAGCCCAGCAGATTTTGGGAAGCAGTATCCTTGTTTTTTTCATAAGGAATGAGAGAGTCCAGTGGGAGGAAGCTGTGGCTGGAAACAGAGATTTCTGAGTTCTTGGTAAGAGATGGAATCTGAGTTAGTACCAGGAGAGAGAATTCCTGGGACTATAGGTGTGGGGTGACTCAAAGCTGCTCAAGGTATTCATACCTTCCACTTTTTTTGTGGTGGTGGGGAGATCTTCTGCTCTCTCTTCAAATCCCCTTAATTGCATAGCAACAATCTTCTGTTACCATAGCAGCCAAACTTGCAGTTTTGCCTTGGTCGCATGCTGGAGGTGTGTGGCAAATTTTGTGCAGAAAACCAATATCTCTCATTTGTATCCTTTGCAAAAACCAAAGGGGGATACCAGATGTTTTTGAGCCCCTTGCCTGTGCTATAGTTATATCTTTCCCCGATGCTAAGATGCAGCTAACTCTGGGCTGGATTAACCATCAGTTTTTATTATTTCACACGTTTATGGCTTCGTATCAGAAATTTTGCATCTCTTGAAAGGAAGGTATGAACACTGGCCATGAGAATCCTTTTCTAAATGTGTGTCATTCATTGAGTGCCAGCCCACCTTCTGTCCAGTCTGCATGCCCCATACTTTGTATTGATTGTGGAGTCCTTTTTGCTTCTCTGGAATTCCTTTTTCAGTTTGCCATTTCAAAAAAAAAATTATTTATTTAATTATTATTATTTCATGATCCTCAGTGGACATGGTATTTTACAGAATTTCATAAGCACAAGCTTGAAAGTTCCCTGCTCCAAGACGTTTACAATCTTAAGTCTACAAGTGGGGTGGGGGAAAACAACAGTAGGAAAGTCAAGAGAGCTTTCCTCAAGTTGAAGAAGCATGTTCCACTAGGAAGGTTCTGGAAGTGGAATGGATCCGTAGGATCAAACCCTAAGGAGTTTATGCTGTAAAGAAGGGGGATGGGAAGCCAGTGAAGGGAATTGAGGAAGATGTCACATGATCTGAGGAAAGAACCCAGGGAATGCTTTTGGCAGAGGAGGGTTTGGGTTTTTCTTGGGGAAGGGGGTGTAAAGGAGTAAGAGGACTGAGGTGCCAAACTGTGAATTCACCCACTTAAGCCAGCTCCATCATGATTGGTCTGAATTACCTTATTGTGGCTTCATTGGCAATAACAAACAGCCATTGCAGTTCAGTGGACATCTATTGAATGGTTTAAGGTGTTTCTTTCCCCAAAATCTTAGAATTTCTTAGCTTAAGTGCAGGAATGAATCTGATACACTGTGGTTGACATCTGGGACAAGGAACATATAAGAGAATTGTAAAAGTATTATCTATAAATGATTTCCTGCTTTCTTTTCCTCTTGGCCAGAGTTATCTGCAGCAGCAAAGCTTTGGCTTATGTAGAATGTCTCAGTAGATTTTAGGGACAGCCACAATGCCAGTCTCTATACTATTTACCTTCTCCTTGTTGCTGCCTTACATGGTTATTTTTTTCTCTCTCTTCACCAAATGCCCAGTGCTAGTTTATATAGCTAGTTAATGTAATGCTTGCCCATATTGTGTATATGGTTTTCTCACTATTGTCCTGTTGAGCATCTGGTGCTATGAGGAAACTCTTGTGTGAGGGAACAATTCTGTGGTATCCAATGCTAGGCATCTGGTGTAATTTTGTGAACACATGAAGCTGTTTTATACTGAGTCAAAAGTCTATCAAGGTCAGTATTGTCTACTCAGCCTGGCAATGGTTCTCCACAGTCTCAGGTGGAGGTGTGAACAGAAATTTACCCCACCCCCCATTATTTGGAGATCGTATACTTGGTGACAGCCTTAGTGCCCTTGGAGATGGCGTGTTTGGCCAGCTCCCTGGGGAGCTGTGTAATCCGTTTTGGGTCTCACTGAGAAAGGTGGACTATAAATAAATGACAATAATCAATAAAATAATAACAATCCTCTACTACTAGAACTTTTCAACTGGAGATGCCAGGGATTGAACCTGACACCTTTTGCATGCAAAGCCAATGATTTGCCACTGAGCTACAGCCTCCCCATCTTTGAGCTTCTAAAGCTGTGACTGTTTTTAGTGATAAAAACAATAATGTGTTTGGGGGCACCTTGAAGACCTTCAGATGTAGTGGTTAACTCAGTATTAACTTGGTGCTGACCTATTATAACATCATGCATAAGCTACTGTTTAGTCCTGGTTCTCTCTCTGTGTCAGAGCAACAGCACTCAGATCAGACTTAACTTCTGTTTTTACAGTCGATGCTGGGTCCCACAGAAGTTGGTAGTTAAGGCTATTTTTTTGTTATGTTGTTTTCATTGCCCTTTATTCTGTTTCTAGTAGATCATCTGCTTCAATGTTTAATAAAATTAGGTGAGAGAGATAATAGCCTTGGAAATGAAATGTTAGCACACCCTGTTCTCTTTACAGTAGCTTATATGTACATAATTGGGGAACATATTACAGGTCTGTCCAGTGTACTTCTTTGCCCAGAAAAAGCAGGTTGCAAGGTGTCTGTCTCATCATTATTGGGAAAATCAACTGAAAATAGCTTATTTGAAGATTCCCACCCTAAGCTAGCTTTGTACAGCAAAAGACATGTGGAGAAGTGTTCACATACAGCTGGGGAATTTCATGCCCCTAGAACCTTGCCAGAGCTCAAAACTGAATATTCTTTGGACCCATTGTAAGCCAAAAATTGGAGGATTACAAAAACAGCTGCTATAATTGTTTAATTAAGAACACGTATATCTTGCAGTTGAGAGTGTAAATTAATGAGAGATTCTTTAGCAGGTGAGAAGAGGGTGTTGTATATTTAGAGTTTTGGTCCATGAATTAAGGACTGAAGCACAAGGGCTAGCTTTTTCAATCTTTCAAATGCCCCTGATGCCCCCCACACCTTTGCTAGCTCATTAGCTCCTATTCTACTCCCACAGAGTTTTTGTAGGGGCATTCAGTCTGGGCTTATGTGTCACTTCTCTGTGTCTTCCCTTAGCCAACAAGCTAGAACACTCCCAAGATGGCAGAGGCTCACCAGGCTGTGGCATTCCAGTTCACTGTCTCTCCAGAGGGCATTGACCTTCAACTGAGCCATGAAGCCCTCAAGCAGGTCTACCTGTCAGGCCTGCGGTCATGGAAGAAGAAACTCAACAAATTACGGGTAAGACAGGGGTAGTTGGGGGATCTCAGTTTAACCTTAAGACTCCAAGTTTGTTTTCACGCAGAAGTATTCCTCTGTGTTCCCCACCACAAACTGCAGGGGTTCTTTTGGGGGCTTCCACATGAAATTGTTCTCTGGTTGTTCCCCTTCTGGTTTTTACCCTAGTTACCTAAACCTGTTTTGATACAATCTTTCCTAAGGAGGTTTAGGGAGCATGTTTGCAGGAAAGTGTGATATCCAAAATCCAATTTTAAAAATTGGTAGAAATGGGGAAAATGGTGAGCCTGGGTGGGAAAGAACCAGGAATCGCCCTGTGCAGAATCTATATTGTCTCTATAAACACCTTTATGTTTGCAAACAGGGAATCGCCCCCCCCCCCCACCATGTAAAAATAACCCAAGTCTACCATTTTGGACCTGTATGAAGAAATAACTTGTAATCTTGGGGAACCTTATAGGCTGAAGAAGAGTTAGTCTGGAGTCTTGAGAATAAGGAATGCTGGGCTCTGAGAAGAAGTCTAGTAAAATGAGGGATTGGAAGATGGGTTGCCAAGGCTCTTGATGAGAGGAACAGTTTTGGCCAAGCCAGAGCAGGCTGTTCTGGGACCAAGACTCTGTGACATATTACTACTAGGCCTCTTGGATGTCAATCAAGGGTTAACTAGAGAATGAAGCTTGTTTACAGGCATAAAGAGGAATACATAGAGTTTTTGTTGTCATTGTTCAGCAGTAAAGTTCAATAACTGCTGGAACCTGGTTGTTTATTCAGTAACCCAAGAAATTACAAGGTAGCTCTAGGAAAGCCACTCTCTCCATACTGTCCTCTTCCCTATTTGATGAAGAGAGCTTTGACTCTCGAAAGCTTATATCCAGAAAATCTTGTTGGTCTTTAAGGTGCTATTGGATTCAAATCTTGCAATGGAGTACTGGTGGTAATAATACCGATCTAATGAACAGGGTTTCTGTGAAGATAACATGTGAGAAAATCTTTGGTAGCTTAATAGCTAGGAGCTACAAATCAGGTCCCTGGTTTCAATCTTGCTTATGCCATGAACTCATTAGCTAACCTTAGGCAACCTTCTCTGTCACAGCCCCCCCCCCCATCTGTAATGATAATGATACAGACTTGCCTCACAGGGTTCTTATATCAAGATCTGAAGTGCAATAGGCTTGCTATGTATTATTTATTATTTGGGGCATCAAAAGCTGCTATGTAAAAACAATCTTCGTCAGAACCACAGATTAAAACCCTCCTCCCATGCAACACAATGAAGGAGAAAGGGGTGAGGAACCACACTGTTTACTACCACCACCTTCCTGCAGGAGGTGGATGTGTTATGGAATTTTGTTTGTTTGTTTATATCCCACCTTTCTCCTTAACGGGGACTCAAAGTAGCGCACATAGTTGTCTTCTCCTCCATTTTATCTTCATAACAATCCTGTGAGGTAGGTTAGGCTGAGAGGGTATGATGGCCCAAAGTCACCCAGGAGGTTTTCATAGGAGAGTGGGGATTTGAACCTGGGTCATCCTCGTCCAACACTCGAATCTCTGCACCACATAAACAATTTTACATGACCCTGAATATACCTTGGCTGAGATCCAACCAATTTTTCTGCTGTGGAGAAATTAAGGAATGGTCTCCTTTTGAACACCTAAAATAGCTCTGCTGGGGATTAGGGGTGCCAGCATGGACAAAAGCCATAATTGAGTGAAAAAGCTGACAGGATCCCATACATCATTAGACATGGAGATGTAGCTGGGTGGAGGTTTGGCATGTTGCAGAAAGACCAGGGCCCAGCTATGCCATGAAATGTTGTAACCTCCTGTTAATTTCTCCACCCCTCATATCTCTCTTTTTGTGACCTTTTCCCTACAGAACAGTTTTGTGACAGGGGTATACCCTGCCAGCCCTTCTAGTTGGCTGTTTATGGTTACTGCCATCCTGGTGACACAGTACTCTCGTCTTGATCCCTCCATGGGCATGATTGGAAAAATCAAGGAACACCTGCCAGTGAGGTATGGATGCTGGGAGGGTTATGTTATGGTGACCAACCATCATAAGCAACAGAGGACTGCTAATTAACCTGTGTACTTCATAGCAAGAGGATACTATTTGTTTAATTGGCTTTAGAAAAAGATTAAGAGAAAAATCACAGAAGATGCATCTTATTGATGTCCATCAGGCTCAATAGCCATAATGGAACTTCCATTTTCAGGGATAGTTCATCTGATTCCCAAACAGGGGTCATTTCGAGGGGGAACGCACAGGAATGCAGTTCTGGCAGTTCTCGAAAAGAGGTCACATGTCAGGTGGCCCCGCCCACCTGACTCTCGGCCATTTTGGGCCCATTTCAGCCTGGATTGGGGCTGAAACGGCCCAGATCGTGCCTCTGATGGGTGGTGGATCACTCTCCCACTCAGCAGCGGCCCGATCCTGACCATTTTGGGCCCAATTTCAGCCCTGAATGGCCAGGATTGGGTCCAAAACAGCCAGGATAGGTGACGTCAGGGGGTGTGGCATATGCAAATCAGTTACGCTAATGACATACTTCCGACGATCGCAAGGGGCATGGCATATGCTAATGAGTTATGCTAATGAGTTCCTCCAGCTCTTTTTCTATGAAATTATCCCTGTTCTCAAATACTAATCTTTATCCACATTACTCTCCTTCTGAGTTTCCCAGGGTAAGAAAGTGCTGGAGTAGATGGTTTGAAATAGCAAGACTGTAGTAGGGATGAGTGTTTTTGTGCATTCTAGAGCAGAGGGACAGAAATCCAGAACTGAGGTTTACGCTGTTGCAAGGTGTTACAAGGTGTAAAGAGGTTAAGTCTTTAAGGTCTTTTAAAAAAATCTTCCTATTTCTCCTTTCACCCCAGTGACTACCTGTCAGATCAGAGCCAGAATGTCCTCAGTGCCTTGGCCTTTTCCACGGGGCTGTGGCTGGCCCTCATCCTGACCATGCGTAGCATTCTCAAGCTGCTCCTCTGCTACCATGGCTGGATGTATGAAGAGCATGGCAAGATGTCCAACACCACTAAGATCTGGCTGGTACGTATTGCAAGACAGGCGTGGCTTCCTGTCTCTTCAGGGAGGGGATGCGGATGAGGAGCAGAGCCTCTTCCTGGCACACAGAAGGTCTCAGGTTCAGCCCCCAGCATCTCCCGTTAAAAGGCTCAGGCTGTAGGTGATGGGAAAGACCTCAGCCTGAGACCCTGGAGAACCGCTGCCAGTCTGAGTAGACAATCCTGACTTAGATGGACCAAAGGTCTGATTCATATAGGGCAGCTTCATGGGAAGAAGTGAATGAATGGAGTATGAATCAGATATCAGCAGTTGGGCTCTCTGAGTTGCTGTGGGTTAAAAACACACACACACATGGCTTGAATCATAGCTTAAGGATCTAGATGGCGCAAGAGGAACATGAAAAGTTGTAAAGCCATAGATGATGGCTATGCTCAAGTGGCTGACTGGTTATTCTGGAATAAATCAGCCTGGAATATTCTTTACAATGGAGGTTGTAACATAATGGTTAAGTGGTTGGGTTGTGAATCAGCACTCTGCTGGCTCAAATCCTACTCCTGCCATGAGCTCAGCAAGTAGCCTTGGGTAAGCCACTCCTCTTAGCCTCAGCTCCCCAGCTGTATTGTGAGGATAATAATAACACTGATTTTGTTCACTGCTCTAAGTGGGCCACTAAACACTCTAGAAGAGTGGTATATAAGGACAGTTGTTATTATTATTATATCCACATTTGGATGCAGGGTGGAGGGAATATGCTGCACTATAACTTTATGATAGTACAAAAGAGATACTAGATCTGAATAGGGATGGCAGAAGAGCCCTGTGGTGATGGACAGTGGAAAGTGTCATAGGAATGAGACTGGATGGTAATTCGTCATCTTCATGGGGCTGTGATGAAGGTATATGATAAAGAAATAGCATGGGGCTGCTTGCAGAACAAATGCATTATTTCAAGGTGTCCTTATTTGATTGAACACTCAGTCTTGAATAATAACAACAAGCAGCTGAAATCACAGTAGCCGGATGTGGGGTGAGCATCCTGAATGGTATTCAGCCTGTGTTCTCAAAAGTTGCTTGAACCAAGCCAGCAGGACTAGCTGCTGCTCTCCAAATCTCACCTTTGAGGCCACTGGATTTGGATCCACAGCACCCCCAGTGGTAGGGAAGAGTCACTGCTGGGCAGGGGATGCTAGCCATATTACCAGACTGTTCCTGTGCCTATGAAGGAATCGGGTCATACTCATAAATCTATCGACAAGCAGCAAGAGGCAGCAAAGGCCTGTGGCAGCTGCTACATTGGGAATGGACCACCAGGGTGCCAGGGTGCCAACAGGCCAGAAAGGCAAAATACTTTTTTTAAAAAATCTTATTTATTCATTATTTATTGTTTCACTAATGATTGTAATAACTCGGAACAGTTCAGTTGAGATTGGAGAGCCCCCCTTCCCAATGTTACTCAAAGTCATCCAAATTCAGTCAGGAGGACAATGAAGCGGGACTGTGGGAGACATGGTTGCCATGGAGAGGGGAATCTAGGGAGGGGTTTCACCCAGAATCTATGGTGTCACCATAGAGTTTGCCATCTGGAGCTGCCATTTTCTCCAGGGGAACTGTCCTCTGTAGTCTGGAGACCAGTTGTAATTCCAGGAGAGCTCCAGGCCCCACCTGGAGGCTGGCAACCATAGTGGGTGTTTACCAAGCCTTTGTCCCTGCCTTTGACCCTTTCCTGTTCCTTTCCCCCTACTCTGTATGGAGAAGTAAGTATTTGGTGGAATAGCCTCACCCTGAATGTGAAGGCTCTCAACCAAGTGCTGCCACAGGCTGGGCCCTGCTTCTTACTAAAGTTGTGGCTTCCAAAGTTGGCAACCCTATCAAGGGCTAACCTTGTACTGTGGATGTTATGCTATCACAATGGGGGCAAAGGTAGGGGAGGTAAGTAGAACAAATTGCACAGGGAAGAGAGATGTATGCAGAGGAACAAGGCCGGATGGGATGCTTTGAAGAAGCTCCCTGTGGATAGAGAAATACTGTGTCAGTAGAGGGTTACTTCTCACTGAAATGGCAGATTTACAGCTAAGTGGTACTGCTTTAGACACTAGGTGTGGTCTCACAGGGTGGAAACCCCCTCACAGACACACACATAAATGTTCTTGTAGTTAGAAAATGTAGCGTGTCCAGGGAAAAGACTGGACTAGAACCCTTCCCTGACTTCTGTAGGCAAGGAATTTGTGAGAGGTGGGATATGGAGGAGCATTCAGTCCAAACCCTAGATTTATCAGCTAAGAGAGAGGTGGGGGAGGGCAGAGCTAACAACAATCTAAGCAGGAGAATGGAAGGGAGAACAGAACTTTGTTCCAACTGAACATCCACATATGGTTTTCTCTCAACACAGGCTCTGGTGAAAATTTTTGCAGGTCGGAAGCCCATGCTGTATAGCTATCAAGCCTCTCTGCCTCGTTTGCCTGTCCCAGCTATCAAGGACACTATGCGACGGGTGAGTCTGCTTGTGTTCTGCACCCTGCATATATTACATATATTATATTGCATATTACATATAATATATTGCATATATTATATGTCCTGAATACATAAGGAAAGAAAAGGGAAGGTGGTTGTAACAGTTTAGAAAAAGCAAAAATGTATGTTTTATCTCTTATTTTTCCATTCCAATGTAGAACAAAAATTGTTCTACATCCTTCCCTCTTTGAAGTGGCCATCGGGGGATTAATAACATGGATTGCCCTTTTTGGATTTTAGTATTTCAGATTGAGGTGAGATTCATGTCTGAATGCTTTTCTAACCCTCCCCTGCAAGTATACCCTTCACATAGAAAACTAGCATGCCAAACTAAAACTCTGTGCCTGAGATGCTAGATTTCTATGTGTGGGAAGGCTTTCCCCCTCTTATACAAAGGTAGCATTCAGATATATGATCACTCACCTGCAGGGCCGGCGTGCCCATTGAGGCAGGTCCGGCCCCTGCCTCGAGCACTGAGGCACCGAAAGGGGCGCTGGAGGGGGTGGCAGGGGCAGGGGTGGGGGCAGTGGCGCGTGCCATGGAGCTGGTGGTGGCAGCACTGGTGGCTGAGCAGGAGGGATGGGAAGCTGCTCATGCACTGCCCCGGCCGCCTGCCTTGCCTGGCCCACAGCTGCTGCAGTCTACCAGCCCTCCCGTCCCGCGCTGCTGCTGCCGCCGCCAACACACACCCCCAGCCGGGCGCAGCAGCCGCAGGCCAGGCACGGCAGGCGTCTGCGGTGACGTGCGGAACAATGGAGCCGGAGGACTGGGAGGATGTACATGCACCTTCCTAGCCACCTGCTGCGCCTGACTGGGAGCGCAGGCAGCCTCTGCGCGCCGTCCCAGCCGCACCAATGGGGCTGGCTTGCTGCGTGATGACATCACACACAGTGATGTCATCATGCAGTCCGGGGCGCGCGTGCGCACACTCTGTGTGCACATATAGGGGCAGCAACAGACCTGGCGCTGCCCCCAGCCTTGGGCGCCAGAAACCCTGGCGCTGCCCCTGCTCATCTGCAGACTCAAGTTTTATAGTCCAGGAGGGAATGTGCCACAAGCTATTTTATTATATTTGAATTGGCTTTTGGCTTATCTCAGCAACCACAGCTTGTGAGACTCTTTGGTTCCAAAACAGAGACATTCATCCAGGTCAAGTTTACTATTCCCCAAAACTGCCACCTGAGATTTAAAACTCCAACCATAACAAATTTCTAGGGACCCATAGCAGCACCTGCTCTCAACCCAGAACTTGAGTTAGAATTCCACTCCTGTTTAGATGTGATAATGCACAACAGTTCCTCCGTTTTTTTTCAAACATCTGTTCCTTAAGAGGAACCAAGGCTTTCCTTACCTGGCTTCTTGTTGCCTTGAGAGCTACTATAGCGTCCTTCGATGCATCTGACGAAGAGAACTGTGATTCTCGAAAGCTTATGCTACAGTAAAGTTGGTTAGTCTTAAAGGTGCTACTGGACTCTTTTCGATTATAGCGTCCTGGTCTCTGCCACAAACTGCTCAGGACTGGCTTTGGGCCAGTCACATATTCTCATTCTAATCTACCTCACAGGGTTCTGAGGAAAAAAGAGGAGGGGGGAAATGGTGTAGGATAAAAGAAGGGTAGGATAAAAATGTGATCATCCTAAATGATATGATTTCTACCTCTCTGGGTCAAGGTTGGTACATTCTGAGTATCAAATACCCTATTGTAATTTCTATTTCCTTCCTCCAAACTTTTGCATACCCACAATGCCCCTCTCCTCCCCTTAAAGTTGAGCTGAGACGCTGAAAAGTTCCAGGAACAAGCCAGGCCAAGTGGCCCCATATTGGTCTGGCAGCCTTTGCTTCACTAGAAGCCAGTCCATGGTGACAATGATAGACACTGGTTCCCACATTGTCTCCTCTGGTTGGGTCTAAAGGTGACCACTAGGGCTTGTCTAGACTTGCTATTCACAGCCTTTCAGGGCAGGTTCTAAGGTTGCCAAGCTCCAAGTGGGGCCTAGAGATCTCCCAGAATCATAACCAATATCCAGATGCCATACATCAGTTTCCCTGAAGAAAATGGCTGTTTAGGATAGTGAACTCTATGGCATGATATGTTACTGAGGTTCCTCCACTCCCTAACCCTCTAAATCCTCAAGCTCTAACTCCAAAATCTCCAGGAATATCCCAGCCTGGAGCTGGCAACCCTAAGGGAACCCAAAGGGAACTTTCATGTAGGATAAAAAGTCAGTCTGTTCTGCCTCCTCTTCTATAGGACCTCCTTGACCAAACTAGTTTTTACAGAGGAAATGTGCAAGAAAAGAGTTGTTGGTGGACAATGATTTGAAGCAAAGTAATGGTTCTTTGCTGCCAGGTTTTTTGATCTTATATCTCTATTCACCTCCAGTACCTTGAGTCCATACGACCTCTTATGACAGATGTTGAATTCCAGCGTATGACCCAACTTGCCCGCGACTTTGAACGGACCCTGGGACCTCGCTTGCAGTGGTACCTCAAGCTTAAGTCTTGGTGGGCATCCAACTATGTGAGTGGTCCCCAAAAGGGAAGAGGGTGCTCCTTTGACTATGGAAGGCTACATACATCATGTGACTGTGTGTGCATATTTTAATTCTTTTTGATCTCCCCAGGTGAGTGATTGGTGGGAAGAGTATGTGTATCTCCGTTCACGGGGCCCCCTAATGGTAAATAGCAACTATTATGCAATGGTGAGTTTCAGATTTTGTGTGTGTGTCGGGTGCGGGGGGGGGGGATACTTCTCTTCAGGCTTCTTTGACCCCTTTCTGTGCACCCATTTTATAGGATTTCCTATATGTAACCCCAACCCCTGTCCAGGCTGCTCGTGCTGGAAACCTTGTCCATGCTATGTTGTTGTACCGGCGGAAGCTCACCAGAGAAGAGATCAAGCCTGTAAGTGAACAAAATCCTGGGTACTGTGGTGAGATGGAGGGTGGAGCAGCTGGGAGATGAAACCTTCTCCCTGAATGGCAAGGTGGGGATCAGGCAGGGATGGAATTCAGGAAAGGCTCGACTTACCTATTATCATCTTGGGTCGCAACTCCCAGAGGGCTCCTTACTAAAGTTCTGGGTACAGCCACATTCATGCATGAACCTAAACTGCCATCACAATATTTTACTAAGCTTTTACAAAGGGAGTGCAGTAAACAACTTTGCCCTGCTTGCTTTGTTCAGGAACTGAACCGCAAGTCATTGTCTGTGCTCTCAAAGAGGCACACATCAAGGATGCCATGGTAGTTGTTTTCAGAAGTTCCTTTTCTAGAAAGTATGCCTTGTTTCAAATGGGGGTGGGGGAGGTGGATGGGCTTAAAGTTTTCAGAATTTTCTTTCTCTTGTTCCTTACTTATGAAACAAACACCTCTCTCTGTGGACTGAAAATGTTCCTTAACTGTGCCAGGTTTTTATAGATTTTTAAATTTTCCCTGTTTTTGATATTTTTTTCTCCCAATCGGGGTTCCCCTCCCCTCCCAAACCAGAACATGATCCCTTCTTCCTGCATCCCACTATGTGCAGCTCAGTGGGAACGTCTCTTCAACACCACCCGGTTACCTGGAGTGGGGCTGGGTAAGTGACTCAGGGGGCACTGTAAAACAAAGCCCCACCTGACCCCTGGCCAGGGGCTTTTTGCAGGGTGACTCTGCTTTACGGTATCGCTTGATGGGCTTTCTGATCTCATTCCAAATCCTGAGATCTCAGGATTTTACTCTTCGGACCCCACTGTTCTAGTGAAGGGTTGATTTTTCTACAAATCTTTCACTGCCTGTGGCCTCTCTGGATTTCTTGCGCTCCCTGCTGTCTGTTACGGGGACACACATGTGCAGACTTCAGACTGTAGTCTTGGATTTTGCACTTTTCAGTTTTGCCCTGCACACTTTAGGTTGACCTTGCCATCTTTCTGGGAGAAGGGATCTGGCTGCTTGTATTCAAGGTTCTTGATGTTGTTGGGACCTGAGAGTATTTTTTTTCCGGAATGCATAACATCTTGACTGCTTCTTCTCTCTCCATTTCTCTTTCCCCTCCTCTGCCTCTGCTTCTCCCAGATGATGATCCAGGGCACCGTGCCCATGTGCTCAGCTCAATATGAACGCATGTTTAATACAACCCGTATCGTGGGCATGGAGGGAGGTATGATGCTCCAGCTCCCCTTGCTCCCCTCTCCCTGATATCAACATCCTTAAAGTACTTACTGGGGAGGGCTTAAAACACACTCCCTTCTCTGTTATATCCTTCCCTTTGTTGTTTTGGGGAGACAGAGGCAGAATGTGTGGCCATTGAGGGAGGAGGGGGTTAGGGTTGCTTTATAAGTAAGGATCCCCCACTCCCACCCCCCACCCCCACCCCCACCTCCGCTTACCTGGCTGGCGGTGTGGGTGGGTGGGGGAGAATGCACTTCACAGGATAAGCTCCTGGGTGGCGCAGTGAGCTCCCACACTCCGTAGTGACCTGATTCGGCTCCCACACTCTGCAGTGGCCCGATTCGGCCCCCTTGCGAGAGGAACACCGAACGAAGGTGCCAGGCTTCCAACCTCCCTCCCCCCCCCCCGGGGGGTTTGAGGGACCTGGCAACCCTATTTATAAGTGAGGCTTGGCAGAGAGTGGGGGCTCCTGAAAGTATGCAGAATGAGTTTCCAGCAAGGGCATCAGTGCAAGAATGACAATGCTTTAAATCTATTCACTGTATGAGGCTCAAGTTGGTTCAAGAAGGTCCCTGCCAAAGAAGATGTTCTTGTGAGTGAGCTAGGCCAAAGCCTGATGCCCCAGTCCTCAAAATGACCAGTCCCAATCCTCTTTAGGGACAAGCAGGCACCAGAGGAAACATCATGGCTCCATAATTGCAATTCTGACTTGAGAGATGCAAATGATCTGCCTCGGAGTTTTTTATACCCAAGCTCAAATTTGGACCCGGCAGTACTTTTGTGGGGGAATGTCTCAAGGTGATGCAGAGACATGTTTTTGGGTAGTCCAAAGGTTCTTTCAGAATGCTCCCATGTCCTCACTGAGTTTTTCTGTACCTTTAACACACAAAACACATGGGGCTGCCTTATACTGAGTCAGACCGTTGATCCATCAAAGTCAGTATTGTCTACTGTGCAAGGGAACAGTTCTCCAGGGTCTCAGATGGGTATCTTTCACATCACCTGCTACTTGATCACTTCAACTGGATATGCAAGGGATTGAACCTGGCTGGGACCTTCTGCATCTAAAGCTCATGCTCTACCACTGGGCCACAGCCTCTCCCTTAAACCGCAGAGGCAACTAGAATAGGCAAATAGGAACCATAACACCTACTTCAGCCTTCTCTTTGTTCTGTGGGACATCCCCATTATTAGAGCTCTGCTTGTTGGCTTAGAAAAGCCCCACTTGGATCCCCGATGAAACAGGATAGCAATAGCTAGACCCTTAATATCAGGAAGTGCTATTTCTGCTAATATAAAGCCAACAATGGCTTGAATGTTAGGTTTGGGTACAAAGATACAGGAGAATGAGCTGATACAATGGACTGCACCACTTCAGACTGCAGGTGGAGGATCATGAGTTGAAATGCTCCTCCATGTTAAAGAATTCCCAGCACGGCAAGGACAGGGAATAAAACCATCCTCCCTGCTGTGCTATTAGGGTTGCAAACTTCTAGGTGGTATCTGGAGTTCTAGAATTACAACTTAGCTCCAGACTACAGAGATAATTCCCCTGGAGAAAAGGGCTGCTTTGGAGGGTGGGCTCTATGACATCACATCCCTCCTGAGCTCCCTCTCTTTTCAAACTCTGCACTCCCTAGGCTCCAGCCCCAAATCTCCAGGAATTTCTCAACCTGGAGTTGGCAACTCTGTGTGTTGTTGTTGTTTTAATGCAAAGGAACATCCAAAGCTGGAATCCACCTCCTGCAATCTGAAGTGGGTGCCATTCATTTTGCCTTCTTAGCATTCTGTTATCCAGTTTCCTCCTCATTCTCCTGCACATTTAAAACCGGCCTTGGATGCAGGCATTTTGCATTCTGCTACCCAGGATCCTTTTTAACCACAGATGCTGGGGGAATTGAACTTGAAATCTCCTGCAAAACCACTGGCCTCCAGATCTACCCTCTTACCTCCTCCCCCCAGACCGAATACAGCATTTGCGGGACAGCAAGCACATCGCAGTGTACCATGCTGGGCGCTTCTTTCGGGTCTGGCTGTACCACAATGGGCGGTTACTGCAGCCTCGTGAGCTTCAGGCCCAGTTTCAGGCAATTCTCGATGACTTGACGCCACCAGTGCCCGGTGAGGAGAAACTGCCAGCCCTGACTGCTGCAGAGAGGTGAGTCTATCAGTCCAGTGCTCTGGGCAACAATAACCTGCTATGCGCCCTTCAGATATGGTTTCCACATCCTCACCCAACCCTTTTATATCCCCTCTTTCATATCAGCTCTTCAAGGAGGGAGAAATGCACTTGATTTTCTCACGGTGAACTTGGGGGATAGCTCAGGGCCAAAGCACAAGTGACGAATAACACAGGTTGGATACTTGTCAGCTTTCCTCAAGTTTTGATGGGAAATGTAGGCAGCTTGGTGGAATGTTGGACAAGTGACAGTTGAAAAGACCACTGGACAGCAGTCGGAGAGCCAAGCTGCAAGACCAGGATGCCTACATTTCCCATCAAAACTTGAGGGAAGCTGACATGTGTCCGACCTGTGTCATTCGTCACTTGTAGCTTGGCCCTCAGACTCTGCAGCTCAAAGCCAAGACATAAACTTCGAGATAATTAGCTAAAATACAGCTGATCCCCCTTTTCCCTCTCCAGAGGCATGTGTGTTTTTAACATTAAGTTACAGATGAATGATAATGTGTAAATAACATCGATTTTTCTTTTTTATAATTGCCATGTTAAAAAAAATGTTGAGACAGAATCAGAAAGAACCAAAACTTCCTTTTTCTATAATCTTAAGAATTTATATTCCCGTATCTTCATCCTGGGGCCAATCAGAACACGTCCCCCTAATGGAGAGGCATAAATATTCACAAAACACTTCCTGTTCTGGCATCCTAAAGAAGAGCCTTTGCTCATGTTATGTGACAAAGAGAATCTTGCAGGACTGTCTTGTATGGTTGCCACCTGGGCAGGAAAAAGTGTCCTGAAGAGAGGCTTAATGAGTGGAAGTGAGTGGATGAAGCTTTTCATGGCATAACATCACTTGATAACGGCTTTCAGATGAAACTGGTATTAAAGGGACAGTTGGAGGGACCAGAGTAAAAGTTGACAACCCTACTCTCTTACTCTTTCTCTCACGCCTTTCTCCTGAGGAGGAGCAGGACCTAATGTTTACACTTTTCTTAGCACTGCTTCAAGTCTTTGAAATCCAAAATGTGGGGGTTGGAAGCACAGGTGGTATTGTCATGAAGTTCTTAGAAAGGCTGTTAAACAACAATAAAATAGGTTTTGTGGAGTGAACCAGGCCTTGGGCCTGTTATGGAGGTTTTGTGGGATAATGCCATCCCCATAGCTCCATACAGCATGTCGCGCCAGGCTCATTTTGCAGCTCAAACTGGCCCTGGGTGCTTTCCCCCCCTGCTTTACTCCTACTTGACTACAGCCACCTTAGAAGAGGGGTAGGCTGCACCCTAGCAGAGGCTGGCTGCTTTCATAATCAGAGGAAGAAAGACCCTAATTTTCAAACCCAAACAGGCATCTCTGTAAAAACTAGGCCTACTCACAGACGGCCAGCAAATTTAGAAGATGCTACAAAGGTCAAGCTATATCAAATAAAATAGAATCAAAATAATTATTTATGCAGTGTACACAATAATAAAATTAAAAACAAGAGGCCTGAATGTCAGGCTGTATTAAGAGTGAGAACAGGCTTTGCGTAAGCTGGAATATGTTGGACACTGTGCAGGATGTGTTTGTGCAGTAACTAGGTGGTGTACTCCCACAGTTGTTGTCCTTCACCTCTGGAAGCTTGCTTCTCACTAATAAGCCTCAGAGGTACCATGAAATACATTCTGTGTATTCAATTCTGTCAGATATGTAAATGACACCTGACATGGCTGAGCACAGATCTGGTCGCCCAGCTCTCCCCAGACCATCCAACCTTCTAACTATACCCCACTGACTCTCTTAATGACCTTTCTCTTTGTAGAGACCCCTGGGCCCGGGCCCGCCAAGCATACTTCCAATCAGGGAAGAACCAGCAGTCTTTGAGTGTGGTGGAGAAAGCGGCCTTCTTTGTCACCCTGGACACCAGTGAACAAGGGCTACAGGGGACCAATCCAAGTCAGGCGCTGGACGCCTATGCCAAGTCCCTGCTGCATGGGCGCTGCTGTGACAGGTGAGTGCTGCTGGGGAGAGGGAATGCTTAACACTTTCCTTTATGCTGTCTTTACTTAATCCATCTCCCAGAAGCCGTTATTGATGGGGCTGGGGGGTGGGGAGTACATGCATCTGTTCCTGTTATGCTGTGTCCACTTGAAGCTTCTCTGAGGGGTGTGGGTACTTTGGTGATTTGAGTGAGCAAATCTCCCCCAGTACAGCTGTTGCGCCACATGTTGAGAGCTCTTCAGTGTTTCAATCCCCCCACCCCCCACAAGCTGGAACGACTATGGACCTTTCATGTCATGCGGGAGATGGCTGGAACCTGCCTCCTTCCACCCACTTGCCATCATCCTTTTTGGGCAGCATGTTATGGGAGAGGGGAGCTGCTTCCTTCCAATTCAGTCCCACTTTGCAAAGAAGCCTTTTCAGTTGTTCCTCCCCATTCCATTAACCGCCCCACCCCCCCACCCACTATCTTGCTATCTCCTCTGCCTTTAGCTCCTTTCCCCACTCCAAATCACATGCTCCACTGGGAGTTCTGTGACTTAGTTCCCAAGATTTTTTCCCCTTTTAAATAGCAGGTGAGTAGCATCCCAATTTGGGTTGGGATCCCAGAGAGAGGGGAGGATTTTTAAAAGCTCTCTTCCCCATGCACTACTGTTTTTCCCAGTCTGGTTCCCCTGGTTTCTCTCTCACAAGCCCCAATGGTGTTTGGGGATTTCATTAGGAATGTCATTTCTACAGGGAGGATCACTGGATTCTTTTCCAACAGGTGGTTTGACAAATCTTTCACACTGATAGTTTACCGCAATGGAAAGGCTGGCATGAACGCTGAACACTCCTGGGCCGATGCACCTGTCATTGGACACCTCTGGGAGGTATGATCTTTCTGAAATCAAGCGGGTCTGGATCCGATCTGGTACCCAGATGGGAAGCCACCTGAGTTTCCTTCTGATGCCACCTTAAACTTTGTGAAGGCAGCATATTAATGTAATAAATACAATGTTCCATTTGGGGTAGGGTTGTGGTGGGGTCCAGGAAAAAGGACTCTGAGTTCCCAACGTGGTGGGGGCTGAGGGGTGTCTTCTAGGGTTGCTTTATCAAGGAGGAGAAGAGAGGAAAAACTGTAGCTCTTTTCTGCTGTTTTCTTGCTGGAAAAAGCCACTTCTGAGCTGCTTCTGCCCCCTGCTGGGGGAACAGGACCAAGTTTTCCTCAATGAGATAAAAGCAACTCACGGTGGCTTTTTTCCAGTGAGAAAACAGCAAGGATGAGAAGGGCTTAAACGTCCCTCTTTCTCGGCACACTGACACTGTTCACCTTTTTGATAAAGCAATCCTGGCAAAAGTTTTTAAAGATTAAAAAAATCTAAGAAATAGTCATAATGTGTAGCTGAGGGCAAGAGGTCGCAAAAGCTCAGCTATATTCTTTCATCTGAAATGGCTTCATTTACAGTACACCCTTGCCACAGATTCATTCCAACTGGGGTATGATGCTGATGGGAACTGCAAAGGTGACATCGAACCTGGCATTCCTCAGCCTCAAAGACTGCAATGGGAGATCCCGTCAGAGGTGAGTTTGGGCAGTACTGGGACAAAGTGGGTCAGGGTGTGAGCCAGCTTAGGGATGTGTGGCTCCTGACTAGCCAAGGAGAGTGGTGGCAGAGTTGGAGTTTATATGGAGGTTGTGTGTTCTGTGCCGTCATTTCCTTCTGCTGCTCTTTGCCTCAGTGCCAGCAGGTGATCCTGAAGTCCTTCTCTGTAGCCCAGGCTCTGGCCAATGATATCGATTTCCACACCTTCCCCTTCAAAGAGTTTGGCAAAGGCTTGATCAAGAAATGCCGCTGCAGTCCAGACAGCTTCATCCAACTAGCCCTGCAACTGGCTCATTTTCGGGTATGATGCTTGGTGTGAGTGGGGGAATTGGTGATAGGAAGATGAGGGAGCACAATTTTGTGATGGGTTGGTTGGAGCCCCAGGCCATCAAGGACATAGGTGGTCCTGAAAACGTGATGACCAATGGCCACAAGTGGAATTTGGAAAGGATCTTTATCTGGATTAGACTGGCTAGTAATTCCGGGAGGGGTTTTTGCAGTAGGAGTCAACTGGAACTATTTGCTTTTTGAAAACTTTTATTAGAAGGGCACCTGTTCTATTCTTGTGGTCTGAATTGTATACAAGTTCACAATTCTATGAATGGATGGGTTTAGTCCCACCATTTTATGAATGGGTGGGTTTGGTTCCATAATTCTTAAGAACAAGTTTGTGAATGGGGGGATTCTGTGAATCGGTGGATTTGGTCTATTGTAACATCAACTGGATGCCAACCAGGGGAATCCAGTTATTCCCAAGGTGGGAGAATTATTATGTTTGCTCCTGCCTTACATGCCTTAGTTCAGATAGGGATGGAATCACAGTGTAAAAACCTGCCCCATCCCTGCTCAGGAGGCAACCTTGATTCAGTTCACAGCAGTGATTCCTCTCTCTCTAACCGGCATTTCTCCTTCTTGTTCTTCCAGGACAAGAAAAAGTTCTGCCTCACTTACGAAGCATCCATGACACGTCTCTTTCGGGAGGGCCGCACAGAAACAGTCCGCTCCTGCACCATCGAGTCCTGCAACTTTGTAAGGGCCATGGTGGATCTCAGCCAGAATGTGAGTCCTGGAATGTGAGTGAGGATGCCAAAGAAAGCCCTGGAATCAGGACTAAAGTTTGATTTATAACAGTCCTAAATTCTTGATTTATCACATGTTATTGAGGCCTAGACACTTGGCTATCTAGAGAAAAATGGCAATTGAAATTCCAATGGAATTGGGGGGAAATGCATGGTACATGTACAGAGAACTGATTATTAGACTAATCATGGAAAAGCAAATCATAGATTTGTTTTCCTGTGATGTATAGAATCAGAGATTCCAGAAGGAATCTTTGTCTGGGATCCTGGGCTAGCTCTTGCTCTGTCTTACCATTGAAATGTATGCGTTGAGATTGATAAGGGTGGAGGAAGAGGTTCATTACAATTTGCTAAATAGATAAAGAGAGTGATGTGTAGTGGTTAGAGTGTTGGACTAGGGTCTGGGAGACCCAGGTTTGATTCCCCACTCTGCCACGGAAGCTTATTGGGTGACCTTGGGCCAGTTGCGCTCTTTCAACCTAACTTACTTCACAGGGTTGTTGTCGTGAAGATTAAATGAAGGGGGAGAATGATATTGTAAGCCACTTTGGGTCCCCATTGGGGGGAAAAGCGGAGTATAAATATCTAAATAAAATTGAGGATGCCTGAGTCATTAGCAGAATCTTTTCTATTCATCCCTACTCCTTTCATCCCAGATTGGCACGAGGCTCCACCTGTTTCGCGTGGCAGCTGAAAAACACCAGAACCTTTACAAGCAGGCCATGACAGGCGAGGGCATCGATCGCCATCTCTTCTGCCTGTATGTCGTCTCCAGATATCTTTGCCTGGACTCCCCGTTCCTGCGTGAGGTATGTCCTGTTAGGTAGGAGATTGGGGGGGGGGCGCATTAGGGTGTGGGTATTCATATGCAATAACAAGGCTGCTGAAAGGGAAGCAAATCTCCTAGTGCAGAGAGAAAGCACTGACTCCTTTGTTCCCAGGAACAGGGCCAGCCAGGAAAGACAGAGTGCCAGTCTCTCCAGCCACCTGCCATCTCCTATAGGTTGTGCTCACCAAGCTGTTGGCTAGAATCTCCTCTATCTCTGTTTTTCTCTCTCTCATTAAAGTATCTCTTAGTGGGTTTTTTGCTTGCATAGGCTCCATCTCCTAGGAATATATATCAAAGTATTCCTATGTCTTACAGTAAAATTGTAGGCCCCTTTGCTCATCGTGGAAGAAGCAAATCCAGGCCATCCACAGAGAAGGCTGGGGTCTCTACACTCTCAGGGGTCTCCTCAGGACCGGCCAGTTGAGAACTGGGTGTGCTCCAGGAGACAGAATGTTTGGAGCAGTTGGAAGAAGGGAAACCTGCTTGAGAATCCTGGAGGGGAGGTTCTGGGAGTTGGAGGATTTCCAGATAGTCCTCCTTTCCACAACTCCTGATAGGAGCAGCTGTAGCACAGCGGTTAAGTGGCTGAGCTGTGAATCAGCACTTGGCTGGTTAGAATCCCACTATTGCCATGAGCTCAGTATCCACTCCTCTCAGCCCTACCTCCCCAGCTGGGGATAATAATAACACTGACTTTGTTCACTGCTGCAAGGGGGGCACTGTTCTGTCTAGAAGAGCAGTATATAAGTGCTGCTGCTGCTACTGTTGTTGTTATTGTTATTATTAGTCCCCTACTTGTGCCTCCAGGCAGTGTACATGGTTTCCCCCTTCATTTTATCCTTGCTACAATCCTCTGAGGTCCGTTAGGCTAATAGTGAAAAAGTAATTAGTCCAAGGTTGCCCAGTGAATTTCTCAGTTAAGGGCCAACTCATACATTACAAAATCCACATGGTGGCAATGTGGATTGTTGACAGGCGTGGTCGGGGAGTTCTCAGCTAGCACCTTAATTTCCAGGAATGCGAAGACCCAGTTTGCATTGGGTCTTAGGTCTTAAGCTTCCCCATGTGAAATGGCCCCTGGAAGCTGCTCTTTGTCCCATTGGGGAAACGAATGTTTAGTCCTCAGTAAAGTAAGTTTCCCCAATGGGGCAAATAGCAGTTCCCCGGGACCATTTTAGGTCAAGACAATGGCATGGAAGGAAGCTTAAACACCCACTCCTTGACCCCTGTGGTCCCAATCAAAATCAGACCTGCGTGTGCTAGGGAATTTCTAGTACAACACTCCAAGTGCATGTCTAGTTAACAGTCCATGTGTCCATGTAACAGTCCATATACTTTGGGCTGTGCAAATCAGCCCAGAGTGGGGATACGAACCCAGGTCTAGTCCACCACAGAGATCTGGCATGGTGTAGTGGTTAAATTGTTGGATTAAGATCTGGGAGACCCTATTTTAAATTCCCACTCCACCATAAAGCTTACTAGGTGACCTTGGGCCAGTTAATTCTCTCTCAAATTAACCTACCTCACAGGGTTGTTCTGAGGGTAACTTGGAGGAGCAGAGACAGACTGAGCTCCCCTCAGCTCTTAGAAAGAAGGGTAGGATAAAAATGTACTAATGTATTATTATTATTATTTATTATAACATACTGACTACTACACTGCACTGTCTTCCTTGAAAAATGCTGTGTTTAAAGTTCTTTCAACTTACCTACCTTATTCTATGTGCCCAGACCTTACTAAGGTCAGATCTTACTTACTATGTGGCCTGCCTTTCTCTCCTTTTTATATGATTGCTGGTCATCCAGATGTTGAATTGAGCAGAAGTTTTCAATTTCCCTTCAGCTGGGACAACCAGTAATTCATTCCCATGCTGACCCCCTTGGCTGACTGGTTCAAATTACACAATCTTGTTTACAATTCCTTAACTGTAAATCCTGTGCTAATGTACAGAAAGGCCAGTTCCACAGAACTTGTATGCTGCTCATCATACTGGCGCATCTTTTGGCCAGATCCACAGTTGACCTAAAGTCCTCCACATGCCCCCATTAACAGTGACTGGGGATGTAGTCTTTCAGTTACAAAACTGGAGTCACTCATAACCGTGCCATTCGGCTTGTTCTGTATGAGGAGAAAAGACATGCACAGAACATGCGTTCACTTAGAATGTCCCCTGAAGAGCCTGCGGGGAGGAACCAGGATGGATAGAAGGTGGGACATTTTGGCTGAAGAGCTTCTACAGAGCCCAGTGAGTCTGTTCCCCACCTAAAGATTTGGCAATATAAATATTCATCAAACACAGAAAGCCCAAGTTCAAGGAAGTACAACAAGGGTGTTTGTATGAAATTCAAGTTTTTTCTTCTGTATACATGGGGGACTCATGTATATAAGTATTTGATATATTGAATTACTCCTATATAGGATTTGTATATAAAAGAAAAAACTTGAATTTGATACAAACGTAAAGTGTATATATTTTTGCACCCTTGTTGTACTTCCTTGAGCTTGGGCTCTCTGTGTTTGACGTTTACTCAAACAGTATTTGAGCAGATGTGTGTTTCCAGCTCCACATTTGCTGAGATAACAGGGAACATTAGCTAATCAGATAAGTTTATTTCGCTTACTACTTTTCTACTAGGATACTCAAGGTGGCACAGAGTGTTGGACTGGATGGGCTCTTGGCCGGATCCAACACGGCTTCACTTATGTTCTTATGTGGCTCATAAGAGGAAAAAAAGTAAAATCACATAAAAATAGTAACAATATGAAATATGCTTTAAATGCTTGAGATCTAAGCCAGAATGAGTTTGGGATGAGATCTTGAGACACATGAGGCCTTGGGGGCTGGGGGAGAATCACTAGCAGGGGAGAATCAGTGGCTAGTAGAGCAGAGTGCTTGGACTCCCATGTTGATCTTCCCCTCTCGTTCCACCTCCTGAAGGCTGTGTATTCAACTGTATCTTAATCCTTTCACATATGAAGAGCAAAGTTTGAGTCCAGTAGCACCTTAAAGACCAGTGAGATTTTCCAGGGTATAAGCTTTCAAGAATCAAGCTCCCTTAATCAGGTACAAGAAAGGAGATCCCCGAGTCTTTACATCCCAATCAGAAGATGGGCGGGGTGTTGCATAGAAGGAGGTCAGGAGGTAAAGGCACAATGTAAAATGTAATCTGCTTGTTTGGAGCAGGGGATGAAAGGCAGAACATCAGCATCTGTAGTAAGAAAAGAATCTTATGTCCCGAATTAGCCTTGGGAGAGTCCATGGTTCTAAATTTGTGAATGAACTCAGTTTCAGCAATCTCACGTTGTAATCTCCCCTTGAAGTTTCTCTGTTTGAGGACGGCCACTCTTATGTCACCATTGGAATGTCCTGGAAGATTAAAATGTTCACCCACTGGTTTTTGAGTGTTACGATTTTTATTGCCGCATATGCATACACTGCCTATATAGTGGTGACTTCTTGCAATATTACTTTACCCACCAACCCACCCCCATCCATCATGACATGTCACCTCCGCTCAGGCTCCTATACGCTTGGATTCTGCACTGATGTTATATACATTACTTAAGTAAAATAAATTACCTACTTGTTTTGTACCACAATCCTTAATATGGATTAGAATCATGATTGATGTGCCCTGAGGAGTACTTGGCTGATTTTACATGATCCTGAAAACATTACAATAGGACAAACATTTCTGTAGACGGTAGCACATGTGAAGGGAGTGGGGGAGGAGGTTTCTCTCATTTCTGATGCCTTTCTCCTCTCGAGCAGGTGTTGTTTGAGCCCTGGCGCCTCTCCACAAGCCAGACTCCCATCCAGCAATTGGAGTTGTTTGATCTCAAGAACCATCCAGATTATGTTTCATGTGGCGGTGGATTTGGGCCGGTGAGCGGAGCTAGGTCCCCTGGGATCTCTGGGGGATGGAGACTGGAGGCCTAGTTACTGAGTGGTCTGAAAACCAGGATTCTTTTGGGTTCTCTTGGAGTGCTTATCTATGATAGAGGGTGGAGCCTCGAATTTTTTAATTTATATATTTTTTTAATCTCGCCTTTCTGCCCAAGTAGGTCCACCAGGGCAGCTAACAGATAAAAGCAAAACATTATAAAACATATCATAAAACCAGTTAAAACCCAACACAAAATGCCCATTTGAAAAAAAAACAGTAATCAAAACACAGGGCAGGAAGGAGAACGCCAAAAAACCCATAAAAGTCTTCAACCTCCAGCAGAAGATAATGACGGAACGGGACAGATGAATATCCTGGAGGAGAGTGTGAATTTATAGTTTGCCTTTCTCCCTGAGACTCAAGGCAGATAACACAGTATAAATCAATATGAACATTGGCTGGGATATTCAGTAAAGAATACTGGGGTTCTGTCTCAGGTTGTTCTTTCCGCCCCCGGATAGGTGGATGATAATGGATATGGAGTATCATACATTATCGTTGGTGAAGATCTTATTAACTTCCACGTGTCCTGCAAATTCTCCAGCCCAGAGACGGTGAGTGAAGGTTCCTAATCCTGGATTCTGTGGTATGGGGAAAGAGTGTAGGTAGGGACTTTCTGGGGACTCTGCGGGAAATAGGGTCCACTCTTCGCAAATTATTATTTCAGACTGCAGCAAGTGTTGGGGGCCAGGAAAGGTTTCTCCTGCATGCCACATTGGCTAGTGACTGGAGAGTTGTCTTTTGCTATTCCACTATAACATATGGCTTGGCTTACTTAAGTCATCTGAAGGGATTTTAGTTTTTTATTTGTTGCTTGTGAGGAGTTTTGCCCTGACCTGGATAGCCCAGGCAAGCCTGATCTGGTCAGATTTCAGAAGCTAATTAGGGCTGGCCCAGGTTAGTACTTGGATGGGAGACCTTCAAAAAAGACCAGGTTTGCTGAGTAGAGGCAAGCAATAGCAAACTACCGCGGTTAGGCCCCTGCCGTGAAAACCCCAACAGGGGTCACCATAAGTCAGCTGCAACTTGACAGCAGTCTCCACCTCCAAAGAGTTTTATGCCACCCATCAACCATCAGATTCCTGAGGTCAGATCAACCATCAGATCATGAGTTGGATCCTACCAGTTTTTCTACAGGTGCAAGAGGGGAGAAGGAGAGCTGTGGCTTATGGAAGCCATCACCTCCTGGCCCTTTCCCTGTTGCTGTCTCTGCTTAGATTGGCACAATAGCTCGAAACAGCCCAGTAAAAAGATGCCTACAAACTGACTTCTGGAAGAGGCCTCATCTCCTCTTTCCTTGCATAGAAGCAAATTCAGCCAGATGTTTCAGGATTATCAATTGATCTCCAGAGCAAGATTCTGTTATATTTCTTAATTTTAAAGAAAATGACTGAAACAGTACAGTACAAGTTTCTAATCTAGACCTCTTTGTTTCCCCTCCTTTTTTCTACAGGATGCACACCGGTTTGGATCCAACATTCGGCATGCTATGCTTGATGTCTTGGCCTTGTTTCAACTGGACAAGAACTCCCCTGGTAGCAGCAGCAAGTGACTGAATAAATGCTGGCAGGATGTTCAGCGGGCCACCCAGGCACACCTTGAGTGTGTTCGTCTATTCTCTGATCTGCAGGGACATCTGGAGGGGAGGGGAGGAATCCACAAGGGACAGGCCTGAGGTTTCCTACAAGCACACGAGCAGGGCGAGATATTCTCCTACTCTTACATTTGGGGGGGAGTGGTAGTTGGACCCTATCTGGATACCCCGGACCCTTGGGCAAATTACCGAGATGCGTCTCTACATTTCTAGTGTACTCAAGGTTTGATAGGTGGAACCAACAGCCAGATCTCCTCCATTCCTTTTGGGGCTCATGTAGATGGGGTCAGATTATAATAGAAGAGAGACTGGAATTTGGAAACCTGATTGGTGCGAGATTTCCAGCTTGGTGTTTTGATGAAGTGTCCTCGGCACCTAAGAAATTCTTTTTTTCACACTCAGCCACCACAAGTCCCCAGCAGCTGGGCTGCATCTCCTTTTGCACTCTTCACCTTTGAAGGATTCTGTCCAGGTGGGCTCCTGTTGTCTCACTGATGCCTTACAGATGGGATGATGTTTGGGGTGAGGGTGGGAAGCATTATTCCTTATTGCTTGTCCCTCTTCATTTCTGGAGTAACAGGACCCTGCCCCCCCATACTGCAGTGAAAAGCCATCTTAACTTACTGAAGGGTTTTGTAGAACATGGAATGCCTTGGAGGGGGGAGAGAATTGGTACACTGCAAGGTTGTTTTTCTCTGTTTTTGTTTGCTACTGTTACTGATGTGAATAAAACCACAGGGTGAGAGATCTTATAAAAAGCAAGCATGTGCGGCTTTTGTTAACTAGATGGGAAGGGCTCAGGGTGGAGAAAAAATAAAAGCATGTTCATGGGCCAGGAGAGGGCAGAGTTGCCCTGCTTAAATTCTTGGCTTCTAGAAAAGATGTACAGAACAAAGTATGCTGGCTTCCTCTCACTTGTATGTAGCAGGGCAAATCCAATTAGAATGAGAACTTAAGTGAAGCCAAAATCTCATTTTTGATGCAAGGACTCTGTCCAAACTATTGAACTGGGAAATGGAAAATTAGTGTCTTGTGTACAAATTAATGGGGGGAAAGCCCTCAGTGAAAGATGGAAAGTATGAGCTTTCCCCCTTCATTATGACTGACTTGGTCTTTGGTGGCAAGGGCCAGGTTCATTCGCCGGTGTCCTCCAGTTAAATGATCAGGTAGAACGTCATGTGAAAGACCTTTGCCCGAAGACCTTGGAGAACCACATTTAAAAGTAGGTAACATTGACTTGGACAGACCAGTGGCTCAGTGGTACAACACCTGCTTTGCATGCAGGAAGTCCAGTGTTCAATCCCCAGCAGGCAGTAGGAGATGGGGAAGGCCTCTGAGACCCTGGAGATCTGCTGCCCATCAGAGAAGACAATACTGATTGATCTGATTTAGTAGGAGGTGGGTTCATGTGGAGGGTGGGCATTCAAGGATTTCAAGTGTCTGGGATTGGGACCAACTCCAACTATGTGCCCAAAGTCCCATATTTAGTTTCCTGTATGTGCCAAGATTTCTTTGCCACCCCCACCCCCAACGCCTAATGGGAGTGGAAACTCAGAGCTAGGCTTAGTTGCATCCTGTGCTTCTCTAACGTTCATTGAAAAATTGCGCTGGACAGGACTGGGGAGTGGCTCTCAAACAAAAGGCCCACATGAAGTTCTTAACACATGAGCTCAAACTGGTTTGGGAAGGATGAGGTGCTGCCAGGGCAGGATGAGGAAGCTCGAATGGCTCAGGAGCAAGCAGAGCCAAGCCTCTGGAAGGTCTCCTTCTCCTGGAGCCACATTCTGCATGTCAAAGGACTGGGATAAACAGCAGGTCACGTTCATCTCTTTTATTATTATTACTCATATTCATTATTGGGGGTCACAATTTAACTCGGCAGGGCAGGAATTCTTCATGAGGACCCCAGCAGCGGGCATGGAGATTCTAGTTGGGATGCTCCCTCCTGGGAGGACAGGGACAGTTGCGAAGGGAGGGAGCTCAGCTGTTTGTGAAGATAATCCAGGCCAAAGGCCTTGTCCCTGCCAGAGTGGGGAGAGGGAAAAATAAAAAAAGAAACATGAGGCAACTCCTTCATCTAGGCCCACAGCCTGCCACCCTGAATCCTAAATGACAGAAAGCCTTAACCAGTCAATATCCCAGCTTCAGTAGCTCTCCCATAGTCCCTTCCTATCCCACCTCTTCTAGCCCATCTGCCAAGATACTCAGCCTCCTCCATTTTGTCCACACAACACCCCTATTAGGTAGGATACGCTGTGAGGATTGGCTCAGTGAATTTCATGACAGAGCAGGGATTTGAACTCAGGACTCTGCAGCCCTAGCCTGACATTCATAATACAACCCAACACTAGCTCTTCTGTCTGCTCTGCTTCCTGACACCACCTCAGCCATCGGCTGTACCAAGCTTTGTTTCCTTTCAGGTGTTCTCTAAAAGAACACTACAAGCTTGAGGTTCTTTCCCCTTCCCCACCTTAGCAGTCTGCCGAGTACAGGACTTCCGTTAGATGGCATGCCAGGATTTGGGGCCAATTCCTGTGCTACAAAGTCTCCATGTCCCTCATATGGCCCTCTGGGTTCCACCACAGTGATACAGTCTGGGAGTTCTGTGTTCAGAACTTAATTCCCAGGAGCATGGGGCCTGATTCAGATCAGGAGGAGATGGTGCAGTGTTATCTCAACCTGAAATGGCAGCCAGGGAGCCACTACTTGCCCCATTGGGGAAACGTAGGAGTATAGCCCATCGGTACACATTTAACCCCATCAAGGCAGATAGTGGCTCCCTGGGGCCATTTCGGGACAGGTAAATAGTGTGGGGTGAGGAGAAATAAGCCCCTTCTCTTTACATCCTGTGATCCTGATCCAAATCAGGTCTGCATGAGAGAAATCCTAGAGCGTGACGGAGCCCTGGGTGGCCATGGTGGGGGGATGAGGACTTTGCAGTGTTGTGAACTGGCCCTTAATGGTGTCTGCTCCACAGCTCAAGTGTGGAATGCGGGAAGTCCAGGCTGAGAGCTCTGTGCTTGTCTCTATGCCTTCTCCCCCCATCAAGGACCTCATTGAATGTTATATATCCACGTGTATAATTACAGCATGATGTGCTGCAAAGGTATGGAGGGAGGATTGTAACCTTTTCACTGCCCCCTACTTGCCACCTCTTAATTGCCCCTATGCTCCATTGCAGTGAAGAATCAGGCTCCCAGGCTTTTATTGCAAGCACGTCTATGGATTAGTTCCCCACCACCAAGCCCCAGCTTGTGATCTTGGGCTAGAAGCACGGCTTACATATCGGGAAATGCAATACCCAGGTCCCCCACATTTTTTGGGGTGTGTGTAAATGCTTCTGCTGCTCTGGTAATAGGAAGCGAGCTGTAGGGTTGCCAACTCCAGGTTGGAATTTTTTTTTGAGATTTGGGAATTAATCCTGGGAACAGCAGGGTTTGAGGAGGGACCTCTATTAATGCCATAGAGTCCAGGCTCTAACACAGCCATTTTATTTTGTCTGGAGATCAGTTGTAATTCAAAGAGCTCTCCAGGCCCCTTTTGGAGTTTGGCAACGCCAGGCCTGTTACTGCAAAGCTGGGTAAGGGACCACAGCTCTGGGAAGAGTGGTACCCAAGAGTGTTTGGGGCTAGAAAAAAGGAAGGATTGCTCTTTTGAGAGGTATAGTTTCTTGAAGAGTATCAAGGCAATGGCCGGAGAGAAAGAATGGAATACCAGAGTGGAGGGCTAATTAAATGAATCTTAGTTGATGATCTATGCTTTGGTTGATTAAATTTGCATGCAAGGAACAGGCATACTTTTTCAAGTGATGGGCACATGTGTCACAAGTAGGCCTTGTTTGAGAAAAGGCCTTTCCTCTTTTATACAGAATGCCTCTTCTATGGTGATGCTTGCCATCTGCAGTTTTTAGAAGTATTAAAAATAATAGTTTAAAAAAATTAAAAAATCTGCTGCCTGTTTCATCGGGGGCATCTTTCTAGTCCATCAAAATGGTTTTTTTTAAACAAATCAGATCAAGCAATAAAGTAATGGGGTTGGAGTGTGAGCCCTATGAATCGAAGCTGGAATATCAGAGGCTTTTTTAAGTTCAGAAAACCAGTCACTGAGGGGTGACGTGGCTTAGATGGATTTGAAGTGGGTGGGGGTGGGCAGATTTACAGAGAACAAGTCGATCAACAGCTTTTCGCCATGATAGCCAAATGAGACCTCTGGGTTCAGCAGCAGAGTGCCTCCAATTGTCAGACTCGGGGGGGGGGGCAGTCAGCAGGTAAAAAGCTTTCGCCAGCAGGCCTTGCTTGTGAGTTTTCTTGTGGCAGAGGGGTGACCACTGTCGGAAACAGGATGCTGGACTAGATGAACCCATTGTTCTAATCCTGCATGGCTGCTCTTGAATCCTGAAGTCCTGCAAAGGAACTCATATGAACACACATTTGGTTTTCTGAGGACCAGTCTTCCATGTTTACTTAAGAACTTGCAGCCCCAGGAACCTGTGATGATGATGGAGAAGCTACTCTGGGAAAAGACAGGTTCTAGCTTGAATTCTAGCACATTCAGTGCTTGAATGTGACTTGTTTCATTCACGGAGTTCACTGCCACTTGGAAGGTGCTTTTTAAATTACAAGGAAAGGATTAAGTACCTTAAATTAAATTTAAATTACAAGGAAAGGATTAAGTACCTTATTCCCTAAGGACCCTTCCCGAAACCCCAAAGCAGCTTCCTGGGGTTGGTAAGTAGCTTAATAATAATAATAATAATAATAATAATAATAATAATAATAATAATAATAATAATCCAGATCTCTATATTTAATCATTTTTTCTTGAAAAAGAACAAGAAAAAATGATTAAATATAGAGATCTAGCAATAGAAACCATCCGATTATGGAAGAAGAATGCAACAGTAGTCCCCATGGTCACTGGGGCACTTGAAACCATCTTGAAAAACTTTGCCATTCATATGGAAAAACTGCAGCTTTCTGACATAACACCTAGAGAACTGCAAAAGACAGCGCTACTTGGAACAGTGTCCATATTACGCCGATAACTGGTTGATACCTAGGTCTCCGGTGGAAACTTGTATAGGCTTAGCAAGGCCAGTCAATAATAACGTGACCTCTGCTTATTGTTGATTGTGTTTTGGATAACAACAACAACAACAACAACAACAACAACAACAACTGCCCTTATATACCGCTCTTCTAGACAGATTAGTGTCCCACCCAGAGCAGTCAACAAGTTAGTGTTGTTATTATCTCCACAATACAGCTGGGGAGCTGGGCTGAGAGGCTTACTCAAGGCCACCTACTGAGCTCATGGCACTAGTGGGATTCGAACCAGTTGAGTGCTGATTTGCAGCCAATCCTCTTAACCACTGTGCTACAGCAGCTTCAGAAAACCAAGGGAAATCCTAAACCAGGGATTTTAAAACATCTCATCTGATTGGGTCCTAAGCTACATTACAGTGCAAGCAGAATTTTAAAAGATCCAAATCCAATGGCAGGGAGTAACAGCTGCATAACTAATGGGGCCCTGGGGAATGTTGTGTCAGTGGATATGTTCCAGTTTACTCACTCTGGATTGATCCTTGCCCGCTCCAGATGGTTCTTGGCACTCCAAGCTTCATCCTGAGCCAGATGAATGTTCGAACTCAGAACCTCTGCCCGAGTATGTGTATCCAAGGCAGACTGTTTCAGATCCTGCCTCCCAGTGATTGGAGCAATCCGTAAAGAAAGAGAAAAGAAACTACAGAGTCCATCATCTAAATGGGGTATGTGGGAGAGCCAATTTAAGCTGTTCAGGAAATGTGCAGGGACCAGCCGGCACAAGAGCTGCTCAATGTTTGGCCACTAGAGGGCACTCTTGACACTGGCAGTATTGACATTGACATATGCATCCTCCCACTTCATCAGTGTCCCTGCATATCTCCCTATTTCTGGCTAGTAGCCACAAAAATGCAGTCTCATAAGGAAACTGGGCTGCCAGGCATGGGTGCCCCCAGAAGCAAGTATGCAGGAAGTCAAAATCGGGCCCTGGGTAGCGGGTCAAATGTAGAAAGCAGTAGAACAATGCAACTGAGCACTGTTCGTGGCAACTGCCTCACTGTTCCTACCATATCCACAGAGTGGCCACTACAAGCAGTGGGTCTGGCAAATGTTCTGTAGTTCTCACAAGGGGCTGCTAGTGCAGAGCACAAGTTATATACATGCCTACGTGATGAGTGGGCTAGAGATGGGCAGAAATAACAGACCTCCTCAACTTTTCAATTTGGTAGGCCCCAGCTCATGTATGGTCCCGAGAGCAGCCCAGAACTTGTGCCTCCAAACTTTAATAGATTCCAGATGGCAGCTGTTCTGCCACAATCAAGGACAAAGCAGGCCTTAGTCTCTGGCTCAGCACAGGAATATATGAATGCCTAAAAGGAGTCCTGTGAAGCTGTGAAACAGCTTGGCTGGTGAGGCAGAGGGAACAGCATACTAGATTAAAAACCTTTGGGGTATGCAGCGGAGGCTCAGTCTTCACATGTAGTAGAGTGAGATGACTGAATGGACTGTGCCAATTTAGGAAGCTAGTAGGAACAGGGTAGCCAGTACTGGACTGGGAAATTCCTGGAAATTTGGGAGTGGAATCTGGGGCGTGTGGAGCTTGGGGAGGGGAGGGACCTTAGCTCGGTATAATACCAGATAGTTCACCTCAGAAGCAGCCATTTTCTCCAGGGGAACTCCTCTCTGTAGTGTGTGTAATTCCAGGAGATCTCCAGGCACTACCTGGAGGTTGGCAACCCTAAGTAGGAACCTGTGTTTCGAATGGTCTGGCCAAAGTGTACTTGCAACTGAAAACCTAGCATGGCAGGGAGAATGCAGGGCTACAGCCTTCTGCCCTGAAGTGCTGGTTTTCTACTTGCAATGACTTGTCTTTTTATTTTAAATATCCGAAGAGCCATTCCAAAGGCATAGATCCAGAGGAGTTAGCCATGTTAGTCTGTAGTAGCAAAATAGAAAAGAGTCCAGTAGCACCTTTAAGACTAACCAACTTTACTGTAGCATAAGCTTTCGAGAATCACAGTTCTCTTCATCAGATGTATCTGATGAGGAGAACTGTGATTCTCGAAAGCTTATGCTATAGTAAAGTTGGTTAGTCTTAAAGGTACTACTGGACTCTTTTCTATTCCAAAGAATAATTTCCCACCTGCAACTTAAAGTCACTTTGCCTTGTCAGGATTCTGCCTTCTCGTTCTGCTGCATGCAAAGACTAGGCCTGAGGCTGTTCTTTAAATCCCAGTGCTGGCTAACAAATTAGGCTTAACTCTTTTATGATAGGATACAGGAGAAGCCATTAGCTGGACCCTTTAGCAGTTATCCAAGACACAAAACAGATGGTGCTGTTGCACTCCACTTCAAAAGGGGAATATTGAGGATTTATTGGCTTGGATCTCATGAGCGCGTTCATGAGCTTGCCTCTTAGCTGCTAGTACTTCCATTTGCCCAGGATCAAGGGTTTATGGCAGCTTGGCATGAGTATACTTGCAGCTGAGGTCGAATCTGAGCTCAGATCTCCAAGGGACAGGGCCAACTAGCTGGCCTATGATGGCTCTGGGGCTAGAAGGATGCTCTAGTGAGGCTGCACCCTTTTTATTGGAACCAGGGGAAGGGGGGAGTCTGGGGCTGGCGTACTCTACGCATCACGGTACCATTATCTTCTTCTGCAAACGCTGGCAGCTGGGGCATGTACCCAAGGGTGGGCTCCTCTGCTTTAACTCCTCCAAGATGGGGGCCACTGCATTCTCGACCATCTGCCGCAGCATTTCAGTGTTCACAAAGCTATAGCTGTGGCCAGTGATGCAAAAGAGGGCGGGAGAAAGAAGGGACACTGTTTTGATAGGTATAGACACTCCACTCATTCACCTGTCATCCTTCCCCTCCAGTTTATGCCTATGGAGAATTAGCCTGTGCTGGAAAAAAATGTTTTTTGTTAGGCCATCAAGGAAACTCCAAATCCAGCCACAAAAATGTGGACTAGTTGATAGTCTGTGTGCAATGTGTTTATGGAAGTGGGGTTATTTTGCATTATAAGGGAGTCGTGCATTGTTTTAGTATTAACGTGGGTTGTGAACTTTCGAAAGGCCACACATGTGCTGGTGGAAAGGAACACTTGGAGGGAAAAGTTCAAGGTAGAACAGTCGAGATGAGGAGAGGAGCAGAACTGAAGGGGGCATGGAGGAGGAACCAGGAGACAGAGAGGTTTTTTTAAAAAAGATACACAATGAGGACTGCATACGATTTTTTAAAGAAACGAAAGCAGAGATTTTCAGGAATGCAAATCTTGTACTAGTTTTTGTGCAAACCTGGTAGTCTATTTTGATGATGCAGCCACCTTGCAGGGAGAGAGGGGCTCATGGGAGCAATAACTCTTGGGAGCACTGCATCATCAGAGTGACTCACAGAGTTACTCCATTGATTTCTGTGTGTAGACTGCCGTAAATCTGCATAGGATTGCACTATCTGGGTGGAAGTATAGGTTGCATTAAGTTGCATGATCTCTTAAGAGTCTTCTCCCCATTTTCCTAATTGAGCTGCTGTTTTGGAGGGGGGAAAGATGGCTTTTTTGACCCTTTTCTCCCCTGCATTTCTCCTGCTGAAAAACACCACTCCTCATCCACGTTTAACTCCTCTGCAGAAAACTTACTGATACCCATGTATTTGTCCCTAGCAGGATTTTTGTGGCTTGTGGATTTCCCCCCCTCAGAAAATTGACAGATGTGGAAAGGGTTAAAGAACCCCCCTCCCCTTCTCTCTCCCCAAAGCAGCTCTGGAAGCTGCACTTAGAACAGTCTTTTGCACTGTTCTTTGATAGACGTTTTCCAGTCAAGACAACACACAAAAACTGATTTTCTCACAAAAACTTATACATATAAACCAATAAACAAGAATGCTAATTAAACTAAGTCATACAAAATACTACAGTAAGCATTTAGCCATTGTCTGATTTTTTTAAAATGAAATTATCATTTAAAGTACTTGACAATTCCAATTGCATAGTGACAGTTATCTTCCCCAAAAGAATCCACCCTTGAAGAAGACAAACAGTATCAGGACTTCCATCAATGTCTTTTGCAATTATTTCAGGACTTAACCTAATATGTAGTTCTGTTTTTGCTCGGGTAAGATCACCCAAAAATAGAAATTAACAGGTGAATCACAGCAGTTTGCAGGTTCACAGAAGAGGAGCTGTGATCTTGCATCATTTTGCAATTCTAACATGACAACGCTTACTCACACGAGTAACTGTTTGCATCCACTTTGTGGGGTGCCATCCTTAGAAGTATATCAACAGTATCCGCTTGGAGTTGTGCATAGAATCAGAGAAACCAAACCATTCCACCAGTGCCCTACAAGCCCAGCCTAGCTTGCTTCCATACCATCTACACCCCTGTACCCCTGAAGTGAATACCTGGCACATCTGGCACAGCTGGCAGAGTATTTTTCAAGTGTGTCCAAACTCTTGAACGTGGAGAAGTGCTGAGATGCATCTTCCAGGAGTGGCTTCACTTGCTGGCTAAGGTCCTCTGACTGTACTTGCCGCTGTAAGAAACACAGCTTCTCCTAAAGGGGTGGAGGAAAGAATGATGTTGTGAACTTCATCCAAACAAGAAGAGGAAACCACGATAGGCAAGATCATAGCTCTGTACATACTTTGCGTGACAGAGGTCCCAGGTTCAACATAATTTGCTCTGTACTGTCGAGGAAGATTTGAGCGTGCGCAAAGAGAAGGTGCATCATGGGATATCATCTCTCATCTCCCCCCGCCCCAATGCCAACCAAAATCAGTGCTCTGCACTGGCGACTCACTGGTTATGACCATGGACACTCGCAAATGCAGCAACATGAAGTTACAGGACACGTGCTCACCTCGGGGGAAAGTGAACATGGGGATGTGGGAGCACATATACTTCAAAACACACAAGCTTGCGTAAGTCATCTCGTATGGTTTGGCCCTTATGCAAATGCTTTGCGAGCAGAAGTTCAATCCCAGGTGGTACCCTCTGTTAAAGGATCAGGTGCCAGGAAATAATTCCAGAGGAGGTAGCCGTATTAAATACTAAGAGTAGCTGTTTTGGGAGGAGTTGGTCTGAATTGGGGCTGTGGTGAAAGAAGAGGGGGGTTAACTATGTGCCCCTGTGCTGTTTTCCTGATCCAAACACACGTACATACACACGACTCATACAGCTACCATATTCTGGCAGCCACTTTAAGCCTTTTTTGAAAATCCTGGGAGCTTCTAACCCTGAGAGAGTCAGTATGACGGAGTTGTTAGTGATGGACACTATCCTGTAGGGTTGCCCGCTCCATCTTGGCAATCCTAATAACCTCAAAATTCTTTTATTAAACGTCAGGAGACGGCAGATGTAACCTGCACAGAGCAGTGAGGTAGGGATGAGGGAAGTGGCCTCACTATATGACTGGTCCTCTCCAGGGTCCAAGTTTGAACAAAATGATGCTGTAAGATTGCAATAGAAGCTGGCTGTGCACTGACTGGGCAGTGGGTCTGTGATGTCGCTAAGAAAATAATAACATTTGATTTATATACCACCCTTCAGGACAACGAACATCCACTCAGAGTGGTTTACAAAGTATGTTATTATTAGCCCCACTACAATCACCCTGTGAGGTGGGTGGGGCTGAGAGAGCTCCTAGAAGCAGTGACTGACCCAAAGTCACCCAGCTGGCTTCAAACGGAGGAGTGGGGAATCAAACCAAGTTCTCCAGATTAGAGTCCCGCAGCTCTTAACCATTACACCAAACTCACTCTCTCCCCCTGCCCCCCCACTATACCAAAATGCTCAGCCCCCAATCCCAGGAGCAATAACAACAACAACATTCGATTTATATACCGCCCTTCAGGACAACTTAATGCCCACTCAGAGCGGTTTACAAAGTATGTCATTATCCCCACAATAATAATCACCCTGTGAGGTGGGGGGGGGGGTGAGAGAGCTCCTAGAAGCTGTGATTGACCCAAGGTCACCCAAGTGGAGTGGCTTCAAGTGGAGGAGTGGGGAATCAAACCGGGTTTTCCAGATTAGAGTCCCACGCCCTTAACCACTACACCAAACTGGCTAAGTGATGAATGGAGGGATGGAGTGACATTTTAAAACTTTTTGTTTTAAAGGCCATCAGTCTGCCTGAAACAGGGACTGAGGGCTAAGCTACAAGTGACGAACGACAGTTGAACGGAAAGTGAACAAACTCACATGTATTCCTCCCTGTTCACTTGCACTCCACTTGTTCACGTAGTCTGTGAGTCTGTTCACTTGCTGTTCAAGTGTCATTTGTCACTTGCAGCTTGGCTCCGAGGAACAAGATTAACCGCCGAGCATATGCACATCTGTCATTTTTAGTTGCAAAGCCTAGAGGAATGTGGGGTTCTCTCTGTAACTAAGGAACATACTGTGAGCTCTCTTTCTAGATTATGTCTGCGTCCCTCCTTAAGTGCCTGGAATAAACTGTTTGGGCCAAACTGCATAAAATTGGCATAATTTGGTTTCAGAATGGCAGAACTGGGACTGCGTGAGAAAGGCTTTTGTCAAAAACTAAAGCTCGTGGCAAATTAAGAAAGTAGGCAAGAGCAGAGAGCTAGGGATTGGAGCCATAGAGGCTGGTCAAAAAGACCTTTCCTTCCCAGCTATAGGGATCCCAATTGACATCTCGTTTTTCAGTAGAAAACATCAAAAACATTTTCTGTTTTTATTTTGCATTGGAACTTCATTCAAAATATTCTCAGGCTTGTGTTCAAACTAGAGAAGTCTGCAACACAAGTCCTGTTGTGAAACTCTGATTATACATATGTGTTGATGATTATACATATTTGATTACATTGCCAATTTCTGAAGCTGTTGGGCATTCAAATGACTCATGAAATATTGTGTGTTTCAGGAAGCATGGGGGTTACATGGTTAGGGGTGTCGGACTAGGATCTGTAGATCAAGGTCCAAATCTCCACTCCGCCATGGAAGCTTGTTGGATGACCGTGGGCCAATCATTCTCTCACAGCCTAAGCTACCTCATAGGGTTGTTGTAAGTAGAGAGAACAACTGAGAAGTAACAATTGAACTCATTGAAGGAAGATGGAATAAAAATATACTAAATAAATAATGGCACGTAAGAAAGCATCCCCACACTCGCGTCATATCCAGTCTCAAATGCTCTCCTCTTTCACCTCCAGCAGTGCTGAGTTTTTCTTGAGCACATTGGTCTTAACTTCAGCATCCTCAACAGATTTTGTGACCTTTCGGCACCTCTCCTGTGGGGACAAAAATTGGGGAGGGGGGCAGTTAGTGGCTTGCTGGTGAAATGAAATGGAACTGAACAACGTTATTAGTTTTCATTGAACCACCTAGACCCCACCTCCACAAAAAGTCACTTGAAGACTCTTTTGTTTTTCACTTCTGATTTTTTTTTAATGGCATGTTAGTTTTCGCCTGTCAAGGGATTCAATTCAAGGAGGAAGTGGGCGTGTTCTATTTGCACTGAGCCTCTGGTGGCTCTCCCATGTCCATGGAAACCGGTACAAACGACCTTGCCAATCTCAGCCCACTCCTTGCTACAGGGATGTGGCTCTAACATCTAGCGAGGACAGGATGGGTGTTTTCCTTCTGAAGTCTGTAGATCAAAAAGATCTGGCCCTGCCGCCAACCCTCCAGCCCACCCACTGCACTGTACTGCAATAAAAACAGGATAGATATTTTAACACATAATTCATATTGCTAAATGTGCAGTAATAGCAAGCTCATTACTTAATTATGCCCCAGAAGTGGAACCAATAGTTGTGAGGCAGCTTACAAATCTCAACTGAGAACCGATAACAATGAGCCTGTCAGTGTGGCGTAGCAATCAGAGGGTCAGACCAGGCCTAGGGAGAGACAGATTCAAGCTCCCTTGTAACCTTGGCCCAGTCACAGCCTCTGAGCCTTGCAGGGTTGTTGTGAGCGAAGAACAAAGTCTCTCACCTCAAACTCCTTACGAGAGGTGCAAGATAAAAATGAGACTGTTAAAAGGTCATTAAAACAATGATAAGCTTCAGACAATAAATAGTCAAACAGAGCAACAAGCATCAGGAGCATAAATCATCAGACAGTAAAATATCCACAATAGAATTTACCCCCCAAAAGCTGCATAAAAATCAATAAAAGCTGGCAAAATTGTTATATTCAAAATGTTAAGGAAGTAAAAGTTGGGTAAAAATGTTACAGTGGGCCAAGTGAAACACTTATTATGGTTTTTACCTGGGGCCAAAATTCAAACAACAGCACCAGGCACACAGACATGGGGAGGGAGTTCAAGCACCTGGGGAGCCATGGCAGAGAAGGCCCTGGTTCTCAGGTTCAAATCCCCACCCTGCCATGAGGTTCACTGGATGACCTTGGGCCAGTTACTCTCCTTCATGCTACTGGCATTCACCCTGTGGGTGGAGGCACAGAACAAAGGGCCTCCAAGAAAGACTGTAGCTGATGGGCAGGTTCCCCTGGTATTAATATGCCAGAAATGTAATTTGAAGACAAGTGAGATGGACTCATGATTAAATCAAGTATTACAAGCAAGGGAAATTTGCATGATGAGCCCATTATTTATAAGCTTCATGGCATCGTGCCATGAAATTCAAACATTAGGTTCTTCATGCTAATTTCCCCAGCTTGTAATACTCGATTTTATGACAAGTCCATCCCCCTTGACTTCAAATTATTACTGAATTTGGAATTCAAAATGAGATGCATTTTGAGCTTACGTGCTACTTTTGTAGTCAGCAGTCATCAGAGCGGGCAGCCTGCAACTGCAGTTGCCACATGCTCAGTGGATAGTTATGATCTCCACTTGGTTTCAGTGACTTTGGGCCAGCCATTCCCTCTCAGACGAACCTGCCTTACTATGGGGGCAAAATGGAAGAGGACAGAACAGTGTTGTAAGCCTAGCAGGGAATGAATGTCTAAATAAATAAATATATTTGTGTGAGATTTTTATAAGTGTATTGTAAATGTTTCTGGAGCTGCCACAGTCACTGCTTCCTCTTGTATAAGGGGATCTATGATGAAGCACGAGACAAGAGGTTGTGATGAAGCATGAAGTACACAAAGGGGAAGAGGAGGCTGCACTCACTGTCCTCTAGGCAACGCACTCCTTCCCTTCCAGCTTAATTCATTCTTGCTCTCTCAGCAACAACTGTGGCATTCCTGAACCAGCCATTATTTATTTATTTTTGTGTGTTAAGTATATGTACTTAAGTACTGCTTTTCTCTTTGCGGTCAAATTCATTACTCACTACTTTTAATTTTATTCTTTTATTATGATTTCATAATTGCAATATTACTATCATTAAAAATACAATAACAATGAGCAAGTGCTTTGACTACAAAGAGAAAATCGGTACTCAGCCTGCCGCAACTCCACACAATATCCCAGAAGAACTGATGATTCATGACTGATTCTTGATTGCTGTGGTAACTAATCGCTTGAAAAAGGAACAAGACATAGGCCGTTTCCACACGTCTTACCTGCCTGCGTAACATTGCACAAAAGACCTGGAAGACAGTGTCTTCCTGATGCAATTTCGCACAAGAAGACGCTGTCTTCCAGGTCTTTCACACGATGTTCCGCAGGCAGGTAAGACGTGTGGAAACAGCCATATTGTAGGGAAAAGTGAAACCTTTCCTAGGACACATATCATAGCATCTTGCCTCTAGGGACAGACATTCTTGAATTTTTATTTGAAATATCATGCTATATAAAATGCTGTGTGAAACTCTAGTTTCATTTCTGCTTGCCCTTGATTCCAGGAAAGCAATGACTGAGGAGGATAAAAGTGTACTAATAGAGACGCCCTTTTTAGGAAATGGGACGATAACGGTGAAACTGGTCTAAGCAAAAAACAAAGTTGGAAGTGATTATGGTTCAAGCCAGAAAAGGGGGTGATTGACCTCTCCTGCCGTGAACAGATCTCATGTCTAAATGCTGTGAAACTGAGAGCCAAGCTACAAGTGACGCCTGACACAGGTTGGACGCTTGTCAGCTTCCCTCAAGTTTTGATGGGAAATGTAGGCAACCTGGTCTTGCAGCTGTAATGGAGAGCCAAGCTGTAAAACCAGGACGCCTACATTTCCCATCAAAACTTGAGGTAAGCTGACAAGCGTCCAACCTGTGTAAGGCATCACTTGTAGCTTGGCTCTCAATTGGCTTGGACCAGATACATGCCTGGATGGAAACTCCATGGAAGCTGACTTTATGTGACAGACTGCAGGCAGCTTGCCCCTTGAACTTGTCTCAGATAAGTTAGTACACCCTTGACGCTCACCTTGAGCTGAGTGCAGTACTCCTCCAGATCTTTGGCCTCCTGCCTGCGCCGCTCCAGGTTTTCGCACAGCACCGAGCACTCACTCTGCACACAGAGAGAGCAGAGGGGGAGTGGCTGAGAAGGAAGCCAGTTTCAAAGGTACACTAATGAAGAGGCAGCCATCCCTCCCTGGTCAAGCATCCTTCTCAGTCAGGGGCCCTTCCATGCAGAATCTGATCCTCCTTTTCTACCAGCTGCATTTCCGGCCTCCTGTTGCAAATCTAGGGTTGCCAACCTCAGGGTGTGTGTGGAGATCTCCTGGAATTACAACTGATTTCCAGACTACAGAGATCAGTTCTTTGCCTTTGTCTTCACTGTGGAAGATAAGAAGTGCATGCCCACTCCAGAAGCACTGACTTTGGGAGGGGTTTTGAAAGACCTGAGTCACATTGAGGTGACGAGAGAGGAGGTTATGCGACTGCTAGATAATTTAAAAACTGATAAATCACCGGGCCCAGATGGCATACATCCAAGAGTTCTGAAAGAACTCAAGTGTGAACTTGTAGATCTCCTCACAAAAATACGTAATCTGTCATTAAACTCTGCATCTGTTCCTGAGGACTGGAAGGTAGCTAATGTTGTCCCCATCTTTAAAAAAGGTTCCAGGGGAGATCCGGGAAATTACAGGCCAGTCAGCCTGACGTCAATACCGGGTAAGTTGGTGGAAACTATTATCAAAAATAAAATTAGTGGGCACATTGATGACCAAAAGCTGATGAGGAAAACTCAGCATGGGTTCTGTAAGGGAAGATCTTGTCTCACCAATCTGTTAGAGTTCTTTGAGGGAGTGAACAAACAAGTGGACAAGGGAGACCCGATAGATATTGTTTATCTTGACTTCCAGAAAGCTTTTGACAAAGTTCCTCATCAAAGGCTCCTAAGTAAGCTCAGTAGCTATGGGATAAAGGGCCAAGTCCTCTTGTGGATCGAAAACTGGCTAATTAATAGGAAACAGAGAGTGAGTATAAACGGGCACTTCTCACAGTGGAGGGTGGTGAGCAGTGGGGTGCCACAGGGGTCGGTATTGGGTCCAATGCTTTTTAACTTGTTTATTAATGATTTGGAATTGGGATTAAGCAGTGAAGTGGCTAAATTTGCAGATGACACGAAATTGTTCAGGGTGGTGAAAGCCAGAGAGGATTGTGAGGCACTCCAAAGGGATCTGTCGAGGCTAGAAGAGTGGGCATCCATGTGGCAAATGAGGTTCAATGTAGCCAAGTGCAAAGTAATGCACATTGGAACCAAAAATCCAAAATATAAATACAAGTTGATGGGGTCTGAACTGGCGGAGACTGACCAAGAGAGAGATCTTGGAGTCATGATAGATAACTCACTAAAAACGTCAGCACAGTGTGCGACTGCCATAAAAAAAGCTAATGCTATGCTAGGGGTTATTAGGAAAGGGATTGAAAACAAATCAGCCGGTATCATAATGCCTCTGTATAAATCGATGGTGAGGCCTCATTTGGAGTACTGTGTACAGTTCTGGTCGCCACACCTTAAAAAAGATATCATAGCACTGGAAAAAGTACAGAGAAGGGCAACTAAAATGATTAAAGGGTTGGAACACTTTCCCTATGAGGAAAGATTGAGGCGCTTGGGGCTCTTTAGCCTGGAGAAAAGACGACTGAGGGGAGACATGATAGAGGTTTACAAGATAATGCACGGGTTAGAGAAGGTAGAGAAAGATGTGTTTTTCTCCCTTTCTCACAATACAAGAACTCGTGGGCACTCTATGAAATTATTGAGCAGTCGGGTTAGAACAGATAGAAGAAAATACTACTTTACACAAAGGGTGATAAACACATGGAATTCGTTGCCACAGGAGGTGGTGGCAGCTACAAGCATTGCCAGCTTCAAGAGGGGACTGGACAAATATATGGAGCAGAGGTCCATCAGTGGCTATTAGCCACAGGAGATAGATGGTATTCTCTTTGTGGGGAGGTGGTGCTCTGTTGTCTTGGTGCTGGAAGGAAGGCAGTGGGAGGGCTTCTGGTGTCCTGGCCTCACTGACAGTCCTTTAGATGGCACTGGATTTCTAGCCACTGTGTGTGACAGAATGTTGGACTGGATGGGCCACTGGCCTGATCCAACATGGCTTTGCTTATGTTCTTATGTTCTTATGTTCCCCTGGAGAAAATGGCAACTTCAGATGGCATTTTCTACTGTATACACTCTGTATACACTCTTCCCCGTGGTGCAGAGTGGTAAGCGGCAGTACTGCAGCCCAAGCTCTGCTCACAACCTGAGTCCGATCCTGGCAGAAGCCAGGTTCAGGTAGCTGGCTCAAGATTGACTCAGCCTTCCATCCTTCCAAGGTTGGTAAAATGAGTACCCAGTTTCCTGGGGGTAAAGTGTAGATGACTGGGGAAGGCAATGGCAAACCATCTCATAACAAAAGTCTGCCAAGAAAACGCAGTGATGCGACATCCCCCCATGGGTCAGTAATGACTCAGTACTTGCACAGGGGACTACCTTTACCTTTTTACAATAGATTCTAGGTGAAATCCCTCTGTAAATTCCCCCTTCCATGAGCACCATCCCCAAAAGCTGGAATTGGCAACGCTATGCAAATCACAGGCAGGGCTAAGACTTAAATGGGGAAAATGGCATTGGAGAAGAGTTAACCGCCCTTCCTGTGTATAACAGTTCCCAACTGAATTAGTCCCTGTCCCTGGCAATCCATTTTGGTGGTGATAGAGAGTGTCGTCAAGTCATATCTGAGTTAGGTTAACCCCTGCTGAGGTTTTCAAGGCAAGAGAAGCTAGACACGCAGAGGTAGTTTGTCACTGCCTGGCTCTGCATAGCAATCCTACTCTTCTTTGGAGGTCTCCCATCCAACTACTAACCAAGCCCAAGCCTGCTTAGCTTCCAAGATCTGGTTTGTCCGGACTATTCATGACAGGGCAACTGATTTTACCCTTTTTAAAATAAAAAAAAGCAGAGGATGCTCCTGACAATGGATTCATGAACTTGTGGGTGCACGTGTGTCTTATACTGAATCAGACCATTGGTCCATCTGGGTCAATACTGTCTACTCAGGCTGGCAGTGGGTCTCCAATGGCTCAGGTCACTACATGCTTTTGAACTGACGATGCCAGGGATTGAACTTGGGACCTTCCGCATACCAAGCAGATGCTCTACCACTGAGCCACATTCCCTTCCTCATCTCTTGTGTCACATGTCGGTGAACCATTGAAACTTTACTAATGCCTCTTTTAGTCCGTTAATTAATTTTTAGTTGATTTTAAAGCAAGATTAACATCATCTGTGGAAAAACAAGCAAATCTAATTACAGTCAACACATTCAAAAATTCCTGAAAATGTGCAATTCTTCCTCATACGCTTATGTGAAATCACAGTTAATCAAAATTATCAAATTATATCCTATGTAAGTGCCTTTGGGTTCTAGCACAGATCCTTCTTGTGGTGGGAATTCTTAGACGTGTAAGAGACCCAGCTGGGAGTGTCAGGAAAGAGGGTTTCTGTGTGTTTCAAATTGCTCAGCATATGTCGGGACAGTATGCTCCGTTGAGAGGTGATGTATGAAAGGCACCCACTCACCTCCAATATAAACTAGTATATAAGGGGCAGATACCAAGTGGAGGGCCTAAATGGGTCAGTAGGAGAAAAGAAGAGATGGAGGTGCTAAGGTGGAATGTGTGTCTAGAAAAAAAGGAGGTACTGAATACCAGAGGTCTAAGAATGATATTTAAAATGTATGAAGAGAATTATTAAAGGTACATATAATACAAAAATGCCAAAATGTGAAAAAATTATTATAATTACAAGATTACAAAAAAACCTTATTACAAAAGGCATATGTTATAAGGAATGGACAAGCTGCAAACAACATACACACAACAAAGACAAGATGCCAGCTACTCATCAGTTGTGAGCGACCTCGTGCAAGTAATTTTGAAGGTAAAAATCCAGAAGCTGATGGGTAGTATGCATTTACAATGCAACTTCAAAGAATGAATATCATGGCCTCCATCTTCATCAGTCATGAACAAACTTGCACTTGTAAATTTGGAAGCCAGAAACTCAAAAAACAATCTGTAATGTGTAGTTAGGTGTAGTTTCAAAGACCAACAACGTAGCTCATATCCAAAGGGCAACTTTTAAAAGTATTGTATGCACATATGTGTATCTAGGTCAGTAATTAAACTGTGGTCTTGGGTGCAAGTTCCTGTAGCCCCTGAGTCCTCTGAAAATAACAGAGGAAAATGCTGGAGAATCGAAAGATGCTATGGTGATTTGAAGTTTTCATCACAGGCTGAAGAGGCAATCCATTTCTCAGCTGAGAATGAAAGATGGCTTGCCTCTTCTGCAGTACAAGCAGCTGCAGCTCAAAATTTGAAGAAAATTCTGGATGTCTGCATACTTTTCTACTGGGACATAATATCTTCGAGGAGGACAAAGTGTCAGAGCAGGGAAGCACCTGTTTGGGAAGTAGGAAAGTGAAGGTGACGTTGGGAAAGGTTAGGGTTCATGGTGGAAAAGAGGGTGATTGAACTCCCTTTCTCTGAATGGGCCTTGTGTTTGAACTGGCAGCAGCACTGGGGTTTGTGATGGTAAGCAGGCATGGGCAAGATGGGTGGGAGCTCCAAGGAACGGATGAGAATGCTATGGGAGCTATTCTGAGCTTTCTATAAGAAAAGGTAATCAATTAAAATGGGAGAGCTGGCAGATCTGCCATCATGGTAACAGTGTCCTGTTGATCCTATGAAAGTAATCTTCATTTAAAAAAAAAGACTTTTCTCCTTCCAAGAATGATGTCCCCACAAAAGGACAAGAAAATGAAAAACAAAATCATATTGCAAGTGGCTTTAGGTGACAGACTGTGGATGGCTTGTCCCTGAACTTTACTTGCTGGGGACAGCACACCCTTCTCGCTCACCTTAAGCTGAGTACAGTACTCCTCCAGGTCTTCAGCCTCCTGCCTGCGCCGCTCCAGGTTTTCACACAGGGTTGTGTACTCACTCTGCGCACAGGGAGAGCAGAAGGAGAATGGCTGAGAGGGCAACCTTTCTCCAATGCAACCTAACATGAAGAGGCAGCCGTAGCTCCCTGATCAAACATCCATCCTAACTACATGATATATGTATCCTCATGTCTTTGATGGGAACTGTAGACTGAACAAGCACTGGAGGTTTCCTGCTTGGAACTGAATTCCCAGGTATGAGGGAGCCCAATTCAGGTTGGGATGCAGTGCCAGGGCATACTTCGAAGTGGGAAAGCTGCCAGGGCCCAGCGCTTCCAGCCGGACCCACTGTTGCTGGACCTCCCCCCCCCCCCCCCGCAACCTGTGTACCTCTCTTACCACCTTTCCGTGTGCCCTTCCCTGCCCGCTCTCTTACAAGTGCCCCACCACCCATGCTTTCAGCTTTCCAGCACTGATGGGCAAGTTCTTGAGGGTGGTAGAGAAAGGCAGCATTCCTGACAGTCACAGCAGCAGCACTCCCAGCTGCACACGCCAGCGTGGGGAAAGGGCATGAATGTGGTGCAGATGGCTGTGAGTACAGAAAGTAGGAAGGCTTGTGAGTGGGGGAGTCAGGTGGGGACACAGACAGGTGTGTGGGTACAAAGGGAAGTGTGACGGGTCTGGGCAAAACCTGGAACCAGCACTGTGCAGTGCTTACATAGGGTTACGAACTTCAAGGTGAGGCCTGGAGTTCTCCCAGGATTATAGCTGCTCTCCAGACTACAGAGATCAGTTCCCCTGAAGAAAATGGCATAGTTGAATGGCAGACTCTATGACATACCACAGTCGAGAAGAAACAGAAGTCCTAGAATGACATCACCTCCCCACTGAGTTCTGACCCCTCCCAAACTCTGCCCTCCCCAGGCACTACCCCCAAATCTCCAGGAATTTCCCAAGCTGAATTGACAACCCTAGGCTTACTGTGCCACTTTCCTGATCCAAAATGGCCTCAGGGGCTATTGTTTGCCCTGGTGAGGATACTTATATGTACTGATGGGTTACATGTGTTCTCATGGGCTATGCACAAGTTTCCCCAATAGGACAAACTATGGCTCCCTTGTGCTGTTTCAGGTCAGGATAATGGTATTGGTGGGAGGCTGAAGTCCATTCTCCCCATGGGCCCAATACAAAAGAGGCCTCTGTGTGTCTGGGAATTCAGTTCTGAGCACAGAATTCCCACAGAACAACTCATTGACAGAATCCATGCAGGCAGCAGGGAAGACAATGTATTGTGTGGTTACGCCTCACGAACCTTTTCAAATAAATGGCCTGTCCCCCCCCCCCCTTTCTAGAATCTATGTTTGCTTCAAATCACAGCTTTGAGGAGGAGGTATAAATCAGAAATATAGTACTAAGAAAAGGCTAACCACTATTCTCATGTACTACAAGCTCAATCTGTCCTTGCCAGCTGCTTTTATTATTATTTTTTAAAAAGCAGGAGATCTTGACCGTGAATCTCCTGTTTCAAGAACAGCTAAAACAATGAATCTCTACTCGTGAGTCTTTAGACCAACGAAGCTTGTTGATTTTCTACTCCATTCATCAAAAGACGATTAATATCATCTATGGAAAACCAAGTCACTAACTGACTAATAGTCAACACACACAAAAAGTCCGAAATACATGAAATTCAACCACATGCTGCTATTCAAAATGATCAAATTAGACCCCACGCAAGCTCCTTCAGGTTTTTACACATTCTCTCCTCGTAGCAGTAACTCTTACATTTACATACTGCTAATCAAAATGATCAAACTAGACTCCACACAAGCACCTTCAGGTTCTCTCCTTGTGGGAGTAACTCTGACATTTACAACATACCCAGCTGGGGACGTCAGGCAAAGGGGGCTGTGAATTGTTCAGGAAATCTTGTATGGGCAGAGCAGTGCTGATGTCAGCGGAAGATCAATGGACGGCCACCCACCTCACTAGGATATAGGGTTGACACTGAAAGGACCTATGTGAGCATATGACAAAGACCAGAAACTGAAGAAACCCTAAATGCCTGCTTGGTATTCTGGACAGGATGCTGCTTTGTTGGACTGCAGCCCCAAATGGCAAATGCATCCACTGAATTCGAAGTTTTTCAAATCGGGTCAGGGGAGTAAAAATTATGGAGCAAAAACGCCTCCATACAGTCCCCCCCCCCATTTTTAAGAAGCAGCCATCTAGCTCATGAGTGACCACAAGAGCTAAGATGGAGTCTAGACCAGGGTTCTTCTACATGGCTCCCACGGGTGCCATGGAACCTGTCAGTACTCTTCCTGGCACCTGCCGAGCTTTTCAGAAAGCAGGCAGGGCTGTTGTAAGGCGGGGTTTGTTACTGGCTGCCCCTGTTCTAGACCCTTGGTTGTGTGTTGAATGTTGGAACTGGTGGTAGTATGGTGAGAGTCTCCAGACCTGCAGGTTCTGAACATGGCGGTTGACCTTGGACGTCCTCTCCTTGAGGCTGGTGATAGAGTCCTTGGCTCGCAAGAGGCCGCTATTGCTCACTTCCTGCTGGAGGAGAGGGCAAGAGGGGGGTGGGTCAGGTGAGTAGTCCAATTGCTCCTGCCTTCTCCACATGTCGTGGGCACACATCTCAACCCATAAACTTTAAAATGTGGGAGGATGGGGATCGCTCTTTCTAAATAAAGTTGCCAGACTGTGCCTGGCAACTGGTGAGAGGTTCGGGGGTAAGGACATGGCGGGGGGGAGGCTGCAATTGTGCACCGTCATGTCACTTCTGGAAAAAACCCGGAAGAGTCTTAGGGTAGGTCTAGGAATCATCAGAACCTAGAGCTATCCTACATCACTTCTTCTTTTTCCTCAAAAGTAACAGAGTGGCGTAGACGCTGCTACCTTAAAAAAATATCTCCTGTCATGGAGGCAGGCAAAGAGGGCTACCAGCAAAATGTTTCCCACTAGGGTTGCCAGGTCCCCCCTTACCCACAATAACTCACAGCCTCGGTTCATGGTGGCACTTCTGGCACAACCCAGAAACAACAGTTTGTACCACAGTGATTCTGTAACACTTGGCTCAAAATGTGGCCTAGTGTTAAAGAATTTGTCAGTGCTATCACTTCTGGGTTGCACTGGAAATGAAGTCATTGACCAGGGCGAGGGCAAACACGCATCCATTTCCCTTGGCCTGACTCCTCCCAGCAATCAGCTGGCAATCAGCAGGCAGAGACATAAATTGCTGGGAGATTGCCCGCCATCGGTGGGCACCTGGAAGGGAGGGCCATATATTTAGGAGATGTGTCAGTCCATTATTTTATTAGCTCCACGGAAATAGAAGCGGCTCAGTGTGTTTTTAAATGGGCATGAATTTGAATAAATTCAAGGCATACAACAACAATGCAAATTAGGAGTGTTTTGCTTTGCTGCTTTCCCAAAGTGGCCAATCTAATGGAGTCCCTGATAGCCATTAATCCTGCCTTCTGGAAGTTTAGGATTAGAAACAAATTCATAATTAATAGAAATGAAACCTTGGGATACATGTCATGGCTGTTCAAGCTCACGGTGTGAAGGGATGAGCCCGTGCTAGGCTCTTGTGGTCTCTTCTTATATGCCCAGGGCAATGCCAATCACCACTTTGGAGTCACGAAGGAATTTTCCTCCAGGCTAGATTGGCCAGGGATCCTGCAGGTTGCTTCCCTTCCTCTGGGCATAGAGCAGCGGTCACTGGGGGTGAGGGGGTGTGGTGAGGGAATGGAGGTAGCTGTGAATTTCTTGCCTTGTTCAGGGGGTTGGACTAGATGACCCTTGAGATCCCTTCCAGCTCTATGTTTCTAAACTGTCAGCTCTACAGAATACCATTAGAATGTTTCCTAAAAGGCCACAGGAAGCCAGTGTTGATTTTGGAGCTGAAACTGTACAGCTTCTGTAATCTGATGCCACAGCTGCCATCCCCACCCACATGAGGCCAACCTTCCAAGTTCTGCACCAATTTTAGCCTCAGAACAGACATTCCAGATGCATGGCAGAAGTAGAAACTCGAGGTATCAGCAATATCATTCTAGTTTCTGACTGTTTAACCCCAACCCAGTTTGCTTGCTGCAACACTATAGTGGCCCAACTATTTAGAAGGGGCCAGCTCAGTCATGTCACAAGGCTCTGAAGTGTGTCAGCTGCGAGGAACGTCAGGAAACTAGTGATATGGATTTAAAATATATGACCAGGCCAGGCTCTGCTGGTCGTTGCCTGAGGATAATTCCAAGAGGGTATCCAAGTTATTATTTTTCAGCAATAATATTCAGAGGTGCCTTGAAGACTAACCGGATGTATTCCAGTGTAAGATTTCATTAAGTCAGAGCTTACTTCAAACGTTCAAGTGAGCTCTGACTCATGAAAATTGAAGACGGAATAAATTTTGTTAGTTGTTAAGGTGCCTCCAGACACCTCTTTACTGTTCCTGCTTGAGAAGGGAGAGTTTTTGGTGGTTCTAACAATGCCATTTTAGGGTAAAACAAGAATGTCAGCACATATGCGTGTTTGCAGTTTTCACTCACCTGTTGGATGGGAGTGTCATAGTCATCCTCAGACCATCCTGCCTTGACAGGGAGTGAGGGATCCTTTCTTTCCCCAGCTGCTCCCTCTGGCGGATCCCCATCATCTGGGGGCTTATTCTCAGTGGTAGAGTCATCATGCTCCCCATCAGTCAGGTTGAGGAGTGAAACATTGGTACAGGCAGAAGATCGCTTCAAGTTGAGGTTGGGGCTTTCGCTGGTCAAGTGAGGCTCAACCCTGAGGAGAGAATGGTTCATTAGCCAGGAGAATAGGATGACATCCCTTATCTATCTGCCTATTACATTTTTATCCTATCCAGGGCTTTTTTTCTGGGAAAAGAGGTGGTGGAACTCAGTGGTGGAACTTAAGACCTCACAATGACGTCACTTTGGGTCAGCTGGAACAAGGGGGGAGTTTTAAAAAGTTTAAATCGCCCTCGGCGAAATGGTCACATGGTCGGAGGCCCCGCCCCCTGATCTCCAGACAGGGGGGAGTTTAGATTGCCCTATGCACCACCGGCACGGAGGGCAATCTAAACTCCCCTCTGTCTGGTGATCAGGGGGCGGGACCACTGGCCATGTGACCATTTTTAAGAGGTTCCAGAACTCCGTTCCACCACGTTCCCACTGAAAAAAAGCCCTGATCTCATCCATTCTCTTTTTTTATCCTCATGACAAAGTATGTGAGGTAGATTAGGCCCAGCAACGATGTCTGGTCCAAGATCCCATTGGGAGCATATGACTGAGGTGATTAGAGATTGGTTCTCTCCCTCCTAGTCTGTCACGTTACCCACTAGATCTTCTAACAAATTCCAGAGGGATAGCTGTATTAGTTTGATGTAACAAAATAAACAAAGATTATTGTGGTATCCTAAAAATCTCTTAAGGCATTTAGAGCCCTTTCCTCTTGGCAATCAGGGCTCAAGTGCAATTTTTCTGGGTCTCTACAACCTTGTAATATGTAGGTCCACACAATCCTCTTCTATGCATTCAACCTCACAATTTACAAAACCCATTTTAAAAATATTTATACCTGAAATTAAATAAGGAACAGTATCATGGATACAGGTTTGCAAATTGGACTGGGCCTCCCTGGATCCCCAGAAATGTCTCCCAGTTTTCCATCCCCAATGCTTGGGCCCTAGTCTCTATTTTCCCTTCCTGGACTAGAACCCTCAATTAATTATCCCGTTTTCAGTTATATAGTTATCATTTTTCCTAAGTCCAAAAATATGTCAATATCCCAGTGCAGAGAACAGACGAGAACAAGGATCTCTGGGTTTTAAGAGGGAGCACTGGTTTGATGAGTTAAAACAGGCCTCTCAGACTAGTTAAGCCTGTGAAATTTTGAAGACAGCGGCTTTCATATTAGTTGGATAATAGCAATAGGTTGCAACTGGGATGTCATGGCTTGGTCGGGGCTCAGTGAGAGCGAGAACTCCTTGGGAGAAGAGGAGCTTCGTGTAGCCAGCCAGGACTCCTCAGGAGGAGCTCTGTGTAGCCAGCCCTCACTCAGCAGAAGCCGGTGATCAGAAGCTGCAGCTGCTGGTTAATAAAGAGTTCACAACCAGCAGCTGAGACAGCCACGGTACTCTCCAGCTCCAACACCACAGGGGAAGCTCAGCCAGGGACTTCCAATACTACAGGGAAAGCCCAGCCAGGGGCTTCCACTTTCCCAGGTTCATCCACACCTAAAGAGCACCGCAGACAAAGGCAGAGGCTGGAGCTACAGGAAAGACAGCACAATGCTCGCCTTCTGAGCCGCTACCAGCTGTTGGAGAGTGATGATGAGTAGCATCAGAATGGAGCCCCACCAGCTGGCTGCAAACCACACCTGGCTATAAAAGCTATCCTGGAGGAATTGCCAGGTGTGGAAGCAAAGTGTTACACTACCTGCAACTGCTCTGTGTACTGTGGATCGTGTGTCTGCTTCTAGACCCGATGCTATCAGTAACTGACCTTGGACTGGACTAGACCTGGCTTTTGGATTCTGGACTCACTCCTGGTGTTTACCTCGTGTTATGACTATGGACTGGACTTGGCTTTTGTGTGAGTGCTCAAACTGTGGACTACCAGCTTGGGTGAGCCGAGCTCATGACATGGGTATTCCAGGAAAATCCACTCGCAAATGATTGCTAATGTGCATTGAAAGTGCATTATCCAATGTGTATGAAAGCTGTACCACCACAAAATGGCTACCTTGGGTAAGGATTCAGGAAGCACAATCATTGTAGCTAAACGCAAATGGTGCTGGGACCAATTACAAAATATTGGGAAGTTCCAATCCATGTATACTTCTATGATGGAGGTAGCTGAAAGAGGTGCTTTCAGGACTGTTTTGAAGTACCTTCTGTGCCAATATAGTGAGGGAAAGCCAGGACTGACTCTTTGCTTTGGAATGGGAAAGTGGGCACCAGGAAGCATATGGGTGGATTAGATGGCCTGTTGGGATCAGTAGGTTAAAGTGACAGAAGACACCAGATAGATTTCTGGACTCTCAACTTGGTCAGTGAGCTGAAGGCTGCAATCCTATGCACAATTATATGGAAGCAAACTCCCCCTGATCATTGTAAGACTTGCTTCATCAAGCATGCATAAGGATTGGAATACACTTTTTTGTGCCATCATTTTCTGTACCCTTTTCCAAGAACATGGCTCTTCTAATAAATTGCATTAGGGGTAGGGGGAGGAGAAGGATGGAGCGGTGTGGTGGACGAAGTGCTTGCAGGCCTTGCTTGAAGGGAATGAAGTAGCTATAAGGGCTACAGTTACGGCTAAGGGCACATGATCCAGTAACCTTGCTGAAGTTAAATAGTCTGGGTATGGTCAGTGGCTGGGTGACAGAAGACCTTCTGGGCACAAACTTTTGTTCCGTAATGGAAGAAAGAGTGGGTGGGTTTCCAATGCATCTCTCCATCAGGGGAATTACTAAGCTTTGATCAAGCTCTCTTTGGTGTGTCATGCCCACCCGAGCCAAGATTCTTTCTACCACGCCCTTCTAAGACAATAACCCCTTCTCAATATGTCCCAAGCAGTGTGTTGAACTCCACCTCCACCCCTCGCCTTCCCAGGGTTCCCACCCATGGAAAGAGACGGCTTTCTTCTTTTTAGTGAAGGCCTTGACGCTGCTAGACTTCCCCAGCTTCTCCTTGCTGCCCTGAGCCCGACTCTCCGCTCCTGTTGGGGTGTCTCCAGCTTCATTTATCTCCTTGGACTGCCAGATGGTCTTCACCACAATATTGGCCATTGTGGGTTGGGTATCAATTTCTGGCTCGAGTGTGGATTTTCTTCTCCTGCACCACAGGGAATATCTACCACCTCCAAGCCAACTGACACTCCAAGACCGGCTAGGGTCTCCCATCTGTTTCCCATGACCACACAACAGTTGCCATGGTGCCTTTGATCACATGAGCCTTCTCTTCCACCTTTGCCTTCTACTGCCAACATTCTATGATGTCAGTACAGTCTTCCTGAGAAGGAGCTACAGACCAAGACCATAGTGCTGAAAGGGAGAGGAAGATCTATCAACTGGGTTTGATGAACTATGGGTGCAATCCTGAAGACACTTTCCTGGAAGTAAGTCCCACTGGATAGCATGGGATTTCCTTCTGAGCAGACCTGATTACGATTGCTTCCTTAGTTCTGCCTCTGTTAATTCCAACCTTCCTTTCCTTCTTTCTTCTTCTAAGTTCTCAGCATTTTCTCCTTGTTTATTGGGTGAGTAGCATTGAATTTGGATGGAATTAATTATAGCTCTCTTTCACTCTGTCCGAATAAACCACTGGCTGGGTTTTTTTTTGCGGAGGAGGTCATTGTCTTTCTTTGCCTTTCAAGGTTGTGACATTCTAGATGGAGACATACCTTTCCCTGGCTGCTGCTGATTTTGCATTTTATCCCCTGGCCATGAACTCCCTCCAAATCTCAAGGAGAGCTTGGGAAGAAATGAAATGTAATGCCATCCTGTGTATTGCAGCCACGGTAGAAGTTGGCAGAATGATGGACTGTCAGGGTTATGTTATAGTGAACTGCTGTCAGGACTCTGCAGCAGAAAGGCCCACAGTGAAACCCAAACCTGCTATTGCTAGAAACATGATGACTGTATTCATCAAGCTTCAGCATCCTCTATGACAGCCTAGTCATTTCTGAGGCAAGGAATTTAAATTTTCAGTCTCTTTACACATTACAAAATACACAGATTAGTGATGGGGACCCACTGTATGAGATGTCACACAATCACATAGGAGTTGTGGGTTTTCCTCAGATCCTCTAGGAGCAGTGTTCAGTGAGGATCAAGTCCACAATGCATATTGAGAAGGGCTTTGGCCTTCCTCCTTGTGCTGTTTTCCCAACCTGAAACAGTCCGGGGGGTGCTATTGGGCCTCTGTGTGAAAACTCACATATAGTTCAGAGAACAAATGGGTTTCCCCAAATAGCACACACCCAAGAGGTATTTCAGGTAAAAGATTTAGCCAGATAAACATGCCTCTCATACCTTGGTGGGTAAGAATACATTTTCGACACCATTTTACTCTGTGCTTGATGAAGGCAACACATGAAGTTTAAAGCTTCTAAGAGCTTTCCTGGACAAACTGTGTACATGCATAAGCATTCCACACACATCAATCATACTGTGAGAACTGACCTAATTCAACATATGGACTTAACCATTAGCAATCAGTGGCCTAGACTGGTGCACCTCTGGGATGTTAACTCTGCATCTGAATAGGCTGACTTACTCAACAAGGGCATTTATTAATATTATATTAATGATGTAAATAATCTATTTTAGATAATTTTTAAAAAGATTCAAAGAATGTGTGCTTACATGTCAAGGAGCACATATGAAAGACTTACACAAAAAGAACTTTCCCTATAGCTGGTGCCACTTTGTTTAGACTGAAAAGGTTTGTTTCATTTGTCCTGCCTGTATAATTATAGAATCACCTCCATTTGTGTAATTTATTGTTATTATTACTTATAGCCTGTCTTTTCTCCTGAGACTCAAGACAGATTACAAAACATGAAAAGCAACTTAATCATATAGCAACATTTCTTCAGTATAGGTACAGGTCAGTCAAATGTAGCAAGAATTGACTATGTATACTATGCAATATTATGTAAATGATGTATTGTTTGTATCATAAAGTTACAATATTTTTCATAATGTTATGAAGATTAAAAAACCACTTATAATATATACATACTCTTTTAATCTTCTTGGAGGTTATGTAAAATACTATAACTATATAATAGAGTTGCAGTATATGTGGGTGTGTGTACATTTGCATGTGTTTGTATTTATAGACTATTCATAACATAATCATATTTTGGGGAGTGTGCCAAATTCTTATTTGACTGAACAAATGACAAGGGGATCAATTTTTCTCAATAGGTGCTTTTCTAAGAGGAATTTGTGTGGCTTTAATTTGTGCAATTATTTTTTCAGCTATTAAAATTTCCCATACCATTCCAAGTAGCCATCTTGGTGGCCCTGAGGGAAGAAAAAGGATAAAAATCTTGTTAATAAATAATTATAAATAAATATTTATAGTAGCTGTAAACTTGCTTAACAGCCTGCACTTTTGCATCTAAACGCAGGAATGTTAATCCCTTACAAATCTTTCTTTTCTCATTTTGTGAGACTGATTCTCACATGCCCAGAGGGTCCCGACCTCCTTCTCTCTTCACCTATCCCTGCAAACCCAGTATGCATGGTACAGTGGTTGGGGTGAGAGAATAGGATCTGGAAAACTGTTCCCAAGAGCTGCAGTTCTCGAAAACATATGCTACAACAAAGTTGGTTAGTCTTAAAGGTGCTACTGGACTAGTCTTTATTATATAGCAGAGCAGGTATTCGAACCTGGGTCCCTGAGAGTCGTCTGAGACTCTAACCACTATACTTACTGGTTCTATCTTAAAGAGAATCGGTTCGAGAAAAAACTCACTTCTGGCAATAGAAGCAGAACGACGATCGACTCCCCGCTTCCACCCCAGCGTTGATTGGTCCAAACTTGATGACGACACTCGCTCCTCCTTCCCGATCTTCTCCCTCTTGCGTTGCTTTAGCCACTAGTCCAGTGATTCGTTAATTAAACCAATAGGAGAAGCAGTTTGGTTTGACGGACAGGGGCTATTTTGTCCAATGAGAGACTAGAAGATTATTGACTGGCAGTCAACGGGACGGAGTTTTTTTTTAAAAACCCTATCTTGGTGATTTCACAAGAAGAGCCACGAAAGGCGGGGGAAAGGGCGAGGTGGAGCTTGAACGACATTTCCTAGTGGCCAATGAGAAAGAGAGACTATCTCCGGGGCGGGAGGGATGGTGGCCTAGGCGGGGTTTTGTCGTGCCCTTCGCCCAATGGCAAATGCAGAGCGGCCGGGGACTTATTTGACATACGGGCCCACCGGATCTTACGGGGCGGGACTCAGGCGGGATTCATGCCTAGCACCCAATTTTATAGGAAGCTGGTTTGACTTTCGCCAATAGGAATCTGGCTAGTGTAGAGAGGCGGCATAGTGACCCAATAGGACGTGATAGGGACAGGTGACGGACGGAGCAACCGGCCAATCGAGTCCCCCCGGGTCGGTTCGGTGCTGCTGGGCCAGGTTCGGGCGCGGAGCGGAACGGAGCATCGCCGGGTCCCGATCCGCTACCGCCACCATGCCGGCCGTTTCCAAGGGAGACGGGATGCGGGGCCTGGCAGTCTTCATCTCCGACATCCGAAACTGTGAGCGGACCGGAGCGGCGAGTGGGAGGGGAGGGGCTGCGGACCGTGGGGCGAACCGGGCGGCTGTGCGCTGGGCAGGGGCCTGGCAGGGGAAGGGGGGCTGGAGTGGGGGCGAGGCCTGCGACCCTGGCGGGCTGCTGAGAGCAACGAGCTTGAGCTGTGGGGAGGGGCTCTTCCGGCGCGCCAGGGGTCAGCCGGGCTTGGTTTGAGGCGGCGGCAGCAGCGAAGGCTCGGGCGGGAACGAGGGGGAGGCAAGCGAGCTGCAAGGAGGCGGCCTGATAGCGGGCTGTTAGCTGAGTGGACTCCCGCCAGCTTCTCTGTCTTCCTGGGAATCTTGGCACGCCTGGCGGGGAGAGCGGGCCTCGTGTGTGTGGGTGCCTTACAGGAGATAGGCATCCTCTTTGGTAGGATTGCCAACCTCCAGGTGAGGCCTGGAAATCTCCCGGAATTATACAACTGGTCCCCAGGCTACAGGGATCAGGTCTGGAGGAAATGGCTGCTTTAGAGGATGGCCTGTGGCGTTATACCCTGCTGAGGTTCCCCTCAAACTCTTCCCTCCCCAGACTCCACCCCCAAAATCTACAGGAATTTCCAACCCAGAGTTGGCAACCCTATTTGGGGGTCTGCAGGAAAACTGGGAGACCTGCCAGTGGCAGGGCGAGAGAAGACTGTGTTGGTTGGAGATGCTTCTGGAAGGGATGTGAGGATTGAAGGTCCAGCTTTGGTTCAGTCTCCAGGGCTTTTGAGTTGGTGGAAGTGATAGAAGGGGCGAGAGTCAGAAAGCTGTGAAAAGGGACTGAGAGAAGAGGCATAAGGAGGCATAGGAGGAACAAACGGAGGGGCATATGTTTGATTTATTTTCATATTTATGCACCCTACTTTTCTCTATAAAGGGAGCCCAAAGCCGCTTACAACGGTGTCCTCCTCTTTTTCATTTTATGCTCACAACAACAGCCCTGTGGGGTAGGTTATGCTGAAAGAGTCCGTGGCCCAAGATCGTCCATTGAGCATATATACTGGAGTGCAGATTCGAACCACTGTTTCTTAGATCTTGTTCTCTCACCCCAACCACTGTACGATGCATACTGGGTTTGCAGGGTAGGTTAAGGGAGAAGGAGGTTGGAGGGACAGCAAAAGGGGTCCAGGTTTGGCTCAGATGCAGGTGAACTAGGTTCAGAGTTCAGGGCTGGACATGGCAGATGGGTAATGCGCTCATGGACACTTCGGTAGAACTGATGGGCTGTGTGTGAATTGCCCTTTTCTTTTCTGGGGAACCTTTGTAGAGCCATGGCACTGTTTGATTGGCTTTGTATTGTGGAGGGTTTAGATGGATGTGTAGAAGCTGGCACATTGGCCAGCCAAAGATGCTGCCTGTAACAGAGAGGAGAACAGCAATGCAAAGAACAAAAAGGGTGGGGGGCCAGATCCTTTATTGCAAAGACACATTCTGTGCCTAAATAAATTATGGAAGTATTTCTGTTTGCTGTGAGAGAGCTTCATTTTTCCATGAGATTTGTGACCCATGGATGTGGAGAGAGGAGCAGTTCACACTGAGATCCAAAGGGGTGGTCCTTATTCTTCAGGAATGGAGAGTATATATTTGAAGCTCCCAGCATGGTGTCGTGCTCCAAAAGGATTTATAAAAGAATACCAGGAACGAAGGTCTTGACAGTCTCCAGACAATCAGTGTGGCACAAAAAGGTGTTTTATGCATTTACAGAAGCAGTCCAGATTTAGTTGAAGTCTAGTAGAAAACAATTTTTAAAGTACCATCTTGGAACAAGTTCTAGGAAACGAGAGTTATATATGAAGCCTGGGAAATCTGAGTTCCCCTTCTCTCTGGGTGGGGTCTGTGTTGAGTAGTTGCTTTATGCTTGGAGGTTGCAACTGACTGATCCAAGCACTCTTGATTCAGTGCTGTCTTAATAATCCTACAAGGCAATCCTTGGCAGACTTACACACTTCTGAGTCCATTGGTGTCAGTGGCTTTAGAAGGGTGTAACTGCGTTTAGGGTTGTGCTGCTAGCCCCCCCCCCCCTTGGCAGAAAAAAAACCACATTGCGCAACATGTCAGTTTTGCAAGAAGTAGTACATTTTAGGTGAAAGTAGATAGGCTTTATTTTGCATCACCATTTTTATACTGTGAATTTGCCTGAGGTTCCCCCTCCCCCGCTAACTGATTTTATAGAAACGTCAGGAACTACAATGCCAAGACCACGGCAATACAGCCCGGAAAACCCACAACAGCCATCGATTTTATAGAACCTTGCTGATCCATAGAAATATCTGACTACAAAAATGACTGCCCACCATCATCCTGGAGACTGATTTAAAACAAGAATTTGGCAGGGCTGTAGTGATCTGTGACCATGTTACATGCTCCAGCATTCCTTAAGACATCTTCATTGCATTGGAATTTCCGAGGAGAGTCCTCTGAGGCAGGGAGTTCAATGTGGCTCAACCATGTGAAGCAGAACCAGATTGGCAAAGAACGTGTTGGATCTCACTCTTTGCTTGCAAGATCAGGATTCGAATGCAGCTCTGCTTTGCTCTTGGGTCTGCTTCTGACCTTGCTGTGTATGGAGGTGTAAGCTCCATGAGTCACTCTCAATGTCTTTGAGGCACCAGTGCCTAGACTGTTTTGCTTTGAAGAAACCACAGTGACAAAAAGTAAATTTCTGACTGAAATTAATGCAGCACAGCTGTTCTGTATAGGATGACCAGATGTAGAGAAGAACAGGGCTCCTTAAATGACTGCATTTAAGAGAATTTTGCCTGGGGTCATAAAATGGAAAGGGGTGAGAAAAGATGCACCTCTCCTAATTTCTTCTTGAGCACGGCTGGCAAACATACAAAGACTTTGCAATGAACTGTTTTAGTGCCAGTTGATCCCAGATCCCTCTTTGTTAAAAGTGGCCTCTCAGTCTCTAATCCCAGCTGCAAAATGCATATGAAATGAGGGTGGGGACAGAAGTTCAGAAATGAGCAAGTGGAACCAAATACTTTGCCCTCTAAAAGTGCAGCTAGCTCAGAGTGGTGGGTGCATTGGGAAAGAGTGCTGTGTTTCCCAAGGCCCCAGGCTTCATAATTTGGGATGGGGTATGCATACAAAGTATTTGAATCACAGGTGTTGGGTCTGCTGGAAAGAGAAGTGTGTATTGGCAGTTGTGAGGGTGGGGAGGGTTGCACAGGATCTGCCTAATCCGGCAGCCATCGGCTCTTTTTGGCATCAAGTAACTAACAGGCAGTCCAGGAAGCACTGGGGAATGCGTGGGAAGTGCTGCCTCTGAGCCGGAAAAGCCAGAGAAGAGGCTGTCTCTCAGTGCTGGCAGGCATGTGCTGTTTTGCAGAGGCAGGCATAGCTACTTCTATGGTCAGTGCCATGGCTGCAGTGAAATGAGAACAGAAGAGATGCCCTGCTGAAGCAAACCAATAGTCTGTGCATCACACAATGGCCACCTAATTGCCCTGGAGGACCAACAAATAGGACATAGAAGCCAGGGCCAGCTACTCCAGTGTTGCCTCTCATATTCAGAAGGGCATTGCCTTGGGATGTGGAGGAAATCTGATATTCCTAAGTGGGCTTGGAATCTCGGCAGGGAATAATGGCCTGGGAGCATAGAGTCCCATAGCAGTGGCATCCTCTTGAAGCCCCATAGAAATTACTCAGAGTCTTACGCTCAGGATATAATGAATACATGATTTTACAGGCCTCTCACCCTGCCATCTTGATGTTTTTCCAGTGTTCTTGGCCATAGCAGTGGGCAGATGTAACGTGTAAACTGGCTGCTCATTTTCGATGATGTACCATCTTGTAAAATATCTCTTTTCCCTGAGGTGGCTGAATCTCAAGGCTGTGTGTTTTGGGTTCCCAAAGATTTGTTTGCATTTTCCTCAGCACAGTGAAGTCCAGCCATTCATTTCTCAGTGCTCAGTGACAGGGTACTGGCAGGGTAAAAGTGAAGAGCAGTTCAGGCTGTATAATTCTACAACTAAGTTTTTTTTTTTTTAGATTCCTAGCAGTGAGCCTTGAGGAAGCAATCCCCCCCCCTATGAAGCAGGTTTCCCTGCTTTAGTCACAATGAATACAAGGAGTGCTGTGTGTGTGTGGCCTTTTCCTCTTTTATACCAGGAAGTACCTCTTCACTCAGTGAGTGATTAAATTGTGGAATTTACTGCCAGAAGACACAGTGATGGCCACAAGCATAGATGGTTTTAAAAGAGGGTTAGACTAATTAAGGATGAGTCTATCAATAGCTACTAGCCATGATGACTATAGAGAACCTCCACATTGAGAAGCTGTGAACCTTTGAATACCAGACTTAGTAGGCAACTTTAGGGGAAGGTCTAGATCTGTGTGTCCTCTTGTTTGGTCTTCCAGGGCAACTGGTTGGCCACAGTGTGGAGCAGGATGCTGGACAAGATAGACCACTGGTCTGATCCAACAAGGCTCTTCTTACATCAAAAGTGGGCAAGGGGAAATGGTGAATACCATATTTTTACAATGTACAAGTGTGTAGGGGATGTCAGGGATTAGTGCATCCTTCTTTTAGAAGGAACATCTTCCACTGTGTACTAACCCCTGACATGTAAATAGTTGTCCCTTCTCCACAGGTCTAGCTGTTGCATTTGGTCAGGGATCTATGAATAAAAAGCTGTTTGACAATCTCTCTCTCTCCCCCGCCCCCATATAAGCAACTACTCTGATCCTTGAGTTACTTGCAATTTCAGCCCTGAGCAAGCTTTCACTATATAAATGGTTATTCCCCATTGCGCATTACGCCTCAATAGCATCAATAGCAGCCACGTACCACGGGATCCATTTGGGTTTGGTGTATGCAGAGTACAGCTTTTCCTCTAGGGTTATGTGAACCTTTGCAAAGTCTTTCCCGCTGGGCTTTTTCTTCTCCCATCATGAAAGCTGATGGATGGCTGCCATTTTGGCTGTTATCTATCATTTATTTATTTCATTTATACACTACTTTTCTTCTCCATGGTAACCCAGCATGGTTTACATTGTTCTCTCGTTCATTTTATCCTCACAATGACCCTGTGTGGTAGGTTAGGCTGAGACTGTATGACAAGTGCAAAGTCACCCAGCAACCTTCCATGGGGATTCAAACCTGGGTCTCCCAGATTCTAGTCCAATGGGATATGTAGTATATGTTTATCTCACTGTTCCCCCGCCCAGGAGCTGGTATAGCAGTTTACACTATTAGGCTGAGGAAGAGAATGACTGTCCCAAGGTCACTTGGTGAACAGAATGGAGATTTGAGCCCAGATTTCCTGGCTTCTAGTGCAGCACTCTGACCATGACACCAGACCAGATCTCCCTGTAATTGTTGTGAAGTTTTCCATCTGTTGTTGCTGTGCCACAGCATGACTTGGGAGAAAGAGAGGGGAACTAGAGCACTGGTTCTCTGAGAACTTCTTTATACCTGCTGAGCAAGCCTAGCATTGGTGATGCTTGAGGAACGCATTCCGCAGCCCCCAAATCTGGTTGCTTAACAAGCATGTAGTGGAAATAAGAATGGGGAGGGGGTTCCCTGTCCTGTGGGAGATACCATCTTTAGAAACTTGCTCAGGGGTAGGGTTGTAGTTCAGTGGCAGAGCATCTGCTTCGCATGCAGAAGGACCAGGTGCAACACCTGGGTATCTCCAGTTAAAAGCACCAGGTAGGGGATATAAAAGACCTCTCTGCCTGAGACCCTGGAGAGCTCCTTGCCAGCCTGAGTAGACAGTGCTGACCTCTATTGATGATTGGTTCAGTGTAAGGCAGCTTCCTGTATTCATTTGATCTGCACTTCAGATCTGAGACCTTTGCTTTGGCGTGGTAGTTCATTTTTGTGGTCATTATGTGTGTGACAGGGACACTTCTGTTTCAGCTTTGCATTTCAGGGCCTTTTAACCCCCTGTTTATAATTCCCCACCAGTTAGAGTGTTAGTAGTTAGAGTGTCAGACAACGATCTAGGAGATCCAGGTTCAGATCCCCACTCTTCTTTGGAAGCTCTCTGGGTGACTTTCGGCCAGTCACATGCTCTCAACCTAACCTACTTTAGAGGGTTGTTGTGAGGATAATATGGAGGAGAGGAGACTGATGTAAGCAGCTTTGGGTCTCCACTTGGGAGAAAGGAAGGGTATAAATGAAGTAAGTAAATGCATGCCTGTCTGTCTACATCTGCTGAGTAAGAATTTGCTTTATGCCTCTGAGGAAGTGGGCTGTCACCCGCTAAAGCTTATGCTGCAACCAACCGTTTGTTAAGGTGACACAAGACTCCTTTTATGTTTCCTGTTTTATGTTTATCCTGGCTCCACTTGCCCTATTTCTCCTCGCCTGATTTTGTTCGTAATAAGTAGGCATTCATTAACAAGCCAGGTGGGTTGCGGGGGCAGCCTCTAGAAAGGACTGGCATTTCCATTGTTTGAATTCCTTTGTCTCCGATTACAGGTAAGAGCAAAGAGGCCGAAATCAAACGCATCAACAAGGAGCTGGCCAACATCCGTTCCAAATTCAAGGGTGAGTTTTTGTAGTCTTGGAAGGTACGGTGTGTTCTGTACCTAACCTTGTGTTTTCAGGATTTGATTTATGCCTTTTGCTTGCCCACAACAAACATCAACACCCTCTCCCTGTTCTCCTCACCTGCACAATATGTTGGCTGCTTTGCTCCAGACAGCTCTTCAACAGCTTCCTTAGTCATCCTGTCTTACTCATGCCTGTTTCTCCTCTTCCCTCCGCCCATGCTTATCAACAGTCACCACCTAACCTGATTCAGCTCTTCTCATCTTTTCTGCTTTCCTGTTAGCGATCCTCTACCACAAGGTGGTGTTTGCTGCGCGTCCGCAGGCGGCAGATGAGGGATGACCCGCACTGAGGGTTAAAATGGTGACAGCTGGAGTATGTTTGTGGCTCCCTAGGCAGGACGCTGACAAGTCCAGTTCCCAGGCCCTCTGATCTAAGTAATGGTCTCCTTTTTCCTCCCAGCTAATCCTGCCATTCCTGGTGCTGGCACCATTCATGGTACCGTGAAAGCCAGGAATTGTTTATCCCAGTCCCTTTAACCCACAGAACTCCCTTTCCTCCTTCCTGAACTTAATTGCCAACAGAGGAATTGTGCTGTCGTAATATGCAAAAAGCTTGAAGCCCTCTTACACAGGCAACAGACATAAAACAAGAAAACTTTGCTACATAAAATCTGCCTATCTAATAATTTAAGAGCTTGCTACCTAAGCATCTCTGCTTGACATCCATTCGTCGCTTATCTCACCCTTCCATTAGAATGCAAGCCCTCTCCCGTGCCTGACCAGCCAGCAAGGAGACACGCCGAGGTTCAGCTTCTCTTTGCCATACTGCATAATGAAACAGCATGGAGTAGAATGAAAAAGAACGTGTGTTGCGTGAGCTGAGAAGCCATCCTTTTTAGGACTCAGTGCATCACTCGGCAACTCAAGAGCCAATCAGGGCCAAGCTATTAATTAGCATTTCAACTGTATGAAAATTTAGGGAGTAAATATGGAGCCTCTCTGAGGACTGTCTCCCAAGGCTGAATCTCTGGGGAACTCAGAGACTGCTCTGCCGGTATTATTAATCATCCGAGCCAGCACATATCTGAACTGAAAGAGCCTGAAAACACTTACAATTCTGAACATGAGTTCAGCCATTTTTACTAAAACCTGGGTTTGGGCTGACAGCTTACTTTCATCTCTCCCAGAAAGACCTGGCAATTTGGGTTCCTCTTCATGGCAATCCTTTCCAGCATTTCTTTCTCTTTCAATCCATCATATAGTCTGGATGACTGTGGCAGACTTCAGGAATTGCCAAACTGAACCACTAGCAAGGTTCTTCCTGGACTTTGAAAACCTTACCTTTGAGCAGTGATCTTCATCCTTTCCAGAGCCAGGACCCACAGGAAGTAACATGGCATCAGAGTCATGCGTTATGAAGCATGGGGAGCAGAGTTGTGACCTCACATTGTCAAGGCCTGGGTTGGGGGCTGCAGACCAAAAGACAACGTATGCATGCGCAGTACATGTGTGCATGCGCTTGTGCGCACGCCTCACAGTAGGAACAAGCCAAGGGTCAGAATCATGGAGGGATCCTCTTGCTCTCTGACCTCATCTTGCCAGCCTGCCGCTCTCTCAGCACACATGCAAAGAGAAACAAGATGCCTTCCTCTCTGCACGGCTTGTCCCTCCGAAAGACAGCTGAAACAAAAATCCCTGCTGTATAGGGGCTTGTGATGCAGCTGTGGGGTGGGAGCTCTGCGACCCTCATGTGGGCCCCAGCCTGTGGGTTGAAGGCTGGTGCTGTATGAACAAAAATCTTCAAAACTAACCTAGAAAGCAGGGAATATCACTAGGACCTGTAGGGGAGTTGTAGAGATCTGGAAGATAAACTGGAAGATAAATCTAAGTGTGCCTTTCCCCCCTTCCTCAACCCCCGCACCAGATTTCAAATATGGATGCATCCTTAAAGGACTTGGATGTTCTCACAACTGACTTTTCTCTTTGTGCCCATCCTATTGTCATCTTTCTCCTTTGAACGGAGCCACTGACATTCCTTTGTTTTCTCCCCTGTCAGGAGATAAAGCCTTGGACGGTTACAGCAAGAAAAAATATGTCTGCAAGCTGCTCTTCATCTTCCTACTGGGCCATGACATCGATTTTGGGCACATGGAGGCCGTCAACCTGCTCAGCTCCAACAAGTACACAGAGAAGCAAATTGTACGTTGGGGTCCAGATTCTTTTAAGAACCTCAGGCCAGTCGCTTCCTTATCAGCTAACTTACCTCACAGGGTTGCTGTGAGGATAAAATGGAAAAAGGGAGAGCTCCCATCAGCTCTGTGGAGGAAGTTTAAGATAAAACTGTACTACTAGATAGACTGATAAATAAATACCGTAAGGCTCTGTTAAACTTACCTGATTTGAAAAACACCCTTACCTGAAAGGTGGTGGTATCCATGCTTCTTCCCAAGTCCCAGCTCACCCCTGCCTGCGTGTCTCTTTATCTACCTGCCCAGGGTTACCTGTTCATTTCAGTGTTGGTGAACTCCAACAGTGAGCTGATCCGCCTCATCAACAACGCCATCAAGAATGACTTGGCAAGCCGCAACCCCACCTTCATGTGCCTGGCCCTGCACTGTATTGCAAACGTGGGCAGCCGCGAGATGGCTGAGGCCTTTGCCTCTGAGATCCCCCGCATCCTGGTGGCCGGGTGAGCCTATGCCTTCAGAGAAAAGACCCCCTTGTGTGTAGTGAGGGGAGAGGGGGATGTTTGTGGACCTCGGGTAACTTGACCCCCCCTGCCTTTCTAATTGCACCTCAGTGACACCATGGACAGTGTAAAACAGAGTGCCGCCCTTTGCCTCCTGCGCCTCTACAAGACTTCCCCCGACTTGGTACCCATGGGCGAGTGGACGTCGCGGGTGGTGCATCTCTTGAACGATCAGCACATGGTACGTTCCCCTGATGCGCACACAGGCTATCTTCAAATAGCCAACCACTGTCATCCCCCACGATAACTGCGTTTCACCCACCCTTCCAGAGTGCTTGGCAGGGAAGCTAAAGCAGCCCTGGTGAAAAGGAAACCTAGTGGCTCCTGGGCCTGATGGAGTAAAGGCAGGCAGAGCACCTGACTGACCAGAGGAGGGTTGCTGCCCCCTTCCAACACAGCTGAAGAGCTTGCTTGAAGGGGAGGAGGTCTGCTTCCCAACCATTGTCCTTGTAGTCACCCAGGGCAGGCAGGGACAAAGAAGACACAGGCGTGCCTGTCTGTTTGCCAAGGTTCTGGCTTCCCGTCTTCTTCCAGAAGTGCTTCTGCTTCCCGAAGTGTCTCCTTTGGCCTTGCTGAAGCGAGAGGTGGCCCACTGGGAATTTTCCCAGTGACTTTACTGGCCAATCCATCCCTGCTGCCTGGAGGATGAGTTCCCTTATACTCAAAATGATTTATCTCACACCATTTTCTAAGTGCATGGATGATGCCATTTATGGGTCTCTAGCTGCCAGCAAGCAACCCAAATGCTCCTCCATAACAGCACTGTATATGCCGCAATCCCTACCTTCTTGCTCTCAAAGTGGCTTAAGCTGCCACCGCACCACAGGAAGCAAGAAAGTGGTACGTCTTGCACTTCTGGCAGCATTTCCTCCCCTTTCAGAGGCCCTCACCTCTCTTTCCTTGCAAAACAGGGGGTGGTGACAGCTGCTGTGAGCCTAATCGCCTGCCTCTGCAAGAAGAATCCTGATGACTTCAAGACGTGTGTCTCTCTGGCTGTGTCCCGGCTCAGCAGGGTGAGTTCTGTGTTGCCCTTCAGCTGAGATAATGGCTTGCCAAGAGTAGTTGTGGCCAGTGTGAAATTTCTTGTTGCTCCTCACAAGTGAATTTTGTCAGTAAAAAAGGCGTACTTTACATGCAACGAATGGCTTTGGGTGTTTGTCAAGGGTGTCATGATAGATGTGAGCACTTCTAAAGAGGCATTGACTGCATTGTAACGGGGAGAGGGCACATGTTTAAAAAGTGTGATATACCTTTTGAAATAAAAAGTATGACGGCCCTTTTAATACTTCACTGTGGGCTATCCAAAAGGCTGCAGGACTTTCTAGATACGAGTTTGGTGCTGAATGGGTGCTGAAGGCAGAATACATACTCCTTTGCCTTTGAAATAAGATCTGGCCTCCTGTAACATGCCAGGAAGGAATAGGATTGTTGTCCAGACCCTCTAGTTCTCTGAACTGCTGAGGAGCTGCTGCGGGTTAGAACTGAGAGCAGAGTCCTCTTAGTTTTTGTGGTAAATGAGCACACGCTCTGGGCAAAAGAGTGGCCTCCTGTTCACAGAGGTGAGGCAAATGGCCGCCAGAGGGTGAGGTCTTCTCTTTGGTGGCACCAAGGTTCTGGAAAGCTGTCTCTGCTGCCATACGCCTTTGTTGACATTTTGGTGCCAGGTAAAACATTTTTCTTCTCTTGGGCTTTGAGTTCTAACTTTTATTTGTGGCTGGTCCTCTTTTCTCATCTAAATGGCTTTTACTAGTTTTTGAAACTGCTTGGTAATTTTCTACCTGCCACTAAAATGTGTTGTTCTGTATTTTGGAACCCCCACTTTGTATTCTTTGTATGTTGGCTACTGCTGGCTCTGCTGTTCTTATGGCTGTTTGTGATTCAATTATATTGATTTTACGTTCACTGCTTAGGGATTCTGGAGCAGCACCCAAATGAGAAAAGTCTCACAGTTGTGCTGCAATACAGTTACCATTTTTTTGCACTTCCTCCACGCAGATTGTGTCTTCGGCCTCCACAGACCTCCAAGACTATACCTATTACTTCGTGCCAGCACCCTGGCTCTCTGTCAAGCTCTTGAGGCTTCTGCAGTGCTATCCTCCCCCAGGTAAGAAGCACCCCAGAATTGTATTGAATTTATGCCCAGCAGATGCTCTGACACCAGCCCTCCCATATGACTGCTTCCTCTTGAAGAGCTGAGTGGGGCTTAGGGCAGAAGTTCTTAAACTCTTGCATGGGGTTCAGATTTCTAGAAATGTAAGCATTCTCTGATCTTCCCTCCTGCCCCTTTCTGATTTATTTCAGTAGAGAGTGATCTCATTGTTGGTCCTAAAGGGACAAGACAGATGCACAGCAGCTCACTGCACCATGAAAGGGATCATTTTTGAACATACGTGTGACTGTAGTGCATCAGCAAATCAAGGGTTAATATGCCATAGCTACTGGCTGGCAGTTCCATCACTGCTGCAGCTGTCTCTTGGTTGGGGCCTGCAATTCTGTAACTAACATCGCCTGTTTAGGTGCAGCCAAACGAAGAAGGTGACTTCTCTCTTGAAGGGCATTCCTACAAACGTAGGATTAGCCACAATGAGAAGTGATCAAGACTGTTGGGACGGTTTGAAAATCATTCGCGTTGTTTTATTATTATAGTATCACACGCCAGAATAACTCCTTTCTGATGGCCTTGGAGAGTGGTTGGTGGAGTGGTGGGGAAACGGGGGCTGAACCAGGAGGGAGGTCTAAGGGGTCATCTTGGGGAATACTCCAAATTGGTTCTGGTGGGAGGATTCTGCGAGCTACAGCTGCAGGTCTTTGTTGCTGTCACATACTTGAAGGACATTCAGTCCTGCTATGAGCCTGTGCACCATTTTTGATGCTTCCAGGATTTTAGAGCCCTTCCAAAACAATTCAGTTGGCCAGTGGTCATTCTGATTCTTTTTTGGTAGTGGCTGCAGCCCTCTGGAATATCCTCCATGGGGAAATGAGGAGGCCTTTTTCACACACAGCATAAAGCTCTACTATTAGACAGGCTGCTGGCAGCGACCAAGGACCCTGGGGGTTGTACACTATAGACAACGTTAGAGTGGTACATTGATGAATGTTGTTCTTTGCAGAATTGGATTGCATCAAGTGTCTTGTTTACCAGCCCAACTGGCTCACATAAAACTGACCAGAGCCATAGTGGACAGAGCGGAAGACGGGATATGACTGTTTTAATAAATGAATAACACACCTTTGCCCTTATTCACTGCCCCCTCCTGCTACTTTTCCCATAGAAGATGCAGCTGTGAAAGGCCGTCTGGTTGAGTGCTTGGAGACTATCCTCAATAAGGCCCAGGAGCCACCCAAGTCCAAGAAGGTCCAGCATTCCAATGCCAAGAACGCCATCCTTTTTGAAGCCATCAGCCTCATCATCCACTATGACAGGTGAGACACCTAGCCTTATCACTGGAACCCCTTTATGTGAGTCGAAAAGACAGCTTGGAGGTTGTAAAGGCCCTGCTGGCTGTTCAGGAGAGCAAAGCTGGGAGGAGAGGAATACTGACCATGAAAATTGGAGACAGTGAAACAAGAGATGGCTTTAAAAAGGGTTCTAGAAAGGAGGACCTCGCAGTCAGTCTTGACTCCTAGTGATGTGACCCTTTCTTCCATGTCTACTCTGGAGTTACCCCTGTGGGGTTTTTTGGCTTGCAGTGAACCCAACCTGTTGGTACGGGCATGTAACCAGCTAGGACAGTTTCTACAGCATCGTGAGACCAACCTGCGGTATCTGGCGCTGGAGAGCATGTGCACGTTGGCCAGCTCCGAATTCTCCCATGAAGCTGTCAAGACGCACATTGAGACAGTCATCAATGCCCTCAAGGTCAGAGCCTGCATGGGCGAGTACAGGGCAAATGGGCAAGTGGAGCCGTGGGATGGGGGAAAGTGTTCCTGGTATGAAGCTCTAGGAATATGTCTTGAAGATTAGTGATTTATTTTTTTACTTTGAGGTGAGAGGGAACCAAGGTTTGGGTGATTCCATCCACCAGTGGAGACAGAACTTGGAGGGCAAGAAATGTATTTCAGACAATTGTATTGTACTTTTCTGGTGCTCATGATCCCATAAAACAAACTAAAAAAACAGTGCAATTGCTAATGAATGCAGTGTGTATCAAAAAGAAATCAGAAAGAACAGCAGCATCTCCAGCAAGATTTAAGTCCAGCGGCACCTTGAAGTCCAACAAGATGTTCAGTTTTCACGTTCAAAATGTTTTTGGTCTTTAAGGTTCTACTGGACTCAAATCCTACTGTTCAACTGCAGACCAACACAGTTACCCATCTGAAACTAGTAGCACCTCTAGTTACTACCATTAACAAGGTCAAACAAGCACTACTAGTAGCACCTCTAGTTACTATCATTAAAAAGGTCAAGCAAGCACTAAATTTGTAGTTTTTGCAGACAGACTTTACAGCAGCAGTTAGAAGCTACATTCTGCTCATAGCTGTAGAGGCACATCTGCTGAGATTTTTAGACCTCCCATACAGTTCAGTGAGGAGACAGGGGAATTCCAGCTTGAAAGTAATGACTGGGGAACAATGGGTCAGAATGTGGGGCCAAGAGCTTTAGTCATTTTTACCTCTTCACTGTTGATCAGAGTGGCGAATTGTTGTAGGTCTGCTGAAGATGGCCTCGTCACTGCAGTGGACTATGTTGGGACTGGGTATAAGGGAGTAGCTCAGTTCTCATTATCTGCCCCTTCATTTTTCCTAGACTGAGCGAGATGTGAGTGTACGCCAGCGGGCTGCCGACCTCCTCTACGCCATGTGTGACCGCACGAATGCCAAGCAGATAGTCTCGGAGATGCTTAGCTACCTGGAGACAGCTGATTACTCCATCCGTGAGGAGATTGTAAGTGGGGGCACCCACTGCTAGAAGAGGAAGGAAGGGTGCTGTGTTTCTTTTTTATAGTGGTTATGGTGATTGGAACTAGAGATGAAAAATTTCAAGAAATGCTGAAGGCAAGAGAAAAAAAATAGCATCCCCAGAAAAGTCTGAACATTTTGGAAAAATCAAAATAGATGCAATACTTATTTTCCCATCAAAGCTAAAAATCTTTACTGATCGAACAACATACAATGGATCATTTATAGCTTACTTGGCATATTTATAGAATTCATTAATGTTAATATCTTCATTTTCGATAAGAAAAACTGCAAGTATACATACTACATCAGAAAGAGTTGCAAACTACTGCACTTTATGCCACCAAAGCGCATGTATGTTTAATTTTTGTTGCCTGAAAGTTAGGAAAAATTAAATGTTTAAAGTAGAAAACAAATTCTGTAGTAAACAATACCATATTTGACAGAAACCCTCCTATAAGGTCACAATAGGTAGGACTATCAGCATATTTAGATGATCATTAAACACTTTGTAGCATATTAATTGTTGCCAAAATTGTTGACATTTAAACCAAAAAAATCTTGAAAGTGTTATGTCTATATTGTAAAAGTTTTTTTAAAGTGCCCCCCTATTTTTTCTCACTGGAACAAATGAGGCAGCCTTTGGGCTTTTTCAGGGTACACATTTGGAATGAGTAAAATACTTATTGAGAGAAGGGTTTTCTCACTCAGAAAATGAAAATATTTCTTAGGAGCCCCCCCCCCCCCCCGCCCCAGGCCTTCTCCAAATTTCCCAATTTTTCTGTTAGAAAAAGAAAATTAAAGTTCGACCAGAGAGATGTAGGTTGTAATCTCCACATTGGGCCAGTAGCCTTCCCAGCCTAAGCTACCTTGCAGGGTTGTTGTGAGGGGAAAATTGAGAGAGCATCATCTATGTACTGAACTCCTTGCAGGAATGGTGGGACATAAATAAGAGGAATGAAATGGGCACCGTTGTTTTTTTTTAAATGCGGAACCAGAGGGATTTAGTGACTGAGTAGAGGGTAACATGTACCAGGAATTTCAGCTTTTCTGAGATAGATCCAGTGTGTATAGTGAGTACTGGAGCCATGGAGCCAGTGTGGAGGGAGCTGGCAGAGAGTTCTTCATTCTTTTTCTTTCAGGTGCTGAAGGTGGCCATCCTGGCAGAGAAGTATGCCGTGGACTACAGCTGGTATGTGGATACCATCCTCAACCTGATCCGTATTGCTGGGGACTATGTAAGCGAGGAGGTGTGGTACCGCGTCATCCAGATAGTCATCAACCGGGATGATGTGCAAGGCTACGCTGCCAAGACGGTCTTTGAGGTAGGTGGAATGGATTGAGGACATCTTTTTCTTACCTTCCTGTATCAGTGGGGAGAATCCTTTCCTTTCCCTTATGGGTGCATGGAATGTGTGTCTGCCTGCTTGTCTAAAGGGCTACCAATTGACTCAAAGTAGCTTGAGAGGAAAGAGCTGTGAGAAATGGGGATTAACTGATTTCACAATAAATGAAAATGTAAGCTAGTCCCCCAAGGCAGTTTGGGCATCTTGAAGGAGGACTCAGATTTACTGAGCACTTCTCTGTGCTTGAGATCCCGGAAGAAATTAAAAGATACCAATTCAACTGGGCCATTATCAGGCCAATAATTCTAACAATCCCCTTCTGGAAACCATGTCCAAATTCTTGTGTGGTACACGAATATAGGAGATAGTTCCTTGCCTACCCGTAATGCATTGCACACTCTTTTTTTTTCTTAGGCCCTGCAGGCTCCTGCTTGTCATGAGAACATGGTGAAGGTTGGAGGTTACATCCTAGGGGAGTTTGGGAACCTCATTGCAGGAGATCCTCGCTCCAGGTAGGAGATTGCAGGAAGAAGCAAAGGGGCGAAGGGCATGAGAGGAATCCGCTGTTCTTTCCTACCTTAGGAACTTGGTTCCATTACAATACCCTTTCTCTCCTTTTTGTTTTCAAAACTTCCCTCTGAGGTATGGTAGTTGGGGGGCAGGTCTTGCTCAAGGCCACTTGTTGACTGTTATAGCTGAAGAGGGGGGTTATCCAAATTTTTGGAACAATAGCACAGACTATAAATAACATAGTCACAAATGAAGTAACTGTAAACTGGATAGCCAAGGCACACTTCCTGTTTACATCCAAAATCTTACTGAGTGTCAAAGGCTAAGACTGAGGAAGAACTGCCATTGAGAGTAGACTGTACTGAGCTATGTGGACCTCTGGTCTGACTTAGTATAAGACAGGATAGGGAACTTTGTCCTATCCTGCTTGTGCTGAGGACCATTGAAGCAGTTCCATATTGTTTAGGGAAGGGGAGGGAGGTGCAGCAACACTGGAGTGGCCACCCACACATGAGGCCATTCTGAATCAGGGGCCTGTAGAGCACCTATTACCCGGCTGATCCCCACGAGAAAACTTTCCTGCACATAGAAAACTAACTTGCCAGGAAAAGGTCTAGGCTAGAAGTGGACTCCTTCCAACTTTCTGCATGGAGAGAGGGAGGTTCTTTTTGTATGGATTGAATTCTTTTGGCTCCCTCCTTCATTTTGCTGTTGCTTAACCCAACTGCACACTAAAAACTAGAGTTATCCAGCCTCCTCCTTTTTTTGACTTGAGGGGCAGTACTCCATGAGGACAAGGGACATCTCATTTCAGATGCTGCTCCTGTACTTGTTGATCCCTGGGGTACTGTTTGCAAGCCCCTGCAAATCATGCTCTCTCTCACCCATGCTCCTCTTCCTCCTCCAGCCCTCTGGTGCAGTTCAACCTGTTGCACTCCAAGTTCCACCTGTGCAGTGTATCTACGCGAGCCCTGCTTCTCTCTACCTACATCAAGTTCATCAACCTCTTCCCTGAGACCAAGGGCACCATCCAGGAAGTGCTGCGCTCAGACAGCCAGATCCGCAACGCTGACGTGGAGCTGCAGCAGCGAGCCGTTGAATACCTTAAGCTCAGTTCCATCGCCAGCACTGATGTTTTGGTGAGGCGGAGGGGAGGGGATAAAGAGCGCTAATGGAAGAGGTGGAACAGTCTCAGTAGGTCTAGCGTATGGAATACTGCTGTTCCCATCTTGTGTCTTGTGCTGTTTCTGCATGACATGGCTGGAGGTGATGACCAAGGATTCGGTGTCTTTGGTATGCAGATGACCCTCAAGCCTTCCTTCCCATCAGATTCTTAGGGAGATAGTAGTGGCTCCGGATCGGTACTTGAGATCAGTGATGAACTTGATAAGGACAAACAAACCAAAGCTTAATCCAGACAGTTTAGGAATACTTTTGACCAGAAGCGTTTCTGATCCTGAGAGAGGGGTACAGCCTGCATTAGGTGGCACTCATGCTTAAGATCGGGTGTGGTCTCAAAACTGTCATCAGGATGTGGTGGCCACGAAAGCATTTTACCCACAAGCTCCCTAGTTCTTCCTATGCCTATAGAAGTATTACCTAGCAACAGGCATTCATGCCTTCATTACATCCATCCTAGACTGCTGTAACACAGTCTGTGTGACTAAGCTACAATTGATTCAGAATGCAGCAGACATGCCGTACCAATCTTACAGTGTCTGAATTGGTTTGCCTGTTAGGTTTAAACATCAAATTTGAACATGTTGATTTTTTTAACCCTTTAAAGTCTCAAAGGAACATGTGCTCAGGACATTGAAAGGACCACTTGTTCCTATAAGAACCTATCTGCACATTGACATCGCGCTTGGATACCCTTCTCCTTGTGTGTCTGCGGTGGTTGGCTAGGTGCCTAGGTGGCCTTCTCGCCAGAGGCACTGAGACTGTAGAACTGTTCTTATTTTTTGTTGTACTTCAGTTCCCATGTGTGGCTTTATTGCTCATAAGCTGTGGTGCTTTGCCTCTGTGTTTAATTTTTAACTGCTTTGATTGACTGATATTAGCCATCTTGGGTGCATTTAAAATCAAGAGGCATATCTAAATATTTAATAATATGCAATAATAATGCTTGATCAGATTTCTGTTTCTGCCCCTTCACTCTCCAAAAGCCCTGATTCAAGGTCCAGCAGCTTTGCTGGTTCTGAGAAAAACTGTAGTAGAGGTTGTTGCCTAGCAGCCCTCATAAGAGAAGTGGTTGACCATAGGGGGCCTCCTACTGGCCTGATAGTATGAAAAAAACATACCCAGTGGTTTGAGAAGACCACTGCAGTCTTTTACCTCCATTGGGGAAAGTGCTTGTGAGCTTGATATAGAGGTATAAGGATGCCTGGTGTGGTGTTCCAGGACTCTGTGCCCCATTCTTGCTTTTTCTCTTTTAGGCCACAGTTCTGGAGGAAATGCCTCCATTCCCTGAACGTGAGTCATCCATCTTGGCTAAGCTCAAGAAGAAAAAGGGCCCTGGAGCTGGGAGTGAACTGGATGATGGCAAGAAGGACCCCAACTCTGAGATCAACGGGGGCATGGAGCCTTCAGCCAGCACTGCTGTGAGTGCAGGACACCAAAGGGACGGGGATGGGAGCTGAGGCCTTGCAAAGTTGTGCTGTCCAGAAAATGAGGCTTTGTGCATAAGACCAGGATTCTGTGATTGTAGGAAAGGTGGTAGACTTGTCAGTTGAGAAGTGGGAAACTGCAAACTTACACTTGCCTAGCAAGATCATGCACTCTGTATGCTGAAAGGTTCAGATATTCCTTGGAGACCATTCCTTGTGCGAGATGTATGGTGAGTGGCTACATGGAGCAAGGGCATCTAGCAGTGGCACCAAGATACTAGAACCCCCAAAGGGAGTTTGCCAGTATGCAAGATCATAATGTGGGCGGGCTTGTGAAGTCTGTGATGGCTCCATGAGAATGTCTGCAAGCACCAAATGTGGCCGCTAGTTGCAGAATTGAAATTCTACTTGTTAGCCATCTGAAGATGTGCCCTGACCTGGATAGCCCAGGTGAGCCTGACCTTGTCAGATCTCAGAAGTAGGGTCTGCCTTGGTTAGTAATTGGATGGGAGACCTCCAACGAAGACCAGGGCTGCAGAGGCAGGCAATGGCAAACCACCTCTGTTAGTCTTTTGCCGTGAAAACCCTGCCAGAGGTCGCCATAAGTCAACTATGACTTCAGAGCACTGGATGGTATCTTTTAGAAGAGACTGCTGCATGTACTGTTACACAATATCCATCTCCTTTGTGCCCATGCCAAAAGAGAAATAGAAACCTATGAGTATAGACACTAAGTGTGGATGACTTTGGCCCCCAAGTACCTTGTTTTAGCAATTAGCGTCTTCCTCATTGTTTTCAAGGTGGACAAGTTTGGGGCTGTTAGATTTTACATAGCATCATCAGCATGTCTTTCCTTGCTCCTCCCATTCATCTAGAACTAATGAGTTATAATAGTATTTATGTAGGCAAGGTAAAGGTAGTCCCCTGTGCAAGCAACGAGTCATTACTGACCCATGGGGGGACGTCGCATCACAACGTTTTCTTGGCAGACTTTTTATGGGGTGGTTTGCCATTGCCTTCCCCAGTCATCTATACTTTACCCCCAGTAAACGGGGGTACTCATTTTACTGACCTTGGAAAGATGGAAGACTGAGTCGACCTTGAGCCGGCTACCTGAACTCAGCTTCCGTTGGGATCAGGTCATGAGCAGAGCTTGGACTGCAGTACTGCAGCTTACCACTCTGCGCCACAGGACCTTTTACATAAATACCTTTTAGTATTTATGTAAAAGTGTCCAATTTCTATAAGCATTCCAATTACAGGATTTGTTTTTTTCTGGATACATTTTCGTGCAGGACTACAGAGAAAGCATGTACCCACAGTACAGGGCCTGGTGTCAGTTCTTCTGTCCCCAAGGTAGATATCAAGGGACACAGGTTCACTGGGAACTCATGTTCAGGGTGTGTGTATGTAGAAGGGGCTTTTCCTTGGTTCCTTATTCTTTCCCCTTCTCCTCTGCTTCCTCACAGTCTACGCCGTCCCCATCTGCTGACTTGCTAGGCCTCCGGGCAGCTCCTGTTGCCACTTCCAGTGCCCCTGCTACTGCTGGCAACCTTCTGGTGGATGTTTTCTCTGACAGCCCCTCAGCCACAACTGGCCTCGTGCCCGGTGCAGAAGAGAACTTCCTTAGGTGAGGCAGAGAACTGGAGCTTGATCGTAGCTCTGTCTCTCCGTCTGCTACTTTCTGGGACCAGGATTGCAGTGGAAGTGGCAATTCATAGGGAATCCATGGGCAAGAAATGGTTTTCCCCAAGAGGCCTGTTAACCACAGTGGTTTGACTAAGGGGCTAGTTGTGCCTTCTGTATTGAGGGGCTGTGGGGTACGCCATCATACTATGAGATACAGGGCCTGTTTCCTGCAGGGGCCGTGTTAATTCTGATCTATGGCTGGATGGAGGACAATGGGGAATGGAATGACGGGTATTTCCTAGCGATACCTTTGCATCAGACAGTTCAGTTTGTTAGAAGAGTGCACATGTCCAGGAGGTTTGGGCTTTCTATCTGTCCTTTGAGCCAAGGGCGTGTGTCCGTCCTTCTGGCCTTGTCTTGCCATCTTTCTCTTTGCATGTGTATCTGTGTGTCTATCTTTCTCTCTCCCGCTCTGTGTCTGCTGCCTTTTGGGAATGGTTTTCTCTTTCTCTGTCTCTCTTTCACTCTGCCTTGGATGAAGCAGTGACTTGGAGCCACCTCCTGAGAGTCCCGCGTCCCTTTTGGTGGATGCTGGCCTGCCTGCAGAGTAAGGGGCTGAAACTCTCTCTGCTGATGCCACCCAACCCCCGCTATTACCCCCTCCCATGCCTTGAAGGTGCCCCGATGAGTCCCACCAGTTGGTGAGCACTCCTACCAGCAGGAAGGGAAGAAGGACATCTAGTGGCTTTGTGTGTGAGTTGTTTTGTGAGCCGCAATTTGACTTCAGTGCTTGGGGAAGAGATGGTAATGGCAGAGGGAGGTGCTTGAATGCAGCTTCCTGGGTACTTTTTAGGAAGGTGAGGAAGGGCCCGTGGAATGGGAGAAGGTGGCCCAAATGGAGTTCCTTTATAGGGAATGAGTGCTCCCCTCTAGAGTGCTAAGGGTCATGAGACGGACAGAGTCTTTCCTTCTGCTCAGGCATTCTCTGATATATCCCTCAACTCCGCTTCCAGAGAGTACTCTTGGAATGGCACTTGGGAGGAAAATGGTTTTGAGTAGACTTTTGTCAAAGCACTAACCTAATGTCAGCCAGACAGAGGGATGGGAGAGGTGGTGTCTGTATCTACCACCTTGCACATTCCCTGAGAATCCAGGGAGTGGAAGGTCGTGGCTCGGATTTGAGGGTACTCTGATATGGTAAGTGGGTTAAAGGTGGAGGCTGCCAGGATCTCCTAGAGAATATTCCTGGTGTTTTCTGGGCAGGGCTTTGGATCACAGGATGGAAAGCACAGTTGAGTTTCCTGGGGATTGAAGGTCAAGATTTCCAAATCACTTGCAAACAGGAGTTCTGGATCAGAGGGGACGTGTGTATGTGTGAATGTTCTTGGACTAAAGCCAGAAACCCGGTTTTGCTCTAAACCCTTCAGAAGCTCCATAGGAACAATGCTCGGCCGTCTTTCCCTCCTGCTCCTCCCTGGCTATTTTGCATGCTCTTCTGTGTGTTTTTTTCTACCTTTTTCTGTTACTAACATGGTGCTGTGTCCTGGTGACTCACCTTTTCTGCTCTTTCTCTCCCCCTACCCCTGCCCAACTACTGCTTATTCCCCTTCGCCCTCCCACCCCACCTTCAGCTCAGGGGCTGCCGCTTCTGTCTCTGAGGACCCCGCTTTGCCTATTGCTGAGGCTGATGAACTGCTTAACAAGTAAGATCCTGGGATGGGCCTGGGGCTCCTAGGTGTGGGGCAGGGGGAGGTGGGTTGAGAGCTGCTCCCCCTCGAGCGGGGAAGCTTCCTCGACCATTTGGCTGATCTCATTTGTCAAACTCTCTTCACCCAGCACCATTCTGTTGCATCTTACAATTCACCTGTGAGAGAGTAGCACTTGGGAAGAGTTTTAAATGGGTTTTTGTCGGTGCACTAACCGACATCTAAAGCTGGGCTTTAGATGACCGTGTGTGTAAAGAGATGAGTTCTTTGTAGAAATGGTACTAGAGGGCAGGGGAGGATGTAGATGTAACCACCCAAAGTGGGGGGAGTGTACAACATCAGCTTTCCCTTGCTTCTGACCAACCTTTGTTGGCCATTGCAGGTTTGTGTGTAAGAATAACGGAGTGCTCTTTGAGAACCAGCTTCTGCAAATTGGGGTGAAATCTGAGTTCCGACAGAACTTAGGTGAGTCTTTCTGGGCAGTTTCTGGGTGAGTTTGGTTACCATGGCAGTTTGAGGGCTGTGAAGAACATTAGCAAGAGAAATCTGTTGAGTGGTAAGTGTAAGGTGAAGGAAGATACCAGAAGCTCATCGCCAAGGAATCTGGTCTTGACATCTCCAAGTTTTTTACCTCTGGAGGCACTCCTTAGTTGCTGGAAGGAAGGGTTAAATGTTGTAGGTCATCATGGAGCCTAAGGCTGGAAGAGATACTTGATGGGACTACTGTTACTTATAGTTAATATTGATGCCGCAGGAGTGAGTGGTTCGGTTCAGATGTCACTGGAAAACCATGGTTATATTATAACTATGATTACAGTGAGCAGCCAAATGTGTTCCACTCCACTAACTGGGGTCAGAGTCCATCAAACCAGGATCTGAAATCATGGTTTAAAGTTGCTGTGTCTTCTTTTTTAAAACCAAAGCTAGCCTTAACTCTGATTTTGCGTGACCTATGAACATGGACATCCTGGCTTGTTCTCTGGCCACCACCTTCACATACTCCTCCAGCTACATAAACACTTAACCAGAACAAAGGCAGTGAAAATTGCCCTTGAGGCAAATTTGGAACTTGAGTAAACTAATAGTTAAAACAAATCCCTGGTTTTATGTAAGGTCTAAACTGAGCTAGGGTATACAAGAGTCACTACACAGACGCCATGTTTCCTGATCTCACATGGAGCTACTTTTTTAAGTTTGTGCTGTCAAAAGATCCTCTTGAGGGGTTCATCTTTCCCCCCCCCCTTGCAAAGTACTCAGGAAGCTGTTTGGACTATCCAGATGATGAGACTGACCTCCTTGCTGTGATTTGCCAAAAAAAAGTGCTAAAATATTATTGGGTTTCTAAGACAGGGTAATGGCCAGAGGGCGTGTGATACAGTATAGTAACTTTGCTGAAGCAGACTGGAACTGTGGTCTGATCAGTGCCTGGATGGGAGATCAGGGAATCTTACATAGGTCACCTTGTGCTTGCTGATGAAAGAGAGGCGGGATTTCAGCGCAATGAAGAAAGAAACAGGGTTCCATCCCTCACTGGTTTTAGAGTTGAGTAAACTTATCAAAGCTTGTTCTGAGGCTCTTTTCTGAAACCTCAGTTGTGGACCATTCAGTTCAGGAAAGCATTTTTCTTCTGTATGTACTTTTGGTTATAAAGTATCCAAGCTGTAAAAAGTTACTAGCAGTTATGTTTTTAGGTGACACACTTTCCCTTTCAGTTGTACGTTGAGATGTTAGAAGGGCTGGTGGCAAGAGAGCATGGTGTGCTGTACATGTTAACCGTGTCTCCTTTCAACTCTACCAGGCCGAATGTATCTCTTCTATGGAAACAAAACATCTGTTCAGTTCCAGAGCTTCACCCCTACAGTCAGCTACCCAGGAGACCTGCAAAGTCATATCCTTTTGTGAATATCCGTGGGTGCCTCAGGGTGGGTTTGAGGCATGAGGGGTTTTTGCCACGGGGCATGTATTTCTACGTGTCTTCCTTACCACTGCTTCACAGCTCAACATTCAGACGAAAACGGTGGAGCCCCTGGTGGAAGGGGGTGCTCAGGTTCAACAGGTCCTGAACATCGAGTGTCTGAGTGACTTTACGGAGGCCCCCCTCATCAACATAAAATTTCGGTACTGATCTCCAGCCCCTGGTGGAAAGAAAGAGGGTCCATGGGGTAGCTTGGTGTAACAGGACACATCTGCATGGGCCGATTACACCTCTGCATCAGAGTGAGGAATACTGACATAGAATCTAATAAAGGTTGGGAAAGCTAGATGTTAATTGCTGTCTCTTCTCCCCTCCCTCTTCCATCAGGTACGGTGGAACGCTGCAGAATCTTACACTCAAGTTGCCTATCACTGTCAACAAGTTTTTCCAGGCAACAGAGATGCAATCACAGGATTTTTTCCAGCGCTGGAAACAACTCAGCCTGTAAGTGGAGGCAGGGAGAGTTGAGTTCAGGCGATGCCATCTGTGTGTGAAATGGGTGCTTGTAAAGTGAATGGGGAATTTGAGACTTAATAACCATACAGTAGTTCACCTGCCTTTCATACTCTCTTTTTCCTCTTGGTTGACCCTCTTATAAAGTACCTAAAATGACACCTGACCTCATAAAACGTTATACTCAAAAAGTTTATTACTTTACATCAATGTAACTTGAATGTTAATATAAGACAATGGCCCCCACCTTTTTTTCTTGATGGCACAACTTGTGGGGGGAGAGTAGTTTTCCTTTTGATTAAAATACAGATTTTGGCTAGTTGTTAGAATGCTGCAATAGAAGTATTTAACAGGACTTCAATCCTTTGAAATTCAAATGGGTGACATAGGGCTGCAGTCTTAATTACATGTTCCTGGGGGTAACCCCACTGAATAACATGGTACTTTTAAGTAGTCCTGCTTAGGCTTTCTTCATCAACTTCTGGATTTTGGTGGGTGGGTTGTACAGATCACCGTCACACACATTTGGACATTTGATGGAGAGGGGCTTGCCGACCTCTTTCTACCCTGGGATGAGGGATCAGATTGATGCTGGGCTAAGGGTTCGCATGCAGGTATGTCCCAACGGAATTGGGAAGGGGGCTGTTTGCTTTGCTCAAGGTAGGTTTTAAAATTGCTGCAATCAATTCTGTCTCACTTATTGGGAGTGCTTCCTGAGGAGCAGGAAACACAGTCAGGAGTGCGCACCTGGCAAGCAGCAAAGAGAAACATGGGCACTGAATCACACGTTCCTTCTCTCTCCCATAGGCCACAGCAGGAAGCCCAGAAAATCTTCAAGGCAAACCATGCCATGGATTCAGAGGTGACCAAAGCCAAGGTGAGTGGCTTCCACCTCCTCCTTCCCATCCCCTTCCAAAACTAACATATGTGCAGAAGACCATTTCATGCTCTTATTTAAATACAGCAACAAATGAGCTACACATTTAAATGGCAGATTAACTGAGGAGCAAATTATGGGCAAAAGAGCAGATGATGAGGAAAGATTCTGAGAATTCTGGAAGCCTCCTCCAAAAGCTTTCCTTCCAGTTTATAGTCAAAATTTATAGTCAGTTAAGTGACATTCATGTCACTCTAAAAAGACTCACAAGCAACTAAAGCAAGCATTAACAAGAGTATCTTTTTAAACAAAAATTGGATCTACCACTGTACTGACAGAAGGTGGTGAGGTTGTCTCTAGCACCTTAAGAGTAATAGCAGGGCTGGCTTAAAGGGCTGGTCTGTTGAGCAGTTGCCAGCGGTGCCCTAGGCCTGCAGCCTGAGGGGGGTACCTCTACCAACCACCTCTAGACGTCTACTGCTACAGCCTGCCCCAGAGCAGCAACAAGCAGCTTAGCCCCTCTCTCCTGGATTGGACTCCATTCTCTTCTGTCATCAATAAGGTGAGGATGGGTGGCCATCAGCTTGACTACCACTAATTGCCCGTTCTGAGCAGCGGCACAGTTTGGTGTTGTGGTTAAAAGTGCAGGAGAGCTGGGTTTGATTCCCCACTGCTCCACTTGAAGCCAGCTGGGTGACCTTGGGCTAGTCACAGTTCTCTGGAGCTCTCTCAGCTCCACCCACTTCACAGGGTGTTTTGTTGTGGGGATAATAGTAGCATACTTTGTTAACCGCTCTGAGTGGGCATCAAGTTGTCTGAAGGGCGGTATATAAATCAAATATTATTATTCCTGCCAGCTGTCCGGAGCAGCAGCCAGGAGGTAATAGCAGTTGCCACCATTGCCTGTGTGAGGAATGGGGGAGACATCTTCGTTTACCCCCTTATTTGCTGCTGTTGTGATGGAGTGCATCAAGGATATGGAGGCTGACAGATAAGAGGCAGTGGATGTTATCTTGCAGATGGGGGATGTGAGGGAAGACAGTTGAGGGGGGGCAGAAGACATTTTGCTAAGTTGCTCTTTCTGTCCAACAAAACAAGGTTTTGCCAGCCACATTTCCTTTTTGCAATAGCTTCAGTCATGTCCTAGCTATCTTAATGGCCTCGTAAGCCATTTGCCTCTTAAATTGCACATTATCTCAATTGTTAAAGAAACCACCTCCTTTCGTAGTCCATCAAAAGGGCACCATCCCCTGAGGTTTTTGCAATATGTTAAATGGGTTTAATCAACATGTGAATTGATCTTCAGCTTCTTACTCTTTTGGCACTTTGATCAAATGCACTGATCCGTGATGGGGCTCCTTCACCATATTTCCCTGTGGTTGGATCCTGACAACACCATTGATGTTCATCTCCTGCCTCATTCTCTGTGCTTTGAAGGGCTATATCTGTGCAAAAGTTGGGAGGATTTGCAAGAAGAGTAATAGTGAGAGGTGAAAGAAAAGGGTATTGGTATTGGGGACTGAAGACAGGAAATCATGGGAGGAGGAAAAAGAGACTGGAAAAGGAACACAAATGACTGGAAGCCATTGCACATAGTGGTTAGAATATCAGGCTAGGACTGAAGAGGCCTGGGAGCAATGCCTGGGTTCAAATCCTGTCTTGAGAGCTTTGAAAATAATCTTCTCAGATGACTAGCGGCCCAGTTTGGATCAGGACTGAGGTGCTTAATCCCGTTCCCCTTCACCATGCCAGTTTCTTGACCTTAAATGGCTCTGGAAGCCACGATTTTCCCCGCTGAGGAAACCCATGTGTAATGATGAGCTATGCATAAGATTCCCCAGCAGGCAAATAGCAGCTCTCTGAGACCATTTCAGGTTGGGAAAACAGCACAGGGGCAGGGAGGCTCAAGCTTCCTTTCGCCACAGTCCTGATCCAAATTGGGCACATGAGAAGCTAAGCTTCAACCAGGAACTCCCAGTGCACATCTGTTTGTGCAGTTAGGCCAGCCACTGTCCTGCAGCCTGTTCTTCCTCACAGGGCAATCTGAGAATAAAATAGAGGTGGAGAGACCCATGTACCATCCCACAAGCTCCTTTGAGCAAAAAGATGGGCCAAAAATATGATTGTAACCAGGATGGCTAGCAACGTAGCATCGTTATTCTCCCTGCGGTTGAGATCATTGGACTCCTCTTTTCCTGGTTGGATCATTGTTTCTTCATTTGTGTAACCTTCAGAATAGTCACATTCCTTGGACTGCAGTCTGGTCTACACACGTAGGGGAATGAACTAGTAGATTCCCAGGGAAGTAGACTGGACATGTATTATTTCTGAGTACAGGCAACGAATCACATTTTTAAATGTAAAAACATTTCCTGCAAATGGAAAACTAGGATTAACAGGTATCAAGCTCAGCTAAAAACCTTTATCCTTGCCATGTTTGCTTTTCTTTTTAATTGGAGAGATTTTTTAAAACCCTGGGGAACATTCAAAAACAACATTCCCCCATCTATACTCTGAAGTGGTACAATTCATTCTGTTTGCTTCAGGAATTTACTACATTCTGCTGCATGTGTAGGCCTGAATCTGTGAGAAAAAATTCTCAGAGCTAGGACAACTGACTGCAATGCTGTCCTCTCTAAACGGCTTTGTCGTAATTCTGGTTCTCTTCTTGCGACTTGCTGACTGACTTCCTTAGTGTGGGGTGAGGGGGACAGTTGACAGTGGGGAGACTCTGCAGCCACTTTGGTTGCTACATAATTCAGCTTCTGTCTTTTCTTCCTTCTTGCAGCTGCTAGGTTTTGGCAGTGCCCTCTTGGAGAAGGTAGATCCAAACCCTGATAACTACGTAGGAGCTGGGATCATCCAGACAAAGGCGCTGCAGGTTGGATGTTTGCTGCGTCTGGAGCCCAATGCCCAGGCTCAGGTGAGGCTGCAAGGGTTCCCAAGGCCTGTGGGATAGGCAGGGACTGGAAGTAGAGGGAGGATATTGGTATGCTCGAGCAGGAAAGCCAGAAGTCTTACAACTGGCATGGTGTAGCAGTGGTTACTGTGTCAGACTAGGCTGGGTAACTTCATTTGGGAAGAGGCAGGGAAACAAGATGAAATTTTGGAGCAGGGGGGTTGGATGTGAAAGCTCACAGAGTACTAAAAATGCTTTTCAACAATCACTGGTGGAATGAAAACTTTAAAAAAAGATGGTTTCCATTCAGATAGATTTTGTCATTATATAGATGTAATTTTTAATAACATGTAGTATTTTATAATTTTAATGATAGCTAAATGTGTTTTAAGTTGTGTTGTGATCCGCCCTGAGCCCGCTGATGTGGGGAGGGCGGAGTATAAATCAAATAAAATTAAATTAATTTCTCGTCCCTCACAGATGTACCGGCTGACCCTCCGCACCAGCAAGGAGTCCGTTTCGAAGCACCTTTGTGAGCTGCTTTCTCAGCAGTTCTGAGGCGTTGGCAGCACCAGAGGAGGGAAGGGAGAAGGCTGTTCCTGCACACTGGCTGCCTCTGTTTGTCCCCTCTGGTTCCCCTCTGAACCAGGGGCCTCTGGAAAGACTGTATTGCTCCCCGCCTGTTGTCGTGATAACCTCTGTGTTCTCGTTGCCTAGCCCGGGCCAGCACCAAGGGGGGATAAGCAAGGAGGGAGCAAAAGAAAAGCAGTCCTCGGGATGGATGAAGTACAATTGGGGGTGGGTGGGCGGAGATGACGCATGTTGGTCATTCCTCCAGGAGTAGTCTTCCTCTTGCCTGAAGGGTGGCCCTTGGACGAAGCCAGGATCCCTCCCACCTGTAGGCCTGGTCCATTCCCTCTCAGGCTGAGGCTGCAATTTGTGGTCTTAATCCTCACACCCTCCCACACCCTCCGGTATGATTTTAGGCTGGCAGTTTTGGTTTTGTTTACAATATTAACCCCTTCTTTTCCATCCATATCCTTCCTTCAGGGAGGGGGAGGTGGTGAAAACACATCACCTATCCCGTATCCTTTTGAGCTGGCTGGAGGGAGGAACGGGAGGGGGGAAAGAATGCTTGTAAGGGTTTTTTTGTGTGTGTTTCTTTGCCTTGTGTATTTTCCTCTGTGGGGGGTGGGGTTGCATTCTCCCTTACTTTTGTCATGGACCATTCCAGTGTTACAGTGTGTGTATTTTGTGGGGAAGTAATCGGATTCTTCACACAGGCCTGCCTTCCTGTTCTCTTGCCCCCACCCCCAAAGGAAAGTAAGCTGCACAGTGGTGAAAGGTGTAGTGGGGAGGGAGGGAAGATTTGCTTCCCCAGTCCCAGCCATTTTAGTGGATCCTTAAGAAGCTGTAAAGTTGGGAAGGAAGGGAGACAGATTCTGGAGTCCTGCCCTCAGTGCATCTTGGGGAAAAGGGAATGGGGAGGGGAAGGGGTAGGGTTCAGTTCACGCTAGTTTGGGGGTGTCCCAGTTTCCCGTGCTGGCCCGGGCTCCATGTTACTCTGCTGTGTAGGTGTTATCTAGCGCATCTTAGTTTTAATCTGGGTTTTTGAATGCCTGTATCTTATCTCCATGTGACTCTAATAAAGCCGTGGGGGCGGGGGAGAGCCAGAATCAAGCCAGGCTGGGCCACCCCCACACCGCTGACTGACTTGTTGCGTGTGCTGATCTTTGTAGATGACCAAATGAGATGTGAGATGGCGGAGTCATGACCTGTCCACCTCTGGACTAGGGGCAGCGATGATTATACTAGGCCGAATCAGCTGTTCTTTACAGGGGCTTGTAGCTGTCTCCCAGCTTGACAGCTCTCTGTATAGTGGAACTAACTTCCCTCTCTCCAGCACAGTGGTTTTCCATGGCCTCTGAGAAGGGTGTTTAGAGTCAGTTATAGCTGCATGGATTTGCTGGGAGTGGGACTCAGCATACAAAATGCTGCTGCTCCTTGCAGTTATGTTGAGACCTGCTTTTGCCAAGATATAAAGGTGCCTGACTGTACCAACTTGAGGCAGCTCTTAAGAAAAGGAAGCAACGGCTGCCCAGGAAGTAGCACAGTGGCCCAGGCAGCATCCTCTGAGAGCTCCATCCTGGAGAACCAGAAAGGGAATTAGCCGTTTCTAAGATGGTAGGAGATCACGGTTGCATCCTTGGGGCACAATGCTTTTGGCCAGGGGTTAAATTGTGCAACAAGGAACGTCTCCCCCCACTTTTCATTTGTGGTGTGAATAAATTATGCAAATTATCTGTATAAATCTGTTTGATTTTCATATTACTTATTTCCATAACCACTGCTAAATAGTCTTTGAGGTAGCTAGACGAAAGGGCTATAGCTTAGAGAAAGTGTTGAATTAAAGGGGACCTAAAAAAATTTCTGTTGTTGAAATTGTCATCACTTGCTATTGCTGTTTGGATGGCCATCAACCTGCCTCTGTGCAAGGCTAGAAACCTGTACTTGTATTGATAGGATGATTGTTTGAAAAATCTGAATTTGCTGCCATTTTATTATATACTCAGTTGCAAACTGGAAATATTCTTATCACAACTGAAAACTAGGCATTTTGTCTCAGGTGGGTTCAAATCCAGAAGATTACTTATTTTTGGAATGAATTTCAGTTTATCTCCAGAACAGTTTGGCTGAAGGACAATTTGCAGATGTATTTCAGGCAAAAACAATTCTCTATCCCACTGTGTAGCTGTTAATTTTCAAGGCAGGATGAGTGCCCTCTCTGTGCTAGTTTCAGGTGGGTAGCTGTGTTAGGCTCCAGTAAAACAGCAAGATTCAAGTACTGTACCACCTTAAAGGCCAACACAATTTTCAGGGTATAAGCTTTCAAAAGTCAAAATTCCCTTTGATGATGCAAATTACTTATACCCTAGAAATCTTCTTGGTCTTTAAGGTGCTCTATGCTAGCTGTCTGCTTTGAGACATTCAGCTTGACACCAGTGGCAAAGATGCAGAAATTGATCAGACCTATCATCTCTTCCATTCAAGGCCCTCTCCCTTCTCTAGCAATCTTCCAGGCTGTGTGAAAGCAAAGAGAGAGCGAGTCTGGCTTTATTTGGAATTTCAATATGATTTAGGTTATGTTCAAAGGATTCTTTGACCTGTCTGAACTTGGAAAAACAAGGACAGCTCTTTGTTTTTCTTAATGCCACACCTTTCATTCTACAAGGTGATTCTCAGGTTTTTCTCAAATTTCTCATGTTGATTTCAATGAAACTCATTTTCACATGTGGATGTAGGATTACAGCTTGAATCTAAAATCCAGTAATTTCAGAGAATTCAGCACTAAAAGGGCAATACAAACACTTTGAGATATAACAACAGTTAACATTCGTACAGATTCTTCAAGTACTTTATATAAAGTGGCTCACAAACATTTTAACAACTCTTACAGGAGCCTTGTTAGATAGGCTAGAATTATTAGTGGGGGGCGGTGGCAGCAGATAAGTGTTAGTGGCTTGCCAGAGGCTTTCCTGTGAACTGGCAGAGGTCAGATTTGAACAGATGACATCTCAGCTCCTCAAATTGTGCCACATCAAACTCTTGGAGCACAAATTGTTGCTTTGACAGAACACCAGTGTCAGAAACATCGGAAGAAAGGGCTCTCATCCATTGCTAGAAAAAGTCAGTAGAAACACAGAACATGTACCCAGTGTGTGAAGTTGAGAAAAGCCGAACAGGTTACCATGGAAATTGTAAGAGGAGATAATGAGGTAGAAGTAAATGCACCCAGCTGCGGGGGAAAGATGGGCTGATGCCGATTTCAGTCGTCATCAGACTTCCCATGCCCACACAGCCACAACAGGCATCTTCCATCCCAGGTGAGCCAATTGCTGTGTTGAGCTGTTCCATGTTGTGAATCTGGATTCCTTGCCTCTGAGTCTACTATCCCTTTTGATGAATCTGTCTCAACAGTCTTCTGCGGGAGGTTTAATTGCATTCCTTGATGTATGTTTGTGTGAAACCAATGCATAAATATCTATAGACAGTACTGGGAAATGCAATTCTTGTCAACTTCTTTTAAAGATTAAGCATTCCTTGCTGTACAGGAAGTAGGAAGGGAGGCCCCAACCAGTCACCAAAGGCAAGAGTGTCTTGGTTACTTCCCATTTAACAGCCAGAGAGTCGGGAGGACTTGCTCCCATCTTCAGAAATTGTCCTGCTTTGGGAATTTCTTCTGTATCTGGGCTGCTGTGGTACATGAAATGTTTTTTGGGGGAGGCCATTCTAGAACTGAATTAGGAATTTTCCAGATCAGATGGCAGAATCCTCAGTTGTGAGGGCCTGCAGTGTGCTGGTTGCCAGGGAGCGGAGAGCAAAGGTGGGCACGTCTGGCTTCAGGAGCAAGAATAGCTGGTGCCTCCTTCCTTGGACAGCATAGGCCTTGTGTGTGGCGCTGACCACATAGCAATGCTGAGGGTGATGAGAAAAACCTGCTTGGAATTCCTCCTGTAGAGGCACTGAGGGAGACAAGAGGGTAAGGCTGAGTAGGCTTTGACAGAATAACGTTGTGCATGTGCTGCATACCTAGGAATTATTCTTTAAAAATGCAGAATGTGGCTCCAGCCAGGCCGCCCCAAGAATCTCAGCTTTTATTTCAGTTTCAGTCCATTAGGATTGCATTTTTAAGGGAGAAACAAGATCATGCTTGCCCCTTCTTTCCACTAACAAGTTCCAAAATGCGTGAAAGCCTGAAAACTCAGTCTGCAAATGCTTATCGTCATTTATGCTTATCATCCCAGACAGACCTTTTTGCATACATTACAAAGTGTGATGGGTGAAGCAGATGGTATTGGGAGTCACTCCTGCTGTTACTCACCTGTGGTCCCTTCTGACTTCTCGGAGGGAAAGTACAAAGAGATAACTAAGGCATAAAAGGAGCGGAGGGCACACAGACGATTCTTCAGGGGCATCTCAGATCCTGCAAGAGGGAGGGAGGGAGGCTGAGGGCCGGGGGCTTCTGAGTAATAGCCAGTCCACCCTCACACAGATAGGTAAATCATAAACATCTAATTCATAGAATGGACAGGGTGGGGGTGGGGAATTCTGCTACAAAGTTCTTGATGCCCCTCATGAGAAAATAGAAGGGCTGTTATCCTTTGCAGAGATCATGAGCCATACCTTCTGCCCAGGTGCCATGAGGTTGTACCGTGAAGAGACTTTTCCTCTGGTCTTGGTTGATCAACAACACCCTGTTGGTGATAAGAGAAAAGACAGTACAGCTTTGGGGTGGAGAGGTAGGAGTGTTTGGATGGAGCCCTTTATAAGAGTTTGGATGCACAACAGTTCTTCGGAGTGCAGCCCATCGCATCACCATGCAAGACTCACCCAAGGATGCCAGGGGCAAGAGATGTGCTTGGAAGGAGGCAGCGAGGAGAGGCTCTGGCGCTTGCCTTCAGAAGATCCAGCAGTGGTTGCCAAAACTGCTTCACTAGCTATGGATGGAAAGAGATTGCTAGCAATGGCTGCTCCCTGTAGGGACCAGCTCTAGCCTGCTGTTGCTATTTATCTGTTGTAACCCAGGAAGGACCTTATACTTGCCTCCCCCTTTGATTTCCTCATGCAGCCAGATAAGTGGAATAATATACATTATCCTATCAAGTACATTTTTACCTTGCCTGTCCTCCAATGAGCTCAGGGTGGCATATGCGGTTCTCTCCCATTTTATCCTCCCAACAACCCTCTGAGGTAGGATAAGTAGGGAGACAGAGGCTGGCCCATGATCACCTAGAAAGCATTGTGGCAGAAGAGTGGAATCTGAACCCAGGTCTCCCAGCTCATTTGGCACACTGACCCTACACCACAATGGCTTGCCTATTAAATTAATGGAGGGGTCATCCCTAGATGTGGACTGGAGAGGTCAACTAATACACTGAATGGCTCTTTCCTACACACATACACATGAAGAGTCATCCTGAATCAGACTATTGGTCCATCACAGTCAATATTGTCTCATCAGAGTGACAATGGCTCACCAGGGTCTCTGGCAGAGGTGATACACATCATCAACTGCCTGGTCCTTTTAACTGGAGATGCTAGGGATTGAACCCAGGGCCTTCTGCACATAAACCAGAGGCTCTTCCACTGGGACACAGCCCTGCCCCTCCTGTGCAGTACGACTGCAAGGAAACCAAGGCAAGCAGTTTGAGTTGCAAGGTTTTGAGGCTGATATTCACCCTCACCTCATCAGCCAGGAACTGCAACGAGGGACTCGGCCCGCACAACAGCACCACTTCCAAACCAGGAACAAGCTGGAAGGTCAGAAAGCGGTGGGGGACCTGTTGGGAGAGAAAGTATCAAAAATAATAACAACAACTTGTTGGATTTATATACTGCCCTTCAGGTCAACTTAACGCCCACTCAGAGTGGTTTACAAAATGTGTTGTTAATATCTTGACAATCACCCTGTGAGGTGGGTGGGGCTGAGAGAGCTGTGACTGACCCAAGGTCACCCAGCTGGCTTCAAGTGGGGAATCAAACTCGGTTCTCCAGATTAGAGTCCTGCCACTCTTAACCACTACACCAAACCCCTCCCACTCCCTCCCCTCCAATCTACCTGCCTGCTCACCGTGGGACTGCCGTGAGGAAGGTAAACAGGTAGATCGCGAGAGGTGTGAGGGGGCAGTGTGCGCACTAGCCACATCAGCAGCATGGCCTCCTGGGCTGCAAGCTGCCACCACTGCTCTGTGGCACACAGCACATGACCCCCTGTGAGCAAACTGCCAAACCGAGACTCAGCAGCGCTGGCAAAGGCTTCCAGGCATTCCTGAAAGGGGAGGGAGGGAGAAAGAAAGCAACATAGAAGTTGGCACGCACATAAGAATATGACTTAAAGATGTTCCAAGATTCCCTAGTGAGACAAAAGTACACATCAAGCCATGTTTTCACAAATCAATATTTTGTATTAGCAAGTCCTTACCATGCTTTCGTTCCCTTAACTCCTCTGACAGTGCAAGCAATAAGGTAAGCTGAAGTATACATGATACACAAAAAGCTTCTTATAGTGAGTCAGGCCACTGATCTATCCTAGGCCAGTGTCTTCTCTGACTGGCAGTGGCTTTCTAGCATCTCAGGCAGAGGTCTTTAACATCACTTACTGCCTGGTCCTTTCAGCTGGAGGTATTGGGGATTGAACCTGGAACCTTCTGCATGCAGCACAGATGCTCTACCACTGAGCCAACTTCCAGGAAAGCATGGAAGTTGTCAGGGGTATTGCACACGGTTCTCCCATTCTGTTTTGTCCTCGTAACAAGCTTGAGAAGAAAGTTAAGCTGAGAGAGAACATGACCGAGTCGCCCAATGTCACCTAGTGAGATTAGTGGCATGACATTTATTTTACCAGAACCAGCCCAGCACCCCAACCACAACACCATAGTAGCAGTTAAACTTCTGTTTGACACTGAGAGATCCCTGTCTTTCGGTGCTTCACCTCTGATGCCAGGCACAGCTGCTGGCGAAACGTCAGGAACTACAATGCCAAGACCACGGCAATACAGCCCGGAAAATCCACAACAACCATCAAACTTCTGTTGCTTTTAAGCACCACTGTGATCCCTGACCTTTAAACCACCCCCCAGCTTTGCTTTTTCTGGTGTGTGTGTAATGCTGGTGGAAGGTCGAGACCTGTTGTGAAAAATTAGCCTCACCTGCAGGATGGCCCTGGAGGGCATCACAGCACACTCCACACACTGGGTCAGGTCAGCGCTGCATTTGCTGGGCTCTAGGAAGCTATCAATTAATTTGTAACATGCCTAGAAATGGGGGAGCAGGGTATACATTTAATATTTAAACAAGTATTGGAAAATATCTCCAAACACTTTGGAATAGATGACAAAAACAATTTAGGAAATTATTGTTAGAAAACATTGCAGAGGGAAGTAACAAAAAAAGGACTGCTAAGAACTCTCTGCTCTTCGATGTATTGTCGAAGGCCCACAACAACCACCAACAACCGGAAAACCCACAACAACCATCTCTGCTCATCCCTTGCTTCTAACTGTTGGTCTAAATAATATCATCTTGCACACTGCAAAGGGCACTCTTGCTCAGTCTTTGGGCCCATGGGTGCCTTCAGTAGGGGGGCAACGGGGGTACTGGCAGAATCCTAAATTTTTAAATTCTTTTTTTTTAACAGACCCGAACGCATACTTCTAACTAGTCAGCAAGAGTTCTCTGAGCGACCTGCACAGTGCCCCCATGGATATTCTGAAGGAAGGAGGTGCTAAAGCAGGTATCAACAAAGCTACTCTGCCATTCAGACAATACAGAAGCCTGCAGCAAAATACCCCTTCAACAGATCCAAAGGAGCATGACAGACTGCAGCAAGCAGTCTCTCAAATTGCAGCTTTGCAAGTTACAAATTGCAAGTTACCTTCAGGTCCTTTTTGAGGCGTTCGACGTTACGTGTGTTAACCAGTTCCTCCAGACCCAACACCAGAACCTGTAGTGAAACATACGGCCATCTTATAAGGGGGAAATCTCTCTGGTGATTATCTCTAGGAATGAGGACTGCTGCACTTTGAGCAAAGATGCTCAACAGCCAACTCCCTCAAAAGCTAAGCAAGGCTCTAGCACCACTTTTCTTGGTGCGTGCATGTGCTATAGCTGAGACACAATCTCTGTATTTTTTAGGAACCAGAACTCTTGGATACTCTGACACCCCCGACACAAAGATTGCACACCTCTTTTGCAGAGTAATACAACAATCCTAGCTCCAGGATCACAATCACTAACACAGACTTCAATCCCTGCTCCAGCTACAGAATGTGAACTGAAAAACATCTACCCTTTCACCCCCTCAACTGTAAATCCAAAAGGATGACTAAGGAGCGCTATGGAGAACTGGAAGAACACAGACTTTAAAAATGCAATGGAGCTACAGAGTAATGAATACCTTGGGGGCTAGCAAGTGGGGAAGGGGCCGGAAATGGAGAGTTGGGCCCCTGGAAAAGTAGCTGGTTTTTAGCAAAGCTCTGAGAAGAAAAGATTTTCTCTTCCTCATCCTAGTTCAACTAACAACCTACTGCAAAGGCAGAAGTCTGGAGATTTGGGGGGGGGGGTGGAGGAGGATCACTTTAAATTACCCGAAGCAACTCCAGGCCCAGTGTGATTTAACACTGAAAAGGATCTTCAGCTTTTTAATATGCAATGTTTAAAATATATAAAGGCCAAGCTCATCATATAACTGACTTAGATGCTCCTCTTAGACTGTGTCTCCCACCCACCAATGGACTGGTCTTGTATTGCAAACTGCAGTTGGAGCAGCATTCCAACACCCTTGATTGCTCACCATGGCACTGAAAACATTCTCCAGGAGCTTCCCAAGGCTGAAGTCACTGGTACCTTCATCAGAAGACAGGACAATGAGGGTGATGCTAGGAATATTAAACATAAAATGAAGAGAGGGTGGGGGGTGGGAGCATAGATGCCAGAAAGCCATAGACGTTTTGCATACTGAAAGCTACTGCTTTCATCAGACACCTGTGTGTTTTCAAAGACCTGTCTCCCACTATAATGGCTAACTACTTATTTTAAATGTTATTCTTATCCTAAACAAGATATAAAAAAACCTGAATAAGTTCAAGGGGAGGGTATTAGGAAGCAATGAAAGCTGAAACGCCCAATGAAAACAAGTCCTCCATTTAATTATTTTCTTGTTTTCAGTCCTTTGTGCTGCATTAGCGTGGTCACTGCACAGTAGTACAGATGTCTGCAACAAGAAAATGGGACAAGAAAAAAAACCCAAGTTCTAACATGGAATGAGAGGTTAGATAAGATGTCATCTCCAAAGTATGTGTCTTAACAGACTTGCAACATACTGTTGCAATGTGGGGTGCTAATGGAAAGGATAAGAGAGTGGGGGCCAAGAAGAGGGCGTCAAATCATTCTGCCTAATAACCCTCAACATTCTTAAAACGGCTGTACTAAATACAGACATCCTAGATCCTGAGTATTAGCCAGGGACCTGATTAGCCTAGATTTTTATATGTAAGCACAAAAACTAGAAATCTACATTTTTAAAAAAGGATAGAAACTGATATTTTCTGTATTTCCTGTACTTGATGGCAATTACAAAAAATAAGTTCGTTTATTATAATTTGTATGCTAATATGTATGCCCTAATCACTTGATAGCAACACAGCAGTTCTTGGGGTACAAATTCCTTACCTGTTGTGGAACACTTTCCACACCACACGAGTGTTCTCTGTACAGGCAGCTGTCAGCATGACATCCAGGTTGGAACCAAACATGTGAACCCCATTCAGGGAGCCAATCACAGAGAAGGGCAGCTAGGAGAGTAGCAGGTGAGCATTAATATCATTTTTCTATCATTTATAACAGTGCTTGTTTACAAAGTGCTTCACAATTCTCATCTGTTTCACCCTAATAACAACTCTGAATTTCCATAATGCCTGCTACAATTGAAAAGGACTATTTATGCTAGAAGCTTTCTTAAGATGCAATCTAATACACACTTTGCTTACTAGCAAATATATAAAGTTGTCTTACAACAAGTCAGATCACTGGCCTCTCTCACCAAGTATTGTCTACTTTAACGTATTCCTGTATGAAGTTTCCTGGAATCACTTCATTGCATGCAGCAATGAACTCTGATTCATGAAAGCTTACACTAATATTGTTAGATCTGAATCCATTAGTATCGTAAAAAACAACCAGATTTCTAAGGTGTGGGCTTTTGAAAGTCAAAGCTCTCAAAAGAATCTGATAAAGGGAGATTGAAAATCTAGTTGGTCTTTAATGTGCTACTGGACCGGAATCTTGCTCTTCTACGCAGACCAGCACGGCTACCCTAATCCACCTGAATTAGAATGGAGCTACTGGATACTTGTTTCATAAACATCTTCATTGTTTTCGGCCACAACACAAATCTACATCTCTTAGAAACCTGTATCCTTGTATTGTTGGGCAAACGGGAAGCCATGAGACTCCTTTGAGAGAGGAGAAGGAAACAGCACCCGCGACAACCCTCACCTGCTGCTTCACGGAGCCGCCCCGGCTCCTACAATACAAGGGCACCCCGCTGCTGGCTGTGAGGCACAGCAAGATCACGGAGTCTTCCCCTTCCTCCCACATCTTCGGACTGGGGAGCACCTCCGCCGGATCCCTACCCCGCTCTTTTCATTCATCTCACCAAATACCGACCACCCTTCCCAGATCTTTCTCCCAACTCAACACTGCCATCTTGACAACCCGCTGAATGCCGGGATAGACAAGCGGGCGCTATTGTCATGGTAACAGGCGCTCTGTAGTGATTGGTTAGTTGCATGTGCTGCTTCCCCCGCCTCCAGAAAGGAAGAAAATAAAGAGGGCAAAAATGTTTGGGTGTTGTGCGCATGCGCTTCTAAGGGCGGACAGGAAGGAGAGCGCTTCCGGTCGACTGGAAGCGAGGGGGAACTAGCCGGATGTTAGCACTGGGTAAGAAATGGGGAGGGGGAAGTGGAAGCCTTCGAGGGCGATATTGTCTTAGGGGATGCTGAGGCAGAAATCCCTCCTCCGTCGTCTCGCTCCTCCCTTTGTTTGGCACCTGCTTTTCTCTCTAGTGCGGAGAAAGCAGAGGCAGGGAATTTGAGGCTTCTTTTTCTGTAATACCAGGATGGGGACAAACAGTGTTAATTAATGTAGTCAGTGGACAGGTGGTTCAGGCTCAAACCAGAGGAAGTCTTCGCCCTTTTCCTTTTCCTTAGAACGTATAATTAATCTATGGAAGTTGCTCACGCAGTATGTGGACTTATAGCATCGATGACTTTGGTAAAAAGGGTAAGGTAAATTCATCGAGGATGGACTTCAGTGGCTGTTAAAATAGCAGTCATAAAAGGAAACCTGTGTGTATCGATCTGAGGACAAGGTGGTGTATTGGTTATAGTGTTGGACTGGAATCTGTGAGGCGTGGGTTCTGATCCACCTTGAAGCTTGCTCGGTGGCCTGGAGCCGTTTTGCCATCTCTCAGTCTTACTTTTGTCTCAGGAATGTTGTCACTCTGAGCTGCTTGGAGAAACAGTGAGATAAAAATGTACTACATGGATACATTTGGTTAATACACAGACATCCCAGCAGGCTACTTCGGAATGTAAGTTGGTGGAGTGGAGGTGAAAGCAATAGCAAAGGGCCTTACTTGGAGACTTCCTGGAAGCATTTGGTTGGCTACTGCTGGGGGAAAGTATGCATGCCTAGATGGATCTTAAGTCTAATCCCAGAGGCCTCGTATGGCCTGTGTATACTACCCAGGATCTGACTTACTTGTAGCTCCATTTCTGTTTAATTTTCCCTTGCCATCACCTTAACATCACTACTAAATTCTCAATCTCTATTCCTCTCTCTTTTCCATTGTTCTGCTCCCCCTCCAACCAGGAACTGCATGAATGTTGTTACTTTGAATAAATATTAATGAGCCACTGGTTTCAGTCTTGTCTGTCACTAACTTGTTGATATATTGTGGGTGTATAGCCCCTCCCTATCTTAGGTAGTTGGAGGAGATGGTGGTGCCAACACTGGACATGCCTGCTCAGCCCATGGGGATGGTAGCTGACGTGGTCTTCGTCATTGAGGGCACTGCCAATCTTGGACCTTACTTTGAGTCCTTGCGCAAGCATTATCTTCTACCTGCCATTGAGTGAGTATTGAGTGGGTTTCAGGATATAAGAACATCTCTATTGCAAGGAAAAAGAGATTCATGGGCGGTATAGGCACTGCTGGAGAAGGGAATGCTGTTAAGTGCTTCGGGCTTGGAAAGGCCTATGCAATTATTAACTTTACCTACTGCTAGGTTCTGGCCATTTGACTATACTATTATTTAAATGCCTAATAACATAAAATACATTTTTGGGCTTCTAATAAGTGTAAACTACAGATTATGGTATTAAATGCAACTTTGCTCTGGAAAATTGGAGATTCATGGAATCAGCAAATTCATTGCTGCTTTTCATATTTGTGCATGGCTGACTTAGCATGTTTGTGTGTTTAAAGAGCCTTTACAATTTTTTTTAAAAAAATCAGACTTTTAATCTTATACTTCTAATGGTGTTTAAAATAGCTGTTGTGCATCTAAAGGATAAAGAAAGGGAAAAACCTGATAGGGAGAAACAAATCTTTAGCTTTCTGTCTTTGCAGCTTCAAAGAAGCAATTGTCATGCTCAAGGACTAGGCACCTGTTCAGGCTGGGGTTGGGGAGCCTGTCAGGCAAAGTAGCTTACAAGTAGGTCAGGCAGTCCAGCAGTCTGAGTCAATACATAGGCAGGACAGTCCAATAACAAGGCAGGCAGCTGTAAGTCCGGGGGCCAAGCGCTTCCAGGCACAGGGTCTCAGGAAGTGGAGAGCTGGGTTGCTTCCATGCTGAGCCCTGCTTGGCGTTCTCCTTTTATCCTGGGCCTTAGGTCATAGACTCCGGTGCAGATATTCCCTCTTCGCCTGATTGCAGCCCCTTGCTCTCGGAGATCAGCTCCATCTGGTGCTGAGCTTGCAAATGTGCTCTTCTGCATCTTTCCCAAACAGCCACCCTTGTCCAGTTCCTCAGTCTTGAAGCTGTCTTGGGAGGCTCAGGCCTCTTGGGTGCTGGTTTCTCTTTTGCTCTGCACAAGCCCTCACCCGTGCCTGGCTGCGTTACTTGCCACTCTGTTGACAGCTCTCCTGGCACAGAAGCTGACTCCAGTGTCAGCTTCTCTGGCACAGAGGCTGGCTCTGCCGGCTCCTCTAGCTCCTTGTCCTCTGAAGAGGACTCGAGTGCAGGTGATAAGGTGACGGGTCAAGGCTGGTCCACAGCAGCAATTCTGCTTTTCTTCTCCCAAAACACCAACATATTTTGTACAAATTTATGTGTGAAGTCAGACACTATACAGCTCTACTCAGAAGTAATGTCTGTTGTTTTCAGTAGAGCTTGTCCCCATGTGAGTGTATATACAATACAATGTAATTTTTCATCCATAGTTTTCATCATTTCATTACATAGGATCATGATGTTAGACTACACATTTATTTGGAAATTCATCTTACCGACTTCAGTGAAATATATGTGTTAATGGGAAGCTTGGGAATTAAGTGCATCCAAATGGCATTTTATTAATAAATGGACTTTATATCCTGCCTTTTTGCCCATGTATTCAAGGCAGTTTAAAGTAATGGTTTATAGTCTGAAAGAGATGATAAAAAGGGGGACAGAGAAAGATGGAACAGGAAGAAGAACATTCAAATTCTCACCATTCTTCTTTCAAGTCAAAGATAACTGCTTCAAAAAGAGGAAATGCAGTTTCCAAATTCTGTAGGAAGATCAAGCATTAAAATGCAGTCTTAAGCTAGTACATATAATGAAGATGATTTAAACAATTAGAGGTTTCACTAAGATACAGTACAAAGGTATCCATGTTGTTTGTAATTTATGTTTTCCCCTGGCATTCAGCTGGGGCAATAAATATGGGGAATAAGTTAATTGGAATAACTATCATGAAAACGAGTCTCACAGTACTCTACTACTTTCTCAAATAGCACATGAATCTTCCATAAATTCTGTGTGTCACAGTCTGAGACAACCTTCAGCCTAGCCTTGTGTGTAGACTTTATTTTCTTTTGTTTCTAGGTACTTTAACGGTGGTCCTCCAGCAGAAACAGACTTTGGAGGAGATGTAAGTGCGCAGATGTGCCTTTTTTGCCAGAACTTGGGAAATGCCATCTTGAGGCCCACCATTCCACCGGCAGCTGTCCCCATTACAGGCACATGATTTGCAAGCAAAGGTGCAGCGAATGCATGGGCTGCGATCTCCGCTGCCCATTGACACCTCCTTCCCCCCTGCCAGAGAGCAAGCAGCTTGGACCATATGCCCCCGTGGTCATGGCACCCACATAGAGGTGTGGGCAGGGGGAGCTGCCCATCCAAGCATCAGGTGGGGCATGTGCCCCCCCAGAGGTGCAGCCTGCAGTGAGGGGGGCATGTGGCAACTGCTCTGCTGCAGGAGAGGGACCCACTGGTGGGGGTCGGGTTGCTGTCCCCCCCCCCCCGGCATGGTTGGAGGTAATCTCCCAGGCCACGTCTCCGGATAGGGCTGGCCTCCCCCTTCCGGCGTTGCACACGTGGGTGCAAGGGGAGTGTCCAGCTCCCCGCCCCTCCTACTGCCACAAAAGATCTCTCTGTGCTGATGAGGGGGGCCTCCTGGCGAGATCTGCTCTTAGCCGTGCCCTGCTGGGCAGGTGCTCACAGGAACCTTGCTTCAGTGGCTGCCACAGCCACCCCAGGACCTCCCGCAGCTGCTGACCAGCATCCTTGTGTTGGGGCAGAAGGGCTGTTTGCCGCAACCCAAAAGACCCCCTGGAGATGGTGGGTGAGGAGGTTGCAAGTGGGTGGCTCATCCAGCTTGAGTGACCTTCAGGTTACCTGGGCTGGTCCAATTGAAACTGTTAACCCTGCTGTAATGCAAGAGAGCTGGTGCATGCTTGCACAACCACACACATGCTTTGACTTCTCTGAACTAGTATTCCACATGGAATCACTGATCTAGGAGGGGCTATGGTCCTCCCATCACCTTTTTATTTTCTGCAGTACTCCCTGGGTTAACAGTCCCAGTTGGAACAGGGGAATGATAGGCAGCTAGCTGTCCAGACCCCCACTTTCACTAGTGAAGAGAAGAACCCCCTGGGGGCAAGGAACTCCTTTAAGTGGGTGTGTGCGCACGGCACATGGACTGGTTTGTATCCCCTCCTAGGAATCTTCCTCAGCCCTCTGGCCTCCACTGCCATCTACCTAGCACCTCAGACCCCCGTGGTGCTGGGGGGGGGGCTGATGGCCCTCCCCCCCACACACAGGTGAGACTCCATGTCCCACCCCATTTGCCTTGCTGCTATGTGGGGAGGGGCTGGACAGGATGGGGGTAGCATGCGGCGGCATCCCCCATGGGATCAATGAACTCCTACTCTGGGGGCCGAGCCACCCAACTGGTCAGAGGCCCCTGGTGGATCCTCAAGGCTGCCACTTCCTTGGCAGTCAAGGGTTGGGGACTGTCCCTGGGAATGTGCTGTGGGTCTGCCTCAGGAGGGAGTGGGGGGTGAGGGAGAGCTACTGTTAGCCACCGGCGAGCAAAGAAGCAGGAGGGAATAGTTGTTCGACACAGACTTCATTGAACCGCCAACAGTGAAGAGGATGTCTAGCCGCATGTAGCCAACTTCTCTCGGCTGGGACAGGAGCCATGCCTGTTTACCCCTCCTGGATCTGTGATTCCATGTTTATACAGAGTCTCAAACAACATGTCCAGCAATTTAAAGCAGATATTCCTGAACATATAATAACTTAAGCAGTCAGAAAATACCTGTAAAAATGTATACTGCGTTGCTGTATGTTTAGATGAAGACATTTCATTTCTCAAATTAAGTCTGGATACTTCAGCAATTTCTAAGAATATTCCAGTCATTCAGCAGTCAAGAATAAAAAGTATCAGTACCACTATTTAGCAACCAAGGTTTTTGCAACAGTAATAAAACTCCAAATTGTGTTGTGGCATCCCAAATGAGTAAAGATCCAATAAAGATCCAAAAATAATGTTTACGAGATCCATTTGCTGTTCACAATCCAAAATTAATATTTTCTAATAAGAGAGAATGGCTAGGCAATCCAGTCACATTGTTAAAAGTCTGCATTAGGCTGGGCGTGTTGCTAGATATACTACTTTGGTGCAAGTCACAGTCCCAGAACACAAGTTGCAGCCAAGCAGAAAATCACTCTCCCAGCTCACAAGAAGCGCAGTGCTGAAAATATTTCTGCCCAGAACCGTCCTTTCTAAATCAGCTTCTCACTCTTCTGCAGTATGGAGGTACCCAGTACAGCTTGGTGGTGTTCAATACGGTCGACTGCGCCCCCGAGTCATACGTGCAGTGCCACGCACCAACTAGCAGTGCTTATGAGTTCGTCACATGGCTTGACAGCATTCAGTGAGTTCGAGCAAAGATAATATTGGGAGATTGCAGTATATTCTTACAACTTAATTCTTTGCTAGAGGCTATTTGGATCAAGAAAGATGTTTCAGCAGACTAGTATGCCACCTGCAGAGGGAAGACCTGATGGAGGAATAGTAGTGGTGGTAGTAGTAGTAGTAGTAATAGTAGTAGTAGTAACAATAACCACCTGACTATGGAAGAAGAATGCAACAGTAGTCCCCATTGTCATCAGGGCACTGGGAACTGTTTAAACATTTTTTGCAACTTATATGGAAAAACTGCAGCTTTCTGGCATAACACCTACAGAATTGCAAAAGATGGCATTACTTGGAACCGCATACATATTGCACCGATACCTCTGGTGGAAACTTGTATCAGCTCAGGAAGGCCGATCAGTGATAACATGTGATCTTTATTTATTATTGATTGTGTTGCGTGTAATTTGAAGAATAATTCAATTTATATATCACTTTTCAGATCAACTTAACATCCACTCAGAGCGGTTTACAAAGTATATCATTATTATCCCCATAGCAACAATCACGCTGTGAGGTGGGTGGGGCTGAGAGAGCTCCTAGAAGCTGTGACTGACCCAAGGTCACCTAGCTGGCTTCAAGCGGAGGAGTGGGGAATCAAACCTGATTCTGCTGCTCTTAACTGCTACACCAAACTGGCTCTCCAATTGCTTCCAAATCTCATTCCTGAAAAGCTTTAAAATAGGAAGCAGTTCAAGCCCTGCTGCTTCACTTGTACAGCAAGAGTTCGTTGACTTACAGTTATGGCAGTATTAATTTTTTCAGTAATCAAACTGTTGAATCTTGTAAAAGAGGTACTGTTCTTTTAGATTAGCTTGTGGGTAGGAAAGAAGTAGATGTAGACTACTAAGTGTTGAGCCATTTGGGCTTTAGAACACCATGAGAGGGGTTGAAGCCCCTCCTCCTGCAGCACCACAATCCCAATCTAAATTGGGCTGTGGAGGGAACCCATACATGACTCACTAAAAACCATCACATCTAATTTGAGTCTAGGCAGGGTCAAAAGAGACAATGTCTGTGATTTCCAAGGGTAAGGTATGGTGTGTGTGGTTTCCAAAATGCCGGCTACAAAATCTAGAGGCTTGCATAGTTCGGTGCCAGATATGCACATCGCATGTATTGTTCAAGACCTTGTGTACTACCCATAGCGTCTTCGGTTAAAGGGACTCTGGTAGTGGGGCTGGGCCCTTTACCAGAGGTGTTGAAGCACTGCTGCCAGTTGGAGTAGATACTACTAGCCTAGTTGGGCCAAGTGTCCGGTTTGGTATACAGTGGTTTTACGTACACTTGGCTTCTGTCCAGGGTTTCAGAATGAGGCCTTTAGGTCCCATTGCTGGTTCAGTACCATTTTGTCTCCTTCATCTCAGGTTTGTGGGTGGCGGTGGAGAGAGTTGCAGTCTCATCTCAGAAGGGCTCAGCACGGCTCTGCAACTCTTCGATGACTTCAAAAAGATGAGAGAGCAAATGTAAGTTTTATATTTGGGGCATGGGTAAGGGAGAATGGGAAGCCAGGATGCGGTGTGTAGATGTACATGAGGGGTACCCATCTGTTTTTAGGACTTGCAAATGATCACTAGAGTTAGAAGTATGAAGCATTGCATTTATTTTGTGATTCTCTGTGGCTTTGAGAGTTTGGAGGTCTTCTCTAGAAGAAGACTCAGTGATGTGGAGTGGAATTTTTTTCCTGGAAATTTTTTTGCCCCACATATGTACATTTAATCTGTCTGTAGTTGTCTGGGCTGCTATGCTGCAGATCAATGATGTTAGATGGGCTAAATGCAGGATATGAAGTATGAACAAAAGATACTGCCTGTACCTTCTTTTGCTAATTTTATTTAAATTATGTATTTACATTTGAATTGTTACTCTGGTTAGGAAACATGGTTTGTGACCATTCTATTTTCAAAGTTAGTGAAGTGGCCAGCATCCAGATGCCATGCTTTAGCTGAATGTTAAACTCCCTGCCTTTGCCCTTTCCTTCTTGCATCTGTCCATTACAGTTGACTTGGATCTGAGACCCCACTCATACAAGCACATTCCCAATTTGTGAAATATCTGTAGGTGTTAAAACCATGGTTTAAATCCATAGTAATGGACCAATTGCTATAGTCAAGGCAGGACAAAGTCATCCTACCATATAAAAGGCAAGCCATATTGACAACGACTCACTTTTATCCCCGCGCAGGCGCACTCGCACGCCCCTCCACAGGGATAAAAGATGAGTCGTCACGGCTTGCCAAGGAAGCCCCAAGAAGGATCCCCCACTCCCACCCCCTGCCCCTGCTTACCTGGCTGGCGGGGGGAAAGGCTGGGGAATGTGTGTCTTAGGGCACTCTCCCTGGTGGCACAGTGTGGTCCTGCACGCTGCAGTAGGCCAATTTCAACCCGAAATTGGCTCGATTCAGCCTTCTGCAGAGCACAGGAGTACTCCAGGGCCTGTCGCACCCCCTGGCAGCGCTCCTGTACTCTGTGGTGGCCAGATTTGGCTTGAATTGGGGAGTAGCAGGGCGCAGGAGTGCGCCAGGGCCCTCTCCGACCCCTCTGCAGCGCTCCCGGGCTCTGCAGTGGCCCAGCTGAATTTGGCCCATTTTGGGATGATTTGGCTCACTGGAGCACTGGAGTGCTCCGGGGCCTGCTGCGCCCCCCTGGTAGTGCTCCCAGGTTCTGCAGTGGCTTGATTTGGCCTGAATTGGGTCTGTTTGGGGTCAGTTCGGCCCGCTGCAGAGTGCTGGAGCACCCTTTCCACCCTCCCAACAGTGCTTCCTGGCTCTGACGCCCAAATTGGGCCCATTTTGGTCCAATTCGACCCGCTGTGAAGTCCAGGAGAGCTCCAGGGCTCATCGCCCCCCACCCCCCAGCAGCGCTCCTGGGCTCCGCAGTGGCCTGATTCTGCCCAAATTGAGGCTAAATTGGGCAGCTGAGGAGCCCAGGAGCGCTTCAGGGCCCTTTCCACCCCTCCGACCCCAGCAGTGCTCCCAGGCCTATTTCAGGCCGATTGGGCCTGCTGCAGAGCGCAGGAGTACTCCAGGGCCCGTCGCGCCATCCCAGCAGCATTCCTACTCTCTGCAGCTGCCCGATTCAGCCTGCTGTTGAGTGCAGGAGCATTTCACAGGGCATCATGTGGCCTGCACAATGACATCACGTCCCAGAAGTGATGTCATCATATAGCCTAGGAGCACATGCACTTTGTGTGCGTGTGTGAGGACGACCCAAAGGTGAGTGCCAGGTCTTCCGCCTGGAGGGTAAGGGGACCTGGCAGCCTGGCCTGCGCCAGGCTCTGATGGACCGCAGAGGTGGTAGGGAGGCCTGACATGGCAGCACAGCCCTGCAGTATCCATGAAGGAGGTGGAGAGGCCTGGCACGGTGGCGCAGCCCTCTCAAGGTACTGCGGCGAGGGCCTGCCGAATCAGTTTTCTGGAGCCCGTTGTATTTTTTCCCACAACGGGCCCTGTTGCTAGTAAAAATAACAAAATCATAATATTCTTCTGACCTCTGCTTCACTTACAATCTTTTATATTCTCCCCAAATCAGAGGACCTACGCACAAAGTCTGCATCCTTATTTGCAACTCACCACCCTATTTGCTTCCAGCAGTGGAAAGTACCACATATTCTGGCTATACAACAGAGAACTTGGTTCAGAAGATTGGCGAGGTGAGTGAAAAGTTCTTCCTGGATTCCTCTGTTCTCCCAGAATTAGGGTTGCTGGCCCTAAACCCCAACCATAATTTGGGAGAGGTACCCCTGTTCAATCATCCATGTTTTTTTTTCCCTCTAGCGTGGCATCCACTTTTCCATTATCTCCCCACGTAAGCTGCCTGCGCTGCGTATTCTCTTTGAGAAGGCTGTAATGGGGGGCATGGATGCCCAGCTGAAGGACTACAACCAGGACCCTCGGCATATGATCCTCATCCGTGGCATGGTCCTGCCAGGTAAGAACTGGCCCAGGAGCAAATGGTTGGCTGTGACCAAGAAGCAGAGTGCAGAGTAGCTGTAGGCTGACAGATCTGTCTTGGAAGGTGGGAGAAAAAAGAATGCAGGAGAATGACGCTCCACAAAGGAGGATAGTTTCCACAGCAGACCCACCTAACCAAGGATGACTAGGCATCTTTGGAAGGCAGCTAACAGCATAGTAGTACTCCTTGGCCTGGCTCCATCGCTTCATATTGCAGGCGCAGGATGGTTGTTTTTACCATTGGATCTTGTATTCAGGTTGCTAATGTGTATTCTGCAGTTAGGCACCCGCACAACAAAGGCACCAAATATGGTGTGAAGGTTCAGAATTCACCTTTCTGACATAACCTCAACTTTCATTTAAATAATAAAGTGCAAATTGCTAGCCCTTACTGGCTACAAAGGTGAGCTTCAAAAACTCATGGCACATGCCAAGTGAAATCCTAGAAACCAGTGGAATGACTGGGTAAGACTTCTAAGCATTTGGACTTCCATTTCTGGTCTTGCTCTTTGTTCTTTTGAACAGCTGTCATTATAAAGCTGCCTCACCCTAATTGGTACATGTAGTTCAGTTTTGTCTGCTCCGACTAGCTGTGGCTCTCAGACAGAGAGGTTTTCTCCAACACCTGCTACCAGAGATCCTTTAACTGGAGATCTCACCATCATGTTTTAATCTTGCCTTTCCTCTGGGAAGCTCAAGTTGCCTTACGCAGTTCTGCGCCTCCTACCCCCATATGATCTTTGCACCACTCCTATGAAGTATTATTTATTTGTTTTTCTCCCCATTTTCCTCTCCTCCATTTTATGCTCATGACAAGCCTGCGAGGTAGGTTAGGCTGTGTGTGTGTGACTGGCCCAGGGTGACCCAGTGAGCTCCCATGGCGGAGTGGGGACTCATACCTGGGTCTCCCTGATCCTAGTCCACACTTCCCAATATCATGAAAGGTTTGAAACCCTTCTCTCCTTGAGAAGTCACGTAAGAGGTTGAGCCCATCTGTAGCAATGGGGCTACGGTCTTTTAAGAGACTAAATGTGAAAGGAACTTGGGGGGGGGGGTCATCAGGTGGACAAAATCTCTGGGAATTGATCTACTCAGAGATGTGGGCAGTGGAGGAAGAGGATCCCAGTTGGGGTCTAGCAGCTGGAGACCCAGGTTGGCGGGATAACTTCCTCAGTCCCCTACAGTACTGAAAGGGGTGCTGGCAAGGCTCCTCCCTCCACACTAGGGCCTTCTATTTGCCCTTCTAATTGCAACATTTTTTGAAGTAAGCAGAGAACTGCTTCTGCAGTGCCTGAAAAGTGCACCAAGCCAAGGTATCAGATCCAGGCCTTATTACTGGAGCCGGGACTGTGAGCGAAGGGTGGTGTCTTCACGTCAACCCTCTCTTGCCAGCTAACGCTGCCTCTTTCTTTGTCTTCAGTCGGAGGAGGAACTGCCTCCAATGCCCTGCAGCCCAAACAGGCCGTACCTCAGCCGCAGCTCCCCACAGTGCCGCCACAGCTTCCTGCCACCCCTCCACAAGCCCTGCCGCCAGTTTCCCAGCCATACCAGGTCCGTCCTGTAACCTGGGAGGTGAGGGTGGGTGGGCTGTTGCCTCCCAAAGTATGTGCACCAGCTCTGACTTCTGATTCCTTCTTCAGGTCACGCCACCCTCCACCCTCACTGCTGCTCAGGCAGCTGCTCAGTCTGCTGTGGAGGCTGCCAAGAACCAGAAAGCAGGCCTGGGCACTCGCTGTGAGTCTTTGCCTGTCTCCTAAGCCCAGGGTGGGAAGAATGGGGGGAGGGGGTAGACTTGAGGAGGTGAAGGGGTTATTGGTGTGTTTGCGTCAGCCCTCTCTCGCCAACCAATATCCCCTAAGGTGGCAGGATGAAGACGGCAGGTCCTGTTAGCGTGTTGCCTTCTTGCTCTGTCTCCCCTTCTCTGTAGTCTCCCCCTTGAACCCCATGCAACCTACCTTCAGTCCTGCTCCTGCACAGACTCACCCAGGCAGCTCAGTCCCAGCCCTGCCTCCAAAGCTTCCTGCCTCTTCCCAGTCCAGTCTGGTCTCCACCGTAACCACAGGCTCTGGAATGTTAGTCCAGCCGACTGTGCAGACTCCTCCACAGCCTGGTGCCTCCGCCATGGTAAGTATAGTCCCCAACAATTTGGCCATGTGCGCACACCGGATCTTTCTGCTCTGAGGCGACCACGCTTCCATCTTGACAACAGCAGACCTGCTCATGACTGTTCCCCAACTTTACCCTTCCAGCCTAGTGGCATAGCTCCCAACAACATGAACGTTAATCAGCCGGCCACGGCACAAATCGGTGCGACTCAGCAGTCAGTCACCAACAAGGTGATGGCGTGGAGCGGAGTGCTGGAGTGGCAGGAGGTGAGGTCTGAATTGCAGGGGGTGGGGATGAGCTGAGAACCAGGACCCCCCTTGCCCTGGCATGTTTTGACTTTCTTCCTGTCCCTTTTCTTCAGAAGCCCAAGCCAACTTCTGTGGATTCCAATACCAAGCTTACTCGTTCCCTTCCTTGTCAAGTCTATGTCAATCAAGGGGAGAACTTGTAAGTTTCTGGGGTTCCCTTTTTCCTGTCAGTCTGCAGCTCAGAGGATAGGGGAGGGTGGCTGTTTGGGGGTGGCCAGGGAGGTGTGACACCAAACTAGAACTATTATGGACGTACTGTAAATAGACCGCGAGCATGGAGGGTTTGGAAGGGATGGGGAAAATTGAGCAAATGATGGAGATCACTTCTCTGACTTAACAACGCGATGCTCAGGGAGCCAGAACGGACCCTCATCCCAGCTCAGAAAGGTCTTGCTTGTAAATGTGGGGTGGTTGGATGGGGAAACGTGGAAAGGACCTAAGGCTTAGGAGCCCTTTTGCGTCATCTTCCTTATAGAATAAAGCCTTTGGCTGAGGGCCAGCTGGTGTCCCCCTTCTTCCACCTAAGACCACCACTTTTTCTGGGACTGCCCTCGGCCATGTGCTACACCAATGCATGTGCCCATATACAGACTCCCAACTGTTTAAGTAGCCGTGTCTGGACTATTTTAATGATTGTTTTAAGATTATTATTGATTTTATAGTTTTATGATCAACTTACTATATTTTATGAATGTTTTGAGCCACCTTGAGCCCATTTGTGGGGAGGGAGGGGGTATAAATCAAATCAAATAAATAATAAATAAATGGGATGCAAATAAGTTGTTCTGGCTCAAGGTAGATGGGAGTGTAGAGTCTCTCAGCTTGGAGATCTGTAGCTGTCAAGTCTCTTCTTTTTGAGGTTAGATCCTCTTGTGCTGAGAGCATGGCCTTCCCTGTGGTTGCATCTTATTGGGGAGACTCAAGTAGAACATCACGGTGCTTTCTTGTCTCCTTAAAAAAAGCTCTTTTCTTTATCGTAAATCTCTTGGTTGGCTATAGGTGGCCTTGAGAATTTTTTTGTAGCAGACTGTTAACTATTTTAATAATGTCTAGGTTGAATAGAATCATGACCTCCTGGGTACAGAGCGAGCCGCTGACTCTCCTGTCCTTGCCCCCCTTCTAGGAAGGCCGAGCAGTGGCCACAGAAGCTCATCATGCAGCTAATCCCCCAGCAGCTCCTGGTAAGAAGAAGAGCTTGTGGTCTCCGTGGCCTGACTCAAGAGCCAGAGCAGTACAGTATCTTCTAGCTCATTGGGTCTGAACCATGGGAAACCTGGCTTCATTTCCCTGCTTGGACAACCTTTGTGGGTGTCACTGTTACCTTTGTTACAGTTACTTCCACTATAAAATGGGGGGGGGGGTTGTAATAAACCCTCCCATTCAAAGTGGTTCTTAAAAGAGGGTACTTGGTGTGGGGGCAGCTTCGTCAGTACTGAAATGGGTTGCGAGTTGTTGGCCTACCAGCGATCTTCATAATTTGCATGCATTTTCTGTGCAGCGCTGTTAGCAAGCAGGTTGCCCCATGGCTGTCTTTAGCCATTAGAGGCTGGAACTTTATTGACTTCTTACTCCTCCGTGATTTTGCCTGTTGGAAATCATTGAGAGCCACAATGGTGTGGTGTTTGGAGTGTAGGACTAGGATCTGGGAGACCCAAGTTTGAATCCCCTCTCTGCCATGGAAGCTCACTGGGGACCGTGGGCCAGTTACACACCGTCAGCCTAACCTACCTCCCAGGGTTGTTGTGAGGATGAAACAGAGGAGAATGATGTAAGCCGCTTTGGGTCCCCCATTGGGGAGAAAGACAGGGTATAAATAAATAAAATGTGATACTAATACTTCTGTACATGCAATGTATGATGTTCTCATGTATTTCGTGATTTCTGTACTATAGGACAACTCACGTTGTTCAGGATTTGCGTTTACTCATGCCATGTCCCAGTTACTGCTGTCGGTATACGAAGCTCAGGTTTCCTTGGGCTTAAACATTGGCTTCCTTTGTTTCCCTGCAGACCACCCTGGGGCACTTGTTCCGCAATTCACGCATGGTGCAGTTCCATTTTACGAACAAGGACCTGGAGTCGCTGAAGGGACTCTACCGCATCATGGGCAATGGATTTGTAAGAGGAGAGCAGGAGGGTGGGGTGTGTGTGGGGATGGGTGGGTGGGGGTGGGGTGGTGATTTTGAAAATGCAGAATCGTCCTGGTATGCCTCGTGTACCAGGGCTGAATGTTGCTGTTGGCAGGAGGCTGAACCATGAGCTCTGGAGGCGGGGTTTCTTGCCCATTGGGTAGAGCCTGGCAGTCATGGCTGGCAAATCCTAGCCGTGGGAACAGAACCTCCCCCTTTTATAGGTGGGGTTTCTTAATCATGTGGGCAGAGTCTTAATCCTGCATTAGGCTTCTTAGTGCTCTCGGGGAGGAAAAAACACTTCTTAGCCGTCATAGATAGAAATTCTGTAGCAGATGCATGTTGGCCTAATTTTTCCCCCCTCTGAGCCAGGCAGGCTGTGTGCATTTCCCTCACACGACTCCTTGTGAAGTGCGAGTGCTGATGTTGCTGTATTCTTCTAAGAAGAAAATCTTCATGGGGCTCATTCCCTATGACCAGAGTGGCTTTGTCAACGGCATTCGACAGGTCATCACCAACCACAAACAAGTTCAGCAACAAAAGGTCGGTGGCTGCTCCCTCCACGCGGGATTCTTTCTCATTCTCTCTTCCCCACACAGAGAAAATACATTGGGGCCCGGTTCACTGAGGTCTTGGCTTCTGCACTCCTGGGGGTCCCTAACTCTCTCTTAACCTCATAAAACCAATAACTTCTTTTCCCCAGCAGTGTGGGATAAGAGAACAATCTGTGGTTTGAATCCTTGGTAAAATCTCACCTCTGCCACAAACTTACTGAGTGGCCTTAGCTACTTTTTCTCAATGCTGGTCCCTTATCTGCAGTATGAGGACAATAATATTGCTCTTGTGATGATGAACTGGTATATGAAGTGCTTTAAATATTGAAAGTGGTAGACAGATGCTATGTCACTGATTTTGGGGCCAAACGCCCTGCCCCCAGGGGGTAATCTACAAATCTTGGGGACAGTCTCTGGGGACAATGGTGGAGGGGGCATTTGGGATTTTAGGCAGCTCTTTATCCCTTCTTATAGTGTAAAACAGCTTCTGCCAGTGGGGGAAGGCTGTTTTACACTGCACACTGACAGTAAAATCCCAGCTCTCTCCCCCAGGCCCTTTAAAAAAAAAAAGTGGCACACCAAAATAAAATCGAATGTTTAAAGAGTTGGCTGAGGGCTACCAGGCACAAGAGTCTCTGACAGTATAGCTGAGATCCATATACCATATAACTATAAACCAAGTTGCTTTGTCAGGAGTGCCATCAATGCTGCAAGCTTGGTGGACAGTAGTGGATTAGAGGTTAAGAACCACAGTGCTAAATAGGATGGTAACACCCCACTTCCCAATGTATGGCCTTTATGGCACAGTGGCAAAATGTGCTGTACTGTTCCTTGACAGCTACAAGTCTCCTGTGCTTCTAGAAGCAGTTTGTAGTCTCTGAACATTTTCATCGTTTTTCAGATCAGCTGGTAAATGGGGAGAGATACATTTTTAGCTTGGATCTGTTGTGAGTGAACTGAACCTTCCTTTCAGCTTTTGGTCCAGCTTTTTGAGCGTTTGTTGTCATTTAACTGCATCTTTTGTTTGCAAGTTTGCTTTTTGGTTAACTTTCCAGTCTCCATAGGCATTTAGTGAAGGGCATATGTAGGCTTTTTAAAAAATCTAAGTGGTGCCAGCGAGTCCACAAGTGGTCACTTCTGGCCTGGCACATTCCCCCTTAGTTCCCATTGTTTTTCTTCTCCCTCTTTCTTTCTCTTCACAGCAAATGGGAGGGTCTCAGCCCATGGGATCCGCACCTGGCACACAGAACTTCCTGCCAAAGCAACCTGGGGCTTTGCCTGTGGCACAGGGAGTCCAGCAACAGGTAAGAAGGTGTTGTCAGATGAAGTTGTCCTTAACTATTTTAGTGACTGCAGCCAAATGAGGAAGGATGTTCAATCTGAGTGATGAATCTTACTGCCTCTTTGCCTGTCTCAGTGGTTTCCCACTCTCTGTCTTTCTCTCTCACTCTTCCTTCTCCTGCAGATGGGTGGCCAGCAAGTGAGCCCCGGTATGCCTCAGGTGGGAATCATGGAAGAACAGCAACGGCAACAGGGCATGGTGAGTCATAGGGAAGTTTGCTTAATCAATTTGGGGTGGAATCCCTGGAAATCCTTTGTTTCATGCAGTTCAACCAGATCATATGAAGCTGCCTTTTATCAAGTCAGAGTAGATATTGCTGACCTTGATAGACAAGTGATCTGACTTGCAGTGGTGCTCTCCAGGTTCCCTGGCAGAGGTCTTTCTCATCACTGATCATTTTGTCTGGGGATGCAAGGAATTGAACCTGGGACCTTCTGCATGCAAAGTAGAGGCTCTCCCACTGAGCCGCAGCCCCTCCCCATATCAGCCCCATGGGGTTGAGTCCCAGAACTCAAAAGGAAGAATCAGGTTATGGGATGTATCCAAGCATTAAGTCAGCAATTCAGTGTTGCCACCAGTGTAATACTTGCTCTGGAACCTGCGTGACTCAAGCATTATCACAGGGTCTCCCCTCATCTATGCTCACCTTCATTGCAGCACAAGAAAGTGCAGCAACAGGCTGTCTAGTTGTTCATGGTTTTTTTAAATCTACACATTCCTTTTTTCTTAAAATCTTTCATTCCCCCACCCACCCCCAGCCGTGCTGTGATGAACCCTCTATTACAAGCCACCTTGCCCCTCACACTATGCCTCATAAAACTGACCTGGTTCAAAAGCTGCTGTGTGAGTAATGCATACCTGCCTGGCTGTACCGGATCACTAATGCATAGCAGACTCTGCAGCGGCTCTTCTGCCTTCAGGGGATTAATCTCTGCATGTGACTTGGTTGCCTTTGAACTCTGGAAACATCCATCTCTGTGTCTTGTTTTCTTTCTTCTTTGACCCAGATGCCAATTAGAATGCAGCAACCCCAGCCAGCTGCTCCACCCACCAGTCAACCCCCCCAGGCACCAGGTCCCCCACAGCCTGGACCACAGGCCAACCAAGGAGGTGCGATGCTTCGGCCCCAGAACCCTGGTGCCAACCCTCAGCTTCGCAGCCTCCTCCTGAGCCAACAGCCAGTAAGCATCAGGATTCCTCTTTCCAGCAAGGCCTTGGCTTGCTTAGGGGGTTCCATTATTTTTGTACAGAGTCTGTTGTGATCAATCTTTGCATTTACAACAAAGAGGTGGGCCCTTCGCCTGGAGGGGTGGTTGTCCCATAATCCTTTCCTCTCTGTGAAGCAGGTGGTGCTTGACAGAAAGTATCTTTTCTTTCTCCTTTGGAGGAAGGCTTTGTGGACTGATAAACTGATGTGGCAAATCGTTGCCGCCTTTCTGGTGGTCGAGTAGATCCATCATCTACTTTCATCATTTTATCATTGTCTGGTATACTTTTAATTAAAATACATATTAATTTTAGTAGCCTATGCCTTAATGCAGATGTGACAAATAAATATTCCAAAGTCCTTGGCTTTAGCATTTAACATCAGTAGTTTGACCATGACCCTACGCTCACTCAGAAATCAGTTGCTGACATTTAATGCAGAGTTTCATGTTTCTGGTGTTGGTGGGGAGGGGAGAGGAACTTTTTTTAATCCTTCCATTCTATTTTTACAGTCTTGATATCCTCTTATAAAACATTCTGATTTCATGAAGTATATTCTGTAAATAGTTGAATTGCAGTGATCCAAGCAAATAGCTGCAGTGATCCAAGCAACGGTTACCTTGGCCCAAGGGAGGCCTGCCTGGCCTTGACCAGAGCCAGGGCCTTTTTGGTCCTGGCACCGAACTGGTGGAAATCTCTGTCTGAGGAAACCAGGGCCTGGCAGGATTTATTATCTTTCCGCTGGGCCTGTAAGACAGAAATGTGCTGCCAGGTATATGGTGGAGGCTAGGTTGGGCCCTCATCAGCCACACTAAAGATCTGTCCACCACCCTATATATGAGCCTATATATGAGCTAGACCCTGAAATGTAGTATTTTATTGTCACCATCTGAAGAGAAGCTGTATTGTATTTAGTGTATAAAGTTTTAATGCTATTTGGATAATGTTTTATCTGTTTTTAACTGTTATTCATGTAAATTGAAATATTATACTCCGCCCTGAGCCCGCCTGGTGGGGAGGGCGGACTAAAAATCTAATATAACGAATAACGAACCTCCCCCCCAGCCCAAGTTTCTAGCCCTTCCTCTCTTCATTAGGAGAACAAGGCAAAAGGAGATCTCCCATGGAATCACCAGGGTCATTGTGCACTGAGCCTTTACATTTTGTTCATTCATTTATAAGTCTGTCTCCACAATGGGCTAAGACAGATGTGTTTCTCAGTGAAAACAGAATGTCCTCAGGGGAAGTCAGAGATGCAGTGCAAGTGGTTTGAACACAGTTTCTGCTCAGAAACTAAATGCCTTGAAACTTGGCAAGTATGTATTAAAACCATTCCCACCACATTTTAGAAGACATTGTTTTGCCACCCTCAGCTGGCTAGAAAGGGAAGGAACCAGGGTCCAAAGCTTCAAGAAGGTCATGTGGGAAGAGGGATGGGGATCCTCCCATCTGATAGAAGATGAAAAAGCCTTTTATAAGAGGGCCACCAGATGTATGTAAGCTGCCTTGGAAGAGGGCAAAGCATTTGACAGAGGAACAGCAGCAGTGCTGAGAGTCCCTTTCATTTAAACCTTGCCCTGCAACTGGGCAGGGAGGACTCCTTTCCTGGAAAGGCCCTGCCTCTAGAACCACTGAAAAGACTCACCTGCTCAAGCCTGCGTCTCTCCCTCCACTGAGAATAAATTTACATGGTGAGACGCAACTGCCTAATCTTTCCGTCCTGTCCTTTCATCTGTACGTAGCCCCAAGCCGGAGTCCCTCAGTCCCAGCCACCCCTCCACCACCTCCAGCAGGGTTCTCCAGGCATGTTGCCGCACCAGCCCATGGGACAGGCTTTGGGGCATCAGCCTCCTGGACAGCAGCAGCTCCAACTCCCGGGACAGCCCCTCATGCACCAAGCCCCTGGACAGCAGTGGCCTGCGCAGATGGCACCCCGGGCACCATTGCAAGGTACCATGGAGGCTTTACATATCCATGCAAAAACAGCCCTTCCCCACACCAGAGGCAGTTGGGAGTGAGACCTGGGGAAGGGATCTTTGCTTGGGAAGTTTTCCTGTCCCAGAGATGTCCCCACATGTGCCCTTTCAACCAGTGATGTTCCCTCCCTCCTTTTCTGCCCTCTCCCCAGGTCAAATGCTGATGAACGCCGGTCCCCGGGGACCTGTATCCCAGCAAGGTTTGCAGCAGGTTCCAGCCCCGAGCGTCATGGAGGATGATATCCTCATGGACCTCATCTGATGGTTGAGGATCTTGCTCCAGCATCACCTGGAACTGAAACGGTTTCTGGTCTCGAGGGAATACTTCCCTGCTTGGAGACCATCACACCTTTTTCTTACGTGTAATATTTCCCTGTTTGTTTGCAAATATTAATCTCTTTCCCTTCTGTGTCTTGATCTTTCTTGAGAAAGGTTCCTATCTGCAGTAACCAAGCCAGCGGCTCTGCTTTCCTTTTCCCATGTTCGGTACTCCTTGTGAAACACTGGGCTATGTAGCACTTGTCAGAGATGGGGAAGGGAAACCAGAGTCTTCACTCAGCCCAACCCAAGTTTTCAAGCCCCCTTAATACCCCTCCACCCAGAGTTCTTGGTTCCATTATCCCCGTTCGAGTCCTACTTTATTTGTAATTTTTTGTCTGCCTGAGGTTCAGGGCAGATTATACAGTGCATTGATACGTCCAATAAGGTGGTGCATCCAGTAAACAGTGTAATAGGATTCAGATTGCAGAAGATCTTTTATTTCTCCCAGCGTCTTCATGATCACATGCATGTTGTGCATTTCATGCTGGGAATTTTAATTCTCAGGTACCTGCAGGCCTGATCTGGATTGGGACTGTAGCGTGCAGGGGGAGAGGAGGCTTTATGCCTTGCCCCCTCACCATGTTCCTGACCTGAAACGGTCCCAAGGGGCAGTTATTTGCTACATTAGTGACACCTAGGAGTACCCTATTAGTACGCATGGAGGCCCCTAGTAGGGCGAGTGGTCCCTCCCCCTGTGGCCATTTCAGGAAAATGACATTTGGGGGCAGGTATAAGCACCCTTTCTACCTGTGGTCCTCATCCAACTTGGGCCCTGCACACCTGGGAAATGAGCATCCGGCAGAGAACTTGCAACACGTTTGATCTTGGGGACTGAGTAGAAGACGTAATGCGTTTGTTTTGCCCTCATCATTTCTAAGGATAGGGGTGGAGCTGTGAGAACTTGAGGGTGTCAAGTAAGGAAAGAGACTCTGGGCATTCTCCTAGGAGAGCACTGGAGAGGGATTGTGACCCAGGACTTAGGGGACTGAAGCTGTTTGGAGCTTTCAGAGGGGAGCCACAGGGTTGGAGGGAGGGGCTGTCCCCTGGAGAGGTACGAAAGAAGATCTGGGCTTAATCCCTTGATCCCTTAAGGCTCAAAAACTGACACCCTGAATGAAAGCCTCTTAGGAGCTCACCTGCCCCTCTGCCTCTGGTTTTCATGGCCTTTGATTCCTATACTCTTTGCTGCCTGGTACAATCCCGTGTCCCTACATTTGTTCCTTTTTTAACTACACACACACATACCCGCACCACCACATTGTAGCACATATGCAGAAAATCCAAGTTGATCTTCAGTTAATAGGTTGATGTAACTGAATTAAGTCATACATTTTCTTGTTTCAATATAGGAATTCCCTTACAACTGAAATCAGGATCCATGGATAGTAGTGAGTTGGGGGGGGGGACTTAAAAACTAAGCATCTTTAGGTGCTGCATTAGTTTTAGTGTCCTAAAGAGGATGGAATGATTGGGAAATGATGTGAAAGGCAGAAGGGGCTGTTAAGAAAGCAAGCAGGGGAGGAATAGCCCTAGTGCATCAGAACAATCTGAAGGGATGCCAGAAACCAGGATTTCTGTTTTGCATTTGTCAACGGAACCACTCCCAGAGAGGCACACCACCTTCTTGGTCTTGAATGGCATTTATTGGTCACTTCCTCCCTGCGCCCCTTTCACTGGGAAAAGGCACGTTGGTTGATGCAGAAATCGGGCCCAATGCTCCGAACGGTGCAGTCGCTGGAGTCCACCTTGCAGAGGTCACAATGGCAACTAAGGGCCACAGGGTAGGTAAAGGATGGGTCGACTCTCGTTGAGCATCCTCGCAGGCGCACGGTCTCATAGCGCACATCCTTGTAGGTGCAGACTCTTTGGACAAAGGGTGAGACCACATCGAACAATATCTCCTGTAAAGGGCAAGAGTTTAGAAGTGAGACCTCTGCGGGACCAGCCTCCCTCCCGTTTATGTCTGAGAAAGAGGTTTAAACAGAGTCCTCCATCACCTTTCTGTTAGTGCCCGCCTCCCATTTACTCAAGCCACTTCCCCATTCTGGTATTTATATTTGAATTCCAAAGTGCCCTGCATTTTTCCCCTTTCAGCTCTACACAGGCTGGCACCACAAGGACAAAAAGTCTGCCGTTCTGCAATAACATCAGCACATGTGGGTTTCCCCCCACCCTACGGAGTGGGGATTTGTTTTTCCCCATAAGAAGCAGAATGCTAGTAGGTGGTGAAATGCACATGGCTACTGGCACCACCCAAGACCCAGGGACCTATGAGTAATGGGTGCTCCTGTATTTGTACATCTTTTATTTTCCTCTCCAAAATGGCTCTAAATGGGACGCTCTGGAAATAAGCGGATAGCTGCCTATAAAACTCTTTTCTGGTCCATTCCTGGTGAGTCTCATGCTAAGATGGGATTCGATGACTGCTTCAGTCAGGTCCACGCACCACCATAAGGATATTTTCTAGATCTTTTCCCCACCCCTGCCATTTCACATGCCTACACGCACCCTCGTCTCGCAGTAGCCGCCGCAGATAGTGGTGGGGATACTCATGCAGACAGGGCAGTCGTCCTTCTCAGCAGCAATGGTAGCATTGATAGGGCGGCAGGATGGGCTTCTAACAGGATTGTTCCTCTGGCCAATGCAGTGGGTGGCCATCACAAGTAAGAACGCCACCAGCAAGGGCTTTTCCTGGAGAGAAACGGGGGAAGAGCTGAGAAGCCAAAAGCTAGCAAGAAGACGAAATGCAAGTGAGAAGGGGTATACACAATGTTTTGAGTAGGCCTGGCATTTCATCTGTGTATTTGTACGTGACATCCGTTTGAGATGAGCAGCCAGCCTCGTATGATAACACCTGCAGTTGTGCCTTTGGTGTGTGGGGGTGTAGTGACTGAATGTTCTGATATGTTGGAGCTGAGTGATCAGATGGCAAGACGCACACCCAAGCCTACACAGTGCTTTAAAGAGGATAAGCCTATCAGGACATTTACCAGGGTGCTCCCAGCTTCTGGCATTCATCCACTGTAACTGTTCTTAGTGAGTTACGGGTCTGTCAAATTCTGGCTGCTTGTGCTGCTTCCATACAGCGTAGATTCTTCTGCTTTGCATTCATCACTGCTGCAACTGCAGCCTGCACCTTATCAACAGAGCTTCCACACAGGAGTTTTCTGCACACTCTCCTCCCATCAGCCACCATTTTCCTGTTGTGCCACCAGAGGATTTTTTTTCAGGACTTCTTAAAAAAGCAGTCATTGTTGCAGCGCTATAGTAATCGACATTTTTTTTAAAAAAGCCTTCAGTGGCACAGTGAGGGAAATGGTGCCAACGCGGGTAGGGCATTTGCAGGGCAAGGAAACACACCTTTCTTTCCTGATGTTGTGATAACATGCTTGGACAGATTTTCCCAAAAAGATCAGGGCTGGAGAGCGTGTTCTGAGGACAGAATAATGATTAGAGCAGTGTGCATCGAAGCTGCTGAAAAGGGGCTGCTGTTGGGAAACAAAAACAAAGAAAAGCCTCTGTGTAAACAGCTTCAGATTTTCTGTTTTTTGGGGGGTAGGCTGAGCAGCAACTATAGTATTGATCTGCTACAAGATTGGAGCTATAAAGAGGATACGGAAAGAGACTCTCTCATGCTCATTTTTAAAAAGTCTCGCCCTTTAATTTATGGAGATGTAAAACTCTACAAGGTATATTCTATCCAGGTGCTCTGTGAAAAATAAGCCAGCTTCCAGGGTTCTGGCCAGTGCATGCAGGAACATGAGGATGATGATCAAGCATGGGGCAGATCAGCCTAGTCTTTTATTTAGCAAGCGTCCCATAAATGTACCTTTAGGCTATACAGTTAGAGAAACTGCAGCTTCTTCGGAACGAATTGAGGCACGGGACTCCTTTTCAGCTGGGATTCTTTTGCCTCCCATCTCATTTTGGATGGCGGGCCTGCTCCACTCTTACAGTGCGCAGGATGAGAAAAGGTACAAGCTCACTCTCTAATATGTGCTAAATTGATGAGGCCGAGATCCTGCTCCCCCACCACCGCCCCAATTGTTATATGACAAGTTGTTCAGTTGCAGCTATTCATGTGTTTGGAAAGTGGTTCTTCACATGTTACATCTCAACCCATAGACATGCTTACTCAGTAGACGACCATTGGGGATATGTGATCACGCCCTTAATGTAATGTAACCTCAAAACAGCAGTGTGTGTGCACAATAGAGGTCATGATGCTTTTAGCCCTATGGGGCAGGAAAGTCACAATATCGGCACCTTTCTCCTTTTTCCCTATCAGCACTAAAAGCCCCCATATGGGTCGTTTTGATGAGGGAAACGGGGGATAGAGATTTTTTAAAGATCCTTTTTTGGCACTGGGGCCTTGATATGTATCTCCCCCCCCCCCCGCCGCCCACACCCCACACATCTTTTTGTAATTAAGTTCTTTTTCACCGGGAGTGTAGATCTCTGATTCTTGTAAGTAGTTTGGGCCTGAGTTACACCAAGTTCATTCCAGAGGGGCTAGCTGTATGAGCAAAATGAAGACAAGTCTTGTGGCACGTTTTTGAAGACAGAGTTTTATCCTAGCTTAAATGCTTCTTCAAAGGCACTGCACAAATCCTCAAGCAGTCAATGTATGTACAAGGTTTGAAATAAAACAACAGGGCTGCAGGACACAAAAGCACAGAGTGAAATGTAATATCAGTTCAGTTATAATGAGGAAAAATAGACTATTCATTACCTATGCTATTGTAGCATAAGCTTTCGAGAGCCACAGCTCTTTGTCAGATGCATCTGACGAAGAGAGCTGTGGCTCTCGAAAGCTTATGCTACAATAAAATTGATTAGTCTTAAAAATTCTATTGGATTCTTTGCTATTTTCTACTGCAGACTAACACGGCTAACTCATCTGGATCTCTGCCAAGTTAAATTAGTTGTGGGCAGGAAGGTGCCGATTTTGTTAAGAGAGTCACATTGATGGATGAGGATAGCTCCCTAGTAGGGTAGAGTGTTGCAGGCTCAGTAGCAACTTTTCTATTTCAAACGCTTAAAAATTGTCTTGCATTAACAAGAAAAATCAGCACCTCTCAGGCCTTCCTGTTGGCTAGCCCCCAAGACCTACCCATCCATCCCATTCCTGGTTGCACAATTTCCCCTTCGTTGCACATACCTGTATTAACTTCATAGTGGTGTCTGGGCTGGACTGCTTCAGAGCATCTCTGCCTTTGTCATCTTTTTATAGTGTGAAGTCCTAACTCCCCCCTCCCAGCATGAAATGAAGGTCAAGCATATCTGGTTGCCATCCGGGCTGTTTCCTCTAAGGCCAGCTTCCAGCATTCTCTTCCAGCAAGGCTGTGCTCCCCCCACCGCCAGTCCTTGCAACCAAATTCACCCGGAATCCTATTTATGAGCACCCAAATCAGAATCTCTTTCACTGCAATAACCATTAGAGAGGCATGGATTTAATAATGGAATCTTTTATTTTTTTCTCAATGCAGCTGCATTCCCTCTTTTCTACAAGGAATTCAGGGTGGTGTGTGTTTTTCCTGATTCTTCTCAGCTACTCTACAACATAGGTTAGACGTGACAGGAGCACCTGCCCCAGAGTCAACCTGAGAGTTTTATGGCTGAAGGAAGAATTGAACTTAGTTCTCTGCTAGCCATGTACAGCATTTAACTGCACACTTTTATATATATTTTGCCACCCCTCCCAGATAAGGGTAGCATACATGGCTTTCCTCTCTGCCCCCACTCCCAGGAGATGAGACAAACAGATTTTCCTGCAGGCTGTAGGTGGCTTCCATCTCTTATCCAAGGCCGTGGCTCTTGGCTGTGCCTAGCAGGATGCTGTAAAGGCAGGGAAGGATTTTTCACCTAGGTGAGAAATCTCTCCCTGCCCTTGTGCCTTCCCTCCCACCCTAGCTGCTGAGCCTGCTGTTCCTGGAACAGTCCTGGGCCTGTAGCAAAAGGGCATGGCTGCTGCTTGCTGTAAAGAGCTGGGGCCAGTCGGAGTAATGGCTAAAATGCTGACCAAGAAGGTTTGAGTTCAAATGTATACTCAGCCAGGAAATCACAGGCCTTCAGCCTTACTTACATCCAGGGTTTTTTAGTGTGGGTAAAATGGGGAAACAGCCTGTTAAGCTATCTTTAGTGACTTCAGGAAGGGGCTGGGTTCAGAATATGGTTAAATAATACATACTAGAGGGTTTCTCTGTTTATATCTGGCAAGCGGTAGTATAGGCTCTGCTATTCATTTTTAAAGGGTATATCTCTTCTTTCAGTGGTACTCTCTGGGAAGCTATCAACAAAAAATTTAAAACAATAGTAGAATTGTTTTAAAAACACAAGAGTATAAAAGCCAAATGGAACAGGAAATAGCACAGAAAATAAAAAACAGATGCTCCCCTATAAAAAGCAGAACGCTTTAAAACTATTTTATGTACCCTCTGATATATAAAATTTAAAATAAAAAGTTAAAAACTAATGAACTCTTTGAAGCACTAAAAATATCTTTCCCTCCAGCTCAAATGTTTTCCCAATAAAAGGATGGTATTTATAACGTTTGAAAAGCTAACCGGGAGGGGATCAGATGTATCCTAGGCTGCGAGTTCAAGTCTTGATTACACCACTGAGAAGGCCCCTTCTCACAAAGGGCTTCTGGCAGTGGCAGAATACAAGCCGTAGCCTCTCCAGGCAACCAGAGTGCCGATAATTTAATGTTGGAGATTCACCCCCCTCAAGCCTTTCATGGATTTAAAGATCAAACTTGCATGTCAAATTGGGCTCAGGAATGAACTGGAAGCCATGGAAATTGGACTGACACTGTAATAATTCCCAGGGTGACAGAATTGTTCAAATTGCCTGGTCAACACGACCCGCCTTTTGGCAGGATGAAGCTTTCGTTTGCTTGCCCTTATCCATCCCAATATGGATTCCAGGCGCGTTAAGCGGATCCTCTGTAGGATTCCATCAGGAAGAGCTGGTTGGCATCTCCATAAACTTGATACCTATATACAGTTTCACACGGATGTTAGGAGACAGAATGAAACTTTGCAGGATCCCCCAGTCTCCAGACAAGACCAGTCATTTTCTAGCACCACCTGCTGGCCTCTACCCTTCAGAAAAGATCAGAACCACGGCCTGGTGCTTTCCAATCCAATCCCAGCTAGGCATCCTTAAAAAAAAACATAACTGATGGTATCAAAAGCCTCGGTGTGGCACAGCAGTTGTGTTGGGAAGGTCTATAAGAACAGGGTTCTACCAGCACAGATAGTCAGCTGTTGCTTTTTCTGTACCAAAGCTGAAGCCCAATGGAAAGGATTCGGATCATCAATTTCATCCAATAAGATGCCCTAGGTTGTGGTCAGACCGGCTGCTTCCAAGGAGCTTCCAGACATGGAGGCTAATTAAAAGCCCCAAATGACAGCTCGTCAAAATTGAGGGCCAGTTCATTTCTTGCACTGCTCCTGTGGAAAGCTGGTTCAAATCACTGGAATGCTGGTGTTCATGTATTTCATTTCCCCCATATAAGTTCACTTCAGTTTGCTCATACCATTCTTTTGTGTTTTCTCAGGTCGCCTCTTCCAGAAGCCAAAAGCGCAAATTAACCCCCCTCCACACACACAGCCCAGCTTGTTTGTAAGTTGAAATAGTCCAAAATGTGCTCTCCCCTCCCCCAATGACACTAAATACCATGTACACACAGGGAATAATTTCATTAAAATGAACACTACAAGGAGTGTGTGTGTCTGTCTGTATGGAAGAAGAGAGGGGGCTGAAACTCTTGTGTGATTTCTGTGCCTGGCTCTCACACTGGCATGGGTTTGCCACTTCCATAACACTTATACTCAGTCTCATACATGCCTGGTAGACACATGACCTCTACCCCAGGCGCCTTGTAGGAGATGATGGGTGGCTGCTCCACTGGGCAGAAGCGGTCCCAGGTGCGCTGGGGGTCATTGGGAAGTTGGTAAGACTCCTGTGTCAGGCTGTATAAGCCTCGGTGTGGCACAGCAGTTGTGTTGGGGGCCAGGCGGGGTACCCTTGTGTGAAGGTGGAACTGGCTGACATCCCGCATAGGCCCAGGCACCCGGATTAGGGGATGAGTATCTTGGCCCTGGCCGTTCTGTTTTAAATCATCCTTTTGGGAATAACGTTGTAGTTGCTTCCTGTGGAGAAATGGAGAAAGAGAACAGTGGTAAAATCAGAACTCCTGGTTTCTGTGGAAGGGGAACAGCGCTTATCCCGCTAGGCAGCAGAAAGAATGCAGAGTGTGATTCTAGTAGCAGAGCTCAATGTCCTAAGAATTTCACCTTTAAAAAAGATCAAGTGTCTAGTCCTTAGGAGGACAAAGGCAAGCTGCAAACAATTTAGGCAATGACTAGTAAAATCTCAGGTGAGCAAAAACTTTTGGTATGAATTAGGCTTCCACCGGTCAAAGGGTAAGGGATTTGTGCGCTGGATTGTGCTGTGACCCCTACCAGGGATAATGGAAACCAGGACAACAAAGCAAAATATTAAAGAATTGCATAATAAATGGTTTAAAATAAAATAATAAAAGTCTAAATGGTCTGGCACCATGACAAACAGATGCCTACAGACCCAGTACGGAATAAAGAAGGCAATGTCAATGATGGAGCTCCAGAGGTAGCAGCAGGTCAGCTAAAGGGGCAAGACACTAGAAATGTTTGGGAAGGAAGTGGTAAGTAGCAAGGGCTATAGGCAGAGGAAAGTAACCGCATTGCGACCTACTGTGTGAAGGGTCGGAAATCTTGGGTGGTGATGGACATATAGGGGTCATTGAGACGCAGAACAGCTTTGTCACGGACGTAGAAGGGTCTTCCTGCCAGCTCTTCATTCCTGGTGCTGGGAACGATAGACTGTAAGAAGTCAAGGCCACTGTTAGAGGAGGAAGCTTCAAACCCACCACTCCCTTCACTGCACAAGAATCAGCTGAGCTGGCCCACCCCAGCCTGGCTCTCGGACTTCAAGTGCACAAAGGTTACCTCCTGATGTACTGGGCCAGTTTAAAAAAAAAAGGAATGCTAACAAAAGGAAAGTACAGCGTGGAATGGACTACGTAAATCCCAGTGCTAAGAGCAGGACTCCATTTTGTACCATGGCAAGGCTGTGCTTTAAAGACCCGAGGTCATTCCAAGCACCATGCTAAATAGCATCACAGAAGGAAAACATCACACACGAGTGCACAACCACATCCCAGGAATCAGGGCCAGATCTAGGGTTGCCGGCACCCGGGGCAACCCTAGTCTGACCTCACGCGCGTACATGCTCCCGGTGCGGCGTGATGACGTCATTTTGATGATGTCATCACGCAGGGCGGCGGAGGCAGTGTGTGGGGCTGGGAAGCCGCCTGCGCCATTCGCCTCCCTGCAGGCGAATGGCGCGGGTGGCCTCGCAGCCCCCCGCACTGCCTTTCGCCTGCCCCGCGGGACAGGGGGTGGCCAGCTTACCACGCGCCCCCTGTCCTGCAGGGCAGGCAAAAGGCAGCACGGGGGCTGCGAGGCCGCCTGCGCCATGTGCCTGCCCCGTAGGACAGGGGGCGGCCGGTTGCCCCCTCTCCTGCGGGGCAGGCGAATGGCGTGGACGGCCGCACTGCCCTTTGCCTGCCCTGCAGGACAGGGGGGTGCGCGGCAACCCGGCCGCCCCCTGTCCTGCGGGGCAGGCGATAGGCAGGCGGGGGGCTGCGAGGCTGCCCCTGCTGCTGCCTGTGCGCTCCAGCAGCTGGAAGCTGCTCCCGGTGCCCCCTCCCTGGCGGTGCTGGGGGCAGACTACCCCCTGCCCCCCCTCGATCCAGCCCTGCCAGGAATACAACAAGTACTGAAAAGTTATTTGTCCCATTCTTACATGAACCTGTATCTGTTTCATTTTTACCCCATCCTTCCTCCAAGGTATTCAAAGGGGCTCCTCTTCCTTCAATCCTCACAAAAGCCCTGTGAGGTGGCCTAGCTGTTCCGTACAGCTGAATGGCGCTTGCAGAAGTGAACTTTTTGACCATCCCTTTCCTACTGCAGCGCCCCCCAATCATGCCCCACGAGGGGTCAGTGCCCCCCCAGAAATGGCATGGTGGACAAAATGGGGATCTGCAATGGAAGGGGACAAATAGTAAATATTGCCCCCTAATACAGAATCTCAGCCACTGGCAGGCTTAATGTCAACCAGTAACGTTTATGGCTTTGTGGGGATTTGAACCCAGGTCTCTTCTGTACAGTACACAGCCTCAAAAAACCCACCCAGGCTGATTCTATCCTTGGTGAGCCTAAAATGGAACAGAGCTCCATGTTAATGTACAGGAGGGGGCTGACTTGACCAAAGAAAGGGCGGGATGGCTTCTCCCTGCCCTTTAGATACGAGCCTCTCACCTTGGATGCCCCCTCAGCGTGATGAGCTGCCAATCCAAACGGTTGCGGTCCAGTGTGAAAGGTGGGATAATGTGGCAGATTGGGCCAGCCAGGGTACTGATCCCTCATCTCGCTCTTCTGGTTCGCCATGGTCAGTGGGAACCTCCAGGGCCTCTGCTTCAGCTGTGAGGGAGAAGAACGTCTTGGAGAAGCAGGGATACAATGGGAGGGGTCACAGCACGTTTCAACAGCAGTTCAGTCCCCAGCATTGCCAGTTAGAGTCTCAGGAAGTGGGTGTTGAGGAAGACTGCAAAGTTCTGGAGAACTCAAGCCTACATAAAGTTGTGTATTAATAAAAGGTATTATGTGGATTGGGTTCCGGGTTTTTGGATGTTTCTTTTGGACCAGCACAACTGACAACTTCTTATCAGAGTAGACCATAGTGAGAGAGATGATTTGGCCTAAAATCCCTGGGAAGAAACTGTTACCTGTTGCTCCCAGAAAGCCAGCAGCAGCACCCAACACCAGCACCATTTTTCTTCCATGCCTGCTCTGCATTTTTCATGGGATCCTGAGAGAACCAGATCATGACCTGAGACATCCCACCCCTCCCCTTTATTTAGTTCTGTAACATGCAACCTGATGAAGAATGGCCGGGAGCTCAAAAACCTGCACGCTGATTAGTGTGGTGGCTTTCTTATTTTTTATTGGCCTAGGGCACTTTCATTTGCTCACAAGGGGGCCCTCTAGTGCAAAATATAGGAACTGTCATTTCTAATTCCTAGGTAATTGATTCCCCCCCTACCTTTCTTCCATTATGTGACACACGCTGTTGTCCTACGGGGGTTCCAGAGTTCTCCCATCCATGTATTTCCCCAAACCAAAATCTGCTTACCTTCAGCGTGGTTGCTGGATCGTTAAATCTTTAGACCCCTAACCCTGATTCCAGCTTTGCTCTCTCTGCCTGATGGAGCAATTCACCTTCAAACTCCCCATGTATTTCAACTCCCTTCCTTTCTTTTTGTACTAGTTAAGAAGCCCTGAGCTCTCTCCGGAAATCCAAGAGCTCTAGTCCCTATCACCCTTTCTCTCGCGTTAAACAGCTCTGTTCTTTTGCAAATCCCTGGTACCAGCATCTCCCTAAGCGTCTTCTGGTCTCCGGAAAGCATATGCAAGAATAAAAACACTGTAGTCTCGCTGTCCATCTAACTTTAGACTTCACTCTTTTGCAGCCGTCCCTGCTCCCAGTTTCTACACTTACCTGGAAAGGTGTCCTACTGAAATCAGCTGGACTTACTCCTGCGTAAACACGCAGAAGCGTGACCTAGATGTTGCCCACTAGCTCCCACCCATTCTCCCCTTAGCAACGCTGCCGTCCTCTTCGCCCTTGCGAGGACCCAGGCGTCCGGGTTCCAGAGAGCTGTCGAGCCTCCATGACTAGCGCTCCCTGGGCCAAGGGACACCCACCCGCACCCACCCTTACCTTATCTCTCAAATCTTTATTGTAGAGAACAGTCCAGTGCTTGGCTGCGACAGGGTGGCGGAGCTGCGCCAAAGGTCCCCCGTGGGTCTTCGGGCCGTGGGCGAGTTGCGTCGTGGTCGCCAGCCGTGGAAGGACCTCATCTCGCCAAACTTTCTCTGAGGCTGGCGGCAGCGGCTCGTGGATCGTAGACTGGTGACGAACAAGGGCGGTAGGCAATGAGAAGAACCATCAGCGGGGAAACGGTGGACGGCTCCAACCCGGACCCAGGCGTCCCGGCGCCCATTCCCCTTGCCGGGACCCCGGCGTCCGGTCCTAGGCTGTTATCACCCTCTGCTATCTGTCTTGCGGGGAACCCAAAGTCCCACCCAACCAACTCGGTCCCGCTGCTCCCAACCGAATCATCCAAACTCAGCCCAGCACTGTGGGTGCCCCGGACGTGAGTTTGCTCACTCGCGCAAAGGGGGGCGGGAAGGGTAACGGGGAGGCGTAATCCAGCCCCACGCCGCTGCTGGTCAGCCTCCAGTCCTGCCTGCGTCCCCGGCTGGGCACCAGCAGCCCGGAGTTCGCCTCCCAGCCGAAGGCGGGGAACCCGCCCGCCATGCCTCGCTCTGTATTTGGGGCATGGCGTGCGGGGCTGCGGCTGCTGGAGGTTGTCGCCGCGGGCACTGGGCAAGGGGCGGGGCGTGAAGAACGTTTGTGACAACCGTTTCTATGGAGACGGAACGCTGGGAAGCCGGGCGTTCTACATGTCCATTGTGAGGCAGGCCTTCCGGATTCCCTGGCACAATTGTGGCGGTGTCCAGTGGTTAGAGTCAGGGAGAGGCCTGGCTGAGTGCTCCAGCAGGCTTAAGGACTGTGGCTGCTGAGATACCTGTTGTCATTATACAACAGCCCTGTAAGGCAGGCCAGTATGATTCTCCCCGCCTTGGACAGGAAACTAGGGTTGCCAGGCCAGGTGGGGCCTGTAGATCTTCCGGAATTATAACTGCATCGGGGTCACCTTTGGAATGGCATTATAGCTGGCTCTATGGCATTATAACTGGCTGAGGTCCCTCTCCTCCTCAAACCCTGGCCTCCCCAGGTTCTGCCCTCAAATTCCCAGGATATTCCCAACCCACAGTTGGTTTGCTTGAGTCTTCCAGGTTCACAGCTTGCAGGTCTACTCAGAAGTAAGTCCTGTTTTCTTGGGGCTTATTCCCAGGAAAGGGTTCTTAAGATTGCAGCCTTAGTACAACAGTATTCTAGTGTTCTCAAGTGGTATCATGGACAGGGCGTTGGTCTGGGATACCTGAGTTGTCTGTGCTGCCATGGAAGCTTGCTACGTTTACCTGGGGCCTGTTACTGTTTCTCAACCTATTCTACTTCACAAGGTCGTTGTTGTGAGAATAAAATAGAGCAGATAATGCATGGTGCCCAGACCTTCTTGCAGGAAGTGGTTGGATAAAAATGTAGTAAAGAAATAAACAGTAAAGTCATAAAGAAAGACGTCCCTCTATCCATTTAAGAGGCGAATGCCTTCTTTTTGTACATTCAGTTTTTTAAACATGGCTTTCTCTTCTGGTTTGTGGCTCACATGTACAGATTAGCTTCTCTTGCACATTTACACAACTGTGGTTTTTCCTTAAGCCATTGAAGATAGCAACAGATCTTTCACAATTGAATCTTCCACAATAATGGTGGGTCTTGGTTTTTTAAAAAAAAGCAATTTATCTTCTTATCCTAATAAGAAATACTCCATATCCCCCTCGCAGTTCAATGACAAAAGAAATACTGAAAAAGGACTTTTTCATACAGTGCATGATAATGTCTGTGGAACTCATTGCCGCATGATGTAGTGAGGGCCTCTAACTTAGAAGGGGATTAAATAATTGCCGTCAATAAAAGTCAGTCACTGTAGCTAAATGGGACCTCCCATGTTTGGATGCAGTATACTTCAGAATGCCAGTTTCTTCAGGGGGAGGCTAGCAGCCCGTGAAAGCTTTGGCCTTGCAGTACAATCTTAAACAGAAGACTTTTGCAATCTTAAACAGAAGACTTACCCCTTTCTGAGCGTATAGCCTTCAGTAGGCTTTTCTTAGGAATGCACAATAAACCTGGCTATGTGCCTTCTGAGCCATCTGGTAATTGTGGGAAATGGGATGTCGTATGAAATGGACCATTGGTCCGACCCAGCATTTCACTTTGCACTTGTTTTATTTATTTATTTATTTTATTTGACTTATATCCCGCCCTCCTCATGAATGGGCTCAGGGCAGCTCACATCATCATTAAAACACAATAAATTAATAGTCAACTTTAAAAACATTTTATAACTTATATTAAAATTCTCTGGCGCCATTATACATAGGCTACTTTGGATACTAATAAAAGTCCTGCATAGGTCATAGCTGTGGGTAAAACGCATAGCCGAGGGCAGTCATAGAAGAGGTAGTGATCTTAGATAGGATAAGGGTGGACACCCGCTGGTCCTCAACTAAAGGCCTGGCAGAACATCTCCATTTTACAGGCCTTGTGGAACTGTAATAGGTCCCACAGGGCCCGGATCTCCAGTGGGAGAGTGTTCCACCAGGCTGGGGCCAGGGCAGAAAAAGTCCTGGCTCTGGTGGAGGTCAGCTGGATGTCCTTATTCTTCTTTGGCCAGTATGCTAAAGCAATCATTGCCTATCATACTCACATTCATTTTTCCCTGTTTTGGTCCAAGTGGTTTGTAAGGTTCTGTAGTATTTCAAGCAGTACTTGAGAAAAGCTGGAACTTGCTCACAATACAATGGCAATACATGTGTGCGCACCTATTAGATGACATCTGTGAGATTACTACAGCCCCCACCAACTCTAATGAAGCCTTTGACAATACAACTCTAATGAAGTTTTATTTTTTTGCTATGATGAATAATGTGTGCATTAAATAATGTGCACTGTAAAAAAAAAAGAACAACAGTGTTCTTAGGTCCCCTACAGATAAACAATACTCCTCTCTGCCCGTGTATGGATCTGATTTTAATAATGTTTCCTTTAAAGTGTTCAGTAATAGAGGGGAGTTTTTCCATTTATGCAGGGAAGTCCATATTTACTATTGTAGCCCTTTAAAAATCAAAAAAGCAAGGCCACCATCTCCAAGCCAGTAGTGCCTCATTATTTCAATAACTTTTATCTGGTTGGTTTAGTCTAAACCGCAACTCATTTTGAAGAATAAAAACTTGCAATTTTACTTTTAGCCATTAGATGGCAAACAAGGACAGAGAACACTTTCTAGCGTTCCAGGTAAATTTATTTGTGTATTTATTAGATTTTTAGACCACCTCTTCCTCAAAACAAGGAAGGCCCGAAGCGGTTCACAATATCTAAAACACAATAAATATTATATATTAAAATGCAACCAATAGTAAAATAACCAGAAAGTAATAATTCCATGATACATCATGGCTGGTTAAAGGCCTGCTGAAACAGGTCTGCCTTGAATGCTCTGCAGAACCTATAAAGGTCCTGCAGGTCATGTGTATTTTTGCATTCCGCCACAGAGAAAGTCCTCAGTCTGGTGGAAGAGAGACAAGCCTTTTGTGGGGGGGGCATGCATTGCACTGTAAGCCAAGAGATGAAGAATGTAGATGTCGTAGGAGATCATATCAGTCTCGAGAGGGGGTCCTTCAGGTATGATGATCTCAGACCATGTAGGACTTTAAAGGTTAAAACCAACAACTTGGAATTTGATCCGGAAACCAACTGGGAGCCAGTGCAGCTGCCGTAAAATAAGCTGCATGTGAGCAGACGATCATGAACAGGTCAGGAGCCTAGCAGCTGCATTCTGGATGACCTGCAGTTTTCTAAGCATCTTCAAAGGCAGCCCTGCATAGAGTGAATTGCAGTAGCCTAACATAGAGTTGACAGTGGCATGAATCACTGTATCCAGATCTGACCAGGACAGGTAGAGGACGGTGAGCCTGGCAAAGATGGAAGAATGCCAACCTTGCTACTGTGCACACCTGCTTGTCCAAGGAAACCAAGGGATCCAGCCAAACCCCCAGCTTTGTTGGATTTAAGAACATGACAAGAGTGACTGCTTGCAATTCCATTTTAATTTCCGAACCTTTTGCATTCCATAGTCACCAAGGCATGGAAAACATTCAGGACACTGGAAATCAAATTGCATGTCTATGGATTTTTAATGTACCTTTCATACAGGCATGTGTGCACATACACACATTTTTCCAGGGCTTTTTTTCTATGAAAAGAGGTGGTGGAACTCAGGGTGTTGCCAACTCCTGGCAGGAGGTGGTGCCCCTGGCACCACATGCACACGCGCAAAGTGCACGCACACTTCCAGGACCGCGCAATGATGTCACTTTGGGTCAGCTGGAACAAGGGGAGGAGTTTTTAAAAATTTAAATCGCCCTCAGCGAAAATCGCCCCAGGGCGATCTAAACTCTCCTCTGTCTGGAGATCAGGGGGCGGGGCCACCAGCCATGTGACCATTTTCAAGAGGTGTTGGAACTCCATTCTACCACGTTCCGGCTGAAAAAAAGCCCTGCATTTTTCTATAGAAGAGGAAAACCTCCCACCCCACCTTACCCCTTCCAAACCCTGCATTCACTCACCATTAGCCCTTTCTGGGAATAAAATTTTATTTTCCTATTTACTCATTTATTTACTCACTTCATTTATACCCTGCTTTTCTCCCCAACAGGGACCCCAAGCAAACTCACATTGTTCTCCTTGCCTCTATTTTATCTTCACAACAGCTCTGTGAGGAAGGTTAGGTTGAGAGTGCGTGACTGGCCCAAAGTCACCCAGTGACCTTCCATGACAAAGTGAGGATTCAAACCTGGATCTCCCAAATCCTGGTCCGACACTAATTTCTACACCATGCTGGCTCACCCCTAAGAATATTGATGCAGGAGTCTTTACTGCTGCTTTGGCAAACTGTCCTGCTGGCTAATCTCCGATCAGCAGTAGGACGACAGGTAATATCATCCGTTGTCCCACTCCCCTCCAGATTCACATTAAGCAAAGTGTTGCACCACTGCCTACCATCGACAACTCAGGGCAGAGGATGCAATGTCCTTCTATAGGACTAAAACCGGATGAAAGGTTTGCCAGGAGCATTAGAGAATGCCTGCAGGGAACTATCATTCCATCATTCTTAGAGCTGACTGTACACCTTATTCTCCCTGAGCACATGCAAGTTTCCATACAATACAGAACTTCCCTTCCAAGAAGCCAGCCTTGGATGGTTTACATCCAGAATTTTTAATTGTGCAATATGAGTCATGCTTTTTGCAGAAAGAGAAATGAAAGGAGAGAGGTGGCATTTATAAGCTTTATTTCTTGATTATTTATCAGTCAAAGCAGCAGGAAATGAGACAGGAGCATCCACTGGTACAAGAGGTGGGAGGGCATGTCTTGATCAGCTGAGAAGACCCTATCTCTTCCTTTCTATGTCTGGCCTGTGTGGACGGACAGGAAGCAGACACAAGAGGTGTCGATCTGGATCCAGCGCCAGCCCACACGCTCATCAGAATCCTGAGTGAAGGCCTTCACGTATGATTGTTTAGTCTTGCACTCAGAGGTCCAGTGACGCCTGTCCACGCCCCGGCAACCTCCTGCCATGTTGCCAGCAGGACTACACTTGGTCTCATAGAAATATTGCTTGAGCATGCCTCTAGGAGTTTGGACTGTAGAAAGCACTGTCACATTTCTGCCAGTAATGTCCACCGCTGTTCGTCTGTCCGTCACCCATGTACTGATGCTGTCACACACTAACTGCTCTGGATGGGCTTTGGAGTCTTTGACCAAGGGGGAGGCCCTGGGCTCCTGGGTGGAAAGGGTGACCCGTGGGGAGAAGAGGACCCTGCCACTGACTGTAGTATCATTGATGAGGGCACTCTCATTGCCAAAGGGGATGGCATGAATAACACAGAGTAATGGGGTGATCACAGCATGGAATAGAATCAGCATCCCTCCCTGTGTGGCAGGATCCTGTGTGGGAAGAAAAGGAAATGAGTTTGGGAAAGTGTAATGCATCAGACCAAAATCATCTATGCATTGTAAAGCACAGAAAGGTTGAAATGAGATTGTAAATCAACCTTCCTTGAAGACTCAGTCGATCCAGAAATGCAAACAAATGCATTTAAAATAGTTTTCGGTTATTCACAGCAGGAAAGGGTCTGAGGAGTGCTTTATGGGGCACGTGCTGTTTGGTGGGCTAGTTTTTGAGACAGATACTCTGGACTACCCCATTCCCATCTTTGCTTCCATGATCCCCTGTCCACGGGCTGGCTGGATCTAATTAGCTTTTCTGCTGGGGGGGAAAAGGAGGAGGGGTTCCCTTTAACTACCCAAAACATTTGTGGTGGGGACCTGCATGGACAAAAGATATATGTAACTGGGGCTATAGTGAGGGCTAGAATTGGACAAGATTAGTGAAAAAAACTGTGGCTAAATTTCTCATCCTAGTGTCAAGAGAAATCAAGCCCAGTGTTCTACTCCAAACAGATAACGCAAATCTATTTTAATAGTTCTTGTAACGGTTAGTATGTGCATGTGTAAGAGCTACATAGATGGACAGGCATGTCCGAGGGTCACAACAGGGAAAGGAAAATCCACACTAGGTAGAGGCTGTTCTTCCAGAAACACTTAGCAGATTCTGCCTGCAAAGTTTTGATTCACCCTCTCTTGTAAGAGATAGAAATTCTAACAAGCTTGAAAGCTAGAATTCTCAAGGGTCCAGATGGTGTGGCAGATACTAGACAGCTTGACCCAAACACGAAAGTGTTGATCAAGCTTTAAAGTTCTCCAGACCTCTTCATCAGGCTGGAAGTTTAAAAATAAAAACTGTGTGTGTCAGGGCAGATGTTCCAGGCCCTGACTTTAATCCCTCTTGTCTGCATTGAGTGTAAAATGCCTGGCAGATTTGTATAGCTAGAGGGGTGCTGGGAGGAGCTGGTGTCAGGTCTTCAAGACAAGTGGAGCCCCCCAGTTGAAAACACAAAAACCAGTAGCTGATCATGTGTCTCCTCGACACCAGACACTACACACACATCCCTTAAAAGGCCAAGAGCAGAAGACAAACAAGGAAAGTTCTTATCTGAGGAGGAAATTCCAGATGGGTAGCCAGCTTGGTCTATAGTGACGAAGTAAAAACGGGAGTCCAGTAGCACCTTAAAGACAAACACAATTTATTTACAGAAGCATGTGTTGGAGTAAAGTCTGCTAGTCTTTAATGTGCCACTGTACTCCTGCTTTATTTACCTGGGAAGAGAGCATGAATATAAGTAGAAGCGAGTCAGAGCTGATACTACTGTCTCCACCTCTATAAACTTATAACTTATGAACAAGAGCCTTCATGTGCACAAGTTTACATGCATAGGTTCTGTGCACAAAATCAGGGCTGCATTTACCAAGGTGTCTAATCACCCAGAAAAAGCTTACACATGTGCCCCGTCATAGAGAATGCACATGGGTGGGGGCAGGGGATCAGGAAGTCCATTCCGCCATGAACATTCATGCTTCCTGGATAGGAGCTTGGGAAGAGTCCTCTTGCATTTGAGAAGTCATAGAAAACAACCCAGACAGTGCCATTTCCCCATGGAAACTGTGGAAGATCGTGGTGGATCTTCAACCACCAGACTAAGCCACCTTCATCCCCAGTCTGCAACATGGGACCTGGTTTTCCTTGTTTTAAAACACATCTATTTTTACCTTTGTCTATCTGGATCAGTCGTTCTTTGTCTCTCGCTCTTCTCTCCCTTTGTCTCCTCCCTTTTTCTCTCCAGGAGATATTCACTGTGCTCTTGGTGCGATCTACCTTTGGTCAGGAAAACTGGTCAGCAAGACAGCAACCCAGAGGTCAATGTTCTACACATCAAAGTCTCGAGCCACTACAACACTTTGGGCTTTGGCCTTTGGTTTGTGGTAATCACTCGTCATTGCTGAATGTATCTGGAGCTGTTAGCGTACCTCAAAGCAGTGGCCTGGATTCCTTTGGCAGGATTCTAGAGGAATCTGATGGGGCTGGTAGACAGGTTAGGGGGTTTATCGCACTGTAGCAGCTTGGCCCAATTGCACCAAACCTGGGGCCACTGGAGCAGTTTGTTTGAAGTATGACCATACGGTTCCACTCTACAGATTTCATAGCAGATAAAAAGATGCATTTATCACTCAGCACTGTGTGCAGCCAGCAACCTCATAACCACCTGGTTTCAATCTGTCTGGAGTAACTGAAGACTACCTTTGTGGCAACTTCAGGCTGAACACCCTCGGGCTATGACTATGGTTACCAAACTCCAGGTGGGGCCTGGAGATCTTCCAGAATTACAACTGATTTTCAGGCAACACAGATAAGTTCCCCTAGAGAAAGTGGCTGCTTTGGAGGGTGGACTCTATGGCATTAGAACCTGCTGAGCTCCAGACACTCCCCAATCCCTGCCCTCCCCAGGCTCCACCCTCCAAATCTCCAGGTATTTCCCATCCCGGAGCTGGCAGCCCTAGCTGTAACCAGCTGGTTACAAGGGCACCAAGGGCACCACACAGCTTGCATGTCGTGTGGCGGAGACTACCTTCAAGTCATAGCTGACTTATGATGACCCCTGGTGGGGTTTTCACGGCACGAGACTCCCGTATCCTTCCCCCCCTTGTGCATGCTTCCTACCCGCGTCATCCTGACTCCTTCAGTGTCCCAATGATCATCCACAGTAGTGGAAGCCTTTGTGTTTAAGGGGTGACACGTTTTTTAGGCGCCTGCTTGGACTTGGGACATTTGCCTCTAGCTTGCAGATGGGAGTGATTACTGTGCCCCAATTTTTGGAGCAGGGCTAGGGTGGTTGGTAAGTAGCAGTGAGTGCGGTAAGGGGTTCTGCTAGCAAGAGGCTGACGTGGCTGTGGATGCTGGCTGCCTGCTTGAGAACCGGGAAGCAGGGGAGTAGATTCACTACTGTTCAGATTAACAGGTATCCTGTGTGTGTGCACACACTTGAGAGGGACAAATGGTGTGTGTGCTGCATATACAGTATGATTTGTATGTACCCAGTATGTGAAAGGGCTGTTTTGTATTCGTCCTGGGTGTTGTCATATGTGTATTTGGGAGAGGGGATAGTTTTGTGTGACTCTTAGGTTTATGAGAATGACCATTTTTCTCACATTTCTGTATAACAGATGTGTGCTTCGTATAATTTGCAGCTTAGCTCATCTTTTAAAGTGACCAGCTCCATCTCAGATTCTCTGTCTTAGAAACATTAATAGTCCTTGGGACTAGCCTCAGTGTCAGTGTGACCCATCTGTAAAATGGGTAGATCTTCTCTACAATGTTTTCAGTGCCTAATGATAGGCTGCATACATATGTTTGTGATTTCTTGTCTGTCACTAGACTCGCTTGCTGGAGTTATCTGCTGTGCAAGTACTTTTAGTTTTTGAGCCATTGTTGTAGCCTGGTTTGTGATCTGTGGAGGGCCCGGTATAATGTATAGTTTGTAATCCATGGTGGCAGAGGCCTTGAATGTACCATGCAATTGCTCTGCACATAGATGAATAGATTGCATCTGTTCATCCATGTGATGAGAGACCTTTTTGGAGGCTTTGAGTTCATTTAGAACATGTTAGGTAATTCGGTACATTTCTCCATGTGCTTATTCTTTTGTTGCCAGTGTAGCAGAGGTATCGTACACAAATTCATTTGATTCCATTTTGCTATAATCTTCCAGTCCAAATGGATTAAAAATTCTGCAGCGTTTCAAGCAGTACCTGGGAAAAGCTGAAAATTGCAACACATGTGTACTAATTTATTTCCAACCAATTTGTCTACTGGTGAAAAAGAGAGGAGGTCTCCCTTGATCATCCCAAAAGGTGATGATAAGGGATCATAGGATTAGCATGAGGGGCGGGGCGGGGGTGGGGGATACATGTAGGACAGGAGTTATAGTAAGGAAGGGAATTGGGAGAAATTGAGTGAAAAATCTGGCTGGATCCAAGCCACTGTTCATAGTATTGGTTCTGAATAACACACCACAACTCTCCTTCAGCCACGGTCAGTCCCAGAGACATTTTTAATTAGTTGTGGGTTTTTCTTTGGTATGGTAATGAACATGTGCATAACTTGTATAATGGTGTTGCCCTTTAAAAACAAGAGTGTTCTTAATTACCCTCATGATAAATGCTGTGCTCCAGCCTATGCATGGGTCCAATTTTAATTTTTTCCCCTTTGTTTAAACACTGTTTAGCTTACCACTCTGCTTAGCAAATTTTGAAGCATTCCTCACACAAACACATGAAATTGCCTTTGAATCAGAGAGGTCTCTCCAGGTCACTATTTTCTACTCCAGTGGTACTCACTCTATGGCTTACAGAGAGCCACAGTGGCAATTACCATCAACCTGAACAGCCATATTACTACTCTATGCCCTTTGCGCATATACACACATATACAAAAAGATATAACTATTCACATTAAATATATAACTATAACCTTTTTTTACTGACCAGAGTACCTTTGAACATGCAGCGTGGCCTCTCCCTACCCCTGTTGAACTACCCCTTGTGTCTCTGAAGTGAGAGGAAGAGCTTGCAGCACAAGAATTATGACACAAACAGTGCCCAAGCTTTCAAGTTCTACAGAACTCTTTATTAGACTGGATATTAAAAGATAACTGCTTTCCTATGTTAAAGCACCCTTCAAATTGAACTCTAGTGTTGCAAGAAACAGGGTGGTTAGAACCTCTCTTCGATAAACGGGAACCACCAGCTAACCACAATCCAGACCAGGCAATAGCTTTCCCCACTTTCCTGAAGCATGGATAAGATGTCTTGTTGGGGAATGGCTCCCAAACCACTAAATGAGTATCACTGATTTACTCTGAGTGGCAGCAGCTCTGAGGTCTTTTACCTCACCCACTACCTGATCCATTTAATGGGAGGTGTTGGGGATTGAACCTGGTACCTTCTGCGAGCACAGCAGATGCTCTACCGCTCAGCTACAATATCTCCCCTAAGAAGATTCCTCCAGTGGAAGGGCCACTTAAGTTCGAGGAAGGAGTCAAACTTTGCTGAGCAGAGTGGCAGGATGTAGGCCTAGGGTTGCCAATCTCCAGGCGGTGGCTGGAGATCCCTCAGAATTACAACTGATCTTCAGGTCACAGGGTTTAGATCCCCTGAAGAAAACAGCTGTTGGAGGGTGAATTGTATTACATTGTACCCAGCTGAGCTCCCTCTCCTCCCCAAACCCCACCATCTCCAGGCTAAATCTCCAGGAATTTCCCAACCTGGAACTGGCAACCCTTGGCCAGAACTTGTCTATATCCATTTAAAGGGAAATGATTTTGTGTGTGTGTGTGTGTGTGTAAAGTGCCATCAAGTCACAGCCAACTTATGGTGATCCCCTAGGATTTTCAAGGCAAGAGACAAACAAAAGTGATTAGTCATTGCATGCCTCTGCATAGGGCCCCTGGACTTCTTTGGTGGTCTTTCAGCCAAGTATTAACCAGAGCTGACCGTGCTTAGCTTCTGAGAGCTGATGGGATCTGGCTCGCATGGACCTGATTGTAGCCCTTTAAAAATAAATAAGGTTACCAGTTCCCACACAGAAAGAAGTCTTGCATTGTATCAGTAACTTTCTCTTGCTGCTTTACAGAACCAATTGTCTAGTCTTACAGCCAAACTACAAAATGCATTTTGAAAGGGTTGGGTCTGAGTTCTCCCAAGAGAACTGGCTTGCATCTCAGTCTCACTGCCTTTTCCCTAAGCCAAAAATGACCCCAATGTTTGCATGATTTTGGAGCAGCCATCTGCTTGGAATACTCTACTTGCAGCTCCAAAGTTATGCAAATAACTACCCACTGAGAGGCTCTGCAGACAAGGGATACTCCTCCCTCCCCATGTACAGGCTTTGAGAGGATAAACAGTGTGTCATCTAGTTTGGCCTGTTGCAGCACCCCAAAAAGGCAACTCCCTTCAAGAAATGGCATTACAATTCCACTTCTCCCCACTGGATGGCAGTCATGGACATTTCTGCTTTTTTGAATTCTAGGCAAGGAAGGAATGTTGAAGAATTCTCTCTCTTTCTCTCTGGTGAGTTTACTACAAAAAGTGTGACATTTCCCTCTCTTTCTTTGGTGAGTTTACCACAGAGCCATCGGATGGTGGTGATATTCCGCCCCCCCCCACCCCAGGGGTTGGGAATGCAGCTTGTTGGGACAGAGAAATGTTAACGAGCTTGTGGCAGCATGATTTTTGTTCCCAAGGCACTCGTCTTCCACACTCACCAAAGCATGTACATCATTCAAGACACTGCGTGTGAAGTCGCAGGCGTGCTTCTCATTCTTTTAATCCACGCCCACCTTTCCCCTCATGTTTTTCCGAGAAATTATTTCTTGCAAAGAGTGAGGTACACAAATAAGTTAACAATTAAAATGGCAGTGCGGAGTCAGACACAGCTGGAGGGAGGGGAGGTAATAAATATGAAGAGAGGGGAAGAAAGCACGGGGGGGGGGGATTCCAGAAGTAACTCTGGCTGAGCAGTGGTTTTCAAAACAGGGTTCCTAGAACACTGGGATTCCTTTGGAAGTCATCAGGAGTTCCATAGTTCCAATACTGGACATCTGGACTTCCCCAGCCAACCACAGCCAAAAGAAAACAGTAACTGTGCTGTAGGGGCACGCTCTGTTGCAGTGGTGCATGTGACAACTGTGAAGCTTAGCACGCATGGCCACATCCACTCAAAATAGGCCCAAGAACTTTCGATCTCACGCAGGGGTACCTTGGTAGATACGTAGCAATGGAAAACATTACCAAGAGGCACAAAGTTTGGGAAATCATAGATGGAACAGGCTGTACCCACAGAGAGATGCACTGTGCAGCCCAAGGCTGAAAAGGAACTGTTTACAGGAAAAGGTGGTCTAAACCAAGAGCCCTAAGCCAGCAATGAGTTGGCCTCATGTGGTAACCACATGCGCCCCTTTGATCATTAGTCACCCATTAAGAACTCTGTTTATCTTGGTGGCCATCTCCCAAATGGAGTGGAGATTTCTTCCTCCACCATCCAGTCCACCAAATCTGCCAGGCCACCTCCCACCAAAGTGGAGCATTCCCTTCCCCAACATCGTCATCTCTCCCAGTCAGCCATTGGGTCATACACTACAGGCATGGCTACACTATGGAATCCAGCCATGGTTGTAAGACCTACAAGGAAAGGCAGGAGATCAATGTGCCTGTCAATCAGCAGGGACCATACCCCCCCCCTTCTTCATGGGCAGTGAGAACTCTGTGCATGTCCCCTTGGCCAGTGAGAGGGAGTGTTGGGCTTTGGGATCACACAAATCCATATTGGAACATTGTCCTCTGCTGTGGTGCAAGGGAAGATGCCAATGTTTGGATCAACTGATAGAAAACATGGATGACACCCCTTTTTTCCCCTCTGTACTTCCCTACGTCCGGCCAGTGCGGGTGAGCAGGGTGCAGACACATGATGTGTCAATCCGGATCCAGCGCCAGGCCACAATCTTGTCAGAATCCATAGTGAGTGCCCTCACATATGATTGTTTAGCCTTGCACTCTGAGATCCAGTGGCGCCGGTCCACACCACGACAGCCATTCACTGTGCCCCCTGCAGGATTACACTTGGTCTCGAAGAAATACTGCTTCAGGGGTCCTGTCAGTGTTTGGACCTCCGAAAGCACAGTCACGGTTTTGCCACGAATGTCCACAGCTGTACGCTTGTCTGTTACCCAGACATTGACACTGTCACACACCGACATCTCCCCCCGCCGTATGGCCCCCTCCAGCGACCGTTTCAACTTCAGCGTCCTGTTAGCAGCCTGCCCTGGATGGGTGCTAGAGTCCTCCATGAGAAACAGCAAAGGGGGGCCAGCAGGCTCCTGGCTTGAAAGGGTAACACGTGGAGAGATCAGGTCCCAGTCCTTGAGAGGAGTCTCAGCCCAGGGGATCTCAGTTGTGTTGGGGAGGGTTCCGTTGCTGGGAAGGGGCATGGCATGGGAGACACAGAGCAATGGGGTGATCATGACATGAAGCAGAATAAGCATCACTCCCTGTGCGGCGGAGACCTATGTGGGAAGAAAAAGAATTGAGTCTGGGGAAGCGCGATCCATCAGGCCCAAATCATCCATGCACTGTAGAGCATAGGAAGGTTGAAATGAGGTTGTAATCAACCTTCCTGTAAGGCCCACAATCGATGGCAGACAATACAAACAAGCATGTTTGAAACCGCCTTTCAGTTTTTCACATGTGCATACCAGAGGCTGAAGCAGAACTGAAAAGCACTTTATGGAGCACATGCGATCTGGTGGGCTAGTTTTTGAGACACATTAACTCCCATCCCCCATCATCTCCTTTCTCTGTGGTTCCATCCAAGAGAACAGTCGTGGTTGTCAGTTCATGGTCAACCTTCACAGTGTGGAGAATTATGGAAGTGCTCCTGTGATAGACTAGAATACTAATAACCTCTGTCAGCAGCAATCTTATTTCTAGCTATGCAGCAGCCAACTAGGGCAGACCCAGAATGTGCAGAAGTAGAGCACATCCATCTTCAGTTGCTGCTCTCAGTAAACGGTGCTAAGCGAGACAGCATTCATCTAACTCCAATACGATGATAAGCAGGCAGCGACCTCGCAGCATCCTGGTTTCAATCTTAACTGGCATAACTGAAACCTACCTCTAACACAGCGATCCTCAACTCACTAGTGGGTTTCCTGGCACCCGCTTCCTTAAAATATCTGTTCCTCAAATCAAAGTGCCAGTTCTGGCTTTCCTCTCCCTCTCTGAAACAAGAAGTGGCTCAGAAGAGCCCTGGAGGCATCATCTCTGTGTCTGTACCTTTCAGAAGCAGGTCCCTCTGCCACAGGAAGTTGCTTAGCTTGCAACCACCCAACATTTTGTGACAGGTCCTATGGCAGCCATTTTGCAGTTGGGCCCACTTTTCAAAAATCCAAAAGAACATATAGGCTCAACAGGGCAGGGGGACCTCATTTCTAATGTAATGGTGGAAACTATATCCATTGACCGTCAACTGGGTTATGAGGGACTGGAGAACATCTCTGCCTAATTACTGCAGCATCTTTTTTCCCCTTTCACATTGGAAAAAAAAAAACGGTTTCCTTTGGAGATGATACCTCTTTCTTCCTCAGGGCTCAAGTTCCCATCTACATTATAGACGGCACCGGTGGTGACACAGTTTTTGAGATCTCAAGAGCAGCTGTAACTTTCTTAAGGGTGAGACTTGGTTCAGTTAAGAGAGTTAAATCCTGTTGATTGCTAACCACGGGAGACAATTTCCTCACTCCGAAGTTGGGTCTTGGTTTGCCACCTCATGTCCTTTGTAACAGTCACACGTGAGTTTCAAAATTCCTCTGTGTGTAGAGCCCGATTAGGATCATGACTGTAGCATGCATGGAGATGGGAGTCAGGAGGATTCCCCCACCCCTCCCTGCAACATTTTACAGTCCTTAAATGATTTGGGGGGAGCACTATTTGGCTCATTAGGGAAACTCATATGAAAACCTGTGTGATTCCCCAACAGACCAATTAGCCCCCCCCCCCCATCATTTCAGGTCAGGGAAATGGTGCAGAGAGGGAAGGCTGAAGCCCATTCTCCATGCACGCTGAAGCCATGATCTGAATAAGGCACCATGCCCAGAAGAACTGAGGGCCTCACACATGACTGTGACACTCAAGGACATAAGGTGGGGACCCCAGACCCCACTTGTATACTTTGTAGCGTTGAAATCGGCCCTCATGTCAATCTCTTTTAGACAACAATTGCCCTTTCCTTGACAAAGTGAGTTCAAAGCTTGGAGGAGCAATTCACCCTTTGTTTCTAGATGAAATCTCAGCTCTCATTTGTGACGTGCCGCACCTTTAACCAACTTTGCCAGCTGGGCCTTTTCCAGGAAAAGCAGTATCTGGCTATGGTTATCCATTCTCCAATCACACCCAGATTAGATTACTGCAACACACTGTGTTAGGGGCTCCTTTGAACATTGTTCAGAAGCTTCTGTTGACCCCAAGTGCAGCAGTGAGGCTGCTGACTGGAACACATTATTGGGCATGTACCTTGCCTGCATGTCGGGGGAAGAACTCTGTGGCTTTCAGTTTATTTCCGGAGGAGTCAACTAGACAGTACCTGTGAGACTGCAAGTGCTGTCACACGTAAGATCAGTGAAGTAACGTTCCCAAGGCATAAATGCAGCTTGTGAGTGCAGAGATGGGGGAGGGGATTCACCATTTTTCTAAGCCAAAACAGCCACAGAGGGGCAAGTATGCTCTGCTGTGGGACTTCACATGTACTTCTTGCAGCACATGGAGCCCCAAAGGATGCCAAACAGCCCCCCTGTGGCTCTTTCCACTTCGGAAAAATAGCATGGGAGGGGAGGCTGAAGCCCCTCCTCTCTTTCCACCACGCTCATGAGCTGAGTCTGGCCCCATAGCCTTTGGGAATGTTAATTCCAGGGCTTTTTTTCAGAGGTACAAGCTGGTATGGAGTACCGGCACCTCTTTACAGAGTACTGGCGTCTCTTTACGGAGTATTGGCACCTCTTGGGCATTTAGGACTTGGGCTGAGAGGAGAGCATCATGAGTACTGGCACCTCTTTTTTTTTTTTAAGCACCAGTTAATTCTCTGATCTTACATTTGACAAAAGCCGAGTTGCTGGACATCTGACAAATCCAGATGTGTGGCAAATCCAGACCCAACCTGTGTACTCTGTAATGTGTGTAACTGAGCTGCTGAATCCAGGCAAGATGGAGGACTGCCTGCTTGTTTCCTGCCCTCCCTCTGACAACCTCATCAATGGAAGGAAGAAGAGACTGATGCTTTTTAACTGAATCTGGATTCAGGCATAACGTAATGGTTCTTTTGTCTGACTGATGGCAGTTGATGGGGCAGAGAAGACACTTCTTAACTTGAACTGGATCCAGGTACAATCGAGAAGCATCTGATACTGCCCTTCAGGACAAATTAATGCCCACTAAGAGTGGTTTACAAAGTGTGCTATTATTATCCCCACAACAACAAATGCCCTGTGAGGTGGGTGGGGCTGAGAGAGCTCTGAGAGAGCTGTGACTGACCCAAGTTTACCCAGCTGGCTTCAAGTAGATGAGTGGGGAATCAAACCTGGTTCTCCAGATTACAGTCCTGCCACCCTTAACCACTAGAAAGTCCACAGAAATATTCCCTGCATCTAGCCTTGATTTTATTGGGGGTTTTTTCCAGATTTTTTTGTGTGTGTTTGTATTGCATGCAGCTTTAGGAATTTTTTGCTGAGAGGTGGCATAGAGACATCATAATCAATCAATTATATCAGGGGCTACATGCAAATAAGGGACATCAGGTGCTGGCCGGTGACACAACTATTTGTTTAAATATTTATACTCTGCTTTTCTGACTGAATGGTGACTGAAATCATGCTACTACTTTGTTCTCCTCTCCTCCATTTTATCCTCTCATCAACAGCCCTGAGATAAGTTAGAAATGACTGACCCAAGGTCATCCAGCAAGTTTCCATGGCAGAGAGAGGGATTCGAACCCAGGTCTCCCAGATCTTAGTTTGACACTGTAACTACTATACTACACCGGGAGAGAGGGGCTTGGAGCAGGGTCATCACTGCTCAGATTGTTTTGTGTGTGTAGGTATGCGTCTCTTTGGCTGTATGTGTCTTCTGAGTAAGAGATGTTGTATACTATGTTTTGCACTTCTAACCAAGAGGAAGAAAGAGGACTATGTGTTTGTGAGTAGGTTTGCTGCGTGTGATGTGCTCTCCCTCTCTGTGTCATGCATGACTGTCTGTGTGCTTGGGGGGAGAGGTGGTAGTTTTGAGAGATGCCTTATGTGGGTTGTTATATATGCATATGAAAGACAACGTTTCTACATGGCTGCATATGCGTGACTTGATCTGTAGTTTGTGGCTTGGCTCACTTTCATAAGTTATCTGCTCTGCACATGTTCTGCATTTTCCCCACATGGAACACTGATTGTCCTTGAGATTAGCCAAAGGTTAACCCAGACAGGATGCAAAGGAAGCATGAGTAGAAACTCATTATTTTAAATGCTAATTAGTAGCCCATGCAACTGCTTTGAAGCTAGGAGTAGGGTTGTGCCTTGCACGTTTAGCATTTGCTTCTTATGTTTCATTAACAATTTACTTGGCCCCTTTGAAGCTGAAATTATCTTTGTAAGAAAAATGTAAAGGTACAGGCAATAGAAGCTGGTTCATTAAGGCAAATAGTGCAAAGCCCCACTAACTCAGGTTGACCTAGTGTTGCTAGTTTCAGGTTGGAAAATTCCTGGAGATTTGGGGGGTGGAGTCTGGAGAAAGCAGGGTTTGGGGGTGGAGTCTGGAGATTTGTGGGGTGGAGTCTGCAGAGTAAAATGCCTTAGATTCCACCCTCCAAAGCAGCCATTTTCTCCAGGTGAACTGATCTCTTTGCCCTGGGGATCAGTTGGAATTCTTGGAGTTGTCCAGCCACCACCTGTTGGTTGGCAACCTTGAGATACCTGCTCCCTCCTACCTGCCTGCCTCATTAATGTTCTCACCAAGGGTTGCCAGGTCCAGCTTGGGAAATTCCTGGAGATTTGGGGGGTGGGGCCTGAAGAGGGTGGGGTTTGGGGAGGGGCCTCAGTGGGGTGTAATTCCATAGAGTTCACCCTTCAAAACAGCCATTTTCTCCAGGGGAACTGATCTCTGTTGCCTGGAGATCAGTTGTAATTCCAGATCTCCAGCTATCACCTGGAGGCTGGCAAGCCTAGTCCGGAGGAGGGGGTGGCAGCCTGCCAGCTGCTTTGCAAGTAGGGTTGCCAGCTCTGGGTTGGGAAATTCCTGGAGATTTGGGAAGTAGAGCCTGAGAAGCCATCCTTATGGCTTCCTCTGAGTTTCTGACTGGTCAATAGACACATACAACTCCACTGATGAGGACTTTCAGTCTTTTTTCTATCCCAGAGAAGAGTGAGGAGCAGGAAAAAACTGTCCAGTCAGGGACTCTTTAAAATGGAGAACAGTTATGGCTACCAAAGTTCCAACGAGCAAGTGTCGCTTCAGGGCTTCCACCCATACCCATTCCAATCCTTCAGAATAAGGCCTACACAATAGAACGTAACCAGGGTGCCCATTTCCCTCAGGGCATTAAGCCCTCCTCCTTTAGGTGCAGGTATCAGCCATTCTCTGCTAGCAAGAGGAAAAATCCTACAAAAGAGGATTCACACATTTATGTGCCTCATAATGAAATTTTGTTGCAATAGGAATTTGTGTCTTGGAGAGCCGGGGCAATATTGCCTTTTCAGCTTTTTTTCTGGCTCTGGAAAAGTGAAGGGGAAGGGTTTGGGGAGGGAGCTCAACATAGTACAATGCCAGAGATTCCACACACCCCTCCCCAAGGCAGTCATTTTCTCCAGGGGAACAGACCTCTGTAGTCTTGAGATCAGGGTCGAATCCACATTTACCCATTACCCGCATGTTTATCGGATATCTTCTGTTTGCCTCCAATCCGCGATTTTTTCCTCTTCGTTCACATTCCTGCTTCCAATCCGTCTTTCTCGCGCGTCCCTCCGGTCACACGGCCGCTCGAAAACAGCTTTTTTGGGCGGGACCTTTTTTCCCCGCCCATTTTTTAAAAAAATTTTGAGCGCACTTTTCCGTTATTTCGATCTTGCCTTATAAAGAAACATCATTGAAGATAATGATGCCTCTCTTTCTCCCACTGACAGCACTGATGGCTCTCTCCTGTTTCTTTTTTGGAAATTTGGAAGCATGTGGGAAGCTTTCGTGGGCATTTCCTACGCAGGACAGTTCAGTGCCTGAATTTTACTGAAGTTTCACTTCCTTGGAGTGTCATTATTTCGATATTTCGTAATTTCGATATTACAGTAATATAAAATAAAAAAAATAAAAAACAGTTAAAAAGGAAGTTTCGCGAGTCCGTTCTGAGGATGGATTCACCCCAAAATGATTTTTCAAACTACCAGATTTGATTCAGAAACAGCATAATCAATAAATCCAATGCTATGAAGTCAAAAACAGTCTTTTGCAGACTACGGAGCGCTTGCAAGTTGAATCAGCCAATAGGAACTCTCGGAACGGCCGGAGAGACAGGAAGGGGGGTGGTTTTTAAAAAAACCGCGTAAATTGTGCATTGGCCTGTTCATGGCCACCGTGAAACTCCCGTTGAAAACCTGTGACCACATATTCGGGAGAAATGCGAATGAAATGCGTCTGTTTAATGAGGTAATGTGACCGGCACTCGAGAATGCATGGGGAATGCGGGGAACATGCGACTTAGAATGAGTAATGTGGATTCGACCCAGTTGTAATTCCATGAGATCATCCAGCCCCACTGGGAGATTGGCAACCCTTAAGTTGCAGGACCTTCTCCTTCCCCAGCCAGTAAACTTCTTTGCCCAAAGAAAACAAAACCTTTAGGTAGCAATCTTATACACACTTGCTTGAGAGTGACTCCTACTGAACACTGCAGGCCTGACATCTGACTAAAGAAGCATGAGATTGCACCAGTTTGATAGTGGAACTTCTGAAAAACTTTTGAAGGCTAAGGTGCTGCGACTCCCGAAAATCATTTTTCTGGTAACATTAAACTTTTGTCTAGCAGTAGCTGTGGCTGTTTGTATGTAGTTCATTATGCAGTGGTGGCATTTGATTTCTACCTGTGGCCAAAGGCCTCCTCACTTTATGTAACTTGACAATGTGGAAAATGAGTTCTTGAAAACCAGGTTTTGTGTTCTGGATCATACAGAGAAAAAACCTCCCCATGAAACTCTCCGATCTTCAAAGCAATTACTAATTAGCGTTTTGTTTTTTAAAAAAGAGATCTTAATTGCAAATCTCTCACATAATAATCGTAACAACAATAATATTTGATTTATATACCGCCCTTCAGGACAACTTAATGCCCACTCAGAGAGGTTTACAAAGTATGTTATAATTGCAAAGTATGTTATAATTATCCTCATGACAATCACCCTGTGAGGTGGGTGGGGCTGAGAGAGCTCCAAAAAGCTGTGACTGACCCAAGGTCACCCAGCTGGCTTCAAGTGGAGAATCAAACTCGGTTCTCCAGATGAGAGTCCTGCTGCTCTTAACCACTACGCCAACCTGTACATCACAACTAGCTAACTTGCCCTGTTATCCATTTGAAAAATGGGCAATATCTAGCATGTTTTCTACAAGCTTAATTCTTTGGCTAGATAATGCTGTATGCATAGCTTATCTGTGGCTCAGCTCAATTAATTGTCCTTAAGATTAGCCTCAAGGTTTCCCCTCTATAAAATGGGTTTACTTCATCTCGACTGTCTTTATTGCTTATGCTTCTAACAAACTGCTACATGTATATGCATGTTTATAAACAAAGTCTGCAGCTGGGCTCACCTGCTCGAGTTAATCTGTTCTGCATGAACTTTTAGTTCTCACTTTGTGCTTGTGATACTGTTGTAAGCCTGGATTGTGTTAGGATGATCTACGATGACCAGGTATCATGTGCTGATGAGATGGTTTGGTGGTAGGGAACTTGTACACACATGCAGTAGTTCTACACCTAGAGGAAAAGAGTGTTTTCTGTGCGCTCCACCCCCTGACTCACCAGTTTCTGCCTGTGAGCAGCTATTTTATGAGCAGCTGTGATTAGTGGACCCTGGAGACCTTTTTTAAAAAAAAGTTGATCATGCAAGCCTTAAATCTGCTCACCCCTGCAAAGCATAAGAACATGAATCAGACCACCTAGCCCAGCATCTTGTTTCTCACAGTGGCCCACCAGTTGCCTTAGAGGGCCGGCAAACAGAGCAGAGAGGTCAAGGTCCTCCCCTTGTCCTTGGCCCCTTCCGAATACAGAGGGTGAATTTAGTCACCATGGCTAACATTGATATACCTCTTTCCCCATGAACTTGTCTAATCCCCTTCTAAAGCATCCGTGCAAGTGAATTCCACAAGTTCATTATTTATGTTGCTGACCTGAAAGTCACCAATCTTCTTGCAAGGGAGACTTCCAACAAGAGACTGCTGAATGAAAATTTATCAGTAGTTTTAATGGTACTGATCTTGGATTAAACAGGCCAGATGCCTTTCTCGGCCTCTACAGTGTTAAATGGCTCAGTGTAACTAAGTATTTTACGTTATCACTAATTACAGCAGTTGTGAATGGTAACTGTTTCTATTTGATATACTTTTGAATTTTGCAGAGGAATGCTACCATAAACAAATGTCCCTTGTGTTTCACTGTTTGTTACCCAAAATTTGAGGGGCTGCAGCTCAGTGGCATGAGCAACATCTCAAGTTCAACCCCTGGTGTCTCCAATTAAAGCAGCAAAGTTCTAAGTGACATATTTAGTTTTTCACATCAGTTTTAGATGTATTTCTGCTATGTGAGGTTTTCATTTCATGCACCAAAGTGGACACAAGACCACAATAAATCTGTCAGTCCTTAAGGTGCCACAAGACTCCTTTCTGATTTTTGCTGCAATAGACATAGCCCTGAAGTCTTTAGATATGGAAAGTGGGAGATTACCTGTGGTGTCAGTTTTTCCTTCAGCCACAGCCAAGCAGAGCCTGGGCTTTATTCATGACCCTCCAGGCTGGAGTCTTGTTTGGATACTTCCTGATGCAAGCCAGCCTGGGAAGAGCAGGGTCTTCTTGGTGCCTTCTCTGTGCTGCCCAGTTCCTGCCAGGCACCGGTACCTGCTTGCAGTTCATGTGCCTGAATGGCCAGACTCCTCAGAGTTTCTGCAAACTTCAAGCTGCATCCTCGTTCCTCCCTGGGATGAATGAGGAGAACAGATCCTTTCCCAGTTGCCTCTGTTTCCCACTGTTGACCAAGGACCGGAGTGCAGGAGATGGAATGTAGAATGGGCGCAGGGCTCAGCGTCGCTCTTGGGATCTGCAGAAGGAAAGCGAAATTAAAACTCTCGGTGGACTGAACCCAGGAGCCCTAGATTTCAATTCCCCCTGTTGCACAAAATTCTGTACCTTATCTTGTTTTGGCTCAATTAGTAAAGGAGAATATGCTGGAGTCCCATGAGAGAGAGAAGCATAGACCTTTTTATTCATTGCTTATAAGCAAGGAAGAACAATACAGTTACCAGGTAAGGAAAAGCTCCTTGGGCTGATTAGTTCTTCGGAGCTCTGATGCTACAGCATAAGAATTTATACCTTTTGGTCCAGTGGCATAAGTTACGTAGGTTGCAGCCTTGAAACTACATCAGTCAAGCAAATGACCATGCCAACGGTCTGACCATCTCACATTGGCAGAACAATTCTAAACCTTATCACAATATGCATCCTTTCTTAATTAACATTGCTCAACACTTCAAGGATGCTCAGAGAACATTTTCTGTCTTTCTCACACTTTCCCTTTCATAAAGGTCATATTATTTCCTGTCCTTTTGGCATCTAAATGTCGCTTCAGCAAACCTTGTACACCCCTGTTCTGATTCTTCGAAGCAGTGATTTTCAACCTGTAAGTTGGGACCCCTCAGGTGGCTCACAGAGCCTCCATATTTTTCCTTTGCCTGTTTTGTGGAAGGATCTGCTGCTTATTGGCACATGTAGAGAATAAGGGTGCCACACCACCAGCCTCTGTTTGCAAGCATGCGGAGTGGGACCCTCAGCAGCAGTGAAGATTCCTCCATTGGCTTGTTCCTTTTTTAGTGCCCAGCTTCTATTTCCTGTCTCTTGCTCTCCTGGTCTGTTGCCCATGTTGCTGGCCTTCTAGTGAGTCCTCTGAGAGACTTGGTCAATGGCCACCACTGAATTTCATCATGCAAGCAGGGACTTGACTGCTGGTCCCTGCTTCCACTCCAAAGTCTAACCCAATATCAGCAACGGAACATCCCTCTCTAGAATACCCCAAGTCACAATTACACCTACAGTGATTTAATGCAGAACAGCATGAACCATGGATGCACACACACAATTATCCTGCATCCTAGAACTTACTCAAAAGCCTAATATATTTTCTTTGAAATGTGTAAACAGTAGAAAGCAGGTCCCCTGTGTTTCTGTCTGGACACCCATCACTCAACAGCCACTGGATTCCAGACCCCACTCCATGGAACTATTCCAAAACTTTGCTGATGTGAATACCAGTGCAAATCACAACTAAAATCCCACCATATCTAGAAGAGAGAGCCAACGTCCCGTGGTGGTTAGAGTGTTGGAATCTGGGAGACCCAGGTTTGAAGCCCCACTCCGCTTTGGAAGCTTGTGGGGGTGATCTTGGGCCAGGTATTATCTACCTCACAGGGTGGCTGTTAAGATAAACGAGGAGGGAAGAAATGTAAGCCACTTTAGATCTCTGTTGGGGAGAAAACGAGGCCATAAATAAATCAAGTGAACTAGAACAAAGTCAATAGCCCCGTCATAGAGCAGAACCACAAGTGACAAAAGGCACAGATTGGACACTTGTCTGCTTCCCTCAAGTTTTGATGGGAAATGTAGGCGTCCTGGTCTCGCAGCTTCGCTCTCTGACTGCTGTCCAATGGACTTTTCAACTGTCACTTGTCCAACATTCTGCCAAGCTGCCTACATTTCCCATCAAAACTTGAGGGAAGCTGACAAGTGTCCCATCTGTGCCTTTTGTCACTGGTGGTTCTGCTCATAGATCATGAAACCAGCTATTGGTGAGTCTGAAAAAATTGTGGAGGCCCAAGAACCTGGGTTGTTTAGAACCACCCTACCAGGAAGAATGTTCTAGAACCCAATCCTTAAAAAAACAAAAAAACCTTGAGCATGTCAGCATACCCAGACTACACGGGAATACCATAAAAGAAGGGAGAAGGGAGTTTTGTGAATATCTAAAGATGAAGATTCCTCGAATCAGACAAGTGGTACATTTGGCATTTGAAACTTTCAAGTAAGAAATTCACGAGAACTCTAGTATCTCATGGGCCACAAACCTGTCTATTTAGTACATTTTTTGTCCAACCCTTCCTTCAAGAAGCTCAGGGCAGCGTACTTTATTCTCCCCTCCTCCATTTTATCCTCACAACAACAACCCTGTGAAGTAGATTAGCCCAAGAGAGTGAGTAGCCCAACATCACCCAGTGTGCTTCCATGGCAGAGTGGGATTTGAAGCTGGGTCTCTCTGATCCTATTCTGACATCCTAAGCACTACACTAGATCTCTATTGGCTTCAGGTTATCTCTTTCTTAAAGCCTAACTTTTAATCTTCCAGAGAGGGTGGAAGAAGGCTACCTAAGAAGTGACTTGAGCTTCTGTATCTCCTTCAGAATCTTTCTCATGTGGCAGGTATCCGGAAAGAGATCTAAAACTTCCTCCTCCTCTGGAAATCATAACCCAGCAAGACTGAAAATGCTTGAGTAGTTGCTACTGTTATCCCAATGAACTCCCCATACCTGCAGGCAATACCTGCCATTATATATGTATATGCATGCATATGTATACACACACTTTTGTAAAGAGGTCTAGGGAACACCTCTTTGCCCAATAACTCCCCATCCTATCCCAAGGGCAGCTGGGAAACATCAGGTGACGCCTGCGGATTCTGCAGCTGCTGACGGGAGCCAAGGGAATGGGATCCAGATGTAGCAACATCTGGGGAGGACTGCCATATGGGGGATGGGGTTGGAAGGGTGGCTAATCCCTCTCGCCTTTGAAACTGACACTGATGTCGCTGCTCCAACCCTCCCTTCTCTTTCCTTCATCCTCCACCCAGCCAATCTAGGCGGGAACTAAATCCATCATCTACCTATTTCACCTCACATTTCACTCATTTTCTATAGAGAAATAGGGAATAAGATGAGGTAAGACAGGGAAAATAAATTTTTCCCTCCACCTGAAGGGCTGGGCAAGATTGTAAAGAAAGCGGGCATACAATAAGACTGGGAGGGTGTCTTTATGCACTGAGATCTCCTCTCCAGATTTTGGTCCTCCAAGAGATCAACGTTTCCTAGTGGGCAGAGTAAGAGAGAACAAGAAAACCCTGGGGTGTAATGGAGAGGGCCAAGTATCAGCCATCCTAGCTTCCTCAAGAAGGCCAGGTAGCTTGATGGAAAGAAGGAAGGGGCTGAGTCCATAGGTCTTCCAGAGCAAAGTCAAAGCCGCTGGAGCTGAAAAAACAGGAGCTAGGTCTTCTGGGTTCTTTGTGGGAAGAGGAGATAGTGGTAGTGTGTGTGTTCTCCACTCCTCATGGCTCAGCAAGGGCAGGGGTAGGACCCTAGGATCTTGTGTTCTGTGGCTTGGAACAGGGCGAGGCAGGGACGCCTGGGTTCTCTGGAAGGGGAGTGGTGCCTAGTGGCTAAGCAAACAATTCTCAGAGAGAGTTAAGCCTGACCCTTAGGCTATTTGCATAAGCCATCTTTTTTCCCACAATGCCCAGCGCCCATGACCTCGCTCCCCTCCCAGGTGAGAGGGTGGGGGTTGCGGGTGCTGTTGTGTGAAGCTGCAGGCATTCAAAATGTGCAAGGGAACCAGCCCCTGCTCCAAGGAGGTATGCGTAGCTTAGCACCAGGCAGGCTCTGACCTGCCACCTCCCAGCCGTGACGCTGATCGAGGAGGCAGGAAACGGCAGCAGCGTTTGTGGAAGATGCCCACAAGTCTGGCCTGCCATTCATAACCCTTTCTTTCTCTCCTCTGATGGGTCCTGTTCAGGACAGATCTGATTCCCCCCTCCCCAGCTGGTTGAGCAACACCTTGACTGTGCAAACTCCATACCCAATGTTGACAAAACAAACACAAGCCCTCCCACTGCATGAAAAGAACCCCACACTACACAATCAGCTCTGGCTTCTTTTTTTACAAAGGCTAATGTTGCCTAGAGGTCAGGTTAGACTAGCACTGGTAGAACACAGGCCCAAAGCCTATGCAATCATGAATCTTGCTTGGAAAGTTTGGCCTCTTTGTCTGACATACCTCATAGGGTTGCTGTAAGGCTAAAATGGGGATTTAAAAAAACCACATCATGCTATCCTGTGGTCCTTGGAGGCACCATTAACATGTAATAATAGAGTAGTTATGCCTGCTTCCAAGGGTCAATAATAGTTGCATCTATTTCTTAAGACCAACAGCTTCCAAGCCCATTGATTGGAGAAGAGAAAAGGAGATGGGACCAAGGTAAACTGGATTTGTGGAATCTGTAAATAGTATTCCACAAGAAGAGAGCAAGATGTGGGGTCCAAGAGCCCCTTAAAGACCAACTAGATTTCCAAGGTATGAGCTTTCAAAAGTCAAAGCTCATACCTTGGAAATCTACTTGGTACATAAGATGCTATTGGACCTGGATCTTGCTCTTTGACTGCAGCCCAACACGACTACTCACTTGAAACTATCCACAAGAGGGGAGGAAGAGGGATTCAAAGCACCAGTGCCTCATCCTCCTTTCTGAGACTTCCCTTCTGCAGAACGCTTCCCACATAATCCAGAAATCATGGCCACATGGCAGTCCTTTCTGTGGCCATCAGAACCCACCCACCAGAGAATCCTTTCGCCTAACTGTGATCCGTAGGATCAGGGATCTCTAAATTGCGGTAACACCTGCCCCCATTCCTTGCGCGTACTGTAAGGGAGGGATCTGCCTTCTCCATCTGCTTTAGCAACACTTGAATGCTTTGTCACGTCAGTCAAGTCACTTTGAATTTACCCTGAAGTCAAAGCAGATGCCTCAGTGTTATTGCTGCCCCAGGAAACCGAGAGGGGAGGCTGAAGGGGGAGGGGGCTGAGTAATTTGGAAACTGAAGACTACCTTGGGACAAAAGACTCAACATTGGGATCCCAGAACTAAAGAATCTCTGGCAAAGATTGGAGCTGACCTTTTCAGGGAACCTAGGAGCCCAGGCATGTATAAGAGAGAATCTAGGTATTCTCCTCCATTCTTCTAATCTAAACAAATGCTGCAATCCTAAACCCATTTACTAGGGAGCAAGTCCCACTGAACACACAGGGATTTATTTCTGAGTATATATGATTAGGATTGCACTGTTGGCCTGGAATAGTCTTCCCCTCACACTCTTTAGAGTAACAGTGAAATCCTAGGTATGTATACTCAAAAGTAAATCCCACCGAATTAATGATGGGACTTAATCCCTAGTAAGTGTGTTTAGGTTTGCAGTCTAAGCCACTAGATACAAGAATCTTTCCACATCAGTTCCTAACCTGGTCTGACCAATTCTCAGGGGTACCATTTGTGGGGCATGGAGGGCATAATCCTTTCCCATGTTCATTGCAGATCATGCAAGCACTCTCCAAAAGAATCCACATTTTTTTACCAGCAATACACAGTAACCTTTATTTTGGCTATGAAATGAGGCAATATATTTTGTTTGCATGCCACAGGTACAAATCCCTTCGCTTAAAAAAAGTGGGGAAATGAGACCAACTGACTTACATTGAGATGAGACCAAATTCAGTTTTGCATCTTCTGTAACTACATTCAGCTCCTAAAAATTTAGCTGAGTTAACGTCACCAATTTTATGAAGCATCAAAAATAACCACAATTTAACACCATTAAAAATACTAGATTGGTTTTGTGTGTGTGTTGTTTTGTGATTTGCAGTTGATTCTTGAATATCAAGATTCTTTACAACTTGCTATGCCCGCCCCCAATTTGGTGATGGAGGAGAATGCCCTCAAGTCATAGTCAAGTCATAGTTGACTTATGGCACCCCTGGTGGGGTTTTCATGGCAAGAGATTAACAGAGGTGGTTTGCCATTGCTTGCCTTTGCAACCCATCCAATGACTAACCAAGGAAAACCCTGCTTAGCTTCTAAGATCTGATCAGATCAGGTTCATCTGGGCTATCCAGATCAGGACACCATGCCCTCCCCCCATTTACTACTCCTGAATCCTACCCATCCTGGCTTCTAGTAGTTCCTATGAACAATCCTGCTGTTTTCTGTGGTGTAGTGGCTGGTGTGTTGGACTAGGATCTGGGAGACCCAAGTTCAAACCCTCATCACTGCCAGGAAGCTCACTGGGTGGATTTTGGACCAGTTCCTGTCAGTCAACCAAGCCTACTTCACAGGGTTGTCATGCGGATAAAATGGGAATGGAAGAATTGTGTGGAATTGTGTAGTTTCCCCAGAAAACTAAAGACTGGTTATTGAAAAGAGATTGCTTGGATCTATTTTAACCACTCTACAGCCCTAGCAATCTGGACGGTTCCTGATTTGTCGAGAGTGGGCATTTGTTTTCTATGCTTAATCTTAATCAGCCATTGTTGATTATCACAGCTAACGCATGATGGGATTAAATGAAAATGGATGAGGTCTACCAGTGTTTTGAGGGGGTGCTCCAATTTTTCTGCCATTGGTATGCTGCCCGTCCAAAGAACCCAGGCATCCTGCTTTCCATCACCAGCAGGTAATCCAAACCAGGCGGGATGAAGGAGTGAACAAGCCAGGGATATTTCCGCCTTTCCGTTCATCTCTCACCAGCTGGTTTCCATCTAGCCCTTCTTGTAGGCAAATATCTGTGTGTGTGCATGGAAGGTGGTATTTCCCTTGACTATGGCTGTGTCCCAATGCCCCCTATCCTTGCCTTTACCTTGCTGGAATAGATCTCAAAAGGGGTGCTGAAATGTTTGAGAAGCAGAGGCTTTGTAGCCAGGACGCCGAGGTTCTAGGGCTGGAAGGGGCATCAAGGGTGTGGCGGATGCGTTAATCCTGGATTCTCTAAGAGGGGCATAATGACTAAAGCACTGGAAGTGGGGGGAGGGCGTTGCAGTCTGGTTCAATAGGGTGGGGTGGGAAAGTGCTTCAAGAAATGGGGGATGCTTTGATCCTGGGAGTTTAAAAGGGAAGTAGGACTGATGCAATGGAATGGGGCAGGGGAGGGGGGGGTTATTGACGCCGGGACGCCTGGGTTCTCTGGACAGGGAGTGGGGTTCCGACCAGCCAAGAGGGTAGCCTCTTCCAGCCCGAGGTTTCCTACCTTAAGAGTGCCCGCGCAGTGCTCCGGGAGTTCGCTGTCCTGCCCCTTGGCATGGGGAGGGGGGCTCCTTTTTCCTCCAGGCAGACGGGCGCTCGTTCAGGTTTGCACACGCCGAAGGGGACCCGCTCTCGGTCGCGATCCCATTCCCCGCTTTGCTGTTCAAGCGAGCGCAAAGGCTGCTGGAGTGGAGGGGGGCGTCTCTGGAGGCTCCGCTCCCAAACCTGGAGGCGGGGGGGGGGGGGAGGATCGGAGAAGGGAAGAATGGGACGGGACGGCTGAAGACAGAAGGGGAAGACCCAGGTGGAGAAGGACCGGAGGAACTGGTTTGGAGGTGCCGGAACAGGAGCGGAAGGGAAGGCGAGAGGGGCGCGCGGCTCCGTCGGAGGGGCGCTGCGCGGGAGACCGTCGAGGTGGCGGGGCTGGCCGGCCTCTCTCGCCCGATCGCGCCCTACCTGCGCCTCACCAGGCGCCTGCCCAGCGCGCACGCCTGGCCGCTGTCACTCTCCAAAGGTCGCTGCCCAGGCCGGTCCCCGGCCCCCGCCGCCGCCTTCACGGAAAGGGCGCGACTCCAAACCCACCTCTGCCGCCGCTGCTGCTCGGAGGGCGGGAGTGGAAAGCAGGAAGGCGCGGTGGCGGGGGGAGGCTCGCTGCGGACTAGTCGCCTGCCACGTGCAACAGAAGGCGGCACAGCGCGGGGAAAGGTCCTGGGCTGGCTGGCTGAGAAGAGCTCTCCTCGAGGGACCTCCTTCATGTCTCGACGGAGCGCCTCGGCTCGGCTTTCCAGGGTGAAGCAGGAAAAAGGAGCTACTGAGGACAGTGGGCAGGAATGGGAGGGGGCGAGGACGACGACAAAAGAGTGTTTGCCACGCTGATGCCGCCGGCGTCACTTGTGAATGGTATTAACACGGGACAGAACGCGCAGGCGAGTCGGATTTTTTTTTCTTTTTTAATTGCAATCCAGGCAGGAGCTGCTTTCCCAAGCGATGCCCCGGGATCTCGGTTCTCTTCTGCCCACAATGTGAGTTTTGATTTGAAAGTGGCCCTCTTCAAACCATTCACAGCGGCAAGGGAACAGAGAGAGGCTCGAAGGTGCGTTTGGGGTCATGCCTGGGAAACAGTCCTGCTCTAAGAAAATAGAAATCGTCAAGCGGAGCTGGCTCATCTCAAATCTGGTGCCAAAGTAATTTCTCGTCACAGGTGGACTAACCATTAAATATGTCACATAACGACATAAAAACAAACAAGAAACACCTCCTGCCTTTTCTCACAGACTGCCCCCATTTCACCAATATGTCATCCTGGCTTTGTCAGACAGTTTATGGAAGGATCTCCATTGTGAAACCGCAGGCAGCCACCCATTTTTCATGCTGAAAGGACATTCGAGCCCAACGTAAGAAATGTAAACACTGGCTTATGATTATATCATAATCACTGTATCATTTAGCAATTATATACAGCATTTCCCCAAACTACTAAAGGATGACAAACAGCATTTATTTTACCCAGTGTGTGTGACTGGTCCAAGGTCACCCATGAGCTTCCACAGCAATGGATCTGAACCTGCATCTCTCAAATCCTAGTCCACAACGCTAAATACTGGCTTTTGTGTGGTGGCTGCTGCTGAAGAATAGCGAGCAGCCTGGCCCAGATAAGTCATGGAAGGTGTGTGGTAGCAAGTCATACAGTTGCTGCTGGCCCTGGCCCTAAGGAGTCCTCTCTCAAAGGCCAAAACCTCCCTGGAAAGTGCTTTGCCCTCTCCCCTTGCCTTTTACTAACAGATGCCAAGACTTGAATTCTGGCAATATTGTTGTAATTGCCTACCAGTGGAGACGGAGGACATTTGTTTCTTATTTATTTATTTATTTATTTATTTATTTATTTATTTATTTATTTATTTATTTATTTATTTATTTATTTATTTTATTCAACTGATACCCCACCCTTCCCGCAAGGAGGCTCAGGGTGGCTTCCAACAAATATACTGTTAAAATACAATAAAAACCTTATTAATGCACTAACGCATTAAAATTCAGGCGCCATCAGACAGATTGGCTACTGCAAAATCATCATAAGCCCCGGCACCAAGGGCGGCTGCAAAAGGAGGGTGTGGCGGTCAGAAGGGGGACAAAAAAGCTGGCTCCTGGTCAAAGGCCCAGTGGAACATCTCTGTCTTGCAGGCCCTGAGGAACTGTAAAAGGGCCCGCAGGGCCCGCATCTCCATTGGGAGAGTGTTCCACCAGGCCGGGGCCAGGGCAGAAAAAGCTCTGGCCCTCATTGAAGCCAGCCAAATGTCCCTTGGGCTGGGGACCACCAGAAGTTGCTTATCCACAGAGCGCAAGGCCCTGTGGGAGACATAATGGAAGAGGTGGTCCTGTAGGTATGCAGGTATTCTTAAAGCTACAGGCAGTGCTTCTATTATCTTGCAGAGGGTTTAACCCACCCCGTGTAATCTTTTTTAAAAGATTTCATATTTTTCTACAGATCTGTGGCTTTTCTAAGTTTTATAGAAAGATCTGTCTGGTCTATCCATGCCCCCAGTCTCTGGATTTAAGCATCCACAGATGGGATCATGTTAATTAGATATTTTCATAATATTGTAAATATGCATATCAAGTTTCAGTATGTGATCTCAGTACTCATGGGAGAGATCACATTACAGTGAAAGGCAGCGTTATGTAGTAGTCAGAATGTTAGGACTAGGGAGACCCAGGGTTAAATCCCTGCTGAAATATGACTTTGGGCTAGTCGGTCACTTTCTGTTGTTCATGTTGACCTACTTCACAGGGTTGTTGTAAAGATGAAACAAGGGAGTGGCTTTCCTGAACTCCTTGGAGGGAAAGTTCAATAAAAATCTTCCATTGGCTTCCCTGAAAACTGGTTCAGTGATCAAGTTTGGGTTGAACATGAAACATAAAAATGAGGTCTCAAATCTGCATACCATCTGTTAATCTGATATCTTCCTCATCTAGGCCATACAACCCACATAAAACATTTGTATCCTACCTTTCCTCTAAAGATCCCAAGGCAGCTAACAATAGATCATAAAATACAGCCATAACCTCAAACTCACCAATCCAAACTCTCAGCAGCTCACGTATATCCATACAACCCACATCTGTCCATAAAAATTGGTACAGCCCCCCACTTTGCCACTGTGGTTTAGTGGTTACAGTGTCAGACTAGGATCTTAGAGGCCCAGGTTTGCATTCCCACTCTGCCAAGGAGGATTGCTGTATTACACACTCTAGAGTTAAGCTACCTCACAAGGGTGATGTGAGGATAAAATGGAGGAGAGAATCCTGTTAACTCTGTTGGTTTCCCACTAGGAGAAAGGTGGGGTAGTATAAACAAAGCAAATGAATGAATGAATGAATGAATGAATGAATAAGAAAATACTAATTTAAACAAAGTTTTATCTACCTGTCTAGAAGCAGCAGTCTCTGCAGGAAGCTCCTTCTAAAGGTTCATGATTGAAAGGCTCATGAGCAGGTATTGACAGAAAGTGCTGCTTTCATAAAAGGTATACTCAACAAATTCTAATGCCAATTTTGGCCTAAGGGTATATAAAGACCAAAAATTGGTCCTTCAGGAATGTAGGCTCTAGGCTGCAATGTGGAATCAGAGGCTTTGTGATTCAGAAGAAGTGTAGCAGGCAGGGCTTTTTTTCAGCAGGAACACGGTGGAACGGAGTTCCAGCACCTCTTGAAAATGGTCACATGGCTGGTGGCCCCGCCCCCTGATCTCCAGACAGAGGGGAGTTTAGATTGCCTTCCGTGCAGCGGCGCAGAGGGCAATTTAAACTCCCCTCTGTCCGGAGATCAGGGGGCGGGGCCACCAGCCATGTGACCATTTTCACCAAGGGCGATTTAAAGTTTTAAAAACTCCCCCCTTGTTCCAGCTGACCCAAAGTGACATCATTGTGTGGTCCTGAGTTCTATCACTGAGTTCCACCACCTCTTTTCTCACAAAAAAAGCCCTGGTCGCAGGGGAAAAAGAGTTATCCTTTCTCCGAAAAGCTCTGGACAATCTACGTGGTTCTCCTTTCCTGTATTTAATGTCACAGCAACCCTGTCAGGTAGGTTAGGCAGAAAGAGAGGGAGAGAGAGAGAGGTTTGCCCACGCTTATCCAATGACCTTGATAGGTGATTTCAAGTCAGCTCTTACCAGCTTTAATCCAACCACTGTACAACATTGCCTCTTGTAACATTTCCCCTATGCTTCTTCACTAACATGAAAAATTGAAAGGCAAGGAGAGGACTGTGAAGGAAGCATTGTCAGGAAATATCTTGGATAATATTGTTACTCTGCTCTTCAGAATATAGAATCTAAAGATGTGCATCTTCAAAATGCTAAAGTATGTTCCCACTTCTGCTGGCATTTCCAAGAATTCACTTCAAATGACCAGGAAAATTACCTTTCACGGATTCCCTTTGATCACTAATTTGGATGCAGCTGTGAAATATTTCTCTGGATCTGGTCTTTTTTCTTGGATGGAAGATTTGTACAAACTGCTATTGGCCTACCAGAAAAAGAGGCTCATATTTATTAGCAAATGTATTCTTCACTGAATTGGCTTGGATGAGAAAATCACAGAATATCCAGTTTGATATAGTGGTTAGAGTGTCTGACTAGGATCTTGGAGACTTAGGTTTGAATCCCTACTCTTGCTGAGTAACCTTGGGCCAGTCACATAACCTACCTCAACGGGTTATTGTGAGGATAAATGGAGGAAAGGAGAATGATGTAAGCCACTGTGGATCCCCACTGGAGAGAAGGGCAGAGTATAAATGAAGTAGAATAAAATAGTGTATAAGTCACCACCATTCCACTGGCTTCCCTTTCCATCCCAACATATATGAATTTGCCTTATCAGACCTTTGATCTGTCAAAGTCAGTGTTGCCTACTCTGACTGGCGGCAGCTGTCCAGGGTCTCAGGCAGAGGTCTTTCCCATCACCTGCTACCTAACACTTTTAACTGGAAATGCTGGGGATTGAACTAGGGAACTGCCAAGGACAAGTTCCTCAGGGATATTCCAAGTCCCTTGCCTGAATTTTCAGCTTCCTTTTTAAAATATGTATATAAAATATATCCATCTTTAAAAGATGGAGTAACAGTGGAAAACTGCAGGCAGTATCTTTCCTGTTTCCTATCTGCTTCCAGTCTTCCTGCCCATGAGTGCAGGAAGGATAATTTGAAAACACTTGATCTCTGTGGCTATGATCTTGAAAGTCCCAAACCATTTGTTGTGTGATGACCTGTGGTTTTTAAAACACACAAAAGTCATAATCTAAAATCACTTGTCCATTCTTTCTCCTTTGCATTTTGTTAATGTTGGGTTGGATCCAGCTAGCTTTTCTACTGGTAAAAAAGGGAGCAGAGAGTCCCCTTTGACCACCTAAAGAACTTTGCTGGAGATCGGGGACCTAACATGGGAGCTGTAATAAGGAAGGACATTGGGTGTGCTTGATCAAAAAAATCTAGCTGGATCCAACTCAGTATTTAAACTAACTTTTACACCAACTATTCTTGCTGAGTTTAGGGGGTTTTTTTGTTTTTATTTCACATTCACCAGTATATCTTTTTGACCTCGCCATCATTACCAAATATGTGTGGCTTCACATCCCAAAGAACCCAGTTCAGGAGTGCTAGCTCCCATTCTTAAACTTTCAAACCTTATTCCTTTTCACGTTCATGCTAAAACAATCTCCTCCCCTCAGCCAACACATGTTTGGTACACTTTCGATTCATGGTGAAGAGCAGTGTCCTGCACTGCATCCTATCTAGGCCTCCCAGAGGGCTGCTCTGAGGTCTTCATAGAACATATAATTTGCTTACAGAATTTACCACCCTTAGACTTGCTTAGAAGGATTTTAAACAGGACTACAGAAATTTATGAAGCGTTGAACTATGACTGTCTGTTAGCAATGATACCTAAACAGTACTTCCATGTAGAGTGATCGCAATCCCATTTTTCCCCAGAGGACAATCCTCTTTATTGAAGCCTGTCTTCCGAACTATCTGAGTTTCCCTTCTGTCCAGTAAAATCAGCAGAACTGGTTGTGCAGGCTCACAGCTTGCAAGGTACCCACTGCCACCTGCAAGTGGACCGATCAAGGTAATCAGGCTGTTTGGGTTGAATTAAAGACGCTGAAGTATAAGAAAGGAGAGTGAGAGAGCCTTGAAAGGTTCCCCATCAACAGTTAGCACCTTGATAGCAAACAGAGCTGGCATTGTGGGGAGCAGTATTTCTATTTAAATTATAGTAATGTAGATTTACATATATAAATGTATATTAACATATGCAGGTTTTGTGCTAATGTTACTCTCTTTTGTCCTTTTTTGAGGGCTCTATATTGGTCACACACACACACCCACGGTTACTCTAGACCAGAGACTTGATGCCTCAGAATACCATATGCTTCTGGGGACGGCAATCACTTTCCTTATGAGTTTCCAAGCTGTACAGGACTCTATTATTGTGAATGGAGTAGTGGATTAGATGGACCTGGATCTGATCTAGAAAGGCAGCACATATGTTCTTATGAAATGATTGATGTCACAGAGAGTCTCAGAACACTGTTGCTTTGGGTCTGAGATTGCCTTTACCTGGCGTTAAGGTCTAATCTTTTCCTCACTTTTTCTGAAACCAGAATTTTGCTAGCATCCTTCATCTGGGTTGGGTCCTGGAACGGTGGCCTGGCTTTTTCATCACAACAAAGCCAGCTGCTTCTTTTCAGCACCTCACATCAAACGGTGGGCCGGCACAGCACAAATCCCAGACCTGTCTCTCTCCTGGCTTTTGTTGCCATGAATAGGCGGCCTTGTCTGTCTCAAAGAGGGACAGAGACATCAGTAATTAACAAAGATAGCCTTCTCCAATTACCCACGAAAATATCGAAGAGAGAAAGATATATTCCTTGTCCCCCTTCATTTCCCTAAAAATCGTTTCTTTCTGAGGGAAAGAAAGTCTTTCTGAGGGAGAAAGAATACCAATTGGACACAGGGCTAAAAAGCCTTTATAGGGGGGCATACCTTATCTTTTCTTTTGAAGCAGCTACATATACACAAAAACTTGGATGTTCTATGCAAAGAGGTTCATGCAAAGAACTTTCTAGAAGACACAGTTGGGCTGTACTTCTGTAAACTGACTCTTGATTCAGATTCATAGAGATAGAAGGAATTAGGGTTGCTAGCTCCAGACTGGGAAATTCCTGGAGATTTTGGGGGTGGAGCCTGGTGAGAGCAGTAGTTGGCAGGAGGGACCTCAGCCGGGATGATGCCATAGAGTCCACGCTCCAAAGTAGCCATTTTCTTCAGGTGAACGGAACTCTGTGGCCTGGAGATCATTTGTAATTCCAGGAGCTCTGCAGCCACCCCTGGAGGTTGGCAACCCTAGAAGAAGTCCAAAGGCCATCTAATCCACCAAGGCCCTTCACCCTCCACTTCCAGCCCCCAGTATCCCCCAAGCTAGGTTCACCTACTTGATCCAGACCAGTTTCCCACAAGCACTTCAAAATGTCCCATTGAGCCATGCAAAATAGGTGAGAATCCTTGGGGTCACTGGCAGCAAAGAAAAAGTTTCTTCCTAATCTTGAATCAGTCCGACCACATGTTTGCCACAGGCTTCAAATGGTTATAGGAGACGCGCGTTGGAGATCTAAGGCTTCTCATCAACCTTCTTAAAGAACAGCTCCAAAGTTTGTTATAGTGTAGACATCCTTCCGACATCCTTCAGGTTGCCAAGCTCCTATGCAACCTCTTGGGGTACCACAGGGAAGAGTGTGACAGTGCATTTGGCTCACTCCCAAGGGCAGGAAGTGATGATCTAGTTGGTAGTGATGCTGGCTTGGATCCTGCCTCTGATCTCTACTGACAGAAGGACTTGTCTGCGGCATGTTTTTTCTCCCACTGTTGTCCCCCCAAAAACTGCATGCTGGAGGAACAGCAGAACAGCACGAGGGGGGAATTCAGAGCTCTGCCAAGGCAGGGACAAAATTGGTGAGAATAGTCCTCTCTTCCTCCTACAGAAAAAGTCAGCGGGATCCAATCCAGTGGGTTCACCTTACCTGCAATGAGAAAAATACTTGAATCAACTCTGGTTCACTTCTTGAACTGGAGCAGAAGTTACCCCAAGTTACCCAAATGTTTTGGGTTTTTTTTGGAGGGGGTACAATTTGGAGTGGGCTAGCAATCTAGGTTAAACACCTCCTGGGATCCAGTAAATTGTACCTGTTCACCTTATCCTTGTGCTTGGGCCTTAGTCAGAGGGAAAATGTCAGATAATAAAGCAAAGATTGGCAAAGCACTTTCAGGAAATGCGCTGGTTGCCAGAGCCTATTTAAAAAAGGAACATACAGCCCTGGCACTTAGAAAATGCAGGTTTTTGCATTTAGATACCACATGCTTGAATATTTTTCTTAGCATGTCATCTTCATCTAAATCCCAACTGTAATGATATTCAGAGTTTAAAAGTTCCCTAAGTACTAGCAAATTTGTTAGATGCCCATTTTAGAGTAAGAAAACTGGTATTCTGCCAACCATATGGGAATACTGTCAAATGGCACATGCAAGCGTTAGGTGCTGATTGGGTAAATGGGCTGGCTGACGTCCAACACAGAATTAGGCATGCTTAAAATCAGCGAGCATAAACACAGCTTAGCCTTATTGGATGGTGGCCATTGGAAGAAAATGAGTATCATTTGTAGGAAGTAGTAAACGTACCTCTTGCACTTAAAAGATGTGGAAACGCCTCATGGTGCCTTCTTGTGGCCCAAAGCTTGATGTGGGCTAGAGCTCCTTGGCTTGGATGCATGATGTGAAGCATGTTTCACATCATGCATCTGAAAATGTGGGGATTAGTTCACAGACACTAGCAGTACAATATATCTCTTCATTTTTAATGTGCCACATGAGGACTCCTTTTAGGTTTCACTGCAACGGCTACACCCACTGAAATTGAAAAAGATGTGTAAACAATAAGCATTTGATTCTGAATAATCCCCAGAGCCACATTTAAGGCTGTTCTCTTTTGATCGTAGAAACTATGGACCAGCTACTGTGATACCTTGGAACAAAACTCAATCCCTGCCTTGGGGCGCGGTGTTGGTGCCTGATCTTACCCACTCACAGGGTAAATGAGTTGCTGGCTTGGCATCTCATGAGATTCATGGCTAAGCAAAAATTGGAACTCGGGTCTCCCCGTTTCCCAAAACTGCATCATCAAGCTCTTGGAATAGAATATAAGAAAAGCCTTTCTGGATCAGACAGAAGATGTTAGAATTCTTCTGGAGGGCTGAGATGGCCTCAAGGAAGGAGCGCAACGAGATGGCAGAGAGAGATGGAGATATGAACACAGCTTGAACAAGAAATCTGGAAACTTTTAAAGACTATTCTGTCTGCCTCTTCATTCACCATCATTTAATTGTTCATTTTATTTTTCTTTGCTTGGATGCTGGTAGTCAATTTTTGCTCAACTGTATGTTTTTCCTTTTTGTAACCAGTGACTGTTTATACAAGTAAAGTAAATTTTTCCCCCCTCTTGTTCTAAAACTACATTATGTAATCAGTCTCTACACCCACACAAAAGCTACCTTTGTGCATGCTTTGGAAGTTACAGGGGCATGTGGGTGTTATGTGCCCTCCAGTCTCTTCTGATTTATGGTGACCTATGAATTAATGACCTCCAAAATGTCCTATTATCCACATGGCAGCCTTTCTCAGGTCTTGCAGTTGGAGGCTGTAGCTTCCTTTATTGACTCAATTCTTCTCAGGTTGTGTCTTCCTCATTTTCTACTGCCTTCAACTTTTCCTAGTATTATTGTCTTTTCCAGTGAGTCTTGTCTTCTTATGATATGATCAAAGGACAATAGTTTAGTCATTTTAGCTTCTAGGGAGACTCAGGCTTGATTTGATCTGAACCCACTGGTATACCTGAAGTGATTGACATCTGTAAGGAGCGGTCATATGAGATATTTGCACCTGTGGAGACTTAGGAATCCCAGGTCCTGTTAAACTTGGGTGGGGCATGCTTTGTCCTGAACTTGATAATGAATTCTAATTCATCAATTTCATATGGAATCCTTCCTTTGAAGTTCCTTTATAAGAAAACTAACCTTTGGATCAGTATGGCTGTAATATTTAAATGTTCCATGACTGGTTTCTGAATGTCACTGTTTTTAATATCAGACTTATGTCTATTTATTCTAAACCCACAAAGCCCCCCCCCCCCCGCAAAAAAAACCCAGGAGTCTGCTCCTGCTCATCATGTGCTGTGTATTTGCTCTAACCACTGGACACCATTCCCTTGTCAAAGAACTCCAGTGTGCTGGTTTACGATCCACCCTGCCCTATTCCAGTTAGAGTTCCCCTCTCCATCCTAAGAACAAACTGAAACCAATCCTTTGGACAAAGAATGTGAAATAATAGGTCAAATCATATGTTTTTAAAGGGATTGAGGGGGGAGGGGATGGTGAGTGAATGAACCAATCCGGAGCATTGCTGAAGGGGGAGGGATAGGAAATTGCAGGGGGTGGAGGGGGGGGGGGTTGTCCCACATTTGGTAAATATTAGTGCCCTAATCCGGCAGTGCCTAGCTATTTCTTTTATAGTTCATTTTGCCCTTTTTTAAAAAAAAAAGCATTTTCCAAATTAATAAAAGGGATGTAGTGAACGAATATGCTTCAAGGGACATGTTTGCAAGTTCTTTGAAGTCTTCCTTCTGCCCTCATAGCTGGATGGATGGATGAAGGGAAGGGGAGGTATGGAAGGAGGGAGTAAATTAAAAATAATTCCTGTGTTGATGGCCTGGTTGTAACATCTGCTGAACAAGAGAAAGAAACCTGATCATTGTCAAGTCCCCTTTCAATTAATGCTCCCTGGAAAAAAAGGGAAACGAAAAACAAGATCACTCCTCGAGAAACGGCAGGAAAATGTAACAAAGTATATGGGAAGAGAGGAAGAGGCAATGTACTTAATGTCCCCCACAATAATAAAATTGTGGGGCTATTATTTATTTAGTTTTTTTACAAAATGATATTGGACCATGCGTGAAGTTCAAAGTAGTTTAAAATCAGAAATTAAAAACCTAGAAGTACAATTACTTAACAACAGGCTAGAAAATCTATTTGCACAGTGTGGTGCAGTGGATACAGACTAGGATCAGAAAGACCTAGGTTCAAATCCTCACTTATCCCCACTTGTCATGGAAGTTCTTCGGTGACCTCTCTCTCAGCCTAACCTCAGCCTAACCTACCTCACAGAGTTAGTGTTGCAAGGATAAAATGGGCTGGGAGAATGATGTAAGCCTCCTTGGGTCCTGATAGGGAGAAAAGCAGGACATAAATATCTAAATAAATAAGTGTCCATGCAGGGGAGAGAGAGGTCTTTGGATATGTGCATTTGTGAAGGGCTTTATAGTTAACAGCCGGCACCTTGACTGGTACCCAGAGGCAAGCTGGAAGCCAGTTTTTTTTAAAAACAATACAATGGTATGGGTGGAGGATCTTGGATTCTGGAGGGAGTAATAGAGTGGTGTGGAAGAATAAGTGGGACGGATGCACATTTTAAGTGAAAGGAATGGATGTGAAGAGGGATAGGTAATTCTACAGAGGCAAAGAGCCTTGGGTGGGTTGTAGAGAGTGGAGGCATAGGCAGACATTGATGGATCTGTGTGTGGGGGTATCTTACGGTGGCTTGATCAAAATGACAAATAGCAGTAGCCCTATCCAGGATATTGGAGGATAAAAGACATCTGTTACATTCTGCAGGGAAAGGGCCATTTCCCAGAAATCGGGGAAGCCTGTTAAAGCCATTTCAATCTCCAGCTGCCTTAAGAGCAAGGGACCAGATGCTCATGAAAGGAAAAATGGATGAACTTCTTGAACGGGGCGCTCTGGGCTCTCTGCATCTGGAGGAGACCTGCAGAGCCGGGCAGGTGGATGTGTAACCAGAAGCTGCTCCATTTTGTTACTGCTAAAACCATTCCATACTACTATTCCCCATCACCCTCATGTCTGCTTAGAGCGAAACACCAACCTGGGCAATTGCTATTGTTGGAAAGCCAGCTGCAGTACCATGGCTTGCTATATCAGGACATCTGGACAGAAAGAAATGCAAAATATAAACAGCAATTTAGCAGTGAAATGGTGAACTACTGAGAGATGTTAAAACACATTTTATATAGTTATGTTGTTAGTGCCATAAAAATATCTGGTGTCTTGCAGAGTTAATTTGAACAAGAAGGTGAGTCCGCAGTCTAATTAATATAAATCCCATTAGACACAGCATCCTATTCTGGGTGTCTTATTCCCACCACAGGCTAGTCTCATAAGGAAAGCACCTGATAGTACATCTATTGGTCTGCATCAGCTCCCAGTTTTGCACCAACTGTTCCTCTAGTGTAATAAATCCTTCAGACTATTAAACTCCGGCACTGTTCTCATTGAAAGAGGGGAAAGGGAGAAACAGGAGTACAATTGCTTTGTTCTTTTGATCATCTCCATAGCAGCAGGTCTGCCCGAGACCCATCACAGGCAAAGATTCCCTCTGGGCCTCTCTCACACCATCCAGCCCCAACATGAATAACAATATGAAAGTTGGGGCTCAAACAAACAAGGCTTACATGCCTTGCTCAGTCCATAAAATGCACATTGCAGACTTGTGCAGCCCCACTTTTCCTTGGGACTGTGCTGGGAAGAGAAAGAGAGGCTTTAATCCTTCAACCTCCTCTCATTTTCACTATTACAAACTGCCCCCACAACTCTTTTATTAGCATTTTATGGGATAAATGATATATCATTTAAAAACCAGGACATGTGATCTTCATCCCTCATCACATGACTTATCCAGCTCTGTGTGCCACAGGAGTTATGGGCCCTGGGATTTTTGTCCTAGTCTCTCCCATCGGTAGTACTGCAGGGCGGGCCATAGCCAACCCTTCCTTGTCCTCCATAGAGAGACATACCACTTTCTGCCTAGGAAAAAGGGCACAGGAGAGTTGCAACTTGGATGACACCACACTTACTTTGCTACTTCCTCGTCAAACTCTCTGATTTGAAAACAGAGGAATATGATCCTATGTGTAAAACATGTATAGAAATAAGGGTCAAACGGTTGGAGTTTAGCAATGTCTTGGGTACAAAGAAGAAGAGATGATCCTGCAAGGAGCAGCAAGCTCTAGCTAGACAGAATTGTAGGGGGAGACCCTTTGGGGGAGTCCCTTCTTTCTAAAGAGGTTTTTATTTGTCTGTCTGCAGGATGCTATTCTTTCTTCTAGAACTTTCAAACACTCTCTTAGCTAGCATTAGTCTCTTCTTTCCTATCCTGTTTGTTAGTTCCATAAATAAAGCTTTTGTTACTGTTAACCAGTTCAGCATCTTACTACTTAGGCACTCTGCCAACACAAACAACCCGTAGCTCAGAAGTTTCATGACTGGAACTCCCAATGTGAAATTTGGCCCTTAAATGAATCTAGGAGGCAGCTCAGCGTGGGGATGCTGACTGAGGATATGGCTCAGTAGCAGAGCATCTGCTTTGCATGCAAAAAATCCCAGTTTCAATCCCCAGCATCTCCAGTTAGTTAGCAGGCCCGTGCAATAGGTGATGTGAAAGACCTCCAGATACTGGAGAACAGCTGCCAGTCAGAGTAGACAGTTCTGACCTTGATAGACCAATGATCCAATTAGGGTTGTTAACTGTGGCTTGGGAAATTCCTGAAGATTTGGGAGGAGGTGCCAGTGGAGGGAAAGGAAGCTTAGCATAGACATGATGCCATAGAGTCTCTTCTCCAAAGCTGCCATTTCCTCATGGGCAACTGATCTCTGTAGTCTGAAGATCAATTGTAATTCCAGGAGAACTCCAGGCCCCACCTGGAGATTGGTAAGCCTAGATCCAACTCAGTTGAAGGCAGTTTCATGTGATATTTAAGGGGCCATCGCTGCCCGGTTGAGCATCTGTTTTGCATGCAGAAGGTCCCAGATTCAGTCACTGGCACCTCCAGTTAAAAGAATCAGGCGGCAGGAAATGTGAAAGACCTCCACCTGAGACTCTGGAAAACCATTGTCAGTCACAGTAGACCTGACTGATCTGGATAGACCAAGGCTCTGACCTAGTATACAGCAGCTTCCTATGTATTTGCTCTATGGAAAGGGGGTTAATTTTTGCCCTGTGCTATTTCCCTGAGCAGAAATGCCCTGCCCACTCTACAACTTTAAGCCTCAATAGGGAAAAGACAGGCACAGTATGGGTGTTAAGGTGCTAAATTGTGCCTTTTACAGAGGAACTTTGACGAAAACGTCTAGGACTGTGCATGGGAGCCTAGCCAAGCTGTTGCCTCATTCACACACACCCTTTCCTTATCCTTTGTACCTCTGCCTTCTATAAGGTTGCTGATACTCCCACAATTCCTGGTAATCTGTTTCCACAGAGGTACCAGTGAAGGAAAGGTGAAAGGTCAGAAGTCAAAACCTGAACAAAATGAACCTCATGTCTTGCGTGTGCTTGTATCCTCCACAGCAAGAAAGGGGGGTAATAGTAGCTTGCTCAGGGTAATGCAAACCATCTTCTCTCAACTCCCCTCCCTACATGGTTGGCTTGGTAAAGGGTGTAGGAAGTGTGGGGGGCGGGGGGAGAGGACAGGAAAGCAAGCTGGTGTTCCTCCATTCTGACTCCAGGCTACAGCCACCCACTCCTCAGTTGCCCAGTCTTAGATTTATTTCATTTCCATAACCCTGGAGGAAGAAAGAGGGGGGAGACAACATTTCCTTTATTATGCCATAAACAAACCACTGTCCTGTTCTCCTGTTGCTCTGCATAGAGAGTGTAACCTCTGTGACTGAGGCTGCTTCCACACAGATGTTTTCCTTCATCTCTGTTTCCCCACTGAAGCACTTTTGGGGGGACCATCCACATGTCCACTTTCCATGTTTTCCCCGTCCTCAGTACACTGCTTCTTAAACCTGATTTACTATGATATTTTCTGAAGGACACAGTCCACGATTAGCAAGCCGTCTGGACGGGAAGGTGCATATTTTCAAAGGCCCCACCCACATCAGCGTCATTTTCTTTCTGTCAGCCCCTTACAATGACCATTTTTCCTGTCATGTCTCCAGAAGGCTTTTTTTTTTAAAATGGTAGCACTATAGCAATTGCCTGATTTTTTTTAAGTCCTCAAAAAAGCCTTCCGTGGTACAGCAGGGAAAATACTATAGCAGCTGACAGAGGAAAGAGCACAGAAAACTCCCTGCCGATGCTTCATTGCCAGAACAAATGCCCCTGCATTCTCAGAGGCCATGAATGCAAAACCAAGAATACTCATTGATTGGCTGCAGCCCTAGATGCCCTGCAGCAGAATGATGCAGTATGTTGTCAGTACAATGAACTACGCAATAGCACAAACTATTTGATGTAATTACTCTCATGCGGTCGCATGGAATTAATCCAAGATGGACAGGGGGAAACATATGATGAGGATGCATTGTGGACTGACATCACCTTTCAGAATTTTACTCCAGGATCGGCACCAAGAACTGCACCGATTCAACTAATGACATGAGCATGAACTTGTAACACAATCTCAGCTTCAGTGTTGGAACCAGACTAACAGTGCAATCCTAAACAGAGTTACTCCAGTCTGATCCCATTGATTTCAATGGGATTAGACTGGAGCAGCTCTTCTTAGGATAGCACTGTAAATTTTCCACTAATAGAAGGGAAGGTATAATTTCTACCAGTTTCCTCTTCCTGTAACAGACCTCTGATTTCCCCATCATGCCATTCATGAGGCCCCTCCTGTCCCTCAGGAGAAGCATTTCAGGGAAATCAGCGGACAATAGAGATAAGTGAAGAGGCAAGAAAGTTCTGTTCCAATGATAGAAGTACACTCTGCTAGCGGAAAACTTAGGTTGGATCCAGCCCATAATTCCTCCCCCTGGATCCACACATGGTTGTATATTGTGCTGTGATAGTGCCACCATAATCATTCACCTCCTGGACTGCCAAGGAAACCAAAAGGTGAATTATTATGATAGTACAATAGACACAGGAAACTGCCTTCTACTGAGGCAGAACATTGGTCTATCAAAGGCAACACAGCCTGCTCTGATTGGCAAGGTCTCTCCAGGGTCTCAGGCAGAGGTCTTTCACATCACCTACTGCCTGATGCTTTTAACTGGAGATGCTTGTATTGAATTTGGGACCTTCTACAGGGGATACTGTACGGCTGAGCCACAGCCTCTGCCTGCTATCCATCAGTGTGTGGTTCTGGTCTTGCTTACTTCCTACTTGGGCCGAATCCACACTTCCTTTTTTTGCGCATCTTTTTCACAACTGTGGCGCTAAACAAGCAGATACTCACACGCTTTCCCATTCCGTGTATTCCACGCCATTACTGCGCCACAATTGCGCCTCCTTCCTGTCCCACGTGAGAATGGCAGAAATCTCTTTTTGCCCATGCTTTTTTTTTTTTAAAGGGCTTTAATAGCGCAATTGCGCAATGAAGAATTGTCGATATAACACAAAACCGCCTATTGTGAGCAGCGGTTTGCACGGGAAAAGAAACGGTCCCCGGAGCAAGTGCACTAGAAGCAGATAACCTCTGTGAGCAACAGGGTTTCCGGAGAATGTTTAAATGTGACCAATTTTGTTCAAATTTGCCAGCCATAACAACCAGCCAATTGTTACAAAGTGGGCTGTGATGAGCAAGAAATGCACCAATCTCAATTGAGGGGGAGGGGACCTTACCATTTCATAAACGGCGGAACATTGGTATAGCGCAAAATAAACCTTTTTGTTTTAAAGTGACATGCGCCATCAACACTGACCACACAGGAAGAAACCGCCTACTATAACGCTTTCCTCGGTGGCGTGTGAAGAACTGATTGCGCCACGAAGACGCACTGGGAGAGTGAATGTGATAATGCACAACATAATAGTGGAATGAACCCGACTGCCATGACTGCGTGAGAAAAGCGGAAGGTGAGTGCGTGTGAATTCAGCCCTGGTCTTCCGGTATATTTGTGAATGAATCAGTGTTACAAAAATTCCTTTGTCTTCTTCAAAGGAACCTGAACTCTCTACCATTTGAGGAAGTAGAATTATAGTAATCTGTAAAGTGGCTAGAGTGCTTGGACTGGGATCTGGGAGACCTGGGTTTATTTCCCCCTTTCAGACATGAAACTCCTCAGATGGCCTTGGGCCAGTCTAGGATTGCCAGCTCTGGAGAAATTCCTGGAGATTTGCGGGGTGGAGCCTGGGGAGGGTAGGATTTGGGGAGGGGAGAGACCTCAACTAGATATAATGCCATAGAGTCCACCTTCCAAGGCAGCCATTTTCTCCAGAACTGATCCCTATCACCAGGAGATTACTTGTAATCCTGGGAGATCTCCAGCTACCACCTGGAGGTTGGGAATCATAAGCCACATACTCTCTCAGCTTAACCTGAGGATTGTTGTGAGCATAACTTGGAGAAGGGGAGAAGCACACACACCTCTTTAAGATCTTTGGGAGGAGGAAGGGATCAAACACAAGTGGGGGTGGAAATGACAAGGTTCACCCAATGAAATTGGAGAACCTGTTTAATCAAGAAAGGGAGGCATGTATGAGGTAGTTTTGCCTTGAAAAGTGAAAGATAGGTGGGATCTAGCCGGTTACCTCAAGCCAAGGCCTCAATCCCTGTTGCCGCCTGGACTTTGCCAGCTATTACCGGTTGATGCTTCAATCCAGCCTGCTTGTCATCTCAGAGGTGGGGGTGTGTGGAGGAGCCTGCTCCCATTTCAAGCTCTCTGCCCTGAAGCAGGTGTGGATTTCGGATTGACCTGGCTTCCTTTACCTGCCACTGCCAAATTATTTAATACCTGACATCTGATAGGAGCAAAAGGGAGAGTGGGAGAACGAAGAGGCACAGAATCCAGATGGTGTTGGAGTGAGTAGGGGAGGGAGAGGCAGGAGGATTCTTGAAGGGGGGGGGGACTGACAATGTGGGTTTAGGCCAAACAGGCCCAGATGCCTAGACACAATCCCCGCATCCTAAAAAATGGAAGAAAGCTCACAGGGTATATTTTTTTAATCAGTTCAGTGTGCTGCAACAGTGCTGCAACAGTGGAAAAGGCCAGCTCAATTGCAGAAGAAGTCCACCTTACAGGGTTGTGGTAATGATTACAGAGATGATGTAAGTGAAGTAATTTGAACTCATGTTATGCACTAGATAAATGCTGAGTCAGGGGTCCCCAACCCTGTTGAAATTGTACCTGGAAACAGGTACTGGCCTGCCTTGGGGCCTGGAGGCAGTCACAAAATGCTGGGAGGTTCCAACCCAAATATCTTATGCAGGTGTCATCTGTTTCCAAACGGGTACTCCAAATGGGTACTCCCTGCAACCACACAGGTGATGCCTTCTGGTCTATTCTGAAACATCTCCTTCATTGAGAAAGCTGAAGAAAGCCAGGGCTGGCCCTTTGCGATGCGAAAGACATGTTTTGAGGAAAAAGGAAGTGGGGGCCAGGAAATACAGTGGCTCCCATGGACCTCGCTGGGGATCACTGTGTTATTATTTTAAGAGAGGGATGCCACTATAAGCATCATTCCATCTATGCTGTCCAATTTTAAATAGTTTGTCTAAGATACCATCAAGCAATGTGAAGCGAGTATTTGAGGACCATACTCCAGTGGACACTGTTTTCCTGTCTCCCTCCCCATCTCTGCAAAATGTGCAGGAAAGAGCACCCAAAATGATAAAGGGCACTAGGCTGTTTCCATGCTAGCTATTTATGTGAATCTGAATGGTGCCGTATGATAGAGTTTTCTGTGTTGTCCTCCCATTATTTTTTTCAGCTGTGGTTTATGGTGGTATTTTTGACTTTGAATAGAATTACAGAATTAACCTGTCCAGTGTAGACTAATAAAGTGCTATCGTTGCACCTGGGAGGAAGAGTGACTGGAGTGGTAATATGGCTGGTAAAATCTTGCCGTACCGTTATTTTAAAAGATCCTACAATGTAGTTCCACAGTTAAGTTTAAATGCCTTGGGATTCAAAAGAGGAAACAAGATTGGGAAATGTTTAATTAAAAGGCTCACAGCACCTATGGAGAGGAGGGAGAGCCCTGTCTCCTTTGTTTAGGGCTGAGTACTGCAATTGTGGATTTTTAAAAAAAAAATCCAGTTCCATCAGTGTGCAACAGTGAAATACTGTGACTGCTAGATCAGATTTTTTTAAAAAAGAGCAAATGGTGAGATACTAAAGAGGAAACAAGTTTAGGAGAAGAGGAACTAAAAAGCTCATTATAGTGTATGGGGTGATAGAGGTGAGCTCTAAACTTTTTTGGGTTTTCTTTTTTTTGTGTAAATATGATTTTAAAGTATGTCTTTTGTTCTATGAAGCATAACTGTGCAGTTCTGGTGACTGCCCTTTTAAAGAGCTCTTTAAAGCTAACTTGAAATTGACCAGAATATTTAGAAAAATAAAAAATCATTGTATGAAGCTGTCTGAACTTGCTGTTGCTGTTTTTACATATGAAGAAGGAGAAATAAAGGGATTTGGGCTTTTCCTATTTGCCAAATCCATGGGGAAGGTTCTCCAGTACCAAATTGCCACTGAAAGCAGGAAGTATGATATGTGAGGGAGGGAGGCTGCTGTGGCTGGTTTTTCAATTACAAACCATCAAAGCCAAAAACCCAATCTACGTTTATTAGGACTATCCCAATGATGCATAACGATGTGCAAATTATTGAGTTCCAGAGAACTCTTCATCAGTTCTGAAACCTGAAATGAGTTCTGAAATCTTCTTTGCCTATCAGGAAAACTGCCATATACTACCATGGGTCTTAACAGTATGGTTTGAAAAAATCTGTTTAAAATCCCCCACACACACACACACACTTTATTTTGTAACATTTAGCCGGAGAGAGAGAGAGAGAGAGAGAGAGAGAGAGAGAGAGAGAGAGACTTTTATTTTTTTGCACTGAGGACTTTTTCAGGATTGCAATAGATTGTTATAAGGACACATTAGGTGCTGCAGGAATCTAATAATTATGTTCCCATCTGATAGCAGAAGAATAATTCAAAAGCAGTACTAAAAGATCCTAGTGTGGAAAGGACTCAAAAGACAGAGGGTTCAATGTATTCGGAAATTATACTGTGAAATGAACATGAAATGTGTAACATGCTTTAATGGGTCTAGGTGTGTCATTGACTCGTTCTGCTACTGATCTCATTGTCTGCATACAATCCATCACCAGGACAGTGGGTGACATAAATCATGTAGGGCTGTCACGTATGATGAAATTTCTTCAGTGTATATTTCTTTTTGTCTAATGTACTGTGGAAAGGCAGCTTCCCCGAGGTTGGTTTGTAACAGATAGAATTGTTGTCTGAGAAACAATCCTTTCCAGAGGGGCAGCTGTGTTCCTTGCAGAAAAAAAAAATTCATCTTGTGGCATCTGATGAGACTAACAAATTAATTGTGGCATTTGCTCCTGTGAGTCTGACCAAATGGGTATGGACTCACTAAAGTTTATGCCATAATACATTTACAATGCAAACCTAAGGAGAGTTGCACCCTTTTCTTGGACTTGGAAGGGTTAACTCTACTTAAGACTGTACTGTAATTTGCCTGTAAGGTGTCTTGACAGTCTTCGCAAGTCTTGCAAAGCTGAACTTGGTGATCAAAGAAGCTGAACTAGGTGAAGTTATTTGCTCTTTGTCTTTTTTAAATTTACCGTCACTGATCATAAATCATGCATATAATACATCCAGATGATGACAGGCAATCCTCTGCAAAAGATGATAATGGATATGAAAAAGTTCTGTTTACTGGAGGAATTCTGTTTTTAATGTATGCTCAGGCACATGCCGAAATTTTACAGTCAACCCAGAGAAGGAATCACCGGTTACCTCAAAACACATTGCACATTTAAGGGTTTCAAGAACAAGTCTTTTTTTAATTGCCTTGATATTTCCCCTCTGGTTTTGACCTTGCACACAGAATGAGATCATTCTGACAGACAGTCAACTATTTTGAACACACGAAGTCCAGCCAGGAGACGTCTGATGTCTGTTTGTGCCAAGGCTGCAATCCAGGGGTCCTCGATAGATGCTGGGGAGGATCCTTCCCCTATCCTACCCCAACACTGAGCAAAGTCTATTTATTTATTAATGTATGTTAATATTTATATCCACCTTTCCTTTTGGCTCAAGTTTGAAGCCTTCCTTCAATCTTAGGTAGGCTTTGTTCAACTTAAGTGGCTATTCCATTGGAGGAAGGGCTAGTTAAGTTCAAGGGAGGCTTCTTAGGATAGAGGATGGTTGGATCAGCCCCAATGTAATGGGAGGGGCAAATCCTCTATAGACTCCTCTCTCCTGTGCAGGGAAGGTTTCTGACTGGCAAACATCTGCATCATAAAATAGGCATCGGGCCAGGGGAGGCTGGCCTTTAGTCATCCAATTAGAGGGGACAATCTCCTGTTTGTTTGCACCTATGAATTATTTTAGTACATTTTTGTCCCTGCCAAACGCCAAAGATCTCTGGGCAGCATACATCACCTTCCCCTCCTCCTTTTTATCCTCACAACAACAACAGCCCTATGAAGTAGGTTAGGCTAAGAGAGAGTGGCTGGTCAACAGTCACCAAGTGAGCTTCATGGCCCACTTTGTAGAGTTACCAATTTCTAGGTAGAAACAGGAGTTCTCCTAGAATTACTGCTGATCTCCAGACTACAGAGATTAGTTTCCCTGGTGGAGGTGACAGTTTCAGAGGGTGGATTCTGTGGTACATCACAAATCCCACGTGAGCTCCCTTCCCTCCCCAAACTCCATCTTCCCCAGGCACTGCCTTTACATCTCTAGCAATTTCCCAAACAGAGTTGGCAGCCCTATGGCAAAATCATTAGAATAAGAACATTTTATAAATAGAAACAGTTTTATTGTAACAAATCCCCCCCCTTGTGTCTTCTCATTTTAAGAGCCATTTTGGGACATAGGGTAATATAGGCCCTAAGGTCTTCCTTGTTTAGATCTAGATCATAAGAAAGTCAAATATACTAAAGGTTTACAGATTATTTTGAGGAAACTTTTCATGTTATTCCGAGGCTGCAACTGTACTGGCCAAGACCCATGGCCATTTAATAACACTAGTTGTAGCACTGCTATAGAGAGATTTACATCTGCTGTTCTCAACCTTTTAAAAAAATTGTTTTTGTAAATGGAGCTTAGTGAGAACTCTAAGGCTGGCTTAAACACAGTGAGGAAATGCACAGCAGGAAGGGATTTTTTGTTTAAAAATCAGTAAAGGTTCATGGAATGGCAGGACAATAAGGGGTGGAGGAATGAGAAGAAACCTTGCTGACTTTCAAACTTAGAAAATAAGCTAGTATCAGCATGTTGTAACAGTGCACCAGGGAAACCAAAGCCAGGAAGAAAGGAAGGAAAAAATTGTGTGGTTGTTAAATAGGTAAAGAGTGTAGGACTTCCGGGCAAAAAAAATGCCCTGTCCCTTTAATACAGGCTTAATAGGATGTTATTTACCAGGTTATGGGTTGGATCCCACCTAGGTTTCCATGGGCACAAGGGAAGGTAATTTTTGTTGATTTCCCTCCTTCCACACCAGCCCAGAACACTACTTGAAATGCTGTTCCTGAGGGATGGAAAACCTCCAGGCATAGTTTAGGGGGAGAATCTGAGGTTTCTTGAGGGAGGGGAGATCAGCAAAAATCACCCCCTCTTATGCCTGTGGAAATCTAGATGGGAATGGCATCCAAGCTGATGTTATCTACCTCTATGCCATTATAAGCTTCAACTGCCCATTTCCGCATTATTAAGTCAACATTTACCATTTCAGGCACCTTATTCCCATATCTTGGCATGTGTTTTTCTATACTGTACTATTATTTATATATTAATTTTTATTTAGAACTTTTCTATGCCTGCCACCTCTTCAGAGTCCTGTTTGAGATGGCTCAGAATTACTGTTTTCTGTCCTGAGTCCTGACATGGTGTAGGATTAAAATGTTGCACTAGGATTTGAGTCCCTCTTCTACCATGGAAGCTCTTGGTGGGTGGCTTTGGGCAAATCACTCTCTCAGCCTCACTTACCTCACAGGGTTGTTGTGAAGATAAAAACTGGAGGAGCGGTGAGTGGTGTTATTAGCTGCTTTGGGTCCCCATTGGACAGAAAGGTGGGGTATAAATAAGTAAATAAATAAATATAAATAAAAAAGAGACACAGACTTGGATCAGTTCCCAGGCAGCGTCTGAAAGTGGACTATAGTGTATACCAATGAAGTGTAATGGTTAGAACATTGCACTAAGATCTGGAAAACCCAGGTTCGAATCTCAGTTCTGCCATGGAAGCTTGCTGGGTGACCTTGGGCCTGTTGGCCTAACCTAACTCACAGGGTTGTTGTGGAAATAAAATGGAGGAGAGGAGAATAATGTGAACCATTTTGCATCCCCACTGGAGAGGAAGGCAGGTATAAATGAAGTAAATACGTATAAAGAAATGAAAAGAGACATACACGTGAATCAATCGCAAGGCGTGGTCTGAAAGCACATAATACTGCAACCATGCTAGAGCTAAGGGATCCACAACTTTTTTGAGCCTGTGGGCACCTTTGGGATTTTGACACAGGGTGGTGGCAGGTGCAACCGCAAAATGACCACAGGGGAAACTGGGCCAACCACAAATGGCCTCTATAGAGCTGCATGCATAAACACAGAGGAAGTCCAAGTGCAGGACACAAAAGAAATAATTTTTAAAAAATACACTGGAAAGAGGAGTAAAGCCATTACTGTGGTGGCAGAAGCTGTTGAAACTATATTGTTTTAATCTGCACTACCAATTAGATATCCAGTGATCAATCAGATGCCCAGCTGAGTAGGTGCCCCAACTGGTCTCTTCCACTTTCTAAAAATACTGGGTGGGCACTAGAAAAAGTGTTCATGGACACCATGGGCAGCATGTTGGGGACCCTTAGTTTTGGATCGGAGAACCTCCGATATATGTATAATAACAACAACAACAACAACAACATTTGATTTATATACCGCCCTTCAGGACAACTTAATGCCCACTCTTAGCGGTTTACAAAGTATGCCATTATTATCCCCACAACAAAACACCCTGTGAGGTGGGTGGGGCTGAGAGAGCTCCAGAGAGCTGTGACTAGCCAAAGGTCACCCAGCTGACTTCAAGTGGAGGAGTGGGGAATCAAACCCAGCTCCCCAGATTAGAGTCCCGCACTCTTAACCACTACACCAACCTGGCTCTCACTTTGGTGTAGTGGTATCTAAGGTAGAAAGGAGAGATGTATGCATAATCAACAGAGCAGTGTGTGGCTATGCCCTGCAGAGGGCAGCAGAGGAAGAGAGAGAATACAGGAAGGCTGACTACCAATGATGCTGGGGCAGGTATGTTTTAACTTGGAGCCAGTTTTCCCCAGCTTGTTACAGAGAAAGCGGTCACTCGCTCCCTTTCTTCATGAGCTGGTACAAGGAGTGAACAATTGTTTAGCTGCTTGAGGGAGGGAATCTCTCCTGCCTGCCCCCTTCCCCAGCCAGATGCATCCCTCACACAGCTGCTGTCCCTTCCAGCTTTACCCAGATGTTAGGCAGATGCGAATCTTGCTTTGACTCCCAGACTCACACCTACATTCCAAATAATGGGATCAAAAATAGATCAGAGAGTTATAGATGGGGGAATCCTTGGTTTGTCTCGAAGGGAAGATTTATTTAGGTTGGCTAGCCTGCTAGTGGGAGGGAAGGAGGCATGGTATAGCCCAATCTCATCAGATCTTGGAAGCTAAACAGGGTCAGTACTTGGATGGGCAACCACCAAGGAAGACTCTGCAAAGAAAGGCACTGCTAAACAACCTTGGCTTCTCACTTGCATTGAAAGGCCCTTACTGGAGTCACCATAAGTTGATTGTGACTTGACACACATAGACGGTCTGCTAGTGTTGTTGGCCCAAGATCACGTAGGGAATTTGAACCCAAGTCAACCTGGTCTGATAGCATACAACTTTTTGTTATACTACATCCCAAATGTTATTTTATTGACATGGAGGACAGATCATCCAGGGGTGAGGGCAATTGCTTTCTGTTTGGACTGCCTGTCTCATGCCTGTTGTGGTGTACTAGAGTACAGGTGTCTTGTAAAGTCCAGCAGGTGTGGGGAGTTGCTGGACCAAGATGGGCATGGACAGGGTGAAGTCAAGGCTGCTGAGGCTGCCATTGCATCAAGAGATCGAATGAAATCTCATTCTCCTTCTAGCCCCCCACCCCCTAGTTTTGCCCACACACACAGGCAAGAGAACCAGTAGCAGAGTGAGACCAAGGGGCTGCATCCTGTCTTAATGCTTCTGCTTCACTGGAAAATATAGGTGCCATCTCCAGGCAGGGACCAAGTAACTTTGTTAAACAAGAGAAGTTGTGCCTTATACCAAGCTAACTGGTTCTTCTAGCTCAATACTGTCCCTCGCTGCCAGCTAGGGTTACCAACAGGCCTGGAGGAAAAATAGCCCGTCTCTTTAACAGAGGCTTAGAGGGACATTGATGTTATTTATCTCCATGCTATGAAACACTTCAAGGGCCCAGTTCCAAACACTAAGCCTCTATTAAAGGGACAAGGGATTTTCCTCCAGGCTTGCAGGCAATCCTACTCCCAACAGTATCTTGGCAATGAAAGATCTTTACTACACCTGCTCCCTTAAGATCTGTGGACTGGAGATACCTGGGTCTGAACCAGGGACTTCTGCAAATAAAGCCTCTACTTTGTCACTGAGCCACAGCCCAGGTACTGCCTCTTATGGGGATGATAACTAATGTTGTTGCTCACGCCTGTCTGCAGCAGACCACCACACACCTCTGCCCTGGCGCCTCCACGTTTTCCTGCTGCTTGCAGTAGGAATTTCACATCATGAGGAAGTCCATTACTGCCTTCATTTCCTCCCACTGCTGCTGCAGACACTTGGAGATCTTCCATCCCCCTCCCCTTCTGTACTCTGAACTTTAGAAAGATCTCCCTCAAAATGAAGCCCTCCTGTGGGCCCCTCTTTTCTGCACAGAGGTGTCAATCGCCTGCCCAAATAGAAGAGTTTGAAGCAGCTGTTGAACTGGTAGGGGTTTTTTTTAATAGGCGGAAATTGCATTCTGGCCAGTAAAAGCCAGATGCAACAGATGTGGAGAAATGAAGCACATATTGCTTGGGACAGGAGGGCTAGGAAGAACAATTTTTTTTAAAAAAAATGGGGTTTGTTGGTTGCTGCTTAAGCTCTCTGCCCCTGCCAAAAAAAACCTGGGCTAGTTGATCTCTCCACAATGAGATGTGTAAAACTCAGGCAGGCTCTCACCAAACACAGAATGTAAGGCCAGCGGAAGGAAAATGAGACCAAATAGACTTTTCTGTAAACCAGACGGTGGAGTTAGGGAAATCAGATCTTTTATGTAACATTGCTAGGCCTCAGAGTCTATTTCATGAGCTTATTGGACTCTAGAATATGATTTTTATCATTTGTTAACCAACATTCTTCACACCTCCTTGAAAAGTAGATAATTAGAAGATGGCCTCCAAGGATATGGAGAATATCTTTCATTCCCTATAATGCAGGCAGTGTTAGGAGACAAAGCTTCTAATCTGAGGCTAGTGGGAAAACAGAGGCTGTGTCAGCATTTCTATATTTATTATCACCTGGATATTTCATTATTAATTATTATTTCTATCCCACTAAGGATCTCAGGATGGTGTAAGTGGGGTGGTGATGGTCAGGCAGGTGGTGTCCCATCTCCACAACAAGGTATATTAGGCTGAGATGAATTAGCCCAAATACACACAGTAAGATTCAGTAAGATATGAACCCAGAACTCCCCAGTGTAAGTCCACTACTCTATCTGCTGCAGCTCTTAACACCAGACTATTTACTTATCTAAATGTGCCAGATAGTTTCACGTGGGTTGCCCTGTAGATCTGTACTAGAAGAGCAAGATTTGTATCTGAGATGTGCTAGATGTATGCATTGCAAATGTAAATTCAATAAAGACTTGTTTAATTGACATATGTTCCAAGGAATTCTGGAAATTAAAGTTTTTGAAAGGTGGCATTCTAAAGTTCAAACTAGACAAGATGATTTTTTGAGAGTTGGGGACCAGCTTTCCCCGACCCAACTTCCCATTAATTACACATTGTGCAGCTGTTGGGAACTAATTTCCAAGCATGCAGGCCCCCAATTCAGACTGGAACCACGGCAGGGGGAAGAGGGCTTCAGCCATTCTCCCATGCCTGTTCCCCTACCAGGGTGGTGGTGGTAGTATTTGCCCCTTACCCCTCGCCATGTATCTGTATTGAAAAGTTTGGCCTTAAGAACCCTCTGAACTACAGTTCGCAGGAAATCTTGTGGCAGGATCCATGCCAGTTGAATCAGTTCAAGAAAAGTCAGCAAAGAGTCCTGGCAATCCCTTAAAAGCTTCCTGATTTATTTAGGCAAGAGCCTGCTTCATCAGTCACATGAAACGGATGGCCAAAATCTAGTCATAATGAACGTGTTATCTGTTTTTATGTTGCCAAGATTCTTTGTGGTTTGTATTACAACCCCAGTTAACGTGGCTGCTCTCCCAAAATTGGTTGAGACTTGTAGCGCAGATATGAGGATGACGGATCCAGCCAGGTTTTTTATTCATTGTCAATGTCATCTAGTGTTGCCAACTTTTAAACTGGTTCCTCAAGCTGTCCCTTTAGTATCAACTTGAACTGAAGGTTGGGGTGCTGACTTCAGTGCAGCAAATTCCTGGAGATTTGGGTATGCACCTAGGGAGGTTACTCGGCAGGGATGGGATGCCGTACGGTCCAGCTGCCGTTTCCTCTGGGGGAACTGATCTGGAAGTTGGAGAACTTGAGGCCCTACTTGAAGGCTGGCAACCCTAACTGCAAGCAATTATCAAGTGATGTTATTTGCCTCCATTTCAGGAAAGGCTTCCACCACCCATTTCCACTCTATGAAAGGGAGAGGACGTTTCCATTTGGAAATCTTTAGTCTCTTCCAATTCCCTTCCTTTCTACAGCCCTCAGAACATGTGGCTTTTGTCCATGCTGATCCCATGATCTCCAGCATGGCCTTTTTAGTGGCCAAAGGGGACCTCCTCCTCTTTTCCCCTGCAGAAAAGCTGGTTGGATCCAACCCATGATCTTTCCATCTAAAACAATGCTTAGTAGGTTTGCCAACTCTGGGTTGGGAAATTTCTAGAGGTTTGGGGGCAGAGGGTGGAATGTGGGGAGAACAGGGAACTGAGCATGGATGTGATGTCATAGGGTCTGCCCTCTGAACCTGCCATTTTCTCCAGGGGAATTGATCTCGGGAGATCACTTGTAATTTCTGGAAAACTCCAGGCCTCACCTGGAGGGTGTTACAAGCAATGACAAACGGTGGAAACAATCAAGTATTTAAAGTGCACCGTGCAATAATACCCAATTATATCTTTCCTTAATTAAAGAGCCATAGGCTCACCATCAATACCTTCTAAAGTACACAGTGCAACTCACGTAACAATTTACAATTCCAAAAATTCATATGCAATCACAATGGCCCTTTTCACACTGCTTACCTGCTGCCGGAACGTCGTGAAAGATCATGCAAAAAACGCGGAAGATAGTGTCTTCTCGCGAGAGTGAAAGATCGTGCAAAACTCTCACGAGAAGACACTATCTTCCACGTTTTTTGCGCGATATTTCATGACGTTCCAGCAGCAGGTAAGCAGTGTGAAAAGGGCCAATGTCAATTTCATATACAATCTTGCTTTGAAAGTCCGATGTTAGTAAAGTCCCAATGAAGATGCTTATCACACCACTTCCTCTTCTTTTATATTTCATGTCAGAGACTGGGAATACTCAATCTTTATGCAATAGTCTTTTAAATCCTTTCCCAGGCGAATTCCCACAAACAGAAGTGGCTCACGTGGATGCTGTCTCCTGGGCAGGGGAGCCACCGGGACTCCCAGTCTCAAAGAAGAAGGAGAATTAACAGCCATCCAGGAATCCTCAACAGGACGCCAGCACCTCTCCTGTTTCGTGCTTCCTTTGTCAAGAGGGTTCTCTTAGCAGTTATCTCCGGCTCCAAGTACTCCGTATATCTTATAACTAGTCACTTCTCTTAATCCATCTGGAAGACGGCATCCACGTGAGCCACTTCCGTTTGTGGGAATTCACCTGGGAAAGGATTTAAAAGAGTATTGCATAAAGATTGAGTATTCCCAGCCTCTGACACGAAGAGGAAGTGGTGTGATAAGCATCTTTGTTGGGACTTTACTAACATCAGACTTTCAAAGCAAGATTGTATATGAAATTGACATTGTGATTGCATATGAATTTTTGGAATTGTAAATTGTTATGTGAGTTGCACTGTGCACTTTAGAAGGTATTGATGGTGAGCCTATGGCTTTTTAATTAAAGAAAGATATAATCGGATATTATTGCATGGTGCACTTTAAATACTTGTTTCCGTGGTTTGTCATTGCTTGTAACGCATCTCTGTAGCCATGGCACCCTTATTGTGTAATTAGTGTCTCACCTGGAGGGTGGCAACCTTACATTCTAAGGTGGTAAAATGCATATTCTGAAAGTGCTCTTAACTGCTACAGATTAACTCCCCGTTTGCCTTCTCCCATCATAATATTGCCATGATGATAATTATTAAAGCACCATTGAAGTATGTGGCATTTGACAGTAACAACAAAATGCAGGTGATAATTGAAGAAACTGCAGCTGGCAGAAAGTTCTCTTTTCTGCAGCTTGTAAAGGAAAAGACACCTTTGAAAGAGACTGGAAATAGCAACCCTATTCAGATTTCGGCCCTACTGGCGGAATCCTTGTATCAACACCCTTCCAAAGCAGGGATGCATCTGCAGCTGACTGTCAATGCCAGGATTAAGCCGTACAATAGCACTGGCAATAAGATCCTGCAGTTGGCTCATCCTCCTCTCCCTTCTTTGGGCCCCAAATGGATTTGGCAGTATCTTGGCTAAGACATGAATACATCCAGGAGAAAAGCATTAGCAGGACCAGGTATAAAATGGGCATAAATTCAGGAAGGGGAAGGGCAGGGATGAACAGAATTTGTGGTCCTGAAGCCAGAGGTCCTAGATAAGATCAAAGTGAGTGTTTGAACTTCTGGAACAGAAATGTGTTCTTGATAAAAGATGGAGTGAACGAAGGGCATAATGTTGCTTCCCCCTCCCACTTCTGTGCATTCACTAGCTGTGTGGCAATCAAATTCAGCATGGTGTAGTAGTGGGTAGCATGCCAGATCGGGACCCAGGAGACCCCTGTTTGAATCCTCATTCTGTCATGGTGAACTTGGGCTATTTACTCTCTCTCAGCCTAACCTACCTCACAGGATTGTTGTTGTTGTTGTTGTGAGGATGAAAGGTGGGAGAGGAGAGTGATACTGTAAGACACTTAGGGTCCCCATTAAGTTAAAAAGAAGTAAATCCCAAAGATGCCCCTTTCCAAGAATGGAAGTGGTGAGAGGGAAAGCTCTAATTTCTGCCATTTTAAGAGGCACAGAAATTCTGCCAGGAAAAATAATTCCACAGTGGTAGACATTTTAGTCCATTGCAACAAAAATTAGCAAGAGCCTTGTGGCACTAACAACAATTTGTCCCCACCCCCACCCCCAAAAGTGTTAGTCTTTAAAGGCCCCAAGACTCCTGTTTGTTCCTGGCTAGAAAGCAGGGGAAAGGGGGGGAACCACATGATCTGTAAAAAGTGGATAGAAGTGATTGGATTATCAGATTCTAAATAAGGAGTGGATTTTATCAGGATAGGAGGAAGAAATAGAGGAGAATTATAGGGAATTGTGGCCTGCTTCTCACTTCTTCTGGAGGATGTCCTGTGAGCTAACATGAATATTGATTCTCTTCAGCGTGCCCAAGATTAAATCTACCTGTTTGGCTTTGCTAGTATTTGTTCCCTTTGCAAACACTGACCCCTGGTGTATGAAAAAAGAACCCCAAGATTTCTTGCTACTTCGCCCCCCTCCTTCCATTTCCCCTCTTACCAGAACTCCCTTGAGCTAAAGGAGACCTTTGAAAGATGAGGGACAGGAAAACATATTTGGTGAGCTGTCCTGAACCAGCCAAAAGCCTTCCTGCTCAAACACAGAGACATGAGTCGAGTCCCTTCCTGCTGAGGTGGCTAAGTTCCTTAGGTTGTCCGGAATAACCCCCTCCCGGCTAAGTGATATTCATTTCCACTCTGGGCTTTTCCCACTTCAAGGCCAAAACAGCCAGTAATAGGTAAACCCTGTCCCCACCCCCCCTCACCTCATCTCTCGTGTTCCAGGACACACTATTTTTAGGTACCTAGAGACGCAGCCTGTTTACGCAGGAGGCACAAGTTTGGCCTCAGCTGACAGGGAACCACATGTGATTCCCCAAACTCAAGTTAGCACAAGACATGGGGGGTGTAAGGTGGGCTGGGGTGACATCTCTGAATGGCTACCAGTGCTCACAGTGACATGGACCTCAGGGTCCTACCCAATGCCTGGCTGTCTTTCCCTTCCTTTGAGGAGGGTGGAATCAGCTTTACCTCAAATACCATCCACAGCAGTGGTCACGTCTTGACCCCTTCTATACCCAGGAGGAGGCACCTTTAACCCCAGATTTCAACTAGAATTGCCTGTGAGGGGGAAAAAACAGCCTGGCCACCTCGTATCTGTTTTTTTTTCCTATACATTCTCTAAAGTGCTCAAGGTGGCATACCTGGTTCTCTCTTCCTCTGTTTTATTCTCCAAGCAGCTCTGTGAGGTGAAGTAGGTTGAAAGAGGGAGAGACTGAGCAGCTTGTGCAGGGTTACCAGTACAGTTCCCAAGTCTTGGAAAGCACACATTTGGCAAGGGGTAGGAGTTTACCAGGAACAGGATCCACCTGCCAAAAATCAAGGCAAGGGAGGAGGAAAGTCCAAAGGCGTTTCAAAGCCCACTCACCATGTCCTCTCAGTTCAATTTCCTCCAGATCAGAATGACTCAGATTACTTCAGGTGAAATCCAGGGGGATTCTTACTCACAGTCAACCGGGGACATTTGGATTATGCCGGATCAGTCAATAAAAACCAGCTTTTCTCCTATTTCCTCCATTTTAAGGGGGGGATCCTAGAAAAGGGAAGATCTGATCATGCCAGTAAAACACTGGCCAGTTAGCAACCCTGTCGCCTAGTGAGTATCATCGCTAAGTGAGGTCTCCTTTGTCCAAGACATTAGCCCAGTGATTTCCTGCATGGTATCTGTGGGTTCTGTGGTGCCAGCCAATGTGCTTCCTGGTGCCCCAATGATCTGTTTGTCAAATGAAAGAGCTAATCCTAGCTTTTGTCTACCTCATTGAAGTAGAAAGTGGTTCAAAAGAGCCCAGGGGGCATCATCTTTGTATCTGCAGGAAGTACCCCTTCAGAAGCAAGTAACCCCCTTCATAGGAGGAGTCTTGGCTTGCAACCTCCCAATATGTTGTGATTAGCCCCCAGGCCTGTGGCAGCCATTTTGTGCTGGTGGTGCCCCTTCCTTGTTTTCAGAACAGGTGTCCAGAGGTGCAACAAAGTAGGGGGCCCTGGCTTGACTGGGGCCCGATACAGTCCAATGAATCTGACAAAGTGAGTTCTGAGTCTCACAAAAGCTTATACTAGAATAAATTTTGTTAGTCTTTAAGGTCCACTAGATTCCTGTTTTATTATGCTGCTTCAGAGTCAGACTAGGGTTGTCAACTTTTAAAATGGCCCCTCTATCTTCCCTTGAATATCAATCTAATCCGCAGCAGTGATCAGGTGACATGATTTAGCTCCATGTCATGAAAAGCTTCAACTGGCCCATTTCCACACATTAAACCTCTGTTCATGGGACAGGGCATTTTTCCCACTAGCCAGTTGGCAAAGTTAAGACTAACCCCAGCTGGAAGATATACTACTGACAGTATCTTTTTGTATGCTGGCCAAGGAGTCTTACGGAATTTAGTTGAATGCAGCCTTCCACTCCCTGCAGATGCTAGGATTTCATCCAGGATAACCTCTTGCCAGTAACTCAGCCTGGCAGTTTGATTTCTCTAGGGGGCATTCTCTCCCTCATCTGTCCCCACATCCTAAGCTATGCCTTTAAAAGAAGCATCCAGTTCCCCTAAGTCTTACTTGTCCAGCCAATTTTTGGTGCCTGAGCCTCAATGGAATCTGTGATATTCTGACAGTCTATATTTAAACCATGCCATCTCAGCAGAGCAGCAAGATGACTAGGCCTCCGAGACAGGGACGGAGGAGACCCTAAGTAAAGGCAAGGGAAAGTTGCGGAGGGGCTGGGGGGGTATTCTGGGTAGATCCTGATCTAAACAAATGCTTCTTCACCTCAGCTACCCTCCAGGGTTTGGTTGAGAGAATCCCAGGTGTGTGAGGGGAGGGGGGACATAGAAAAATCCCAGATCATCCTCGGTTTCCTTTTCAATAAATTAACAAGTGTCTTGTACTTTATTGCAGATAAACAGGATGAGATACCTTTCTCTTCACAATCACATTCAAGATGGCAGTGGGGAATGGGGAGTTGCTATACATGGTAAGAGAAAAGTAGAAAGTTCATTCTGGGGGAAAAGCAAAGGCAGTGTTCTGTAAACGATCCATCTTTTGCAAGCTTAAAATCCAGAGACCCGTGGCCTGCTTTCGCTGGATTCACTGACGTCCAGTTGAGACAGCTTGGTCTTCAAGAGGAAGCATGGTGGATTTAAAAGATCCAGATTCACAAACTGCATCTCTTGCTTTTGTTTAGGCCCTACATTTCAGAGAAGGGCGTTCAGCATCCATTAGGGAGGGACCCCCAATACTTGCCGACGAAGCAAGCTTCCCCTTTCCCTGATTGATCATGATGCCCCCGTGTTGCTTTTGAAAAGATAGGGCACCATGGAGCCATCTTCGAAGAAAGCCACTGGCGACCCCTTTAGGCGAAAAATGGCAGCTAAACCGAGAAATGACACAAGTTTTTCCAAACATAAAGAGCAAATGGACAGGGCCTCAAATGTCAAGACTTTGGAGCTTCTTTTGTCCAGATTGCTGTAGAAAGCTGCTATTTCTGGCAAAAGTCCATTGCCTATGAAGATGGGATATTTATTTCTTTGTGAAACACCTTGAGCCCATGGAGATTCTGCTGAGCAAAAGTGGAGTGATCTGTACAATAAATAGCATCAGCACCTGAGGTTCACTTGCCTGGTAGTCAGCCATGTAAGGAAATACTCCGGTTGGAGACAGTAACTCTTTCCACAGCCCTACTATGGGGTAAGGGCATTGCTGGGAGAAGGTCTCATGTCACTGAAATAATTGATAGTTACAGCAGTGCGGAAATGGGGACTCCACTCAAAGCCCCCACCTTTCCAAGATACGAAGAGGAAAATTCCATGTGTGGAGAAGACCTGGAGACTCTTTGCCAAAAGGAAATATTATTGTTGAGTAATACACTATAATTAATACCTATTTTAACTAGACAGTGTTTAAGATTTGTTGCTGATACTTTAGCTGCTATAGAATAGTTGCACTGGAGTTAATGTTCATGCTTTACTAGTGCATATATTTAGCAATCGTTTTTAATGAGTGTAACAACAGCCTGATTTTATCCATATTCACTTGAAAGTAAGTCCCACTGGGCTAGGGGGGTGGCTTACTTCCATGTAAGTATGCATAGGGTTGCAGATTTTGACTCCTTCTGCATGGATGCAGTTTTTTTGTGGTTCCTTCTATTGCTGCTGTAAATGCCAAGGCACTTGTAATGGCAATGGAATGTCCACGGGGTGTTTCTCCCTGCACTTCCCTTGACTCACTCCCCAGTGGCCAGTGGTCCTCCTCACCGTGGGAGGATTGTTGGGGGGCAGGCTTTTGAAAAAATGGTAATTGGTATATTGCTACAGCTTAAGGCTTTATATTTATATTTCAGATTTAATTAAAAAAAACAGTACTCAGCATGTTTGTAAAAACAAGCCCTCTGGTAATGTGGTGTTGGGGAATGGTGGCTGCTGGGGAATCAGGCAACGAAAACAGTACCAATATGGGTGGGAACTGCAAAAATGCGTACACAGACATTTTGACTGCAATCCTTCCCCAAAGATCACACAAAGCCTGCTTTGGGAAAGGTTGTAGCAAAGAGGGACAAAAAGAGTACAGATCCCCTATGGATGCTTCCAAAAACAGCTTGGCAATGAGGACGCCGAGGCGGAGCAAAACCTCTGTGTAGAAGTAGACTTAATGGTGCTAATACGGAGCATACAGGTTGCAGATGAGAGCTATGAACTTCTCAGTTACTGTGTGTTTATTGTTCCCAGTAGTGCGGTTGCTCCATGGTCACAATATACACAGTGCCAGCTCCATTTTCATGGCAGAGTTCCTGAGTCTTCGGCAGCTGCAGCCTTTCCCATGGCTACATCTCCGTTAAAGACACAGAAACTCTATCAGGAAAAAATGATTGCAATCCTATTTATTGCTATTAGTACTCCCTCTAGCATCTACCATTACAGAGTGGTTTAGCCACAAAAAACAAAAACATCTACCTACAACATAGCATTAAGTTGATTGAACTCATGGTGAGCTTATAGCATACCATTTGTAAAATTCATCCTCCTTTTAACTGTAAGATGTAAAATTTCATCTTTTAACCCAGCTAATATGAAACAGTCCGGCCATTCAGCACACCAATGGAGTATGATAACTATGGCATTACCACCCCCTAGAACTTCTTCAAAACCAGGGGAAGACCAGGGGAGGTAATATAAGAGCAAATCTGCACCTGCTGCAGAATCACATGATACTTTTCCTGGATAAGGTTTGCTAGTGAAGGACAACCCACATCTGCACACAGAAAACTAGCTCATCAGGCAGAAGGATTGTCCAGACTCCTTCTGCCATATGGACAAGTTTACTAGGTACAGGAATCTTTTTATTATTAATAAATAAGGGAGGATTCAAATTTGAGATTCCCCCATATGCAGTTTGACTAGCACAACCTAGGAAAAAATTCATATTATTCTGCTGAACCTAAATATTGGATGAAATCCATCCAGATAGCCCCAGTCCCACATGGCTTTTGTTGATATAAATCCCATGGATGGTTACAAGGGACCTCTTCTCCCTTTTCTCACCAGTAGAGAAATTTCTTCAATCCTACTCATCGTGTGGCTAGAGGCTACAGTGGACATCTCATGCCCTACATGGTATATACTTAAACAGCTCCATGTGGACACACACACCCCAAGCTGGAATCCGCACTACATTCTAACAATTTCCTAAACAGTAACTCATACATGTACAACTGCAGAGTAATAATTGCAGGGTGGTATGTAGGAGTATTAACTACAAGAAATGGTGTTAGCAACCACACTGAAGTTAATGTTGTTCGCAAATTATTCTGCAATTAGTCATTGTCAACAAAGGAAGTCCGTCCTACATAAACTAATTAAATTACATCTCACTTCTCAAAGACAGGAATGTTACAAAATTGCCATATTTTCTCCTGATAGAGTTTTAAGAACCTATCCTGCAACTATGGATTTCACCTTCTGCTAAAGGCACAGAGCATCCTTTAGGAGGTAGGTGGCAACCTTAACCTTTTTGCTGCCTTGCACTGTAATATAACTGTACTCCTGCCTGATATCGACACCTTAACCATCACAGAATCCAACGTGCCACTCTTACAAACTACCTCCTCAGTGGCTGGAGTGTAGTTATCATTCACACATCCCACAAGTATCTTGTAATGAAATATTCTCATTAAAGAAGGCCAAATAGGATTGATGAAACTACAGTTACACACTTCATGTTTACTCATCGTAAAGGAGGACCACTGCTTTCTCCATGAATTTCAAGACTGCATGATTCTGTTCCAGGCACAGACCAGTTTAAATAGTTAGTTACACTCACAGTTCCTATTTGCATGCATAGACTGTACATTACAATTTGTATACGCTCTCAAGTAGTTATGGATCGTCCTCCATTTCTAAAGCATTTCTGATCCAGGTTCTCTGTGCAAAAGTAAACAATGTTGAGAGAAAGTGCTGTGATTGTAAACTTCCATTTGGGTTGTGCTCTACCCTGGACTTAAGACCAATGGCACTTAACACTATATAAATTAAGACATATGAATTGGCTGGAAGCATATGACCAAGAAAGGATGTCTTTCTCTCCCTAGTTGCACAGTTTGATCCAAATTGCTGGTTTAAGACTTCGAGATCCTCTTTCCCCTCACAAATATCTTAGCATGGTTACAGAGATCAAAGGGAGTATAGAAATTGATTGGGCAGGGGGGTTACAGCAGTGTTTCTACCCTTTGGGAATTGAAGGATCCTGTTTGACTATGGCTACCACTAGTTTGTACTGAACTTCATAAAAACTATTTTAGAACTAGATCAAGATGGGTAGCCATGCTGTGACTCATGAAAGCTCATACCCTACCACAAATTTGGTTTGTCTTATAAGGGCTACTGGACTCTTGCTCTTTTCTACTATTTTAGAACTAGACAGGTTTTCTTGAAAGGAGGCTTTGCACTACCTGTCTATATCTCCATCCCTTCCCTGTGCATACTGGAAGCCTGGCAGCTATATACAAAGAAAGAGTGCTACACATGGTCTTTATGATATGTGTGGTTGCCGTTTTGTCTGAACAGGACAACATTTATATTTTCAGCCAATATATGTGTTGCCGCTTTCGGACATATTAGGAGAGCACGTTTAGTGCACTCTTCCTTTATCCACAGTAAAACATAAAGACTGAAAACAGATTCTATTACATCTTTATCCTGCCTTTCCTCTCAGGTCAGGGTGGCATACATACGACTATCTTTCTTTGTGAATGAATTTGAAAACTGATTTTGAAAATGGCTGAGTTAAAAAGGTAAAGATTTAGTTTTGGGGTTTTTTTGTATCAGAATGAAAAAGAATAATCATGTCAGCTTTGACTGAGCTATAAGGAGATTCTGTTGAGTTAGGCAGAAATGCTCAGAGACATTTTGTTGCCTGAGTCAGAAAATAGTATCCCTGTCTCATATGTAATACTAAACAAAATAAAAATCTGCCACTTGATCTGAGCTGCCTCACCCTGCCTAAGGATGGGGCCAGCTATAGCAATGGCACATGAGATTTTGTTGGGCCCCATTGCACTCTGTATTGAGAGAGCTGAGGCCAAAGAAAACAACATTCTTAGCATCTATTTCTTTATGAGGAACCAATGGCTGATTCGACTCTCAGGTGGTTGGGAAGAAATCAGTCTGTCAAAAAAAAAAGCCACATATTACAGCTTAACTGTGGCCTTTAAGAGAGCAACTGTGGCCTTTAAGAGAGCAACAGGTACCTATCCTACTTCATCCAATGAATTGCAAAGTGGATTTCTACCAGTATGGGGATTAGTTCTCAGTCTGTGAGAACTAATGGGAGGGGTTTTGTTTCATGGGACAGAATGAAGCCGAGGGCTTTTTTCCAGCAGTCAGCCTCCTCCTGGAGATGTAGTTACAGTTCCTCCTCAGTGTGATTACTGCACTCCTTGCAATACCCTGATTTCAGATGTGGTTGGCTCCTTGCATTCTCTGATTTACCACCCCCCTCAACTCTTGCTATTTGGGGCCTGGGTTGCTCCGGGTATGTTCCATTGCAAGCTCCAGTAAATGTAATCCAAGAACACATTGCTGTGATTTCATGGAGGCATCTTCATGCCAAGGGTTCTTTGAGTCACAGAAGGGTAGAGGATGACCGGGCAGAGTTGGGAGTAAAAGAGAGGAGGAAGTACTTTCTGTGGACTGACTGCACCCTATACCAACTGAGGAAGGGGCAGAGCAACAAGGCGTGTGTGTTTATGCAACTGTCTCCTTGCAACAGAGTCTACATGATTCCCAGAGGCAGCTTCCCCCCCCTTCTATGTCTTCTCCAGTGGCAGCCCACTGTGCCATTACCTCATCCCAAATTTAGACACAGCCGTCCGTCTAGTCTCCTCTCAAAACTTGATGGGAAATGTTCTCTCCAAACCCATTACTACCAATCTGTATTGGCTAATCTATTGTCCTATTATACAGAGTTAAGACGCAGAGGTGCAAGGAAAGTTATGTGCGGGACGTCGGGATGAGGTGCTTGGAAAAGGTGGTCACACTTGGGTGACAAGACGTTTGTTGGGTGAATCTGAGTTGCCCATGGACACCATGCCATCTAGCAGTTCTGAATGCTGCACACCATCTCCTTGGTGTTTCTCCCTGAGATGAGCCTTCTCCCGGATGGCGGCAGGGGATGGTGGTGGGGTGTACGGGCACATAGTGATGTGGGTGTATTGGCCTTGCTCTTCACACTCAGTCTCGCGGTGATAGAAGTAGCTGAAGTTAGAGACAATGACAGGCACTGGGAGGGAAATGGTGAGGACTCCAGCAATGGCACACAAGGAACCCACAATTTTGCCACCCATAGTCTCAGGGTACATGTCACCATAGCCCACGGTTGTCATGCTGACTACAGCCCACCAGAAAGCTGCAGGGATGCTGGTGAAGGACGTATTCTCATGATCCGCTTCGGCAAAGTAGGCAGCACTTGAGAAGAGGATGACTCCAATGAAGAGGAAGAAGATGAGTAAACCGAGCTCCCTCATGCTGGCCTTGAGTGTCTGTCCTAGAATTTGCAAGCCTTTGGAGTGCCTGGAGAGCTTGAAGATTCGGAAGACCCTCACCAGTCGGATGACCCTCAGGATGGCCAAGGACATGGCAGGTTGGCCCACTCCCTTCTGGCGAGCAAATTCGGTGCCCAGGGCTACAAAGTAAGGGATGATAGCTACAAAATCAATCATGTTCATGATATTCTTGAAGAAAGCCGGCTTACTTGGACAGGCTAGGAAGCGTACCAGGAACTCAAAGGAGAACCAACAAATGCAAATGGTCTCCACAATGAAGAAGGGATCATCGAAGTGGTTCTTTGATGGTGTGGTGTGAGGCACGCTACTATTCAGGCGATGATGAATAGGCTGTGAGAAATAAGGGAGGGAGGGAGAGAGAGAGAGAGAGAGAGAGAGAGATTAAAGCAGGCTGTGCTAGTGTGACCAACAGTTTTACTAAAGCTGAAAGAGTTCAGAAATGGGCCATATCATGCAAAAGATTAGAATCCATGGGAGCAGACAGACTAAACTTTCTCCAGTGGAATTCACTGCCAGAGTATGTAGGGATGATTACTAGATGGCATTAAAATGGGATTAGACAGATTCGTGGAAGAGAGGTCCATCAATGGAAGGGTTACTGTTGAAGAGGGTTTTAGATGTTTGCTCCCAATCATTTTTTTTCATAGTTGAGCAGTAGGCTGCATGGAGAGGGGAGGTGTCTTTCTAATCCCCACTTAAAACCATCTGTGCTAGCAGCCATCGCTATTATCTACTGGCAGTAATTCATTGCCAGTGGATGTACTGATAGCCTCTTGCATGAATGGCTTTGAAAAGGGGAATAGACAGATTCATGGAGGAGAGTTGCATCAGTGGTTACCATGATGAAGACTAAAGGGAACCTCTTCATCCAAAATCAGCAAAGTGTCTTTCGGTGACAAGTACAGAACTTGTACCTATCTCCCCTTCTCCCTTCCCAGCAAAACCAACTGCAGCTTCGGAGGGGAGTTTGAAATTGTGGAAGATGCATGGGAGAAGAGGATTAAACAGCACACTTTCCCCATTTTTCAATCCAGCCTCATTGTATTGCTAATCAGCTGTCAGAAAAATGGGGGCGATTTTAATCACACACTTCTTGTGCCTAGTTTGGCTCTATGATGCCAAGATCTGCCATCTCAGATAATATTAAGGTATAGAGAGAGAATCACGGTAAAAGCCTAGATAAATTACAGGAATTATCTACCATGACAACTAGCTAAATAACCAAGTTTACCACTTTAAACCAAAATATAATCTCAAATTTATAAGAGATAAAGTGATACAGGTTCATGACACATGTACAAACATTCATTTCACATATGCATAATATTCAAGACCATGCCATGACAAAGTCACTTACAACATAATTTAAAAAGTTAAAGAGACCACACTGAAGTAAAGATAGCCCATTAAAGTGATATTTACAACAATGTGTCATCTCTGTATATAATACTGAGAGGACTGGTTACAAGGCTAAAGAAATCAAAAAGTTCTTATTCCAAGAATTCCCAGAAATAAAAGAAAATTTCAGATATGTGGAGTCCAGATGGCTGTATTCTGTGCTCTGACGGGGAGCCAGCTTATTTGCCACCATTTCCAAAAAATCTCTATCAAAGACACAGCCATGTAGAAAATATTATTCTTTGCCCAGACATCTCTTATAAATCATTCTAAGATCACACGGCATTGTTCCTTCTAAGCCAGCCTTAGTCTCTAATAATATTGTCCAACCCCTTCAGTCTTATTCCCAGAAAAAAAACTGATAAAGACAGCCTCTGCTTCTGTGTTCCCACACAATTCCCAGTAAGCTCATCATAGTTACAAATATATTCCCTCTACCCACATCATGGCGATGGCTGGCCTTCTGTTTGGGTAGAAGAGGAATCTGTCTAGGGTACCAAAGGATGTTGATCATCCAGTGGTCAGAGATTGCCATCTCTCCTCCTACAGGCCACTGGAGGAAAGGAACCAAGTTGCTCTCAGGGTTGCAGGTTTTGCTCTGGTGGTCTGATGTCCAAACACGAGTGGTGTTTTTTGGGGGGAACATCTGAATAACCTCATCCCCCTAACTGTCTGCTTGTACATGTTTTCCCCTGTTTTGTTCAGATCTTTTCCAAACCTTGTTTGATACGATCTTTTGGGAAAGATATGTTTGCGTGCTGGGTGGACAGGAAGGTACATATTTTTGCAGGGCTTGCTCACATCAGTACCATTTTCCTCGACTCAGCCCCTCACTGCTACCATCCCTCCCACAATGCTACCAGAGGGCTTTTAAAAAATAATCAGTAATTGCTATAGCATTTTTCATTTTAGATATTCATACCATACTCCCCCCCCCCCCAGTTATTATGCTATAGCGATATAGCAATTACAAGCTTTTTGTAAAAAGCCCTTTAGTAGTACGGGGTGGGAATGGTGACTCTGGGGACAGGGCTGAGATAGGGAACGTGCAGGGAAAACTGCTATATGACTGCTCCATGGCTGTAGTGGATGCCTCTGAATATGCAGAGGTAATAAGAGCTTCATGGAGAATCGCTGCTGTGTTGAAGCAACAGGGGAGACCGAAAGGCAGTGAGTGGCATGTGTTTCAGGCAAGCCTCCTAACCATCTCACACAGGTACTCTGCTTCAGCCTGCCTAACCATCTGGCCGTAGTCAGATAGAGGGGGACTAAAATCCATCCACCCCAGTACAAGAGGTGTTTACCTGGGGCAAAGTGTGTACCTGGCAGATGCCACGGAACTTATCCAGTGCTTCCTTTATCAGAAGCAAAAAAAAAGCAGCAGGTCTTTGGAGGTGGCAGCAGAAGAAAGCAACTGTAGCCTTTATAGATAAGAAACAGAAGAAAGCCAGAGATGACAGGAAGGAAAGAAAAAGAACAAGACTCCAGCACTGAAACTCTTTTGGTCAGCTACATCCCTATCTTCTGCCATTTAGTCTTCTCCCTTCTCCAACTCAGAACTTATACTGCCTTGCAAACTTTTCACATTGTCCACCTCAGTAGAGCTGCCACTAACATACTCTCCCTCTTTCCAATCTTCTTTAACTCTCCTCCCTGAGGGTTCCATTCCGCTACATCCTTCCTTGTGCAGTTCCTGTTATATATCTGACACCACAATGACACAACTTTAGCACCATGGAGAGAAGTTAGAGGCTGAGCTTTTACCACCATCCCCTTGCCTATGTATGGATACTGTTTTTGGCTGCTCCGAAAGGATGCTCAGGCTGTGAGATGGCAAGTGAGCTGAAACTGGTATAGGGCATGATAAAGTATGCTGGGTTGCAGGTTTTGGCTCTCGGCCATCACTGTGGGGATGATAGGTGGTTTGCTTCTAGTGGTTTGTAGGTAGTGTTTAGGTAAGTTTAGTTAAACTAAAATGTATTTTACTGGCAAGTGTACATAACTATACCAGAAAAAAGTTGAGCATTACTTGAGGTAGTGGTTAAAGTACCAGAGTATTCAGGTTCAAATCCCAAGGGTACCATGAAGCTTACTTGGGTAACCTTGGGCCAGTTCCTCTCAGCCTACTCTACCTCACAGCATCATTGTGAGGGTAAAATGGAGGAAGAGAGACAGGCGTATGCCACCCTGAGCTTCTCCGAGAAAGAGCAGGATTAAAATGTACTAAAACCCCCAATTTTTCTGTTCCACAGCTCGAGAGCGATGTTATGGCAAAACCGCTAGCACTCAGCAATTTTGTGTTTTGGTTTTCTTTTAGTGAAATTCATCCATCAGGCTAGCTAAGCAGCTTCAGGGAAATAAAATTCTTCAGTCAGATCAAATCTACCAGCCACTTGAAAGGAGGCAAATATGCACACATGCATTTCAGAGAAAGGCATCCTTTTGAAAAGACACTCTTTCAAAGAAAGCTTTTCAGCAGCAGTCACTTAACACAACCCAGGCCATTTTCTGTGTTGAGGTAGGGCCACACATTCTGGGATTCTTTGAAATGACTTTTTAAAAAATTACAGAGTTGCAATTTAAGGGGAAATTTCAGCATGGAGAAGGACTAACCCTTCTGCCGTTCTCCATTTTCCTGTTGAAAAATCTCCTCTTCCCCCCTCCTCCACACCAAGCAGCTTTTGGGCATGCTGAGGATGCCCAAAACTAGTGTGTGTGTGTGTGCTTGCACAGGGGCAGTGTATTGGTATGATTTGGTTACCAACTTCCAGGTGGGGCCTGAAGATTTCCTGGAATTACAACTGATCTCTAGGACACATTGATCATTCCCCTGGATAAAATGGCTGATTTGAAGAGAGGTCTTTATGACATTATACCCCACTGAGGTCCCTCCCTTCCCCAAATCCCACACCCCCCAAGCTCTACCCCCAAATCTCCAGGAATTTCTCCAGGGTTGGGAACCCTAAACTGGACAGCAGAAGGCAGGGGAAAGGGATACTCGGTTTGGTAGGTCCTTAGTGCCATCTGGGGCACTTTGGGGTGAAGAGAATTGAGTAATATCAAGATTTATCTGCTGCAGATCAATTTCAAGACAGTGGCTAGAGGGAGTCAGTGCATGGGTAGAGGGAGCAGGGTGGGGAAACCAAGTTGGCCTAGATATTCCCGGAGGGAAGCAAAAGCTGTCCCCAAAGCTTGGAGAAAAGCCGAATGTCAAGGTCAAATGGCCCTCCCAGTTCTGTCCTCTGGTCAGCTCTAATTTCCTGGCTCGCTAATTTTGACTTCTGTTCACTGTGTAAGCAGTGCTTGCTTGTTTGCCTTGCAAGTGAGGTAGGAGGTGGGGGGGGGCAGTATTCTGCCTCAGACCTGTTCAGACTCAGAATAGCCTCCAGACTGGGTCAGTCCATCTGTAGGATTCCTTGAGGAGATATTCCCCACCCTGGCCAGCCTTATCTAGTAGGGGGATCCAAGCATGGTGGGGCATCTTTAAATTTGTGACCAAGATTATCCATTCAGAAATCCTGCACTTTCAATGGAACTTGTGTAATATTTATTTTATTTATTTAGATATATTTGTACCCTGCTTTTCTCCCCAGTGGGGAACCTAAAGCAGCTTATGACATCTTTCTCCCCCCCCCCCAATTTTCTCCTCACAACAACTATCCTGTGTGGAGGGCTATGCTGAGAAAGAGTGACTGGCCCAGTGAGCTGCCAGAGCAGACTGGAGGTTCAAAGCTGGATATCCCAAATCCTAGTCTGACATTGTAACCACACTGGCTCTCTAGATTATAGCTTACTCTTTAACTCACCCATCCTCTGGGTACCTCAGGGCAATAACACTAGCAGATTCCTATCCAGAAACCTCTCAAGCTTTGCTTTGCTTTAGAGTTGCTTTGCTTTAGAGTTGGAACTGCATCAAGGGCATTCAGACCATCCTCTATAGCACTTAATAATGTTTTACATCCTGATTCAGATCCCTCACCAGCCTTCAGTGCCTGTGGGCTATGTGGTTTTGTCTTTCAGTGGCAAACCCACTCACCTGTCATATCTAAACATCATCACATAGGTACGTAGGGCGGATTGGCCCTGGAACTTATCAGGTGTGTTCCCTAGCAGGAGGGATGCTGGCAGCCAGAAGCAAGTCCGGCCAAGCCCCTGAGGTGCTGGCAGCAAAGAAAGGATGGTCAGGGCATACCTGGCCACAGGTAGTGAGGTGACAAGTGAGCTTCCTCTACCCTCCAAGTCCAAGCTGAGCAGCAATTGGCTTAGTTGCTGGTGGTGTGGGAGACGAGTCATTGCTTATTATTGTCCCCAGTAGGGGCCGTGTCTGGCGACGCCGGCCTTTTGTCCACCCTCACCACCAGCCCTGCAGCAGCAGGCACCCCCTTTAGGTCCTGCAGCACAGCCTCTGGCAGTACCTCAGTTGCAGGAGCCCCTACAGGCCTCCAGGCCTCTCCCACCCTTAGGCCAGTTGCAGCCGACGCCCAGGCACAACTCTGGGGAACAGCCTGCAGCCACTCAGCAGACTCACCTGTCTCCTGCAGTTGCCCAGATGGCTCCACTTCATCCAGGCTCACAGGAGGTTGCCATCAGCACAAGGCAGGCAGGCGCAGGCCCCAAGATGCCAAGGGAGCCACTGGGGAAGGTTCAGAAGCAGCAGGGGCAAGCCAGGCAGAGAGCAGACCAAATGCCACACCCTAGGTGGGGATGGAGGGGGTGGAGCCAGGAGACTACAGAGTCTACCCAGCCCTCCTATCAGATAGGCTGGGAGCAGGGCCAGTCAGGGAGACGGGGTGATGATTGGGGCCAGAGCCAGGGAGGTGGGGCCAGGGGAGGCCTTTAAGTTCAGGTTCCTGTGAAGGCCGAGGAGGATTTTGCAGGGAGAGACAGCTGGAGCGTGCTGCTACTCCCAGGGCAGGAGAAGGAACAAGGTGGTGCAACCCCCTTCCCTGCCCATCTGAGGCCGGAGGACACCTGCCTGGAGAGTTGGTAGGATGGCAGGCCATCAGGAGAGGGTGCCAGTGAGGGAGGATCCTCACAGGCCTTTCAGCTCAGCTTTCTCCTGTGCCATTTTAACAACACAAATCACTTTTGAACTGCATACCATATACTACAAACACCAGAATAATAGGTGAGTAATACAGGACTCTGCACTTGTTTCCATAATCTACCCCCTATGAACAGGAGAAGAAAGTCATTCCTTTTTCCATATGTTATGCACTTTGTGCGATTGGGGGTGACTAAAGGAGGCTGTGTAAGCATCTTGGTTTCCTGTAGCCACATAAAGCCCTGCATCTTTGTGCAGTGTTAAGAGGGAATTTTCTATAGAATCAAAAATATACAGTATGAAAAGAGGCAGACCTGGTACTTGCTCAGAGTTTGCATTGCCTCTGGTTCAATAGAAACACAATATCATGAGGTTAGTACACTGCCCACATTTGCCCTGTGGGAAACAATTATGAAAAACAGGATCCAAGTCCATATCGTCAAGTGATCCTGAAAGCATGCCCCAGAGCTTTGGGGGGGGGGGCAGTGCTCACCGTTTACATAAAATTTTCTAATCTTAATTTTAATTGACAACACTTGCTCTTTGTTCAGTATTTTTCTTATAATGTTATTGAGAGAATATGGAATAATAGTGACTGTGATGATCAAGGAGACTGAGATCCAAATCCCCACATAATATTCACTGGGGGACTTTGGGCCAGTCACTCTTACTCTCTGCCTAAGCTACCTTACAGTATTGCTGTGAGAATAAAATGGGGTAAGGGGCCATGTATTCCAGCCTGATCTCCTTGGAGGAAGGGTGAGATAAAACTCTAATAAATAATATCCATATGGAACATTTGGCTTATAGATTTATATGAAACAATCCATGTTAGGCTACATGTACAATGTCAGGCATTATAAAACTGTGTGCATATATTGACTGATAGTGATACAAAGAGTAGTCAAATAGAGGATTACCAACACTGCAGTCCTAAACATGCTTACTTGAGAAAGCCAGTTTGGTGTAGTGGTTAAGAGTTGTGGGACTCTAATCTGGAGAACCAGATTTGATTCCCCACTCCCCAGTTTGAAGCCAGCTTGGTGACCTTGGGTGAGTCACAGCTTCTAGGAGCTGTCTCAGCTCCACCCACCTCACAGGGTGATCATTGTGAGGATAATAATATCACACTTTGTAAACTGCTCTGAGTGGTCGTTAAGGTGTCCAGAAGGGTGGTACATAAATCAAATGGTATTGTTAATGTTATTATTATTACAAGGAAATGTCCTATTGAACTCAGTGGGATTTAATTTTGAGCATAAATGGTTAGGATTGCACTGTAAGGGAGTGTCACAGTGTATTGTGCAATTGCATATATGTACTGTAGCTAGCCCTGATATGATGGAGCTTGTGTGTTCATGCACGGACCACCACCACCACTCGCCAATATTTGTAATATTCCACCAATGTGTTAACCCTTATTTGCATATGCAGGGTCCTTGCAATTAGGTTAACAGAACTCAGGAACAATAGTTGTGACAGGCCAGTTGATGATGAAGAAAGAGATGTTCAGAAGGCTGCAGACTTAAGAGCAAAAAAGAGATATACTATCTAAACAGAATGGGTTGTTTTTCATGGCATAGTCCAGGCTTCAAAGACAGCCTAAAACATGTTTGGCGCATGGAGTATAAATATGCATTCCACACAAAGCAGCTTAGGAAGGTTGAGATTTGTCAGATCAGTTAATAAAGAGAGAGTGCCGAAACCAGATGAGCCAGCAATAAATCTGTGATTGGTTCTTTTTTTTTTTTTTTAAAGAGCTAAAAGCAGACATAGGAACCCCTGAACTGAATTGGGTTATGGTGTTATGGAAAGGGGATTTAACTCTTTCCCACATGCTATTTTCCCCATCAAAATTACCCCTTCCCCCAAATTGCTTTTTGCCCAGTGAAAGCAAACTTAAACCAAGGAAAATGCCTGGGGGGGGGGAGTTATCCTGCTCCCACACACCCATGATGCTGATCCAGTTCCTACCTTCCTTAACTGCTAGCTTAAAAAACAATTGATTTCTGACTCCTCTCCTGGCCCACAGATCTTGAGAAATTCTCGTCTTACAGAAATGCATCTGAAAAAGCATGGGGATGGTCGGTTTCGTTTTCCCGGCCATGTCGGACGCTCCTCTCCACAGGTCTGAGAGGAAACGTCCGAGCAGCCTGACTGGGCGGTTGGCCTGCGAGGGTTAACCCCCAGGACTCCCAGTGAGGGGGTCAGGGTCCGGAGCGCGGCGGGAAGAACCCCCTGAAAGCAATGCAGGGGGTAAATTGCCCGTTTGCTCCAACGGAGGCCGGCAGACTTGCGCAGCACATCGTGTGCCGCCGGGCCATGGAGAACGGCAATAAGCAGATTTAAGGTGAAAACCTGTAAGTAAGCGAATCCCTTCTGATTTCTATGCGTATGCGAAGGATTGGTGGGAGTTGAAGCTAAGAAGGCGCGGATTTCTTCCCCTCCACGGAGTTTTGGAACTTAGCTGGCGCCCCCCCTAAGATGGCGACGAAAAAGCAGAGCCCTGCGATGAGTAAATCGGTGATGGCGATGTTACAGGGGAAGGGGGAAACCCTGGAAGAGATGGTCAGACGAGCGGTCTTTGAAGCTATGCAGCCCTTTGTAGCGAAGTTAAATGAAATGGGGCAAAAGGTTGATTCAGTGGAAAGCGAAGTGAAAACCATTAAAGAAACAGCATCTGGAGCAGAGCAGTCTGCACGTGAAAACGTAGTACTCATGAAAGCAACAAGTAAATAAGTGAAGCTCTTGGAGAATCAAATAATAGGATTACAAGTGGACCGTGCCCAAACGGTACTGCGTCTTCAGAATGTAAAAGAGGAGCAAAGTGAAAATTTAAAAGATTTGGTATCAGAACTTTTGGCGTCATTCGCAAAGGCAACTAAAGAAGAGTTAAAAAGTGATATTCTGGAAGTCCGTCAGACATCTTCAAAATATGCAATGAAGCGTCAGCTGCCTCGCGAGATTATTACTGACTTTTCATCTAAGAAGACTCGGGACACCATTTTATATAATTCGTATAATGTGGACTTGGACTATCTGGGCAATAAGGTTAAGATATTGAAGGATGTTCCATTTTTGGCTCGTAAAAGAAGATTTAAATATAAAGGACTTGCGGCTTTCCTGAGGAAATGTTAAGTAAAATATAAATGGTTGTTTCCGGAAGGCATCTGGTTCAGATACAAGGAGCAAACCTACAAGATAACATTGGAAGTACAGCTGAGGGACTTTTTGTTTAACCATCAGGAGTTTCAGCAAGAAGAAAGTCCAAAGTCTGAAGGGGAGAGTGGGGGGGAGGAGGGAACAAGCGCAGCTATTGTAGCTGTGCAGAGAGAACTGAGACCGAGACGCGGGGGGGGGGGGGGGAAGAAGACCTGATCCTGAATGTAGTCTGTATTTTATAAGATCTACCAATCTGATAGCATATTAGAAAGTTAACTTTAAAGAAAAATTGCAGTATGAAGGGAATACAAGACATGTAGATGTAGTGTGTGTTTTCTATTTATATGTTGCTCTCCCCTTTTCCCCAGTCCCCTTTTTTCCTTTATATTTTTGTAGTTTTTTGTAGTTTTCTATGTTAGAAATTAAAAATAAAAAAAAATTATAAAAAAAAGAAAAAGCATGGGGATGGATGGATGGGTGTGTGTGTGTGAAGGAAGATTAAGCATGTCTTACCACTTCTTCACAGCAAATATCCTCCAGTCAAAGTGGCTTTGCTTAGAAGCAGCTGCACTGAGATTTTATTATTTATATTTATTATATATAGTTCTACCCTAAGGCAAAGAACCCAAGTGATATCCCCCACAATGATAAAAAGAAGTACACAATTGACCCTTTAAATGGTAGCTGAAATCTGCTGAGATGGGCTCCGCCCCTCCCTTTGCAGCTTTCCTTACACACACGCAGCTATGCTCCCTACAACAGCTTTACTCTTTCACTGCACTGTCTTTTGCCTTTGAAAATCTACTTTTCTGCATTGTTTATGGTATGTCATGGTTTGTTTATTTGTTTACTTCATTTATAGCTAGGGTTGCTAGCCTACTATACCTCCAGGGGACTGATGGTGTCACTTCCAGTTGAAAAGTGGCTGTGAAGGGGTCTCTGAGGGAGGGGGGCAAACGCAGCACATGCACCATTTCACCATGTGCTCCAATAGCTCCTGGCCTGCCTCCCCCTCCTTTCTCTACTGCCAGCCAGGTGAGCAAGTCTGGGGGCTGAAGAGCGGGCAAGGGATTCCCACCCTCACTGGGAGGCTGGCATCTCTATTTATAGCCCACTTTTCTCCCAAGTGGGAACCTAAAGTGGCTTACATCATTCTCCTTGCCTCCAACAATCCTGTGAGGTACGTTAGTCTGTAAGTGTTTGTGACTGGCCCAAGTTACCCAGCCAGCTTCCATGGCATTCAATGGATTCAGACTTGGGTCTCCCATATTCTAGGCCAACACTCTAATCACTACACTACACCAGCTGTAGATGGTTATCTGTTTACTTTGTTCTGTAAGTCTGTAAGCCTAGCCCTATTACATTGTTTATTGGATGTCTTATGTGGTTGCCATAAGTCAACTGTGACTTAATGGCAAATACTAATACAACAACAACATTAATATGAAGAATACTGAGAGTAGCAACTGGAAATGGGTAACACAAGGGATATTGAAAGAAGAGATATTGAAAGAAGATGCAGAAGGACATATTAGCTGCACAAGAACAGGCATTAAGAACGAAGTGTATGAAAGTGAAAATCGAAAAGACCACAAATGACAGCAAGTGTAGATATGTAATGAAGTGGATGAAACAACTGACCGCAGGTACAGTAAAATCACACAAACTGAGAGTGACAATAAAAACTAACATAATAAATTCGCTGTAATGCTGCATTGGAATTTATGCAAAAAGCACAAGCTACCAGCTGTGAAATATTGGTGAGAACATAAGCCCGAGAAAGTTGTTGAAAATCAGAATGTTAAGATGGTTGTTGTGGATTTTCCGGGCTGTATAGCCATGGTCTTGGCACTGTAGTTCCTGACGTTTCGCCAGCAGCTGTGGCTGGCATCTTCAGAGGTGTAGCACCAAAAGACAGAGATCTCTCAGTGTCACAGTGTGGAGAAGATGTTGGCAGGTAATTTATATCTACTCAGGAAAGTGGGTTTGGGCTGAGTCATCCTGTAGGAGTTTCCCAGGGTGTGGAATGCTAATGGAGGGAGGCATCACTGTATCCTGAGGAGGTTCTTTAGCATATGGATTGGTGCTTGATATGCTAATCTTCTCTGCAGGGCTATTGTGGGATGTGGAGTATTTTGTTAGCCTGGTGTTTTGCAGGGCTGGAAGCCATGCTCTATTCATTCTTAAAGTCTCTTCTTTCCTATTGAAATTGTGTTTATGCTTATGAATTTCAATGGCTTCCCTGTGCGTTTTCAATAAGAAACACAATTTCAATAGGAAAGAAGAGACTTTAAGAATGAATAGAGCATGGCTTCCAGCACTGCAAAACACCAGGCTAACGAAATACTCCACATCCCACAATAGCCCTGAAGAGAAGATTAGCATATCAAGCACCAATCCATATGCAAAAGAACCTCCTCAGGATACAGTGACGCCTCCATCCATTAGCATTCCACACCCTGGGAAACTCCTTCAGGATGACTCAGCCCAAACCCACTTTCCTGAATAGATATAAATTACCTGCCAACATCTTTTCCACACGGTGACACTGAGAGATCTCTGTCTTTTGGTGCTACACCTCTGAAGATGCCAGCCACAGCTGCTGGCAAAACGTCAGGAACTACAATGCCAAGACCACGGCTATACAGCCTGGAAAATCCACAACAACCATCGTTCTCTGGCTGTGAAAGCCTTTGACAATATATAGAATGTTAAGATCTTATGGGATTTCAAAATTCAAACAGATAAGAACATAATACTCTGGATATTACTGAGCTTGAAAGTAAAAAAGTCAAACCAATCAATGTGGCAATCCCAGATGACAGTCGAATTGAAGACGAAGAGATTGAAACGATAAAATATCAAGATCTAAAATCTGAAGGTCACTGTCTCTGGAAGAAACATACAATGGTTATTCCACTAGTGATAGGAGCGCTGGGTGCGATTCTAAAAGGACTAATTAAACATCTAGCCAGTATCAGCATAGAGAGGATAACAACTGGACAGTTGCAAACAGCCACACTACTTGGAATATGCCACATATTAAGGTATACCTCACTGATATCGAGATTCTTGGATAAAATCCGTGTCGGTGAAGGACCACCTCTCCGCCCAAATCCAGTCCAAACATTCTGGTGGACAGTGATAACATCATAGAATAGTTAACAAGCTGAATGATGGTTCAATTTCCCACTCAGCTCACATGGGCTCTCTTTTTCAAACATATGTTTTAAAGACATGTATATATATGTTTAGACACATCTGCACTCATCTTAAAAATAAAATCACATAAGCAATTGAAAAACTGCTCTAGGGATGAGGAGGTGGTATTCATAACGTTATGGGTGCTGGCCAATAAATCCCCCTCAGTAATCAGTTCTCTTCCCTCTGCCCCCATAAAAACTGAATCATTTTTAATGCTTATATAATGGATTTTTTGTTGCTAATGAGAACAAGGCACGCTTGTATTTAATGTTGTTTTAGAACAACAGAAATATAAAAATACATATTTTAATTGTTTTATGTAATCATGTTAAATTGCTTACGTATGTTTTGTGAACACAAGTTGAAAAGTGGTATGTGGAGTTTTGTAAATATAAATGAATGAATAAATAAGGCCAAGGGCGTTTTCAAATTGGCTTCACTTTTCTTAAGATGTTCTGTCATTTTTACAGACACTCAACAATTTGGATTGTAATAGCAACAGAGAGAAGGTAATTCTCAATTCCCCTTCCAAGCCCAGAAAAGAGCATAACAGGAAAAAAACCACATTTCTTATTGTCTCAAATAAAACATTTTGGAGAGCAAAATGGTTTCACTAGAAAAGGCTAGAAAGTGTCTAAGTAGGATAGACGAGGTTAGAAGTGCTGTCTTGAAGGCAGGAGAAAAAAGCTGTTGTAAGTAACCAGCCATATTTGCCCATACAAAATCTGAAACAAAAAACCAAAATCCATATAGTAGCTTTTATTAGGACCAACCAAAATGACACAAAACATTGTTCATCCTTTTGAGCTCAGCAGAACTCTTCATCAGGCTAGATGCTACAAATGCTTTTCTGCTTCCCCTCATCTGTTGCACTGCCAACCCCATTGTTTATTTTCCCCCCTCTAGGCATAAGAGCAAAGAAAGGCATTGATGAAGAAAATGAGCACAAGATTCAAGACACAAATGGGATAATTTGGCTGGATTTTTGGATTTTCAGATCCAACGTTTCTGCATTTGATTTCAGAGACGCTTAAAATGAATTGCATAGTAATAACAGCTGTACAGTTCAATATTAACCAGTTAAATGTGTTACTTTATTGGGGAGCCCTAAGCAATTCCATCTCTCTCGTCCATGTTTACCACAACAGTGAAAGATACTCTGCACTTTACTGTGTGTGTAGGGGTGGGAAAACCCCACTCAGCCAATAGCAGAGGGAATGAGCTTGCTTGAAGCAGCAAGAATCGTAGCTCAGACTGCAATCAGGCCATTACATAAAACAGCTATGCTATATACAGTTCCAAGTAATCACCTTCTGATGTTGACGGCTTTCTAGACTGTGTCGGCTAAAATAAGCCAAGAGACTCCACCAAGTTGACAGCTTCTCAGTTTCCGAGAGGATGGGCAGGGGGTCAGGTTCAGACACTGAAAAACTCACCATGTGACCCTCATGACTGCATTTTGACAGAGAAAATTAGCTAATCATGCATATATAAATTACTGCCCACCACTAAACTGCCTCTAGTGGCATAGGCATACTGAGCTGAGCTCCCTATATTAAACTGAAGGGAGGACTTTGGTTCCCAGACACCTCCATTTCCAGCATATCTGAAACTTCCCCTTCTTAGATTAGACATAATTGCCATGTAGTTTTCTAGAGATCCTCAAATTCAATGATGATGGTGATGGTAATGATGAAGAAGAACACCATCTAATAACAACAACATTTGATTTATATACCACCCTTTCGGACAACTTAATGCCCACTCAGAGCATGTAAACTGTATGTAAACTGCCATTTGCCTGCCCCACTGAGGAGGCCGCCAGCTTGCCGCACGGGTGGCACACTGACGGGGCGGCAGGCTTGCCACAAGCCCCCTGCTCTCGCGGCAGGCGAATGGCACAGGCGGGCTCCCACTGCCCTCTGCTCAGCCGCCCGCGTGCTCCCGGGAGCTGGCAGCTGCACCAGGTGCCCCCTCTTTGACGGCGCCAGGGGCAGACTTCCCCCCCTGCCCCCCCATCGATCCGGCCCTGCATGCCACATACTAAGGCAATACCTTACTGACTCCTAGATTCTTGGATAAAATCCGAATCAGTGAGGGACAAAAAATTCCAGCCCAATGTCACACTATCAATAAAATGAGGGAAGATTACTGAATCAGATGGAATTCAACTTGTGGATGGAAATAGAATCAAAAGCTTAGACTATGAAGAAAGATTGTGGAAAACAGAGATAATAATAGGGCCAGCCAAAACTCAATAAAGCTCAGTTTTGGAACTTTGCTGCCTTCAAATCTTTGAACAACAGGCTCTTCCTTTTGGCTTAACAAATGATACAAAAAGCCTTACTGTTTTTTTCCCCCCAAATGCATTGTGATTTTATGGCTATCCTCAGAAGGTCTGCATTCTATACCTTCTTGGGTATTGTTAGATCAACAGTAAATTGCTACCTTTAAAGTTAGTAACTTAGATTAGCCCAAAATTCCACCAGGATATGTAAGGATCTTTCTCCTTTCATCTACCTACCACAAGACACGCGTGCCAAAGTTAAAATGGGTTTGTGTGATTTATTCATTTTATTTCCTGGAGACTCTATTTGGGCAGAAAGGCAGCATATAAATGCTTTAAATAAATAAATAAATTTATATGTCATCATTCTTCCAAAAAGCTTTAAGAAAGGGTTAGACTGAGAAAGAATGATCAGACAGGAATCTGGATTTATACACTTGAGTGTGATGCTCAGAATTCCATGAATAGACCTCCAGGTCTGTCTGTTTCCCGTGAAAACCAGTCTTGCAGGGATTGTGGTGTAGGGAGACAAAGACAAAGACTGACACCATTTTTTTTAACCTGAAACATCCCTAGGGGGCCATTATATACCCTGAAGCTGTAAACATGGAGGTACCCAAATAGGGCTCCCCAGACCCCACCTCAAGTTCCTACTACAAGAGAGTGATTTTCTTTCCCCTGCACAGCTCACAAGGGATCCTCTCCTACTCTCCTTCCAAGGCTTTCCCCATGGGGACGCTAGGGACTGAATCTCAAACACTTTCTGCACGCAAAGTCCCTTCCCTTCATCAAGAAGGCCAAAAGGCAAATCTCTCCACTGTGTTTACCAACCACATAAATGCACAAGAAGGGCATCTTTCAACTCTGTTTCTGTTTACCTCCTTGAAATACAGGCACTGAATTGCCCAAGAGCAGCACACAATGTTTCCATTTTTCACATCCATTGTCTTAAAGTAACTTGTTTAAATGTATTTATTTGAAACATTTACACCCTTACCATATTTCCCCAGGTTCAAGGTGGCTAACAAGGCTGCAGAAGCTGATTTTGGCTGGAATGTGCATTAAAAACTACTTTCACCCTCCATTCTTCATTGACAACATTGCCAGGTGTGCCCTAACAGCATGGGAAGCTCCAAGATACTTTTCATATTGTGTGTTCTCAGTTTGGCTACTCTGTCAAAGGAAGATTTCTGCATAACTCTGAAGCTTGCATATCTTTTACAGTAGTAGCAATAGAGCTGCCCCCAGATCACCCTGTTTTGCAACTCTGCACCAAACATGTAAGCTGAACATAGAGTAGCGGTAGCAGGAGACAAATTGCAGCAGACTGCAAAGTTCATGAACCTTTTGCTGTTATGAAATGTGTCAACTCAACCTGTATTGTGGCTTGGCCTGTAGTAAGCTGATGATGTGATCGCTCACGATGCAACTCAATTATCACTTAGTCTGCATTTAAACTGTCATTGTGAAATAATTGAAAGTAGTCAGTTATGACACATATCTGGGAATTTCTCCATATCCAGAGTACTGAAGTTAAAAGTATCAGCTGATTAATGTGACCACAGAACCAGGAATTCAGCTCAAATTCAGCACTGAGACAACCATAAAAAATGTTTTTTACAATATCATTGGATGCTTAACATTTCAATTCATCTAATGCTTGGAGTTTTCCTTTATTAAAAACAACGTGTTTGGAATGTTGCATAGCTCCCTTTTCCTGACTACTGGAATCCCCACCCAGATGTTATATTTCAGTTTACTATCTCCATTTGTATTACCACAGCAAATCCAGAAGCATTTGAACATGGGAGGTTTCACCTGAGAGTATTCTTCATGGCCTTCTGCAGATACCACCCTGCAGTGGGCAAAATCAAATGCTTTCTCTGTGGTAGCCCCCACCTTATGGAATGCCTGCCTGAAGATGTCAGGAAAGCTCCTACCCTCCTGGCGTTCTGCAAACTGAGATGCAGCAGTAAAGGGATAGGGACTATAGACTTCACTACTGTGTACTGTCTGTTACTGTAAGTATGATGCTGTTGGATAGTTTCTTTGTTGCTTAATGTGCCAGTCTTAGAATGTTTATGATCCATTTCAGCATTTCTTCAACTCTGTATTAGATTTCTGCTGGTTTTAATTTCAATTTAATTTAATTTTAAATGCAAATTTGCATTTACATTCCCTATCACATTGTTTATTGCAATGTCTTTGAAATTGACTATACTGATTCATCCTGTGTAATGTGCCTTGAATCTCAGTGAGAAATGTGGACTATAAATAACAAAATAATAAATAAATAAACTATGCAAAACTGAATTATTCAGGAGGGCTTTCTACTCAGATTATAGGGCTTTGTCATAAGAAAGAGATGCCTTGGTAAGGGATAAGGATTAAAGATCATACTATTGGGTACCATCAGCTGATGTAGATATGCTTCGACTTTCCAGGTTGCCAAAGATGTTGCGTTAATTATTTACGCTTTGTTTCAGAAATGTTTCATCTCTGTGTTTAAATTTATGATCGTTTTCAAATTTTCTCTAAGCATACACTATTTATTTATTTATTTTATTCAATTTATACCCTGCCCTCCCCACAGATGGGCTCAGGGCAGCTAACAACATTAAAAAAATACATTAAAATCACAAAAACATAAAATCAATAATAATTTTTTTAAAATCATTAAAATAGTCCAGGAGCAGGGTATTTAAACAAATATTGGGAGTCCATATATAGGCATAGCAGATGGCCAAGGGCAGCCCCAGAAGAAGTGGTGGTCTTAGATTGTATCTGTTCATTGAATGTCCTAACTGTTGATCATATTGTATTTTGCTCAGTGAATATCCTAGGTTTGTTTGCTTATGTTATTTATAGTCCACCCTTCTCAGAGACTAAAGATGGATCATATTGTATTCACTTGCTCTATACAATCTGCCTTAGAACTCAGTGAGAAAGGCGGTCTATAAATAAATAAATAAATATGTCCACCCATCCCCTTGCCACAGGACTGCTTTTCTCTGGCTTAAAAAAAACCAGTAGTAGGTATATCACTATAGTGCTATGATTCTATACGCGATACCTACCTACTACCAATTTTTTTAAGCTGGCAAAAAAGTCCACTGGTGCTGGGGAGAAATGTTGAGCACAGGTGGGGTTAAAAAGAGAAAACAATGCTAGATATAAGCAGAAATCTGCACTTTCCTACCCATGCTGCTGCTCGCAAACCAACTTTGATCTTTCCAGAAGGATTGAAAGAAAGCACTTTCACGGCCAACCAAGGGAAACCACAGAAGGAGAACAATTGCAGAAGGATGTCGTGTGGATACTCTGACAAACTGTGCCCGTTTGACCGCCAGTGTGGAAGCATTTGTAGAGTGGAAGGAGAACTTTGGGGGAGGGTTGCCAGCAGGCGTAGAGAAAAAATATCCTGTTCCTTTAACAGAGGTCTAATGTGTGGAAATGAGCAGTAGAGGATTTTCATGACATGGAGGTAAGTAGAATCACCCGGTGAATCACATCCCATTAAGTCTCTATTAAGTGGACAGGACCTTTCCCCCATCCAGCTGGTTAGCAACCCTACTTTGGAGGCAAGGGTATTCTAGGCAGAAAGCCAAAAGATCCCTGAGGGCCAGACTGCGGAAGATTTGTGAATAGATCTTCTGAGCATTTCCTACTGGTAAATAGCAGTTGTGGGGAGGTTCCTGGTTTGTATAAAGGCCATGGTGTGGGGTATTTTTTTAAGCCCTTCTTCAGCACTGACCTCAAATGCCCTTCCTCCTGTATCTGCTATTTGTCAGACTGGTGGCCCATAACGTTCTTCCTATTCCTTCTGATGTATCCTAGGAAGCACTAAAAGGTGGGGTGGGGATGTAAAGTACAACATGTATTTTTTTAATGCCAGGATTTGATTTCAGAACAAAATTTGCAAATAATGTATGTTTAGCTGAAAAAAGAAATAGCGTGACTTGGAAAATGTATTGGTAATGCAAACTGAAGACTGAACCATTTCCAGTAGATATGATTGTGCATCCATGAGGAGAGAGGGACAGGTGTGTGTACATTCTGGGTGGCACAGCAGGGGTCTGTAGAACTATGTGCCCTACAGGGATTCCCTTCTTGACCTCAGAAGACATGTCTTTCTGGCCTTAAAAGACAGAAACATGACATTAGTTACTCCCTCCCTCCCTCCACTGGTGTCAGAAAGTCAGGAGGAGCCCTGGGTGGTGGATACAGCACAGAGGGTGTTAATCCTGCCCACCTGCTCATGGCTCAAGTCCCATTGCTGAACAGCTAACACCGGGTTTGCATCAGTCACTGGCAACTTATTAGGAAAACAGGCACCAAAGAAGTCTTGCGGGACACTTTGGGACTATCTTTGTGGGGATCTGAGTTCTGCAAGGGTTGAGCAGAAACTGCCTGTTGCTTGGTAGTTAAAACTAATGGCCCTGCAGCCAGGGCTCTAAGATCATCTAGAGAAGGTGCCCAGTGGGGTAGAAAACATTCACTGTGGGCCAACAGAAATGAAGCCCCGAGGACCAGTTTTTGCAAGCAAAAGCGGATTTAGGAGGCTGGGGTTTTTTTCCTGGAAAAGTGGGAGGGGAGAAGTGCTTAACCCTTTCCCCTCCTGCTGTTTTCCCATAGGTGTAATTGTTAGAGTCTTAGGCTAGGATCTGGCAGATCTGTGTTTGAATCCTCTCTGCCATGGAAGTTCACTGGGTGATCTTGAGCCATCCAGCTTAACCTACTTCCTAAGCTTATTTCTGGTTTCAGAATGAGTTGGAGAATGGAAGGTAGGGTTGCCAACAGGCCTGAGGATAAATGTCATGTCTTGTTAAATATTTATTTATTTACATTATTTACACCCTACCTTGCTCCCCACTTGGGATCCAAAGCAGCTTATGTCATTCTCTTCTCTTCCATTTTTATTTTCACAGCATCCCTTTGAGGTAGGTTAAGCAGAGCGTGTGTGACCAGCCAAGTGCTACCCCGCAATCTTCCATGGCAGAGTAGGGATTCGAACCTAGATCTTCCAGATCCTAGTCCAACCCTAGCCACTACACCATGCTGTGTTTCATAGAAGTTCAATACACAGAGGTAGCCAGCTGAAGGGAGCTAAATAACATCACCTGCTATTTCCTCGCAGTTCAAACTGATATTAAAAAGGATAGCTAGAGGGACTCATGGAAGGTGTTGTTGGGGAGAATTGGTGGGCAGGAAAGGGATTAAGCACCTGCTTCCCGCCCATAGATACTCCCTGCATTAATGATAGGAGGCAGTCATGGGGCAAAGTTTTTGGAACATGGGGTGGGGGGGCAATGGTTGAATCAGAGATCAGGTGTGCTTTAAAACATGCCTCTTCTGTTTTACATATTTGGCTATAACTCTGTTCCCTATGCAGGCTCTTAACTTCTGTCAAAGGAGGAGGTGATGCTGCTTATACCTTCTTAGGAGCCATATCTTCCAATCTGGAAGCCCTGCACCTTAGTCATTTATGTCCAAGCGGTCTTGTGGCAGTCCAATTTTTCCCCCTCGCTACCTCAGGTTCTCCCAGTTTAGTGTCCTGTAGTGTTCATGTGCAGGGAAACTCCCCTAAGAAACATTGCATCCACAACTGCATAGGTACAGTTTCCTTTTCCAGGTGCATCATATTCTTAAAGGAAAAAATATTCCTGCTCTCCAGATCCCCCACTTCAGGTCAATAACATTAACCAGAGCTGAAAGAATTTTTTCTTTTCTGTTGTACAAACAACCAAGCTCAAAAGCAGTCAAGTAGTCACAGAAAACGGAGACACAGGCTAGGCAGAGACGGAAAATGGTGTGGGCATTGCAGCACATCAGGGGACTAAGTAGTATAACGTGGTGATAATGGGAGCTTGAGCACATCACATGCATCATGTAGCCACTTGGAAAGGTCCCATGATTTAAAGCTTCTCAAGGTGGACAGTTCATAGATGTGGATTCGGAGACAGGGTTGAAGAATCATATTCACACAACATTAAACCTCAAAGGGGGGATTCACACAATTGTTTCTCCAATTAGAGGGTTTTTCCCACTTTGCAGCAGAGATACATGTGCAGCCAGGTTATGGGACAGTCCCAAGATATACTGAGGCTGCAGGCCCATCAACATCAATCCCAGTTAATTTACATTTGGACCTTTTCCATGATCCATTGCCATATGTATCCCTGCCTTCATGGTAATAACAAAAAACAAGAGAATCCACCTTTAATTTCCCTTCTCTGGTGGATTCTGATTGTCACTGAAAGAGAGAGGCTAAAATTGTGAAAATGTTTCATATGGGATTGCCAATTATTTCTATTATTGGGGCAATGTTCCATTCCAAGCATTGAGGCCTCACAAATAATAATTCTATATCCTTCACATGAACCTCAGCCTCTTACTTCTCCAAATTTTATCTTGAAATATCTTTAAAGTGTCTTATTTGATGGGTATGCCCCCCCTAAGGATTGAAAGAGGATAGAGAAAGGCATGCTGAAGTTACTTCATTTTTTTAAATTAATGTGACTCATCAACTATATTGTGAATGGTTTATTCCAGCACTTAACAGTAATCCTCTGATGGGCTGTCTCCTTAAGACTCACTTCCAAGGCTCCCATATTAAAACTGGAAATCCAGCCCATTTGGGGAATCAATGTTAGCTAGTGACAGAGCAAAATCCTAAGGAACATTTTTATATGGGAATCTATGGGTTGGAGACTTTGCCAATATTCTTCTCATTCTTTAGCACCAATGTACTGACTTCAGATTTCTAGATGGAAGCAATTGGAAGCTAGCAGGAAGAAGGGCTGAAAGGAACCTGGGATCTGAAATTCAGAGTCTATATTTTGCATTAATTAAATTCAAAATATGACATTGTTTTATGTATTGTCGAAGGCTTTCACGGCCGGAGAACAATGGTTGTTGTGGGTTTTCCGGGCTGTACTGCCGTGGTCTTGGCATTGTAGTCCCTGATGTTTCGCCAGCAGCTGTGGCTGGCATCTTCAGAGGTGTAGCACCAAAAGACAGAGATCTCTCAGTGTCACAGTGACACTGAGAGATCTCTGTCTTTTGGTGCTACACCTCTGAAGATGCCAGCCACAGCTGCTGGCGAAACGTCAGGAACTACAATGCCAAGACCACGGCAATACAGCCCGGAAAACCCACAACAACCATGACATTGTTTTGTTTTTCTGAATGTTGCATTTCAGTGGAGAAACTGTGATCGTGGACGCTGATGAACTTCAAGTGTTAGTAAGCAAAAAATTGCTAAAATGTGGTAAAAGTAGGAATTCCATATCAATATTAAAATTTTTAAAAGAATACATGAATTGTAATTTGACAATTTTGATTAAGGAGAGATAAGAATCCACTCTGAACCTACTCTACGTTTTATGTCAGCTGTACTAGTAGAATGGAAAGAAGAGAGCAAGCATAAGAAAAGGGATGAAAATGGCGGTCACTACTCACCGGTAATGAAATGTCCCTTTCATCCCGAAATTCAGGCAAGGTCTCCAAGCAGAAGATGACGATGGAGATGAGGATGACCATCACTGAGATTATTGCAATGATACGGGCAGCCTGGGAGCTCTCAGGATGCTCAAAGAGTAGCCACACTTGTTTGAGGAATTCCCTGTCAGGCATGGGTTGCTCTTCTTCTTTAATGAAGCCCTCATCATCACGGAATTTGGTGAGGGCCTCCTCTCCTAGCTGGTAGAACTTCAGTTCCTCCAGGAAAATATCGATGGGGATGTTGGCTGGTCGCCGGAGCCGTCCTCCAGATTGGTAATAGTACAGGATGGAGTCAAAGCAGGGCCGGTTGCGGTCAAAGAAATATTCATTGCGCAGAGGGTCGTAATAGCGTACACGGCGTCGCGGATCACCCAGCAGGGTATCGGGGAACTGGCGCAAGGTCTTCACTTGAGTCTCAAAACGTAGGCCTGAAACGTTGATCACGACCCTCTCGCAGCAGTCCTTGTGGGGATGCCCCCCGTGATGAACAATGGGTTCATTGTCCCCTGCTGTTGGTGGCAACAGCTCATCCATGACCATGGCACAACTGGTAGCTACAGAGACCCTGGGATGAGGGAGGGAGCCATGGTTCAAACTACACTCCACCCTTAAGGCCCTAAACTTTTCCAGAGAATGGCTTCTGGCTTCCCTGAGTTGCTTGTTAAGCTATTCAGTGCTATGCTCTTTGCAATATGAAATCACTCACACCTTTATCTGAATCTCAGCTGGCTGTTTCCCTCCCTTCCTCTCTGGCCACCTTAGCTCCCCTTCCTCTGCCTTCACTGATTCATTCCCTACTTCAAACATGATCTAGTTTCTCTGGCTTGATTATCTTCCTTCCTCCTTATTCACCCCCTGCTTCTTGCCACCTCTTTTCTTTTTTGGTATGTCCTGTTAAAGCCATTCTCCCATGCCCCACTACATCTACTTTTGCTCTGATTTTCCCCCCAAAGGGGCTAGACCCCCTACTCTAGATCCACCCCCACTGCCCTTCTCTATGTCCCCTTTCTGAGAACAGCGCTGTCTTCCAATGCCAGCGTCCAAGGTTTCTGCCTGTAAACACTTTCTCCAGACCTCAAGGTATCATGTTGCCCAGGACGGTACAGACTCTTGGCCCCCTTGCCAAAATCCCAGCACCGCCCCCATCCCCATGCCTAAAAGCAATCCTAGCAGTACTCTGACTGGGGAGGGGGAGCTAAAAATAACTGGAATGGTGGTGACATAGGGGAAGGCATAGTGCCCAGGGTAAAGAAAAGGATTGGCAGAGCACCTTCAAGAGGACTATAAGCCAGAACTCTTGTGCACTCTAGAAAGAGAACGGTGCTAGAACCATTCTCTTTCTAGAGTGCACAAGAGTTCTGGCTTATAGCCCCCTTGAAGGTGCTCTGCCAATCCTTTTCTTTGGATTCTTGGAGAAGCAAATGAGGTCTCAATAAGCCAGAGGAGACAATCGCAGGTCTCAAGGATTCTGTTGTGATTTGGTTTGGAGACCAAAGAGATCTTACACTCAACCATATTTAGGGCCCTATGCTTCTCTGGCACCTAAGCAGCTCTTTCCTCGCTGCCAATATTCACATTAAAAAGGGAGCACGGAAAATATGCATGCACACATCACTTCTGTGTTAAGCCTAACCTTCCTTTTGTCATGATCTGGCCCCCTTCTTAAATCACTTTCATTTCTGTCTATTCTCTTCATCATAAGCAAATGATTTAGTTTATTTTAGTGCTGCCTTAAATTTGGCCACATCAGCTCCTCCCCCATGGCTTGCAAGTTGCAACAATTTCAGAACTATTTAAACCATGATATAAAAAAGAACCAGACTCAATTATCAGTCAGTTAACCCAAATGGCTTCAAGAACAAAAATGTTTACATTTTCCTCCCAGAAAGCAATAAAAAACAGGGAGGGGAGGTCCATATCCCAGCGATGTAACTTGAAAAGGCCATCTCAAGAGATCCTGCCAATGTTTTCTCACACAAGGCCAGTTCCATCAGGCTATACCATTCAAATATTTTAGGATTAGGGCAAGCTGATATGGGAGGAAATACTATAGATCCAAATCATTTTGGGCTTCAACAATGCCAGTATAAATAGTTCCTACTCAGGTCTGTTCAACAGGGCTTGTTCCTGAGAAGTGTTCTCAAGATTTCGGCTGAATCCACACTTCCTTTTTGTTTCCATGCCTTTTTCACAACCGCAGTGCTGTTCAAGCAGATACTCACACGCTTTCCCATTCCGCATGTTCCCTGCCATCACGGCGCCACAATTGCGCCTCCTTTCCATACCATGTGATAATGGCGGAAATCTGTTTTTGCCCCCCCCCTTTTTAAAGGGCTTTCATAGCGCATTTGGAAAACCTACTTTGTGAGCAACATGATTTCCGGAGAATGTTTTAATGTGATAAATTATTTTCAAATTTGCCCGCCATAACAACCAGCCAATTGTTAGAAAGTGGTCTGTGACGAGCAAAAAATGGGCCAATCAAAGTTGAGGGGGAGGGGACCTTGCCATTTCTTAAAAGTCGGAATAACGGTATAGCGCAAAATTAACTTTTTTTTAAAAAAAGGGAAGTGATGTACGCCATCAACGCTGACGACAGAGGAGGGAACCACCCACTATAACACTTTACTCAGTGGTGTGTGGAGAACTGATTGCACCACAAAGATGCGCTGGGAGGGTGAATGTGATGATGCACAGCATGGTAGCGGAATGAACCCAACTTCCATGACTGCACAAGATAAGCGCATGGTGAGTGTGTGGCCTTCATTGCAAAGGGTGTTTAAAAAAACTACAAACTGGGCCAGAGGTATGTAAGACCTGATTCATATGTGCAGAAAGATCAAGTGGCTGAGTTCTGTGGTGGTAGAATAGGCTATGGGCCAAGCTACAAGCAACGAATGACACTTGAATGGCAAGAGAACAGACTCACGTGTATTTAGGGTTGCCAGGCCCCCTCAATCTCCCAGTGGGGGGACAGGGGCCTGGCACTTACCTTTTGGGAGAGGGGGGTGCGTGCGCACGGATCGCGCACCCCCACAGGCACAATGACGTCACTTAGGGGGTGACATCATTGTGCAGCCGGGAGCTGCAGAATGCGCCTGAAATGGGCTTTTCTGCCACGGATTGGGCCCGGTTTTGAGGTGCTGCAGAGCGCAGGAACGCTCCTCCGCTCCACAGCGCCCAAAACAGGCCCGTTCTGCCACGGATTGGGCCCATTTTTGAGGCGCTGTGGAGCACAGGAACACTCCTGTGCTCCGCAGCTGCTGAAAATGGGCCCAATTTGCCACGGATCGGGCCCGTTTTGAGTGCTGCTGAGTGCAGGCATGCTCCTGCGCTCCACAGTGGCCCCAATCAGGGCCAAAACGGGCCTGATCCCAGCGGCTGTGGCACACGGGAGTGTGCCGCACAGCAGGGGAGCACGCAAGGAAGGTGTGCCCCCCCACTGCTCAGGTAAGTGGGGGTGGGGGGTGGGGAGCAGGGGCGGGAGATCCCCTGCCCCCACCGGGGATCTGGGAGCCCTATTCCTCCCTGTTCACTCGCGCTCAACTTGCGCTCCACTTGATACGTGATCAAGTGGAGTGCAAGTGGAGCGCAAGTGAACAGGGAGGAATACACATGATTCTGTTCACTTGCTGTTCAAGTGTCATCATCTATCACTTGTTGCTTGGCCCTATACCATTTCAGACTGCAGCAGGGGAGGGCATTAACTGTTCTTTCATGCAAGAAACTTCATGCAAACAGAAGACCAAAACAGGCAGGAGAAGTGTTCTATCAAGGGTTGCCAGGTCCAGATTGGGAAATTCCTGGAGATTGGGAGGGGGGTGGAACCTGGAGAGGGGAGGGTTTGGGAAGGGGAGGAGCCTCAGTGGGGTATAATGCCATAGAGTTCAGGCTTCTTAAAAAGGGGTACTGTGATTCCCCACATTCCCACCCACACCACAGCAGAATTTCTCTTGATTGCAATTTCTGAAAACATCCGCTGTCTAACACTGCCACCTGCTGCCAGTCAGTTCTGTTCCAAAGTATCTTTTCTGAGTTGGAAACATCATACCTGGGGCCAAGCTACAAGTGACGAATGACACTTGAACGGCAAGTGAACAGACTCACATGTATTCCGCTTGTGTCCATTTGCTCCATAGACATCAGTATTGATCGGTGTTTTCCCTGCCTCTGGGATGCCTCTGATCGCAGCACATCCATGATAGTCATTCTACACTGCCAGTTTTGGACTTTCCTGTGTGTGTCCTACCTTCTTGTACAGACTGTTCTGTTTGTGGTGTTTGTTTTGCTCTTGCACTGTTGAGATGGAGTGATCTATTGAACACGATCCGTTTGCATATGTGCTGTATCATTGTGTCACTTAATCAGTTATTGACCCCCAAGCCCACCAGTGAATCATACTTTGCGTTCTTGTCTGACTTCTAATTGGTTAGTTACTTTCCCGTATTTGACTAGTTGTTTTCATTGGCTGTACTGTCCTTCCTTCCCTTTTTGAATTACAGACGGTAGCTAAAGAATTCAGCTTAGCTTTGATCATGGACAATTGCAGAACTAAAATGATATTGCTTTGGAAGGTTATTGTTGAAGTTCTCTAAGCACATTTACTCTAGGGGACCTGGCAACCCTTATTTACATTGTTTTGTTGTCTTGTTCTGTTCATCAATAAACAATTTTTCTGTGTTTTTCTGTGTTTATACTCCTTATGATAAGATTGAATTCATTATTACTGTGCACAAATTTCATTTGCAGAGAGAGAGAGAGAGAGAGAGAGAGAGAGAGAGAGAGAGAGAGAGAGAGAGAGAGTGAGTGAGAGTGTGTGGAGGCAAATTCTGCTTCAGAATCACCTAACACCAGTAAGTCGCCATTAATGCCAAAAAAAGGTTTCATCGCTGAATTCTTATTTGTGAATTGTTAATGTGAACTTTTTTCTGAGTATTCATATATATGGTTGCACTGATTTCCACCAGTTCCCCCCTCAGGATTTGAAAACACCTTTATAATCCTTTATAACTGTCATGTTTTATAATTATGTTGAAAATTTCAATAAAAGATATTATGCAAAAAAAAAAATTGAAAAAGGTGTCACAGAATCAGCGAGTACTGCCACAGAAAAGCCCTGAATAGACCAATTACATCCTAGGTCATTTCCAGCAGGTGCCCCTTTCATTGGTTTCTATAGAGGGCTTGCTGGGCATCCTGGAGGTTGGGGGTATGAGTGATGTGAAGCACCGTAAAGCTTCTCCTCACCCCAGATCAAGTCAATGGTTTCCCTTTCTCTCCAGGGGACCCCACATGCTCCCACAGGCCTGCCTTTCTCTTTAGATTACATGTTGTAAAAGAACCTAGCATGCAGTGCACAGAAACCTTGAAAACGGCACCCAGGCATGATGCATGGTAGTGCTCTCAGAAGGACTGTTCCAGGTGGCAGTGAGGAGAGGACTGGCTGCTTGTTTCTGACATTTTGATTGGTCATTGCTAGTTCATTTAGCGCATGCATGATATATTGCTGTTTCAATATATTGCTAGCATACAAATTAAAAAATAAAATTGCACCGCTCTTTACGTACAAAAACAAAATGGCAAGGTGGGCAGAGCAATGAGAAGTGGGACAGGCATTACAGGCAGGCAAAACCCCAAAATCAAGCTGTTTCAGAAAAAAAGATGGAAAAGAGGTTTCAGAAAGCAGAGGAAAAAATGGAGAAAAGCTGGGACAGCAAGAAATATGCAACAAAGCGGTGAGGAAACAATAAAAAACCTGGTAATGCAATGAAACCAGAGAAGTAAGGCTGTCTGGAACATTCCAGGGATTATGTAAAAATGCACATAAATCCAGCATGTTGCCAGGCTTGTTCCCATGCGTCACTTCTTCCCGTTCCCTTTTCATGCAGAGAATCACGGTAAAAACCGAATCTTGGTTACCCATGATGTTCAAATGCAGCTGCATGGTTTATCAGACTGAGTTTTCCCAGCCTTCCATCCAGATTCTAAACCCCTGGTTTAGGATCCTGGTTAGTAGGAGGAAAATTAATTCCAATTAACTCCCACACCAGCATTTATACACTATAACGTATGTATTTATTTATTTAACAAAATTTCTATCCAGCTTTTTTGCCCTCATAAGGACCACCAAGACAGCTAACAAATTAAAAACACATAATAAAACCACACTTTAAAACGATGAAAACCAACCACCTCAACAACACATCATTAAACCAGTTAAACCAGAGCTAAAAACACACAAAGACTTAAAAACAACAGTTAAAATATTGAGAAAGAAGGAGGGATCGCCAAATGAAACAAAAAAAGTCTTCACCTACTGGCTGAAGATGGCAACAGATGGTCAGACGAATCTCCAAGGGGAGAGCGTTCCAGGGTTTTGGAACGTATGAAAACCACAGTAAGTCAATGGCAATTTTCTCCATGAGAAGGCATGAGGGAAGGGTAAGGCATGTTGTGTAAACCTGGTCTGCATTTTTATTGTTCCACTGTTAAGTGTGATGGCTGACTACAGGTCTGGATTATTTTGCTTCTTGGGAAAGCCCCTCCTCTCCTGCATGATAGTCCCAGTCCAATTAGTCCACTTTAGCATGTCACAACTGCGTTCCCACAGGGAACATGCTGCTGCTGTGTGAGTGCAAGCCCCATGGTGGCCACGAGCTCTATGTAAGGTCTAGTATGGCGTAGTGGTTAGAGTGTCAGAGGTTCAAATCCCTACTCTGCAATGGAAGTTCACTGGGTGACCTTGGACCCGTGATGGGTTGCCAGCTTCAGGTTGTGAAATTCCTGGAGATTTGGAGGGTGAAGCCTGGAGAAAACAGGGTTTGGGGTGGGAAGGGACTTCATCAGGGTATAATGCCATCGAGTACACCTTCCAAAGCAGCCATTTTCTCCAGGGGAAGTGAGCCCTGTAGCTTGGAGATCAGATGTAATTCTGGGAGATCTCCAGCCACCACCTGGAGGTTGGTAACCCTAGGCCCATCACATTACACACTCTAAACCTAATCTACTGTTGCTGTGAGGACAAAATGGAGGCCAGGAAACTCATGTAAGCTGCTTTGGGTCCCCATTGGGGAGAAATGTGAGGTATGGATTAAGTAAATAAATAGTTTGATGACTTTCTTTCTAATAAGGAGAGCCCCAGGCGATGGAAGATACTACTGCATTGGTACCATGGCGGAGGCATGAAGCCTCATAGGGCCACTTATACACAATCAGATTAAAAGTGAATGTGTGGGGGGGTGGAAGGGTTGCATGTCTGCATGATCCAGCACGTGCATGCACACATAACTGTTCCCTGCACTTTGAAAACTAGCTTACCAGGGAAAAGGGCTCAGCCTGGTCTAGTGTTCAGAAAGAGGGTTTTATGTGTATAAGCATTCGTATATGCAACTGACCTTCAGTCTGGGTAACCTACAAAAAACAGAAAAGGGCTGGGTGGCCTTTTAAAGACTGTACATGTTTATTGCTGCATAAGCTTTAATGAGCCAGAGGCCACATCATCAAATGCTGGTGGGCTGGGGCTCACAAAAGCTTTACTCCTCTGCATTTTATTCAGATTGTTTATGCCACAGCAGGTGCCACAAGACTCTTCATTGTTTTGGCTGCAGCAGCCTACCCATCTGGAATTAGTCCAGGAAAAACTTCGGCTGACTGTAAAAACGTGTCCAGTATTTGATGATGGAACTGTGTCATGTCGTGGCAAAGAGACTGAACTATAATCCAGAAGGGGCCCACTTCAAATTTGGTCTCGGTCACAGACTCACTAGGTAATCCTAAACAGATCATCCTGCCTCAGCCTCAGGTATCTGCAGTGTTTTATTTATTTCTCTTTAGAAATGTTGTAAGCTGCCTTTCCATAAACCTGCTAGAGGTGGCTCACAAAGTAAAAACAATAGAATAAACTCGTAAAAACAATGACACAATGATCAATAAGAAGAGCAATAACAATAACGAGCTAATGTGGTAGCCGCTAGGTTAGAGTTTCAGATTAAGATCTGAAAAACCCGGCTTTGAGTCTCCACTCTACCAAGGAAACTTGTGGGATGAACTTGGTGACCCATTACTTTCTCTCGGCCTACCTGACCCCACAGGGGTGCTGTGAGGATAAAAGGGGGGAGAGGAGGATGATATATATTGCTTTGGGTCCCCATTGGGTACAAAGATGGAGAATGAATGAATATTAAAAACTAGCCACTGAGATTTAAGAAAGCATAAAACATCCAGCAGCTAAAACGATATCCACAAATTATTTTCAAGCTAGAAAGAAACCATAGAAACAGATAGAAAAAGAGAAACCTCCACAGTTAAAAGCCTGGGCAAAAGATACCTAACAGACTTTATGGTAGGTTGCCTGGTGTGCCTCAAGCAGGAGGGCATGCCACAGGTGAGGTGCCACCATTGAAAAAAACCTTGTCTCTAGTCACCACCAGCCACCTCACCTCTGCAGGCAGCATGATGTACAGTGCAGTGTTTAGGAAGAGGCTCTGAATGGACAACCTGGACACTATGGGAGGAGCCTAGTAATACTGGCCTACCATACAGGGGTAATGTAAGAACTGCAAGAAATTGTATAAACACAAAAGAAGATTCCAGATTGAAACACTTATTGTAGCATAAAGGCTCATGAGCTGAGCTTCAAAAGCTTATGCTGCAATAAATGTGGTAATCTTTAAGGAGCCCCAGCTTTTGCTTTCACTGCAATAACCTAACATGGTGATTCCACTACGGTAGCATGCAAAGCACTTTGACCACTTAAGAGTGCTCTATAAATGCTACTATTATTAGCAACAAGATGTAAAAAACAAAACCAGAAGTCGTGTCTTTGAAGCTTACCGTTCACACAATCTAGTGTTTTGAGAATACAAATAATCTTTCAATCTTTGCTAAATTATTACTTGCATTTGTGTGTTATTTGCCTTCTCAGACATCCCAGGTGGCTTAAAATTCGGGAGGTTTGCAGTTGACTGTTCTTGTGAATGGACTCTGTACTTTAAAAAAAATGCTGTTTGAATTTGCCTCTGCAACTTCTTGTATTTCATGGCATGTTTTAGGGTTGCCAGTGCCAACTCTACCCTGGAAATTTGGAAGCAGAGCCTGTGGAGGAAGGAGTTTGGGGTGGGAGCTCACCCTAGAATCCGTGGTATATCATAAAATCTGCCCTCCAAAGCTGTCATTTTCTTCAGGAGAACAGATCTCTGTAATCTGGAGATTACAATGTTAGAATTGCCAATGTCTAGATCAATGCTAGGGTTGCCAACCTCCAGGTGGGGCCTAAAGTTCTTCTGGTGTTATAACTGATCTCTGTAATCTGGAGATCAGTTATAACTCCAGGAGAACTCTAGGCCCCACCTGGAGGTTGGCAACTCTGGAACTGACCCTGCTGTTTAGAACTTTCTTTCCCAATTATAACTTCGTGGATGCCTGCCTATAGTCGAAGACCTACTACCCACATTTAAACGCTAGAATAAAATAAAATAAAACTTTGTTATCCTTCAAGATGCCTGCTTATTATTCTGGAGGAACTACTTTTTCTCTCCTCACCTTTTCCCTCAAACGACAAAAAAAATGCTACGGAGGAACCCGTTAGCATACCAACAAGATCCTTCCCCTTCCCTTCCCCTTCCCTGCGTAAGGATCTGAGGTGCGGTGAAGAGGCTGGGGATCTGAGCATGCGCAGAGCGAAGAAGGAGCAGGCCCAGGCTGAGGCGGCGGGAGTCGCCGAGCAGCGGAAGGAGAGCGGCCGTGTGTGGGAAAGAAAGGAGCGCGTTCGTAGGATCCGGAGGGTGGCGGGTGAGACACAGAGAGAAAGAACGAGAGAAGAGGGCTACTTTTTTCGTCTGGGGTGGGTGGGTTGTCTAGAGCAGGAGGCGGTTGGGGTAAGAGACAGTGAGTGGCTGGGCTGCTGAGGGTAGCAGTCGGAGGCTTGAGGCAGAGGTCTGAGTTGGAGGAGGCCGCGGGAGGTGAAAGGTCGGCTGCAGGAAAGGGAAGAGGGGTGCATGTGGGGCCTTGGGTAGGCCTAGGCGAGGCGGCGGAGAAAGGAGGGGGCGTGAGATGAGAGCAACTGCTGGGATAAGGAACGGGGGAAACCCATTTGAGAGGCGGAGGCGGGGGAGGGGTTGGAAGGAAGCCAGTGGGCTGTGCTTGAATCAGCCTCTTGTGGAACCAGCGGGGAGTGGAAGCACTCAGCGTGAGCCAGGCAAGGGTTTTAAGGGGCTGGACACAGTGCAGAAGGCATGGGTGCAGTAGAAAAACAACAACAAAAAACCAGAAACTAACTCTGGAATCGTGCGTGGGAAGAGTAGAAAAGGCTGTAAGGATACCAGATTTTTAGGGTGGGAAGGGCCTGTGGCTCACTGGTAAGAGCCAGCATTTTGTTGTGTTTACTGTGCTGGGGTGGCTTGTTAGTAGATCTTAAGCCAACCACTTCCATTTGGCCTAACCTACTATTGGGATGTTTGTTGTGAAGATAAAATGGGGGAGAGAATGATGTAAGCAGCTGTGGGTCTGTTTTGCATGGAGAAAGTCCCAGATTCAATCCCTGGTGTTCTCAGTTAAAAACAACAACAGGTAGTTGGAAATGTGAAAGACGTTTCCATGGACAGCTGAATCATTTATAATACTGACCGTGATCAAGTAATTGTCTGACCTGTATAAAGAAGCACCATGTGTAGTACCAGAAATACTGTGTTAATCAGATATGAGGTTGCATGGGGTACCTAAGAGCCTCTGGGAGTGGTGAATGTGCTTTGGGAAACCAGGAGGCAAAGTGTGGTTGAAATGTGTTGATGGCAGGTGAGAAGGGCACTTAGCCATGTGACATGTGCCCACCATATTGTTTAAATTTGATCACTTTCCATGCAGTGCTGCTGCATGTGTAACATTAACATATTAGCTAGCCTGAGTTATGAATCTTTTGCATGCTGACGTCTTGCATGTAGTGGCTGATGAAAGCAAGATTCTGGTCTCATGCAGCATTGCATTGGTAACTTTTGTTGTCATTTAAATTGAGTTTGAGAGGCTGCTTAAGGAGAAATAAGAAAGCCAGAGTGGCATGGGACCTTCTTGAACTTGGCTGCATGGCCTTCTATAATTGGTTAGCCCCTTTATTGTGCCCTGATTAATCTCTTTTGTTTCTTTTCTTACTTGATAGGTTTTCCAAGATGACGCAGTTCTTGCCACCAAACTTGTTGGCACTTTTTGCCCCTCGTGATCCTATACCCTACTTGCCTCCTTTGGAGAAATTACCCCATGAGAAGCACCATAACCAGCCCTATAGTGGTATTGCTCCCTACATCCGAGAGTTTGAGGTTGGTGTTTCATGCTAAACCTGGACATCTCAGACAAGCATAATTTACTAAGGCATTGGGCCATTGCACTGGTTGTTTTCTGACCATCTTAACTACTTTCTGTTTCCTAGCACTTTTTTCGAGGGGGAGGAGTGAAGGACAGTATGGGAGAGACAGAAGGGAGGGGGAGTGAGTGGCCAAAGCGCTCAAGACCTCTATTTGTCTGCCTGCTTCTTTGAGTGGCTCTGGTTCAGTTGGGCTAAGTTGCAACAGTGTCCCTTGCTTCAGTTTGATTGGGTGGAATTCTTTGTTTTAACATGATTCTTTTGTTTGATGTTGGTCCCATTGCTTCACTTTGGTTCTGTGGTGGGGGGTGGGGTGATTCCATTGTTTTGGTTTGGTCTTGTTGGGCTTTCTGTGGGTTGACCTCACATTTGGGAGTGTGCCACTGGCTAGTGACACTCTTGCCCCCATGTGTTTCTGTCAGGGAACCTGCTTGGAAACTTTCACGCCATCAGAAAATGGAGAGTATACAGGGACACCTTCATGGGCCCATAGAACTGGATCCTCAGATCCAATCTCCCTGAAATTTAGAGGGGGTCTTTAGTGGACAGTCAAGCATAGGCTCCCTGATAATTTGGAAATTGCTTGAAAAGTCCCCCCCCGCCCCCCTCCCCGGTAGCCCTTGGATAGTTTCCCCCATAGGGAATAATGATGAGATAAATCTGGGATTCTCTAGTCTTGCCAAACCAAATCAGAGAATCTCCCAGAATTTAAGGATCCTAGTTTATTTGGGATCCCTGAAACCTGGATCTGGATTTCCCAGATGTTTTGGTGCACCTCCCTAGTGTCAGCTGTTAAAAATGAAGGTTTTTTTCCAGGACCCACGTGATGCTCCCCCACCTACTCGTGCAGAGACAAGGGAGGAACGGATGGAACGTAAGGTATGTGTAGTGCTCAAGAGCATGGGGGTTTGAACAGCAATTGGGACTAGCATACTGGTCAGTTTGACTTTAGTCACATATTTCATGAAGCGAATAGTGCATCTCTGCTGGTGGCAGTTTATCTTGCCTTATTCATTTATGATATTGCGTACTACCCTTGTCAGCCATAGTTAATACTTGGATGAGAGACCACCAATTAAGTCTAGGGTTCTTTGAGGAGGCAGGCAATGTCAAACCACCTTTGAATGTCTCTTGCGTTAAAAGCTCTATGGAGTTGCCGTAAGTGGACTATGACTTTATGGCAGAAAAAAGATCACTTAGTAAAGGTAGGAATGAGTTTCCCTGCATCTGAGTTCTACAGCAGACATGAGCAAGCTCAGTAGCCAGCACAGCTCCTATTGGCCACTAGATTATAACTGTAGGATTTCCAAACAGTAACACAAATAATCAATTTAAATTGTAAATTTACACATCTTAAAAAGAAAGTAAATTTAATTTTTCACATTAACAGTTTATTTTCTAGTTACCATAAGTTTAGCTTTTTAAATTAATAATTTTTGTTTGAGACAGTCAATACTTTAAGCATACTTGTCTGTTATTTGACAAAATTTAACCTTCCCTTGACCTTTTTTGAGCTGTCAGATGCCCAGCAGCAGTAATTGGAGCCAGGATTCTTAGGCTGTATGGGAGAATACTTCTGTTTCTGTCCTTGGCTAGGCAGTAGTGGTCCAGCTCTTGGGACTGAGGAGGGGAAGGGCATGAGACAAATACTTCCAGTAGAGTTCAAAAGAACTTCTGCTTCTCTAGGCAGTTAGTCTGGAAAGGAGAAATATCGCTTTGTTCTGCCCATAATAAGTTCTTCCTGACTTCCCTGTACCTTTCCTTACAGAGACGAGAGAAGATTGAGCGCCGGCAGCAAGAGGTTGAGAGCGAACTGAAGCTGTGTAAGTTGAGATCCACTTGGCAATGAGCTTTGTGAAAATCATGTAATATTTTTACCCTTTATTTGCCTGTAACTGCTTTAACATTATTTATAATGCACCTCAAGCTGATGATTGTCACATTGGTTGATATTAAGGCCTCATGTTGTGTAATAACAGACAAGATTCCTTCCCCTTGATTCTCTTCTCATGCAATGCCTTATTCTTGTTCCAACCAGGGGACCCCCATAATGATCCCAATGCCCAAGGAGATGCCTTCAAGACATTATTTGTGGCCAGAGTTGTAAGTGAACTTCTTTCTCTTGCCAATGCATTATTTTAAAAGTTGTTATTTACCTGAGCGTTTGAGAGATGTTGAGACGCAAATTGAACCTTCAGTGGTAGACCAAGGAGTGCACTGCTTGCATGCTCAGTCTACAGTCAGCGTGGTCCTTATGTGTTCTTTTAACTAGACTTCCCGTTTGCATTACAGAACTATGATACAACAGAATCCAAACTAAGGCGGGAATTTGAAGTATATGGACCTATCAAAAGAGTAAGTGGGGATATATATTTGGCCAGGTTGATGCAAAATCTAAAACATCCACTGAGTTATTTTTTTTCCTGTTGTAAATTCATGTTTGATTATACATAGATCAGGGCTTGACAAATTCTAGGCCCCAGGTTGTCATGGCATCTAAAAATTTCATTGTGCCCAAGCATTTTCAGCAGCTATTTCTTTGTAATGTCTCTCAGTAATCTGCAGTAGTACAAATTTTATCAATTCACTTCAGAATGTTCTGTGATGTGACATAAAAATGCATGTGCACCTATTTCTTGTCATTGTTTATATATTAATTTTACACCATTTGCTGGTGTTTAACAAATTAATAATTGGTTGCTTAAAAAACAATTAAATGGAGTTTTTTAAAACAGTAATATAATTATGAGAAATTGGTGAGAAGTTAGGGTTAGGCTTAGAAGTTGGCATTTGTTGTGATGACATCTGGGGTTACTCCATATTTATTTATTTACTGCAACTCTTGTCATAGCTGTAATAAAATTATAATGAGCTGCAAACAGCTGAGGATTAGGCTTTTGTGGTAGCAGTTACTGGAAAATATGGTCCTTATATTACAAAAGCCTGGCCCCTAGAGTCAAAGAAAATTTGTCAAATCCTGATGTTGATGATGACCATAATTAATGTCAAAGAGTTCTATATGGAAGTATTGTGCCCATGGTGGTGCTGGTAGAATTTTGTTAAGCCCTCTGCTTTCTACTTAGGGCACGAACCGGGAAAATGGCAGTTTGTTGCAGTTCATGGTTCGTTGTGTTTCACAAACCACGAACAAGTATGAAATTGCCCGGTCCACAAACCAGTTTATTTGGTTTGTGAAAACGGTCATCAGAAATGTTCTCCAACAAACTGCCGGTTCGCAAATTGTGGACTAGCCTGGTTCGTGACAAACTTTCGTTCATGTTTCAGTTCGTGACCATCTCTATTCCTCTTCCTTCCTAAGAGAAGTAACTATAATCTTACTTTTCTCTGCTTGATTTCCTCTACATATCATTTCGTTGCATGTATAAAAAAAACTCGTAATGGATTTATTAGAAGAGCTGCAAGTGTTTGGGGACACATCTGAACTGTTTTTCTCATAAAAATTGTAGGCTTTTTCTATGAATCATGTGAGATGGGGAGGTGAGATGGTAACATGTGGATTGGGGAAGCACTTTTGTACTGCATCCTCTTATTTTCTTCATTTTTGCACGTGCACTGCAAAACAGTGCTATGTGTAAGTAAAATCACCTTTCCAGATGCCCATGGCAGAACAGTTTTTCCAACAGCATCCATATGGAAGACAAATATTGTGCTGTGTTACTCATCTCAGGGTGCTCTTCGTCCTATTTTAACTAGTGTTACTAATGACCTGCTGGCCCCTAGTGAGAACTTCCAAACTTTCTCACAAGGCATGTGAAATGGGCTCTGGAGACTAGCATCCTAGCATCTTCCTATATAACTGAGGCATCATTTTGCACTTACTGTAAAAACACTCCTTCAGATATGCTTCAGTGAGCAAGCTTAGCCAAAGAATTGGGGGATAAGAGGCTGTGGTGGTAATCTCCCTTGTGGTGTATGTTTGTGTACGTGGTCTTTTTAAGCAACAGGATTATGCGTGTAAAAGCATGTATCTTCTTGGGAGTCAAAGTGAAGTTTGTTAATTCAGGGCTGTGGCTTATTTAGTTAATCCTTTCAGCCTCCATCCATTCCTTTTCAGATTTATATGGTGTACAATAAGCGTTCCGGCAAGCCCCGTGGCTACGCTTTCATTGAATATGAACATGAGCGTGACATGCACTGTAAGTATAGTCTTTTTTGAGGGTACCTTTGTATCTGTTTAAAATTTACTTGTAAATGCATGTGTTTTTTTTTAAATTCCTTAAATTTTTAAAGCCCTTGAATTATTGAGGGCTTGGGCTCCCCCCCGCCAACAGGTAAGTACAAATTGGGGGAGCCTGCTTGGTTTGGTGAGCACCCAGGTTCCGTTAATCTGGCCCTGATGTGATTGAAAGGGTTCCCTTGAAATCCACTCAACAGAATCCAGAAGGGAAGAGATTTTGCTCCCTTCTCTCTGCAAAGTTTGCAGTTAATGTAGAGTTTGGAATTGGGAATTCCAGTTTACTCTAGGTAGGCCATGCCTATTTCTGGGTGTTTTACTTCTGTTTCTTTGTATTTTCCTGAAATTGCAAATTAACGTAACTGGGGTGCAGCAATTTTAACATGTGTGCTAAAGCAGCAGGCAACAGTTCAACAGCTCTCCTTTTTATCCATCAATATCCCCTTTGTGTCTGGGGAGGAGAAACCCTGTAGGCTGAGGGTGGGCAGCTAATCATGCCAGCATCTTTTTGTGGGGGCAGGCTAGAATTGCTGCTTGCATTGTGGGGACCCAGTGGGATTATAAAGGCTGTCCCTTCACTCTGAACTGTTGCCCATCTCCTTTTTATTAACTTTTTAAAGAGGGAGAATGAATGCCGTGAAGTTCTTCTAAAGCAAGTGTAACTTTGACCTGTAGCTGTGTTTTTTTGAAAAGATGCTGTTGTTGAGAGGCGTGTTGTGAGCGGGGTGTATTAATTCTGTGTTCTTATTGTCACTGCAGCCACCTTTCTGATGGCTATTGCCACTGCTGGCTTGCAGCTGATCCTTATGCTTCCCCTTTACAACATCTCATTGTATGGTTGGTATAAGGGTTTGTATAATTGGTAAGAAAACGCAGTACCCAACACACTTCTATACACAAGCCAGGTCAAAGGCAGATGGTAGGCAACATGGCTTAGTTGGGGGGTGGAGGGAAAGAAAGAGGGGGCCGTTTTCTCTTCTGGCTTCTGCGCTGCTCTCTTGTTGTGTGGAGGGAGAAGGAGAAATGAGTTCCTCATGTTGGCCCTATATTCCGCAGCCTGAATGTAGTGGGGAGGGAGAGAAGACTAGGGCTCAGTAGGGCTCAAATATCCTGAGTGAACCCTCCCTCTCCAAGCCACACATGTGCCATTTTGGAATCTTTGTGGGGCCAGGTTGGCAATTATCAAACATGAAATGGCTTGTAAATGGGAGAAAAGTTGGTTAGGAACTGTTCTCCGTCCCCGAAATGGAACTTGCCAGGGACATTCTGTAAAATACTCTTTTCAGATTGGCTAGACAAAAATATTTCTTCTTGCTCCTGTCTCTTATTATTAATGCTGATTAGAAATCTGTCTTTATCTTGGAGACCACCTTCTGATAATCCGTTCATGAGTGCTAATCCTCAGTGCATTCAGCCACTTAGCAATCCTAATTGTGTAGACAAAAATGTTCATCAGGTTAAATAGATTCTATGCTAATTTGAGACTCCCAAAATAGTCACCTAGCCATGGACTAGTTGCTATTCAATAGTATTAAAGATTTTTGGAAGACTGGGATTTTTTTTTTGCTATCTTACAACTACCCGCCCTAATTTAAATCAAATCAGAGTTTCTTGAGAAATATTAAAGTAACTTTGTAGTTTGGCACTAGTACATCTGTAGCAAGTAACGATTGCCTCAAGATGTGCCAGATGCCGCACAGTAAAACCTTTCATGTTTCCATAAGTGATCTGTGATATTTACATCCTGAGCTATGCCTCTGCAAGTATGGCTCTGTCTCTCAAACCTGAGGACCCAGGTCTTTGAGGCAAGATGAAAAAGAGAGCTACCCATGCAGTCGCCATACTGTTGTCTTGAAAACAAAGTGGCATAATTATGGAGGCTGCACACACAGCTCTCTTTTTTCTGTTCTTGACACATACAGATGTGTGGGAGGGCTTTGATTTGGGCAGTTATTTGCAAGCCTTTATTAAAGGAGTATTGAATTCACACTACAAATACCCATATGTTGGAAGTTGAGCAAACATGCTTACCTTGAAGGAGTGAAGGGAGTCTCCTCGTTCTTGCGCTACTTGGGTCTGATTGAGATTTTGATAGTTTGCACACGTGTTACATTCTATCCTTTTGGTTTCTCTCCTGGAAGGTTCCATGTCTTGAGGTACATAAATGCAGTGGCTAAAAAGCAGTTTACCAAGAGGAGCTGTAGCTTACTCTGGCAAAACCTTGGAGTAGTTATGACTCTCAACTATAGTATATACTCCAAAAATGTGCTGTGTGCACATGCCCTGAGTGGCTGATGTGTGTTTCTTAGGAGGGAGCATGGATTTTGCCTGTGCTCTTGGACTTCCAAATTGATAGCAAGCAGGACTGAGGATATTTGAGCTCTGCTTTTAGTCAGCAAGCTAAATTGGTCGGTGGGGAGTTGCAGGGGCACAAAGATAGGTCAATGGATGCCTCCGACAATCCCTGGTGTGGCTTGTCAAGGCCACAGTGGACCTGCAGGTGGGACACAGTTGGAATTTCTGTCTCAACAGAGGTTCCAAATTGTTTGTCTCCTGATGTGGGTTTCAGACAGTCAACTTTACCATTGTTGCTGGGTTCCTGTCTATTGCTTAGAGAAGACAGTTCAGATACATCACACATTCCTTGCTGTTCTTTCTTGTTATCTGCTTTTCTCTCTGGCTCCTTTAGCTTAGTTCTTCCAGCCTTGTAGTCTTTGGAGCCTTCAACCTTTCCCTAGGCAGGCTGTAGCTAGGAATGCCAAACTGGGAGGTGGGGCTGCTAAGATTCAGGACTTTTGCTTAGAACATGTGCCCACGTAGGCTCCCTGAATTTGAGTAGAAAGACATGTCCTGTGAGAGGCCTTTAAGTAACTGGGTTTTTAAAACTTTCCAAGAATCGAGATGGGATCAGTCGGAAAGAGCTTTATTCAGCTTGCTTTTTGGTGCAAGACAAGGCTTTGGTTAGACTGTCAAGAGCCGCATTATAAGGCTAAATGGAAAATAATAAAGGCTGATGGGTATTGATTATCTGCAGCCTTGCTTTGGGATGCTGTTGACTGGGCATGTTAATTTTAAAAAATCACCTTTGTTCTCAAAGCTTTACTGCTGACCTCTGAACTCAAAGATAAGAAATGCTAAGTGCTGAAGTCAGCTCTGTGGTTAGCAAAAAGAAAAGAAAAACAGGGCACCTGGCAGTTAAGTAATTTTGGAACTGTAACCTGCCTAGTATGGTAGGTAAGCTGTCATTCCCTACTCCTTGAAGAATGTGGATAGCTTGCCTTGATAAAACATTGGGGCTCCTTTCCCAGCCTCACACGTCTGTGATTTCTATAATCCAGGCCACTGTATTAGCTTTGAATTCTAATAAGCCTGTGGATGTGATTTCCAGTATAATCCAAAGCAGAGTTATACCCTTTTAAGGTGATTGAAGTCAGTTTAAAATTAATACTCCTAGCTTTGCACTCATTTTTTACAGAGGAGTTTTGCCCCAAGGTGAGAAGCCCCTATACGTTCTTACATATGGATTCAATAAAAATGTGACAAGTCAGAAGAACAACTGTTTCTTTTTTTAAAAAAAATAAGGAACACTAAAATCCTTGTCCCACTGTTTTCTCTATGGTTGTACCACCCACTTGAAGGTTGTTAACACTTGATGACAACAACAAAAATTGCAGGAATTTATCATTTTGTGATACCTGTTTACTGAAAATGAATGCCTAAGTTCAACTTTGGAACAATGTGGGAGGTTTGCTGAGCTCTCCTTCATAGGAGAACAACTATAGGGTAAATGTCAGTTGAAAAGCTTTGAATTAGGTGTTTAAAATTATTGGTGGAAAATGGGAAAGAGCTTAAATGGCAACTTTTTTGAGACCCAATCATAATACAATTGGATATTCTAGTTTCCTTGTCACACCAGATATTATCCACATCCCCTAATCTCTCTGAAGGCTCTTGAGGAAAGTTAAGGTTTTTTTTAGTTTAGAGCCATTATGCTTTAATTGTGAAGTGTCCCACAAAGGTAAGATATGATACAGAGGGTGGTTTCAGGTAAGCCATCTGGGACTCTCCCAACCACGGACTGACCTCTTCACTGGAAAAGGCCCAGCTTCATCTCCTCCGTACAGTAAAATGGTGAATGTAAGAGGTGGGGATTCTTCCCCTGCTGAACTTGGTCCACAGCGTGCTTTTTCTGGAAGTTAACTTGGAGGTTGCTGTGTTTTTAAGAGATGGTGGTCTATCCGCATGACCTGACATCAAAAGTGGCTGCTGGTTCTTAGCACAATAGATGATTTCGTAACCCAGGATGACATTTTTGCCATTGGTGATTGGACAACGCTTGATTTCTAAGTAGCTGAAACATAAAGCGAGGCAGGGACAGTGGATTATCCAGCAGACCACTGGAAAAGATTTCCTTTGCGCTTCAAAGAAGCTGGTTTCTGGACTTCTTTTTTTAACTTGAAACTCTACTGCTGCGTACTTTTACTTCAGTATCTGAAGTATACAGTAAACATTTTGAGTAGCAACATCTTATAGCCAGATTTTTTTTCCCTCAAGCCTTTTGCTTGAAATGGATTACTTCTAATCTTTTGATGTTAAGTAATAATCATTACTTGTTTATGAGAAAGACATTTTCTTTCGAAAGGGAGATAACTTTTTTTTCTATTTGAGTATACCTATATGTGTGAGAAGGAAGAAAATGCCTGCATTTTGCTTTGTGTGCACACATTGAAGACAGATTTCTGTCTCATCTTTTTTATGGCTTTGAGGAGAACATTTCTGATTTATACACACATTTTATGCATGTGATTGACTTTGTGGACCTTGGCTGTGGAAAAACGAAAATCTCCTCCACAAATATTTCTACTGGATGTTTCCTAAAAAATATTGTGCACATGGTTCTTTCCACCACCATTCCCAGCGCCATAAACTTTAATGTTAATTCTTGAACGTTTCCATCACACATTTTTGGGATGTTCAGACATTTTTTATAATTAACTATACAGAGTAATGTTTGGCTACCTGAATTTGGTGATGGATGTGATTTAAGAGGGAAAGGAATTATTTCTGAAATGTGTGGGTTTAAAGAACTAGTAGCGTGTAGTGCGCTTGTATCTCCTGTCATACTTGTAGTATGCCACATTTAGCTGGCGGTAGACTTGGGGGTGGTGGTGCATGAGAATTGTAAGGCTTTTAAGGACCCCTTAAGTCATAATCTGTAAACTAGTTCCTAATGAAGGAACTTGACCTAGTGGGTGGGGTGAGGATTGGGAGGGTCTGGGGTGGGGTTGGCAGGGTGGGGATCCGAGTGTCCGACTTCCGCTGCTGAGACAGGTAAGGCAGGGAAGGTCGGCTCAGCAGCTAGAATGCAAAAACCCAAAATACCGCCCCAGCCGGGGGCGCCCGGGCAGGGGGGAGCTGCGCCTCGGGCCCCAGCGCTAGCAGCCCGATGCAGTGAGTTTGAGGAGTTAAAAGTTTCAATGGTTTTGTAAGTAGTTTCACCAGGTAAACACTTTTATTTCCTTTTTACTTGTTAGCTGTGCTCACCCCACCCCCTCCCTTAGCAAGTGGCTTGAGAGCATCCTCCTTCCCCCCCAGAACCATCTTGGAGATTTATAATGGGATGAGAGCAGCACGGGTGGGGTAGAGGGTTAAAGTGGGCTGGGATTGTTGTGGGGAGGGGTGCCAGCCAGTTCCCAGACCATTCTTGGGGTCTTACACATACCACCCTTTCTTTCCCTTATCTTCCAGTACCCTATATTATGCAGGACAATTCTGTTTCCCTCTTAACCTTTTTTTAGTTTAAAAAAAATTAAAGGCAGGAGTTCTTATTTTGGGAATTGACATGAGCAAGTATGGGACTGGCTGGTTGGGAATACTGAAGGGACAGCAGAGTCTGGCCCCCTGCGAAGTGAGCTGGGGACAGCTGAGGGGGAGGGCTTGCTCGTCTGTACCCAGCCTTTTCCCCTCTGGGCCAGTGATGTATGTAGCGTGAGTGTTTTGACTGCTCAATAACCTTCCTTTCTTTTTGCAGCGGAGGCCAGGGGGGCTGCATTACAGAGTGGTGAGGGGGTTGCTCCACAACTCTAGGGATTGAGGCCAGTACAGCATGGCTCTGGGACAACTGTGTTCAGGCAGCCAATGAAGTGTGCTTGCTGTTCCCCTTTCCCATAGTTGTGTGGATTTTGTCCCATCTGCTTAAATCAAGGCAAGCCCCACAGTGTCCATGTTTTCTTCCTGTAGAGGTTAAGGTAACTCTTCCCAGGCAGATGTGGAGCAATCCCTCACCCAGAGGGCATTGGGGCCATAAAAACCGCCTCCCCCAGAATCCTATGTGTGGTATGTGTCTTTGGGGGAGGGTGGGCTTGTTATGTGCACTGTGGGTAATGGCAATCCTCTTTGCCCTCCCTCTGTCCCTGGATACCCCTCCTAATCTGTTGCAGCGGCATACAAGCACGCCGACGGGAAAAAAATCGATGGCAGGAGGGTGCTGGTTGATGTGGAGAGAGGCCGGACGGTGAAAGGATGGCGTCCACGAAGGCTTGGTAAGTGTGTGCAGAAGCACTTGTTTCCAGCTTTTCTGCTCCACTCCTACTGCCAGCTGAGCCTGGAATAGTTGCATTAACAGGAATGTCTTTTTGACATTTTTGGATGCAGCTTGGTTACTATATTTGGTTTTGGGCCAGAAAGTGTTGAAGAAGAATATTGACATTTGGCCTGGGGCTGAACAGTGTTTCTGCAAGACATCACCAAGAATTCCTCAAGAAATTGTGGAATAAATATATTTTTGAAATACCACAAAAATCCAACTATCCCTCAAGATATACTAACAAAATTTGTGGTAGGGTATGAACTTTCGTGAGCCACAGCTCACTTCTTCAGATACAGCTAGAATGTATCATACCCTAGAATGCTAATACCCTACCAATTTGGTTAGTCTTATAGGTGCTACTGAACTCTTGTTCTTTTCTACTGCTATAGACAAACTAACACAGCTACCCATCTTGATCAAAATATCCTTTTATTGAGGTTATGTAAGCTGACACACATGCTCAGCAGCTCTTACAAATAACATTTCTTGACCATAGTTTAGCAGAAACTGAATTATACTCCCCGCCATCAACTTTTCTGGCCTCTAAATGTTTTCATAGATGAGGGTTCCTCATTATTTGAATAATTAATATAGGGGTTCCTCCATGGAAAAAAGATTGGGAAACACTGTTCTAGAGAGAGAGAACTTGAAAAGCAGGGGCAAATATGATCAAGGTTTTTCCCCCTAAAAATATGAGGTGTGGGAATTGTGACTGTTCTTACAGAGGATAACCACAAAACTGGAAGTCGGAAAAGACCTTAACAAAAAAAAGAGGACCATGAAAAATAATCAGTATGCTGAACAAATACAAAAGTAGAGGTACTTTTATATGCCAAAATATATAGAAATACTCAAAAGTATGCATAAAATCCAGTGACAACTAATCAGACATAAAACACAAGATCACAGATAATTGGAAGAAGCTGAATTTAAGTAATCTGAAAAAGGACTTGGTTTAGAACTAACTTTAAAAGCTGAAACACAACTATAGTATAACAACACTGAAAAAGTTGGACAACTTCAATCTAGAACTTCAGTGGGGTGCCAGACCATTTCATTTTGGTGGAAACCTTAATAATGAAGCAGACAGCTACAGAAAGAGTCAATCTTGACAAATTATTTCCCACTCTATTAAAACCAGTGATACATAAACAAATTAGTTTACGGGGGAAGCCCAGACTACAATAAATTTATGTGTACCAGATGTGTACAGAATAAGCAGATATTGAACATGGTCATTTACAGTATTTCTATTTAGTGCAAATACTTGCAGTTCTGTTTGTTATTTTGTTCCCATTGTATTATGTGTCATCCTCAGGCCAGGCAGATTTGAAGATTATGCTGTCTCCCCCCATCCCACCCCCACCACCTTAAATGAGCTTGCTGCATAGCCTTGTATAAAGTGAACCCCTTGCTGTAGACGAAACTGTTTGAAAGAGGCTGTTCCTTCAACTAATCCTGCATAGCCAACCCCACAAAAACACACACAACTAGCCAGGACTAATATTTCTTTACCCCCTTTTGCAGGTGGCGGTCTTGGCGGCACTCGGCGGGGTGGTGCTGATGTCAATATCAGACACTCAGGCCGGGATGACACCTCCCGATACGATGAGCGGTATGTTTGGCTGTATACTTAATGGAGTAGAAGCAGATAGATTAAGGTGGTATCTCTGCCTCTGTACCTTTTAGCATTGAAGCAACTGCAGTTCTTGCTCCAGCTGTGGGCTACAATGTACAGAAGACTTGCAGTCTAAGAAAATATTCTGGCATTTAAAATGTATACTTTCTCATTTAGAGCAGAGCCTGCCCTTGCCTCTGTGTAAAATATGATCCATACTTTGATAATGGATGAATTAAAACACCTTTGTGTATGTTACCCTATTTTTAAAAAATTAGTTGTAGACTGGTGCATTAGTAAGAGATAAGACTTGTGGGGCTAGTGTTTGCTGAAGGTTCATGTCCTCCGATCTCCCACTTCCTGTCTTTGTGTCTTTCTTTGAAACCTCTGGATTCTAAGCCAAGTTACTATTTTTCTTTACTATGAATCCAGACTCAGTCAGAGCAGACTGACTGTAGTTGCTCAGATTGCTTGTCATATGTTCTGTCAGTCCTAAACTGATACGTTCTGTTCCAGAGATAACATTCATGGCACAGTTTTGCTACAAACAGTTAAGGAAACTTTGAAAGTGATGATTCTTCTAGGTGTGTCAGGGACTGAAAGATTTCTAACCCTACATGGAACTAGAATTCCGGGTTTCCTGGGGGAAGTCATGACACTAAAACAAATGTGTAGAACAGATGTCTTTGAATAGATGCCATCTTTGTTTACTAGCTTATGCTATGTACAAGCAGAGCTGGGGTACTCAAGATCACACCATTTTTGACACTTTTTGGTTGTTTTTCTGGATTACAGAGATCGGGACCGCGAACGTGAGCGTGATCGCCGTGACCGCAGCCGAGATCGGGACAAGGAACGGGAACGCCGTCGCAGCCGATCCCGGGAGCGCCGACGGCGGACACGCAGCCGAGAGAAGGATGAGCGGAAACGCAGCCGGGAACGCAGCAAGGATAAAGACCGAGAACGCAAACGCCGTAGCCGTTCTCGGGACCGGAAGCGGGATCGGGACCGTGACAGAGACAAGAAGGAAGAGCTACCTGAAGTGGCCGATGCTCAGCCTGACGAGGCCACCCTTGGCGAGCTGGGCATAGATGGGCTGGAGGCGAAGCCTGAAGGGGAAGAGAAGGGTAGAGAAAGGGATCGGGATAGGGACAGGGATAGAGAGAGGGATCGGCGGCGCAGTCACCGTGACAAAGACCGAGACAGGGATAGGGACAGAGAACGTCGGCGGGACAGGGACAGAGATAGGGATCGGGATCGTGAGCACAAGCGTGATAGGGGTGACCGGGGTGGAGAGAAACGGGAGGAGAGAGGGCAGGACAATGGCATGGGAGAGCCTCTGGAGGAAACCAGCCAGGATATGTTCCTGGACCAAGAATCAATACAGTCGGCTGATGGCTACTTGTCCACTGAGAACGGATACATGATGGAGCCCCCATTGGAGTGATGAACGAAGATGTTTCCTTTTCCCATACTGTCCTGCTAGGTGAGGCTTTGTTTCCCAGGCTGCCCCTAACCAACGAGGCTCCACCAGCCAGTGGAATTTACTGATTTAACTGGTTTTGTTTAGAAGGGTAAGTCTGTTTCAGTTCCTCCTACCTAGCCCATTTCTTCTTAATGTGTAATCTCCCACCAGTCCCCTGTGTATTTGGATATTTTTCTTTAAACAAGAATAAAGTGGTATTAATGTTTTCTCCTCCATGTGGTGTGTGTGTCTCTGGGAGACATGATGGAAGGTAACAAGCAGCTGGGGGTGCACACAGCTCTACAAAGTGGTGGTTACATTTCAAGGTAGAATTTATTGGGGCTTCTAGAAAAGTGTTTATTGTGAAATGGGGAAAGCAACAGTGTTGAAGTGGGACAGCTGGCAGGCCAAAGTAAAAACCTTCCTACATATATTGCAGATTATTAAGGAAGATTCTTAGGAGCACAAGGTGGGAAGAGAAGACAGTAAGCTAGGACTAAAAATAGTTAAGGCGTGGCTCTGGGGTGATGAGAAAAACGGTATACAGGGGGTGCACCACAAGGGCACAGGCTCATAAGGGGAAAAGAACTTTAGAAACAAAGCCACTGTCTGGTATTGTCTGAGCTGAGAGCGCTAACGGCAGAAAGGCAGGATATATATGTAAACATAAAATTTTAAATACACAAATCTTGCATTTATCTAATTTACTGTCTTGCATGATTATTTTACTTGTCCAAGGAAGGTGCAAAGTATTGCTTCTGGCCCTAAAGCTTCCTACTATTGTTCACCTAACACTGGTTTCTCTGGGTTCTACAGGCATTGCTCAAGCATACCTTCTAAGCCATAATGCCTAGAAATATGAGAGTGGCTGTTGGGAAGCCAGATACTGCAGCCAGTAATCCATTGTGTATTTTTGTGGAATCACAGCTCTGAACTTTCTAAATTTATAACACAAGCCTTGATCATAGCAAGGGTGGAGGTGGAACTGCTGCAGGAGTGAGCCACTGCAAAGCAAGAAGCCTGTGAAGCGGAAGTAGTTGCTTTGTGCTTGGTACGGCTCACTCTTAAAGCAAGTGACAGAACAGCTGACCTCAGAGTGCAGGCTGTGTATATTTTGCTAATTTTGTTACAAGTCATCCACGTCAGGTAAACAAGACATTGCCCATGGATCATTCTCTATGGAATGTAGTGTATGCTACACCTCTAGTGTGGCTTTATGGCAAAATGCTTATGTACATGCAGGTTTCATGCAGTCCAATTGGATTTTTCCATCTACTGAGTATTTAGGATTGTTACCTTTGGAGGAGAACAAGCTGTTGCCGGAAGTAAGCCCAAAACAGCACTTGGTCCCAATCTGAGACAGACACACAAAAGGAATGGGTGTAAGAATGCTGGCAACAAAGGATGAGAAATAGGTGCAAAGCCTGTATTTGAGAATGGGTTTTTCAGAAGCTCCACAGTTCTGGTACTTTAGCTGTTTCATATGTTTTTTTGCTTTAGAAGCAACGTTCTTTAAAGATTATATATGTTTTAGTGTTTAAAGAAGCCTGTTGGACTAGCTGCCTTTCAGAGTTAGCAGTCTTGATTCCAGATGCTAGTAATATCAGGCTAAATTTTCAGAGGGGTGAGATGCTTGCAAAGTTACCCTGAATCATAGAGATGAGCCTGTGTGTCTTGCCTATCAGAACGTTTTATGGAGTATTCAACATATAGTGGGTTCAGCCAGCTTCTTTGCACAATCCCTCTCAATTCTTGTAAGGCTTTTGTTCATGTAGGTCCTTGATTCCCAGCATAGTCTTTTAGATTGCAAAAGGCAATCCCTCCCTTTTTCACCATTGGAAAAGCTGGTTATATTCCACTTAATGGGTAGAAGGGTTTAGAAACATGTTAAAAGTAAAGATGTTGCCTGTTTAGAGAATTCCTAACTTGCTTCTTGTTAGGCCTTAGAGGAAAGGAGCCTAGCAGCTCCTTTAAAATCTCTCCCCCCCCCCCCCCGTTTAACAATTTGTGGCACATAGTCGACATCTCCAGATGCAAAGGAATCTTAATGGGAATCTCTTAACGGTTGTGGTCTCTGTGGAAACCCCATCCCCTTTATGTTCCTGAAGCAAACATTGGCTGTATATGTAAAGTGCCGTCAAGTCAAAAAGGAAACTCATGAAGACCCCATAGGATTTGCAAGATGAGACGAACCGGCGGTTTGCCATTGCCTGCCTCTGCTAGCCACCCTGGATTTACTTGGTGGTCGCCTATCCAAATACTAATCAGGGCCGACCCTGCTGAGCGTCCATGATCTGAAGAGGCCAGACTCGCCCATACCCACAAACTTAATAAATGGTGCTGTTTTTCTCTTAAGTGACCAGCGCCTGTTAGTGGTGCACTGCCTCTGAACTGACTTGCGGGGATTAAAGCGGGGAAGGGGGCAAGGGTAGGGCGCAGGGCTAAGCAGCCTTTGGGTCTTTTTTAGTGACGTGAGTTCTTTTGTATCTGGCCTCTTCCTCGCTGTTGCATCCTCCTTTAGGCAGCGCGTTGAAGGTTTCCTTTCCTGCTTTGACCTCGATCAGGCACGGCAGGCAAGGCGGCTAACGCACGTGCGCTGCCTGACACGCGCGCCAGCAGCTCCCGGGGGCTGGGCTGCGCTTCAGGTTGCGAATCCAGTTACGCTCTCGTCCCTCCTCCCTTCTTTGCACGCTTTGACGCGAGAGACGGCGCTTGGGAGCGAAGATGGCAGCGCTGGCAGAGCCTCTGGGCTTGGAGAGGGGTAAGAAACAGGAGGGGGGGGCGCATCGCGTTCCGATGGAGGTCGCATGCATGCCATAAAATGAGAGCTGCACTGGAGGGAGGAGAGCGAGAAGGGGTGATGATGACTTCCTTATCGGTTACCAGCGACGCAGATATGGGTGGAACAGCCCACGCCCCGTTCCTCCTGCCTCTAGACTACCGAGGGGCAAGTGTTGGGGCGGGGTGGGGAGGAATGGAAGTGAGAGCTCGTCCTCGCGTGGTCGGTCGAAGAAGATGGATGGGGAGGCGAGGAAGTGTGACGCTGCGCCCCGGCGAAAGATGGAGGGTGGGCCCTTCCTGGGCATGGCTGCTCAGAGGAGATTCGACAGGCTCCCTGGGAAGGCGGCAGGGCAGGAGCCTGGTTAGGAAGGATCATCTCCCCCCCCCCCACGCCTCCTTTCCCCTCTGGACATTTTTGCTGAGAAGGGCTCCGGGTTGGAGACCTGGGGAGCAAAGACATTGAGTTGCCGCTGACGCCTTTGCTCCTGTCTCTTCTGTTCAGATGTGGCCCGAGCCGTGGAATTGCTGGAGCGGCTGCAGCGCAGCGGGGAGGTGCCCCCCCAGAAACTGCAAGCACTCCAGAGGGTCTTGCAGAGTAAATTTTGCTCTGCCATACGCGAGGTGAGGCTTCTCTGCTGTGTTGCTTTTTCTTTGATAACTTCCTACCTCAGCGGATGACGACCTGACTCCTTTTCTGGCTCTCCTTTTTAGTTAAGCAGCATTGACACCCCCACCCTGTGTCTCATTTTCTCCCTCCCTCCCTTCACACCCATCCTCCTTCCACTCAATAAAACCATTCCCTCCTTTTCTGTTCTCCTCTCCATATTTCTCCTCTGTACCCACACATCTCTTCCACAGTCTTGGTTGCCAATGTTTCCCATCTCCTGGTAACAACCCCACCCCCTCCATCTTCCTCAAGCAATACTCCTCTCTTATCTTTCCTGTTCAGTCTTCTGTTACCTGGGTCCCACGGAAAAGCTGACACCCCCCCCTACCTTTGTGTCTCCTTTGGACAGGTCTATGAGCAGCTATATGACACACTGGATATTACCGGAAGTCCTGAAATCCGAGCTCATGCCACAGCTAAGGTATTTTGAAGAACCTGAAGCCATATTTTGTGGGCCCCTTTTCACCTTAGAACTTGCCCGCATACACACACCATTTCCAGCAAGCTGTAATCTTTGCTGGAAAAGAGGTGGGGGTTATAGTGAGTGTAGACAAAGCTGTGTGTATGGAGCTGTGGCATTCTGTGCAAGCGTCCTGCTCTCTTTGCCTAAAGCAAGTTTCTAGTCCTTATAGTTGCAAATGAATCCTTGCAAGCGTGTTTCTATTTTTTTAGAAGGCAGACAGGTGGGTTTTAGCCCCACATTATTTGTTGTTCTTCCCCATGATTAATGAAGCTATGATCAATTAAGACATGCAGATGTTCTCAATTGACATAATTTATGCAAGCCACAGAATCCCATTTCTCTTGGCACAGAATTTACGTTGCCTAGACAGGAAGTGCAAATCTTCCATCCGTGCATGTATATGATGCTAAATAAAGACATGCACAGGGGTTCATTTGAGTGGCACTTTCTTATAAGTGAAGCAGGGGCCTCAAAAATATACCTGCCATATTTAGTAAGACTGTTTGTTTCTATGATTTTAATCTAACTGCACATGAATATATTTATGCTCATGTACACTGATCATGCATATTTCCTCTTCTGAGGGTAGACAGATGTCATATCTGTAGGAAAATCACAGCAGGCCCCACAACTTCCTTCATGATGGCTAAGCTACTATTAACACTTTAAAAAGATGAAACTTTTTTAATGGTTTGTTGGGAGGGGGGAGATTTTGTTGACATCATAGGCAGTAGCCAGTTCATATTGTTGTGCACAGATGACTGGGAGATAGGTGAAATTTTGAAGCGATAAAAGAAAATTGAAAGTTTGGGGGATATTTAAGTATGTAGTACTTTTTTCTTATGAAACACATAATATTTTCTGCATTAACAACATAAAAAGCATCATGAGAGACACAAATCTGGTAATTTTTTTCTTGTTTATAGTGTGTACTTTAAAGTTTGGCCAGCTCCCTGAAGTCATAGAGGTCTCTTTGGTAAAAGTCCTTGGCTTGAACCCCCCTCCCCCGAAACTCTGCTTAACACTTGTGGAAGTAGATTAATACTTGTAATAATTTTTGTTCCGCTGCTGTTTTGAGGGCCTCTAAGGCTATTTGTGGCAGGCATCTATCTTGAGAAGTCTCCCAGGACATAACTGGAAACTAGGTGCCCTCTGTACTTTATCCTCTGTGGTATCCCCCATTTCAGGCTCAATCTCTTGGTTTCATCCTGCAAGACACAGATTCCAATTTCTTGCAAGCTTTCTGGTAGAGCAGGCAGTCTGAGTTCCTTGCTTGCACCAATTACTTATGAGTTAGTGCCTTGGCCAGATGTGTCAAGTTTCTCCATGAGGAAATCATCTTGTCCAGGTGTGCCTCATGTCCCTCGCAGTTACTGACATACAAAGCCGCAGTGGGGCAGTGCTGACAAGATCATTTGTTGATGGGGGGAGGGGGGGAAGTCAGATGAAAATCACTGAAGCGGGGCAATGGTGTGAGCCTCTTTTTTAAAAAGATGGTGTTAAAAAAACACATGCCAAAATCAATGTAATGCTTGCTGGGTAAAAATTTCTTCCTCTTCCTCCCACATTCAGGCAACGGTGGCTGCCTTTGCGGCAAGCGAGGGTCATGCACACCCACGGGTGGTGGAGCTCCCCAAGACAGATGAAGGCCTGGGCTTCAACATCATGGGGGGGAAGGAGCAGAACTCTCCCATCTATATTTCCCGCATCATCCCAGGGGGTGTGGCTGACCGTCATGGTGGGCTCAAGCGTGGAGATCAGTTGCTGTCTGTCAACGGCGTGGTGTGTATTGAGTGGTAGGAAATCCAAGAAGCCCTATGGGAGTGTACCTAAGAGAGGAGGCAGCAGGGGATGGGTTTTACTGGGGCCATCGTTGGCCTTTACTTATCTGGCAGATCTTGGTTCAAATGTTAGTTCAGCCTCTTTGTTGGCCTCTGTTCTGTTTCAGCCACAGCTCCCTGCATGTGGATTGTCAAGGAGTAATGATTCATTTCATTGTATTGCAGTATCAGTAAGATACTGATCAGTAAGATTGAGTGTATGTAGTTATGGGGCCATATATTTATATTTTTATCTTAACAACAGGCAGTAATAAGCCTTTCCATTGATCATGGTATAGGGTGGTATAAATATTAGGTGGAAAGTGACAAGTGATCTCTTAGCCAGGGGAATATAAATGCATTATTCAAGGTAAATGAGTGACCACTTATTATAGTCCTTCACTATATAACTCTGTGCACAGTGGTTGTTCACTGTGTTTAGTTGTGTATCAACTTTTAACTCACCAGATACTTACAGCTGTGTCCTGCAGCTTTTGAGTTTGCAGAGGTATAAATATTTTAAATAAATATAACTGCATGCAAACTCATTCATCTGATTGGTAATTGTTATAAAAAATTTGCTAGACATTAGGATGGGAAATGAAGGGTAGGGTTAGCGATCTGTAGGGGAAGCGCCATGATCCCACCCACCTCATCTTACCACAATGGATTTCCCTCTGTCTTTTGCAGAGCGTGGAAGGTGAGCAGCATGAGCGAGCGGTGGAGCTTCTGAAAGCAGCACAGGGCACTGTGAAGCTGGTTGTGCGCTATACGCCCAAAGTCCTCGAAGAAATGGAGGCACGGTTTGAAAAGATGCGAACAGCCCGGCGTCGGCAGCAACACAACAGCTATTCGTAAGAATGAAGTGTGAATTGGGTGGTTTTTGTGTGCTTCCTCCCTCATCCTTGAAATGACAGCTCCCAGTATCTCTTTGGATGGGTTGATGTGGTGGCGCTTAAGTATACTGGAAATAGGAAACGGGATAGGCTATCACTTCTTGCCCTCCTTGTGAGTTCTCAGAGAGACTGAGTTGTTGGGAAACTGCTAAAATTCCTCTCAGGGATATCAGGGATATCTTAGGAGAGCACTCTTTCTCTTCCTGAGGATGCTTCTTGAAACCTTGAGCATACCTTGAAACGCTAGTAATGAAGTTCCAATACAGTTTCCCTCCATCAGATTATGAGATAAGCCCAGCAAAGTTTGGATTCAGCTCATTATTGATTTACGTTATTTATAGTCCGCCTTTCTCACTGAGACTTAAAGAGGGTTACACAGTGTGTGTTAGTACAGTCAATTTCAAGGAAATTTCAATAAACAACAACATAGGGTCAAACCTTACAAATTTGCAAGGTTTTAAAACCAACAGAAATCTAATACAGAGTTGGAGAAATGCTGAAACAGAACATACGCAATTCTAAGGAACAGGGCTTTTTTTCAGCGGGAACGCGGTGGAACGGAGTTCCAGCATCTCTTGAAAATGGTCACATGGCTGGTGGCCCCACCCCCTCATCTCCCGACAGAGGAGAGTTAGATTGCCCTCTGCGCCGCTCAGCGGCGTGGAGGGCAGTCTAAACTCCCCTCTGTCTGGAGAACAGGGGGCGTGGCCACTGGCCGTGTGACCATTTTCACCGAGGGAGATTTAAACTTTTAAAAACTCCCCCCTTGTTCCAGCTGACCCAAAGTGATGTCTTTGTACGGTCCTGAGTTCTACCACTTCTTTTCCCAGAAAAAAAGCCCTGCTATGGAAGATACATTAAACAGCATAAAACAACCTAGAACTATCCAGTAGGATCATACACAAAGCAACAGTTGCTTATAGTAGTAAAGTCTATGGTCCCTATCCTTCTACTGATGCATCTCTCTGAGATCATCTTACAGTACAGCCCTCCTATCTTGAGTAAAAAAGCCCTCTTGAATAATTTAGTTCTAGATGTTTGTGGAAAGCCAGGAGAGTGGGAGCCTTCCTGACCTTTTCAGGTAAGCCATTCCATAAGGTGGGGGCCACCACAGAGAATGCATCTGTACTAGGATTTCTACCACTAAAAGAGCCCCTTTTCCATTTAAACTGGCAGTGGTGGTGGAGAGGCATCTGTTCGTCCTTCCCTCCAACACTCCACAATTCTCTCTGATTCTACAATGGAATCCCTTGGAAAGAAGAATGCTGGACAAGATGGACCAGTGTTCTGATCCACCTTGGGTCCCCATTGGGAAGAAAGGTGGGATATAAATAAAGTAAATGGTGGTGATAGTGGAGAGTGCTGTCAAGTTGTAGCTGTCTTATGGCAGCTGGGGTTTTCAAGGCAGGAAACTAACAGATGTGTTTTGCCACTGCCTGCCTCTGCATAGCAACACCTTGGTCTTCTTTGGAAGTCTCCCATCCAATTACTATCCAAAGCCAACCCTTCTTAGCTTCTGAGATCTGAGGAGATCCGGCATGCCTGGAATAATTAAATCAAAATTTAAATGTCAGAGCTGTCAGCAAATAAATACTGTGCTTGTTCCATGGTGCACAATTCTAACAAATCTCTTTAAAAAACTAGAGATATTTCTAGTTCTCACGGTGGCAGAAACAAAGCTCATCACACTCTTTCCTTTTGTTGACACCTTCCTGGACAAAATAATAATTGTGAATTATTTAGGAATGTTCATCATGCAAGAAATATACAAAACAACGGCAGCATAGGCCAGTATACTTCATTTCCGGAACATGGGGCTTTGGGTTGTAAGATACAGGATGCTGGACTAGATAGACCAGTGTTTTGATCCAACAGGACTCTTCTGTGTTCAATCCAGATTTCTTTCAGTTCTAATACTGGATTGGATCCAGCCAGCTTTCTCACTCGTTCTTGCCCAGTTCCCCATCCTACCATGCAGGCTGTGATCCTCTAGCATAGCCTTTTTGGTGGTTGATGGGAACCCCCTCCTCTCTTTTTCACCAGCAGAAAAAGCTGGTTGGATTGAACCCATTGTGGTTTCCTGAAAGGAGTTTTGAAGCCTGAGAGCCAGACTTAAGTGATGCAGCCTTGATGGGACTTCTTGAGGTTTTATGACCTCCAGATGCACAACAGAATGCTTAGTATTGTGATGTCTGATAGCCAAGGGGTGGTGGTCATGGAGATAAGGAAATCTGGACGATAGAGCCGGCTACAATTTGGGTTTTTGCAAACCTGGGGGAACAAGAGTTCAGGAGGCATTGTTAATTGCCTTAGTAACTTCAGTAGCATCCAACGTTGGGGCACTGGCCGCCATCACTAGGGAGAGGGAAGTGGAGCTGGGTTCAGTGATTGGGGAGGGACTGGGCCAAAGCCAGCAGAGGGAATAGTAGAGCCAGAATGGGGGGATATGGGATTGATGGGGAGGGGGGAATAGAATTTCTTTTTTCTTGGAACTGAAGGGAGCTTTTTGTCACACTGCCTTCCTGGCTGCTCTCATAATTCACATTTCCTCTTTCTGTCTTTCCCCCCCTCTTCTCTCTCCCCACAGATCCTTGGAATCACGAGGATAGTTTGCATCATTATCTTGTATTTGGGGGCCTGCCTGTTACTCATCCAGCCTCCCCCCTCCCCTCCTTCCCATGATGGTTTAATCTGTATAGCAGGAGACATATTTATTGGCCTTCCTCCCCTTTGGTGGGAGGTGGGCTTCTATGTACAGTATTTATTCACCATAGCCCTCTTATTTAAAGATGTTCTGTGTGAGTGACTGTGTTTGTGCAAATCTATATTAAATGCCCTTTGTGAACTGGGAGATTACTGCCGCCTCCCCCCCCCCCCCCCCGCAACTATCAAAAGCAGTTTTTCCTGTGGCACAGGGCTGTTGAAAGAGGAAAATGGAAACTCCCTGCATGGATTGCCACCTCTACCTCAGAGGAGGTTTCATCTCTGCTCTGAGTGAGGGACCCTTGTCTAAAACCAGCCTCATTCCCCATCCTAGAGGATTTTGTACCTCCACTCCTTGGATAAAGAATTAGTTCATACATGGTGTAGTGCAGTGGATAAAATGGTGGACTTAGACCCTAGGTTCCAATTCCTCCTCATGAAACTCCCTTGGGTGACTTTGGGCTCAGTCACTTGGCTTTGCCTACCTCACAGGGCTGTTGTGAGGATAAAATGGAAAAAACCTATGTACACAGCCTTGAGCACCTTGGATGGAGAGTGGGATAGAGTGTGACGAATAATACTAATAAAAGAGGAAAGGGATTGTCTAGGCACTCTCGCCTTTTCCCATATCGATCGATTTTCTCTTTGCTTTACAAAAAGAGATTAAAGCGTTGGGTTTGGAGGTGGGAAACCTCATTTTGAAACATAAAGCTGGCTGAATGTATTGAGGTGAACTGCACACTCTTAGTCATGGTGCTTCTTCTGTAGAATAGGAACTATAACTTCAGAATTGTGAGAGTAAATTTGTAAAAAACACTTTATGGCTGTAGAAATTGTTCAGCGTGATATAAATTATACGTTCAGATTAGACTGAATGGGTATTATGCTACTTCCCTTATTCCTGATTCTAAGCATGATGCATCTCTATAGAAAAATAGCTATCCCTTCCAGCCCCAGCTAGATGCTGTGATGGCAAACACTGGCTCCTTTTCATGCGGCTCCTTCATTCACACTTAATTTGGAGATGAGTATGTGTGTTCTGCACCTTTACACCCACCCACTATATTGGTTGTCCCAACTGCTTTTTCCCATTACCAGCTCCAAGAGGAGAACAAATAATACCAATTGCAGCAATGGGGTTTGAGAGGAGAGGATACAGCTCCTTCTCTTGTGCTCTCCTTTTTCTGTTAAATCAAGATAGGTAGCCGTGTTAGTCTGTCTGTCGCAGCAGAAAAGAGCAAGAGTCCAGTAGCACCCAACAAAAAGAGCAAGTGTCCAGTGCTACTGGACTCTTGCTCTTTTCTAATTTTGTTGTTAAAGTAAAACATCACTTGATATAAAAAATTTTCCCCCTACCTGGCTTGGGCTGGGGTTCTGGGGCCATCCAGTAGGTCCCTGTGTGAAATAGGTGTGGATCCAGTGGTGTGAACAGAAGGGAAAACGTACTTAGAACAATTCTGCTTGCATAAGCTATCATGGAATGGCTGCAGTAATACAGAGCACTTCAATGCCATTTTAAACAAAATAACTATGTGCATATGGAGAAATGGAATATACAACAGATGGCTCACATGACTTTGTTTAATGTGCTTTTAAAATGGTATGAGAAATACCCCTATGCTTTGTGTTTACAGGCAGAAAAGATAGTGGAGATAGAATCTTTAACTTAGCACAAGCAGAAAGTCAGCAGTAATTTTAGCACCTCGGCTTGTATATGGACTGTTGTGCATGCAGAAATCTCTGGGATCCCTCCCCAAGAATGGTGGGCTTGAGGGACCAAGAGTCTGATTCGGTGCAGCTGCTCTTGAGGACCGGGATAAGCAGGAGGGAATTGGTGATCAGCAGGTGGCGCTCTTAACTACCATATACACTGTCAGGATTCATGGAAATGTGTCACTGAGAGCAGAACCACAAGTGACAAAAGGCACAGATTGGACACTTGTCAGCTTCCCTCAAGTTTTGATGGGAAATGTAGGCATCCTAGTCTTGAAGCTTGGCTCTCTGACTGCTGTCCAAGGGACTTTTCAACTGTCACTTGTCCAACATTCCGCCAAGCTGCCTACATTTCCCATCAAAACTTGAGGGAAGCTGACAAGTGTCCAATCTGTGCCTTTTGTCACTTGTGGTTCTGCTCTTAGAGGTATTTGGGGTGTTTAAGTTGGGAATTTGGAATTAGAACCGTTGTGAAAATGGTGGTTTAAAATATCACAGCTCCTAAGATGAATGAGGGGATTGCAGTTATCCTCAAATGACACTTTTATAGGTCAGTTCTTACCACTGCTTCAACAGTGTGACAATTGTCCTTTTTTGCTCAGTTGTGCTGACTTGGAGTCCCTGTAATTTTGCATTGAGGTTGCCAAAGCCATGTGCTGGATGTGGTATGGCTTTTCACATCTCATGGTGAGTGCTAAAACTCACACTCTATGAGCAGAACCACAAGTGACAAAAGGCACAGATTGGACACTTGTCAGCTTCCCTCAAGTTTTGATGGGAAATGTAGGCGTCCTGGTCTCGCAGCTTCGCTCTCTGACTGCTGTCCAATGGACTTTTCAACTGTCACTTGTCCAACATTCCGCAAAGCTGCCTACATTTCCCATCAAAACTTGAGGGAAGCTGACAAGTGTCCAATCTGTGCCTTTTGTCACTTGTGGTTCTGCTCTATATGCATGCAGCCAAACCACCACTCAAGAGTTCAATGTGTGGCCTTGGCCCGCACACAAGCCTGGGACATGATAGATAGCTGCTGTTACAAGACAGCATGGATTGACTTGAAAACTGAGCTGTTGTTGGTTGGGACGATAAGACTTAGAGCGGGACCACAAGTGATGCCTGACACAGGTTGGACACTTGCCAGCTTCTCTCAAGTTTTGATGGGAAATGTAGGCAGCTTGGCGGAATGTTGGACAAGTGACAGTTGAAAAGTCCATTGGACAGCAGTCAGAGAGTCAAGCTGCAAGACCAGGATGCCTATATTTCCCATCAAAACTTGAGGGAAGCTGACTAGTGTCCAACCTGTGTCAGGCGTCACTTGTGGTCCCGCTCTTAGCCTGACTAAGAAATCAGTTCAACTCTCCTTTTTTGTTCATTGGGATGTGTTATGTACAAAAGTATGAATCCAAAACACTGCATGGTGGATTCAAAGCAGCCCAAGGGTCTTTATGATGAAAAAGCATTATTTGGGGTGGGTGGGTAAAGCCATAAATCTTGAGTATTGAAATTCAGTTCAAAGAAGAGTCAATATTCTTTATGAAAGACTGGACTGATTTGAACATACTGTTGCAAATGGAGCTTTTTGGATCCATGTTGTGCACATGGAGGGCTATGGCAATCTTAAATTCTGGAATCTTAAAATTGACTGATTTTCTTTATTGTAACTTGACACATACTTCCAGCTAGTGAGCAAGAGGTCTAGAGTGATTTGTGTAACCTTGTCCCCCCACCAAAAAACAAACAAGCAAAAATTTCTACAGATACCCTTGTGAGCACACACAAGACCTTCATTTGATTAGATTGGAACAGATGTCTATCACATAGTTTTCAGTTTAAAGGGTAGTAATTCTTTGCACAGTTGGGACCGGCTCCTGGCTTTTCAGGGTGCTCGCAGAGGAGAGCCCTGAGAATGTTACCTTTTTTTACAAAATTGAGGTCATTCACTTCAGGAAAGAGTAATGCAAGGGTTTGGCGGCAAAGAACTATTTGAAGTGCATCCAAGGACTTGGAAAGGCAATTTGTGAGTTTGTTCCTTTGAAAATCTGACTCCCAGGCCAGAGCACAAAGCTGCATAGATATTTTTTTTTAAAAGAACTATTCATCTATTTGAAAGATGCTTCTACAGTGCCATCCTAAGCAGAGTTGCGTCCTTCTAAGTCCATGGACTTAGGGTGCGTTCTGTTTAGGATTGTAAAAGCATAAAAATAAAAGGGGGGAAAACTCAGCAATCCTAATTATGTCCATCAGACTTTATTTTTCTCTAGTTCTGCCTTGACCTGAAAGAGAAAATGCAGTTCCTGTTGCTTTGAAAACAAAAAAATTTCTCATGGCATTTTTGCCTTTCCAAAAAAGTTTGTAGAAGGTGAGTTTATTCAACTGCCTCAAAAGTGATGAGCCCCATGCTGGGGAGGAGGGGAAGCTAAGGTAAGAAAACAGTTCCTGATCCCTTTGTGTATATGGAGTCCTTTGAAACCAATCCAAGAAGTGGGCCAGGATTTACTATCATTTGGAAAAGGACTACAAGAATGGTTGGACTATTCACTGAACGGCGGGCGAAAGCCTATATATTTCTGTGCTTAAGACTGACCAGCATTCGTAGGGGCTGTGTGTGTATGTGCGTGCGTGCATGCGTGCATACTCCATACTGGCTGAAGAAAGGCTTAGTTAAAAGGGCATGATCCCAGACCACCTGCCCAGCTCTCTTTAAGAAGGGATGCTTTTCCCCTTCAGGATCTATACTGCACGGAGGCTCTGCCAACTAGGCCACAGGAGTGTCAGCTTGGCTGGTGGAGTAACAAGGATAGTAGATAAGCAAGTGATCGCCAAGGTGTTGGTAGGGGACTTTATGGTACCTGGCAATGTGTTTCTTGGTGCTAATTTGTCTTCCCCACCCCCTGCAAAGAACTGGATCATCTCCATTGGAGTTAGAAAGTGCTTCAGAAGTTCTCAGGAGCCACTATCTTTGTGCCTTCGGGGGAACAGCTGCCTTCATCAATGGAGTATGCTGGGTTTGGGGCCTCCTGACGTTCCGCAACTTGGCCCACCCTCATATGGCAGCCATTTTGTTTCAATGTCCACTACCTGTTCTCAAAATTCTTAAATGTGCCCTCAGGTTCAACAAGATTGGGGACAGCTGAGGCAAGCTATTCTGAGCTTCCTGAAGGGAGTATGAACTTTATAATAGACAAATTAGTAAAGTCTGGTGTCTGAGAGGCCTTGCTTCAGATAACTACATTAAAATCTGTTTTGCACTAAGGATGCTACTAAACTTCAGAAGTCCCATCATTTGGACTCAGAAGTCCACTTCTCTTGTTTCTCATGCGAGTTGCTCATGAACCCATGAGTGTTTTCATGCTTTGTTTCCTCACACTGAATTTGCCCCTTAACTTTGTGCAATATTTAATTTTGTTGCTAATTGTGTAAAGGATCATAAAAAGAAATGAGCAAATTACCAATGCTGGCACTGTCAACAGGCAAAACAAAAAGAACCTAAAAGGGACATATTCATACGTTCTCTAGTTCAGTGGTTCCCACCAATCACTCTGTTAAAGAACCTGGGTCCCACCATGATAGTAACAAAAATCCCACCTTTTCTGAGATGGCATTTATAAGTTTACAGGGATTCCACTATTACTACTAGCATGCACAGATGGAAAATCCACGGCAGCTGTGTGTCAGCAGGATATGGCATATCACATTTGGAGGCAGACATCTGGATTGAGGGAGGACAAATTTTTAGCAACTTATGAAAACCACCATCCCATCTAGACTTATGCATCTCACCACAATGGAACACACATCACTGGGTAAGAATCATACCTTACTGCTTTCCCTCCCTTTTTTAAAGCAGGCATCAACATTTGAACTTAAAGTTGATAATCATTTTGTAATTTATATTCTGATACTGCAGTGTTAAATTGATTATACTATCAGGGCCCTTTGCTTAGAAAGATTGGCAAACTTATGTTTTGTTTGTTTTGACCAAGGTAAGTGCAAAGTGTTTCATCAGCAGGAAGAGCTATTTGTAAAGTTTTGCTCTACCAGTTCTGCCAGAATCGCCAAACCTATCCTGAGTAATAACTGGGGTTTGGTGTATCTGGTTTGGACACCTGGATCATGGTGTATTACTGTGTCATGGACTTGGCTTAAGAGGCTGAATGTTGGGTCCTAAGAATGCTATAAATTTTAAGCTCAACAACTTTTCTTAGCTTGCTCAAAAAACAGCAAGATTGGTATTATTTTTTTAAAAAAAAATTCCTTCCATTCACCCTTTTTAAAAAAACAAGTAGGGTCACAAATAGAAGGACTGTGATGAATCAGGGGTCAGCAGGGCTTTTTTTTCAGCTGGAACGCAGTGGAATGGAGTTCTGGAACCTCTGGAAAATGGACACATGGCTGGTGGCCCCGCCCCCTGATCTCCAGACAGAGTGGAGTTTAGATTGCCCTCCGCGCCACTGGAGCGGTGCAGAGGGCAATCTAAACTCTCTGTCTGGAGATCAGGGGGCAGGGCCACCAGCCACGTGACCATTTTCACCAAGGGAGATTTAAACTTTTAAAAACTACCCCCTTGTTCCAGCTGACCCAAAGTGATGTCATTGGTCCTGGGAACATGCGCGCACTTTGCGCTCGCACATGTGGTACCAGGGGCACCACCTCCCGCCGAGAGTTGCCCCCTGTGCTGGCAACCCACTGAGTTCCACCACCTCTTTTTCCAGAAAAAAAGCCCTGGGGGTCAGTAAATAATTTTACCATTCCTCCCTCCCCACTTACCCAAGTCTTTCCCCTTAGAGTTCTCTAAACTCTTAGGGGCTTGAGTATGCCACTTGCCCTCAATAACCTCAACATTCCATTCTCAAACTTCATTAGACCAAAGTCGTATCTTTTCTGCATAACAAGGGAGTCCTAGGTGAAACACCTGCGTTTGTCTGTGGGTGGACCTGTTATGCATTTTTTGTGACTGGCACAAGGGCCTTTTTTGCACAGGTGATTTTTGCCATGTTTGGTCCCATACCTCTTTGGGTTTTCTTCTGAATTCCAGATGATTCACTCCCCCTTCAGATTTCAATGTGGTGTTTCAAAGGCTCTCTTCCAAGTTTTCTTCTCTTGCAGAAAAAGCGCAGGCAGAAAACTAGGAAGAGACTCCTTGAAACGACATCTGAAGGGGAAATTAATCATCTGGAATTTGGAAGAAAATCCAAAGAAATATAGAGCCAAACATAGCAAAAACATCTGTGCAAAAAAGGCTAAGCTCTCCCATTCTTCTATTAGTTATAGGGATAGCAAATAACTTAAAGCAACAATAACATCACACAAAACACATGATCCATACTCAGATTAAACAGAGTAATTTAGACCAACAGAAACCAACATATTCAAATGAACGTCTAAAAGTCTTCTGAAACAAGTATTCATCTCCAAAAGGTATGAAGGAGTTCTGTCCACCTGGTGTCCCCACGAAAGCAATTTTACAATAAAGGAGCTACCAGAAGCCAAGGCCCCTCTCTCCCAGAGAAAAGTATCAGTAATCCTAAATAATTTTTCTAAACCTAAAACAATTATAAACACATTGAAATCCTTTCAGATTGCGGATAAGCTCATCTGATCCCATAGTGCTTTGCTTTGATCTTAGAAATTCAGCTATTGGAAAATTTCATTTAATTGCCAGTGACATAATTTGAGATCCCTTGTTGAACATTGTGAAATGGACCATAAAAAAGCAACACTGAGAAATCAGTCTTCAAATTGGGGCAGAGGATTATTTCAGATTGCAGGAGGCCGGAAGGTTCTCAGCAAGGTTTCAGGGCCTAGGTGTAGGTATATTCAAGCACAAACTGGGGAAAAGAAGCTACTCTAGGAGCATTTGTTGTAGCATTGCCAGCTCGCTGTTAGGAAATTCCTAGAGATTTTCATGGTAGTACCTGGGGATAGCAAGTTTGGAGAGTGGAGGAACTTCAGCAAAGTGTAATGCCAGAGTTCACCTTCCAAAGCAACCATTTTTTCTAGGGGAATTAATCTCCATCGTGTGGAGATCAGATGTAATTCTGGGAGATAGGCAGGTCCCACCCTGAGGTTGACAGTCCTAATTTGTTGCAATTGGATTTTAATATTTATATCAGTATGTTCTGCTTTTCTCCCTAGGAGAGAGACAAACCAGTGCCCAGTGGCATTCTCACTTCTTTTTATCCTCATAACAATCCTTGGAGGTAGGCTAGGCTGAGAAAGTGAGACTCACCCAAGGTTACGCGCTGAGTTCCCCCATTCTTCCATTTTATTCTCACAGCAACCTGGTTAAGTTAGACTAAGAGAGTAACTGGCCTATGAATGAGTAACTGCAGCAGGGTGGGGACTCAAACCTGGGTTTCTCAAATCCTAGTCTGTAATGAAATCACAACAGTTCAGACATTCTCCTCTCTCTTCATTTTTTAACAGGGTTTTGACCTGCATGCCTTTCACACAGGCCCACTAAATTGTTTATAATATCATTCGCTTACTATATAGAATCAAGGAGATGATTATGGACGCTTCTAAACTACAATTACATATGGTTTGAAATGCTGAATTAGGGTCTCCTGATCAAAGAACACTGATTGAAACCTAGGCAGCTCCAGGTACCCTCTTGCTTAGAGCTCCAACTCTTTTTAAAAGATTCACGTTCTTCTTTCCTGTTTGACGATTGTAATTCAGAATGTGAGAATGACCTAGGACAGCAAATGGAAAAGGGGTTTGTTAAAAAGTTACCATAGTATGGCCATGTCTATGTCCTTGTAGGTGATCATGTCTCTCAGAATGCTTGGGTGTCCTGATTTTGCCCTGTTCCTCTTCGCTGTAGTAGTTTTGGGCTTTCAAGGAGGGAAGGCAGGTGACAGGACTCCTTAGGGCTCAGCAGATTCCACGTTCTACGTAGGTCTTTGATGACAAGTTCCCACCTTCCCTAGCCACACCCAATTCTCCATGCAGGAGGAAGGTCATGGAAAAGAGACGAGTCTGAGCCTGCTTCGTAGAACTCAAGCTGTTTGAAAAGAGGTGCAAAGAGAATCCAGGCCTCTAAGTGCCCACAAACTTGCTCTTTGCTCTCTTTTGCTAGGTCCCACTTTTTTCCTGGAATAAAGGTGCATTTGGGAGAGGGCGTACAGCAATAGTCTTTGTCCTGTTTTTACCACTTACTTTTTCAGGCCTCTTTTCCCAGAAAACCTGCTGCTCCCTGCCCAATGGGGATGTGAGCAACCCGCTACACAAGTCTGTTATACTGGTTAGGTTGCCCTTTGGAACCTCCTAAAGAAGGGGAGGAGGAATTGCTAGTTAGTATGCCTAATTTTCTAGCATGGGAATCAAAAAGGAATCGTGGGAATTCATACAAACTAGGGCTCCTGGGTTTTCTGAAAGACTAAAGCGATCCAGTTCAGGCATAGGGAATAGAACAGGAATGAATGGGAGAGGAAGAAAAATTCTCAAGCAAGTTGTAAAAAAAACAAAAACAACCTCTACTCCCAACCATCTAATTCACGAATAGTGTTGAATGTGGTATTTTCTATAAATCTTAAAAAAAAACCAAGTTTACTGAACTTGATTGCCTTAAAATTCATCAATATGAATTTTAACATTCATCACAGCCTCATTCCACATCAACATTCCAAGTCTCCTTATCAGGCATGCCTTGGGTAATTACAAAGTTATCATGAATACTTTGGAGGGGGCAAGAGACTCCCTTCTCTGAGCTCTGACTAGACATACAGTGTGGTTAACTAGTGCAACATGGATTCCCAGGGGGAAAAAACTGCACACACTAAAATTTTTGAAGGCATATGCTTTCACTTGATGGCTGAAGCTTTAAAACAGAAAAAAGGTGACACTGCAGGCTGAGAAAAGCTCAGGGACTGCTCAACCAAAGACCCTGATTAGTGAAGGACACCAGAAAACTCAGCACTGCCCACTAGAGAGAGAACTTTGATGTGGCACTGACCTATTGAGTATATATTTACTTCATTTACATCTCAATTTTCTCCCCAGTGGAGTTTCAATGTGGCTTACAACACCCCCCCCTCCAATTTATCCTCAGAGCACCAAAAACACGAAAGCACAACAGGACCAGTGCTTCAATGTGTAAAAAGAGATACCACAGCTAACAACTGTGATCCAGAAACTCTATCTCCCAACCGCCCTTTGAGGTGGTGGTTTTGGAGGGGATTGCTATCTGTCGCTACACATTCTCTTCTTTTCCAGGCAGTCTGAATGTGTGAAAAGGGAATGTTTGGGCCTGCTACTGGTTTCTGAAAGTTTCCTGACACTGGCAAGCCATCATTATGAAACTGAAATCATGGAGTTGACATTTCTATACTATCTGGGAAAGGGGCTTGGCTAGTATATGTGCCACGTTCCCAAGATGGGAGACTGAGGAGTAAAGTCTGTTTCCTTTTTCTCATATTATAGAAGCAGCAGCTTGAAAAGGAACTAAGAATATGTCGTTCTTTTGCAAATGCGATTATTTGGTCCTAATACGGGTAATTACTTTCCTGTCTCTGTGATTTCTTTTTTCCTAGAGGACCAACGTTGCTACCTAATTTTGACCTAAGCAGGGGATACATTTATATCCCAGTCATATTCCATTATGTAAATCCAGCGTCCTGCAGATGAACTCCAGCTTTGATAACAGGTTTCAGAACTAGCTCAATTTAAGACCTGATTAGACTTATCTTTCTAGTCCCTCTTATCTGCCTTGCATACCACTTGGCTTGACCAATATTTACTGATTAAAACCATTTATATCCTGCCTTTCTATCCCGGAAAAAATGGAACCCTATTATCAGGAGAGCAAATTAAAAACAACAACAGCATTGTATTATAATAAGAAGTACATACATCAGCCAATGGGGCAGCTCCCAGTTTCTTTTATTAAGATCATGAAAAGCAACACTGGTAAGAACAGAGGGCTCAATCCACAACTACTAACCAACATGATCAAAACCATGTATTAAAAAGGACCCTCTTTAGCATATAGTAGAACACTAGTAGAGATGGTGTAAGGCAGACCTACTTTGGAAGGCAATTCCAGAGCTGTGGTGCTGATGTAAGGAAGGAAATCTTGCTAGTTGCCACTGAACATATTTCAGAAGATGGAGACTCCACAGAAAAAGATCTTTGCATTATGATAACAATGCCTAGACTTGCCTGGACAATTCTCTACTGGAGAAGATAAGTCTTTGAGATATTGCAGTGCAGGCCACTGAGGGTTTTAAAGTATACATCCAAAACTGTGAATTGAGTCCAGAAACAAATAGGTATAGTAGACTGAACTAAGCAAGAATAGCGTGGGTTGGATCCAGCCAACTTTTCACTCTATCTCACCCAATGCTCCTCTATAGGTCCCCAGCCGACCCTGCTTTTGTACAGGAAGGGCTCAAGATCCCCAACATAGCTTTTTTGGGGTGGACAAAGGGGAAAAGCTGGTTGGATCCCACCTTATGAAGCTGACAGCTTGCCCCTAGCAACAATTAGCTGCATTTTAGACCAGTTTCCATTCTTCAAAGGCAGCCCTACACAGAATGCATTACAGTAGCTTAGTCTAGATGTTGGTAAGACATGTGAGCCACAGTCACATCCCTTCCATCTAGAAAAGGGCTCAGCTGGCAAACTAGCTGATTAAAAGATACCCCAGTGTCACATGTTCCAATGATGTAGAAGAGAGATCTCCACATTAAGGATTTTTTTTAATGAGCATTGTCTAAAATTAACCTATTGCTGCTATGGAGATCGGGTGTGGAATAAAAAGGAGTTTTTTAAAAAAATAACCAGACACAAAAGGAAACAATGCCAAACAAGGAGCGTCTGGAAGAAAGACCGGTTGATGCAGAAGAGATTAGAAAACTATGAGCATATGTACCAGCAGAGAAGCCATTTCAGATTTTTGAGGAGAGGATAGAAGAGTTTTCAGTGGTGGGGGCAAGATTTACACCAAAAGATAAAAGGCCCACTCCTTGATATGCTAAATTGCAATATGCTAAAGCGTATTTTAGGAATATTTCTTGTTTATTTTCTACATATCTCAATCCCTTCATTTTTTTTGAAGCAAATGGATTTATGCATTTGGCACACATACATCACACACAGAGAACTGAAAAAGTACAAAGGATGGCAACCAAGATGATTAAGATGTTGGAGCACCTTCCCTATGAAAAAAAGGCTGGAATCCTGGACTGGGATTTTTCAGTGTAGGTATAAAAAAAAGCAGCTAAGGGAAGACATGATAGAAGTTCATAAAATTATACATGTGGCGAAGAAAGCGGACAGAGGAAGTTTTTCCTATGCCCCCATAATCTGAGAACTTGGGAGCACCCAATGAAATTGTTGGGAAATAGGTTCAGGACAGACAAAAGGAAATACTTCACTTAAAGTGAAGTATTCTGGGAAAAGAGGTGGTAGAACTCAGTGGGTTGCCCTAGGAGAAAATGGTCACATGGCGGGTGGCCCCGCCCCCTGATCTCCAGACAGAGGGGAGTTTAGATTGCACTCCACACCATGGCGCGGAGGGCAATCTAAACTCCCCTCTGTCTGGAGATCAGGGGGCGGAGCCACCTGCCATGTGACCATTTTCAAGAGGTTCTGGAACTCCGTTCCACCACGTTCCAGCTGAAAAAAAGCCCTGGCTACAAGCATAAGTAACTTTAAAAGGAGTTTAGACAGATCCATAGAGAAGAATCTCATCAAAGTCTTCTAGCCATAGTGACTGAAGGAAACCTCCATATCTAGAGGCAGCAAACCTCTGAATACCAGTGCTGGGATACAGTAGCAGGGGAGGGCATCAGCCTCTGTGCCCTGTTTGCCCTCTAGGGCAACTGGTTGGCCACCATGTGAAGCTGGATGCTGGACTAGATGATCTGATCCAGCAGGGTTTTGTTATGTCCTTATAATCATAGTACATGTTTATACGACAAATTTATATTTGTTCATTTTTATTTTATTTACTTATAATCCGCCTTTCTTACCCACACCAAAGGCAGATTACACGGTGCAGTTCTTCCATACAATTGACTGCTGAGGCATTCAACAACATGACAGGACATTGAAACTAAACATAAGAAATCTGACATGACAAAATAAATGACAGTAGAGGGGCCAAGGCCATGATGAGTTTTGTATGCCAATAGCCAAAACATTGAATCAAACCTGGTAACTATTGATGGGAAGCCAACGGAATGACTGCATAACAGGAGTAATATATGCCCGCTCTGCCTAGCTACTGATAATAATTGAGTTGTGGTGTTCTGCACCAACTGGAATCTCCAAATTGACTTTGGGGGGAGACCTATGTCGAGTGCATTACAGTAGTCAAGTTTCAATGTTACCATCCTGTGGATCCAAGCGGCCAGGACTGTGTCAAGGCAGGAAGCTATCTTTTGGGCTACACAGAGTTTGTGGAAGGCATTTTTTTCAACTGCATTAACTTGTTTATCAGCAGCAGCACCAATTTATACTATGTTAACTGGCATGGTTTCTCCTAATCAGATATCAAGACCCAATCATAGAACTATATTCCCCAGAGTTTTAGAGAAGAACAAGCCATTGTAGATATGCTGTCAGTGAGTGCTATCAGTCAAGCTGGGCAGAAATAATGTTTCTGAGGAATCATCATATATGGTCTCAAACAGATGGTGGAAAAGCCATCGTCCTTAACCTTAAATAGCACCTCTATGAAGGTCCAGCTGGGTTCCTCTACCTCTTCCTTAGAATTCAGGGGCGCCTAAAAGGTCATCAATAAACTATCCTTCTTTATGCTCTATGGACAAGCTCCAGATCAGAGAGATTAAGTTTATTCCATTTAGCTATGCCAACAATGGCTCGATATCAGTCTGCCTAGCCATACAAATGATAAGTTCTGATAAATGAACCTCCAGGTACAGAAGCAATATACCAAACGCTGAAATAAACGAAGCCTTGAACACATGAACCTGCTTTATATTAAGTTAGACCATCGGTCTCTCAAGGTCAGGATTGTCTACTCTGACTAGCAGCTGTTCTCCAGTGTCTCAAGTGGAACTCTTCTGCATCACCCCCTACTTAATACTTTTACCTGGAGTTGCTGAGGATTGAACCTGAGAACTTCTACGTGCCAAACAGGTGCTCTACCACTGAGCCACGTCCCCACCTCAACACAGCAGCTGCTTATACTGAGACCAATAATGACACTGTCAAGGTCATCATTGTCTACTTTAACTGGCAGCATCTTTCCATAGTCTCGGGAGGTCTTTCATACCACCTACTTACCTGAGCTGTCTAACTGGAAAAGGCTGGGGATTGATGCGGGGGCCTTCTGCGTGCACAGCAGATCCTCTACCACAAAGCCATGGTCCCTCTCCCAAAATATGGTCTAGTAAAGCTATCCTTATGGTTTTCACCGCTCTGCTTTTCCACATTTTGATTTTCTCTAAATGGCGTATTTCTGACCAAGCACATGTTTTTGAGCAGACTATGTAGTGTGGCATTTTGAACTGTAGAATCCTTCACGTTGTCAGGTGCTTCTGGTATGAGAAAAAACAGTGAATTTTTTTTTTTTGATCAGAAAACACGGTTGCCTCCTTACTGGTCCCTTTTTCCATTGATTGTATATTTCCTTGGCTCCTGGTTCTGTCTCCCTATGTTGTATCCTTCAACAAGGCTCCATGTTCTAGATTGCACAAGAGTGGACTTGTCTCTCACATGTACATGTATTTTGTTGGTTTTATTATGCTGTGCTAGATTACTTGTCGGGAGTTTGTCTGAACTGTAATACTGCTCGATGTCCCTGTTGCCTCTGCTTGCACGTGCTGGGACCATCTTCATGTTGTTTATGGAGTTCATGCATTTCTTAAGACTCTTCCAGTTGATGTTTTTAATGAGATAAATTGTTACTCTGTTATCTCTGCTAAGGCAGCATGTTTCTCTCAGGGAAATTGCGTTTTGCCAGCACACCAAAAAGGAAAGTATTTGGTCAGAAGGAAAAAGTAACTCTAGTTCCTTCTCACAGCTAGCACACATACTGCAAGTTGTGCAAAAGGCCCAGGCATCTATTGGCTAGTACCCGTGCATCGCCATCAATTTAGGACTTATTTTTAAGTACTGAATGCTTCCTTGCTTTAATGGACACTTGGAAAAGCTCACTATGCCTTAAAAGGAAAAGCAGGACTGAGAGACCCCAGGAAACCAAATCCTGCATTTTTACGAATCCGTTTACATAATTTTTCCTATTTACTTTTTTTAGTTGTATTATTTGCAAGCTGAGTCCTTTCCAGCAAACCAGTTCATACCTGCCCCCCCTTTAAAAAAAAGCATCACCCTCAACTCCTCCAGTCTATTTACATGGGGTCAGGCTATAATTCCACTGATGTTGATTCTGAGCTAGCATTTCTATAGCACCAAGCACAAAATGTGTTATTTTCCCCTGCCATCGAGAAAGGCCCTTAATGATGCATGGTTTGCTGCTCCCCCCACGGATTGTATTCTGTGTTGCATTGATTTGCAGTTCTTAGGCTTCATGTATTGATTTTTTTTTGCTCCTTCCCCATAGAGCATGTCTTGATATATTTCCATGTATTTCCTGGAGTCTCAGCAACCACATTTCCTCTACAGGGCCCAGCAATGAATGCTTGATCTTGCAGGGCATTGTTTCATGCTTTCCCCTTGTACAAATGAATTTTCATAGGCTATTGCACGAACTGATATATGCTATGAGAATGATGGATGTGTTTCTCTGGGGTGCAATGAGTGACACATTTCTATGGATTGAAGCAATTTCACATCAGGTTGCACGAATTGGTGCATTTCTCAGCAGCACGTGGTTTGGTGTGCCCCCCCCCCCTTTTCAGGTTCCCTTGAGGTGCATTTATTGCTCCTTCCCCTGAGTAAAACCGACTGCTGCATCTTCTTGAAGCGTGTAGCCTGAAACATTTCTTTCTGTCACACGGACTGGTGCATTTCCCCCCAGATTGTTTCGCTCCCCTATAGCCCACGGACTGATATTTTCTGCGAGCTACAAGGAATGTGCATCTGGGGTGCAGGGTGGGGGAAAGGAGGCCACACGGAGATGTGGCTTGTATTCCTGGTGCCTTTCCCCTGGGTTGCTGCATTTTCTCAGGTGTCGGTGCATTTCCAGGTGGCACATGCATATCAATCCTCCCCCCAATCTGAGCTGCATGAATCAGTGCATTTCTACCCTTGCACGCATTTGCTGCATTTTCCCCTCCAGTGGTGCAGTGTGTCTCATCCTTCTTCTCCGGACTGTTGCGTGCCCTCAGATTATAACACAGATTTAGACGTTTCCCTAGATCGTTGCATTGATTTCATGCATTTTTGTTACTCCCCTGACTGCCTCCCACCCCCCCCCTCCTTTTACCTGCGATGCATCTGATTTTTCTTCTCTTCCTCTTCCTCCCCCCTCCTTTTTCCTAAAGAACCACCGGATGACATCATCCTAAAACCCAGCCACGCCCTCCGGCTTCCCCAATTGGTTTATCCGGCTCCCTCCGCCCCTCAGCCGGCCTCTCCATTGGTTGTGCCTCTTTGCCACTCGGAGCCCGGCTTCCCCCTCCCTTCCCCATGCATGGGCGGTTCCTCATGGGCTGCCCCGGCCCGCGCCGCGCGCTCGTTGGGTCTGCTGCTTGTCAGTCAAGGATCTCTTAAAGGGGCAGGCGCGCCCAGGTTTGCGCCGAGAGGTGGGGCGGGCTCTTCTTTCCTTTTCACACTCTGGAGCTGCCTGGGCGGGCTGGAGGGGGGGCTCCAGGCGGTGGCCGACCGGCCGGCCGGGAGGGAGGGATGCCGGGGCTGGGGAGTGGGATCCCCTCGTGGGACTGGCTCCGTCCCTGAAGGCCGGCAAGCTCCGGGTAGCATCAGCATCCAGGGTCCCTCCTGCATCCCTCCTGCATCCGCATCGCCAGCAGCGGCAGGAGCAGCAGAGCCGCCTCCCCCGCCTGCTGCAAAGGAAGGTAAGGGTCGGGAGCCCCAGACCCGGGAGCCGCGCGCCGCAACCCGTGGCAGCCTCACGCCCGGTTCCCCGTTGCTGCCTCCGTCTCCCTTCCGGTCGCTGTCCAACGTCGCCCAGCCCGTTTCCCCCTCTCTCTGTTCTGCCTCCCTCCCTCTCCTTCTACCGGCTTTTTCCTTCCACCGGCCTTTCTCCAGCGCAGCCCCTCTGGCTCCCGCATCCCCAGGGCGGCCGCTCCCCAAGGCGCCCACCTCCTCTCCACCCTCGTCCCCGTTGTGCCCTGCCCGGTTCTCCCCGCCGTCGCCACCGCACGCGCCCCGCGTCTCAACTCCTCCGCCGGATTCAGCCCCCGGAGCTCCCTCGCGCCTTTCCCGCACCCTTCGCAGAGCCCTCGCCCTGGATCGCTTCGGCTCCCTTCAGCCTCGACCGCCTCTCCGAAAAACCTGCTCCGGCTTCTCTCCTCCTGGAAGCTTCCAAACCTCCACCCAAGCCTGACCCCCTTTCGGGCTCTCTTGCTTCAAGAGGGGGCGGCCCTGCCTTGCCTCGGAGGGCCAGATGCCCGCCGCTGACCGCCCCCGTGCTACCCCCTACTCTCCTAAGCAGCTCCCCCTCGCCGGGCAGGATCTTTGCGCCCCACATGAGCTCTGCCGCTGCCTGACCCCCTCGGCGAGGGCCCCCCTCTTTCTCCCTGGGCCTGCCTCCTTCCCGGCATGCAAACCTGCCCCTCTTTTAGAGCCCCGTATCCCAGGGCCCCCCCTTCCCCCTGGCCCCCGCCAAGGTTCCCACTCCCCTTCCTCCCTCCCGCCCGTTTTGTGCTCTGCTCGGCTGTCCCCAGTTCCCCTTTGAGCGGCCCTGTGCCCCCACTTGCTGCAAACGCCATGACAACCTGTCCCCATCCCTTCCTGTCTGCCTCCTGTACCGCATGCATCCCCATTTAGAACTTACAACTCGTCCCCCCCCTTCGCCCTCCAAAACCACCAGTCCAGTTTTCTTCCCATTTGTGACCAAGGTCTCCTCCCAAAGCACCTGCCCACCACAAGCTCTGCTGTATTTTCACATACCGCCCCTATCCAGCAACCCGTTTCATCTCTAGGCAACTCCCCCCTCCTTTGCTTCAGGTTCTGCCCCCATTCTGCTTCATACTCACTAGGAACCGCAGCTCATCCGACCTGATTCTACCCCGCCTGTTTTCTCCAGCCACAATTCATGCTCCTTCTTTGGCCTAAAGGTACAGTCCCATCCCTTCTTGTTCTTTACCGCTACCCCTGTATCTTTTGCCTTTACTATTTCTATGCCCCCCCATATCCAAGACCAGTGGATCCCAACCTTGACTGCTAACCTTTTGGTTTCTGCCTCCAGCTCAGCAGACCCCTCATCCTCTCTGGAGATCTTTGTACCCTCTGATTCCAGTATCCTCCACCTCTTCCCTGTCTGCATCTCCATTTTTATTGAACCAACATTTTGACTTATTTTCGTAGTCTGCACGCAGTGCCTTCTCATGATCACCTGCACTGGATTCTTTTTAGCTTGCTTTTCCTGGCAAATGTCTGCCTCCCAGGCTCTTCCCTGTACCTCCAAACCTGTATCTGCCCTCCCAAATCATTCTGTCCCTTAGGTCATCTGCACCATGCAAGACACCCTTGGTAAAATATATTTGTCCACCATTTCCTTGGATTATGGCTTGCAGAGACATAGCACATACTGTGCTCGATAGCACAAGTTATAACTATTGGTTTGGGGCATTGAGTGTCTAAGCCCCAAGCCATGGGTGGGATCCAACCAGCTTTTCTTTTAGAGAAAAAGGGAGGAGGGGATCCCATTGATCACCCCTAAAGGCCATATTGGAGATTGTGGAAATTCCATGGCAAAAGCCATGTGGGGTGGGGGCTGTAGGAAGATTGGGAGAGACTGAGTGAAAAAGCTGATGGGATCCACCTCTATATAATCAGTGGGCTTTAAAGCCCTGAGTGTCAAGGATGGAGATTTCTTTATGCACAAATTTAAAATTGAGGGGTCCCCTGTTGTGGATTACCAGAGGAAACATCCCATTCATATGGCTGTTGTTTTGTATCTAAAGCGAGGGTGGCTATTGAAGGACTTCTTATTGCCTCTGTGTTTTTTACCTCCATATTTTTAAGCTTGTTGATTCTCCATTGCTATCTTGGACACATCTGTACTTATAGCCCAGATGTAGGCGGGTATAACAAGATGAAAAACACATCACTTCTTGCATATGTGGGTAGTGTTCTGGTTGGACACCATTTGGGCGTCTCACAAGCATTCTACATGCACCATCATGTGGACTGTTAGGAGCTGTTGACACGGGACACGTTTGTGCAAGTAGTTTGAAAGTGGCGCTCTTTTAAATGGATGTAGGATGATGCATTTTCATTGATGTGCATTTGTACTTTGGCGATCGCTTGTACACAGTGATATGAAGGCATAGTTGCATTAAGCAGGAATGCATGTGTGAACATGTGTAAGGCTTTCATTCATGTTCAAGTAAAAAGATGTGTTATCTCAGTTGTATCAAAGTGATAGCTGGATGTTCAGAAATTTTAGAAGGTACCAATATGTGGTTCATAGTGTCAATGCGTGTATTATACTAGTGTGTGCAAGCCTGTGTGTTACAAGTGTGTGTTGAGGAGAATAAAGTAGCACTTTCAGGTGTGAAGTGCATGTAGACATGATGCCAAGATGAATGTGGTTGAATGCTATGTGATTCCAAACAGACTGGCAAAGTATAAAGCCAGCTTCTTTTCTAACTCCTTAATGCACTTAAGCTACCTGTAAGTTGCATTGCATGGGTTTGTACAGATGTGGTTCCATTTGTATCAACAAGTATGTCTATATGCACACTGTTGTAGTGTGACAGCAGGATCTGAGTCCAATAGCACTTTAAAGACCAATAAGATTTTCAGGATGTAAGCTTTCAAGAGTCAAAGCTCCCTTCTTCAGATACCAGATAGTGTGGAATCTCATGTGTTTGCAAATATGAGCACCAGCAATGATGTTGGATCCAGATGATATTTTCCACTGGCAGAATGAAACTTTCCTGCCTCCTTCCTACTGCAGCCCACTGGTGTCTACAAAATTCCACTCTTGGGGGATAGGAGACTCTGAGGAATGTCATGAGAGGCGATCAGCAGAGAAAAGAGGTAATCTCTGGAAATTGCTGATTTAGTCTGTTGTCAACTCATGGTGCTGCTGACTTTTGCTTGCATAACATGGACACCTTTGCTAGTTGTAAGCCACATTGCCCATGAGTTTGGCAAAGTCTTGCACTTTCAGCTTTAATTCTGGGGAGTGAAGCTGACCATGTAAACAGCACCATTGCACCTATGAAGCTCTTGTATACCAAGTCAAACCCGTTGTTCCATGTAGCTCAGATCTGTCTACTCTTGAATGGCAGCAGCTCTCCAGGGTCTCTGGCAGGTATTTTCCAGCATGAGCTTCCTGAGATGCTTTAATGGAGACTGGGGTCTGACCGTGGAACCTTGTGCATGCAAAGTAGATGCTCTGTTACTGAGCCACAGCCCTTCCACATTCCAATCCCAGGAGTGTGCAAGAACATTTGTGGGTCTAAGAACATACACCTAAATGTATGCAGTGTTGCTGAAATTCCATGTACTTTCCCAAAAACATGCAATTTTTTTTACCAAAGATAAACTAAGGGGAGAATTACATGTTATGCATGGTTCCGTAATTATTTCCCCCCTGATTTCTTTTGGCAAAATGCAGCTGCAGGGACTGCTATTTAAAGAGGAAGGTGTGGACGGGTGGGGGGAATGCTATTAAACTCTTTCTCCTTGGTATCTGATGAAGTGAGCTTTGACTTACGAAAGCTTATATCTTGGAATCTTTTGCTGGATTTTACGGTGCTACTGGGTTCAAATTTTGTTCTACTACGACAGACTAACATAGCCCTCCACCTGAACTCCTTTTGTGGTTTTCCTACCAAAACCTGTCATTCACAAGCTGCTTTTATACATGCTAGCTCCCCTTATATTGGTCTCTTCTTTTAAACTGTTGCATTTTGTCAAAATATAAGCTGGGGGAGGGGGTTCAAATCACAGAGCTGTTCATAATGTTCAGTTTTACTCTAATGCTCATTTAGTCCCCCCCCCATAATTATATTTGGAGATGAGGAATCTCTTCAGATAACTTGGAAGGAATGACAGCAAAGGCTGGGTTGACAAGCAGAAAGGGAAGTACCACATGTATATGTTCGGAGCAAGGGCACAAGTAAGATACCCCTTTCTTGTCCTGCCCTGGTTTCTGAATCTCCACTAAATTGTAACCATGAGTACTAGAAACTTGCTTTAAAAAAAATGAGTACTCTTTGCTTGGAGTTGGATAAGCGTATTTGGTGTTATCAGCACAGGATTCATATTTATAAAATGTAAGTGTATAATTATGGTTCTGGGGTATTTTGTATTTTTTGTATTCATTTGTATTCAGCTGTATTGCTTTGTATGTGTGACAGAGAGAGAGAGGGGGGGGGCATGTTTATATGTATACTTTGATCTTGGTGCATCTTTCAGCCTTCATATCCATAGCTCTGTGTATGAAAATCTCAGGAGCTTGCTACTTTTCGTCTGCAAATATGTGGAAATCATGCATTGGTTTTAGTTTCTCCTGGTCTGTGGTATACATACACAGGAGACAGATGTAGTGTCTGGGGTCTATGATCTACAAAGTCTGATGGTTTCATGTATATTTCTATCAGCACAGATAGTCAGCACAGTGCTGAATTAGTCAGCACAGTGTCTATTTCCGAGTTACGGGGTGGATCAAACAAGCTTTTTGTTTGGTACAGAATGGAGAAGGATCCCCTTTGATAACCAAAAAACTATACTGGAGGGATCATGGGACCCATGTGAACAAACCCATGTGGGGCAGGGGCTGTAGTAAGGAAGGGACTGGGTGAAATTGAGCAAAAAAGCTGGCTGGGTCCAACCTACGTCTGGACCGGCTGCTATATTGCCACATGTGGGTCTCAATGTCTTTTGAAGATGCAGGAGTGACTATGGGCCTGTGTAGGCCTTGGAACTGTATCTTTCAGTGTTCAAAAATTTGAGGGTCCCCAAAGTTACCTCCTGCAATTTATAAGGCTTGGAAGAGGCCAGCACAATGCACCGAGAGACACCGAGTATAAATCCTTTGACTTTCAAGGATTTATACTTGCATATATGGAGAGTTTAATTTCAGCCAGGACTTGTTAAAGTTTCAGCCCTAGTGCTTATTATCAATTTAGGACCAAGTCCTGTAATAGACAAGAGTCCTTTTATTCATTCCGAAGCATCACTCTGAGTATAAGCTCGGCTGTCTTCTTTTCCAGGCTCTGGAATTCATTTTCCTTGTGATTTCAGAGTATTGTTTGAAAGTTCCTTGCAGGGATGGAGTAGGCTTGGGTGCATTACTGTCTGGATGGGGGAGACCTTTTATGACCCTATGAATCCCTCCTTCAGCTCCATGTTGGAAGAAAGATGGAATATAAATGAAATATGAATAATTCCATTGGAATAATCTGTGCCTTGAAATTCTGGAGGAAATGAGCATCTCTGGCTTCATTTGATGTATGTGACCATTTGTAGCAAGATTTAAAGAGCAAGATTACAGGCACTGGATTTTAGCAGGATTGGATCTTGAAGCCCAAATCTCATCCTGTTTTCTCAGGTTGGCTGGAGGAGAGATTTACAGGAAGGGCCTTTGGGTCTAGGGGTGTGGTTTCCAGTGGGCATGATTTTACCCAGCGACACTCTTCTTTAAATAATCAGCTGTGTCTCTGTACTTCTGTTCCCAAAGCAATCAGCATGCAGTAACTTACCTACCACTGTAGGGATGTAATTTTTAGCTTACCTGTGAAGTTGCCATATATCATCTAGCTCAGCATTGTTGTCTTTGACTGACAGCACCTCCCCAAGATCTCAGAGAGACTTTCCCCAGCTTTGGAAATGCCAGGGATCAAACCTGGGACCTTCTGTATTGCTGACTTATGGCCTTCCTCAAGTATGTTTGTTTAAATTGGGTTACTGTGTGTAGAAGGAGACTGGGTTGGAAACTATGGGTGCTATTCGTAGTTTCAAAATCCTGGGAAGTAGATTTGAATTGAATATTAAGAAGAACTCTCATTTCACTTAATGGAGTTTAACAATGGAGGAAGGTGTTTATGGAGTTCCCTTTTCTAGAAGTGGAATAATTTAGGTGTAGGATAGCCTGTCACGGAACAAATGAGATGCTCAAGAGTGTGCGTGTGTGAGGATTTGTGTGAATCTTGATGCCTATGGATCGGGGCACACGTGGACAAACTAGTGCCTTTCTTGGACAAAAGTTTGTGGAAGGTGACTGGAGGAAGACTTATGTCTACCAAATGGGGGGTCTGCATGGCTGTGAGAATGAGGGAGTGAAGAGACCATGCAAATTTTTGCTCAGCAGTTAGTTTTCCTGGAAAGCAATCTGAAGAAGAAAGTGATGGAAGTGGGTCATAATGTATATTACAGGTTAGCAATTAGAGGCCCTGGAGTCAAATCAGGCTCAATGAGAAGAGCCTTCTGGCTCCCGCCATTGCCATCCTAGAGTGGAGAAGGAGAAATTGGTAAGGTCAGAATTTGACATTACTCCCCCACCCTTTCCCCCCCTCCCCTAGGTTGGCAACTTAGGGATCAGCTACATGTGGTGACAAGAGCTCCATGAACAGAGCTTTCAGCTATATTTTGTCTCCAAAAAACAAGGCATACAGGTGTGTGATGGAGTAAACCATGTGGAGGTTAAAGAGTTTCCTTCACAGTTTTCCTAACCTGAAACAGCAAATAGCAGTTCTCCAGGGTCTTAAAGTCCTCTTTCCTCAGGTCTTTGGCCAAGTTGCCTGATTTTTCGAGAAAAAATGTTGGAAATTCTGTTCCCTGAAATTCCAGCACCTTGTATTGCTGAGCTCTGAGGGGGCCAGAAGGCACTTTTTTGTGGGCCTGATTAGGACCAAAGGTTTCCAGTTGCTGACTCCTTGTATACGTTATGAAGCACACTTTAAACTGAAAGCCAGTAGATTGAAGCTTGAAGAAAGCTAGAACTTGGCCTGAGCTTTGGTAACACAGCAGTGCAGGAGCAATCCTTATAGCCCCTGTTTAATTCTTTTTGTCTCTTTCACACTTGCAAAGGGTAGAAAACGGCCAAGGGTTAAATGTTGGGTCAGCATCTGTGTGTGTATGCAGAAGAGATGTATATAACCCTACCCATTATATAGGGGTGTGTTTGTCAAATTGATGCCCTAACTGTCTTTAAACAAACGTGGGGGCCACCCAGTGAGTGTTGTTGTTAGAATTAGGATCGGGGAAACCAGTCCTGCTCAGCCATGAAGCTCACTGGTGACCTTGGGCCAATTCCTCTCTCTCAGCCTAGCCCACCTCAGGGGGTTGCTGTGAGGGTAAAACAGAGGAGTGGAGACTGACGTATGTCCCCCTAGCTCCCTGGAGTAAAGGCAAGATAAAATGTATATTTATTTAGATAATTATACCATGTTCTTCTCCCTAATGGCTTACATTGTCCTCCCCCTTTCCATTTAATTCTCACAACCCTGTGAGGTCAGTTAGTTTGAGAGAGAGTAAACTGACTCAAGATCACCCAACAAGCTTCCCTGGCAGAGTGGGGATTTGAACCTGGGTCTCCCAGAACCTACTTTGGCCATTACACCATGGTGGCAATAGATAAATTGCTGCACTGAGACTTGAACCAGGGACTTTGCTGTGGGTTGAGGGAGAAGATAGCTTAGAAAGTGCGAGTCGGGCCCTGCAGTTGTGAGGAAGCAAGTCGTGAGGAAGGCCTTGAGTGGTTGGGCAGAGAAGAGAGGCTGTTCCAGGCATGAGGGAGCAGTCTGGCAGAAGGGACAATGAGCCAGGAATGGCAAGGCCATAGAAAGCAGTGGAGGCAGGAGAGGAGATGTGCAAATTGGTTACCTAGATAGCATTTTAGAGCATAAACCCTGTTCAGCATGAGCAGGGATGGCAAGAATTCATTCAAATTACTGCCAACCATCCTGAGTTAGGAGACCTGTTCACATTTTACAGTTTATGCACATACAACTAGCATGAACATGTGTACATCTGTAAGGAACAGCCGATGCACATTTGCTTGACGAATGAAACCAGGGACCAGTACCTGGGTAAATGTGTGCTTCAGCTGTGTATGCGTTCAGTGTGATGTGAGAATTACTCAATGCACATATAAAGAAAAATCAAATGTGACTTCACTGAATGTGGATTATTCACTGTAACTTGTGAACAGGGCTACTGGGAGAGGGGGTTGACCTTTTCAGACAGGGCGTGCTTGTTTGGGGGAGAGGCAATCAGGAGGAAGATGCCACTGTCCCTAAGAATTGCCCCACAGGCACCTGGTTAGCCTCCCCAGGAGAACCATGCACAATGAGCCTTTCTGTCACGTTCAGCTCCCTCTTGGAGACCTGTAGGGCCTACAGTGATGCCTTTCCCTTGTCTGCTTGCTCCTGTTTCTCCTCTCTGCACAACTTGTCAGTTCTCGGTCTTGCCTCCTCCTGCGTCGCTCCTGGTTCTTCTCACTGTACAACTTGTCAATCCTCGGTTTTGCCTCCTGTGATTGAGGAGATGAAGAACGTGAGCCTCCTGGGCAGAGACTGAGTTGCTTTGTTCTGTGCAGCGCCTGGCATGATGTTGAACAGGAAGAAATGATGAGTCCCAGCAGAGCTGGCAAACAGACCTGGCTTGAAGCAAAGCCAACCCCTGAACCTGCCCAAGGGGTTGGTAGTACCCTTTAAAAATCTTGCTTGCCCTTTGAAACTGTGAGGAAGGTCACAAATAGCTATTTTTTTCCTGCCATGATGGGTGTGAAGTGCTTTGAACCCTCCAGAAGTGCTATACAAATGTAAAATATGACACCCGGTTTACAGAGTGACAAACTAAAGCCACCCAGCCAATGTTCCAGCTGAGCTGGTGTTTGAATCCCGATTTCGCAGGTTCACATCTGCTAGGCCATAATGAGAGAGGGTGGGATGGGCAGGGGGGACAGCCCACAGTATGAACTGTGCTTATGTCTTCCTCAGCTATGTTTCTGGGGAAGATTAGGGACAGGAGGTGTTGTGACACAAGGAAGAGCCACGCTGGCAACAGAAGCTAGGCTGAATTGACCCTCCATGAGGAAGTAGGGAAGGTGTTGCTCGAGGAAGCCAGTTGCCCCAAAGAAGGGAAAGGGAAGTACGAGGGAGGGTGGAGCTGGGCTGGCTTCTGGCAGCTTCAGTTTCCTAACCGGTTGAACCTCATGCCTCCTCCATGACGGTGCTTGCTCTCCCCATCCACCCACAAACTTAATTTCAGGCTCTGGCTTCCTCTGACTCTTCTTCCTCTGGAACACCCCAGTGCTGTTCCAGAGCCAATGTTTTTGCTTGGAGGGGTGGCAGGAAGAATTTAATATTTACTATCGTTATCATCTCTGATTACATTATCTACATCTGTAGTAAGTTAGCAGGAAGTGTCTGTGGGTGTCCTCAAGTCACCTGATCCCATGAGTCCTTGCTCTGAGCTTCTCTTCCCTGCCACCGTTCCTCTCCCTCCAAGGCAGCGCTTCTGTGCTGTAGAACCCAGGAGTTCCAGTTCACTGTGTCTCTTGCCAGCTTGGAACTCTGGTGGGTCAAGAGTCGGTCTCTGCCCGTAGACTATCATCTTCTTCCAAAACACCTCAGGGATTTCACTTGCCACAAAGACCCCTATGCCTTTCCATTTTTGGCCATGTTCTTGGAACCATGAGTTCCAGTTGCCACCAACCTGCATCCCATTACTGTTCCTTTCCCCATGTATCACTATCATTTCTGGACTCTCCTCCCAGAGGACTCTTGAGGTTCCAATTCTGTGTGATGTTTGATGGACATTTCTTCTTTCTCTGCAGAACCAGGGGTTAAACTCCCCTCACCGCTACCTGTTCCTTCCTGAGGAGTCCCTGGGGGCCCCTCCCCACCCAACTTGGCATGATGATGTGCGAAGTGATGCCGACCATCAATGAGGACAACCGCCGCGGCTCAGCCTACGGAGCCGACGATGCCAACTTTGAGCAGCTCATGGTTAACATGCTGAATGAGCGTGAGAGGTTGCTGGAGACACTGCGTGACACACAGGAAAGCCTGGCCACCTCACAGCTCCGCCTACGTGAACTGGGCCATGAGAAGGAGTCTCTCCAGCGTCAGCTCAACATTGCCCTCCCTCAGGTCAGGACTGGGGCAGTGGGGAGGAGCTAGCTGGTGGCAGGGGTGCCAGTTTGAACTTGGTAGTTTGAGGGTTCTGGGATGCATTTTGTGTTGTGCAGAGGGCTTCTCTTCCAGAGGAGATGGCTGTTTCTCTGGCACAGCATCAGAGAAACCCATGCTTGCATTGCCCCGTGAGAGATATGAATTGCTCTGTCCACAGTTGACACGTGTGAGAAGCAATGAAAAAGGGGGATTTCTGGACTGTGGGGAAGTAATGGCAATTGCTTTGTCATGCTGCACTGTTGCACATGCACGGTGGAGGAAAGCAGAAGGAGCAGTAGCAACAGTGGACAGAGCAAGAATAGGTGTGTGTGACTCCATTCTTGGCTGTTCCTACCCTGGTATTGCTATAGCCAGGCTATGTTTTCAAGCCCCTGTGTAGTTGTGACCCTGGGCTTCTGGTTGATATGTGTGTGTCTTAGGAGTGGGTTTTCCCCCCCCTCTGTGCTGGAGCAAATGAGTAATTGGTGGGGTTATTTTTATACTGTGGGGGAAGGGTTAATCTTCCTCATTGCCCCAGCAACACAGCCACAATCAACCCCCTTCCCTGGCAGTTCTTAAAAATTATTAAAGATGTCAGGAGACCTGATCATGAGTCTCCTGCATCTCTTCTAGTTGCACCTTTAGTCCAGCGTTTAAGGGAGAACTTTGCTGTCGTAGCTGTCATGCAGAACGAATGGGACTAATGCCGTCTCCTTCACTTTGCATGGTAATTTTTGACACCAAAGCATAGATGGGACTGGAACAAACCAGGTCACCTGAGTGATACCTTGTCTGCAGTTTTTGTCAAATCCCCCTTCCGCCAGTCCACCCGCCCCTGATTTCATGCTCATCAATGTGAGAAGAAACCTTATTACTCACAAATCACAAGTTATTTTTAATATCCTTTGGACACTGGCAACTTGTACATTGAGATATATGCTATAGACATAGGAGGGAGAATTGCATGGAATCTTGTATGGCCCTGAAATACTGGCATGTCGTCTTGAGGGTAGGTGGTCCCTCACCTTTTCACAGCATTGGGGGTGGGTGGGAGAACTAAGCGTGGCCAATGGTGTTTTTCCCAGTTAGCAAACAAAGTTGGACAGGGAGGAAATCACTGTGGCTGACTTGCAGCAAAGCTCGTCTCTTGCACAGATGCAAGATTTTCCCCCCCTTTGCCTGTGTAATTGTGGAATCATTTTAAAGGTGTTTCTTTAAGGTTGCCAGCTTCAGTCAGAAAAAGTGGGTTAATCTGAGTGGACAAATCTGAATTGTGGGAATGTGGCTAAGGGTTGAAGGCAGGCTTCTTGAGGCTGTTTTGCTCCTGGCATTTTACTGTAATAAGGAATGTAAATGAAAATATCAAAGATGGGCTTTCCATCGAACAAGTAGCAGTAGCTTTAGGGCCAAACTATACATGGAGAATTTCTGAGCAGTTCTGCCAACGTTTTCTTCCAAGTTAAAAAGTAGTGATGATGGGTCCTTCCCATTTCTGTTGGAGAATTAAGGGGAAAGATTCAAAAAGCATCCCACCACCACCACCAGGTTAACATCCTGGATCCAAATCCTCGCCTGGACTGCTTTCTTTTAATGTAAAAGAAAACATTGAGTGATTCAGTATATCAAATCATTTGCTCCCCATTTAACTTACAATTTAGTAATTTCATATTCCTTTAAAAAGGAACTGATATTGAAATTGTAATTATATACAAGTGGATTGCCTTGACCTGGTTAGCCCAGGCAAGCCCGATCTCATCAGATCTCAGAAAGTAAGCAGGGTTGGCCATGGTTAGTAATTGGATGGGAGACCTCCAAAGAAGACCAGGATTGTAGAGGCAGGCAATGTGGCACCTCTGTTAGTCTCTTGCCATGAAAACCCCACCAGGGGTCACCATAAGTCAGCTATGACTTGACAGCACTTTCCACCACCACAAATGGATTAGATGCTAGTCAGTGGATGAACTAAAAATTCTTTAAACCAGTTGGAAGCTTTCCAGTGTTTTTATACACGAATCAGGCAAAGGAAAGAATTTACATTCTTTTTTTAAAAAAAGTTCATTAAAAAAGCAAGTAAGCTCCTCACCACCACTTCAAGGTCATCCCCAATACAGCAAATCTCTCCTATCTACCTTTCATAGCCAGCTTTTGTTGTTGTTGGAGAAGGTGGTTTAAAAACGCTATGGATTAAAAAAAGTAAATAAGTGCAGATTGCATTTCAATCCTGCTTTTCTTCCATTGAGATCAGGGCAGCCCTGTGAGGTAGGCCATGCATTCCAAAATTAGATTGACTGGACCAAAATCACCCAGGTTGCATTCAGATGTCACATGAGTCTGAATATGCAGAAGCCCAGACTATATCCAGCCTGCTTTTTCATGACATCTTTCTCAATTCTCATTTAACAGTGGTATGCCCTGTTCCACCACCTCGTTCAGTTGTATATCTTGACTCAGTCTCATTATACTGAATCTGTATATCTGTACAACTTTGGATATAATCACCATGGACAAGTTGCGCTGCGTTTTAAAAATGTAATAGTTTTAGTAATGATGAAATTATTCAAATATCTAAAGAAACCGCCCAGTTTCTTGGAATGTGGGCTGCGTTGGGTGCCTTTGAGAGCAGTGCCTAGAAGATCCACTGGTGGCATGTCAAAGATCCAAAAATAGCATGTCAAAAAGCCAGAAGTGGCTCCTGAGCCCCTGAGTGAGTATCACCACTATAGTACTAAGGAGGATGTTGCTCCCTATATCCCTGAAGAACCCTGTATGAGTCTGAGTACCCACTCATATTTGGGTAGGACCTCTGGAAACACAGCAGTGCAATCTGAAGTTACTGCTTCAAGAGTATGAATAATATCTGTTGTGGCATTGTGGGTTAAACACTGTGGGGCAGTATGCCAAAAGTCTGCAAAGTCCCAAAGGATTTGAAAAGGGAATATGGAACAACTACAATTTACTTTGAGTCTAAGACCAGAACAGGAGGCAGAGATGACTAGCCTTTAAAAAGCAGGAGAAATACATCCCATCTGCATTTAATCTTAGACTACCCACCCAAAAAACCCACTTGACATAAGGATTAAGCAGACAAAAAAAGAGAAGACCTTAGAAGGACAGGAGAACTGCATGGTGACAGTTGTGCCCTGGGCCACAGTCAAATGTGGAACTCAGCTGCTTGGTTAGAGTTTTGTGGAGGTGAAATTGGCTCCCCCACCCTCCCTGCTCCTTGCTTCCAAGTAAGTTCTAAACCCCCCTGAGTATGAAGAGAAGCTCCTGAAAATGTGTTGGCAGTTTTTGCTAAAAATAAGCTTGAGACAATCTGGATGGCTGGGGGTGATAGTACAGAAGCGCACGTTTGCATGTATGTGTTTTTTAAATTGCTTTTTATCAAATTATACACTTTAAAAACCCTGCAAAATAAACTAAGGTCTCCACATTTATTTCTGGGTTGACTTCTCTGTATGTTCTTATATATAGCTATACAAATCAAGTGCAGTGTTTCACAGAAATTCTTTTGTTCTTTGATCCTTATGGGACAGATTTGAGGATTTTGTAGCACAAATGAAGATTATTGAATACTGTGAACTCTTGCTGGATAACTTATTTTCAAGGGGTAATGGATGATTGGACCTGCCCCCTGACGTTCTTAAGTGATTAGATGCAAAGTCAGTGGTGTAACTGGGGCTTGGCAAGAAGGGCATTTTCCCCATGCACAGCCTGGATTGGACACAGATGGAGTTTCCTTGGAGGAGACCCTGTTGCACCACAGCACTGCCAGCACACCCAAATGTAAATGCAAGTGACTCTGACGGGGGTCAGAAATAGGGTACCGCTCCCTTGGGGGAGCCCTGAGAGGGTTGCAGCACAGCTGGATCACCTGACTGTATGCAGGAAGTGACGTCATGACTTTGGTGGCCGGATGGGATTGCCCTCTGCATCAACACTTGCCCTTGGCTTCCTACCCCAGGGTCTGATTATGTTGCTTCCCAATGTAAACAGATTGTATTCTGATCCTAACTGTACTCTGTTGCTGAGAATTAGCTATTTTTTCGCCCTGCCAGAAGATAGGTTTGGCATGAAACTCAATACTGTACCTCTACACCAGAACTGAAAAGAGAAGGCGTGCCAACAAAGAAAAATGCAAAAAGATATCCATGAACTTGAGATTGCTAGCAACAAAGAGAAATTCAGCCATAACAAATGGAAAATGGCACAGATACTGAATAACCACATATACAAGTATAAAGATGAGAGTGATCTGGTTAGAGAACCACTGGAGGAACTTGAAGTTATAACCAGTGCTTTTTTTCTGGGAAAAGAGGTGGTGGAACTCAGGACCGCACAATGACGTCACTTTGGGTTAGCTGGAACAAGGGGGGAGTTTTTTAAAGTTTAAATCGCCCTCGGTGAAAATGGTCACATGGCCGGTGGCCCCGCCCCCTGATCTCCACTCCAGCGGCACGGAGGGCAATCTAAACACCCCTCTGTCTGGAGATCAGGGGGCGGGGCCACCGGCCATGTGACCATTTTCAAGAGGTGATGGAACTCTGTTCCACCGCGTTCCCACTGAAAAAAAGCCCTGGTTATAACAGTTGATTATACAATTGGAATCAGAGATCTGGTCTATGCATGCGGCAAAACGAGAGGATGGAACGGATCTTTCCACTTCACATGGCTGAGAGACTGCATGTTTTAAAAACTCTGCTACCTAACCTCCACACCCCAGCACAGCAGGAAACAAGTGTAGCAAGTTGCAGGCTGTGCTATTTTCTCCCTGATGTGCTGAAGGGGCAGTTGTTTGCAGGAAAGTTTTTCTTAGAGGAGCATTCAAAAATGATGTCTCCACATCCAGACTGAAATCGTGCAGTCTACTCTACTAGTACCTTATTCTACCATGTATGTCGATTTTGTTTAAATCACTGCAATGCTGGGGCACAAAGGACCCTGGCTAAGGTTACTAACCTAAATGTGGAGCCCGGGATGGTCCCAGTATTACATCTGATCTCCAATAGTCAGTTTCCCTGGAGAAAATGGTAGCTTTGGAGGACACACCCTATAGCATCAGTCAGGTCTCTGCTGAGCTCCCTTCCCTCCCTAAACTACGCCCTCTCCATGCACAACCCCAAATCTCCAGGAATTTCCCAAGCCTAAGTTGGCAACACTGGCAGGAATTAAAGACAGAAGCATCATTTTCATGATGAAAGAAAGTCAGGCAGAAACGTACATTTTAATAATGTGTGATTCCAAGCTGGGTAACAGTGATTTGGTAAGCATAAATTTGCATCAGGATAAGGACAGTTGCTATACTCAATTACTGATGAGGAGTTAGAGCATATTTCATGTGAAGAAAGGCTAAAGAGTCTGCCGTCTTTCCATTTAGAAAAAAGTCGACTAAAGAGGGACATGATAGTCTTATAAAATTATCCATGGTTGGCAAAAAGTGGATAGAGAGAATTTTTTTTCTCCTCCCGTAACACTAGAACTCGGAGGGCATCCAATTAAATTTATGGGCAATAGATTCAGGATGGACAACAGGAAATACTTCTTTACTCAATGAGTAATTAAATTGTGGAATTTAATTGCCAATGGACATCCATGAACATGGATCGCTTTAAAGGAGTTTAGATAGATTTGTCGAGCGTGGTCGGTCCATCGATGGCTATTAGCCATGGTGACTAAATGGAGCCTCTGTATTTAGAGGCAGTAAACCTCTAAATATCACTGCTGGAATGCAACATCAAGGGAAGGCCTTGGTCTCTATGTCCTGTTAGATGACCCTGTGGGGCAACTGATTGGCCATTGTGTGAAACATGATGCTGGGCTAGATGGACCATCGGTCTGATCCAGCAGGGCTCTTCTTATAATCTTACTGTGTCTTGGATCGTTCACATGCAAAAGATAAGAGGAGAAGCAAAGCTTGATTTAATCTTAAGTGAAGACAAGATATAAACGTTGTTGAATTGCTTGAAACCAGTGACCACAATGCTACCAAATTAAGCAGGAGAAAAATTGCCCAGAAAGTCCGACGCAGTAATTTAATTTCAAAAGAAGAAATTTCTCAAGAGAGAGGATTGGTTCAAAGGAAGCTGGAAGTACAATTGACAGAAGACTTGTATCTCTTAAGGAAGCTTGGAGGTTGTTTTAAACCAACACAGATTAGAAAAAATAGTACAAACAAGGCCTGAAGGATGCCAGTGTGGTTAAATAGCAGAGGCTAGTGCAGGCAAGAGGATTTCCTTTAAAAATCCAAATGAAGAAAAGAAAGAAACACACACTCTCCAGCAAATCCAAATATAAATTTAGAAATAAAAGCAAAGAAGGAATTTGAACAGCAAGTTGCTAAAGATATCAAAAGAACATTTAGTAGTTCTTGATGTACATCAGAAGCAGGAAAGTGCTGTAGCAGTTGTTTAAAGGAGTACTGAGGAAAGATGATTACACACAGGGACTCCCTTATGAACAAATGATCACTATGGTCATTTCCTGAGGCTCTGCTTTGGATGCCTCTGCCTTTTGAGATGAGGCAGGTGGTAACTAGAGATGGGCACAAACCGGAAAAAACCCGAATCATGCGGTTTGTGGTTTGTCGCATTTCACGAACCAAGAACTTTCACAAACCTGCCCCCAGTTCGTGAACTGGTTCATTTGGTTCATGAAAACGTCACATCCAGGTCAGCAAATTGTCACTTCCGGGTCAGCAGAAGGCCACTTCCAGGTCAGCAGAAGGACTGCAGGCAGCCCATCCCCTGTTGCCTAGGAAACTGATTGATCGGCGCCAGGCTGTCTGCAGTGACAAACCAAAAAATGCACTAGCCTAAAGTTTGTGGCGGTTCGTCAGAAATGGGCTCTGATGAACTGCTGGGCCGTCGTCACACGGGCATCTCTTCCGTTAAATTTACAGCATATAGCGTCCTACCTAAATTTTGTAAAATAAATAAAAAACAATTGATATCTTTGCATCAGTCTTTAATGTAGAAGATAGGGAGATGCTCATAGTGTTGGGGAGGGGTCATGTTTGAAAGCAATGGTTTAGTTCAGAGATAATGTAAAAACATAGTTATTTTAATTGCAGCTAGTTGGGCTCACAGAAGATCATTCAAAGCCTGGTTTGGCTCAACAAATAGAGGTTTTATTGCCTCTGTTCTCTCCCACTCAAGACCCAGCCAATATCCTAGTCTGCACTGAAAGTGACGGAAGCACCAGGCAACAAGCTTAGTATAACCGCATTTGTATGTCATGTCAAACCATACTTTTGAATAACTGTGATTGACCAATCTACTTCAAACCATGGTTTCAGATTCTGGTTTAGGGTTGCCAGCCTCCAGGTAGTGGCTGGAGATCTCCCGGAATTACAACTGGTCTCCAGGCCACAGAGATCAGTTCACCTGGAGAAAATGGCTACTTTGGGGGGTGGACTGTATGGAATTATGCCATGCCAAGGTATTTTCCTTCCCCAAACCCCACTTTCTCCAGGTTTCTCCAGGTTTCACACCCCCCACCCCAGATCTCCAGGAATTTCCCAGCTTGGAGCTGGCAACTCTGTTCTGGTTTGATATACCTGAAGTAACTGTAATTTGTGGAGTGACCATGTTCTGATGCTCTCACTAACCATAGTTCACCTAATTAAAGCATGATTTCATGGCATGACTGAACTGCACCACTGTGTCAAATGGAAAGGACAAAGAATGAGGAATCAGTGCACCAGTTAAGAAGGAACAGGTTATGTGGGGCCAGATAGCATTCACTCAACCCAAGAGGGTTCTTTTTTAAAAGAATTCAGATGGGAAATTGTCAGTGTTCAAACAAAAACTATTCAACATTGCTATAGTCAGCCTCCTATTGAAGTTCTGGAAGGAACCAGTGTAACACTGATCTCCCAAACAGAAAAGGACAGGAGTGGAGAGAGCCCAGGAAATTACTGGTCTAACTTCTGTTTCATGAGTACAAGCTGTTTTATACTAAGTCAGACCACTGTTCATCAAGGTCTGGTAGTGTCTTCTCTGACTGGCAGCGGTTTTGTAGATTCTCAGGAAGAGATGTCGCACCTTACTTACTATGTGACCCTTTTAGCTGGAGATGCCAGGGATTGAACTTGGGCCCTTCTATATGCAAAGCAGATGCTTTATCACTGAACCATGGCCCTACCCCAAGGATGGGCAGCTTCTTCAGTCCATTGGTTCACTTTGTTCAATGGGACTAGAATGGACATTCCCTCTCACCATCCCTCACTACCACAGTGCCATAGTACCATCCCACCAAAGGTCCAAGATAGCCTTGAGAATACGGGTCTGGTAAACTGGTAATCTTGTCCCAGGTAAACTGATAGAATGGAAATGAAATATACTGATCTGAGATATGCTGCCGACGCAGCATATCTCAGATACTGGCTACCTCTCCTAAACCTTTCTTATGAGTTTGTTGCCATCATCAGTTTTGGCAAAACAGTGTTGTACTACTCTGGAGCTTAACTTTATTTATCAAAACAGTTTTCATGTTCTTCAGATTTGGAAAGTTACAGAACATCTGCTTGACTAAGTACCATTCCATGAGTGGAAATCCAGATTTATTATTTGGCTCTAAATTCAAGCCTGGAGGACCGCCACCCCCCATCAACACTGCAGTGCTGGGTGGGGGAAGGTCAAGTCCCTCACTGTTTTCCCTCATTAAAATGGCCTCCTTTGGCACCTTAAACTCTAAATTACTTGCCAGGAATTTAAACCACAGAACAAATGTCTCAGATGTACTTTGGCCATAACACTTCCTTCCAGGGTTGCCAAACCCCAAGTGGGGCCTGGAGATCTCCCAGAATTATAACTGATCTTCAGATTACAGAGATCAGTTAGAAAATGGCTGCTTTGAAGGTTGGTCTCCATGACATTATAACCTACTGAGCTCCAGTCCCTCCCTAAACCTCATTCTCCCAAGGCTCAAACCCCACCCCCAATCTCCAGCTATTTCCCAACCCTATTTCCTTCCTTTATGTATGGCAATCCTACTTCCTTCCTTTAGGCACCTTCTGTGTTCATTTCTGGACAATCATAGGCTGCCAGTACAAAGTGTTTCTTAGGGTGAAAACAGACCAAAGTAACTTGAGCATTGAGTAGGATTGCCAGGTCCCCCGGGCTTGAAAGAAGGGGACAGGGGAGTTGCGGGCTGTGTATGCGCTCTGGAGGGACTTACTTCGGAAGCAAGGGGTTGTACGTGGAGATGATTTGATAAAAATCAGCCCCAATCACTAGATTGATGATGTAATTCTGGGAGCTTTCCAGGCCCCACCTGGAGGTTGGCAACCCTAATTCATGTCAGCCCCCCTCCTTTGTACAGATGTCCAGACTTTCAACTGAAACCAATTGAGGAGTCATCACTTCTTTATACTTCCAAAAGAAGCCTTCTGTTCAGAGCACTGATTGGTTGGCCATTGTAAGAAAGAGTGAGCCACCTTCCCATCCTGCACACGGATTGGCTGGCTGTTGTGACAATCACACTTTCCTTCACCCTGAGCAAGGTTGTTCCCCCTCTGTCCTGAAAAGCAGTATATAAATCGAATGTTGTTGTTGTTACTCCCCCCAAAGGAAAACAGAACGGCTTAAAAATACAATGAAAAACATGTTTAAATGGTAACTATACCAGACTCCTGAATTTACAAAGGTGAGGGTTTTTAATGAGAAAGAACAAAAGCTTGTCCAAAGAATAGAAGAGGGGAAGGCAAAAGCATGCACTGAAGTGAGGCAGTAGAAAAGTAGAGGCAAGAGAAAGAACTTGGGCCACTGCCGATAAATCCACACCTGATCCTGGAGGGAGATACACCTATCTTTACCCTTAATGTCTTGAAAACAAAACTTTATGAATAAGGCCTGAAGGATCTGAGCACGTTCAGACTTGGATAAAGATTAAACTTTGACTGAAATAAGGGGTGGTGGTGATTTTGTTGGAGTTTTGTAGCACTCCTTCCTCTGCCCTACTCTAAAAATAATGGCCGTTGGAAATTAGTGGAAGAGATTGGTTCTCCTGCATGGAGGGATGATTTGCTCCTTACCTGGTTGTTTGCTGCCCCTTCAGGACAGATCTTTCTGCCTCTTCAGAACTGCTCTTTAAAAGAGATTGTTGCCTAATTTTACATGTAAACACCATTCACAATTGGCATTTTTCATATGTATCCTGCAGGTAGAGCAACAAACAGTTGGTTTAAGATGAAGGGGATTCTATTTAGATTAAAATGTTAGCATTCTGAACTGTAAGAAAGCATACAGACATACATGATTTGAGCAGTGGGGCTGCTAGCAAAAGGCATTCACTCATGTTTTATTCAAACAGACAACCATCACTCCAGGATCCAGCTCTGGAAAAACTGGTTCTGCTTGTTTGTAGTAGAAGTTAGCTGTGTACAACACTGGTTGACTGACTCTTATGATGTTACAATACTCACCTCCCCCAGGCAGTTATTCAGCCTTTTAAAAGAGGGTTTTTTTGGGAGTAAGGCAATGCATAAATGTTCAATTGAATGCAATAACAAGTGGTGTTTAACTGAAGAGCTGACAGCGTGCCTGAATTATGTGTGTGTGTGTGCGAGCGTGTGCACACACAAATCATTGTTTGGTATGTCTGTTAAATGCATTATGAAGGCAGGAGAAAGGTAGTCTCACCCTGTGGAAGAAAAATCCACAGAGTCTCCTTTGTTAAGGTACTTTTTACACACTCTAAGAGAACTTAGCAGAGCAAGCAACCAATTGCCTAAGATGCTTATAGAATCACTATGCTAGGGATTTTCAAGAAAAAACTGTAACAGGCGCCAGCAAGGCATGTTGTAGGACAGGATCATGATATGTGATGTTCATACAGTGCACTGGACTCAGAGAGTACAAGGTCCTTTGATTGTATAACAAAGTTGATCCAATAAGAGATAATCACCTGATTTTCTTTGTCTCAAACTTTCCAGCATATCTGGATCTTTTGTTTCTATTTGGAACCGGGTAATGTATATGTGTTGATAACACTGGAATTCTAATTGTTGTGATACTATGTTACGGGCTGTTCAACTGATGGATCATATTAGTAGCATCAAAATCACCTTTGGAGAGAGATGGGAGGAGCAAGGTTGACCAAGACCGTATTTTATTTTAGTGATACCCAAGATTGACAGATTAAAAGTGTGTTGTCTTGCAGGCTGGGATTAAAGGTAGATCCTGGAAAGATTGAAAACACATAGTCACTGTTAGATTTTTAAAAAAAAAAAACATATAAGCTGCTTAATTTTTTTCTTGATTGAAAAAGCAGGGTACAAATTCCAAAATAAGAATAAGCCAAACCCGAACCACTGTATAAAGCACAAACGTTATCCAAATGGCACTCTATCTCCATCTAATGGATAGACCTCATATTGTCCCAAATAGAAATTCCACTGCAGCCAAAGTTAAGTTCACATGATGCTTTTCAAAAGGCCACATTCCCTCTTGTCCCTGGCATTTTCAAGGTGCAGAATAGAGTGATTCATAGAATCATAGAGTTGGAAGGACCTCCAGGGTCAAACCAAGCAAAAAATGCTTAAGCACTCTATTCAGATGTAATTAAAATGAGGCAGAAATGCTGCTATATAAGACTAGCACAGGGTTGCACATTTAGATCACTGTTCTATAGCCATGATTAGGTATGTTTCACACTCACAGGTTAACGCGCCATTTCCGAGAAGTTGCCACGATCGCAACAGATTTGGCTTGGCCCCCGTGCGTTTCACACTGTCTGAGAAGTTTTGAATTGGTGTCTTGCATTTTGTTTCACACTCGCTTCGAAGCCCCGGTTTTGTTGCGGGCTTTGTGGGCTTTGGAATTCATGTCACCCACTTTTTTTTTTTAAGTTTGCATATGCATTGTAATGTTGTGACGTTACCACGTGAAACCCCACACCTCTTTATACGCATCAGTACTGCAGCCATTTTCACACCCTAACTTTTCACATTTGATAATAGCACCGAGGGGTGTTGAGAACAGATTGTCCCCGCCCAGCAGATTTTCCAGCCACCATTGGTCTCATGCGATCACATGAACTCTGAACAAGTGGAGTATGGTGATCTTTTTGGAGAAAGACTCCCCATGTTTGTTCGAACGCCATATAGGTGCCTCCCTGAGTTTGTTGTGATCAGTTTCAAAAGATTTCAGTAAAGCAGCCTTGGGAAAGCCCAGGAGGTGCACAGAAGCGCCGCATTGCTGTCTTCCCAACAGCATCCAAAATAGGGGGAAACAACCTAGGAGTAAGTCACCCCTAGTTGCTGACCAGGAGTTGCTTCCCAAAGGATCAGAGCACACAGCACTGTTCCCTGCAATATCAAAGCCAGGAGATGTACAGCATCTCTTCTGCATCAGCTGCTTCTCTTTACCTCCACCAACCAAGAAATGGTCAAAAAATTTTCTCCAGCTTCTGGCTCTATTAGAAAAGGATTGGAGGTGCATCTTGGGGTCCCCCATATCCTCAGCCATTTTGTTCCCGAGTCAGCTCAGCTCACAGTCCTCTGCCATAGAGTTGGAAGCAGTTATGAGCCAAAAGTCTAGCTTAAATTCCCTAAATGCCTACATTTTAATTGGAAAGCTCCATTGGCAAAATAATTAAATTTCATCCTGCATCCAAGGGTGAAAATAACTTTCAAAAAACCAGCATTGGCTCACAAATCTCGAAGCAGATAATGGGCCCGTTGGCCACTTCCTTCCTACCATGCCGTGCCTGCTTACTTTCATCCCTGCCTGCAACCCTCACCCCTGGGGCAAGCACACATTCGCTAAATTTTACCATTGAAAATGCAGAGTTTTGCCAGCTTATACATGGTGAGGAGATTAGAGGGGGAAGCAGACATATCCAGCCACTTGGGGTGGAGTGGAGGTGACTTCTTGGACAATGAAGTTGTCGGTGATTTGATACACGGTTAAGAGCATCAGCATGGTGGGGCAAAGAATCCTTTGACTGTCCCCATCACAAGCATCTGTCCTCTCCTTTAGGAATTTGCTGCACTTACTAAGGAGCTGAACTTGTGTCGGGAACAGCTGTCTGAGCGCGAGGAGGAGATCTCCGAATTGAAGGCTGAACGTAACAACACACGGGTGAGCGGAGCAAGGGTCCAGTAGAGTTACCCCTCCACTTACCTGATAATGCAAATGTGCCAATGCTTTATGCCACACTGGCCAGGGCTTAGTTCTGGTTTTGCCAACATATTCTTGGGCTAATCCACATCAAGCCCTTAGCCAGAGGATAGAAGCTAGTCTTGGACTTGGATTATGGTGATAGCTATAAATCTGTGTATGTTGCTATCTTTAGGTTTCTGTTCTCTGATCTTCCTGGAGTTGTGGCAATGTATGAGATAATTTTTAATTCACTCTTCAGTCTTCACACCACAGCAGGGCCTTGGAAACAAAGATCTAATTTGGACTTTAGGGCTGCGATCCTAAGTATACTTAGTAACAAATACTACCATTCTTCCGAGTGTGTTTTTATTTCATTTATACTCCACTTTTTCCCCCAGTGGGTATCCAACGTGGCTTACAACTTCCCCCCCTTCCTCCCATTTTATCCTCACAAGGTAGGTTAGGCTGAGTGCAGGTTAGGTTGAGTGTATGTGACTGTCCCAAAGTCACCTGACAAACTTTCATGGCAGAGTGGGGATTTGAACCTGTTTCTTTCAGATCCTAGTCTAACCATTACATCACACTGGCTGTCCACCTCTCTTCATGCTGAAGATCTTTGTGGATCGATAAAAAACCCTGCAGTGTCTTGGGACTCAATCACCTGGCCTTATCAGCATGCACTTCTGAAATTGGGGTGCCTTGATGAGACATTTGTGTGTGGGCATGTCGCTCACAGTGCCATCCTAAACAGAGTCACTCCTTTCTATGTCCTTTGTAAGTCAATGGACATAGAAAGGAGTGACTCTGTTTAGGATGGCACAGTCAGCGTCTTTCTGTCCTTTGGGATGCTTTATGTCTGAAAGATTTAGTTGGTCTGCCTGTCTCCTGGTCGAGCCCCTAATGGAGATATGCATCCTCTGTGGTAAGAAAGTGGTGCCTTCTATCACTGTTCTCTGAATTTTAACACGTCTCTATAATGCATATATTCATTATTTTGTTTTTGCTTGTTAGATTTCATTAGTGATTTATTATTTTAATGTTTTTCAAGGTTGCCCCCCGCAGCTACAGTGTGAGCACTCCTTCCTTCCCCATTTTCCTGATAATAACTTAGGTTTGCTAGCATTCCTGTTCTGGCAGGAAACCTTCCATTGGCAAACTCTGTTGTTTGCCGCCACTCGCAAGAGGCAGCAGGAGAATTTTTTTGTTTGGTAAAACCTGCACCCATGCATCATGACATCACTTCTGGGGGAAACCTGGAAGTGAGGTAACATAGTTCTAGGAATTGTCAGAAACTTCTGGTGATTCCTAAAGTAATGTCACATCACTTCTGGTTTTCCCTGGAAATACTGTCGTGATGCCCCATCGTGTCCCTGCTCACAAGCTCCTGGCATGGCCTGGCAACCCTAAGCCCACCATTGCATGAGTTGGTAAAGTTCTCTTGCTCTTGGACTTGCTTGTGCATTCCCCAGAATTTTATGATTGGTGCAAGTGGCCAGTTGGAAGATAGCAAGGGAAGCTGTTTAGGAAAAATATCTGGCTGGTGTTGTAGGAACTGTGGAAGCTGGGCTATCTGATCTCCTTCTCCATCAACTTGATGTTGCACCATCTCTCTGTCAACCTCTGAGCTACCTTGTCTGTTCATCTCTCTCAGCTACTTCTTGAACATCTGGAATGTCTTGTGTCTCGACACGAACGCTCCCTCCGTATGACGGTGGTGAAGCGCCAGGCCCAGTCGCCAGCTGGAGTCTCTAGTGAAGTTGAAGTACTAAAAGCTCTCAAGTCGCTGTTTGAACATCACAAAGCCCTGGATGAGAAGGTGAGGAAATGGTGGGATGACTGATGACAAGACGAGTCAAGGTTCGAACTTGACCCAAATCCTAGACCTTTGGGAGGAAAACCTCATATGGTACTGAAGTCCTCTAATGCACCTGTTCTCTCACCATCCAGTAGTTTTGCTATTGAGGAGAGGGGAAAGTATAGGAACCAATTCTGGGCTTTGCATTTGGTTTTGGAGAGCTGGGCAACATGTGAATGGTACAAAAATCAGGGTTCTTAAATTTACCAATAAAATAAAAATTGTTTAAAAAACTGGACTGTTGCCTCAGATGCAAAATTGCTAAGATACTCAGATGCCTACCAGCTTTTCTGCTGATGAAAATGGGTCCCATCTGACTCCAGAAAAGGCTACACCTAGGATCATGGTACTCACAGAAAAAGTGCCATGCAGGACAGGACGGCAGTGAGAAAGAGAATTAAGCATGACTGCCTCTCTTCTCACAGCAAAGCAGTGGGTTAGGGTCCAGTCTCATGGCATTTGGAGAGTCTGTGAGGAAACAGTATTGGGATCCCTCCCTTAATTGATGGGGTGATTGTGAAGAGAATACAGGGCTTCTTCAAGAAGGTGGTGAAGCTGGATGAGGTTTGGCTGTGCTGAACAAACAAACATGTACCGCCCTGTCAGCACACACACAGAAGCAGAGATTGTAGGGCTTAACACTTGACTGTTCTTGCACTGCTAACATCAGCTGATGCTAACTCCTCTTTGTCTCTATCTGATACGTGACAGGTTCGCGAGCGGTTGCGTGTGGCATTGGAGCGGGTTGCTGTGTTGGAGGAGGAGCTGGAAATGTCCAACCAGGAGGTATGAAGCAGCTCATTCCTCTTCCTGTGGTCACAGTATATGAGCCTGAGATCTGCAGAGCGGTGTAGGTGCCAGGCATACACACACACACACACCATGTCCCTTAGGCAAGAGAGTGAAGCAGTGTGGGTCTGTGATTTCTAACCAAAGATGGGTTGGGACTAATAATTGGAGCACCTGAGGCCTGTGGTAGGTGGGGCTCACAAGGTGATATATAGGGTTGGTGCTGAACTGTTACAAAATTGGTGGCTTGCCTCAAAAAAGTTTTTTAAAAGTCATCCATGTGATCCTTGAAATAAACTTTCCAAGGATTCCTGGAGTAAAAGAAATGTGGGCTTCTCTGCGTCTTTGGCTGACTCTCCTTCTTTGGAGGTTTTTAAGCAAAGGCTAGATGGCCATCTGACAGCAATGCTGATTCTGTGAACCTAGGCAGATCTTGAGAGGGAGGGCAGGAAGGGTTCCAGCAGTGCTTAGTTCTCGTGGCCCTACTTACATGCCCGGGATAATGCCGATCACTACTTTGGCGTCAGGAAGCAATTTTCTCCAGGCCAGTTTGGCCTGGGATCCTGGCAGTTTTTTGCCATCATCTGGGCATGGAACAGAGTTCACTGGGGGTGCAGGGGTGTGTGTGTGAATTTCTTGCATTGTGCAGGGTGTTGGACTAGATTTAATTTAATTTAATGTATTAGATTTGTATTCCGCCCTCCCCACACCAGCAGGCTCAGGGCGGATCACAATTTGCACGCAAAGTTAAAATTACATCAGATACCATTTAAAACCATAAATTAAAAACATCCAGAGATAAAAATACATCTCTCTCTCTCTCTCTCTCTACATACACAGTAGCACAGTAAAATGTACTATACATAGACACAGGGCATAACCCTTTAGTCAGCACCAGAACATTTGGAAGTATTCAACAGATGGAGATGTCACCAGTGGGGAGGGCACAGTCCATACTCAACCAAATGGGGGGCTCCGCCTAGCATCAACCATACACCTGGCGGAACAGCTCTGTCTTACAGGCCCGGTGGAAAGATAACAAATCCCACCGGGCCCTGGTCTCATTGGACAGAGCGTTCCACTAGTCTGGGGCCAGGACTGAAAAAGCCCTGGCCCTAGTCGATGCCAGGTGGGCCTCCCTAGGGCCAGGGACCTTCAACAGATGTTTACCATTGGAGTGAAGAATCCTCTGGGGTTCATATGGGGAGAGGCGGTCCCACAGATACGCCAGTCCCAGTCCGCACAGGGCTTTATAGGTTAATACTAAAACCTTGAACCTGATTCGGTACTCCACTGGTAACCAATGCAGCTGGCACAATACCGGTGTTATGTGCGCACACCTTGGCATTCCGGTGAAGACCCGCACTGCTGCATTCTGCACCAGCTGTAATAGCCGGTTCAGGTTCAAGGGAAGCCCAGCGTAGAGCGTGTTACAGTAGTAGATGACCCTGGAGGTCCCTTCCAACCCTATGATTCTATTACAGATCTTTTGATATAGCACAACAGCCAGAGTCAGTAATGGCCTTACAATCCCACAAACCATAATAATTTCCCAGTGCTTCCAAATTAACTATTTTGACCCAAGTCAATTGCCACCTGCCTCTCTCATTCCTTAATATCCTTTAAATTTTAAATGTTTGTGCGTGTTCTTTTTTTCCCTTCCCCTCTTGTCTGCAGTCTCTCTCTCTTCGAGAACAGCTTGCCCGACGTCGATCTGGTCTAGATGACCCTAGCAAAGAGGGAGATGCTCAGCTTTGTGTAAGTGCTCTGGGAAAGGGAAGCAGGGGTTTTGGCATGGCAGAAGAAAGTGCTGAGGATGTTTGGAAAGCATGTGGATCCTTCCAAAATGAGGGGAGTGGAGAACTGTAGCAGGCTGGTCCCTCAAAATACAGTACATGTGTCTTTCCCTTCAGAAAGTGCACCCCCTCCCCAGCCATCAGATTTATATGCTAGAGTGGAATCAAGCCCAGTTGTGTCTTAGTTCCTATGTTGCATGGTGGCTCTTCTGAAGAATCCTTTATTGAAAGCTTTGTGTAAAGTGGAAAGGATCTCTCTCCCTCTATTAATGCTGTAGCATAGAGCTGCTGTAGCATAGCATTCTGCTGGTTTGAATCCCACTACTGCTATGAGCTCAGGAGGCGGCCTTGGGTAAGCCACTCCTCTCAACCCCAGCTGTATTATGGGGCTAATAACAACACTGACTTTGTTCATTGCTCTGAGTGGGGCATTAGAAGAGCGATATATAAGTGTAGTTGTTATTATTAGTAGAATTGGGGGTATCTAGCTAACCAGAGATGGTTGTAGTGTACATGGAGAAGTGGGAAGAAGATCATGTGGGTGTGGATCAGATGCACTGGAAGAAGTGCAAAGGTGATCTTTGTGGCCTACGATAATCTCTTTCCAGGCCAATGGATCAGGCTCCCTTGACTTGGGGCGTGGTGGCCGTGAATCTGAGCTAGAGGAAGTCCTGGAGCGCCAACGAGGAGAGCTGTCCCAGCTGAAGGAACGCCTGACCATGCTGTGCCGGCAGATGGCTGAGCTTGAGGAAGAGTTAGCCACGGCCCAGAGGGACCTCATCAAATCTGAGGAGATCAATGCCAAACTGCAACGAGACCTCAAGGAGGTAATGGCAAAGCTTAACTTCCATTTCCCACAAACAAGCTGTCTTTTAAGATCTCATTGGCTACCAAAATCTACACTCCTTCCAGCAAGTGTAACAACTTCTCTTATAACAACCTTTAAAGGGATAGGTCCAGGACAGGACAGAAAGGTTATTAGAAAAGGTAACCCAGGGTGAAATGAGATGTGATGGAAAAGATTTGCGATTAGGGTAGCTTGGGTTTTTTAAAAGCTAATTAGCAGCTCAGTGCAGCTGCTTAGAAGATTGAGGAAGGGTCTTTGTGAGAGGGAGCATTTAACCCTTTCCTCTTACTCATCTTCCATGATTTCTGGGTAAGTGCAGATTAAGTGGACCTGAAATTGTGAAAGAAGCACGGGAGAAAAGAGTAAAATTTCCCTCCCTCAGATACCTTTCCCTGATTATCAACTGCATGGTCTACTGATGGGCTTTGTGGTCAGCCCACCATTGTGATAAGGGATCATCTAATTATGTAATTAATATTATATATGTGTCATCAAGTAATAGCTGACTTAGAGCAACCCCAGTAAGGGGCTTTCAAGGCAACTCAGAAGCAGAGGTGGTTTGCTTGGTTCCCCATCCAAGTACCGACCCTGCTTAACTTCCAAGGTCTGAAAAGATCAGGCTATTCCATACTGATCCAATGTACATAAAGTGAATAGAAAGAAAGTATTCTCTATCAGAACCCCACTTTTTTGGGAGTCATCAAGAGAAATTGTCTGAAAACAGGTCTTGGAAAAATACAAAAACATTTGATTTCTCCATTTACGATACTACGTTTTGCCTTTCAGCCACAGGCTTTAAAGAGAGGGCTTACACCTCAATAATAAAAACAATAAGATATTAACACAAACACCAGTAGATAAAAACAGAAGCAGGCCAGTCTGGAGGTCACTTAAAGTCAAGAAAACTGTCTTCAGCAAATTTCCCAGCGCGCATGCCGTTTGAACAGAAGAGCAGGAGGAAGTCCCACAGATCCCATTCTAGTGCAGAAAAGGGCCATTTCACCTTTGAAGGTGGGAACTCCTAGAGTTGGGCTTCCAATGAAGGCCTTGATGAGTGAGTTCATGTGGTCCTTCGGGCAGCAATTGTTGCCACGTTTGCACAATATCCCCTCACACACACTTAACCCACTCTGTCTTAGGTATATGTGAGCCACACAACATCTTCTTTTCTTCCATGACTAGCAAGTACAGGATCTCCTCTAGAGTTTCTTGTATTTCCAAGGTAATAAGGAGGAGGGCAGGGAGGGAGGCTTGCCCTGTGTCACATCTTCATCAATCTCTTCTCTCATGTGGACAATAGGCGCTAGCCCAGCGGGAGGATATGGAAGAGCGGATCACCACACTGGAGAAACGCTATCTGAGTGCTCAGCGGGAGGCAACTTCTCTTCACGATGTCAATGACAAACTGGAGAATGAGCTGGCCAGTAAGGAATCCCTGTATAGACAAGTGAGTCCCTGGTTCCTTTCCCTTCCTGGTGTCCTGTACTGCATAGACAGATGACCTTGACTGCTCCCAGCACCTCCCCTGCTATTGTCTGGCTGTTCTTAGCACCTTCCCTCAGCCTTGTCATGTGACTGTGGCCAACCCAGCCTGTGTCTTGTCTTTCTGGCATTGCGTCCTTTGAACTTATATGATAATTCACAATGCTACTATGTAGATACAAATGACTGAGTGTCCCCAATGGCCTTCTCTAGTCTAGCTCTTTCTCAGTCACTCGCCAGCTCTTTCCATAGCTTCCTTTTGTAATCTCCACTTTTGTAGGTGTGGTAAAGTCTACTTCCTACTTACTATATCATTCTCTACAGCTGGACAGGAGGTTAAGACTGGCTTATTTCTCACCCCACCTCAGTGCTTCTAGTTCTCCATACACTGGTGGAAGGTAGTTTGAAGTTATGGCCTAGTTTTGTTCCTTGAGAAGGTCATTTCTTTTCTGAGCAGAGTGAAGAAAAGAACAGGCAGCTACAAGACTGGTTGGAAGATGCCAAACAGAAGCTTCAGCAGACCCTCCAGAAGGCTGAGACCTTGCCAGAGATAGAGGCTCAACTGGCCCAGCGAGTGGCTGCCCTCAACAAGGTGCTGTACAAAAATGGGAGGAAATTCAGTATGTCTGGTAGGGAGAGAAGTAGGGGGAACGTTTGCCAAAGTTAGAATCCTTGTCCAGCCTCCTATTTTACACAGCAGCCAGCCAGTTGCCCTGGAGGGCCAAACAAGACAGAGAGGCCAAGACCAGTGTGGCATGGTGGTTAGACTGTTGGACTAGGAGCTGGGAGATCTAGGTTCAATTCCCTACTCTGCCATGGAAGCTTGCTGGGTGACCTTGGGCCAGTTACAAACTCTCAGCCTAACCTACCTCACAGGTTTATTGTGAGGATAAAATGGAGGAGTAGAGAATAATATAAGCTGGTTTCAGTCTCCATTGGGGAGGAAGGCAGACTATACATGAAGTAAATACATAACTAAATAAGACTGGTGCTGGTTTCTAGTTATTCAAAGGCCTCTGTATAGAGAGAGTCCCTTTACTTACTATGGCTGTTCTCCATTATGGACCTCTCCTCAATGAATCTGCATGAAGTAAAAGGTGGTTAGACAAAGCCAGATGAAACTGGGGAAGATCATCTGAAACATGTCTTTCAGACAAAGGTTTTATTCTTTTATTTTCCTCTCTAGGCGGAGGAGCGTCATGGGAATTTTGAGGAGCGCCTGCGTCAACTTGAGGCCCAGCTGGAAGAAAAAAACCAAGAGCTCCAGCGGGTGAGGACATGATGGGAAATGAGGATGGGGTAGGGGGCCAGAGAAGATGCAAAGAGTTGCATGATGGTGGTATTTGAGGGAATACATTTCTCCAGTTGGGCCTCTCCTTTGGCCTTAGGGGTGTGCCTTGGAGAGTGAAAAGCTTCTCTTGGGAAATAGCCAAAAAGAGAGATGGCATGGGTGATCTTTTGGCTAACAAAGTAGACCTTTGGCTTTGAGATTAAGATTCAAATCCTTGCTTAGCCACAGTGAAAAGACTTTATGTCATCTGCTTGCTCAGCCCGTTTGCGCATTTATATTACAATACCCTATTTTGCTTGGCTCTTGGTGCATGAAGATACTAAGGCACTGTGGGAACGAGCATAGCCGGAGGAGTGGAAGGAGAGTGTTGAGTGTGAAGAGGAGGGGATGTTGGCAACAGTGGAAGTTTTTGACTGGTGACTGGGAAACAATGCAAGGGGAGTCAAGGCACTGGGGAGAGGACTTCCTGTATAAGCCTTCCCATCTTCTGCCCCTTCCCTTGATAAACAGGCGCGCCAGAGGGAGAAAATGAATGATGAGCACAACAAGCGCCTCTCAGAGACGGTGGACAAACTGCTGTCAGAATCAAATGAGCGTCTCCAGTTGCATCTCAAGGAACGAATGGGGGCCCTGGAGGAGAAGGTAGGAATATGCATGTGTTTATGCATTTGGGGGGAACATGGGAGTGAATCAGGGTTTGGGGAGAGATGTAATTCAAAATGTGTGTGTCCCTGCTGCCCTCATTCCTATCAGCAGGGATGAGAGAAACGAGCTAGATAAGAGGCCGAGGAAGAAAGAGATCTAAAGTCCTACCTTACCTGTATGCTGGACAAAATTGAGCGTGAAGATAGATCAAGCCTTGAATGTCTGTTATGAGTCTAGGAGAGGCTTTGGTAGCCGGTGGGGTTGCTTGTGCACAGAAACAGGCCCGGCGGATCTTCATTCTTGTTCTGACAAAGGGAGCTTTGACTCATGGAAATTGCACATGTTGTTGGTCTTTAAGGTGCTGCTGGACTTGGATTTTGTTCTGCAGAGAAGAGGCAAGCAGAGGAGCGGGGTTAAGGCAGGGCTATTCTTTCAAGGCCAGCCTACCCTGCCACATGCCTGTAGTCACTTAGTGGAGGAAAGCAGGGCGTCTCCTCGACTGGGGGTGGGGAGCTTGAAAGGCAGGGGATACAAACCTGCAGGCGTAAAGGAGCACCCTGTCAGGAGGCCTGTGGATGGTCTCACTCTTATTCAAATGTCCCTTTTCCTTCCCTGGCAAGAACACGCTGAGTGAGGAAATTGCTAATATGAAGAAAGTTCAAGACGAACTACTGGCAAACAAGGTGAGGCTTGAGGGCAGGCAGGTGGGAGTGAGTAGTGGGATCCAAAAGAAAGGATTATTCTGAATTTGGGTGAGGGCGAGGGTGCGGAGGAAGGGAAGTTTTTAAAAACAGGCAAAGGGTACGATAGGAGGAGAGGGTTTTGAAATCTAGGTTCTGATACTGACAGCCTCCTTTGCACATGCATGCCAGGAACAACTACTGGCAGAGATTGAGAGGATGCAAATGGAGATAGACCAACTACGTGGACGCCCAGTCTCTACCTACTCTCGGTAAGAAAGCTTCATCTACCCCTTAATAATAAATAACCGGTTGAGATTCTCCCCTCCCCTCCTGCCTCTGAATCTCTTAGAAAGTCATAGAAGAAATTCAGGGCCCTTCTTAGAACGCTCCTGTCACGCAAGTTGCCCCTATTCTTTGCTACTTGCGGAGTCCTTTCCTACTCTGCTTGTGTGTCAGGAGTCTAGCAAATTCTGTTTTTATAGTTTGCAACATTTTGAATGCCTGTATGGCTTTTGGTGCAAAGGGGCTGTCACGGGAGCAGATTGTACTTACTTGGGAGCTGCGCAAGATTAGTAGGAGAGAGACCCTTGGCCACATGGTATAGGGGTTGAAGAGTTGGTCTAGGATTGGGGAGAGCTGGGTTCAAATCTCCACACTGCCATGAAGCTTGCTGAGTGACCTTGGGTCTGTCCCCAATCCATCTCTCAGCCTCACCTGTCTCACAGGGTTGTCGGGATGGGCGACAAGAGAATGTACACCAAGCTCCTTGGAAGCAGGCCAGAATAAAAACTTACTAGATAGGTTCTCCCCTCTTCTACCCGATCACTCTTGCTCACGGTCTTGTTTTTCCTGCTCCACGGAGGTCTCTTCCGGGCAGCGTGCTGGAGCTGCGTTACTCCCAGGCGCCGACGCTGCCCGTGGGGGCCCACGTGGACCATTATAGCAGTGCTGGTGTGGCAAGACGTTCCAAGAAGGGTCGCTGGTCTGTCAAGGATGAGGCCACCAAGGTATGAGATCACTGTGTTGGGCTTGATATGGGGCCGAAGGGGAAAGAGAACAATGGGAAGGAACGAGAGTGGGAGAGTCAGTAAGGCATTGGAAAGGTCCAGTTCTTGCAGCATTCGCTTAGAAGAGAGTCCAAGAATGGAACTAGTGCTTACAAAGAACTATAAAGGACATGTGGCTACCACCCAAGCCGGCAAACCTGTGTCTTATTCTCTCCAGTACATAACATGTGACGTGATATCATCGTGCTCTGAGTGTCTCTGCTCACACAGGTGGCAGCCAGTGAAGTAGAGCAGGGGCAGGAGAACATGGGAATGTTACATTATACATTTTGTACTTCTAGTCATTGCTAGGGAAAGTGAGGCTCAGGGCTGCTCTTCTGGACAGCAGTTGTGTGTTTCATAATGTCTAGTTATGGCATAAATGGGAAATGGAAAAATAAACACAAGAAAGCAGAGAAATCATTACTGGGGCCAGAAGGAGTTTATGGGCTATGGCTCTGGAAATCTCTGTCACCACAGTCGCCAGCTGTGACTCTAAAAGCAGCATTTTGGAAGTTCAAGCAGAATCCTAAAAGGAGAGAGTTCCTAGACTACCTGATTGCAGGAGAACCCCTTGTTTGGAAACCAAGAGGGATCTTGACAGTTGCAGATGGGACTTTCTCTGCTGCCCTCCCTTTAGGCTTCAACAAGCTCATGATCCCAAGTAGGAGGGCGCTTCCACAATAGACTTTTCTCCTTCCAATAGAGATGCCACTCATACCTTCTAAACCACCTTGAAAGCTTCTGTTATGAACGTAGTTCAGTCATTTTTAGATGTCTGACCAATTTTGCACCCTTATATCAGTTGGTATATGAGGACAGGTGTTTTTTTTTTAACATAGTAAGTGAGCGATCTCTGCAGGGCAGGTTCAGGGTATTTTGTCACCCCATGCAAGGTGCATCCGTCATCTTCTGGGCCCGTGCTGCTAATGGCTGAGTTGACACCAACCTTGGAGATGATGCCGGTCACTGCCTGTGCTGCTGACGGCTGAGAGGCAACTGAGCCCCTGTGCTAGAGTCACTTGAGTGATTTGGCTACAGAATCAGCCCTGAATCTCCAGCTTTCTCTTGACTGATCATATTTGATCAAGAGTCAAATGTATTTAAAGCTGAAGACGATCCAAATTTTCCCATTTGCACATGGAGATCTTTTCAGGTTCCCTTTCCTAGCAGTCAGTCCACAATCCAAATCTCAGGAACACCATAACAGATAGCTGCTGCCCATAGGGAAGAAAAATTACCGCATCTTCTATGTGGGCAAAATATCTTGTAATCTCTGTTACAAGATGTAATCTCTGTTACATTCACTGTTTCTTATTCAAAAGCATTATCCCCTGCATGTTCCACTGTTTTATTATTGTAATTGTTTTTCAAAATCACATTGTTTGTGTTTTCCATTATGTGTGCGTGTCATATGTAAGCTGTTTGCTTTAGATCAAGATGGGTAGCCGTGTTAGGCTGTCATTAGCAGTGGAAAAGAGTCCAGTAGCACCTGTAAGACCACAAAATTAGTGGTATCTGAAGAAGTGAGCTGTGGCTCACGAAAGCTCATATCCTACCATTAATTTTGTTAGTCTTATAAGTGCTACTAGACTCTTGCTCTTTCCCACTATTTGATTTAGTTTATCATTCCCTTCTTAATTTTGGTGGTGCTCTAGCATTAGATTGCTAGCTTACACACACAAGTTTATTGTTACGGTCTGTGACCAGCATAAATCGCTAGCTTTGTTACAATGGTTAATGATAACGGGAAACAAGAGTATCAACACTAGTTGTGGGCTTATGTAGAAGGACCAGAAGATTTTCGATCGTCTGGTCATTTATGATGGGGGAAACAAAAAAGGCAGGAGCCCTCCACTGGTAATTAAAAATTACCCTGATCTAGATGGCCCATGCTAGCTGATCTTGTCCGATATTGGAAGCTAAGCAGGGTCAACTGTGGTTAGTACTTTGATGGGAGACCATCAAGGAAGTCTAGGGTCTCTAGGCAGAGGGCGGCAATGGCAAACCACCTCTGCTCATCTCTTGCCTTGGAAACCTCAGGAGGGGTTGCCGTAAGTCAGTTGAAACTTGACAGCACTTTACACACATGACAGACTTGAAAGCACACAATTGTTTTTGTGCACATCTTGAAATCTTTTTAAAGGATTTTTAAAAAACCTCCAGAAAAACCTCAACAACTGGCAGTTAATTATTTCTGCCATAGACTTAAATACACACAATTGCTTGTGCACATCTTGCAAAGATTTAAAAAGAGTAGGGGAAGTAGGCTGGAGTGCTCACCTGTATTACATTGACTTGTTCTAGCTTTTTGGTAGTGATTTATGAGGAAAGACGTTGCAGAGTATTAAAGTGAACAAGATCATGTTGATAAATCATAGGAACAGAACTGAGTGAGTAGTTTATAGGAATATAGCATGAGCAGATGCTAAAGGAGTCTAGTGTGGAAGCACCCTGGGATACTCCATCCTCCTCCTGTAGGATGTGACGAACCCACAAAATACATATATAAACCTCCGTCCCAAACAGTGCAACCAAAATGAAAAAGTATAAGCAGCCAGGCAACTTAGCATTATTATACTTAAATAGTTTATATTTCATTTTGACTGCAGAATGTCAGACCAGTGATCTTATTGGTGCAGGCAGGCAAGGCTTGGTTATGAAACTGGGGAAGAGCAAGTACAGCGGGGGAGGGGGTGGCTATTGGCAAGAGTAATTGATGGCATGGATCAGGGGAAGGTGCAGAACTTTAAAGGAAGTAGTGAGGGCAGTTTGAGGGTCTGTGTATGAGGAGACACTGGTGGTGGAATATGCATAGCTAGCCTGATCGCACATTTGGGGTTGTTGGTACTTGTTGGGTAGTGTTGATGAGTGGAAGGTGGGAGAGATGGTTGAAGCCAGTCAAAGGAAAGCAAATCAAGAAAGGACAAGGAGAATGAAAAGGCTGTGGTGCTAAGTGAGCACTGCATGAGTCTGGAGTGTCTAATGATAGTCAGACATTGGGTTGGATCCAGCCAATTTTTTTCACTCAGTCTCACCTAAATCTCCTGACTTACTACAATCTCCCTCCCACATGGCTCTTGTTCATGAAGATCCCATGATCCCCAGCATAGTATTTTTTGGTGGTCAGAGAAGACTCCCTCCTCCCTTTTTCATCAGCATGAAAGCTGGTTGAAGCTGACCCATTGTCAGGGTCTGCTTCAGTCCACCCTCCGTCTCCAACAAGGATGGGCCGGGTCAAACCCTGACAGAAATAGAAGAAGACTCCAGTGGGTAACAGGATGACTCAACAGAATGGGCTGAAAACTTGGAGATTACATCTGAGGGTCAGGAGGAGTTGTGGTGTAGTGGTTAGAATGCATTGGTAGTTCCCTTTTCCCACCCTTACCTTTTCTCACTCACTCCCCCCACCTCCAATAATGATTTCTTCTCTTTTTTCCTTCCCCATTCACACTGGATGTCCTCTGGGTGAGTGTCCCTCTTGACATCAGTTTTGGGAGAATGAGCTAACCTCACAGCAAAGCAATGCTGGGAGTCAGAGATAGGGGTTGGGGAAGGAAATGGCCTTGGCTTCAGTAGTCTCAGGCTTTGCTATGAGCCTCTCACTGCTCCCTTTAGTGGGTTGTATGTGAGGAGTTTCTCTTGTTATTGAGATAAACTACCTGTTCCCACAGAGTGCTAGTGGGCAACTGGGTCTCACTCTCTTGGTTCTCTTTCTCCTGCACCTCCCCAACAGGTGATACCTGCTCAGGAGTGGGAACGGGCTCAGCAGGCAGCCGGTGGGCCTTTTGAGGGCGGGTTGGACGGCTCGGATGAAGATGAACGAGACCCCCTATTCAGCTCAGCTGACCTGCTGTCCCCCAGTGGGCAGGCTGATGTGCAAACCCTGGCCATTATGCTACAGGAGCAGTTGGAGGCCATCAACAAGGAAATCAAGTGAGTTGTCCTGGCCAGACCTAGAGCAACATTTCTGCCACAGTCTCCTGTTCCTGGCCTCGGGATCCTCCCCTCCGTGTTCCTGCCAATTAGGGTTTCTTCTGGAAACACTGCAGTGCTTCAAGACTTCCCCCTACATTTTATACACACACTCTTCGCTGTGAATTCCTCTGTTGGGACTTCACAGACTGAAAGGGTGTCCTCAGGGGATATCTTGGGTAACACTCAGTTTTTCTGAACTCTAGTTTATGCAAGATAAGGAGAACTGACTGTTTTACCTCATACCATGAATTGTTTATTTCTAGACATAGAAGCATTAACTTTTGATTAAAGACTGCTTTATTCAAATTAGCTTGACTTAGCTTATGCAATTCAGTTCAAATTATATTATCCTTTACAGATCATGTATAGAGGCAAGACTGACCTTTTGTTAGTCAGTTGTGTTCAGGACACCATATAATTTGTATAGCTGTGGATTTCCTGTTTCAGAATTATAAAGTGTGCCATTTGAGAAACAGCAAGGCCATTTCCACATGGCTTACCTTGTTTCGGAAAACAGCAAAATCTCGCATGAAATCGCGCGAAAAGATGCTGTTATCGCGTGAAATCATGTGAGAAGACGCTGTTGTCGCGCAAGATGTGATAACAGCGTCTTTGCGCGAGATTTCGCTGTTTTCCGGAACAAGGTAAGCCGTGTGGAAACGGCCCAAGTTTTCTTGCCCTCATGACGGCAAACGTATTTGAGAACTTGAATTGTGAAAGCAAAGTAAACGAAGGCAAACAAGCTTAAAATATACTTAATTTACCAGGATTGTTCCTGGCTGTGGAATTTGGAGGACGGAGGGCACCGAAAATCCATGGCTCTGATTATTCCTAAATTGCTCATACTTTTTTCTCTCTCTCTGTGCTTCCTGTAAGATTGATCCAGGAAGAAAAGGAATCTACCGAACAGCGGGCAGAGGAGATTGAAAGCCGGGTTACCAGTGCCAGCTTGGATGGTTCCCTGGGCCGATACCGCTCAGGTGCTTCCATTCCCCCCTCTGTCACCAGCTCCACTCTGGCCAGCCCCTCTCCTCCCAGCAGCGGCCATTCTACTCCCCGCTTGGCACCCCACAGTCCTGCTCGTGATGGAGAAAAAATGGTATGTTGTGAATGGGGATGGGCAGGGAACCTGGACTTTATGAGATTCCCCTGGTAGTGCCTTCAGTCTGAAGAGAGAATGCTTTGCATGCAGAAGGTCCCAGGTTCAATCCCTGGCATCTCCAGTTAAAAGGATCAGATATTAAGTGAAGTGTAAAACCAATAGGAGTAGAAATACTGACCTTGGTAGACCAATGGTCTGACACAGTATTCAATTCAAATATCTTTAATGGCATACAAAGATCTAAGGCAGCAAACAAGTCACTATAAAATTACATAAAATATCAGAAGACAATATATTTATAGAAAGCTTATAGTCTGACACAGTTTAAGGCAGCTCATATACATCTCATGGGGGTGCCTTGAACTTGACGGTGCTTTATAGTGATCAGACCATTTTGTGTGTAAGTTTGACACTGTCATTGGCCCTTCTCAGCTGTCCTCTGGAGATTCTTTAACGAGATGTCAGGGACTGAACCTGGGCCTTGTTCAAACAAAACGTTTGCTTTGCACCATAGCCCATCTCCTCTGAGACATCTCTTCTCATCTCTAGCTCATTCAGCTAGAGCTGAATTGTTGGGCATGGGTGGCAATTATGCTAGGGCATGGAAGAGTTTCCCTTGCGGAGACTTGGTGAAAGCCTGTCTGTTCATTTTCAGAGTTGATTTATATGCCACCTCTGTTCCTTCATGGAACTCAAGAAGGCATGCAAAAGGTTCCGGGCACTGACTGGACTCAGATCCTGCTCAGTTTCAGCATTTGCCTTTGGATCATATCCTAGGATAAGTTAGTAACGTAAGCAACTTGTGGCTCAGTTCAGACTCAATGCAAAATCATGGTTTATTTTAACTGTGGTTAATTTGTGGAATGGACACGCGGATTGCATATAATAATCCAAATCCAGGTTTGCCAATTTCATCACCTTTACCCTAGCCAGGCTTCTCTGTAGCTGGGAAGTGTTTGAGGGCAGGGCTGGGGAACTAGCCAAGATTAATCGAGGGTTTGCACATTCATACATCATGCAAAACTACAGTTGAGAGACTAACTGTGGTTAATAAACCAGTTCCAAGCTGTAGTGTTTCAGATACTGGTTTGACAGTCTTTAACTAACCAGAGTTAGTGGAGTGGGCTATACAATTAGTTTAAAATATGGCTTCACGTTATGTCTAAACTGAGCCGGTATGCAGGTGAATTAAAGAATAATTAAAATGTCTGAGAGAGTCTATGGACAAAAGACAATTCAGGGGTGTCATGTATGTGCATTATAAAATTATGATTAGTATGGAGAGAGAGGACAGAGGTACTTTAAGAGGGGTATTATTTCACACAATACATAGTTAACTTTTGGAATATCGCTGCCACAAGATGCGATGATGGACTTTAACTCAGATGGCTTTTTAAAAAGGTGGTGGTGGGGAAAGTAGACAAATTCATGGAGGGCAGATCTATCAAGAGCTATTAGGCATATTAGCTGAATATAACCTCCATGTTCAGAAGCTGTATGCCTCTGAATGCTATTTGCTGGGGACATATAATAAGGGGAGCTCTTGTTTTCATGCCCTGATTTTAGTTCTCATGGACACATCTAATTGGCCACTGTTGGAAACAGGATGTTGGACCAGTTGATACCCTCATTCTGACCCAGCAAGGCTTGTGCTCTTGTTCTTATGTGGAGTGTCTTTTCCAGAGCATGTGGCTTGTCTTGCTTGTTTGAGCCTTTTTCACACTGATCTAACTGTGGCACACGATAATCTGTAGCACCAGGAGTTAATCTGATATTATGTGGGAGTGATAATGTGTTCGGGGCCCCATTTTGGGGCCAAGAAGTTGAACTGGTTTACTTTTTAAGTACAATCCTGCCTTATGGGCCTGTCTTTGGGCTTTAGGTTTCCATACAACAAAGCGCTTAGCTTTCACACCTCAGGCTCGTTAAACCTGGGGAATCCCAGAGTTGTAATTGTCCCCAGCAAGTCTCTCTGTATTGTTCTGTCTCCCTCAGCAGAACCATGTTGTCAAGGAAGAGGGACGCGGGTCTGAGGAGAAGGCCCTAGCACTGTGTGAGCCCCCAGCTCCCTCTACCCCACGCACGATGCGGTTAGAGCGCATGACCCAAGCCTTAGCCCTGCAGGCTGGAACCCTGGAAGACGGGCGGGACCTGAGGTCCAGGTAGGTTGCAAGGGGAAGCCAGTCAGTGGGCAGATCTTGGAGAGCTGAGGTAAAGCCAGAATATGATTGACTGAGTGGTTGATTGATTTTGCCTATAGCATGGCCATATCTTCTACGCCCCCCCTCCACCTACAAAAGACATTCTGGCATTTTAGACAGAATTCCGCATGGTTGTGCCTTTCCTTGAGAGGAATAATGTTTTTAAACTGAACATATTTAGTGAACCTTTCCTTCTTGAGTGTGCTTCCGCTGAGAGGAGTAAAGTTTTTTTAAAGAACTGTGGACCATGCAGAGTAGTACCTTTCCTTTTTACATGGAACCATCTTCCTTTTCTTATTTCATAGATTCATTTTATTTTAAAAAGAGAAGGTTTTAAAAAGCACCAAAGGTTATTTTGTTTGGGTTTTTAGGATATTATGTTTCCACGTATGATTTTGGATTGCTTTAAGGCAGGAAAGGGAATTATTGCTCATAGTTGGAGGTACGTTAAATATTAAAAACTTAAGGTGTGCTCTCTCAAAGTGCAGCAATAGCTAAACTATCAAAATTAACAGAGGTGGTCGGATTGAGAGACAGGAGGCAGGGAAAATCTTCCTTTTTTAAATGCTGGGAACGCCTTTGAATTCTGGACCTGAGAATTACAACTACCCGTGAATTAGCATGACTGTACAATGATTCTATATCATTTTTAATATTTTCCTTTGGCTACTCTTTATTGCTGATTGCCTTCTGGTTTATCCTGATCATGTAAATTAAAAATGAATAAAATTTTTCTTTTAGAAAGGTCTGTTGCCATCGAGCATTGGCAGAGTGCTTTCCTTTTCCTCAAGAGGGTGCCCTTCTTCTGAGAGGAATGAATTTAAAAAAATATACTCCCCAGACCCATTTTTATTTTTAAAAAAGAGATATTTTTTAAAGTAGGGGAATGTACCATGTGCAGCTCTGGGCTCCGAGATGCAGAACGTGTCCATTGGTGCAGCTTGCATAAGACGCAGGATCATTGCTGCATAGGAATTGCGTCCAAGAGAGAATTTCTGCCTGGCACAGCACCTCTTCTCTCACAGTGCCATAAAGGCCGCAAAAGCTGCTGTAGAGAGGGTAGCTTCTGAAGCTGATGTGAGGAAGGTTGGTTAGGTATACAAAGGGAGCCACAGGAGGCTTGTGTTCAGAAAAAGGGGGGTGCAGACAGCAGCCACCTTACAAGGAACAGTACTTGGCAATGAACCCTCCCCCCAAAGGCTCAGGCACATTAAGAGCAAACATGTGTGTATGAGAGAGAGAGAGAGAGAGAGAGAGAGAGAGAGCAGGGCTGGAGGGAGGAGGAGAGGCATATCTAATATGACATAATGGTTAAAATGTCAGAATACTACAGAATACTACCCATTTGTAAAATTTGTATCTCACTTTTCTCCCTTATCAGGAACACAAAATGGCTTTTCACATCGTTTTCTCTTTCTCCACTAAATCCTCACAACAACCTTGTGAGGGTAAAACCGCAAGATTTGAGTCCAGTAGCACCTTAGACACCAAGAAGATTTTCAGGGTATAAGCTTTCGAGAGTTGAAGTTCCTTTCTTCAGATAACTCTGTCTTTGACTTCTGAAAGCTTATACTCAGAAAATCTTGTTGGTCTCTAAGGTGCTTCTGGACTCAACTCTTGCTGTTCTACTGCAGACCAACATATATACTTGAAACTATTTTTTTAGGGTAGTTTGGGCTGAGAGATTGTGACAGGCCCAAGATCACCTGGCAAACTTCCATAGCTGAGTGCCAGGTCCTGTTCTGACAGCCCTACACTATACCACACCGGGTCCTAGTCTATCACCCTAACGCATTACATCACACCAGCCATGAAGGTTGGGTGTCCCTAGGCCAGCCACCCTCTTAGCGTAGCCTACCACACAGTGTTGGGAGGATAAAAATGGAGAGAGGAGGATCATGTAGCTCTGTAGAGGAAGGGTGCAATAAAAAAATTAGATAGATAGAGGCCCAAGATTCAGGTCTGGTAGCACCTTAAAGATCAACTAGATTCAAACTAACTGTAAAGTTCCTTATTGTAAGTATGCTATCTAAGCAGAGCTAGAATCTTTGTATACAAGAAGTGGAAAAGCGCATTGTATATATGTGTTAGTTACTGTTATTGTAATTGTTACAGAATTAAACAATAAAAAATAAATAAAAGCCAGGTTGGCTTCCTGTTGAGCCCCTCAAAGCCCCCACTCCACCTTGATATGGCCGAGACCCATCCCCCGCCACTCTCTGTGGGCCTTTTAGCAAGGGAAGGTGGAGTGGCCACTCAGGCTGGCACAATCGGGCCAAAGCAAGCCAGCGCTTTCCAGCCCCGGTCTTTTCCCAATGGTCTGTTGGACAGTAGCTGCTCTTGCTTTATGAATTTTAAATAAAAAAAAGATCAACTAGATTTCCGGGGCAGGTATCATGGAGCAGCTAAGCCCCGGAGACAGCTCTGACTCCTCTGAGGATTCCGTGCCTATCAGCCACCAGCCAGCTGCAGCTGAGCAGTCAGACAAGGCATCTCAGTTAGGAGGCTATGAGGTGCATATTCCATCCCCCTGCCCGGAGCTGACAATTCAGGGGCAGCCAGCTTCCCTATCTCCTCCAGGATCCCCAGTTCAGCAAGGGTAATGTCAGCTCAGGAGTAAAGGGGAGTTACAGTCAGCACACCTCAGAGCTCAGCACTGGCCATCAGTTGCAGAAGAAGGAGAAACATCACCAGAGGAGACGTGAGGCAGTTGTCGCAAGTGTGATGTAGGGTTCAAAGTGTATAAAAGTATGGGAGAGGAGCCCTTCAGTGTGGCTTCAATACGTTCCCTTAGACACTGACGCTGCTGCCATATCAAACTTGCTTTTTGGATAACTGACCTTGGCCTGCTTAGACAACTCTGTACAATTTGCGAACTCTGGCATCCTGCCTCTGATATCCAGCTCCCATTAGCTACCTGAGTTAACTGGGCATGCTTACCCTTGCCCGAAGCGGAACAATATGAGCTTTTAAGAGTCAGAACTCTGGGGGGCGTGGCGTCGGCTCGAAGCAAGATGGACGCGTTGTGCTGAAGCTCCGTCTTGATTCCACCCCAGGCCCCTAAAACAACACATTCTACTTCACGTTTTTGAAATTGACATGAAGGGTAAGCAGGATCAGTCTTTCAAGAAGCAAAATATAAAAGCAGTAAAGAACTTACAAACGTATTTCCCTAGTTCTCAAGCTGAAAGTGCTGAGGGGGAAGCGGAGGGAGGAAGGGCTAATATGGCGGCCGCGGGAAGCTCAGCTGAGGCACGGAAGCTATCGGCCGTACCCTATGACCCTGCACTGAAAACGCTGCTAAAAGAGATCGAAATGAGCTTTGCTGACCGGATCTCTATCATGATGGAGCCCCTATCTAAACAAATAAATGATGTTAAGCTGGTGCTAGATGCGGTAGCTCAAAGGACGGACCAAGCCTTGTCCCAAACGGCAGCTTTAAAAGACGATGTCCGGCTCCTCCAGTCTGAGAACAACAAAGTCCAAAGCAAAATCCTGGACATTGAATTTCAGCTGAGGAGTTCTAATTTGAAGTTCAGAGGACTGGAGGAGGATTTTACAGCAGACGTAGATCTTTCTACTTTTCTCTCTGACTGGCTGGCAAGTGAACTACAATTGCAGGAGGGAGCAACCGTCGCCATTTCTAAAGCGTACAGAATTGGCGCCAAAAATAATGAACGGAGGAAGGGGCCGAGAGACGTAGTGGCGATGTTCGTCGATTGGAAAATAAGAAAACAAATCCTGGAAGCGGCTAGAATGAAAAGGTTTCTAACGTACAAAGGAGCAAGAATTAATGTTTTCACAGATCTCCCTTCTGAAATACTTGAAAAACGACGGCAATTTAAAAGCGTAACAGAAGGTTTCAGATCGGCCCAAGTCGACTACAGCTGGACCCGCTTCTCTACGCTCCGTGTTAATACCAACGGCAAGATTCATTTCATTTCGACGCCTGAGGAGGGACGTCGCTTCATGCAGGAGCTCGGCATTGAAATCGCCATGGAGACGGAAGCGGGCGCACAACGGAGAAAACGCAGCATGCCTTTCTCGCCACAGAAGACCAACAAGATTGCTGCCCGTGATGGCTAACAACGACAGTTCTGATTGACATGTCCGTGTGAAGTAGAATGTTTAAAGCTAATACTATCCATTTCATTTGAGGGGGGCGGGGTGGGATTGAATGAGGGGCTTTTTTGCTCTATTTAGCTCCTTTTTACAGGCAGTCTTTTCTGTTGGTCTGAAGCCGAAGCTCAGAGGGGTTCTCCTCGCTGAGCTTCTGAAGACTGCCTAGCAACGAGATAACCAGTACTTAATTACTAAAGTGTTATTTGCGATCTCCTTGCTTGCCCTGCCACTCAAATAGCCCACTTGATTCTAATTGATAGATCAGTTGTGCGGGGGGGCCACCACTGTGATTTTCAGCCACGTTGAGATCTTCCCTTCCCTAATTAATTAACACCACCTTCCCAACTGTCATAATCCCTGATACAAAACGCGCTAATTACACTAGCTGATTGATTAATTCATTAAATATATTTTAATCTGGAATAAGGGGGGGAAGGTAGAGGGAAATCTTTTTAACAGTACTTGATTCTGGGGGGATTGATTCACATTGCTGAAATTAGTAAACACTAACATCGCATAGTTAATAATTTTTATTTTTTTTATTTTATTTCTACCACATAAGGGAAAGCCAATAAATTCTCCAATTGATCAAATATACCCCACATGATTGACTACCCATTAGGGATTAGTAGGGCTTCATAAAGTGATATAGGGGTTGAATCTTAAGATCTCATCAACTGTTTTAATATTTATCTCTAATCAACTTGAAATATCATAATTAATTGAGGGGAGAGGGAGGGGGGTTGTCTAATATTGGGGGGTTTGATTAATAGCTTATTGATTTTGCACTGATTGAGGACGTAAGAAGCACTATCAACAATTAATTTCTGAGTAACCGCCTCTTATTGATTATCCTTGAAGCCACTTCATATCTGTGTATACGTATCAACTTGATCTCCCACACTTGCAAACTCCTCCATTAATTGATCATAGCTGCTAAACCATCCATTCATATAGCCTAACATATAGATACAGGGTAATCAACTACTTTATTATCCATTTCAAATCGACCTTCATACTCCTGAGTGTCTTAGAGACGAGGGAGGAGGGTCCTATTATTTTGGAGAAGTCAATCTTGCAGTCAGCTGTCTGCAAATTATTGTGTGATTCCTCTCTCATAACCAGTCTGGTTATACGTTATATGTTATATAGTTGGATTTGAGGTATAATATTTTCTTCCTGCATGTACATAGTTAGGAGAACTTAGCTGTGTTTAGCACCAGTGTCGATAACTTCTTATTTTGCCTACCATACCTGCCCGTGCCAAGCTGCACTATCTTAACGCAGTACTGCTCGGTTGGCATCGGAAGCACCTTATTTGCTTGTAACACTCCGATAGTACCACTTTGGCCTAAAGAACCTCACACTTCAATCACAGGGTACCTGATTGCTTAGCAATGACCTCGCAATCAGGTTTGCATGTTGTCACCCAAAATTTAAGGGGGCTTAACAACCTTATAAAAAGGAGACGGGTCCTATCGAAATTAGCAAAACTTAATGCGGATGTGGTTATGATTCAAGAAACTCATCTCCATGCGGTGCACGATGAGGAGCTTAAGGCCCCCTGGATTAAAATGCAGTTTCATGCGAAAGGCTCCTCAAAGGCCCGAGGAGTGGCAATACTGTTAACTAAAAATTGCCAGTTTGTACATAGGGCTAGTCTAAAAGACTCTAAGGGACGATACCTCTTCATCAAAGGCCTACTGGATGATCGGATGGTCACACTGGCCTCAATATACGCACCTAACGCAAGCCAGCTTGATTTCTTATCTGAAACACTGCAAAAACTACAGAACTTTCAAGAGGGACCGGTGATAGTAGGTGGGGACCTCAACTTGATAGAGAACCATAAATTGGATAAATCCTCATTTAATCGTACTAACGCCAATCCCAAAAAGGTACTTAACGCCTCATCCTCAACCTCGAAGCTGCTGGCGCTCCTTACTCGCTTTCATCTAATCGATGCCTGGAGGGAGCAAAATAAAACGCTTAGGGATTACACCTATTACTCCTCACGGCATGATGTATACACAAGGATCGATTACATCCTTGTATCAACAGACCTTTCTAATAGCGTGAGCCACTCTGAGATAGGTGCCATAGATTACTCGGACCATGCCTGGGTGGACTGTAGGGTAAACCTAACCTCTGAATATCCTAGGGAAAGGTATTGGACCTTCAATAAAAACCTCTTACTCAATGATAGCACTACCACAACAATAGAACAATATATCAAACAGTATCTAGAAGAAAACAGAACGGGACAAACCTCAACCCAAACGGTGTGGGACGCGCTTAAAGCGGTGTTGCGAGGGAGGTTAATAGCGCTCTCAGCATCTCTATACAAAGCTAAAACACAGCAGAAACAGACCCTGATTGACAAAATTAACACCCTAGAACGTCTACACAAAAGGAATGGCAGTAAAAAGGTATATAAACAGCTACTACACGAACGTAAAACCCTAGAGGCATTGGAAACTCAACAAATTCAGAAAAACCTTTTATACTTAAAGCAAAAATACTGGTACCACTCCCCTAAATCCCTACGATACCTAGCATGGAAAGTCAAAGACAAAAAAATCAATAGGCATATCAGGCTTATCAAGGATTCCAACAACCGGGTGCTCACTAGACCTGTCGATATAGTAAAAGTGTTTAGAGACTTTTATTCCAAGTTATACTCCTCATCCAAGCCAGACAAAGAGAACATCAAACTATATCTGTCTAAGCACAAAAATATTAAACAACTAGCGGAGACCCACAAGATGATAATGGACAGTCCTATCTCCAGTGTTGAGCTCCTTGACTCCATCAAGGGCTTGAAACGCAATAAAGCCTCGGGGCCGGACGGCTTCCCGGCGGAATTTTATCAGAAATTTGCGGCGACACTGCACCAGCCCTTGCTTTCGGCCTGCAATGACATTTTTGTGTTAGGCACCTTACCTGGAACATGGTCAGAAGCTAATATTACATTAATTCCCAAGGAGGGCAAGGATCTTTCGAACCCTAGCTCTTACCGCCCAATATCTCTCCTAAACACAGACTATAAACTCTTTACCTCGATCCTAGCAAAAAGGCTGAACTCTTTTATAGGGAAATATATTAGTAAAGATCAAATAGGCTTCATCCCCAACAGGGATATCTCGGAGAACATCTATAAAGCTTTAAATATACTAACTCATAGCAAGCACTACAATCAACAACTACTGCTCCTATCCCTAGATGTAGAGAAAGCTTTTGATTCACTTGAAATCACCTACCTACAAGAGCTCCTGTCCCATATGAATTTTGGTTCTGACTTCCAACATGTAATTAAAGCCATATATGACTGCCCCCATGCAAAAATTAAAACCAATGGTGTCTCCTCCCGCTCACTCACCCTCCACAGGGGCACACGACAAGGTTGCCCGTTGTCTCCCATCCTTTTTGCTCTAGCGATCGAACCCCTTGCTGAAGCTATAAGGTCTAATGTGCAAATCCATGGAATGAAGGTCAATGACAACACCTTTAAATTGTGTCTCTTCGCTGATGACATTTTACTGTTTATCTCTCACCCTCTAGACTCCCTGACGTACCTCCACAAAGAATTGGCCCAATTTGAACTAATCTCAGGGCTAAAGGTTAACCAGAATAAGTCTAGTCTCCTCCCCATAAATTTACCTGCTCCTGTGAGTAACGAAATCAGACGGCTCTACCCATATCAATGGGCACATTCCCACTTACATTACCTAGGCGTAAATATCCCCCAAAACCCGGACCACCTGCTCCGACTTAATCACCAGCTGCTGATGAAAGAAATTAAGAGTGTATTATTCAAATGGAACAAACAAACGTTATCTTGGTTTGAGAGGTATAACTTGATCAAATCCTTCATCCTTCCGAAACTAATATTCCTTTTCCGAACAGTCCCAATACAGATTCCCCATCACTTACTGAGCCAATGGCAGACGTCCCTCAATAGGTTTCTTTGGGATCATAAGCGTCCCAGAATAGCGTTTAAGATTCTGAGGACCAAACGCTCTAAAGGGGGATTTAACTTCCCTGATGTTGGCATGTACTATACAGCAGCTAGGCTATCGGATGTAGTTCAAATCTTGCACCATAACACACACTTTGACTGGATGGATGTGCTGCATTCACAACATCAAACCCACAAGATTGGCGAACTATTCTGGACCAATACTGCTCACCGCTCCACTTCATCGAGCGGAAACATCTTCCTCATGGCCCTTCTGAAGCTCTGGGATAAACACAGGTCCAAACTGATCCCTAAAATATCTAGATTCTCACTATTGACCTCACATGACGGGGCACCGCCTCAACATAATAGTGCAAACTCATCAACCTGGGAGAGCCTTAGGAGCAAGAGGCTGATAGATATAACATCTAAAACTGGCATCTTAGACAGAACAGAACTAGCCCGCAAGCTCGGTGGGGAGGTTCCGTGGTACCTCTACTTTCAGTTAACCTACTTTTTGAGACACCTGGAAATAGGGCACGTCCTATCCAAACCTATGACGGAATTTGAAAAGATTCTTGAACCTGATTCTCTCTCCCGCAAAGGGCTTCTGTCCAAAATCTATAACATGCTGATTAACTCCCATACTAAACAGAATGAGACACTGAAAGATAAATGGCAACTAGATTGCGGTGTTGACATCTCGCAGTCTGACTGGGAACGGGTTTGGAGTTCCAAACTACTAAGCACCCCAGTCATTAATGCCAAACTACAAAATTACAAAATCCTTCACAGGTGGTATCTCACCCCACAGCAGCTAGCAAGGATAGACCCCAAAAAATCCCCTCTCTGCTGGAAAGGGTGCGGTGAGCAGGGAACGTTTATACACGTATGGTGGGGATGCCAATCCATTCAAGGATTTTGGCGCTTAGTCTTCAAAGAAATCAAAACCATCACCTCCCACGCTATCCCTCCTAGCCCTGAACTGATCTTTTTGGATGTCTGGACTGACTCTCCTGTACCTCGCCAACGGAGGGACCTAATTCGCACGTTCTTGACTGCTGCCAAGAATGCGATAGCAATCAAATGGAAATCACCTGTTCCCCCGGATTTACACATATGGTACAGGATGGTGTGGGACCATCTTATAATGGAAAAAATATCTGACAGATTGCAACTCTCTACAAACCCCTTGAAACCCTCTGACTTTGCATCCAAGTGGTTCCCTTTCTTGGATCATCTAGCCAAAAATGAGTTCTTAGCATCACAGCTGCCCTTTCAGGCAATCATAAATCCAGAAGTGTGAGTGATCAAGAGGCCATTGTGGTACTGGAGTAGTTATGTTATCTTGTCCATGAGATGTAGTTCAACAATCATCCTTGCTTGTATGTTCGCAGATTAGGTAAAGTGTGTCAGCTAAGGTATATGTATTAGAAATCTCCTCTTGTGTCCCAATTGTATATACAGAAATCGTTTTGTGTATTGTTATATGATATATCCTCTTACAGTTGATGTTGTTATGACTTACTGTTAATAAACTTTTAAAAAATTTAAAAAAAAAAAAAGAGTCAGAACTCTCAAAGGCTCCTACCCTGGAAATCTAGTTGGTCTTTTAAGGTGCCACTGGCCCCGAATCTTGCTCTTCTACTACAGATCAACACAACTAACCACTTGAAACTAACAGTCAGACAGACAACACTCACTTCAGGTTGAAGGTTAGATCACATTTTTGGGTGATTATTCCAGGGTATTAGAAATGAGGGGGCCCTTTCACACATTTGGGCAGGCTCCTGAGGAGGCAGTTGAAGTTGGGATTCAGGTCTTGTGCATGTTAGGGGCTGCAAAGAAGCAGGGGCTTGAGAGCACCTTTCAGTACAGCAGTAGCCTGAGTAGTTGTATTGCTCCACCTCACAAAAGAAAGCCATCTGTGGCATTGTTTTTAATCGAATTTGTACATTTCTGATACTAATCTTCATAAATAAGGTGCACTTGGGCCTAGAACTGGGCTACAGCTTACAGCACTTAAGAGGAAACCACCAACACATTTGAACTCTGAAGTCTCAGTTGGGGGCGTGACGGCCCCACCTAACAAGGAAAGTTGGTTACTGCTGTGGCACGAAGACATGATTTTCTGAGGGATTCTCTTGGTTCTTTGCCTTGAAACAGAATTCAAGAAGAGGTTGAAAGTGGGAAGTGGAATGGAAACAAGTGCCTTTCTTACCTCACATTCTCCTACTCCTAAGGATAGCTGAGAACTGGGCTCTGTAGAGTTTGTGGGGTTGGTGCTGTACATAGGTTGGAGTCACGAAGTTGTTTGATAGAGGTGGTGGCAGTGATGGCACGAAAAGCATGCTTTTGGGTTTGGTGTCTCTCTGAGGGAAAGTACTTGTTTGTTGGTTTCAAATCTCTTTCTTATCCTTTCCATACCTTCTGTTGGCTCAGCATGGGGTCAGAAGCCACCAATAGCAGTCAGGATTCCTTGCACAAATCCACCAAGAAGAAAAGCATCAAGTCCTCAATTGGGCGCCTCTTTGGCAAGAAAGAAAAAGGAAGGCTCGGACAGTTGGGCCGTGAGTCCCCTTCGCTTGGTATGCTTCCCCCACCCAGAGCTGTGCCTCTGTTTACTCTTCTTTCCCTTCACCATCATTTCCTGCTTTAAAAATTACTACATAGAAACTAACTATTTGGTCTCCCAGCAAACCACTACCATGACCATTGGTGAGCAGGCATCATAATCCTTCCCCACCTTGGAATCCTGCACCACCAATACTTTTGTGCAGTCTTCAAAATCTCATTAGACTCTTGTAAGTTTCTAGTCTAAGGTTTCTGAATATGCCATTTTGGTTGGCACTGGTCCACAGAAGCCATGGGAATAGCCCATCTCGTCTCTTGATACTTTTGCTGTGGTTTCTGCTCAGAAACAGGCTTGGTTACAAAGGAGATTAGCAGTGTTGTGTGTCTGTGCATATACATAACTTATCTATCTTTCTTTACAGCTGGGACACCATCAGATGAGATGTCACCTGGAGATCCCCTGGGCCTTTCTAAGCTATCTGGACCTGTGGACAAGGATCGTAGGAACAAAAAGAAGTGAGAAGGAGCAAGGATGGGGGTAGGGGGGATAGAAAGATGAGTCACTGGTCCAGAGTAGGATGTGTGTGTTGGATGTGAAAGGCTGGCAGATCTATAAGGTTTGTAAGACTTAGAACTTTGAGACCCAGGTTCAAATTCCAGCTTGACTCATGGATTAACTGATTGTTTCCATAGTAGCAATTTACATTGGAATTATCATAGTTTCACTTAATCAGATTTAACAAGAATTCAGATGAGACTGTTGCCAATCTGTTGCATTCAGTGTTTCCCCTGTTCTCCTCCTGTCTTTTTTCCATACCTGATTTGTGGTGATTAACTTAAACTGCACCTGGGCCCTTTTCACACTGCTTACCTGCTGCCGGAACGTCGCGAAATATCGCACAAAATCCGCGGAAGATAGCGTCTTCTCACAAGAGTTTTGCGCGACATCACGCAAAACTCTCACAAGAAGACGCTATCTTCCGTGGTTTTTTGTGCGATATTTCATGACATTCCGGCAGCAGGTAAGCAGTGTGAAAATGGCCCCGGTTGTTCAGTGTGAGCATTCAAAGTCTTACTGAGGTTGCTTGGGGCTACTGTTCTATTATTCCTTTCCTTCTGTTTCCATTTTCTTCCGTTCCTGTTTTCTTGCACCTAGAAACAGCATTCATGAATTAATAACTAATTATCAGTTCTTGGAGCTTTGTGAGGGGAGGCAATTAAGAACTGCTTTCTACTTTGTAGCCAAAGTCATTGTTTGTTATTGGTTTTTATTTTATCATTGCACTATTATTACAATTTTAAAAAATCAACAATGACTTGGACTGCAAGTAAAAAACAGTATTTAGTTCTCCACGTGAATATTAACATTTGATTAATGAATGCTTTGTAAGTAATAGATAAGGCTGATGAAAGAAAGAAAGAAAGAAAGAAAGAAAGAAAGAAAGAAAGAAAGAAAGAAAGAAAGAAAGAAAGAAAGAAAGAAAGAAAGAAAGAAAGAAAGAAAGAAAGAAAGAAAGAAAGAAAGAGAAAACAAAATATTATCAGCAAAGTGGGGCTCTGGGCTGAACAGGAATACATCTCCATAAATGCATGGTAGGATCTTTCTCTGGAATGGACATTGCTGGATTTTCATGGGGAATATAGTGCTATACTGTGTGGAACTTCTGTTTCAGTTTCAACTCACTGCAGAAAAGAAACGACTGAGTGACTCAAACATTTGCTACGATGGAAATTGCCACTGTGTAGCACATAAGTCACCTTTCCTTAACCCCTCCTGACAGCTTCAGCTCACTTGCCTGTAAATAGCAATTATAGTAATTTGCTTTTCAGGACTGTTGTACAGATGAGTAGGAAGAGAAATAATTGAAACTTTTAAAATGTGTTAATTCTAACCAGAAAGCTTGGAGCAATAAACCCAAGATCCATTGGTTGACAAAAAGGAAAGAGGACATTTGAGCAGATGGACACCACAGCTTCTTTAGATCTTCTCTCCCTTTCCATCTGAGTTTGTTTCTGTTTCTCCTCAGGCACGAGTTACTGGAAGAAGCTTGTCGGCAAGGCTTGCCTTTTGCTGCCTGGGATGGTCCAACTGTTGTGTCGTGGCTGGAGGTAACAAAGGGGGGAAGGAGATGTTGAAATGATGAGCTATGAAGCAGGACTGACAAGGAAAATGTCTGCCACTAACGGCAGAACCCTTTGCAGAGTTATTGCAGACTGTTAAAATCAATGGGCTTAGATTGGAGTACCTCTGCACCAGATTTATTTATTTAATTACTTACTTCATATATATCCCACCTTCCTCCCCAAGGAGATCCCAAAGCAGCTTACATTATTCTCCTCTCTTACATTTTATCCTCACAACAAACCTGTGAGTAGGTTAGGCTGAACGTGTATGAGTGGCCCAAAATCACCCAGCAAGCTTCAGTGGCACCGCGGAGATTAAAACTGCGTCTTCCCGATCCTAGTCTGACACACTAACCATTAAACCACACTGTCTCTCTCTGTGGCACTATGAGTGTACTTCTAAGAAGGAACCGTAGTCAATCCTGGCCTTCTGGCTAATATTCTCATATGACATGGGTTTGGAATTTTTTTTTGCATTTACTTAAAACAATTTGAAGAGTGCATTTAAAACTAATGGGAGAAGAGGCCTTGAGTGCAGCTGCCCTCTTTTATTTTTAATTTTTTATTGGCTTCATTTATTCCCACCTTTATCCCCAATGGGAACCCAAAGCAGCTTACATCCTCCTGTTCTCCATTTTATCCTCACAACAGTTTGAAGATTTGCAGAACTTCCCCCTAAAAAACCTCCACCTTGTAGAGGCAAAAGTATATTTGAGCCAAATGCAGAGTGGCCACATCCAAAGTAGCCCCACTGCTCTAAAACCATTTGGAAGTCTTCATTGGATTTTGTGCTGTAGAAACCAGATCTGCTGTGACCTGAGTCTTAGGCCTCTTCTGAGTGGTGAACATTACATTGGGCTTTCTCCATATTCAGTGCATGAGGATCAGATTTGCTTTATTCATCAGTTCTGGCCTCATACTATTTCAATTCTTTAATTCTACACTTTCAGAGAGTCAAACTGAAGGGGTGTCTGTGTTTTATTTCTGCACTAGAAAAATGCTTGATTTCTGCAGTGTGCTTTCTGGGGAACACATTAGTTTCCTCAGTTGATCAACTGAGGACAGGTCAGTTTGCTTAGTTTATCTGCTGAGGACAGGTCAATTTCCGCAGTTGATTGATGAGGAAACTTACAAGGTGTGTGTGTGTTTTAATGGCACTAACATTGCAACTTTGCTGTTTTAAAAAAAATTTAAAACTCCAAAAAATAATGGACTAGAAGTACCGGAAACACAGGTGAAAACTTTAAAATATCAAGTGGGATTTCAGTGCTCTTTGCAGAGTTTTGTGTTAACCATATTGCAGCATTATTCCCCATGACAGTTGCAAGGTTTTTTTTTTTTCTTTTAAGGCACCGATGTTGCAATGTTGCTATTTGTTTATTTTTTTTAATCAGGAAAAAAAACCTGGGTTGGTTACTATTCAACCAATTAGGATGCAGGGGAATAAAGGGGAGTCTGCGAAGCAGTTTGAAGACTGAATTGGAACTCTGGAGAGAAATTGATACAATATGGGGCCAGAACTGATGAAAAAGCCCTGTGCGGAAAAGACCTTACTGTGCAGAGTTATACCTTTTTAAGTGCATTGATGTCAATAGGCTTAGAAAGGCATTACCCTGTTTAGGAGTTTATTTCATGGAACTTACAGCAAAAACTTTTCATGTTAATTTACTTGTCTTCACTCAATAGGTCTACTATTTTTCTTAATTTTTTAAAAACAGATATTTGCAAGAATGGGGACCAGAAACTCATTCTGCAGGGCTCTCAAATTAGGCAAAATAAATGGACAGATCCTCTATTTTCCCCAGAGCTACAAAATCACATTGTCTGCTTAACCTCACACTTTGTCTCCATTCTCTGTGTTAGCTATGGGTTGGCATGCCAGCCTGGTACGTGGCTGCCTGCCGTGCCAATGTCAAGAGTGGTGCCATAATGGCCAACCTGTCGGACACAGAAATCCAGCGGGAAATTGGTATCAGCAACCCGTTGCACCGGCTCAAGCTGCGCCTTGCCATTCAGGAGATGGTGTCACTTACCAGTCCCTCAGCCCCAGCCACGTCCCGCACGGTAAGCCTGGACTGCTCCTGCCATCTCCCCAGGATGCGTCTGAAGGAGCCGAGAATGCCACTCACATTTCTGTTAGTTTATTGAGCAAAAATATTGATAAATTTGCCCTTCTCCTAAAAACGGAGACCCAAGGCAGGTAACAATGAAGAATGAAATAGCTTAAAAACAAAAGACCAATGCAGCCTGAAGATTTTTTTTAAAAAGTTCCCTCCAGATAACAATTCCAAATGTACTCCCATCTATTTATCATTGTTTGTTAATTTGAAATATTTATATCCCGCTTTTCTGCCAGTCAGTGGAACTCAAGAGTGGCTCACATTGGATTTGAAAAGTAATAAAATGTAATATTGCATCAACAGAAATGTAAATAAAAGGAAGCAAACCATAACCTCCACTCCTGGGGCCACTGGAAGCACGTTGGAAAAACTTTTCTTTATAGACCCTGTGAAATCTATGTAAATGTGGGGTCCTCCTCACAGTCTCAGGAAGCCCATCCAAGAGTATGGGGGCAGCCCTTGAGAAACTGTGAGCTCCAGCAACAGCAGGGCTTACTGACCTGAGTGGAGGAACTGTTAATAAACCCGAGAGTGATGATTGGAGCAGCCTTTGGGGCACAGATGGGTGGGCATGGTCCTGCAGATGTGTGTCCTATATGTCCTCTCGCAAACCCTCGATGCAATAATTCTATTTTACAGCCCCTCCTGAAAACTAACCACTCAATTTTCCTCACATCCTCCAAGGCACTGTGCTACAGTTTACAGGCTGATACAGAAAAAGCCTGCAAGATAGTGAAGGAGAGTGAAAAGGAATATATCCACCCTTGTCCCATTCAACAAAGTGAACCGGTATACTGAAGAGGCTGCCTACCCTTGGCCTGGGGCTAAAGTTCAGTGGTAGAACATCTGCTTTTCATGGCAGATGTCACAGGTTTAATCCTTGGCATCTCCAGTTAAAAAGATCTGGTAGTAAATGAAATGAAAGACTTCTTTCTGAGACCCCGGAGAGCTACTGCCGGTCAGAGTAGACAATACTCATCTTGACAGAACGATGGTTTGCAGCTTCATGTGTTCATTTGAGCTGCATACAGGGAGAGGCAGTACTTCAAGTATGTGTGGCTGGAATGTTTTAAAATATTGATAACTATCTCTTACTTTAATTGTTCCCCTGGCCAGTCTACCGGAAATGTGTGGATGACACATGAAGAGATGGAATCTCTGACAGCCACAACAAAGCCAGTAAGTAATACTGCTCTGCGCGTTACCTGCATGCCTGTGGCAATTTCCAAGATATCACCTTGCCATCGCCAGAGCATGTTTTTATGTGTGTAAGGATGTGCATGTAGAAAGATCCAAAGATGTCACTATCAGGCAGCTTGATAACTCTTCATCATGCCAATCAGTACTCTTGATGTAGCCTGTTTGTTTTTAAATAGGGGATCCATACTTATTTAATGTGCATAAGGGCATATGGGAGGGCATTCTAACTTACTATTTCTGTCCAGAAAGACCTGAATCTTTAATCCTGGTACAGTCTATAGAGTTTCCAGATTGAAATTCCATAATAAGGTGACCCTCTCTGGAATTTGAAATAAGGAGCAGTAATTGTGTTATTTGGAAGTAAAGATAGGTTAAGGAATTAGTATCCTTTAAAGTAAGGAATTTCTCTGGCAACCTTCCTCCGTTTTCTTTTTTAACTCCTTGATTTTACTAGGGATAATGCTTCTGATTCTTTGATGCAGAGTCAATTTAATTTAACTCTGAACAAGTACAATTGGACATACACAAACCTTTTATAGTAATAGGAGCACTTCTCTTTTACTCCTGGCGCTATCAACAATAGTGTGAGAACTGTGTGTGTCTAATCCTGCCTTTCTGCTTTCCTTTCTGCTTCACATTTAACCTCTGCCCAGGAGACAAAGGAGATCAGCTGGGAGCAGGTAGGGGAGGGATACATATTGCAGCATTCTTTTTCCTTGCATGCCTTGGTGTGTGCATATGTGTGTATGGAGGGGGGAAAGGGATGTTTATTTTTATTTTATACAGCAGGGGGCAGGCTGAGGCTGAGAAGTAGGAACTTGCTCAAGGCTATCCAGTGCAAGGCAACATATGTGGTGGGAGCCAGCTGGCACACCCTCTCAGGGAGCAATCTGAAGCAGGTCTACCGAGAAGTAAATCCCATGTTATTCAGCAGGGGCTTACTCCCACTGTAGCAGTGCAGCCTTCGCTGCAAATTTTGGCCAGGAAAAAAAATGTCCTCTAACAACAACGATAACTGCATTTATAAACTGCTCTTCTAGACAGTTTAGTGCCCCAATCAGAGCAGTGAACGAAGTCAGTGTTGTTATTATCCCTGCAATATAGCTAGGGAGCTGGGCTGAAGGGAGTGGCTTACCCAAGGCAACCTACAGAGCTCATGGCAGTAGTGGGAGTCATACCAGCAGAGTACTGATCCGCAGTCCAATCACTTAGCCACTATACTAAAAGGAATGGAGCTAAATAACGTCATCCAGTGGGTCTAGTTTAAAAGTTGGCAACCTGACTCAAATAAGTCAGTGTTACATGAGATCATGGCATTTACATTTTTTAAAAAAATCTCCCCTTAAAAAAAATTCTTTTCATTTTTTTTCCTGCAAACCTGGGGGTTACCCCAAATCTGCAGAAATCTGAGCTCTGGCTGGCATCCCTTTGCAGATTTTTAAAAATCCCTGTTGGAGGTGAGCGTCCATGGCTGTCCAGTATATAATAGGGCAGCTTCATGGGTTTATCATGTGGCCACAGTGATGAGCATGCGTTTTGTGAGAACCTGCAACATATGGAGTGAATAGGGAGGTTTGCCACCCATTGTGTAGATCTTGCTATTTTTGGTCCCATGGCAGAACCAATACATATACTGCAGACTGGGAGCCCTCTTCCCTTAAGCTGAAAATAATCCTTATCTCTGTAACTTGTTTGAAACTGTATGGGATGAATGTTTGTACCCATGGATGCATACAAATACAAGCACAGGTGTGTTTGATTTCCTTGCCTTTTAATCAGAGATGGGAGGGTGTGGATAGACAGAGAAATCTATAGATTTCTATGCATGCTTTTTGAATCCTTTGTTTTCTTTCTCATTGTACTTTGGCTAGTGACCTATCTTTTCTATGCTTCCTAGGTGTACAGAAACAGGAGGCCATTTGGGATTGGGCATGGTGCGATATTATACAATATCTATTGCACATATCGCCAGTGAATACTCTGAGATGCATTTCCTTTATTATAAGAGTTTCATACTAAAGGAAAATGTAGAATAAAATTATATGAGTATCAATATGGTATAATTATTAGAGTATTATTTAAGACACAGTCAGCCATCAAGCTCACAGAATGACCTTGGCTTACCAACTACCCACAGCCTAACCTACCTCACAGGGTTGTTATGAGAATAAAAATGGTGAAGGACAGAACTATGTGCACCACTCTAGGCTCCTTAGAGGGAGGAGGGATAAAAACATTATGCATAGCTCAGAAAAAGTTTTAGGTCTGGGTAATGGTAATATATTTTGTTTTCCTGCATCCTCGTTTTGAAATAACCACTGTTGTGAGTCCTGCCAGGCCACAATTTGCAAAGAGCATCTTTTAAAAAAATGGATTTATATATTTTTCTTTTTCTCTTGCCCTTCCACCAGGTTATTTGGGATAACCTTTGTGGGCCTTTCCCCTTTTATCATCCCAACAAATCTGTGCAGTAGATAAGGCTGAGAGATTTGCCACAAGGGAGTTTATTTCAGTATTTATACCTTGCTTTTCTCTCAAATGAGGACCTAAAGTGGCTTGTAATGCTGTTTTCCCTTTGTACATTATGCTCATAATGATAACCTGTGACGTAGGCTTGTTTGAAGACAAAACTAAACTTTACATCTTGTGGCAAGTTGTGTCTGGGTTTCTCTGACACAACTCATGTTCCCTGTAGTCACACAGCAGCTGTAGAGAATGTCATTTTAAAGAGTGGAGGGAGCTCCCTCCCCCCACCATGGTCTCCCTCCACACACACACACACACACTCTCTCTCTCTCTCTCTCTCTCTCTCTCTCTCTCTCTCTCTCTCTCTCTCTCTCTCTCTCTCTCTCTGAAGTCATGTACATATTCGTCCAGGAGCCATTTCAGGTACTGTAGAAAAGGGCTCCCTCTAACATTCTTTTTGGCCCTGAGAGTGATAGGCCCAAGGTCACCGAGCAAACTTCCATGATGGAGTGGGGATTCAGCCTATGTTGTCCCTAGACCAACACTCTAACCACTACACTGTGCTGGCTGGCTGGTTCATGCAGTGAGTTTCATGGCAGAATGACAATTTGAATCAAAGCTCCCTGAGTTAGTGGGAACAGAACAAAAGTCATGTTCTGCTGGGTTAAACAGAGTCTACACATATACACAGAGGTAGACTGTGGTGAACAGGGAAAGCCCAGAAGTTGTAAGAGAAGGAAATGGAGAGGGAAGGCCCTGGTGTGAGTCCTTTGCCTCTGCTTCTCTCTCATACACAGTGTCTTCCTTCCTTTGTTTTTTCAGATCTTGGCCTATGGTGACATGAACCACGAGTGGGTAGGGAATGACTGGCTTCCCAGCCTGGGTTTGCCTCAGTACCGCAGCTATTTCATGGAGTCACTTGTTGATGCCCGGATGCTGGACCATCTCAATAAGAAGGAACTGCGAGGCCAGCTTAAGATGGTTGACAGCTTTCACCGGTGAGAGGCAGGGAGGAAGAAGATTTTGAACGTCCTGTGACTAGGGCTCGTTTTATACAAGAGGTGTAACTCCACTTCAGAAGAGGTTACCTGTTCTGGTTCTCCCAATACCCTACATGAGATTCTGAGAAATGTAGGCTTTGTGAAACTGCTCAGAACTCTGTCAGAGATTCCCTAGGCCCTTCACCTGTACAGTGAGCAATATAGCTGCATCCCTCCTCCCCTCATGTCTGATGAAATAATAGATCTGATTCAGACTGAAGTGGGTAGCTGGAGTATATTTGCAGATGCCCCTTTGGGATATAATCCGTCTTAGGCACAGCCTGGAGTAAGCCTTTTCTCTCTCTCTGCCCTCAGACAGTACTGTTGCTGAGTTGGCAGGCTGGCAAAAGCTTTCTGAATCCATCACTGTCTCTCAGAGACACTTTAGCCCCCATCCATTTGCATAGCCCACTCTTTAACTGCATGTCTGTATCCCTCTTTTAGTAACACTGCAATGTGACCAAATGATGGATGATTTGAGTATATTATGTCTTTGTTGGTGTTTTCATCTCTGGTGTGATATTGCAGTGATTGAAAATCATATTATTTCAGGTTGAGGGGGATTCGTTGAAAAGGGGGGGAAAGGTAGCACCACTTCCTTACAGTACAGTCCTCTATCAGTGTAAAAAAAGCCCTCTTGTATTATTCGGTTGTGCATAGTTTGTGGAAAGCCAGGAGAATGGGAGCTTTCCCGACCTTTTCAGGTTGGTCATTACATAAGGTGGAGCCCACCACAGAGAATGTATGCGTATGGGCAGTTGTTGATTTTGCACATGTACAAAGTGGCAGCTGCAGAAGGCCCTGTTCAGATGAGTGAAGCTGCCATGGTGGAACATAGGGAGAGAGGCATTCCTGTAGACATGAGGGGCCAAGACCATGAATGGTTTTGTATGTGGTAGCCAGAACCTTGAACTGAGCCCTGTAACTGATGGGTAGCCAATACAGAATGGGAGTAATACACATGCTGTACCTTGCTGCTATAATAATCAAGCTGCAGCGTTCTGCAACAACTGGGGTCTCCGGGGGGATCTATGTAGAGTCCATTATAGTAGTCTAGTTTTGATTTTACCATGACGGAGATCCAGGTGACCAGATTGGCTATGTCCAGTTAGCTGACTATCTTCTGTGCTTGACTGAGTCTAAAGAGGGCATTTTTTGCAGCTGCATTAACTTGCTTCTCTAGCAGCAGTGCTGGATTGGGGTATATCAATCATCTGGAAATACCAGTGTGAAGAGATGTTGTTGCCTACCTGTTATGGTGGCTATAGAACCCCATTATCTTGGAACAAATTGTAGTAATCAGCTGTAACGCTAGTAATATTACATTATCAATGATTTGTACAACAACCCAGTAAGTTAGGCCAATGTTTTACTTTCCCTGTACTGCAGATGTGGAGAAGAAAAGATGCTTAGGGTGAGAAAACAAAAAGTGGCTTGACTAAGATTACCTCATGTGTTGATGGAGGAGTTGAGATTTGAAACCTTGTTCACAGCTCAATCTTTTAACCAGTACATATATGAATTTATGAAGCTGATTTGGGCTGATTAAGACTGGTCCATCTAGATTAGTATTGTTTATTCTAACTGGCAGCCATTCTCCAGGGTTTCAGGCAGTGGAAAATTTTTAATTGGAGGTAGTCACGATTGAATCTATGAGACAAAAGCATGTGTTCCACCACTGAGCCACAATCAATACAGTGCACCTTGTGCTTCTACATCTCCCAGGGTAAGCCTCCATTATGGGATCATGTGCCTGAAGCGTCTTAACTACGACCGGAAAGAACTGGAGCGAAGACGGGAAGAGAGTCAGAACCAAATCAAAGGTGTGTGTAGAGCAAAGGAACCCTCTGAGGCTATTGTCACCCTCTCCCAATTGTGATTTAGGGAGGGGAGGACATGCCCTTTTCTGTAATAACTGCTCTTGTATGGTTGTATAGCAGGATTGGGGATCACATGGAGAGAACCCTGTGCACTCTTATCTTTTCCTCCCTTTCTAGATGTAATGGTCTGGTCCAACGAACGCGTCATGTGCTGGGTGCAGATGATTGGACTGAAAGAGTTTGCCAACAACCTAGTGGAGAGTGGGGTGCACGGGGCTCTCCTTGCCCTGGACGACACCTTTGATTGCAACGACTTGGCCTTGCTGCTGCAGATCCCTACCCAAAACACACAGGTCAGAATCAGTCAAGGTGAAGATAGAAAAAGGTGGGGAGGAGGAGAGAGGAGCCAGGAGATCAGGAAAGGGGAGGAGAAGGAAGGGGAATCTTGGAGCCTTGTCTATTGTCTAGAACACTGGTTGGTAACCTTTTATAATTGAAGAACCAAACTACGTAAAGACTCATAGCAAGAGGTCAAGAAAGAGCTTTTGTAAGAGAGTCCATTTGCATGACTGGAAAATTTTAATTTCTTATTTTATTTTTAGTCCACTTTTGTGGCTGAGAGTCAAAGCAGATTGCAGGAGATAGACGGTGCAAGTGGACAGCATAAAACAACCATTGAACCATGCAATAGGTCTAGGCTTACATAATTTGAGAACAATGTGAACAGCAAACTATCTAAGGCAAGGTATACCATAAACTATACAGAAAGTGGATTACCAATTAAGGTCATTACAGTAAAAGCCTACAATAAGCATTGCAGTGGGTTAATAATCTATAACATTTCTGTAGCCCAAACATGGGCTGGTGTGAGTACTTTGTTAGGAAGTAGAACACACACAGTCCCACAAAAAATATGTGCAGGTGCACCCTGAACAATTATATGAGCTCACTGTCATAAATCTATGCGTGGTTCATACTGCATTACTGGCAGCTGTTCACTTCCCTCATTTCCCTTTCTGTCAGGCATCTCTCAGGTCCCCAAAGGGTGCCATTCCTTTCACATACTTTTTGTTCTAGCATCCCACCTACCCATCCAATATACCTTAACTTGAACATTTCATTTTATTAAGGCAAAAAGCCATATTTAGTTTTATAATGATCCACAGGGTGCAGACCAGTGGTCTACAGGCCCTCTCTTATGTTGCAGGCCTCCAATGTGGTATTCTGGAGGGTCTTCAGAGAGAGAAACACACATGGTCCATCCTTCATTTTGTGAGGTCTATAAGAAAATATAAGTGGGTGTCCAGTCCTGTTCTTGACATGATCCAAACCTCACTGTAAAAGGAGGTAACATACAGCAGGCACTCACATTACCTTGCACTCCCTGGACCTGTTTTCTCCTTGATCCTTGGGGTGGGGTAAAGTAGGGAAGCTAAAAAGGGCTTTATAAAATGATACATGGGGTAGAGAAAGCAGATAGAGAAAGCCCTGATCTGGATGGCCCAGGTTTCCCCGATCTTGTTCAGTCTTGGAAGTTAAGAATGGTTGGACCTGGTTAGTATTGGGATGGGAAACTGCCAAGGAAGACTGGGGTTGCTATGCAGAGGCAGGCAATGGCAAACTACCTTTGTGGGTCTCTTGCCTTGAAAAATCCCTGTGGGATCATCAGAAGTTGGCTGTGAGTTGACAGCACTTTACTCAAGCCCAGCCCCATAATACTAGAATTTGGGGGCGCCTAAATAACTTAATGTGCAAATAGATTCAGGATAGACAAAACAACGTCCTTCTTTACATAAGTAATTTGTGGAATTCATTGCCAGAGGGCATAGTGATGGCCACTAGTTTAATAGGCTTTAAAAGAGAATTAGGCAAATTCATGGAGGATCAGTCCATCAGTGGCTAATAGCCAAAATCGAACCTTCTTGCTCTGAAGCAGAAACACTTCTGTTCATATGTCTTCCAGAGGTATCTGGTTAGCCATTGTGTGCAATAGGATGTTGGACTAGGTGGACTATCAAGCCAATCCTGTTCTTACATTCTTCTGTGACAGAGGACTTTGTGGAGTAGTTTTGAAAAGTTTGAGATTACAAGAACCAAAGGGGGGGGCGGAGTCCAAAATTAAAAATAAAATAAACTTCCCCCATTTCCATTTAGGCTAGGCAGATCTTGGAAAAAGAATTTGGGAACCTCATCTCCATGGGAACAGACCGGCGGCTGGATGAGGTGAGTTTCTCCTCCTTCCAGAATCTCTGATTTTGTTAGGTCTTCCAAGCTTCCTCACATGCTCTTCAATTCCCACCTCTCAGGACAGTGCCAAGACATTCAGCCGTTCCCCATCATGGCGGAAGATGTTCCGGGAGAAGGACCTCCGCGGTGTCAGCCCCGACTCAGCTGAGATGCTGCCAGCCAATTTCCGCACAGCCTCCGTGGCCTCCATTACCTCACCCGGGGTGCAGCTTCGTAAGATGCAGCCAGAGGGTATGTAAGGAACCTTTGTGAGAAACCACACATGAACCTGTTAGTGGAGCTGAGTTTGGAGACTGTTGCAGAATGGGGGGGACTTCTTTTCATGCTTAATTCCCTTAAGAACTAGCTCATATTTCTTTTTCCCCCTTTCATCAACATACCTTTAGATTGGTAGCCAAAAAGAATGTTTCTGAGCATGTGCAGAATGCCTTCCTTGCCACAGAATAGTTAGTTCTATCTAATTAGAATAAGGGGGCAGGGCCTTAACATCTTACAAATATAACCACTGTTTGCAATCTGACAAGAGAAGTCTGTAGGGCATTCACTTGGAAAGCTCAGAGCCTAAACACCCTGCATCACTGCAGGAAACAGGGCTTCTAAGAGACATCAAGGCCCTCTGAAAAAAGTTCCCTCTGGCCCCTTCACATTACTCAGACCCAACCCAAACATCATCTTAAAAAATCACATGGTTTTTCTGGTACCAAGGGTCCACAACGCCAACTCAGGAATATTGTTGCCATATTTCCCCCTTTCTGTGTCCCTTGTGGGCAAGCTGCATGCGGGGGGGGGGGGGATGAGCCAGGGTGGTTATTTCCATTTCTGTCATAACTTTGTATTAGTAGTTCAGGTTCTCTGCTCCTATCATCAATGTGTGACCTTACAAAGCTCTGAAGGGTGAGCGCTACCTTATATTGCCTTTTTTGTCTCTTTTCTCTCTCCTCGTAGGGAACTCATTAGGTAGCCAACGGGCAGACAGTATGTCAGTGCGAACGTACTCTTGTTAATGCCAACCCAACGGAGGTCAGTATGTGCCATAATGACATTTACCATTGATTGAGCCTTGGCAGCACACAAGATTGCTGCGCAGATGCAAGGAAGGGTGGGTTCCCTGTCTAGATGGGCTTCTGTTTTTGAGGAAAAGCTGAGCGTTCCGAGTCTGTGTTTCTCTCATAATGCTTGTGTGGGGTGGGAGGCGGGTGCTTAACCTTTCCCCCATGTGCCATGTCTCTCCTGCAAATGCAGCCCTCACTTGTCCCTTTTTCCTCTGAAACCAGAAATGAGCTTGGTTGGAACTAAAAGGGCCAATAGCGGCATTTACAGGGGAGCACTACCCCTCTCCTTCCTTGGAGGCCAAGCACCTCTCCTGCCAATGTATGTGCACTTCCCCTCCTTCTATGGTCATTTTTACCACTACCCCCCCTCCAAAACAGGAAGTCTGGCTGAAGGGGCAAGAGCCTTGGGAAAAGGGAGACATTCATAAGTGAGAACCAGCATGCCCAAAGTGGTTCCTCAGCAATTCAGCCCACCCAAACTTCCCTGTGAGTGCTTCCCAACCAATTCCTCATTTTCTCAGCAGTGTTGGATTGTAACCAGACCTTCACTGTGATGAAGTCTCATAGGCCTTAATGTAGTCAGGATGCAGAGAAGATAGATAATATACCTACATGCTGATTAGTAAAAATCAGTGCAGAACAAGCATTCCTTGGGGTGTTCAGGGAAGGGTTGTAGGATGCAAGGTCCCAGGTACTCCCAAAGGTAGGAGGGGAACAAAAGGAGTTGGAGAGAGAGGCATTGGCATGGAGTAGAAAGAGAGCAAGAAGGGGGAATGTTGCTGATGTGACTTTTGTGTATGTCAGGAAGTTGTACAGCTGATAGGATGGACCAGGTTGCTTGTTGGAAATGGGCTTCCCAATTGCCCAGGCGCATTGGGGAAATATCCAGCCTCAGTTGTCTGCCCTTGAGAAACAGAAGTGGGAGAAAAAATGGCCTCCGTGGTCTTAACCATAGAGATTAGGGGAAATTCTAGAGCATTACTGAGAAGTGACATTACTCTACCTTCCCACACTACTTTACTCTTCCCCCACCCCCATATCTCTCAGACAATTAACCTATGCAGTGTTGGGAACCCTAGCGGGAGAAAATAATGTGACCCACCTGTAGGAAGAACTTGGCATTGTGGATAATGACTGATGGGAAGAGAATTTGGGTGCCTTTCCACAAAGTGCCCAATAATTCAATCCCGGCAGAACAACTCAGGACAGTTATCTAATGGGGGATAGGACCCCTTGGAGCTCCTTCCTCTTCTCAGTGACAAACAGTTCTCTTATCTCACATAGTAGAAATTGCAGAATAAAATGCAAAATAAGAGCTGATATGCATGTGTTCAATCTACAGTTTATATTGAGTAGACCACATTTTATTTTAGCTGTGGTTGAAATTATTATATAGCTGGTTTTAACTATGCTTAGTCATTGGAATCAGGATCCAGCTTTTAGACTATCACTCATATCTTGGTTTGTCTTGACTATTGCTGGTTTCATCACCTTTGCTCTGTAGTTGGCAAGGGCAGCGCTGGGAGACCATCATTTAAGATTACCTGTGTTTAAATAAGTTACAACCATGACTTCAGATCCTGATTTAAATAACTAACTCTGGTTAGTAGAGTAGATGGTGTTCAGACAATCATGTTAGCCCAATTTAGTTTAAGTAAACTGTGGTTTCTCACAATGTCTGAACTGAGTTACACGTTCCGTCTAATTGATACATATTCTCGTTCTTTTCCTTTCTTTTTCTGTACCCCTCCCCTTTTCCATGCAGACAATGTCCTGGGTGTGTCTGGTCACCCTGCCTTGGACAGGAGGACTCCCTGCTGCTGCCCTGCTTTCCTCATCACGTGCTCTGAACCAGACTGTGGGGAGCTGCCACCACCACTGCTGTTGCGGAGAAGGAATGTGGGGGAGCACATGGGAATGCCAGAGAGAGCCGGAGAGTTCTCTCTCCTTCCCCCCACACTCCCTGTCCTAGCAGCAGCGGCTTGCGGCCACTGGTGAACTCAAGGGACTAAAGCTGGGGAGGGAGTCCCTCCCCAACTGTGCAGGGGAACTGGGGCTTCAACTCTGGTGTCTATTTATTGTTGTTGTTATTCCGGGCAGGGGCATAAGAATGTGAATCAAAATATTACGCCCCCTCCGACATCCCACTCTACTGTGGCCTGATACGTCCGTTCCTCTCCCCACAGGGTCCAGGGAGGGGGGGGTGTCTCACCATGCCTTCCTGTTGCCACGGATTGGACCAACTGGCCCACCGACCCTGGTAACCCACCTTCGCTCCCCACCATCCCAAGGGTGCTAAATGTTCAGTTGGCACTTTTGCATTGCTGCTACTGTACCATTTTTTCACCTCATGATCGTCAGAAGGGGATTTGCTGCTCAAAGCCCATTTCTCTCCCCTCCCGCCCCTTCTCCATGCCTTGTCTCAGCAAAGGGGGGGGGGCTGGAAGGAGATCGGTTTTCCTCCCAGCCCAGGATGGGGAATGAGGAGAGAAGCGCTGAATGAAGAGCCATGCCTACACCCAGCAGTAGCTTTCCCCTCAGGACTGAGCCAGAGTTTGGAATTTGGGGATGCCTGTTATACATAGCTGCTGCTTCTACCCCAGTAGTAGCGGCATCTTCACACACGTAAGGAATTCCTTCTTTAAAAACACAGCCTCCCCCCTTTTCTTTCTCCCACCACCTTCATGCTGGGGAATTTCCCTCTCCAAGATGCAGCTCCACCTCCACCCCCCCCCATCAAGGAGAGAGGTCTGGATTTATGGAATGGGAAAATACTAAAGAAGTGGAGGGGGGGGAGAGAAGCTTGGAGCCCTCCAGCATGGTGCTGAAATTGCCCCAGATAGATACATTACAGTTCCGGCTCGGTGGGCAGAAACTCTCATGGTAGAATGTGAAACTTTTTTTTGCCCTCTAAGAGGGGGGAAGGGAGTGGAGTTTTCAGGTTTGGGGTGCTCAGACTGGAACAGGGAAATCTCAGCCTGGGGGTGGGCACTAGATCTCTGGACTTTTAAGATATGGCACACAGACACCTGCCCTCCAAGACAATTGTAATATAAGAGTTGTATTTTCTGTGTATATCTGTGCTGTGGAATCTTGTGTAAATTGAATTTCTTTTTTTGACCGCCGTTACAAGTTCTCTGTTAATTTAATAATGTATCCGTCCCCCACCTACCCCCTCTCCCCTGCACGCCCATAATTTTCATTTGATGTTTATATTTTCTGCCTTCTGATTTTTTTAAATTTCATTTTCTGGGGAGGGTGTGCTGGGGTGAGGGGCAAACCAAAGGGGGTTATTTTGCATGAAGGGGGTGGGGGGGAATACAATCTTGACAAAAAAATCTTTCAGGCAGATTGTGAGGGGCAGGCAGGAATCTGAGGTACAGAAGGAGAAGATCTTCTGGTATGTTCAGCATCCTGTTTGCCTCAAGGTGATGGGGGAGAGGAAGGGGCAAAAGTGGAGCGAGTGTTTAAAAAAAACAAAAAAAAAGTTTGAAAACGTTGACTAGGATGTGCAGATTTTTGTTGAATACAAGCGCTCTCTCAGAAGAGATGGCTGCAGTCAAAACCAGGCCAAAGGACCCCTGTTGCTATCAGTATAACGAAAGCCACATTACAGGGCCACCGAACAACTTCATTCTCATGTCAAGGGAGGGGTTGCGTCCTACTGGGCTGCCCAGGTACACACACAAAAAGACTTTGTACGTTGATTGCCATCTCCCACAATTCAGATTGTCAGCCTGATGTGCCTGCTTTGTTTGGGGGTAGTGCTGGAAGACCCTTCCCACACATATACCAATCCCACAGTCTAAGCCTGCTACATCTCTGATCAAATTGCTTGCATTGTGAAGGGTTTTTTTAAATGTCCCACAGGAGATTCAGTCAGGGATCTCTGACCACATGTTCATCTCAGCCATTAAAAGCCCGAGATTGTTTCACTTTTTGGCACCACACCAAGAAACAGAGCACAGAATAGGACTTCATAGCTAGAAGCTGCCTTTGTTTTCAGTGGCTTCCATGGAATTCTATGGAACTGTGCTGGTGGCGTCACTGGGCATGCACAAGCTTTGCTTGCAGAAGGTGCTGGTTTCCATCTCTGGCATCTCCAAATTAAAGGATTGCTGGTTATGAGTGTCGGGAACAGCCTTCCTCTGTCTTTAATTCTGCAGAGCTACTGTCAGACCCTATTGAGCTAGGTGGACCAATAATCTGACTTGGTTATAACTCAGTAGATTTAAGAAGATGCAAAAACTTTCCCTTTCACCCCAGACTCCCCTGGGGCAGGTTTAAGCCCTCCCCTGTTTTTTGTGCTAGGTTGATGAGCCACTGCTGTTCAGCCGAGGTGGTGGCATGTTAAAAGCACTGAACATAACAGTGATGCAGATCCTACCTTGAGAGAGGCTGACTGGGTTTCTTGAGTCATGGTGCACAGCAATGCTTTGCAACCATCAGGCTGTTTATAATATACAGTAGAGGTGGACACGGACCAGGAAAAACCCACAGGCCGTTGGGCTATGGCCCATTGCGTTTCACAGACTACAGACGACGAACTTTTCACAGACTCACGCCGGTTCGTGGACCGGTTCGTGGGTCCATACCCGCCAGACAGCTGGAGCAAGGGGGGATTTAAACGTTAAAGCACTCCCAGTGCTGCTTTCCAGCGATGCCGGGAGCACTTTAACCCCCCTCCCCCATGCCTGGATTCACGGACGACAGACCAACGGACTGGCCAAAAAGTTGTGGAGTCCATGGAAAATGGGCATCCCACAATCCGCCAGTTCACGAATGCCAAACCGGGCTGGTCTGTGTGAAATTTTAGTTTGTTTTCCAGTCCATGCCTACCTCTAATATACAGGCCTTTCTTCTGCAAGCTCTCCTCTCATCATATTAATAGTGGTATTTTGCCAGCTCTCATACACAGAAAAATTAGCACAGTTGTGTCTGCACAAACTACAGGCTTCCATCCATATTGCTTGCAACATGTGTGGCCTACTTGGTTTAAATATCATTTGCAAGAGTAGTGGGAGCACACCAACCACGCACAAAGGGAGTGCATACAACTCATGATCTTTCTGATACATGTCATCCTCATGTGCAAGTAAAATGTGCTTATTTACCATGCACATACAGCTGGTACATGCAACTGCACCTCTGGGTTTTTGTGTGTGTTGAGGCTGTACACTGATGATAAATATAGTGCTATGGTCACCGCACAGGCACTCTCATTAGCTGCAGTTGGTAGGGCCCTCCCTATGTGTGAGTATAATCTCTGAAGAGGACTTCAGATGGCAGCACGAGGCAGGCCTACATTTCACATGTGCCCTGTTTATTGACTTCCAAAGTAGCCACAGTGGTTGCCAAATACAGGCTGCTCTTGTTCCCACGGGCACTTTGTTCTTTGCACAAATACAGGTGGTGGTAGCAGAGAGTGCCTTCATGTCATAACTGACTTATGATGACCCCTGCTGGGGTTTCCAAGGCAAGAGACTAATGGAAGTGCTTTGTCATTGCCTGCCTCTGCAACCCTGCTCTTCCTTGGAGGTCTCCCACCCAAGTACTAACCAAGTGACCGAGTACTCCCATCCAAGTACTAACCCTCCAAGTCCCATCCCAGTACCTCCTGCTTAGCTTCCAAGATCGGATGAGATCAGGCTTGCCTGGGCTGTCCAGTCAGGGTGCACAAATACAGGAGCCTATGCAAAATAAGGGGCAGAGAGAGAGCAAACACCCAACCCATCAAATGGTGAGAAACACACAGCTAAAAACACCACTGTTACACAGTAGCTGTGACTGCCTGTGCAAAGATCGCCTGCTGTAAACAAATACCCCTCTTGTGGGAGTTGACATGGCTTCAGAGGGGAAGGAGGTCCCCTGCTGTGCACAGCACCAAGCAGGTAAGGAGCATTCTGATGTGGTTTTTCCAACAACAGTCCTTTATTCCAGAGCCATCAATGAAATACTTCACTTCTCTTCACATTGTCTCCACAAGGGGGAGTAAATCATGCTGTTTTCTTCACGGCTTCTTCCTTTGGAAAAAATAAGTAGTGGTTCTCATATGCCTTTACCTTACTTAGGGCCGCCAACTCTGGCCCACGGAATAACTCAAGATTTGAAGGCAGTGCCTGGGGAGAGCAGCCATAAAACCTGTCCTCTGAAATGACCCTTTCCTCTGGGGGAGTGAGTCTCTGTAGTTTGGTTGTGATTCGTGCAGAACTTCCGGCCGCACCTGGAGGCTAGCAATGCTAGCCTTGTTCGAGTAAGGGGCTATGCTGCCTTGAAAACTTCTTTTGCTTGAGTTTGGAATACTTGCTTTGCATGCAGAAACTCCCATGTTCGATCTTTGGCATCTCCAGTAAAAAGGGTCAGATAGTAGGTGATGTGAAAGATCTCAGCATGAGGCTGGAGAGCCACTGCCAGTCAGAAGAGACAATGGACTTTGATAGAATAATGATCTGGCTCAGTATAAGGCAGTTTTGTGTGTTCATGCTGATATTCTGAGGTACATTGCCTCCGAATATGGAGGTTCCATTTAGCTATGGATGTACCTGTTTACAGGTTTATTTGATCCCCTTTTAAAGCCATCTAAACTGGAGGCCACCAACATACCTTGTGGTAAGGAATTCCATAAGATAATTATGTGTTTTGTTTTTCTGCCCTGAATCTGCTGTGTTGCAATATTGTAGGAGAGGAGGGGAAAAAATCCCTCAATTTCCTTTCTCCACACAATGCATAATTTTATAAACATCAATCATGTCTGTTTCCTTGGTTGTCTTTCCTAATCCAAAATGTCCCAAACTCTTTAGCCTTTCTTCATAGGAAAGGTGGTTCAAGCTCTAGATCACTGTGTTGCCTTTTCATACCACTCTTTTCCTTTATTAAACAGCCATAAACTTCTACTGAATTATCCAGCAGTTATTTAAGGCCAAATTACCACAGCTTTAATGGAAACAGAAGTAGGGAGAATAACCACCAATAGGCTCAGCAGTAAACCACACCAGCACGAAGGAACTTGGAGCATCTTCACTTCAGACAGCAACCATTTTATCATCTTGTGATAATGTATTGAAAGTGATAATGTATTGAAAGAGGACAGAAGAACAGAGAGCAGGGAGAAAGTAGAACTTATTACTTAACAATACTGTCAAAGCTAGACAGTGGAAATATACTGGTGAAGGCGATATGGGTTTGGTGGGACATCAATCCTATAAAAATATCCTTATTCCCCCTCCCAGTTCCCTATCTTTCCCATTAAAGTTGCCACTGAAAAGACTACAGATAAAGCAGCAGCCATGTGTGTCAGAAGCAAGAATAAAATTTATTCTCCAGGAAAACAAAATGAGCGCTGGCTATAAATTAAGAATAAAAAAGGCAGATGGGGAGGAACATCCCTAACAAGGGTGAGGAAAGGAGATTTTGATTGGAGCCACTGCAGGACAGTCTCTACATGTGGGATCATGAGAAAACCATGAAGGTCAAGTGCCTCCTTACACTGGGCTTGCTCCCAGAAGCAATAAACTTCACCAACTCTTCTAGGGTCAATTTTAAATGGAAGCTGTAATGGGTTTCAGAATCAATGGCCATGTAGGAAGGGTGATTTACAACTATTTCAGCCTTTCCTGTGAGTGTGAATTCGCTTTAAGCAGAATCACCAGTAATCCCCAGCCAGACTTGACTTGTATTTCAGTGTAACAACCATAAACCAGTTTTCAGCATCTTACAGAATGGTTTGAAGTCTGTAACTTGCAGATCATGAAGATATTGGCAATGATACTGAAGTACCTTCTTCCTCATAACAGACTATAGGATTCCATGGGGGATGTAATGCTGGTTATAATGGCAAAATACTCTCCAGAAGCAGAGAATATCTCGACCATATAAGAAAGCATGCCAATAGGTCAACTTGTTATGTGGGGGTGGGTGGGAGATCTCTCTCTTGAAATTCACTATCTGACTCAACAAGTCATCCTAGGTAGAATATAAACAATTATGAAAGCAGTTTTTAAGTTTGTGTCACATTAAGTATTGTGAGACTATTACGGTACAAATAGGAGTGGATGCTAGCTTTTCTCTGTGAGGAAATGGATATCTCTGAGACACTCTGGGCAACCTCACAAAAGAAAAAGGGGAAAAAACCCACAGTATCCAAGGTTTCTTGAGTCATGTTGATATTAAAGCCATTTTTATAGTTCAGATTAAAGGTGGGTTCATGCTGCTATGTTTATCACTTGACAACTGCATTTATCCAAGGATGACAGCATAGATTAAGTTCTCTTATCCTATTGGATAATGTTTTTCAATGAAGTCAACTCTCACTTCAGATGTAATGAAAAACCATGGTTTAAAGGTTAATTATGATCAGGTTTTTTGGTTTGGGTTTTTTGTGTGTGTGTGGGATGGAACTTACCAGTACTGAGTATAGGCATCTTCATTGGGGGGGGGGGCAGTTTCTCTCCAAAACCCTGATAGGGGAATTGGTGGAAATTGGGGCAAACTTATACCAGTACCTTTTTTAAAAAAAACCAAAAAAGCACTGTCCTTGGTTAACCATTAAACTAACTGGTTAGTGTGATTTTCTGAACCCAGGTCACTGACTATGGTTAGTTAGGGTCCATCTGAAGCCTTGATTTGTTAACCACAAGTCTTAATTATGATTTCATGTGACTTAAGAACATAGATATCCTACAGAGACTCCATGCCAGAGCAAAGGCAATGAAATAAGCCTTTGCTGAGGTAAACTGGATTTGACTGAGGGATAGTTTCGCAAACTAACTATAATTAAAATAAACCATAGTTTTGCATTATATCTGAACCGAGTTGCAGTTTCCTCACAAAATCTCATGATCTACATAAATGTACAAATTGTCCCACAGCCTCTTCACCTAACTAGAAGTAGTAGGCCTCCTGCTCCGAAGTAGGGCCATAAGTGTGACCAAGTTCTAAACCACTGACTCAGTCAAGTTAGAATACCACAGTGCTACCCAGTAGCTCAACAAACATGAACCCCCCTTCCCCACCCTACAGGCCCAGGGTTACACAGGGCAGTGCCCCTTGTTAACTCTAAGATCCAAACTACGTATGATCAGTACTGCAATTATTCCTACAGAAGAAATTTCTGGATTATTTTTAATGAAAAATAGTAGCAGGAGACTAAAATTGGGAAAGGAGGGACTGTCTGGGGAAGAAGTGCTTAACCCTTATAAACACTCCTGCCGTTTGTCCTCTAAGAGTCACTCTCCTCAGGGGGCTTTCTCACCTCTCAGGAAAACACGGGAACCCAAACAGGGAACTCCTTACGTTTTTTTCACAGGTTGGAAAGCAGGTGAGAAGGGCAATTTTTAGTGGCTAAAAGGTGAGAAAGTTACTTCACAGGGAATCCCGTTTCTTTTCCCCCCACAGGAAGAAAAGCAGAGGAGAGGAGACATTTTGAGCAGACAAAAATCTCAGGAAGGAGGGGGGGATATTGCCGAAAGAGAGAATTATGGAACAGTTCACCACATGTAGTTTGGCGCTAAAGGTCAAGGATCATCTGCTCCCATCCAACCCTTATGGCCTCTTCCACCAGGGAGTACTTTAGCGCTCTTGCCGTTCAAAGATGGTGGCAAATGTCCTGAAAGAGAAAGAAGAAAGAGTTGAATGCCCACTGTTAGTCTCCTTCCTCTTCTTGACTAAATTATAGCTTCTTGATGAAATCATTATCTCTCGTTCTCTTTTTCTTTACTTGTGTTGTATCTTGCCATTCTTCCAAGGATCTCAGAATTGCATACATGGAATCTCCAGACATTTCCCCATGTGCTGACCCAGACCTGCTTAGCCAAACAAATCTCTTACGATTTCCATTTCACATACCAGGGGGACTGAGGTTAGGCAGAGAAACTAGCAGGGCAGTTGTTGCAACAAGATTGAACCAGAGGGTTTAAATCCCACATTTTTGGTACAAGATATCTGCTGGCTCCTGGCTTCCCTGTCTCCAGTAGCAGAAGCTGTCCCACCAAAGATGAGAGGGAGGGATTTTTAGAGTAGATTGTCTCTCTAGGATTAGACACTGAATGGGGTAGGAAGTTGGTACTTACTGAAATAAAGCTCCTGATAACTCATCTACAATGCTCCCTGCAAAAGATAAAATGGAACAAATCAGACTTGTAATACTTCCAAGATTTACTGTACACACTGCATACACCTTCCCATTAGAAAAATTTGTGATCATCTACAGAACATCAGTACTGCACCCTTCTGACATGAATACCAGGATGGTGAACGTGGATATCATCCCATTTTATCTCAGCGTCTATGAGGAAGGTAAACCAGAGGGAGTGGTGTCTGAGGCTTTTCAATGAGCTTCTTCATTGATGAAGGATTTGAACTCTAATCTATTCCTTCTTCGGTTCAAGACTGGCAATCTGGCTTGGTTCAAACCACGGTATATTCTAACTATGATTAGCTTGTAAAATCAGGAGTTGGCCCAGAAATGATAATTCAAATCCTGGTTTGCCACAAAAAATGTTAGTTCTGTTGGCTTTGCCCACCTCACTTCCAGAGACCTGGAAGATATGGCAAGCTCCATTGCAACTAGAGCAACACTAGGAAGGCTGCTTTTGTACATTATTTATGTCATTTATACTCTGCTTTTCTCCCCAAAGGGAATATAAAGCATCTTACATTGTTTTCCTCTCCATTTTATCCTCAACAACAATTCTGTGAAGTAGATTAGACTGACAGACAGTTACTGGTCCAAGCTTATGTGGCATAGTGGGGATTCAAACCTGGATCTTCCAGATCCTAAACTGATACGCTAACAAGGCAGGTGGCAGTTCATAAACCAACTTTAGGCCAAAAGTCCAGATTCTGATGGATGAATCCTAATTAAGCAAAGTTATATAGCCCACAGTTGGACAATTACAATAACTACAGTTGTAAATTAAACCATGGTTTTTCATGACATTTGAAAAGAGCCAATGCCTGCTACCCACCACAAAGGATGGTTTTTAGTGATTTTATGATTTCCTTTTCTGTTTTTTTTTTTTTTTGTAAGCTGCTTAGCACATTTTTGGTTCAACAAGCAGGATACTGAGCAAAAAAATAAAAACCTCACCTGGTGCACAGGCTGTCTCACAAACAGGGCAAACGTAACAATAATGGCAGTACTGCAAGAAGGGAAAAATATGATAGAGGGCAGAGTGAGATACTGAAAGGACACTGCTGTGATACTGCCCACACACAGAAACAAAAGAGGTTGGATCCAGCCAGTCTTTTCCCTCAAACACACCCCTTCTTACTACAGCCCCTGTTCCACCTAGCTTTAGTCCATACAGGCCCCCATACAGGATCCCCAGCATAGCATAGTGAGTGTTTGAAAGGGTCTCCTATGTTCCTTTTCACCAGCAGAAAAACTAATTGGGTCCAAACTAATGGCACATTTTTTTCCAGGGGAGGGGATCAAATTTTGCAGGGAAGGTTGTTGTGGGTTTTCCGGGCTGTACAATACAATACAATATTTTGCAGGGAAGCTTGCAAAACCAACCTGACAGCTTCCACAGTGTTCTTTGCGATCTCCTTCTTTACAGGGGCACTTATCGCATTCATCACAATGCTGGATAGGGAAAAAAGACAGGTGGGCATAAGAGAGAGAATTTTCTCCACATGAGAGCACTTTTGATTTGCACAGTTCCAGAGGGTTAGCCACATTAGTCTGTGGCAGCAAAACTAAACAGGAACCTAGTGGCAGCTTAAAGATGAAAATGTGGTTCGTTTTTAGGTTCCCTAAGATGCCTGTCTATTCTGGGCTTCCTATTGACCTCCAAACCCCCCAAAATTCACTCTGCATAATGTAAATGTTATTGGGTATCTCAGTAATGTGTAGTCCTTCCCCAACCCCCATCCTCTTCAGAAACCCCACCTCTAATCTTCCTACCTAGCCCCCACCCTCTTGAGAAATCCCACCCCCAATCTCCCTGAAAATGTTTGTGTAACCCGTTTCACATCACTTTGCCCCTTAAAACATTCTAAGGTCATCAGTAGAGTTGCCTGATTGCAATCCGAGGTATCTGTGTACATTTCTATTCACTGCTGAGCTGAGAGGGGAGGCAACAATATTTCTTTCATTTCAGTTAGCACCTGGGCTATCCAGGTCAGGGCAAATTTTAAAGGCACATGAGGAAGTGCCAGTTCACAATCTGGCAATCAGAGCAACAGGAGAGGGTGCAGCTGCCCCAGTCCTCATGCTCATCATCCTAAAGGTAAGAGAGGAGGGTGGCAAAGGGAGGAATAAGGTGGAAGGCTATATGTGATCATGTAACTTTTAAAGGGATGCACACTATTGGGAAATTATCTGGCAAACTACAGCTATTTCGTCAACTTCTTTTCCCTATTCTTAAGTGAACAAAATTCTAGGCTTGGCCATTGTTTATTTAATAGACGTTTCTCCGCATCACTGGCCCTGAGAAAAGTTGTATTTGTTATGTTTCTGGCAGCTGTTTATAACGTGAAAGCCCTGCCAATGGGAAAAATGGCAACTTTATACACTTTAGGCCCCAGTCTTTTGATATCCCACTTTTCTCCACAGTGGGGACTCAAAAGTGGCTTACAATCATTCTTTCACCCTCTATTTTATCATCACAACAACCCTGAAATGTAGGTTAGGTCGGGAAAGTCCCTGGCTCAAGATTATCCAGTGAGCGTTCGTGGTAGAGTAGGGATTTAAACTTGAGCATCCCAAATCCTAGTCTGACACTCTAACCACTACATTGTACTGGTAGCTTATGTGGCTCTCCCCCAGCCTGATCTCCTTTAGCTGCAAGTGGGTTACCACAGCCTTATTGCTTTTATTGCTACAGAAAGGACCACAGTTGCTCATGGCACATAGAAGTGCCAGGCATACAGACCGACAATAGCCAACACACTTTTCTCTTTCTGGGAGGATTGAAGTTGTCGTAACTTGGAGCCCAAGAGCCACTGTCACTTTCTTATTAAAAATGTGACGTCTTTCAGCAGCAATTTGGATACCAGCAATCAATGGGATATTATAACCCTTTGTACACTGGAACACCTGCATAGGCAGTTTTAAAAAGCAGATTTCTGGAGGTCCATGAAAGACAATTATTCACAGTGGTCTAAACAGAACCTTCATGTTCAGAGACAGCCTGCCTCTGAACCCGAGTTGCTCCGTGGGAGCAACAACAGGGGGAGGCTTTGATCTTTGTGCTCTTCTTGCAGATCTTCTGGGGGGCAGCTGGTTGGCTACTGTGTGAAACATGATGCTGAACTAGATGAACCATTGGTTTGATCCAGCCCTGCTGCTTTGATTTTCGTAGAGGCTGCCGCTTTTACGGGCTTCCTTCCTCTAGTTTTAGCTGCAGCCTAACACAGTGAAATGACCTAAGCGCAGCTTTTTCATACATGTTGAGAGACATTGGTTGAAAAAGTTTCATCTTGGCCTATCAAAGTAATATAAAAGCACAGAAGGAGGGCTAGTTAAAAAAGAATCTCGTGGCAGCCATAGTCTGGCACCTGGCAACAGAAATCAGTGAATAGGTTGTCATTTGGCTTAGAGAAAAATATCCTGCCTCTTTAAAAGAGGCATAATGGAATGTAATTTACCTCCATGCCATGAAAAGCTTCAGCTGTCCATTTCCACATATTAAGTCTCTATAAAAGGGGCAGGACATTTCCCGCCCACACCAGTTGGCAAGCCTATCAGTGACACTAAGCTAGGGCTTTTAAAGTTGGCAATACAGTTTAAAAGCTGGCAACCCTATTTATACTCCCAAAGCATATGGGAAATTGTAGTTTGCTGAAGGCACTCTGGATTTCCCTACTGCTACATCCTTCATGGAACTACAGTTCCCAAGACTCTCTAGTACGTATTATTCTTAAAACCAGTTTGTTATATTGCTGTGAAAATTCAGTAGAATGTGATATGGATGGGAAAATGTTTAATGTGGGCTGTGTCCACACAAGAACAAAATGCATTAAGTACTCTGCTATTTTCTGTAATGGTCTCACTCCTGTCCTGTTCACATTTACTGCAATACACACACTGGCAGCCAAGCACAGAGGTACAGGTTTGTATATTCCTCTATAAAGAGGAGCGCATACTCCCATCTCTGGTTTATCTCTGTAAAGTGTAGTGAACAGAAATAGGAGTAAGACAAGCTAAGGATCAGATTTTAGTACCAGTATTCATAATCAGATCTCCCATTGTTTGGATTTTCACTTAAAAGCAACTGGGGGGATGGGATCAGTCCAGTGGATGGAGGGCACTTAACTCTTTCACTCTATGTAATCTAAATTGCACCCCCTTTTCTTCTTTCAGTGCACCATAGCAGCTTCAAGAGGACAATTTTAATTAGGAAAATAGTACATGGGAAAACACTCTTTCCCCCAGTACTCCTGCTCCAACAGTTGCTCCTGTCTCTTGGTTGCTGCTTTTAAAAACAAAACATTGGGAGATGCAACCTCAGATCTAACGATTCATTTTTA